>NC_091983.1:71723567-73086823 GCF_044704955.1 Pristiophorus japonicus | reverse complement strand
CACATTCTTCCAATTCCCTTTACACCCACACCCAATTTCTTGGAAAGCTCAGTGCTCGTGTGACAGGGGACATCATTGGAGTGGATGAAATCCAGAAGTCTCGACTGTCACTATTCACTTCATACCCAATAAACCTGTTAACAATCCGTGACCCACACACGATGCCCCATGTATGGCAGGGCAGGAGGTGGGGTAAGGTCAGGAACTTGTGCTGGGTTGGGGATCCTCTATTCTCTCTGGGGCCTGAAGTCAGAATGGCTCGAATTATACTTTGCAAAGTCACTCAGAACTTGGGCTGGGTGGTTCCAATTACACATTCCAGAGAAACTTCTGGATGTGGCTTATCCTCCAAGGGGACCAATCAGTAATCAGATCATGTGATAATGGAGAGCCAATCAGAGCAAGTTCTAGTGCAAATAGCTCTTTCCTTCAGAACTGCAGCTGCAACCATTTCCTGACCCCTGCTGGCAATGAGCTAAAGCCAAGTGACTCACCCGGAGCTCCTTATCAATATATAATTAGGCTAAAATTGGGCAATTGGGCAAGGTCAGCTATGTGCAATTTTAGCAAATGCAAAACTGACTGCTTCAGCTCTGTGACAAGAAAATATATTATCTTATTTTCTTCCTGGATGTCAATGAACTTACAGATTGATCACAATATTCCTTTTGTGTTAACAGAAGTAAGGCTTTTAGCTTAGCAAGATTATTGCCTGCACAGAACATGTACAATCCCATTAAGCTTGCAAATGATACCAAAACTAGGAGGAGCCATGGAGGAGGCAGCTCAGACATGACAGCACATGTTAGACAAAATAATTAAGTGAGCAGAACAGTGGCAAATTAAATTTAATGCAGTCAAGTGTAACATGCTGCACATAAGGAGATATAGATGATATACGTACCATGGATGGTGTTGAAATAGCTATGGGTGAAGCTCAAAGAGATTTAGGAAATCTTTATAGGCCTGAGACTAAACATGTCCAAACAACACAAAGCCAATAGGAGGCCCAACTATGTAGCCAAAGCAGTAGTACATAAGTCAAACGAGGTAGTGATCAAATATCATAGTAGACTGATGAGACCACATATTGAATATTGCATCTAGGTCTGGTTGCAAAGGAGATATTCAAACACTGGAAGAATTACCAACAGGATCCCTACTGTCAGAGGTCCGAGTTATGAATAAAGACTAGAGAAACTATACGGTTATTTTCGACAAAGGATGAATGGCTACTGTGCTAATAAGACAAGTCTGTTTGAAACTCTGCTATTAGCATACAATTTTAGTCCTAATTGCTGATTACCATAATTTGAACTTGCCTGGAGGTGCTAAATCAGACATCAGAAGGTTTAGCACTCAAGCGCTGATTAGACACAATTTCCGTGGAGCAATATATGTGGGCTCCATGCACCCACTTCCACTGAAGTTGTGGAGTGGGCTGGCTGACACAGCGACTAAGGGAGAGGGTGCACAGGTTCCCGGACACAGCACTGAAGGTCCTGGTGGAGGAGATCCAAAGGAAGAGGGATGTCCTGTACCCGCAAGGGGGAAGGAGTCCACCTTTGCTCTCCTGTTCCTCTCTCCTCCAGCAGTTGGTGCTGCTCTACCTGGCCTTATGTCCTCCTCCCATTCCTCCTGCAGACCAAGAGGGACCCCAGCAAGATGCCCACGACCAAGCACTCCCTTTCTCCTGGTGATTCTTGTAAGCTGTGCAATAAGGTAGAGCAGCACAGCACTCAGTCTTTTTAGGTGAAGTCCTCAGAGAATTTCTGAAATAACTCTATCTGGAAATTTATTCTAGTCGTTGGTCACATTGTACGAAAATAAGTCTCTGATATCAGTCCTAAAATTACTTTCTACTAGTTTGAACCTGTACCTGAAGTCCTACTCCCACAATTGAATTTAAAGTAATATTCTGAGTTAAATTCATCTATGCCCATGAAAATGTTATACATCTCTATAAAATCACCTTTCAGATGTCTTCTTTCTAGGTTGAAAAGCCCAACAGGGTTATTGTCGATGGCTCCATCAGGTGCTAAAGAGTGTTGGTGACGTGTCCCAGAAAGTCTCACCGTCATGTTTGTAACCTTCACATAACTGTAACCAATATGTAACAACACTGTACACTGTTAGACAACTGTGAAATACACACCTTGACCACAGGGGGTGAACTTGTGGGAGACACTCCTTACCTGGTCAGCCAGGTACTTAAAGGGAGGTTCCACGCAGGCTCAGCACTCCTTGGTCCGGGGAATAAAGGTGCATGTCATGAGTGACCTTGTCTGCAGTATATGCCTCGTGTGAATATGTTCTAGAGTTGAGAACTCTACCTCTGGCGACGAGAAACGGGAATCACTGAACCACAAGGATGGCCACTGGTAGCACAGAGGAACGTTACTGTGTGGGTGAGGACTGGGATGATTTTGTGGAGTGACTCCAGCAGACCTTTGTCACAAAGGACTGGCTGGGAGTGGAAGCGGCTGACAAGCAAAGGGCGCATCTACTGATATGCTGCGGGACAAAAACGTACGCGCTGATGAAAGACCTGCTTGCACCTCTCAAGCCGGCTGACAAGTCCTTTGAAGAGCTCAGCCAGCTGATCAGCGAACATCTGAAACCGGCGAGCAGCGTACACATGGCCCGGCACCGGTTCTACACACTCCGGCGTCGGGAAGGGCAAAACATCTCGGACTTCGTTTTGCAGACCTGAGGCGCTTGGCCAGCTTCTGTAAGTTCACAGACACCTGCAGGGATAAGATGTTAAGGGATTTTTTCATTGAGGGCATTAGTCATGCCGGTATTTTCAGGAAGCTTACCTCTGGACTTGACTTTGGAAAGAGCTGCTTTGATAGCTCAGACCTTCGTGGCGGGGGAAGAGGAGACCAAGATAATTTACGCAAGCAGCCCTGGTTTTAACGTTGCGATGAACCAGGGAGTTAATGTTGTAAAAGTGATACAGAACCCCGCAGGCAGGCAAGGGCAATTCGGCACCGCCCAGGCAGCAACAAGTTCCAGGGTGGGACAGCAACAGAGACAATGGCAGGGGGATCGGCAATTCATGCCATCACAAGGGACAATGCGTCCCGTGGTGGGACAATTGACACCCACCACCAGAGTGCTTAGAAACAACAAAGGGGACAATCAGAGAGGAATGCCTGGTAACAGCCCCTTTGTGAACAACAATCTCAGCCAATGCTGGAGATGCGGGGGTAGACATACTGCTAAAAGCTGCAAGTTCCAGCAGTTCACCTGCAGGAATTGTAATGCCAGAGGACATTTGGCTAGAATGTGTAAAAAGGCTGCAGCGAGGCTAATCTATGAAACAGAGGAATCAGACGAGGGGTCTGCAATGTAGGATGATGCCTGGGGCCAAGCCATGGATGCTGAGCTCCAGAGGGTTCATGTGGCTGACGTCCGCAGCTCATACACTAAAACGCCACCCATGATGATGAAAGTTTTATTGAATGGCATCCCGGTGCACATGGAGCTGGATACGGGAGCCAGCCAGTCCCTTACGAGCATCCAATAATTTGAGAGACTATGGCCACACAGAGCTAGCAGGCCCAAACTGGAACGCATTGACACGCAGCTACGCAAGTACACCAAAGAAATCATCCCAGTGCTGGGCAGTGCAAACCTGGTGGTAATACACAATGGATCACAGAACCACCTGCCACTCTGGATTGTTCCAGGAAATGGCTCTGCGCTTTTGGGAAGGAGCTGGCTAGCTGAGATGAACTGGAAATGGGGAGATGTGCACGCCATTTCGCCTGTGGAGCGAAGTTCATGCTCGCAGGTCCTACAAAAATTTGGGTCACTGTTTCAACCCGGTGTCGGACCGTTCAAGGGCACTAAAGTAGTGATACACATCACCCCAGATGTCAGACCAGTGCACCACAAAGTCAAAGCGATGCCATATGTGATGCGTGAGAAGATTGAGAGTGAATTGGACAGGCTGCTCAGAGAGGGCATAATTTCGGCCGTTGAATTCAGTGACTGGGCAAGTCCCATCGTTCCTGTCCTTAAAGCAGATGGCTCGGTCAGGATCTGTGGCGACTACAAAACCACCATCAACCGAGTGTTGCTGCAGGACCAATACCCGCTCCCGAGAGCGGAGGACCTTTTTGCCACGTTGGCGGGTGGCAAGCTGTTCACTAAGTTGGACCTCACTTCGACCTACATGACTCAGGAACTGGCTGAAGAATCCAAGCTTCTGACCACCATCACGACGCACAAGGGACTGTTCATCTACAACAGGTGTCCGTTTGGCATTCATTCAGTGGCCGCAATCTTCCAGAGGAACATTGGAAAGCTTGCTCAAATCCATTTCTGGCACAATCGTATTCCAAGAAGACATCCTTATCACCGGTCGAGACACCGAGGAACACCTCCACAACCTGGAGGAGGTACTACGTCGACTGGACCGGGTAGGCCTGCGGCTGAAAAAGGCCAAGTGTGTGTTTTTGGCCCCAGAGGTTAAGTTTTTGGGCAGGAGGGTTGCTGCAGACGGGATCCGGCCTACCGAATTCAAAACGGAGTCGATCCATCGTGTGCCCCGGCCCGGCAACACATCGGAGTTGCGATCGTTCCTGGGACTTTTGAACTATTTCGGGAACTTCCTGCCGAACTTAAGCACATTGTTGGAGCCATTACATGTGCTCCTGCCTAAGGGTTGTGACTGGTTCTGGGGGGGACTGTCAGGAACGGGCTTTCAACAGGGCGCGGAACCTACTTTGTTCTAACAAACTGTTGACTTTGTATGACCCCTGTAAAAAAACTAGTTTTAACATGCGATGCATCATCATACGGGGTTGGGGGTGTGTTGCAGCAGGGAAATGACGACGGCCGACTACAACTGGTGGCTTATGCCTCCAGGTCGCTCTCCCAGGCAGAGCGTGGGTACGGCATGGTCGAGAAGTAAGCACTCACGTGTGTTTACGGTGAAAAAGATGCACCAGTACCTTTTCGGCAGACCGTTCGAGTTAGAAACGGATCACAGGCAGTTAACATCCCTGTTGTCCGACAGCAAGGCTGTCAATGCCAATGCGTCAGCTTGCATACAGCGATGGGCTCTCACACTGGCTGCGTATGACTACACCATACGGCACCGGCCAGGCACTGAAAATTGCACTGACGTGCTCAGCAGGTTTCCGCTGGCCACCACCGAGGGGGCAGCGGAGCAAAGCGCTGAGATGGTCATGGCCGTTGAGGTTTTTGACACCGCAGGCTCCCCCATCACAGCCCGCCAGATCAAACTCTGGACCAACAGGGACCCCCTCCTATCCATGATAAAGAAATGTGTCCCGACTGGGGATTGGGCGCCCGCACACGGGGCGTGCCCCGAGGAGGTCAGACCGTTTCAGAGACAGATGGATGAGCTCTCCATCCAAGCCGACTGCCTACTATGGGGCAGCCGGGTGGTCATGCCCCAGAAAGGAAGGGAAGCATTCATCAGGGAACTCCACAGCGAGCACCCTGGCATTGTGCTAATAAAGGCCATTGCCCGGTCACATGTATGGTGGCCGGGGATTGACTCAGACCTGGAACACTGGGTTCGCAGGTGCACGACGTGTGCCCAGGGAGGCCCCGCTCAGCCCGTGGCCCTGGCCCACCAAGCCATGGTCACGCATCCATGTGGACTATGCGGGGTCGTTCATGGGAAAAATGTTCTTGATTGTTGTCGATGCATATTCGAAATGGATCGAGTGCATCATATTAAACTTGTGCACGACATCCATCACCGTGGAGAGTCTGCGCATGGTTTTCGTGACCCACGGCTTGCCGGACATTCTGGTCAGCGACAATGGCCCGTGTTTCACCAGCCATGAATTCCAGGAGTTTATGTCAGGTAATGGCATTAAACACATCCGGACGGCACCGTTCAAGCCAGCTTCCAATGGTCAGGCAGAACGTGCGGTCCAAGTCATAAAACAAGGCATGCTCCGTATCCAGGGACCCTCTCTTCAGTACCGCCTATCGCGCCTCCTGCTGGCCTATAGGTCCCACCTGTACTCACTCACGGGAGTCCCGCCAGCGGAACTCCTCATGAAATGCACGCTCAAAATGCGGCTGTCCCTCATTCACCCAAGCCTGGCAGACATTGTTGAGGGCAAGCGGCAGTCCCAAACCGAGTGCCATGATCGAAACTCAAGGGGGAGGTGTATAGAAATGGATGACCCTGTATTTGTGCTTAACCATGCACTGGGACCCAAGTGGCTTGAGGGCACTGTAATAGGCAAAGAGGGGAATAGGGTCATAGTGATCAGACTAAACAATGGGCAGATATGCCGCAAACATCTGGACCAGGTAAGGAAAAGGTTCAGCATGGACACTGAGGAACCTGAACTAGACCATGGGATGTCAAACACATCACTGCCAGTGAACGAGCAACAAGGACAGTGAACAGCATGCACAGTCCCTGCAGCCAGCCTGGACAGGCCGGAACCAACTCAGGCGACAGAGACACATGCCACAACTCAACCACCAGAGCCACAACTGCGGCACTCCACGAGAGAGCGTCGACCACCTGAAAGACTCAATCTTTGACCGAAAGACATGGGGGGGAGGTGATGTCATGTTTGTAACCTTCACATAACTGTAACCAATATGTAACAACACTGTACACTGTATACAACTGTGAAATACACACCTTGACCACAGGGGGTGAACTTGTGGGAGACACTCCTTACCTGGTCAGCCAGGTACTTAAAGGGAGGTTCCAACAGGCTCAGCACTCCTTGGTCCGGGGAATAAAGGTGCATGTCATGAGTGACCTTGTCTGCAGTATATGCCTTGTATGAATAGTTCTAGAGTTGAGAACTCTACACTCACGACGTGTTTCAAAAGTCTTCTTCAAACCTCCAGCAGCAAGTGAACAGCAAAAAGTGATATAGCTTTAAGTAGTGCTCAAAATCCTCAGCAACAACTTGTTTACTCCTAATCAGCTGGTCACTGTTAAAAGAAGGCATTGAAGGCAAATGCAACCGCTTTAATGAGCGGCAGCAGGCAATTTAAGTGATAATCAGCTGCTTAACGATTCTCTGGGCAGTCATTCCTAAAAGAAGCTTCAACTCCTTTACCAAGAAGGCATCTTGCACTAAATGTGGGCTAAACCGATATTTCAGCTCAAGACACCATCCTGGCCACCTCCTAGGCTCTAACACCTGATGGAGCCATCGAAAATAACTCTGTTGGGCTTTTCAACCTAGAAAGAAGGCATCTGAAAGGTGATTTTATAGAGATGTATAAAGTTGTCATGGGCATAGATAATTTAACTCAGAATATTACTTTAAATTTAATTGTGGGAGTAGGACTTCAGGTAGAGGTTCAAACTAGTAGAAAATAATTTTAGGACTGATATCAGGGACTTATTTTCGTACAAAGTGACCAACGTCTGAAATAAATTTCCAGATAGAGTAGTGGAAGCAAAAACCCTGGAACAATTTAAAAACAATTGGATGCTACAGTGGGAGGAAGATGTTAGTATCTCTCTGGATGGGTAAATTAAGATGGATTAAGTGGCTTTCCTCAGCCATAATTATCTTGTGATCTATTCTATAATGGAGTATTTAGGGGTTGAGTTTCCATGGTGGTGGGGGGGCTTCCCAATTGTCTGCCATAACTTCGGCGGAATTTCTGCAGAAACTCCAAAGAAACACTTCTCTGGGATTTCTGCCGAAGTTACAATGAACGATGAGGAGAACCCCATAGATATTCAATTCCTTCGTCTACAGAGAGCCTCTAAAACAGTTTCAACTGAATTGGTGCAAATGCCTTACATGAATTAAGTTTAAAAAGCAGACGTTCCATTCCTGAAATAATTTTGAACGGACTATTCTTGCAAGCAGAAAATGGTTCAATATTTCCAGGTGGATAGTGCCATTCTAAATCGTTGCGTGACTCTTTCAGTAATTGTCTGTGTGGTTTGAGCTGTTTTCATGACTTGTATACATGACACGAGCAACCATACTTGGACAGGCTCCGTTTAATCCAATAATGGATGTGAAAAAGGAAGTTGTGAAGTTGTGTCACCAATTCTTTCATTTACAGACCTGACAATACACTTAACATCTTAACATGAAATGATTAATTTTTACTAAGAGACTGGACTCAGCTGGGAGCGTCGGAAGAAAAGAACATGTCAGAATTGTTGGACCCTGAAGGAACACAGGATCAAATTAGCTTTGTGCATCTGTTACTTTATGAGCTGCTGAAGCTTTCTGAACCAGTTACGTTGAATTAAATAGAGCGAGTGCAGTTATACACTTCTAAGTCAATACTGAAAAAAAAATAACACTATTTCATACTGATTCCTACATTACATAAATTATAACAAAATTACAGTAAGCAGCTTGGGAACTACAGGAAAACCATCTGCCATTTGAAAATAAAAGGATTTTCCTGTGCCTGAATTTGCCAATGAATTTCATCGACAAAATGAAATAGAAAAACCTACAACAGGAATGGTTGAAATACGGCTTGTTTGACTGATTGTGACAAAGATTTTTAATTATTCAGAGGCAGTGATCAGGCTTAACAAACTACTAAAATGACTGAAAAGTATGAAACATGAACTTGTTTTGATTTGATTTTTTTGAGATTTTGAGATGATTTGCATGAAATGACATGTCAAGATATTGCTCCAGGGAGTAGAAGTATCATAAGAGAAGATTATTTATATATGCATATGTCTCTGTAATGCCAGGATCTGGAAATTCATTGGTTATATAATTTAATTTATTAGAGTTTATATTCTCAAGAGAATAAATAAATTGGAGAGGTTTTGTTCCACCTTATCTCTCAGATGGTGAAAAGAAAGAAAAGACTTGCATTTATATAGCCCCTTTCACTTTACAGCCAATTAAATACTTTTGGCATGTAGTCACTGTTGTAATGGGGGAAACGTGGCAGCCAACTTGCGCACAGCAACGCCCACAAAATGCAATGTGATAATGACCAGATAATCTGTTTTTGTTATGTTGATTGAGGGATAAAGATTGGTCACCGAGGATAACTCCCTGCTCTTCTTCGAAATAGTGTCGTGGGATCTTTTATGTCCACCTGAGAGGATAGACAGGGCCTCAGTTTAACGGCTCATCTGATAGACGGCGCCTCCGACAATACAGCACTCCCTCAGCACCGCACTGGAGTGTCAGCCTAGGTTTTGTGCTCAAGTTCCTGGAGTGGGACTTGAACCCACAACTTCAGACTTAGAAGTGAGTGTACTACCCACTGAATCACAGCCGACACTAAGCTTGAGGTGAGTGAAGCTTGAAATGCAGCAGCCTGCCCTTCAGACTTTATCTGCCTTTTTAACTGAACGTTTTCATTCTCATGCAAGATCTGCCCCATGACAAGATGCTACTCAATATGCTAACTTTTTCTACCTTGGAAACTAGAAACATGCAGCATTAACAGAAGCTCAGGGTGAGGCCCAGCATGGAGAATATTTATCTATAACTGTGGGCATAGGCACGCAATCTCAACCTATTCAATTGTGTATGCTTTTCCATGGGGGGTAGAGGGGTGGTGGTAGCTGCATGTGATTCTGAGAGGAAAAGCTGGCTTTAAGAAATGCACGTGTGTGAGCCTTGGCTCAATTGGTAGCACTCAAGCCTCTGAGTCAGAAGGTTGTGGGTTCAAGTCTCAGTCCAGAGAATTGAGTACAACACAATGCCAATGAAGCCGACCACCGCTGTTCTTTCCAAACAATCACATACGCCATCAAATCTGGCAGTGAGACTCTATCTGGTTATCTAATGTCTCAATCGTCCCAGTGACAGGTGCGTGAGAGAACTCTCTACCCTGCTTACTCCCTATTGCTTTGTGGTTTCCTTGCAAGGGGCCATTAAGATGCCAATTGCACCAGGTTACTTTACATTTCAATAAGCCCTTTCCATAGGTCTGTAGTGATGTCAGCTGTCCACAGTAACATCTGCTGATCACAGTCTCAAAGGATGTTCCAAAAGCCTTCTGCTCCTGCATTAACTGCCACCTCCAATGCAATTCTTAGATGCATGCAGCTGTCATGATGCAAAGTTGCACCCATGGACCATGTCACTTTTGATACTTGCGCATTTGAAGACAATCATACAACAAAGGGATTTTAATAGTATGGAGCTGCCTCTGGAAAATGGAGAAATGTAATTAGTCAGGATTACGTGGGGCCGAAATTGGCCTCCGCCCGAAACAGGGTGCGTGCGGTGGTTGAGGTAGCCTCTTGAGCGAAATTCCGCTGGTTGGCTTTTTTTTCCCACGCGGACCGGAAGTCGCTCATAATGGAGGCGGAAGTGGGGCAGTGAGTACACTAGAGGGGCAGAAGTTGGGGAGGTGCGGAGTGGCCGCCACTGTCAGTCATCAGTATAGCACTGATAATGTCATCACGGCACCGAGTCACCAAGGCTCTTCCCCTCACTTAAAGGGGAGAGCCTGTTATGTCTAACATAAAGAGTCAGATCAGATACTGCAAGCTCAAAGTAAGGGTGACCGTAGTCATTTATTGCAGATCTCAGAGTGCCTCTCCAGCCTGTGAGGCCTCCTTATATACAGGTGGTCCCAAGGGATTGTGAGATCCCTTGGGACTCCAGAGGATAAGCCCTCTGGTGGTTAGACATGGTAATTACAGGTTTACATACATAACAACACTCTTCCCCGCCGCCCCCCGCCCCCCCCCCCCCCCAAAGTCAATAGTGTAACTATTTACAATGTGAGTCGATCTCGGGCCTTCCTTTCCCTGGTTGATCAGCTCGGTGCAAATGCTGGTGTTAGTGAGTCATTTGTTGGGCCTTCGCTGGGCTGCTGTGCAGCTGGCCTTGCTGGACTGCTGGGGGTGGTGCGTCTTGCTGGGCTGCTGTGGATGATGGGTTCTGCTTCGTGGTCAACCGTGGGTCGGTTGCCACTTGTGCGTGTGTGTTGGAGGGTCAAAAAAGGTAGAGTCTATTGTGGGTTGTTCTGGATAGTCTGTAAATCTGAGCTTGGTTTGGTCCAAGTGTTTTCTGCAGGTGAGTCCATTTGCAAGTTTGACTACAAACACCCTACTCCCCTCTTTGGCCAAAACAGTGCCAGTAATCCACTTGAGATCTTGTCCATAGTTCAACACAAATACAGAATCATTTACTTCAATTTCGCGTGACACATTTGTGCGATCATGATATGTATTCTGTTGAAGCCGCCTGCTCTCTACCTGTTCGTGTAGATCAGGATGGACTAACGACAGCCTTGTCTTAAGTGCCCTTTTCTTGAGCAGTTCAGCGGGAGGGACCCTGGTGAGCGAGTAGGGTCTTGTGCGGTAACTAAGCAGGACTCTGGATAAGCGAGTCTGCAGTGAGCCTTCAGTTACCTTTTTCAAACTCTGCTTGATTGTTTGAACTTCTCGTTCTGCCTGACCGTTGGACACTGGCTTAAACGGGGCGGACATGATATGTTTGACACCATTGCGGTTCATGAATGCCTTGAATTCGGCACTGGTAAAGCACAGCCCATTGTCACTTACAAGGACATCAGGCAGGCCGTGCGTGGCAAACATGGCCCGTAGGCTTTCAATGGTGGCAGCGGACGTGCTTGCCGCTATTATCACACATTCAATCCATTTAGAGTACGCATCTACAACCACCAAAAACATTTTTCCCAAGAATGGGCCTGCCTAGTCAACATGAACCCTAGACCACAGTTTGGAGGGCCAAGACCATAAACTTAGTGGCGCCTCTCTGGGTGCATTGCTTAACTGGTAACATGTATTACATTTGTGTACACAGGACTCTTAAGTGTGCATCGATACCGGGCCTCCACACGTGGGATCTGGCTATTGCTTTCATCATTACAATGCCTGGGTGGGTACTGTGGAGATCACGAATGAAAATGTCTCTGCCCTTTTTTGCCACAACTACCCGATTGCCCCATAGGAGGCAGTCTGCCTGTATAGACATTTTATCTTTGCGCCGCTGGTACAGCTTTATTTCTTCCTGCATCTCTAACGGGACACTAGACCAACTCCCGTGGAGCACACAGTTTTTTACTAAGGACAGGGACAGGATCGGTCCAAGTCAGCATGGATTTACAAAAGGGAAATCATGCTTGACAAATCTTCTAGAATTTTTTGAGGATGTAACTGGTAGGCTGGACAGGGGAGAACCAGTGGATATGGTATATTTGGACTTTCAAAAGGCTTTTGACAAGGTCCCACACAAGACATTGGTGTGCAAAATTAAAGCACATGATATTGGGGGTAATATATTGACGTGGATAGAGAACTGGTTGGCAGACAGGAAGCAGAGAGTCGGGATAAACGGGTCCTTTTCAGAATGGCAGGCAGTGACTAGTGGAGTGCCGCAGGGCTCAGTGCTGGGACCCCAACTATTTACAATATACATCATTGATTTAGATGAAGGAATTGAGTGTAATATCTCGAAGTTTGCAAATGACACTAAGCTGGGTGGCGGTGTGAGCTGTGAGGAGGATGCAAAGAGGCTGCAGGGTGACTTGGACAGGTTAGGTGAGTGGAAAAATGCATGGCGGGTGCAGTATAATGTGGATAAATGTGAGGTTATCCAGTTTGGTGGCAAAAACATGAAGGCAGAATATTATCTGAATGGCGGCAGATTAGGAAAAGGGGAGGTGCAACGAGACCTGGGTGTCAGCGTAAATCAGTCATTGAAAGTTGGCATGCAGTTACAGCAGATGGTGAAGCTGGCAAATGGTATGTTGGCCTTCATAGCGAGAGGATTTGAGTAAAGGAGTGGGGAGGTCTTACTGCAGTTGTACAGGGCCTTGGTGAGGCCTCACCTGGAATATTGTAGTCAGTTTTGGTCTCCTAATCTGAGGAAGGACGTTCTTGCTATTTAGGGAGTGCAGTGAAGGTTCACCAGACTGATTCCCAGGATGGCAGGACTTGCATATGAGGAGAGACTGGATCGACTGGGCGTTTATTCACTGGAGTTTAGAAGAATGAGAGGGGATCTCATAGAAACATATAAAATTCTGACGGGACTGGACAGGTTAGATGCTGGAAGAATGTTCCCGATGTTGGGGAAGTCCAGAACCAGGGGACACAGACTAAGGATAAGGGGTAAGCCATTTAGGACCGAGATGAGGAAAAACTTCTTCACTCAGAGAGTTGTTAACCTGTGGAATTCTCTACCGCAGAGAGTTGTTGATGCCAGTTTGTTGGATGTATTCAAGAGAGAGTTAGATATGGCCCTTACGGCTAAAGGGATCAAGGGGTTTGGAGAGAAAGCAGGAAAGGGGTATTGAGGTGATGATCAGCCATGATCTTATTAAATGGTGGTGCAGGCTCGAAGGGCCGAATGACCTACTCCTGCACCTATTTTCTATGTTTCTATGACAGTAAGGGGTCCTGGCTCAACCAGCTTCTAATCTGTCGGGCGGTAACAGGTGATTGCTCACTCTCAAATACTTCCATTACCATAACTAAATCTGCAGACTGTGCCACCTCCACCCCGGTGGTAGGCAATGGTAGCCTACTGAGAGCATTTGCACAGTTTTCTGTGCCTGGCCTGTGGCAGATGGCGTAGTTGCATACGGACAATGTGAGTGCCCATCTCTGGATACGGGCCAATGCATTCGTATTTATCCCCTTATTTTCAGAAAAGAGGGATATAAGCGACTAATGGTCAGTTTCCAATTCAAATTTGAGCCCGAACAGATATTGATGCATTTTCTTTACCCCGTAAACACACGCTAACGCTTCTTTTTCGATCATACTGTAGGCCCTCTCGGCCTTAGACAGACTTCTGGATGCATAAACAACCGGTTGCAATTTCCCAAATTCATTAGCTTGTTGCAATACACATCCGATCCCGTATGACGACAAATCACATGCTAGTACCAAACGTTTACATGGATCATACAACACAAGCAATTTGAACATAACAGCTTCCTAGCTTTCTCAAACGCATTTTCTTGGCTTTTACCCCATACCCTTATGCAGTAATGAGTGCAGGGGTTCTAACAATGTGCTAAGACACGGTAAGAAACTACCAAAATAGTTCAGGAGTCCTAGAAATGACCGCAGCTCCGTCACGTTCTGTGGTCTCGGTGCGTTCTTGATTGCCTCCATCTTCGAATCGGTGGGCCTGATGCCGTCCGCCGCGATTCTTCTCCCCAGGAACTCCACTTCAGGCACCAGGAAAACGCACTTAGAGTGTTTTAGCCTGAGCCCCACACGATTAAGCCATCTAAGAGACTGGAGAGCACCAGTTCAAACTCTCACAGGACAGGAGAGTGGAGAACACCAGTTCAAACTGTCACAGGGGCATCCAGTCGTGCCCCGGTAACTGCCCCCAAAGGAAGTGGAGTGTGGGAAATTGCACTCTGCTTCCATTGAGGGGTGGTAAGGCCAATTCTGCGGCGGGAGCAGGACTTCCACGCTGGGGGCTAAAATTCCCTGCCCCAGAAGGTTACCGCCCCCAAGATGGGAGCCTGTGTGGGGAGGCAGAGGGAAGATGAGGGGAGACAGGGGCGGGGGATGGAGGGGAGAGTGGTGGAGGTGGGGGGCAAAGAAACCCAAGGCGGGGGACAGGAGGGGCCACATTACAGCGGAGGTCTGGGGGGGGCGAAGTGTGTTGGAGGGGCGGGCCTGGGGGCTCTGTACCTCGGTGCGGGGAGCGTTCAGAGTGGAGTGGACGGGTTGACTGCGCAGATGGCAGTTGGTGGATGTGATGTGGTTGGCGTCGCGGGGGCGTGGCTCCGGGGTGGCCGGGGGCTCGACATCTGGGGGTGTTCGGCATTTGGGAAGGATTCTGACGGGACGGGGCGGGTTGGGTGCGGGGGGAGTGTTCCCGGTGTTGGGTGGGTTCGGAGCTGTGGGGGGGCACGCTCTTGGGATGGGGGGTGGGCTGTTTGGGGCTGGGATTGGGAGAGACTTCTTCACTCGGGGAGTTGTTGGCCTGTGGGGTTCCCTGCCGCGGAGAGTTGTTGATGCAGTTCATTGGATGTGTTCGGGAGGGAGTTGGATGTGGTCCTTGCGGCTGGGAGTGTCGGGGGGTGTGGAGGGTGCGAGGGGGGGAGGTGCTGGGGTGGGTAATTAGCCATGATCTTGTTGAATGGCGGTGCAGGCTCGAAGGGGCGAATGGCCGCCTCCTGCACCTATTTTCTATGTTCCTATGTTTCTATGTTTCTATGAACCTCCTCCAGGTTCTGCAGGTGCTCGACGGTGTCCAACCTGTAACCAAGATGTCGTCTTGGAAGACCACGGTGCGCGGGACTGACTTCAGCAAGCTTTCCATGTTCCTCTGGAATATCGCCGCGGCCGATCGAATCCCAAACGGGCATCTGTTGTCAACGGAAAGACCTTTGTGCATGTTGATGTAGGTTGATGCCTTTTGAAGATTCCTCCAGCTCCTGCATCATGTAGGCCAAGGTCAAGTCCAGCTTCGTGAACGATTTCCCTCCCGCCAGTGTCACAAATATGTCGTCTGCCTTTGGTAGCGGGTATTGATCCTGCAGCAAGAAACGATTGATAGTTACTTTGTAATCACCACAGATTCTGATGGTGCCGTCTCCCGTGAGGACTGGAACAATCGGACTGGCCCACTCATTGAATTCGATCGGTGAAATGATGCCCTCTCGTTGCAGCCGGTCCAGCTCGATCTCCACCCTCTCTCTCATCATGTAAGGTACCGCTCTCACCTTGCGATGGATGGGTTGCGCCCGCAGAATCAAATGGAACTGCACTTTTGCTCCTTGGAACTTCCCGATACCTGGTTCGAACAGCGAGGGGAACTTGCTTAGGACCTGGGCACATGAAGTGTAGTCGTCAGACGAAAGCGCGAGGACGGCGTCCCAGTTCCAGCGTATCTTTCCCAGCCAGTTCCTGCCAAATAGCATGGGGCCATCACCCGGTACCACCCAGAGTGGTAAATCGTGCACCGCTCCATCGTAGGAGATGTTTACAGTAGCATTGCCAATTACGGGAATCAGTTCCTTTGCGTACGTTCTCAGTTTAGTGCGAATGGGAGTGGGGAAGAGTGACCATAATATGGTAGAATTCTTTATTAGGATGGAGAGTGACACAGTTAATTCAGAAACTAGGGTCCTGAACTTAAGGAAAAGTAACTTCGATGGTTTGAGGCGTGAATTGGCTAGAATAGACTGGCAAATGATACTTAAAGGGTTGACGGTGGATAGACAATGGCAAACATTTAAAGATCACACGGATGAACTTCAGCAATTGTATATCCCTGTCTGGAGTAAAAATAAAACGGGGAAGGCGGTTCAACCGTGGCTAACAAGGGAAATTAAGGATAGTGTTAAACCCAAGGAAGAGGCATGTAAATTGGCCAGAAAAAGCAGCAAACCTAAGGACTGGGAAAAATTTAGAATTTAGCAGAGGAGGAATAAGGGTTTAATTAAGAGGGGGAAAATAAGAGTACGAGAAGAAGCTTGCCGGGAACATTAAAACTGACTGCAAAACCTTCTATAGATATGTGAAGAGAAAAAGATTAGTGAAGACAAACGTAGGTCCCTTGCAGTCGGATTCAGGTGAATTTATAATGGGGAACAAAGAAATGGCAGACCAATTGAACAAATACTTTGGTTCTGTCTTCACGAAGGAAGACACAAATAACGTTCCGGAAGTTCTAGGGGACCGAGGGTCTAGTGTGAAGGAGGAACTGAAGGATATCTTTATTAGGCGGGAAATTGATGGGATTGAAGGCCGATAAATCCCTGGGGCCTGATAGTCTGCATCCCAGAGTACTTAAGTAAGTGGCCCGAGAAATAGTGGATGCATTGATGATCATTTTCCAACAGTCTATCGACCCTGGGTCAGTTCCTATGGACTGGAGGGTAGCTAATGTAACATCACTTTTTAAAAAGGGAGGGAGAGAGAAAGCGGGTAATTATAGACCGGTTAGCCTGACATCAGTGGTGGGGAAAATGTTGGAATCAATTATTAAGGATGAAATAGCAGCGCATTTGGAAAGCAGTGACAGGATCAGTCCAAGTCAGCATGGATTTATGAAGGGGAAATCATGCTTGACAAATCTTCTGGAATTTTTTGAGGATGTAACTAGTAGAGTGGACAAGGGAGAAGAACCAGTGGATGTGGTGTATTTGGACTTTCAAAAGGCTTTTGACAAGGTCCCACACAAGAGATTGGTGTGCAAAATCAAAGCACATGGGGGTAATATACTGATGTGGATAGAGAACTGGTTGGCAGACAGAAAGCAGAGAGTCGGGATAAACGGGTCCTTTTCAGAATGGCAGGCAGTAACGAGTGGAGTGCCGCAGGGCTCAGTGCTGGGACCCCAGCTATTTACAATATACATCAATGATTTGGATGAAGGAATTGAGTGCAATATCTCTAAGTTTGCAGATGACACTAAACTGGGTGGCTGTGTGAGCTGTGAGGGGGACACTAAGAGGCTGCAGGGTGACTTGGACAGGTTAGGTGAGGGGGCAAATGCATGGCAGAAGCAGTATAATGTGGATAAATGTGAGGTTGTCCACTTTGGGGGCAAAAACGCAAAGACAGAATATTATCTGAATGGTGGCAGATTAGGAAAAGGGGAGGTGCAACGAGACCTGGGTGTCAGCGTAAATCAGTCATTGAAAGTTGACATACAGGTATAGCAGGCGGTAAAGAAGGCAAACGGTATGTTGGCCTTCATAGCTAGAGGATTTGAGTATAGGAGCAGGGAGGTCTTACTGCAGTTGTACAGGGCTTTGGTGAGGCCCCACCTGGAATATTGTGTTCAGTTTTGGTCTCCTAATCTGAGGAAGGACATTCTTGCTATTGAGGAAGTGCAGCGAGGGTTCACCAGACTGATTCCCGGGATGGCTGGACTGACATATGAGGAAAGACTGGATCAACTGGGCCTTTATACATTGGAGTTTAGAAGGATGAGAAGGGATCTCATCGAAACATACAAGATTCTGACGGGACTGGACAGGTTAGATGCGGGTAGATTGTTCTCGATGTTGGGGAAGTTCAGAACCAGGGGACACAGTCTTAGGATAAGGGGTAGGCCATTTAGGACTGATATGAGGAGAAACTTTTTCACTGAGTTGTTAAGCTGTGGAATTCCCTGCCACAAAGAGTTGTTGATGCCAGTTCATTGGATATATTCAAGAGGGAGTTAGATATGGCCCTTATGGCTAAGGGGATCAAGGGGTATGGAGACAAAGCAGGAAAGGGCTCCTGAGGGAATGATCAGCCATGATCTTACTGAATGCTGGTGCAGGCTCGAAGGGCCGAATGGCCTACTCCTGCACCTATTTTCTATGTTTCTAGGACTGGCCTTGATGCCTTGTTGCACCACAACTTATCGAAAGTCTTTTTACTCATTATGGACTGGCTTGCGCCCGTGTCCAGCTCCATGGGCACTGGGAGTCCACTTAATTCAACCTTCAGCATTATCGGGGGACACTTTGTGGCAAATTTGTGCACCCCATATACCTCTGCCTCCTTGGTCTGAGGTTCTGCTTCGTGGATCTGTCCTCCTCGTCAACAAGGTGGTTTGCAGGATTAACAGGGTTTGCAGCTCGCCTGCACATACGTTGGAGGTATCCCATTGTTCCACAGTCCTTGCAAATGTAATCTTTGAAGCGGCATGAATGAAATCAATGATCACCCCACAATGCCAACAAGGTGTTAATTGCCTTGTATTCACCACCCTTGACTCTGAGTCATCTGCAGATATGCAGCTACAGGCGTGTACGTCCTGCCATGTACATTTCGATTCGTAAACAACGTTACTTTGTTCACAGTATGCTGGGAAATTTGTTTGGTATTGTCACTGGTGGAGATAAATGCCTGGGCTATCGCTATGCCTTTACTCAAGGTTGGGGTCTCTACAGTCAAATGTTTGCGAAGTATTACTTCATGGCCAATGCCAAGTACAAAGAAGTTCCTGAGCATATGCTCCAAGTGTCCTTCAAATTCGCAATGTCCTGCAAGACACCTTAGCTCGGCGATGTAGCTCGCCACTTCCTGGTCTTCAGACCTCTTGTACGTGTAGAACCGATACCTTGCCATCAGAACACTTTCCTTCGGGTTTAGGTGCTCCCAGACCAGTGTGCACAACTCATCGTACGACTTGTCTGTGGGTTTTGCTGGAGTGAGCAGATTTTTCATGAGGCCATACATTGATGTCCCACAAATGGTGAGGAGAATCAACATTCGTTTGGCAGCGTTCGCTTCTCCTTCCAGCTCGTTGGCCACGAAGTATTGGTCAAGTCACTGCACGAAGATTTCCCAATCATCTCCCTCCGAACATTTCTCCAGGATACCCACAGTTCTCTGCATTGTTGCGGTGGGGTTCATCATCTGTATCTCAATGCCAGTTGTTATGTCTTACCTAAAAAGTCAGACTAGATACTGCAAGCTCAAAGTACATGTGACCGTAGTCCTTTATTGCAGATCTCAGTGTGCCTCTCCAGCCTGAGGCCTCCTTCTATACAGGTGCTCCCAAGGGATTGTGGGATCACTTGGGACACCAGATGATAAGCCCTCTGGTGCTTAGACATGGTAATACAGGTTTACATACATAACAGAGCCTGTGCGATTTCTAAAGTTCGGTCCACTGGGCACCAGGGAGGTTTTCGGCTGGGCCAGCAGCCTGGCACCCAAGACAGCCAGGCTGCCTGTTGACAGCCCGGCCAAACCCGGAGGCACAATTGTCAGCCCAACATGGCAGTCGGCCATAAAAAAACATGGCGGCAGCGGCAGTGCGTGCTCCCCTTTAATGGGAGCTGCACCACTATTGCAGAAGGCCACAGCCTCACTGCACCTTTGGGTAAAAGCAGGTTTTGGCACCGCCCGGCGGGAGGAAGATTTTCATGGCAGAATTTTGCCGTCGGGGGGGAACATCAGCGGTGCGCACTGTGATGACGCACTTAGCACGGATCGGCAGCAGCGAAGCCATGGGGGGAGCGGGTCACCGTTGGGATATTGCAAGAGCCGAATTTTGATAATGGCGGCCATTACGCGAAAAGTCAGCGACCATTGCACTCTGTGGTGTGGCTGCTGATTTCCGGTGTTAAGAGGCCTTCAGGAAAAGGGCAATTTCGGCCCCCATGTGTCTTAAAAATTCTAAACTAAGTTTTTACGTGTAAAGGTGGCTGCAACTGGTTACAAATGTACAAGTTGAATGGTAACATTGAGGAATTTCCAGTAAAACATTATTGGAACTATTTCTTAAAAATTATTTTAAAAATTGATTGAATTTAAAAGTGATGAACTTTGTAAGGACTAATACTGAAAGAGGTCAAGAGAGAAAAAGATCTTGGTGTTATTGTGCACAGGTCACAAAGTTCATGACCAATGTAGTGAAACCATAGCTAAAGCTAACAAGGTACTGGCATGTATTAATAGAACTATTCAGTATAAATCAAAAGACACCATTCTGTCACTGTACAGGTTGCTGCTCAGACCACAACATGGTAAACGAGCCAAAGGAGGACAGCGGAAATGTTATAAGGACACCCTCAAAGCCTCCCTGGTAAAGTGCAACATCACCACTGACACCTGGGAGACCCTGGCCGTAGACCACCCGAGGTGGAGAAAGTACATCCGTGAGGGCGTTGAATCCTGAGTCTCAACGCAAAGTGCATGAAGAGGCCAAGTGCAGGCAGCGGAAGGAGCGTGCGGCAAACCAGCCCCACTGACCCTTTCCCTCGACGAATGTCTGTCCCACCTGTAACAGAGTCCGTGGCTCTCGTATCGGACTGTTCAGCCATCAAAGAACTCACTTTGGGAGTGCAAGCAAGTCCTCCTCGATTCTGAGGGACCACTTATGATGATGATGATGATGATGAGGAGAGTGCTGTGCCCAGTTTTCGTCCCCTCACAGGGTGGGTGATTATAGTGTCCTTGGAAAAGGTCCAGAGGATCGCTACAAGAATGATTCCAAGCTTAAATAACTTCAGCTACACAGGCTCAAGGAACTTACTTTACTTTACTTCAGAGCAGCGCAGACTTAGAGATCGATAAAATAACTAAAGGGCTGGATATCATCCCTGTTGATAGATTATTCCAATTTTAACAGATTGGGGAGGACCAGGGGACACAAGTTGAACTATGTAAGAGTAGGAACAGACTGAATATCAGGTGATTCTTCTTTTCCTAGAGAATTGAGAGCCTCTGGAAGAGATTGCTGCTGGTATGGTGGGTGTTGACTCGCTGCATGCCTTCAAGAAGGAGCTGGACCAGTTCCTAACTAGAATAAAGATCACATCATATAGAAGGCAAGTGTCTTTATAGATAACACTTAGTCCATGTGATCTTCTGGAGTGGTTTCAATCGCCTGTGGGGGGTCAGAGAAGAATTTTTCAGAGTATTTTTTCCTCTTATTGGCCCTGGGTTTTTTCTGGGGTTTTTTGCCTCTTCCCGATTACATGGCTGCGGTTGGGTGGGTGGTTAACTCTTGCAGTAAAAATGCAATGTCCTTATAACCCAGATTTATGGTTCTGCAGTGAACAATCTCATAAAGCAATATAACTTTTTTTGCACATTAAAAATCTAGCATTTTTTAATTCTACAGTATTGTTTTATTTAATTAGAATGCAACATGTTATGTATATAGATTTATATAAAACATTCAAAGATTTTCCAGGAGAGCACATTCCAGACCTCCTAGGAATGAATAATAAGTGCTAGGGAGGGAGCACCAATTGAAAGTGTATGTAATTTAAAATTTGCTGTCGAATCTCTGACATTTCACTTAAATACTGCAATGTAAATCTTTTGGTTCCTATCATAAGTGTAAGCAGGCACATGCACTACCAAAATATGTACATTTACCTCTTGCCTATTGCAGCATGAGCTACTGTATTAATTTACATGTACTATGTACATGAACCAATAGGGTACTCCAACAATATATCAACCATTCAGCAAGGTCACAGTTGTGCAAGGTATCTAATGAGTCAATTCCAATCAGAGCTCTGATATAGGAATAATTGCATCTTATCTCCTCTTTAAAATTTATACATCAGCAATGCATTCCTCTAGCCAATCTCTTTGTTTTTAAATACAGCCATTTTGGAGGTTGGTATCTAGGTATCTTCCTCCAATGCTTCTCCACTGTCGACCAGCTGGGTGGGGCTGCACTCACCTGATTCCATTCTTATCTATCTAATCGTAGCCAGAGAATCACCTGCAATGGCTTCTCTTCCCACTCCATCGTAACTTCTGGTGGTCCCCCAAGGATTTATCCTTGGCCCCCTCCTAGTTCTCATCTACATGCTGCTCCTTGTCAACATCATCTGAAAACAGTTACTATGCCAGTTTCCACATGTACGCTGACGATATCTAGCTCTACCTCACCATCACTTCTCTCGACCCCTCCAGTGTTTCTGGATTGGCAGACTGCTTGTCCGACATCCAGCACTGGATGAGCAGAAATTTCCTCCAACTTAATATTGGAAAGACCAAAGTCATTGTCTACAGTCCCCACTACGAACTCAATTCCTTAGCCGTCGACTCCATCCCTCTCCCTAGCATCTGTCTGAGGCTGAACCAGAATCAGATTGTTCACAATCTTGGTGTCATATTTGACCCAGAACTGAGCTTCCAACCACATATCCGCATCATAACTAAGACCGCCTATATCCATCTCCGTAACATCACTCAACTCTGCCCCTGCCTCGGCTCATCTGCTGCTGAGGCCTTCATTCATGTCTTTGTTACCTCTAGACTTGACTATACCAACGCACTCTTGGTCACGTTCTACCCTACGTAAACTTGAGACCATCCCAAAACTCTGCTGTCCATGTCCTAACTCGCACCAAGTCCCATTCACTCATCACCCCTGTGTTCACTGACCTACATTGGCTCAAATCTGGCAAAATGGTTAAAAATTCTCATCCTTGTTTTCAAATCCCTCCATGGTCTCACCCCTCCCTATCTCTAATCTCCGCCAACCCCATATGGCCCGAGATATCTGCGCTCCTCTAAATCTGACCTCGAGTATCCCTGATTTTAATCACTCAACAATTGGTGGCCGTGCCTTCAGCTGCCAAAGTTCCCAAGCTTTGGAATTTCCTCCCTAAAATTCTCAGCGTCTTTTTCCTCCTTTAAGACACTCCTTCAAACCTACCTCTTTGACCAAGCTTTTGTCATCTGCCCTAATTTCTCCTTATGTGGCTCGGTGTCAAATTTTGTTTTATAACACTCCTATGAAGTGCCTTGGGATGTTTCACTACGTTAAAGGCAAGTTGTTGTTGTTGTTGCATAGCATTCAAATCTGGCAAAATAGTTGTGCTGAAAATGAACACCTAACATTTAACCAACTAGCATTAAAGTTCAGCTTGGCTCATGATAGCATTTGTGCCAGAGTCAGAAGGTTATGGGTTTAGGCCCTACTACTGGAGTTGAGTATTCAATCTAGGCTGATATTTCAGTGCAGTTATGTGTGAATGCTACATTGTCAGAGGTGCTGCCTGTCAGATAAGATGTTAAACTTTTTGCCTGTTCAGGTGGCCATAAAAGGATCCCATTGCACTATTTGAAGAGGAGCAGGGGAGTTTCACCACCAATACAGATTAACTGCTTATTTATCTCATGGCTGTGTTTCTATACTTCAAAAGTAATTAATTGACTGAAGCATTTTGACATGTCCGGAGGATATGAAAGGTATTATATAATTGCAATTTTGTTCTTTCTTCAGTGTAATCACCAATGATCCCAAATTTTAAAGATGCTATAAATTGGTCAATATATTTAGACCCAAAGAGAATTCCTTCATGAACTTTTCACAGCATAAAATCACTTCATATATTCTAAAATTGTTACCGCCAAACATTTCAAGCTCATTAATTCCCACACTTTTTCTGGTTTATGGTGATAAAGTTAAACCTACAAATTCTGAAAATTGTATATATGGTTCATTGATACTTATTCTGTGGTGGGTTTTACACCCTAGAGATACAGATCACTTTTATCACCATCACAAAATCCAAATTCCAAACTAGATGCTTGACTGATCTTAGTATTTGTGCAGGTTGCAAAATTGATTTCATCCTTATCTATTTGCCTATTTGATTCCATGTTATTTGAAAGATATGCCAATAAAATTAAATAGATGGTGATTAATACATTGTTCATACTCTGAATTTAGACTTCCGATTAATAAATATTTTACTGAATCGATATATATTGGATCTAATACTTCATTTTTATAACCAAGAAGCAGATTTTATGATTGGAACTATATTGTGTAATAAACAAAATACAATTTGAAAATACTAGAACTGGAGGAAATAAAAGCAGATAATCTGCAAAATATTAAACAGAGGTGCAACACCTGCCCCTTCACCTCCTCCCTTCCCACTATCCAGGGCCTCAAATACTCTTTCCAGGTGAAACTGTGATTTACTAACACTTCTTTCAAATTTAGTATACTGTATTCACTGCTCACTATGCTGTCTCCTCTACATTGGGGAGACTAAACGCAGATTGGGTGACCGCTTTGCGGAATACCTCTGTTCAGTCCGTAAGAGTGACCCCGAGCCGCCAGTCGCCTGTCACTTTAATTCTCCACTCTGACCTCCTACACTGTTCCAACTAAGCTCAACGCAAGTTCGAGGAACAGCACCTCATCTTCCGATTAGGTACTTTACAGCCTTCTGGACTCAACATAGAGTTCAACAATTTGAGACCATAACCTCTGCCCCTATTTATTTTTTACATGTTGATGTTTCTGCCATTTATATTTACACCTCTTCGACTCATCTTTTGTTTCCTTACTCGTCCCATTACCATCTCCTTTTGCTTTGTACTATCATCCCTTTCGTCATTTAATCTCTCCCACCTTCCACTCTATCACAAACCTTCCCTTTTGTTCTTTCATCCCCTCCCCCTTTCCCTGCCTCTGCACCTACTTAAAATCTGTTACATCTCTAACTTTTTCCAGTTCTGACAAAAGGTCATCAACCCGAAACATTAACTGTTTCTCTCTCCACACATGCTGCCTGACCTGCTGAGTATTTCCAGCATTTTCAGTTTCTACTGTAAAAGATTAATGTATATTATATACATTATACAATTTGAAATTCACCAAAGCGAACGTAAGAGAAAGTAGAAGTTTGAGGTATTTGTAATGTTAAGTGGGTAGCCCCCTTGGTCAAGCTGGATACAGTACAGAATTTTTTTTACCATTCATCTACACATCATTAACCCTAAAATTGTCATAGTATCAAGACAGCATAGATCATAGATCAGGCTGGCTTTCTGTAATCACATTTTGTAGAATGATGGAGGTAGCTGGCAACCATGGATATCTGTTTCAAAATAACCTCTCAATGATATTGAGATATGATATCATGGATGTTTTTCTCTTATTTATAACAGCTACGGAATGAATTGCAGTTTTAATAAGATCAAAGCTGGTACGTGGTATCAGAGTAAATGAGGAAACATGATTTAATATGTAAACAATTTAATCGTTTTGGTATCATTTCACAGCTATCAAATTTGTTGAACAAATGGTTATAGAGCCAACTTAGGTTTTAAAATGAAAGTGGCATAAAATAAAGCCTCCAATAAACATTGCTCTTGAACTTAAACACCAGCTCAATTTAGTATTGGAGATAAATGTCAATTAATGGAGAAAATTGATCATCAATTACAAGAGTACAGAAATATATGGAAATGTGGGAATTTTCAACCTTGGCTAAACAAGCAATTTTATAAAACTATCCAGATTTATCCTGTCCAAACTAGCACAAAAGTTTGAATCAAAAAAGAGATTTTTCTGTATGCAATTCTCTAAAGTCCTGCTGCAAGCAACTGGTGTAGTACAAAAGAATTCACATCAAAAACCTATTTTAAATCAAATAAATATTTTGTAAAGACAGACCATTATTTATTTCTAAAGACTACACAAAGACCAATACACTCCAAAATATCCTTTTACAGATAGTTTCTCCAACAATGGATATTTAATTACATGAATTATAACAAATATAATCTAAAATGTAAAATACAGTAACTACATTTTTAAATAAATATATAAACATGAAGGAAAACACATAGTTCACCAGTATGGATTCTGACCAAGACTCAGAAGATCTTGGACTGTTGTTCCTAAAGCCTAAGTACAACCTTCCTGTTTTGGATGGCTATCTCCAAAATATTGCAGCAATAGCACATTTTGCCCACTAATACAGTGATCGATCCAGAAAAAAGCACAACAAGGGTAATTTATCGATATAAACTGGTGGTGGGCAGGCTCCCTGTTGCTAGCATGTACTCAGTAAATCACCCCTAATGACTACAGCCAGAGAAATAACCCAATGTTATTATGTGCCGTTTCCAGATGCATCAGTAAGTTCGACAGCAAAGCAAAAAAAAAAGCCATCAATTGTAATATTAAGGGATCAGTTCACCCAGAGTTGTTCAATGCAAGGTTTTCTTTGGAGTACAAGCTATTCCAAATATAGCATATAATTTTCAAGAGCAAAAGTGCATCAAACAATTTACAAGTTGACAGTTTCCAGACATCTTTCTTCACAATTGTCACAAATCTTTGCTGCAATAATAGATATAACCAGTTGAACAAAATCAAGTTTTGAACAATAATTGTGGATTTCTCTTATGTCATCGAAAGTGCATATTAAATTAGCTGATCTTAAACAGGCAACTTGAGAGATCACAGTAAATACTTCATGACAAAAATCTTTCTTTTTTTTTAAACTGCAAATACACTGTGGTAGAATTTCAGTTGAAAATTACACTAGGCAGTCGGTGTCACTCCAGCGGATGTGGGTAGGACATTGCTCCTGAATTATTCCGCAGGCACTGCATACTTTTTGAATATTTTGCCAAAACTAATGATGCATAGAATACATCCACCCAAATACCCATGGGCATATTCAGACACTGCACAAATGATGGGAATACTTAATCTGATATATTTGTCATTTGCACCATAGCAACATTGGACATCAGTAACGCCTGTTTATACTTGGTGCCCAATATTGTCTTGGGCAGTGAATTGAAAGAAATATTTTATAAATAACTTGAACTGGCAGCTCAGAAGCCGATGGCAGCTTACCCAAGCTATGCTGCGGAATTACCCAAAATCTGGCACAATCTTTGAGCCACCTCCAAACTCCTCGGAAGATGAAGGGAAACCCGTCAAAATGATTTAAATGACCAGAGGCTGGAAAACTGCAAGGGCAGCTTTGTGGTGCTGAAGACATGCCACTGTAAGATCGCAGTAGCAGAAAATCTAGCCTGCTGACTTTAGATTTCAAAAATCTATTCTTGACAATGTGATGATATTGGACTGAGGTTACGAAATGCTTCAGTAATTTAATGGGTTGTAATATGAATATCAGATTAAAAAACACTCCTTGATTTCCCATTTTTTTGCTATTAATTTCTTATTTTTGCTCATTCCAGTGCCAAAAAATACAGTTGATTTTACAACAGTGGAAAGTAGGTGTAAAACTACACGAGTCTTAAAATCATTTTGGACTTCATCTCACTTAATGATAAAACCAATCTGCTACAATCATGGCCTCCACCTTCCAGGTTATTTCACATAAGTAAATGTCAGGCTTCCAAGATTTATGTTACTTACCCTACTCAGAAGTGATCTCTCACAAACAAGACTTTTGTTGCAGGCATCACTACCAGCTTCTACAACAAGGAAAGATAGTAATTGTGGTCTAATGCTGCTGATTTATTTCTTAATCTCCAAATGGTACCCCAATCTTCCAGTGACTACAAAAATACCACACTGATTAGATGTCCTACAGATGGGCTGCACTTTTCTGTTTCTGGATATGCCAGCCACAATCCTCTGTTCATTAAATAAATGGACAGGAAATTGCATGTTGGCAAGTGTAAAAGTGAATAATGCCGCTGTGGCCTTTAGATTTTTCAATTTAAATACTGAGAGGATGTTTCCCCTAGCTGGGGAGTCTAGACCTAGGGGATCACAGTCCCAGAATAAGGGGTGGGCCATTTAGGACATAAAGTGAAGAAAATTTCTTCACTCAAAGGGTTGTGAATCTTTTGAATTCTCTACCCTGGAGAGTTATGGATGCTCAGTTGTTCAGTATAT
Organism: Pristiophorus japonicus; assembly: GCF_044704955.1. Classification (NCBI taxonomy): domain Eukaryota; kingdom Metazoa; phylum Chordata; class Chondrichthyes; family Pristiophoridae; genus Pristiophorus; species Pristiophorus japonicus. The sequence goes on along the minus strand of NC_091983.1, from coordinate 73,058,789 downwards.
TTAAGACAGAGATCGATAGATTTTTGGACACTCATGGAACCAAGAGATATGAGGATAGTGCCGGAAAGTGGAGTTGAGGTAGATCAGTCATGATATTATTGAATGGCGGAACAGACTTAAAGGGCTGAATGGCCTACTCCTGCTCCTATTTTTTATGTTTTTCTGGTTGCCTTGAGTTATGGAGGTGGATGAGATGGAGAGCTGTTTTAAACTAAAATTGTAGTAATTCACAAAGGTATTTATAGTTTAACAATCTGAAAGGATCATGCAAGAAATCTAACTAAGCAATTTAAAACAGGTTACATTAAAGGTTCAAGCAATTTAACCTGAACAATCAAATTCTATGGCATTTTCAAAAATGGAAAGGTAGATCTTGTTTTGAAATGCAAGATGGCCACCAAAAATGAATCAAATGAGATTCTGCATCTTAAAACCATGTTTGCTAAACACGTGGCATTTTAGAATTCTAGAAATGACACCAAGAAAATCAGTAGTCTTTACTTTCATAGAATTTTCTATAATCTCTACTGTGTTTTAAGTATTTCAGATTAAATTTTTATAATTCAGTAGACACCGTCCCCTCCTGTTTTCATTACCTGTAACAGCAGTGCCAAGAGAAATCTTACCAGGCTATAATGTTTAATCTCAAAATTTGAGTCAGGATGTACTTTTCAAACGATTGGTTTAGTTACTGTACAATGAAGATTAAAAATCTGCCAGGGGTGGGGGATAGGGAACACATCCCTCAGTAAATGTCAGGATACACCCACCCAAGACCTCTGCTGCTGATCCCCTTCAGAGCATGAACCGTCCGGGGGAGGTTCCTTGATTTGTGGTCCAGGTAGGCACCTACACCATTAGGGGTCCATATTGAGTGTCCACCTTGTTCTCAAAGGGTAAATTGTGACAAGTGGTGCCAGTTCCAGGGCGTTTGGGCAGGTGGTGGAGGGGGATGCTCAACTGGTCCCCTTTTATAAGGAATCAATAAAGAAATATGATCCTTGGCCTGGATGCCCATGTGGACCCCAACTCCTACTACTCAATCTGTTACTAAGTCAGGGACTCAGGAACCCTTACCATAAGATCTCAGTCCCTAGTCTAGCCCCCTCTTATGCCTCTGATATTGTAAGGGGAGGATAGAGACTCTTAATCTTACAAAGTCTGTAAAAATCACGAGGTTAGGCCAGGACCCAGCATATCCATGCCCTGGTCTATTTTCTGTCCCTTCCGGCACACTCCTGCATGACTCATGGAAAGAATGCATCAGAAGGGCCATGGATTTTTAGTCTAAATAGGCAGTCTAGAATTTAAATTTTTTTGTACTGTTTATTTCCAATTTGAATCCTTCAATTAGGGAACTATCTTCACGCGCCCGAACTCAAACTTCTAATAGCAAGGAAGTAAGGATTAGCCATTTAGGCAGTACACAAAGTTGTTAAACGATACAAGAGGAAATACTGGGTTTGCACCCAGACTCACTGATTGATTGTTCCAGTACTCACTGCATCTAGTCAATCAATCAGTCAGGCCAGAGCGCTGCCTGTAAAGGAACCAATCGGATTTTCCTTCTATTTAAATTAATGGAGAACAATTGACAGCTTCCTTTAAGGAGGCAAGCTCCAACCCACCTGATTTTCCAACATTCGGTTGACCCGGCAATCCAGTGCACCCACGTGCAGATCCAGGAAAATCTCTCCCAGTCAGCCACAGGACAATGTCTAAGGATGTTGTTTATATGGACATCCAGAAGGCATTCGATAAGGTTCCACACACAAGAGACTGTTAGCTAAAATTAAACCTCGTGGAATTGAAGGCAAATTATTGGTGTGATTATGAGATTGGTTAGGCAGTAGAAGACAGAGAATTAGGGATAGTGGGTATGTACTTGAATTGACTAGCCGTGTCCCACAGGGTTCTGTGCTGGGGCCTCATCTATTCACTATATTTATTGTGACTTAGATAACACATTTTTCCAAGTTTGCCGATAACACAAAGCTTGGTGGTATAGTAAGTAGTGTAGATGGAAATAAAATGACAAAAAAGACATTGACAGATTAAATGAGTGGGCAAAACAGTGGCAGACGGATTTCAATGCAGGTAATTGAGAGGTTCTCCAGTTTGAACCAAAAAAAGGAAAGGTCCGAGTATTATTTACATGGTGAAAAGCTAGGAACAGTGGAGGTCCAAAGAGATTTAGGGGACCATGTACACAGATCACTAAAATGTAGTCAGGTACAAAAAAATAATCAAAAGGGCTAATGGAATGTTAGGCTTTCGAACTAGGGGTTGGAATATAAAGGGAGGAAATTTTGCTACAGCTATACAAGGCCCTGGTCACTAAAATATAACAGGAAATGCTGGAAATACTCAGCAGCTCAGGCAGCATCTGTGGAGAGAGAAACAGAGTTAATGTTTCAGGTCGATGACCTTTCTTCAGAACTTTGACGAAAGGTCATCGAACTGAAACATTAATTGCTTCTCTCTCCGCAGATGCTGCTTGACCTGCTGAGTATTTCCAACATTTTCTGTTTTTATTTCAGATTTCCAGCATCCGCAATATTTTGCTTTTGCACTAAAATATAATAGTCAGGCTTGTAAACTAGGCTTGTATTCCTGAAATAGAGAGCTTTAAGGTATGATTTAATTGAGGTTATTAAGGAATTTGAAAGGAATTGATAGGGTAGATAAAGAGAATGTTTTTCCGCTGGTGGGGGAGGCTAGGACAAGCACCAGGCCCTTCACGGGGAGTTAGGATACACTTCTGCACGCAAAGGGTAGTAGAAGTGTGGAACCCCTCTCCCACAAAAAGCAGAGGCTAGCTCAATTAAAATTTTAAAATCTGAGAATAATAGATTTTTGCTAGCCAAGGCAGGTGGATGGAGTTAAGATAGAGATCTGCCATGATCTCATTAAATGACAGAACTGGCTCTAGGGGCTGAATGCCCTACACCTGTGCCTATGATGATCCCAGCAGAAAGAAAACTATCTGACACTCTATGCATAGCCACCTGCTAACATAATTGATAGAAACTCAAACCATTTTATTACTCCACTGCTCATATAAGAACACCACAATTAATAACTGGGTTATAAAAGAAGCCTGTAAGATTTCATGACAATGTGTGCAAGTGAACGTTACGCTGTACTCTTCTGATTTTCCAAATTGATACAGTCGGTTGGAGATGGAGGTGGTGGGAATTCTAGAGGTCCTGTAGTTTGCTTCCCATCACGAATCATAACCTCCTGTTTGGGTTTGAATGTTAATGGAGCAAATCCATCTCTATCTGCCGTTAGAATTATCCAGTTAGAACCTACAAGTGAAAATATAAAGATTACTACACGATGATATTCATAACACACAAATGAAACAAACCGACCAAATAAACATTAAATGCTCCAATTCATAGTTTATTAAGCAAATAATGTTTACAACAAAAAAATCAGAAATACACATCACTTACAATCCCAGTTCTTGCAAAATAGTTTAATTCATTTTTTCAGAAACCTCAATAAAAACATAAGAATTAGGAGCAGGAGTAGGCCATATGGCTCTTCGAGCCTGTTCCACCATTCAGTATGATAATATGGCTGATCTTTGACCTCAACTCCACTTTCCCGCCCGATCTCCATATCCCTTGATTCCCTTAATATCCAAAAATAGATTCTTGAATATATTCATTAACCGAGCATCCACAACCCTTTGGGGCAGAGAATGCCAAAGATTCACAGCCCTCAGTGAAGAAATTCCTCCTCATTCCAGTCTTAAATGGCCGATCCCTTATCCTGAGACTATGCCCCCTAGTTCTAGACTCTCCAGTCAGGTGAATCAACCTCTTAGCATCTACCCTGGCAATCTCCTTCAGATTATGTGTTTTAATGAGATCACCTCTCATTCTTCTAAACTCCAGACAGTATAGGCCCAATCTACTCAATCTCTCCTCATAGGACAACCCTCTCATCTCAGGGATCAATCTAGTGAACCTATGTTGCACTGCCTTTAAGACATGCATGTCCTTTCTCAGATAAGGAGACCAAAACTGTGCACAATACTCCAGGTGTGATCTCACCAAAGCTCTGTACAATTGTAGTCAGACTTTCTTACTCTTGTACTCCAAACCCCCTTGCAATAAAGGCCATCATGCCATTTGCCTTCTTAATTGCTTGCTGTACTTGCATGCTAACTTTCTGTGTTTCCAGTACGAGGACATCTAAATCTGTCTGAACACCAACATTTAATGGTTTCTCACCAGTTAAAAAAATATTCTGTTCTATTCTTTCTACCAAAGTCAATAACCTCACATTACACTCCATCTGCCACCTTATTGCCCACTCACTTCACCTATCTATATCCCTTTGTAGGTTCTTTATGTCCTCCTCACAGCTTACTTTCCCACCTAGCTTTGTATCAGCAAACTTGGATACATTGCACTCGGTCCCTTCATCCAAATCATTAATATAGATTTTAAATAGCTGAAACCCAAGCACTGATCCTTGCAGCACCCCACTAGTTACAGCTTGCCAACCGGAAAATGACCTGTTTATCCCTACTCTGTTTTCTGTCTGTTAACCAATCCTCTATCCATGCTAATTTATTACCCCCATTGTGGGAGCGCAAGCCCACATTTCTGAAACGCTTTGCTTCGGCGCGGTCTGGAGATATCGAAAGGGTTAAAAGTTGGAAGATTCAAGTTTGGATCAAAACAGGCTGCTAGACGATATAGAGCCATTTAGCCATTGAAATGAATAGCTGGTCATTTATCAGTATTTGAGTAATGATGAGAGTTTGACACTAGACACTGACATTCGGAAGGTGTGTGTGTCAGAAGCAGCCATGGAAATTGGAAGAGCTGCCTTTGAGAAGTGTCTCAATAACTTTCATACTGGGTTTGCATAGTATGAATGTCTGAATAAAAGACCTGATCCTGCCTTTACTACAACTGAGTGTGTGTGTCATTCGATGTTTAAAGCAACGAAGTGAAAAGAGCAAGAAAGCTGTACAACATATTGGTGACCCCGACGTGATTTTCAAAAGTTTGTTGGCTGAGTTTTTCGAAGAAGTGTTTCCCACACATCAGTTCGAGGGGTGAGCATTCTCTTCGTTGTCATGAATTAAAGGGATCTCCAGTTAGTTATGGGAGGCTCAGGAGTATTTCTTAATGAATGGATTAACTCTAAAGGGGGACCATACGAGATTGGGCAGAAAACGATGACAGGAGGATGGAGAGAGACACGGCAGTCCTTAATGGAGTGTCCAGTTAAAAAAGATTTTTTTTTTTTTATATAAAAGTGTTTGGGTTAAAAAGTGATAAAAAGAGAAAAGCATTAGTGTTGCAGTGTCTACTGCAGGGGATTCAAAAGTTAGAAGAGGCTGAGGCTAGAGATAGGGAAGTCTCAGAACTCAGCATAATTAACAGCAGTGAGTAAAGAAGTAGAGAATTGGAGAGTTCAGGCATTCGGGGCAGCCAGGTCTGTTCTGATGCTGGATCAACATCTTGCTGATGAACAAAACCGTAATCAAGATCTACAGAAAGGAATATCTAAGCTGCAGCAGATGGTATTAGGTTGCCCAGCGGAGACAGCAATTGATAAAACCGGGTGGTATTCGGAGGATTCCCCAGGTCAGAGAGTTGAAAAGGGGATTAAGGGACAGGGAGAATGCCCACCGTTCCCATCTGCAACTCCTTTGTCTTCTGACTTCAGAGCGTCGATCCCTTGTGGTTTGCGTGGCAACGTTAGGTATGGAGGCGGAACAGTTAGATGCTTCTTTGGTTCCGCAGTCACTTCACACTCCACAACATTACACACAACCCTCCGGTAATGTGGAGAGTGGGGGAAGCACGCTCTTGCGGTCAAGGCGAGAGCAGGATCATGATTCCTCTACTCCCTATGGTGCTCATGAAAGGAACACTACCTTAAGTGGTTTTGAGGATTCCTGGTATGAGCGAGGAGGGGTAAAGTTACAGTACATGAGAGCTATCCTTAGTGAAGTGGGACCTGCACCACTTCAGGATCTTAAGTTTGCCCAATGGTGGTGTAATATTCTGGGATGGTGGCAGTCAAGGAACATATCAGAGAAACGGAGGGGTTCACATGATTCTGCAAGCTTTAGGGAATCACCGGGGAAAGGTAGTAGGTTTTGAACAACCTCCAGGTCCCTGTTTGGTAGAATAATAGCTGCAATCTTTGGTGCTCACTCAGGGTCACAGTTAATAAAGCAGCTTGCATTATTACCAGGGGAAGGACCCAGGGAAGTGGGGAACATATATTCCAGTTATGTAAAAGTTTGGGAACTAATTGGATTGCTATGTCATTACGGGGATGATACACAGAAAGATCATTTTGACTCTCCTACCCCCTTCAGTACTTCTGAAAGTAGATGCCTGGGGCGGGGATGATAATTTTGATAAATGGTTGGCAAGGGTAGAAAGCTTGTATCAGAGAGCTTCAGGAATTTCAGTCATGGAAGTAAGACAGGGGTTACAGCAATGGAAGGCAAAAGGGCCTAAGTTGATGAATCCCGCTAGGAGTCGCATAAAAGGAACAGGTAGTGCCTGGATTCCGACACGTCAGCTGATAGAGAACAGCAATAGACTGGCTAAAGAATTAGAAAAATTAACAGAAAAGTTGAAGAATCAGGAAAGAGAAGCTAGTCACAGACAGGGATGATACCTCGGTTCAGTTGCTGAGGTCGGGAGTAGATTACGTAGGTGAGGGAGGATTTCTATAGGGATGCCGTGCCTCAACCACACACATCGTTTCTTTAGGACCCTTACTTCAGGATGGGGGTGGCCATACCCTTATCAAGGCTTGTGTGGAAGGTCAGTGGGAAATCGACAGGGTCCACCGGACAAATGAAGGTTGAGGTGGTCCTGGAGGAAGGGGATTCCCCTCTTCAGAGACAGTACCCCATCACCCCAGATACACCAGGAACAGTTACTGAACAGTCAGAGATGAAAGCAGTGGGAGAAGCTTGTTCAAAGCATTTAAAGTTTCTGTAGGAACGGGTGGTCTCAGAACTGATGAGGTGTTCAGTGAAAGGCTCAAATGTGAGAGTTATAAACATGATCTTAAAGGATGCGAAATAGAAGTTGGAGCGTCGCAAATGTCAAAATTACAGCAGTTCCGAAGGGTGAACTTAGAGAAGGACTGGGCCACTCGACTGACTATTTAGCATTTCCGTCATCCTTTACTCTATTTTGTTACACTTCTCCCATAAAGCAGAGAAAATTGTTAAATACTGTGCAGAGGGCAACAGCCTTGGTCGAAGACACCGATTGAGAGTTTACATTTCTGAATGTAAACAGCATTGAATTCAGTAGAAAATGTCAAAAATTGAAAGTTGACTTAAGTGAAAATGGATATGGTAATCCTACTGCTATTTGGAAGAAGGAAATGTGGAAGTGGAATCCAAGATTTCAACAGCTACAGAGTTTGAATCAAGCAATTGTGGACATGATACATCCTGTCCTTATGCTGGTGTTGTTTCAGTTGATAGTGCGTGTCATTTTGATTTACTACAGATGGCATGTTTGAAAACAAGGACAATTGGAGAGTGCTGTTGAACGAGCTCAAATGGACACACAAATGTTACCCAGATAAGGCCTGCAGAGAGGCAAAGAGAAGAAGTGGGGGAATGTGAGAGCGCATGACCGCATTTCAGAAATGCTTTGTTTCGGCACGGTCTGGAGATATTGAAATGGTTAAAAGTTGGAAGATTCAAGTTTGGTTTAAAACAGGCTGCAAGACGGCGTGGTGCCATTTAGCCATTGAAATGAGCAGCTGGTCATTTATCAGTATGAGTAACTTCTTACTATGCGAATAATAATCTGATGTGTATAGCAATTCATGACTATGGCCTCAACTTTGGAGCAGCCCGTTTCTCGGCGCACTTACCGGAATTGCACCGCTTTTCTCCGTTCTGAAGTGCGGCAAAAAATTTCCTTCCCACTTTGGCCGCTGTCCGGCCTCCTCCCTGTAGTCGCGCAGCATGGCCAGTCGAGTCGGGGGTGGAGCCAGCGTTCCACGCCGAAAACTGTGCTGGGACGTCTGCACATGCGCAGTGGAGTGTCCGCGCATGCACAGTAGCTCCTCGCCCCCAGCCTCTCCGTGTGCTTGCTGCAGCCGCTCTGTGGAGCACGATGCCAGCCACTGGAATCGCTCCTCGCCCCCAGCCTCTCCGTGTGCTTGCTGCAGCCACTCTGTGGGACCTAATGCCAGCCACTGGAATCGCTCCCGCCCCTAGCCTTGGCCGAGTGGCCTCCCGGTGAGATTTCTAAGAGATCGATAGTACTTTTTGTTTATAAGGTTTGGTGGTTTGTAAGGCTTGGTGGTTTAGGTTCAGGCAGGTCGTCTCCGCTTCCCGCCCCTATCCCAGGCTGAATGGCCTCCGATGTACCTACCTGTGCCAATTTCTTTAACTCTCTACAAGGGTTTTCTGAAGTGGCCACATACGCTGGCCTAAGTAGATTTGGAGTAACTATTAGCTGGCCAAAGTTGCCTAAATGGGCAGAACTGACATAACACCCGCTTTTGAGAAAAAAAATTAAACTAAACTAACTCAGTTACACTGGTGCAAATTAATTGGGGAGAATGGGGATTTTTAAGTTATGCCAGAAAAACCAAGTTACTCCAAAAAAAACACAGCAACTCCTGGCCAAAATTGAGCCCATTGTCTTATGTTAAGCATTTGAGTGTAACTTGTTACTATGCGAATAATAATCTGATGACATCGTCTGTATGTTAAGTATGATTTGGTTTGTGTATAGTTCAGAAAGCAGTTAGTTGTGATTTCAGGACAATGCCATTTTGATTCTACATCATCTGCATGTTAATTGTCTAAATGTACTATACAAAGTTCAAAGGCTTTTTTGGTATAAAGATGAGTTTGACACTAGACATTCGGAAGGTGTGTGCCTCACAAGCAGCCACTGGAATTGGAGCAAGCAGAAAGTTGGCTTGTGAAGTGTTTGTGTCTCAGTAGCATTCATACTGGGTTTGTTTAGTATGAATGTTTAAATAAAAGACCTGATCCTGCCTTTACTACAACTGAGTGTGTGTAATTCGACATTTAAAGCAACGAAGTGAAAAGAGCAAGAAAACTGTACAACACCCATGAGCCCTTATCTTGCGTAGCAACCTTTTATGTGGCACCTTATTGAATGCCTTTTGGAAATCCAAATATACTACATCCACTGGTTCCCCTTTATCTCCCTTGTTGGTTACATCCTCAAAAAACGCTAATAAATTTGTTAAACAGAATTTCCCTTCCATAAAACCATTTTGACTCTATCTAATCATATTATGATGTTCCAAGTACCCTGTTACCACTTCCTTTATAATGGATTTCATCGTTTTCACGACGACTGATGTCAGGATAACTGGCCTGTAGTTCCCTGTTTTCTCTCTCCGTCCTTTCTTGAATAGCGGGGTTACATTTTCTACCTTTCAATCCACTGGGACTGTTCTGCAATCTAGCGAATTTTGGGAGGTCACAACCAATGCATCTACGAGCGCTGCAGTCACCTCTTTTAGAACCCTAGGATGTAGGCCATCAGGTCCAGAGGATTTGTTGGCTTTTAGTCCCAATCTCAGATGTTTTGATATTCTGGTGCACACAATTATAAACCCAACATTCAATAAGGTCGATTTAGTGTTCTAACATTATCAATTTCACCATGAATTCATGTATTTGCTATCGATTCGTTGCCATATCTGTAGTACAACGATGCTCAATCTAAAACTGGTGCAATTAAGCTGCCTCCAGTAATAATCACCCAAGTAAATGGTGTGACGCTGGTGTAGTACGACACCTGCAGCTATCACAGCGCCCGAGAAACTGATACGGATATAAAACAGATATTAACATATTTCCAGTTTCCTTCTTAATTTACCACTTGCACAATCAAGTGGAGCTGGCCTGCAGGAGTTGTGGCTCCCCTTTCCTGGCACAACTCTACCATCCCACAGTGGGATCATTACGTTATAAGGATGAAAACTAATGAACGATACCAACAATTTCTCAGCTCAAACCTTTTTAATAAAGGTGTGGTCCAAGCTTATACTGCAGAGAACTAGTTAATAAAATTTGATTCATCCTTTTTAGTCTACTATACAATCTACTAGAATGTTATCTGACCATCAGTTGGAGAGATCAGGAGTTTGCAGCAATAATACATACTTTTTCAAAAGTGCATGTGCGTAAATGGGTTAATTGTTCATCTGGGTCTTGTTCCGTTCCCAATTACTTCACACATGTTTATGTTCACTAGCCTTTGAAAGCAGACCTTGTGTTGTGCATGAGAAAAAAAGTATCGGAGAGCACTCGAAATGTAGCAATCAGAGAAATTTCAACAGATGAAATACTTCATCACATATTGAAGTCTGTACACTTCGCTACTCAACATTCAACTGCAACAGTCTGATGATACTGTTAAAAAATTAAGTATATTACGTGCATTAGGATAGAAACTTAGCTAGGGCTAATTCACCTAGGGTTATCAGGATAAATATATCTCAATCACTGATTATCACCTCTCAAGTACCAGTCTATTAATTTATTCTATCCCTTTCCCACCTATCCTCAGTTACATTTCTAGTATGCCCAACTGTAAAAGAAAAATACTACTGCCACATTGCAAGTCTGTAAATGAATCAGCAGAGCTGCAGAGAGCAACAATAAGGTTCAGAAGATTTCAGAGAACCAGCACAGCATCAAAACAGATACCATCCCACCGTTCATTGTAATAATTTAAACCATGTATTAATCAAATCGCAACAACTTTCATTTTTATAGCACCATTAACATAGAAAACATCTCAAGGTACTTCAATGAACATTGAAATGAACACCAAACATTAGTTTGACAGACAAGGTTAGGAAAGATGATTTAAAAAAACATTAAAAAGGTGGAGGGGGGTGTGGAGAGAGAGGAGGGCAGAAAGATGAAGTGTCTGCCACTGATGGTTGAATACAGAGGATGTGGGAAGTGTGTGGAACATGAACTGTGGCTAATTATAGCATCTCTTTTAATGGCCCGGTTGAGATCATCTAACTCAGCACAAACTGGGGTTGAACCTGGGACCTTGCTAATCTATACAAACAGCGGCTAAGATAGCAAGTAGGCAAACAGCTCTCCAGTCATTGAGTCAACTTTAAGGCTTAGTATGACCAAAATAAACACTTTTTTTCTGGTGAAATACACAGAATTAAGATCTGAACAATAATGATCTTTTATGAACATTTTCTAAATAAGGCTGTTTATGACTCTATTTAAACTTTAAATTATTTGGTTTTGTTGTGGAAATAAAATCAATTTAATACAAACCTCTAAGTATTTTCTGTGTCACATAATGTCAGGCTTGGGGGGTGGGAGAGGGGGAATAAATTTCACCAAATTTTAGTGAACATCAATCATATTGTGTGACAATTTTCCAATAACTAACCATCTCCACATTAAATGTCAGATATGATTTTTTATTTGTTCAATTCCCTTACTAGATAAAGTGGATCAAGCATGTTAAATGTGCCAGTGGTACTTGACAAAAATTTCAATCTCAGCAACTCAAAATAGCTTCAGCAAAAACCCTGTTCTATTTTACCTCCAAGGTTACCATGACCATCATACACAATTAGTGAGATTGGTTTTTGCTGCTGCATCAATAAGGTGAAAGAGCACTTCTCTGAATTGTGGGGTTGCTAGGATATGGTTAAGATTTTGACTACTAATACAGTTAGATTAAACAAAACAAAATCGATTTTTCTTTTCAACAAAAACACAAAGGCAAATTATTATCTGAATGGCGGCAGATTAGGAAAAGGGGTGGCGCAACGGGACCTGGGTGTTATGGTTCATCAGTCATTGAAAGTTGGCATGCAGGTACAGCAGGCGGTGAAGAAGGCAAATGGCATGTTGGCCTTCATAGCTAGGGGATTTGAGTATAGGAGCAGGGAGGTCTTACTGCAATTGTACAGGGGCCTTGGTGAGGCCTCACCTGGAATATTGTGTTCAGTTTTGGTCTCCTAATCTGAGGAAGGACATTCTTGCTATTGAGGGAGTGCAGCGAAGGTTCACCAGACTGATTCCAGGGATGGCTGGACTGACATATGAGGAGAGTCTGGATCAACTGGGACTTTATACATTAGAGTTTAGAAGGATGAGAGGGGATCTCATAGAAACGTATAAGGTTCTGACAGGACGGGACAGGTTAGATGCAGGAAGAATGTTCCCGATGTTGGGGAAGTCCAGAACCAGGGGACACAGTCTTAGGATACGGACTAGGCCATTTAGAACTGAGATGAGGAGAAACTTCTTCACTCAGAGTTGTTAACCTGTGGAATTCCCTGCCGCAGAGTTGTTGATGCCAGTTCATTGGATATATTCAAGAGGGAGTTAGATATGACCCTTATGGCTAAAGGGATCAAGGGATATGGAAAGAAAACAGGAAAGGGGTACTGAGGGAATGATCAGCCATGATCTTATTGTATGGTGGTGCAGGCTCGAAGGGCCAAATGGCCTACTCCTGCACCTATTTTCTATGTTTCTATGTAACTAGATTTGGAAGGAGCAGGGAGTCAGAAAAAGCAGAATTTGGAGGTTGTCCATGGTCGTGGTGGTGGGGGGGGGGGGGGGGGGGGGGATGGGGGGGTGGCGGGGGAATTGAGAAGACAAAATAAACAAGGAAATAAATTTAGACACAATGTAAAAGAAAAATAGGTTAAAGAATCTTTGACAAAAATAAGGAATCTATAAAAAGCTTTTGCGAAAACACTGGAAGCATTAGGAATAAAATACTGGAACTTGAAGCAACTGTAGCAGTAGAAAAAATTGGCATTTTAGAGATTGTCCAGACATTGTACACCCCAAAAGACGGGAGTGAATTCAACATTCAAAGATAGCTTGTTCAGGAAGGACAGTAATAATATGACAGTTAGCTTTGTATGTACAGGATAATAAGACAGACAAGGAAATTGTGATTATCTCAGGGGAAAAGGAAAAAGCAAAAGGTGGCTGGACCCCCAAAAAATCATAGACTGCGTTAACAAATTGGTTCTGCTATTCAACTCTGCGGGCAGGGAAAGAATTTTTTATGATGAGATTAGATGGTTTTGTACAGTTCACAATATTGTAATAATGGAGGACTATTAACTAGGAAAGTCCAAATAGAAATAAAACAAATAGATTAATGCTTGTGTCAAAAGGGTATTCCGATGTGTTGTGTTTGTCCATAATACTGCCAACAACAATTTTTTGGCTCATGTGCAATAGATCAGGCTAGAGGAAACTTAAATTCAGACAGTTCTTGCAGATGCCAACCTAATAGCTTGCAAGTTAGAAGTAATGGAAGCTCATTTGTAGATCATAATTTGATCACATTTCAGATCTGGAGATAGGCACCATCAAGGACTAGGACAGAAGTATATGATTACAAGAAAGCACAATTTAATGGAATGAGGTGCAAATTAAATACATTAATATATGCTGTTGAGAGGGATTAGTGAAGAAAAATGGAAAACATTTAAAACTATATCAGATATACAAGACAAATACATATCAAAGTGCAATAAGGATAAACTAAACAAACACAAACTGTTGAGCAGAGAAATTAAAAGGGAGGCAAGAAAAATGGGCTACATAAAGCCTACAAGGATGGGGTAGAACTTTAGCAGGAATACAGCAGATTTAAATGGATTTAAAAATGATTAGGTGTTTAAAGGACACTGAAGAAAAGAGCAAAAATTGTTTTTGATACCAATAGCAAAAGTAGTTGGGGAGAAAGTTAAAAGATGAAAGCGTTGGAATAATTGGCGTGATAAGGTGATTATATATATATATATGCAAGTTATTTATTTAATTATTTTATCTTTGCTAACTTTCAATCCTGGAGAACTTCTCCAGTACCCAATCAATCTTTCATTACTTTAGTCAATACCATGCAAATTTTTGCCATTAACAGAAAGTTCTGTTTCTTATTGTAAAAACTTAAACTGGAGTAACTGGAGTAATTGCTTAAAAGGAAATATGACCAAACTGAAATATGCCAGTGGTGACGGTCATCAATATTACGCCTAAAGAAAGGATCTGACCATCTACTTCCATACCAAAAACAAAAAAAAGACATGCAATCAATATTCCCATTAAGCTGTGCAGCCACGCAGCGGACTGGTGGTCCTGCATGGCTTTAAATGGAAAGACCACGTATGCGCGAAAGTTTGAATGGGCCGGACAGCTCGTTAAAAGGGCCACGCACCACCAAAAAATTAGAGGGAACATTGCATGCAACATCTGTATTCATTTCAGGCAACCATACTCAGATCAAGTCAAAATGCATCATATTGGAACAGTGCAACACACTTCAAGGTGACTTTGACAACGACACGACAGCACAGTACCTGTAATAATATTGACAAGTTTTCAAGGAATGTTACTGTACCTTCATATATTTTCTATAAATTTTCTATGAGGCTTTTGTATGCTCAATACTGACCTATAACATTTATCATTATTGTGTTTGAGGATTAGCACTAAAGTAACATTCCCATTATTGAAAGCATAATACACAACACAAAATGTATTGTGATACCACATGGTGCAACTAATACATTTTGAAAGCAGGTACAGCAGGCGGTGAAGGCGGCAAATGGTATGTTGGCCTTCGTAGCTAGGGGATTTGAGTATAGGAGCAGGGAGGTCTTACTGCAGTTGTACACAGCCTTAGTGAGGCCTCACCTGGAATATTGTGTTCAGTTTTGGTCTCCTAATCTGAGGAAGGACATTCTTGCTATTGAGGAAGTGCAGCGAAGGTTCACCAGACTGATTCCAGGGATGGCCGGACTGTCATATGAGGAGAGACTGGATCAACTGGGCCTTCATTCACTGGAGTTTAGAAGGATGAGAGGGGATCTCATAGAAACGTATAAGATTCTGACGGGACTGGACAGGTTAGATGCGGGAAGTATGTTCCCGATGTTAGGGAAGTCCAGAACCAGGGGACACAGTCTTAGGATAAGGGGTAGGCCATTTAAGACTGAGATGAGGAGAAACTTCTTCACCCAGAGAGTGGTGAACCTGTGGAATTCTCTACCACAGAAAGTTGTTGAGGCCAATTCACTAAATATATTCAAAAAGGAGTTAGATATAGTCCTTACTACTAGGGGGATCAAGGGGTATGAAGAGAAAGCAGAATGGGGTACTGAGGTTGCATGTTCAGCCATGAACTCATTGAATGGCGATGCAGGCTCGAAGGGCCGAATGGCCTACTCCTACACCTATTTTCTGTGTTTCTATGACAGCTGTGGCTCAGATGATAGCACTCTCACCTCCGAGTCAGAAGGTTGAGGCTTCAGATCCCACTCGAGACTTGAGCACAAAAATTCAGGCTGACACTCCAGTGCAGTACTGAGGGAATGCTGCACTGTCGGAGGTGCCATCTTTCAGATGAGACGTTAAACCGAAACCCTATCTGCTCTCTCTGATGGATGTAAAAGATCCCATGGCACTATTTCAAAGACCAGGTCAGTGTCCTGGTCAATATTTATCCTTCAATCAACATATAGGGCCCAAGTTTCCACACGATAAAAAACGGGCGCCCCTCCGAGCTGGGCGCCCGTTTTTCGCGCCTAAAACGGCGTCGGAAAAAAAATGCGCGATTCTGGAGCGCCCTACAGCTCCTTGTCTGTTTGGCGCGGCGCCCAGGGGGGCGGAGCCTACACTCGTGCCGATTTTGTAAGTGGGAGGGGGTGGGTACTATTTAAATTAGTTTTTTTCCTGCCGGCAACGCTGCGCGTGCGCGTTGGAGCGTTCGCGCACACGCAGTGTGAAGGAAACATTGGCACGCGGCCATTTTTGTAGTTCTTTGTAGCTGTTTAGTTTTTGAACATTTTTTAATAAAAGCACATTGCCATCAGCACATCAGCACTGAGAAGGCTGCAGGAAGCCTCAGAAAGTTGAGGCAGCCGCTTCCCGACGACCTCCCCCTTTTGCCGTCGGGAAATGGCTCCTCAATTTCTGAGGCTTCCTGCAGCCTTCTGTCTCCTTCCCTCCCTCCCTCCCGCCGTCTGGAACGGCTTCCTCCCCTGCGTTCGGTCGGTTGCCTCCCTCCCTCCCGCTGTCTGGAACGGCTTCCTCCTCCCCCCCCCAGCCACGTTCGGTCGGTTCCTTCCCGCCCCCCCCACCCCCGGTCGGTCGGTCGGTCCCCTCCCTCCCGCCGGCCGTCTGGAACGGCTTCCTTCCCCACCCCCGCCCCGCGTTCGGGAACGGCTGCCTCGTTTTGTGAGGCTTGCTGCAGCATTCTCCCTGACTGAAGCACTTTCACACAGGTAGGAAGATGGTTTATTTCATCTTTTCTTAGCTTATAAATATTTATTCAGGTTGGATTTATTTGTATAATATTTGTACAAGTATAAATAAGGATTTATTGTAGAATTTAATGACTTCCCTTCCCCCCCACCACCTCGTTCTGGACGCCTAATTTGTAACCTGCGCCTGATTTTTTAGTGTGTAGAACAGGTTTTTTCAGTTCTACAAAAATATTCACTTGCTCCATTCTAAGTTAGTTTGGAGTACGTTTTCACTGTGGAAACTTTCAAATCAGGCATCAGTGGCCGGACACGCCCCCTTTTGAAGAAAAAATTCTGTTCCAAAGTGGAACTGTTCTACCTGACTAGAACTGCAGAAAAAAAAATGTGGAGAATTGCGATTTCTAAGATAGTCCGTTCTCCACCAGTTGCTCCTAAAAATCAGGCGCAAATCATGTGGAAACTTGGGCCCTTTAAAACAGATTATCTGGTTATTATGACATTGCTGTTTGTGGGGGCTTGTTGTGTGCAAACTGGCGACCGCATTTCCTACATTACAACAGTGACTACACTTCAAAAATACTTCATTAGCTGTAAAGAATTATGGGACATCGATTGGTCGTGAAAGGCACTATATAAATGCAATTCTTTCTTTCAGGTGACTGATTCAGATATTCTGACTTCACAGTCATAGTACAGTGCTATCATCCACAATTACTAGATATGGGAAGAAATATGAAAATAAAAAATCTATTCAATTTAAGCGTGCTATTTTTGGTTATTGGGAAGCAATGTAAAGGTCCAAAGATCACAAGGTGACTGTCGATAAAAGACTTTGCGGTGAGAATTGATTCCAACACAAATAGCATGGGAATGGGGAGTGGGGGTGGAAGGAAGAGAAGGCAGCATATTTGGAGCTTAGAAGTGAGAGTTTAGAGGAGTACAGACCGCAGTAGAATCAGTAAAACAGAGTCTGCGAAGCAAGCTATAGGTGAGAGAGAAAATTCCGAACAGAAAATCACAGTTATGGATGATAAAGGTCCTTTGGCCCATCTAGAAATTCCCCTCCATTATAGCAGCCAATCAATTTTTTAATGCTTCCAGGATTTTTGCCTCCACTACTCTACTTGAAAAAGTCTAATTCAAATGTTGATCACTGTGTGAAAAAGACTTTCCTGATATTAGCCCTAAAGTTACCTTTTACTAGTTTCATTCTGTGTCTCCTGCAATTTAAATTGAAGGGATATTCTGTACTTACCTTTTCCATTCCCTTAACTATCTTGTATTCCTCCATAAGATCACCTATCCGATGTCAACTTTCCAGTCTGAAAAGCAGACGTTTTCACCAGTCTTTCCTTCTAACTCAGGCATTTGACACTAGGAATGAGCCTGGTACACAGGTCGCAGTGATACAAGAGCACTATACTAACCACAACTACTTCTGACTTGTTTTCTGTTTTGGCTATGTAGTTCAACATTCTATTGGCTTTGATTGTTGCTTTGCATCGATTGGAAATGTTCAGCACCACATCTACCAGGACTCCTAGGTCTCTGTCAACTTCATTCTTAGATATTTCAGCCCTATTCATGGAGTACATATGCTACCAATTTTGTTTCCCATGTCCAGGAGTATAAGACAGGTACTAAAATAGACTCCCCAGCTATATGAGCGATTTCAAATCTTGAATTTTAGAGAATTAAGTGAGACGTTGTGGACCACTATTCAGGTCACCCCTATAAGCAGTTTTCTTATCTTATATTCAGGAGTGTGCCGTAATGCCCAGTGGCTACTCGTGATAGCGTAACCCGGGGGTTAACAATAAAACACCTTGTGATCTGAAATGGATATTGTATTCTTTGCCCTCATGTGCGCTGCCAAATCTTTCAGTGCCAGACAGAAAATAATTAGGCAAGTCGAGATTGGATAAAAATCGTTAAGCTGCTTTTCTTCAGACAGCAAGTGAACGCAGGGTATTAGTTCTACTCAAAACTCACTTCACTTAACTTCAAACCTATCCTCATGAATAAAAAATAATAAACTACGCTGCCTTGCCCTGGATTAGTGGGCTGACTAATACTTGCTTTTGGTCAGTCTTGCATTGAAACAGATCAAGGTTTACAGAGGCTTGGTCAGCACAAGTCTTTCAGTAAGCTCCCTAGGCCATTTTCCAGACTGACTGAGCTTGAACATGAGCTTTTCTCTTTTTGTTACTCCCGACCACAGGAAGTAGGTGGGCTGTCCCTCCAACTTCTTCCCTATTCAGTGATTCATCAGTGGGCTTGCTAATAAAATCGACCACCTCCGCCCTACCTCGAAGAGTGGATTTGTGGCAGATACCCAATGTTGGGTTCAAATGAATAGTTCACCCCAACAATAATGGGTACGAAGACTCAGAAAAAGGATGGGACAACATGACAAATTAACTGTTGTCCTTAATCATTGTGTAAACACGTCTATACTGCCTGGATCATTAACATATAAACTCCTCTGTAGCATATCACTAACGAGAATTCCAAACCTGTATGAATGAACTTTAATTTAAAATACACCAATTAAATAGAACTCATTTGGAAATCCCTCCTGTGGAAAAATCCAAAACCATTCAAGGAGAAAACTACTGTTGCACAGAAGAGAAAACTGAACTACTTGGAGACAACTTTAGCAATTAAGGAAATGCAGGAGATTCATTTTGGGTCAGAGGAAATAGAAAGGCCAAAAAAGTCGATAGATGAAGAAGGACCAAAAATGGTGCCAAAGACAGGAGATGGCAGCTGTTGATTAGATTTTCAAACAAAGAAACAGTGTCTTTGAAACAAGATTTTCACTCCCCCGTAGATCCCCCATGTAGATCGAGAAGTAATGCTGCAGCCATTGCACCCCAGGAAACTTTTGAGCACTAAGAGAATACAGCATGGAGGAATTTGATTAATAATCAGCAAAATTGTGAATAGGATGATGAGTGGAGTAGGTCACTAACAGACTCGGAGAAATGACAGAGCCACGAACCCGAGTTATTAAGAAAAAGCATGTCACAGAATATTACAAGGAAGAGAGGCTAAATTCTACTATGCCGTGAACCCAAGTTTAATTCTCAGATGAATAAACTGGAACAAATTCACCTTGGTGGTTTCCTTAATCCTAACTATGAGAATAAGAGATTAATCTAGGAGGTATTTGCAAATTAGGCAGGAGTGAGGCAAGTGGGCAAATGAACTGGGAGAGTTGCAGAGAGACAGACTGAGCAGGAAAAGGAGGGCTTTAGAGACATGAGTTTTGATATTAAGCCCTCCACAATGGTAGGTGGTGGTCCGGGGGGGGGTTTAAAAAGTGAAATGCACGCACGCGCCTTCAAGCCTCCGAGCATGCACCTGCCGCCTTTTTTTTAAAGCCGCATATATCAGGACTTCAGACTGTTCCTCCGTGGAGAGGCAGGAACCTTAATTAACATATTTAAATAGGGCTCTTACAATGCAATTGGGAGTCCAGTTTGAAATTCCCTGCTGCTGTGCGGGATTCCTCAGGGGTCAGGCAACTCGGCAGCGAAATGGAGGTGGGAGCTGCTCTCTCCCCAAAGTAAATGCCTTTCAGCACACCTTGTGGGCCAGGAGGAGCAGGAGTGCTTCCCCAGCCCCAATCATCAGCCTACCCACATCTCGCCCACCGCCCCCCGCCAAACCTCAATTTCCGACCTCCCAAGCTCCCCTCCCCAATCACGGATCTTCCACACACCCCTCAGCCCCTGATCGTGGCCTCTTTTCCCCCCCCTCGCAATCGTGGGCCTCTCCCCAGCCCTTTCAATTGCCGGAGACCGTCCGCAGCAAAGATCCTCGGATGCAGCCTCCTGCCACTGGTGTCCCCTCCAGTCTGCCCGCCAGCCAGGCTGTCCATTTGGCTGGCTGCTGGGCGGGAGAGGGACCTACAAAATGTTAATGAGGTCCTGCCGTTATGATCGGCAGACCTTCTAGACCTGGCCTTACCTGGTTCTTTGGCCGTTTTCTGCCTCACCTGTACCCTCTCCATCTGCTGGTAAATATCTGGGCAATGGACTACAGAGCGAATCACAGGTGGAATAAATACCTGCCATCTAAATAGCTTCTGATCCAGGGCAATGGGGTTTAAGGAAGTGAGACAGAATTAATTAATGGGTTAGGTGGCACAAGGAAAACAAAAGAAACAGAGAAGCACTGCACTGAAATTATTAACAGTAGTACAAGAAAATATATACAAACAGCAGAGAAGAGCAGTCCGGAATTTAAAAGAACAAGCAGAAACAACAGTCTGAGAAAATTGTATTAACAAGAAAAGTAGGAACAGTAGTGTTAGATCATAAATCAATGTTCGGTTACCAGAGGCTGAGGTACTGTTTGCATTAACTACCTTTGAAAGCTGACAACCACTAAAATCAAGTAGACAATGCTGTCGAAACTCTTTTTTTCACAATTGCCATTATTCTCAATAGATTAGTTTCAAAATTGTTATTGAAATGCATGAAAAGTGTGAGAGATTCTTATCTGGAGCTTTTGCAGATTATTTTAGAATACTGCTAGTCCATATGCTAAAAAAGTACTAAGTGGCAAATAAATAGGATCAACCATCTGTCCTACTTGTTGAGTTTATAGCACTGAATACGAACGTCACACATTAAGACATAATCGGATTTCAGTAATGAGCCTTAGCACAGTAGTCGCTAATGATAATCTCAAGAATGTTTTACTTCTGTTTAGGATAGTCATATATTGCGTAAACTATGTGGCATTACATCAAACTGCATTTTTTTTGGAGAGAAAGATTTCTGCATGAATCACCTTGCATATACTTCTATTAATGGTTTACTGAATTCTGTCTGGTGCGGCTAATATCATTTTAATGTAAAAACCTGGCTTGACATTTATTTTTTAAACTTATAAGATACTGAACCGATACAAATAGAACCAATTTTTAGCTATGTTATCAGACACAAGGAATCCAAATGAATAGAATAGCCTCATTTCAATTATGCAGGTTACCTTGCCAAAATGAGATTTTGGTAAATATATTTTTTCAGTATAAAGTAGGGGAAAACTTTGAACACAATGCAATAATCTGTACCATTCTAGCTGTATATTTTTCAAACTCGAAACAGTATCATTATCTAAATATACAAATTGAACAAAGTGACTAGCCAGAGCTTTGAAAATAGTCTATCTGAAAATGGAGATTACATGAATTAAAAAATGGCTACAGATACTTGAATGAGATTGGGATTGAGTAGTTGGGAATTTTTCAGTTGGATATAGGCCACTTGAGTCTCTTTTCTTCAAAAGCTTAATAATCCTGGCATAACAGATCAAGTGCACGAACAAGGCTGCTCTTTGATTGACAATTTTGATTTTTTTTTATAAAACATGCCTACCAGTTCTCCTGCCTCCCCACCTGAAGATCATGATGTTATGCTTATGAAAGGCCCAAATTCCAAATGCATAGCAGCATAAAAATACTGTCACACTCGGCTGCCTATAGCGATACCACTATTCCCAGCCCCAATGGAGATTGGGTAATTCCCCTTGCAATCACACATGGAGACTGGTAAGATTGTTTGCTGCGAGTCCTGCCATAAGTCCCGCCCTGCCATAAGTCCCGCCCCACCTCCAGCCCAATGGCTGACACAGCATAATGCTGCCAATAGACATTCTGAGAAAACTTTGGTTTGCACATGCCCAGAGATTTCCGCCCTCCACGTGCATATACCTTCTAGAGGTTGCAGGTGCAATATGAGCCATGACAGAATGACATCAAATTTTTAATTGCATTTGTGACTTTTATTCTTTCTCAAGCCGAGAATTTTCAACCCACATTAACAATTTATTGCAAGAAGGTTATAAAAACAAGAAATGCTACTCACTGGTACCATACTGAGTGATCTTCTTTCTACCATTAACAAGAGGGATGGCTCAATCGCTCCAATCGAGGAAATAAGAGACCGCAGTCATATCAGTAGTAACAGGACAGGAATCTCAGATTAAAGCACAAACATACCTTCCAGCACAACCTGCATGATGGATGCAGCTTATTGCTTTTAACCACAATTATATTTTCAACGTGAGATGACATCTCAGTTATGTGCCTGATTCAGGAACAAACATCTCATACCAAAGATTTGTCTAATGTTTCTAATGCCAAAAATACTTTTGTCACTACAGAGAAAGGCATAATACATTTCTTATTCACAAACCGAAAGCACTTACCATAAAACATTTCAACAACAAAGAGATTAAAAACTTCTTGGACTGTACTCAGACGAAGCTTGCCTTCACAAAGGATAAAAGCTCGTTTTTCATCCACAACCATCTTTTCTTGAAGCTTTTTCTTCAAAAAGAATTTAGATTGAAAGCAATGTTATGTAGTGCAGATGTAATTCTTTTCAACCAAACAACTTAAATGAATTCAGCCGATAGTAATCGAATAAATTATCTTATATAACCTTACAATTTACACATGTTTTATGAGAATTCATTAAAATGTGTACATTTGCCACAGGGAACTGGATGATACCATGGGTTGGAATGCTGTTCTTGGACTACAGGGTCCCGAGGTTGAATCCAGCCCAGACTGATAAAAGTTTTTTCCCCAATGCCCTTAAGGGTCCTAAGCAAAATTATTTTCAATCGTTTCAATCCAGTTGCTGGTGGACGCGCATCCACAAATACAGCTGTTTATAAACTCTGCTAAATAGCAATCTCACTCAGCTAGGCCAGAAAGACAGTTGGTGTGGTAAATGGAAATGTCATGCAGCAGAGGAAGTCTTTCGGCTGGATTTAAGATATATTGTGATTATAAAGTAAGGGGTCTTTATCCTCCATCTGATTTATGATGCATCGAACTGGAATGTGTCTGATGCCGACACTGGGTCCCAAATTGGAAGGGCATTCCATTTTCTAGCAACAACATATCATTTTAATGAGCACATAAATACATCAAACAGTAAAATAAATTAAATATCTCCCTAAGGAAGAAGATTGATAGTTTTAACACCCAAGATATAATATTTGAAAGTAAGGTATTGTGAGGGCATTTTATTTATCGATGGATTCAATCACAGCCATCCTAGCTGAATGGAACAAATAATTTTTTTCTATTTTGTAAATTAATTTTGGCTTTTCTTACACCAACCATCAATCCCTGAAAGAAAGAAATAGACTGTCTTCTACCCCTGTCTTCTTGGACTTGTTGCTGGAAATGGACTCGTTTTTGGCGGTTTCCATCACTGCCTGGGCAATAACACCTGCTGAGCACTCCTTTACATAATCAAGTGACAGCAGGACTGATCATCTGAGAACCGATAGAGACAAGTAAGTACACAGCACCACAGAAGCACACTTTGAAAAGCTCAATGTTATATTTAGAACATCGATAACAATGCATGCATAAACATAACAGAGCAGAGCAGAGATATCCAAGCTTCAATAATATTTATGTTGACAACACTGTGCAAGTGTCAAAGGTTCTTGGTATCACTGATGTGAGTTTGTGTATTGAACATTGGCTTAATATAAATGTAAATGTTTAATGGCCAGAAGTAAAAATACAAATTATGTCAATAACCAGCAGGATCCCATTAAATGTCAATACTGCTGCATAATATGATTTTTTTAATACTGTACACCACTGAGTTACATTTAAAATCAGAAATGTTATTACTGCCAAAAGATCTATTTAAATAAGCTTTAGGTCATTTCTTTCAATACTTGATATGCTTGTGACTACCATATTAATCAATGTGGAGGCATTTTGCATTAATATGGAGTTGTCTTCAACAAAGTAGTGTGGTATAATAAATGTAATCGCACTGCATTATCTGTTCATAATATATTGATGTTTGCATTTCCTGTCGACACAACATAACTTCCTGCCGTCACATTTGAGTTTTAACTTTTTCCAAATGGGAAAGTTTCTATGTTCAGATTTATAATGGGATTTGCTTACATAAATCTGCCACTATTATCGTGCAATCTGGCCACCAGATTCCCACAAATTGTTTAAAATTCTCTCAATCTAATTTTAAAAAATTAAAAATAGATTAAATCTATCCATGGAATTGTCTTTTAATGCTTGGGTTTGGGCTTGATATTTTTGGCGAGCTCTAACTCCAGGTGTTGAATTTTGATTATGTAGTCCGAAAATAGTCAGACTATATCAGCACTGTTCAAGTCAGCTGAACCGGTGGGACAATTTTCATCAACTTCTAGCACTTTCGACTGAGTAGCTTTTCTCAAATAATTTTGAAAAACAAGACAATTTTCAAAACCTTTACGGAGGCAAAATGTACACTGAATGCTTTTCTTTTTAAAAAGAGCTTGTGCATGTGAGACAGAGAATGATCTGACTACACATCTGTTGTAGCTTTTGTTTTATATTCCATAAACTTTAGAAAGTATATTAAGAGATGAGAGAAGACAGTCAGATACCGAGATTTCATGTTAACGCCAATTTTGAAGCCAACTGTTTAACTCATATTTTAGACTCATAGAATTGTACAGCACAGAAGGAAGCCATTCAGCCCATCGAGTCTATACCAGCTCTTTCGAAGGCTACTACTGAATCTGTATCCACCACCCTTATCAGGCAGCTCATTCCCTCTGTGTAAAAAAGTTTTTACACTCATGTTGCCTCTGGTTCTTTTGCCAATCACCATAAATTTGTGCCTTTCGTATATAGAAACATAGAAAATAGGTGCAGGAGTAGGCCATTCGGTCTGAGGGGAAAATCCCGGGCGGGGAGTGGTCCCTGGGGGAAAATGCCGGGTGGGGAACGGTCCCTGGGGGAAAATGCCGGGCAGGGAACGGTCCCTGGGGGAAAATGCCGGGCAGGGAACGGTCCCTGGGGGAAAATGCCGGGCAGGGAACGGTCCCTGGGGGAAAATGCCGGGCAGGGAACGGTCCCTGGGGGAAAATGCCGGGCAGGGAACGGTCCCTGGGGGAAAATGCCGGGCAGGGAACGGTCCCTGGGGGAAAATGCCGGGCAGGGAACGGTCCCTGGGGGAAAATGCCGGGCAGGGAACGGTCCCTGGGGGAAAATGCCGGGCAGGGAACGGTCCCTGGGGGAAAATGCCGGGCAGGGAACGGTCCCTGGGGGAAAATGCCGGGCAGGGAACGGTCCCTGGGGGGAAATGCCGGGCAGGGAACGGTCCCTGGGGGGAAATGCCGGGCAGGGAACGGTCCCTGGGGGGAAATGCCGGGCAGGGAACGGTCCCTGGGGGAAAATGCCGGGCAGGGAACGGTCCCTGGGGGAAAATGCCGGGCAGGGAACGGTCCCTGGGGGAAAATGCCGGGCAGGGAACGGTCCCTGGGGGAAAATGCCGGGCAGGGAACGGTCCCTGGGGGAAAATGCCGGGCAGGGAACGGTCCCTGGGGGAAAATGCCGGGCAGGGAACGGTCCCTGGGGGAAAATGCCGGGCAGGGAACGGTCCCTGGGGGAAAATGCCGGGCAGGGAACGGTCCCTGGGGGAAAATGCCGGGCAGGGAACGGTCCCTGGGGGAAAATGCCGGGCAGGGAACGGTCCCTGGGGGAAAATGCCGGGCAGGGAACGGTCCCTGGGGGAAAATGCCGGGCAGGGAACGGTCCCTGGGGGAAATTGCCGGGCAGGGAACGGTCCCTGGGGGAAAATGCCGGGCAGGGAACGGTCCCTGGGGGAAAATGCCGGGCAGGGAACGGTCCCTGGGGGAAAATGCCGGGCAGGGAACGGTCCCTGGGGGAAAATGCCGGGCAGGGAACGGTCCCTGGGGGAAAATGCCGGGCAGGGAACGGTCCCTGGGGGAAAATGCCGGGCAGGGAACGGTCCCTGGGGGAAAATGCCGGGCAGGGAACGGTCCCTGGGGGAAAATGCCGGGCAGGGAACGGTCCCTGGGGGAAAATGCCGGGCAGGGAACGGTCCCTGGGGGAAAATGCCGGGCAGGGAACGGTCCCTGGGGGAAAATGCCGGGCAGGGAACGGTCCCTGGGGGAAAATGCCGGGCAGGGAACGGTCCCTGGGGGAAAATGCCGGGCAGGGAACGGTCCCTGGGGGAAAATGCCGGGCAGGGAACGGTCCCTGGGGGAAAATGCCGGGCAGGGAGCGGTCCCTGGGGGAAAATGCCGGGCAGGGACCGGTCCCTGGGGGAAAATGCTGGGCGGGGAACGGTCCCTGGGGGAAAATGCCGGGCGGGGAACGGTCCCTGGGGGAAAATGCCGGGCAGGGAGCGGTCCCTGGGGGAAAATGCCGGGCAGGGACCGGTCCCTGGGGGAAAATGCTGGGCGGGGAGCGGGCTTGTGTAAAAAAAACAGAAACATCATGCTTCTAGAAATATAGAAACATAGAAAATAGGTGCAGGAGTAGGCCATTCAGCCTTCTAGCCTGCACCGCCATTCAATTAGTTCATGGCTGAACATGCAACTTCAGTACCCCATTCCTGCTTTCTCGCCATACCCCTTGATCCCCCGAGTAGTAAGGACTTCATCTAACTCCTTTTTGAATATATTTAGTGAATTGGCCTCAACAACTTTCTGTGGTAGAGAATTCCACAGGTTCACCACTCTCTGGGTGAAGAAGTTTCTCCTCATCTCGGTCCTAAATGGCTTACCCCTTATCCTTAAGACTGTGACCCCTGGTTCTGGACTTCCCCAACATTGGGAACATTCTTCCTGCATCCAACCTGTCTAAACCCGTCAGAATTTTAAACGTTTCTATGAGGTCCCCTCTCATTCTTCTGAACTCCAGTGAATACAAGCCCAGTTGATCAAGTCTTTCTTGATAGGTCAGTCCCACCATCCCGGGAATCAGTCTGGTGAACCTTCGCTGCACTCCCTCAATAGCAAGAATGTCCTTCCTCAAGTTAGGAGACCAAACCTGTACACAATACTCCAGGTGTGGCCTTACCAAGGCCCTGTACAACTGTAGCAACACCTCCCTGCCCCTGTACTCAAATCCCCTTACTATGAAGGCCAACATGCCATTTGCTTTCTTAACCGCCTGCTGTACCTGCATGCCAACCTTCAATGCACAAGACGCTTCTGCGCAGCTTCCAGTCATTGGCAGCAGCCATTCCGTCTTTTTATTTTGTCTATCTAAACGCTTCATGATTTTGAAAACCTTTTGCAAATCTCCACTTAGCCTTCTAGCTCCAAGGAGAACAACCCCAGCTTCTCTAGTCTATCCATGTAACTGCAATCCCTTATCTTCGAAAGCAAGCGCTCTACTCGGAACTCCTACACAGCAAGCGAGCCCCAGGTGGGCAGAGGAAATGTTTCAAGGACACCCTCAAAGCCTCCTTGATAAAGTGCAACATCCCCACCGGCACCTGGGACTCCCTGGCCAAAGATCGCCCTAAGCGGAGGAAGAGCATCCAGGACGGCGCTGCGGCGCTGAGCACCTCGAGTCTCATCGTCGAGAGCATGCAGAAAATAAGCACAGGCAGCGGAAGGAGCATGTGGCAAACCAGATCCTCCCACCCATCCTTTCCTCCAACGACTGTCTGTCTGTCCCATCTGTGACAGAGACTGTAATTCCCATATTGGACTGTTGGGTCACCTGAGAACACACTTTAGAGTGGGAGCAAGTCTTCCTCGATTTGGAGGGACTGCCTATGATGATCCCTTATCCCTGGAACCATTCTATTAAATCTTTTCTGTTACCCTCTCCTCATTCTTCCTACCAAAATGTATCACCTCTCAATTTTCTGCGTTGAGTTTCATCTGTCATGTGACCACCCATTCCACCTATTTTGCTGATAGTAAAGGTAGTTACTAATTATTGCTTACACCTGTGAGCAAGACAGACAGACAAACAAATAGAGGTATGAAAAAAATGAGAGAGAAGAGGGCTGGGTAGAGGTTCAGGGTGAGATGAATGACAGTAAAGCAAGAGGAGGGGAGATGCAAGGATTGAGAAAATAGTTCAATGGGGCTGGGCTACAAACGAAGTTTAATCAGCATTCACATTTATTTGCAAAAATCTCAAGTTGCTGATAATAAATGTTGGATATTCTAATTGAGGATTTATCTGCCAATGAGACAACAGTGCTAAAAACTGACTTTTTCAGACCAAGGGGCCCCCAAAATTCAAGCAGGACAAACCAGGAAATGAGAAATATAAGCCTAGCCTTCAAGAGCTGGATTGCTAGGGCGTGGGCACTGCCTGTGGTCCTCGGGCAGCAGGTTGGACACCTGTGATTAAAGGAGTTTACACCTGACGATTTGAATACCTGCTCTTTTGTGTCCTCATTATTATCAAAGATAGGAGATCCAATGCAAAGTTTTGTTTTTTAATTTTGAAATAACTTGTAAATAAAATGTTTTCTTTTCAGCTATTTCATGCTAAAATTAAAATAATTTAGAGCTAATTTTGATTAGCCCGATCATGAAATAAAAATTGAATGGTAAGTCGTTCACATCTATACACAACCAACTGTAAATAATGAACCAGTATCCAACCAAATAATTAGAACAATGGGCCCAAATTTGGCCAGTAGAGATTTCTGGCGCACTCACCAGAGGTGCGCCGCTTTTGTACACCGATTAGGGCGCCAAAAATCTTTAGGCCGAGTTTGGCCGCTCCCCAGCCTCCCCAGTGTGGCCACTGGATTCAGGGCGGAGCCAGGTCCCGGCGCTGAAAACAGTGCCGGGACCTCTTCACATGCGCGCTAGAGTGTGCACGCATGTGCAGTAGCTCCTCACCCCCAGAATCTCTGCTTGTGCTCTGCAGGGTGTGTGGGAAGGGCTCAAAGCACGCCGCCCCTATCCCTGGCCGAATGGGCTCCCTCATCGGCGGTCCGCTGAAGGTAGGACTTCTATTTTTTTTGTTTATTTATTTATTGATTATGTGGTCCATTTTTCATTTTGCTTTCTGGGTTGCACGAGATCGCGAGACCCCAGTTTAAGTTCACTAAAGAGATTCTGAGCTTTCTCTGAGTTTCAACTGCACATGCATGCAAGTAGAGTTGCAGTCAGTAGGAAGTTGAGGGTATATCACCGGGAGCAGATCTGCACAGTGAGAAAGAACTGCTGACAGCTAAATCCACAAGGACTTCTCCAGGTGATTACTCCTCACCAATAATGCAGGGCTCAGAGTGTCGGCCGGCAGGGAACAGTTTCCTGGGATTGAGGCTGTTCGGAGCCGGCGGAGCAGTGAGTGAAAGCTGCACACATGTAGCTCACTGACCTCAGGGTCCCGACTCACCGACCTCAGGGCCTTGCCAATTCGCCGACCTTTTTATTTGTTATTGATTGATTGCTTGCTCATTACTTTGGTCTTGGTGCTTTAGGTGCAGGATTCCTTCTATTTTTTATTTGTTAATTAATTGCTTAATACTTTTTGTGCTTTGTTTAGTGCTTTGTAAGTCTTGGTGTTAGGTGCAAGTCCTCTCAGATTCCTTGTACTGTTTTTGTTATTGAATGCTTATTTTTGTGCTTTGTTTAGTGCTTGGTGCTTTAAGTGTACTGCTTTGTTTAGTGCTTGGTGCTTTAAATGTACTTACCGGAGTTGATTTCTTAACTCTCCGCAAGGTTTTTCTGTGTGGCCACAAGTGGCCACATACGCTGGCCTAAGTTAGTTTGGAGTAACTATTAGCTGCCCAAACTAGCTTAAATACCCAAAACAGGCGTAGATGGCTGGTAACACCTCCTTTTGAAAAAAAAACTTCAAAAAATCCTAACTAACTCACTTACACTGGCACAAATTAAATGTGCAGAATTGCAATTTTTAAGATACTCCAAAAAAATCAAATTGCTCCAAAAAAAAAAAATCGAGAAACTGTTCCTGGTTTAAGTTTAGCTTCTTTAAAATACTGTACGAAGATTAAAATGTTGAAGTTTTCATGTAGCAGATTCAAAATCAAATAAAGCTCAATTCTGTAATAAGAGTATGAGCGAAACATCTATCTTTTGACAGCACAGTTAACATTGTAGAGAAAAACAATTACCTGACAGATGACATAAAGAAAGGAAGGATCAGATGGATAGGGCATTGAAGGCTTCTTTCCATTTCTTGTATAATCGGATATTTGAGAAAGGCACTGCTTCACCTCTGTGAAGCCATCAAATAATCTTTCCATTTTTCTCGACAACTGTTCAATGTTGTAATTTGCATTGTCACTACTGTTCATTAAAGTACTGGCATGTTGCTGTGTATTTAGGTCTCCCTTAAACAAGACTGGGCTCATCAAATCCCTATTTGATGCCCCAAGTCCATGCATAGTTAAGGAGCTATTTACAGATTCTGCATTACAGCTACTCAAAATCACTGCAGACTCGCAGGGTGAGACTCTTGTCCGTTTTGGAGTGCTTGCTTCTGAGCTCTGCTCACTGCTACTGATATTTAGTTCTTCTATTAATCCCAGTCTACAGTTTGGAAATTGAATTGTGCAATCCCCTGGCAATAATAGTTCTTTTCCTGCAACTGGCTCTTCCTTGGACAGATTTTCAAAATATTTCTTCATTCCAGAGATGTTAGTGCCAGGCTGCCCACTTTGATGAGTCGCTGATAATGCACAAGGATCATCTAACAATAGCTTTTTAGTCATAAGTCTGATTAAATAACGATCTGAATTTGAAGATGGGAGAAAAGCCAGTTCATTTGTTTTTTGCCTCCCAACCAAAAGCAGTAATAGTTTTTCAGTCAGAAAACACAAGCCCTTTGGTCGTTCATTTTTTTGCAACTGAATTTGCTGAATGTTGGGCATACTTGAAGGGGTCACTGAATACACCAATATCATGTTACAAGTGTTGGATGATACAGCGACTGTACAATGATGAGGGTCAAAACTTAGGATATCAGGGACCAGAATCCCAGGGATGCTTACTTTTTTAGTTGTTGTCACCTTTCTCTCAAAAGTTACTAGAATCAGATGTGAAGAGTCGTGACCACTTCCAGTAAGGCAATCCTTGTGCTTCAGGTGAATAAGGGGACTGGGATCAGATCTACGATGATTTGCCAGGAGATGCGTCAGGTCTAAAGGACAAGATGATGAATGTGTTGGGTCTTCAGTCAAAGACCTTGAGGAATCTATTGATTTTCTTCTTGTATCCATGTAACAGTTTTCATCAACAGCCAGCATTGTGGGTCGTGAGATCAAAGATCCAGTTTCTGGTATAGGTGTAACATCAAAGGCAATACCAGCATTGAGACCACAGATTTTGTCAAGGGGTAATTCAGTTGTCACAACCACTTGAAAATCCAAACAACCCTCTATTGCACAGATATATCCTCCGACATCAAATATAGGGCAGAAATTGCACGCATGAAGTGTCTTTTGAGTATTATTCCAAATGTAAGAATGAACGGCACTGCCTACAGCAATCACTAAACGATTCCCATCTGGAGTCCAACAGGCACAGTGAATCAGACCATTCCCTTTGATATCTGCTTTAACTCTGCGATTGTCAATCTGCACTGCAAACAACGCTGAGGCATCTTTCTTTGTTAGTACCACTAAGGTATCATGTTTTGGATGCCACACACAGCCTTGTGGCAATATAGGAAAAATCTCTCCCAGTTCACAAGTTTGGGAAACCAAAAGTTTGTTGTGTTCTAATGTACTGTTTTGTAACTGCCATACAGTTATATGTTTTTTATGTTGAACAGCAAGTAATGCCAGAGCCCCTGTATAACAAACAGGACCCCAATGAAGTCCATTGACATGCTCAAAACATCCAATGACACTGCTGTCTCCAAACTTTACCTCACCATTGACTAGGCAAATGGCAGTGAGAGCAACTTGCTTTCCATCTGTCCAGGCAATCCCGTGAATTGGATGAAGAGCTTGATGCAATACATTAATTCCAGTTCGCAGCAATTTTGCTTTTCCAAGCTCCATATTGATCATCTGTAGAATTCTGAAGGTAATAAAAATGAAATTTAGAATCCTACCTGAACTCGCAGCATGTTTTCCAATAAATCTTACTCATGCAAGTCTTAATGTTGTATACATCTGAGTCAAAGCAATTTCGTCTGTTAATTTCTGCAGTACAGATGGAGGTTTGTCTCCCTGAGATGAGTGGTGTAACCTTCTCTTTCAGCAGTCTGTTGCTTACCTAAGGCTTCTTCAAAACAGCTGTCCCAAAGAGGAAATCTACAGCATTTAATCCATAATGAGACTTAAGCTGATTACTCTCTTTAGCAGTCCAGGCATAACTGCTGTTTCCAAGTTAAAAATAACAGATATTTTAAACCCTCACAGTGGAAGTAGCACAAGTGAACCATATGCAAAATAGAGCAGCAATAGCTCTGCTTTTCTGTTGCATTAGGTACATCTGGGATTAAATATTTCCATTTTTTTGAAGAGTAGTAAAAAAGACAGATAGAAAAGTCATCTGGGGTAAATTTGACTTCAATGCTCATGGGAGAGAGCATCTGGCAATGGAACGTTAAGATAAAAATTTACCCCATTGTATTTTGAAATTCCACATTTATCAATTGCTGCCAGTGGTGATATTTTTAAACTCGCTCACAGTCCTAATGATAGAAATCGTGTTAACATGGAGCGGATCTCATAAATTTAGGCTTACAGTGGAATCCCACAATGCTCTACACGACAGCAATCAAACCAAATGCCAGCATGGTGGTGAGCAGTGTCCTTGAACAATCGAGCAGTGCTGAGAGCAGTCATTGCCATTAAATTGTAATTAATTTTTAAAGCTTTGATGTGCCACCAGCACCCAGAAAATGACATGGTTTAGATTGCTCTGTTTATACTTGCTATTAAGTCTATATCTGCTACATTAAATTCAGTGATTTTTTTTGTCTTTTCTTTAACAGTAGCAGCAGCATAAACAGTTAATGTATAAACTGTCAAAAGCCTGATACTAAACCACTCCTTCCGTATATCCAAAATATTTTAGAAGCTTCGCATAAGATTTTGTACAAGAAAACCTCGTTTACACACAGTTGGACCACAGACTGCTGTAATATCCAGAAAAAGGATTCCAAACTTTCAGCTTTTATATTGTCTACAAAATGTCATCTACACACAAAACTGTCCACTTAATTTGCCATGGCCATCTGCAATAAATGTCAAGCTTAATTGAAGGAGGGGGGGGGGGGGGGGGGAAGAGAAAAAGAGAGTGGAAAAATAACACTGCCATTAGAGTTGCAATTTGTTCAATTACTGAATTAAAAAATATTTTTGAAATTTTAATTCAAGACAGCAAAATGTGTAGAATAGCACGTACTGTACACATTTTCCTGCTCTTTGAAAGTAGGATTGCCTGCAACACAACAAAATGTTTTGCCAGCAACACACCATCCTTCCAAAATTCAATTAATGGGCAACTTTAGGGAGTTATTAAGAAATAAAGAACAAGCTTGCATTTATTAAGAGATTCATCAAATCTTTTGGATTATCCAAAGCACTTCACAGTCAATATCTTACTCTTGAAGTTCAGTCACTGCAGCCAAGCATGCATGCCAATTTTCACAGAGCATCCTCCCACAAACACCAAAGAGATGAATGACCAGATAATCTGCCATTGGTTGAAGGAGGAATGGTTGAGATAAGAATGGGGCTAGAACACCACAAGAACTTCCTACACCTCGACAAATAGTGCATTAGGATCCTTTATATCCATCTGAAGAGACAGATCAGGTCGCTTAAATAAAGAGATCATCATAAAGTGGTACCTCTGTTAAATGTGGATTCAACTCACAACCTTCTGATTCAGAGGTGGAAGTCCTGCCAGCTGAGCCGAGATGACACTTGGTTCAGGTGGTAGCACTTTCAGTACTAACTCTTGGGCTGGCAAGGCAGTATTTATTGCCCATCCTTAGGCTGCTTGAGGGCATTAAGAGTTGGGGAGCAGGCAGGGAAGTGGAGTTGAGTCCATGATCGGATCAGCCATGATCTTATTGAATGGCAGAGCAGGCTCGAGGGGCCAAATGGCCTACTCCTATTTCTTATGTTAACCATGTCGGTGGAACTGGATCAGCTGTCAACCATCAAGTAGGGATGGGCAGGTTCCTCTCCCTAAAGGACAAAAGTGAATCTTTTTTTTCCCCCAAAAGGCAATACAGCAGCTTTCATGGTCATTTTCTGGTACGAATCCACAAACAGATATTTTAAATGCAATTTCACAATTTGCCATGGTGGGATTTCAATTCACAAGCTGTAGATTTCTAGCTCAGTACCATAGCCACCGTATTGAATATAATAATTAAACTGAGTAACTTTGATGCCCTTTTGCTTTATTCCAATAGTTAAAATACTTTTCATTAAACTGTGTGCAACTTTGGTAGCTACAATCTTTCACTTGTGGTGCTTTAGTAATCTCAACAACTTATATTTATGTAATAAAACATCCCAAGGAGTGTTATCAAAAACAAAACAGACCCCAAGCCATACAAGGAGAAATGAGGGCAGGTGACCAAAAGCTTGGTCAAAGAAGTAGGCTTTAAGGAGCATTTGAAAGGAGGAAAGGTAGAGGTGGAGAGGTTAAAACAGGGAGTTCCAGAGCTTAGGGCCCGGGCAACAGGTTGAGCAATTATAATCAGGGAAGCTCAAGAGGACAGAATTAGAGGGGCACAGACATCTCGGGGGGAGGTTATGGGGCTGGAGGAGATTAGAGTTGGGAGGGACGAGGCCATGGTGGGATTGGAAAATAATGAAAATTTTGAAATCGAGGCATTGCTTAACTGGGAGGCAATGTAGGTCAGCGAGCACAGGGGTGATGGGTGAGTAGGACTTGGTGCGAGTTAGGACACAGACAGCCGAGTTTTGGATCAGCTCTAGTTTACATAGGGTAGAACATGGGAGGCCAGCCAGGAGTGTGTTGGAAGAGTCAGGTCTAGTGATAACAAAGACATGGATGGGGGTTTCAGCAGCGGATCAGCTGAGGCAGGAGCAGAGACTGGCGATGTAAACGGGTGACAGTGGGGACAAGTGGTTTAGTTACCAGGTGGACATGTGGTCAGAAGCTCATTTCAGGGCCAAATGTGACTCAATGTTTCTGTGCCTTTTCACTTCTCCTGGAAAGGCTGCGGCAGCTTTTACCCGACCCGTTCCAGTGCCGCCAGCTCCGAGCCCTAGACACACGCGGAGGGGGAGGAGCCCCTGGCGGCACTCACCCGCTCAACCTGTCCCCGGCCTCCAGTCCGCCACTCACGGACCGTCCGATTAATAAACGCCGAGGCCTCACCGGAAGCACTGCCACGGCAACCGCTGCGCTTCCGGTCAACGCGTAAAACGCGCGGACACCATCGTCATCTACGCATGCGCACAGACGGGCCCATCATGCACGCATGCGCACAGACGCTGCCGTCATCCACACATGAGAGAGTACGGGTGCAACAAGCTGAGGGGGAAGGAGACTCTGGGCTGCCTCAGTGTCATCCACTGAATATTTTTTTATTGTCATTTAAGGGGCACAACTAATACAAGGAACTTTGTGTTGAAATAGGAGGGGAAGATATGTTTGGTGGTGGCATCATGCTGGAAGTGGTGGAAATGATGAAGGATGATCCGCCATTTGTGGGGAATGGGATGGATGCTTATCGAGGGCCCTGTCAACCACGGTAGAGGGGAATCCTCAGTTGCTCTGAGATTGATAGATTTTTGTTAGGTAAAGGTAGCAAGGGATATGGAGCAAATGCAGGTAAATGGGGTTAAGGTACAGATCAGCCATGATCTAATTGAATGGCAGAACAAGTTTTGAGGGGCTGAATAGCCTACTCCTGTTCTTATGTTCCTATGTTTCCAATCAACAATATTTCCCAAGTGTGCAGTGACTCCTTCATAATGGCCAGTAATACCTCAGAAATTTCCTCCCTCATATCTTGTAGTCCTTTAAGACAAATACGATCTATCCCTGCAGATTGGTTTTGAAGCTTTCCCTTATGAATGGCTTATAGTTATGTCTCCACCAACTTCACTAAAAACACATTATCTGGTCATTATCTCATTGTTATTTGTGGGAGCTTGCTGTACACAAATAGGCTGCTACATTTCCTACATTACAACAGTGACTACACATCAAAACTATTTCATTGGTTGTAAAGGGCTTTGGGATGTCCTGAGGTCATGAAAGACACAATATCAATGCAAGTCTTTCTTACTATTCAACTGATGAAAGATTTTTAACTGTTATTAGTCGATCTATTTTAGATCTAGTATTGTGCAATGAGAAAGGGTTAATTAATAACCTTGTAGTAAAAAGTCCCTTAGGGAAGCATGACCATAATATGATAGAAATTTATATTAAGTTTGAAAGTGATTTAGTTAAATTCACATCTAGGGTCTTAAATCTAAACAAAGCAAACTAGGTATGAGGGGTGAGTTGGCTAAGGTAGATTTGGAAACTACATTAAAAGATATGATGGTAGATGAGCAATGGCTGGAATTTAAAGAAATAATACATCATTTACAACAAATATATATTCCTTTAAGGCACAAAAACTCCGCAGGAAAAGTGGTCCAACCGTGTCTAACAAGAGAAGTTAAAGATAATATTAGATCAAAGGAAGAGGCTTATAATGTTGCCCAAAAAAGCAGTAAGCCTGAGGATTGGGAGGATTTTAGAATTCAGCAAAGGAGGACCAAGAAATTGATAAACATTGGGAAAATAGAATCAGAGTAAACTAGTGACAGGCATAATAACAGACTGCAAAAGCTTCTATAGGTGTGTAAAAGGAAAAGATTAGCAAAAGTAAATGTGGGTCCCTTGCAGGCCGAGACAGGAGAAATAATAATGGGGAATAAGGAAATGACAGAAATTAAACAAATACTTTGTGTCTGTCTTCACGAAGAAGACGCAAAAAACCTCCCAGAAATAGTCGGGAACCAAGGGTCTATCAAGAATGAGGAACTGAAAGAATTTAGTATTAGTAAAAAAATAGTACCAGTGAAATTAATGGGACTGAAAGCCGATAAATCCCTTGGACCAGAAGGCTTACATCCTAGGGTTTTGAAAGAGGTGACTATAGAGATAGTGGATGCATTGGTTGTCATCTTCCAAAATTCCATAGATTCTAGAAAGGTTCCCATGGATTGGAAGGTAGCAAATGTAACCACACTATTTAAGAAAGGAGGGAGAGAGGGAACTGCAGACCAGTTAGCCTGATATCAGTAGTAAGGAAATGCTATAATCTATTATTAAAGACGTGGTAACAGGCACTTAGAAAATAATAATAGGATTGGGCGGAGTCAATACGGATTTATGAACGGGAAATCATGTTTAACAAATCTGTTATAGATTTTTGAGGTTGTAACTAGCAGAATAGATAAGGGGGAACCAGTTGATGTAGTGCATTTGGATTTTTAGAAATAATTTGATAAGATCAAGTTATTATTTAAATGGAGAAAGATTGCAAAGTGCTGCAGTACAGCGGGACCTGGGAGTACGTGCATGATACACAAAAGGATAGTATGCAGGTACATCAAGTGATCAGGAAGGCCAATAGAATTTGGGTCTTTATGGCAAAGGGGATGGAGTATAAAAGCAGGGAAGTCTTGCTACAGTTGTACAGGGTATTGGTCAGGCCACACCTGGAATACTGCGTGTAGTTTTGGTTTCCATATTTTCGAAAGGATATACTTGCTTTGGAGGCAGTTCAGAGAAGGTTCACTAGGTTAATTCCGGGGATGAGGGGGTTGACCTATGAGGAAAGGTTGAGTAGGTAGGGCCTCTACTCATTGGAATTCAGAAGAATGAGAGGTGATCTTATCGAAACGTATAAGATTATGAGGGGGCTTGACAGGGTGGATGCAGAGAAGAGGCATGATCTTAGGATAAGGAGCCGCCTATTTAAGGCGGCGATGAGGAGAAATTTCTTCTCTCAGAGGGTTGTGAATCTGGAATTCGCTGCCTCAGAGAGCTGTGGAAGCTGGGACATTGAATAAATTTAAGATAGAAATAGACAGTTTCTTAAACGATAAGGGGTTATGGGGAGTGGGCAGGGAAGTGGAGCTGAGTCCATGATCAAATCAACCATGATCTTATTGAATGGCGGAGCAGGCTCGAGGGGCCGTATGGCCTACTCCTGTTCCTATTTCTTAGGTTCTTATGTTCTTATGCCACACAAATTAGGGCTCATGGGATTGGGGGTAAGATATTCACATGGATTGAGGATTGGTTAACAGTTAGAAAACAGAGGACAAGGAATAAATTGGTAATTTTTGAGTTGGCGGACTGCAACTAGTGGGCTACCGCAAACATTAATGCTTGGGCTTCAGCTGTACACAATGGCGCAGAAATTCCGCTTTCTCCTTCCCACGGGTGTTCGACTAGATTTTAGAGAAAAAATGCGCACCTACCTGAAGCTGCTGCGCTCGCTCGAGTGTCCGATCCACAGGCCTCCTCTCCCTGCACGTCGCAGTGCATGCTCGTAGGGATGTCCGTAAGCTGGAGCTGGAGTCACATAGCTCTGGCCAGCCAATCAAGGTACAGTATTTTCTCATTCATAATAATGGGAACTCCGTAAGTTGGAGTTCCCATTATTATGAATGAGAACCCCCCCCTC
The DNA here is from genome assembly GCF_044704955.1 of Pristiophorus japonicus. Lineage (NCBI taxonomy): Eukaryota > Metazoa > Chordata > Chondrichthyes > Pristiophoridae > Pristiophorus > Pristiophorus japonicus. Next base: position 73,020,040 of record NC_091983.1, on the reverse strand, counting down.
CAAACACCCAAAATACTAATAAAAAATAGAAAATATACATTGCATATTTAAGATTCATTTAAATTAAAGTTATTAATGTCATATAAAAAAAATATTTTCCCGATTTTTAAAGAAGTTTTTTTAATTATGCCTTAAAATAAACTTAACGTAGTGGGGAGGGTTTTTAACAATAAAATATGTTTTCACAACTTTATTTTGATATGTTTTTGTGTGTTTTAAAACACATGCACCAGTAAAAGTAGGCTATGCACCTGCTTTTTCAGGCACAAGATTTTTGAGGACATTTGCCGGACAAGATATGCGTAAATAGCCCAATCTTGCCTGTACAAATGTCCTCGCTCCCGATCTGGCTACGATCTGTCAAGCTGCTTGACAGATCGGAAAAGCCGGTTTTCAGTGCCTTCTGATGCCTTTCCGGGTCCGTAGAAACTTCGTTCAGGCCCGGGGACGTCGGAATTTCTACCTCAATATGGGCCCAACTTTGCCCACCCACTTTTGTAAGTGCGCCGACTATGCACATTGAAAAGGGCGCCGGAAAAAAGGGGCCACATCCTGGCCGCTCTTCGGAGTCTCCAGAGGCGTGGCGTGGCATGCAGTCTGAAGGGGGGGAGGGGGCGGAGCAACAGGCCAGCGCAGAAAACACTGCCGGCAGCTGCGCGCATGCGCAGTGAAGTCTGCACGCATACTCCTGCCCTCCCAGCATGTCCTGCGGGCTGTGAGCAGAACCCGATGCTCGCAGCCCTATCCCCGGCTAAAGGGACGCACCGATCTCGCCGCACCCTATCCCCGGCCAAGTGGACTTCCGCACCGGCCGGCCGGCCCGCTGAGTTCCCGGGCGAGGTAGGACTTCGGTTTTATTTTTTATTTAGTGGTTGTGTGTGCTTGAGAGTTTTGATTTGGGCAGGGAGGAAGGAGGAGAGTTTTGGGGGGGGAGGAGGAGTGTTTTGCGGGGGGGGGGGGGAGAGAAAGAGTGTATGGGAGGGGGAGAGAAAGAGTTTATGGGGGGGGAGGAGGAGAGTTTTGGGGGGGGGAAGAGAAAGTGTATGGGGTGGGGGGGGAGAGAAAGAGTGTTTGGGGGGGGCGGAGAAAAAGTGTTTTGTATACCAGCATCTCCCTCTCTCTCTCTGGCTAACCCACACCCCGTGCTCCCCCGTGACATCGCAGCCAGCAGCTCGCATTTCTCCATTAGGATTTACTTCATTTTTATTAGTAATTTAATTGTTTGAGCTTTTCCTTGCAATGTTTGGTGCTAGGTTGTTGAGGTCCTCTCCACTTCCCTTCCCTCTCCTATCCCTGCTCCAATTTCTGCCGAATGTGCGCTGCTTTTTCTTCACTGCCCGCAAGGTTTTTCAGAGCTGTCCACATACGCTGACCTAAGTCGATCTGAAGTAAGTTTTTGCTGGCCAAAGTGGCATAAATAGCCAAAACTGTTGTAAGTGTCTGGGAACGCCCCCTTTTGAAAAAAAAACTGACCTAAAAAAAATCGGACCTAACTTTTTGGGGAAATCTTTTGGGGAAAATGGCATTTTTTAACTAATGCCAGAAAAAACAATTTACTCCAAAAAAATTGATGCAAGTCATGGACAAAGTTGGTCCCTATATATCATTGATTTTGATGAGGGGACCAAATGTAATATATCCAAGTTTTCTGATGATACAAAGCTAGGTGGGAATGTAAGTTGTGAGGAGGATGCAAAGAGACTTCAAGGGCATATAGACCCAGGCTAAGTGAGTGGGCAAGAACATGGCAAATGGAGCATAATGGGGAGAAATGTGTCATTATCCACTTTGGTAGAAAAACTCAAAAACCAAGTATTTTTTTAAACGGTGAGAGATTGGGAAATGTTGGTGTTCAGAGGGACCTGGGTGTCCTTGTACACGAATCACTGAAAAGTTAACATGCAGGTACAGCAAGCAATTAAGAAAGCAAATGGTATGTTGGCCTTTATTACAAGAGGATTTGAGTATAAGAGTAAAGATATCTTACTGCAATTATATAGGGCCCTGGTGAGACCAACCTGGAGTACTGTGTACAGTTTTGGTCTCCTTACCTAAGGAAGGATATACTTGCCATAGCGAGAGTGCAACGAAGGTTCACCAGACTGATTCCTGGGATGGGGGGATTGTCTTATGCTCTTATAATCTCCTGTGGTGTTGTACATGGAGAGTCAAGACTAAAGGCACTTTTCAGGTCAAGCAGGGAGATAATTCCAGTCAGCGTGAATGGGGTGCCAGTTGGTGTTTTTTTAAGTCAGCAGCGGCAGTGAGGTCTGGTGTGCAAATGCTTCCTCAGTTCAAATTTGGTGGGGTCTGTTAAGTGTCCCTGTATTAAGCAGGCTTGGAGGTTGCCAGATCACACTACTTTACCAACTCGGACTCTAAACCATGAGATAATTCATAATTTATATTCTTCATCAAGTTGTCCATTAAAATAACTTTCTTATTCTCACATATTCTCCATATCTCTTCACAGGGAAAACTGTCTTCTTATGCTGACCTGGTGATTTCCAGTGATCCCTAGTGTTGGCTTTGTCTTTTTTACATTAAAGATGTCTAACCAGAGTCGCTCATCGTGTAACTTTCCACCACAGCATCAACTTCATTTACGTCCCAGTTTTTCTTAAATTAGATGCTACACCACCTTTTTTGAACATGCTATAATCCCTGAATGTTATATTTGTTACCATACTCTGGAGTATCATTATCAAAACCAGAAAAATGTCTTGGTTTTGGAATTCTAGTTACACATTAGGTGGCTCAACTTAATACTGAAAATCTAGTTCAGGTTTACAGTATCAGAGCCTTAGCTGGATTCACAACATTGACACAGAAGAGGCCCATCTAAGCTTGTCCATCAAAAATACCTTATAGTTCCCCCCAATCTCAGGATGAATCTATTTCTTTAATGATTCCAGGGTTTAGCCCCATTATCTACCATGAAAATCCAATCCATGTGGTAATCGCCTTTTGTAAAGAAGACCTTCCTCCCATCAGTCCGAAATTTATTTGAAATGGTTTGAACTTAAGCCCGCTTGTCCTAGTTTGAAGTTGCCCCCAGTTTTCTGATACATGCTGATGGCAGACAAGGTACCTCACTGCCAGTTCAGAATCTGATAATGTACTGCCCATTGTTCACATCCCTTTCTTGAACCAATTTCTGACTTTTTAACCTGATGTAAAGTTAAAATAGTAGTAGGGTTCTATGCTGCTTGGACTGTTTAGGGATTCATCTATATAGTTCATAGTACAAATGATATCTTATTATAAAACCTTTTTTTTCTTAGTCTCCCCCTGCCTTTCCGCACCACTTCTGCTTTGCAAATGCTTTGGCCTCAGTCACCACTTTCGACTCTAAAATCCCCATGAGGTTCACCACCACTTTCTGTATCACACTGCTGCTGACTGGAAACTGTTCATCAATTGTGTGGCTTACACAAAACACTACTCTGTTAAGGATCATAAACACATAAGACCTGGAAACTCCCTCGCACTAAAGTTAATATCCAGCTAATCCGGCAATGAAACAATCTGACTTGTCAGTTGATATATCATCAGATTCCGCTGAATGAGATTGAATTGGTCCAGTCGGAGGTTTCTTATTGCAGTCGGAGGTTTCCCGCAGGTGGATGCCTCCGACCGCAATAATTTCTACGAAAGTACCTGGTGGCCACGGAGTTTCGGCGACTTGCTGTCCTGGGGCTCTACGCGAACGCCAGCGTAGGGGCCCACGTATCCCAGGATCATATGGGTTTCTTACAGATCTCTGGGATCACGTGGACCAGACCAACCTATCAGAGTTGGGGACCCCCATTCATATTTATAGTAAATCCCCAAAAACACACAAACACTGAAAATAAATTTCAAAAACACATAATGTCGAAAATTGCGGCCTCGCCGGGTCCGTACGAAGTGCACACGGACTCTGCGAGGCCTCACAAAAGCCGGTTTTCGGGGCAAGATGCGCATGCGCCAAAATAAACAGCTTTTCCGATCTGTCAAGATTTCTCGAGACAGATCTCTGCCTTACGGAAAGAAGGACATTCGTGCAGGAGAGATTGGGCTATTTTCCCAACTCATGCCCAGCGAATGTCCTTCAAACTCTTACGCCTGGTAAAAGCAGCCGCATAGCTTACTTTTACCAGCGTAAGAGTTGTAAACATTCATTTTTATATTAAAAACCTTGTCCATAAAGGTAAGTTTATTTTTAACACTATTAAAACATATTTTTCTAAAAATCCAAAAAATATATATTTTTTCTAAAACATTTAATTACATTTAATTTCAATTCATTTTAAATATGTGAGGTGTTTTATTTATTTATTATGCTGTGTTTCTGTGTTTTAGGGGTTTTTCTCATTGATAGTAATGGGAACTCACAAAAACAGAGTTACCATTATTATCAATGAGAATTCTACCTAGTGATTGGTGGTCCAGGCCCACATTTCCATGGAAGTCAGGAGCAGGGTACCGCTGGTGTCAACCGTGAGGGACTAGCTATGGAGCGTCCTCCTCGGTTTCGGCTGCCCCCAAATGTTTGTCACCATCCTCTGCCTGTTCCATGATGACATGCAAGCCTTGATCCTGACCAGCGGATCCACCACAGACCCAATCCACGTCCGGACCGGGTCAAGCAGGGTTGCGTCATCGCACCAACGCTCTTCTCGATTTTCCTTGCTGCAATGCTCCATCTCACTCTCATCAAGCTCCTCGCTGGAGTGGAACTAAACTATTGAACCAATGGGAACCTGTTCAACCTTCATCACCTCTAGGCGAGATCTAAGGTCGTCCCATCCTCTGTCATCGAACTACAGTATGCAGACGACGTTTGCGTCTGCGTACATTCAGTGGCTGAACTCCAAACCATCGTCAACATCCTCACCGAGGCTTATGAAAGCATCCATAAGACAAAGGTCCTCCACCAACCTGACCCTGCCACACAGCACTGCCCCCCGGTCATCAAAATCCATGGCGCAGCCTTAGACAACATGGACCATTTTCCATTCCTCAGGAGCCTACTATGAGCAAGGGCAGACATCGATGACGAGGTCCAACACCGCCTCCAGTGTGCCAGCGCAGCCTTCGGTCGCCTGAGGAAGAGCGTGTTTGAAGACCAAGACCTCAAATCTGGCACCAAGCTTATGGTCTACAGGCTGCAGTGATACCCACCCTCCTATATGGCTCAGAGATGTGGACCATATACAGCAGACACCTCAAAGCACTGGAGAAGTACCACCAATGCTGCCTCTGTAAGATCCTGCAAATCCACCGGGAGGATAGATGCACCCACGTCAGTATTCTCACTCAGGCCAACATCCCCAACATTGAAGCACTGATCACACTCAACCAGCTCTGTTGGGTGGGCTGCATCGTCTGCATGCCCGACACGAGACACCCAAAGCAACCGCTCTATTCTGAACTCCTACATGGCAAGCGAACCCCAGGTGGGCAGAGGAAATGCTTCAAGGACACCCTCAAAGCCTCCTTGATAAAGTGCAACATCTGGGAATCCCTGGCCCAAGAACGCCCTAAGTGGAGGAAGAGCATCCGGGAGGGCGTTGAGCACTTCGAATCTCATCACCAAGAGCATGCAGAAATCAAGCGCAGACAGCGGAAGGAGCGTGCGGCAAACCAAACTCCCCACCTGTTATGTATTTAACCCTTGGCAACCTGTATCACACCACCACCAGAGGGCCTACCTGTTGGAGTCCCAAGCGATCCCAGCAGGCCATCCACGCGGTACCTGCATTCTGGAGTCGAATTAAAGGAGCTAAGGTCACACTTACTCATTGCTTACAGTACTCAGTTTCATCCTTCATTATGAGCATAATAATTGGCGATGAGGTAACAAACAATCGCGCAAAAATGCAAAGAACAGTTGGTATCCTGGAGAAGTTCTCAGAAGGGGACAATTGGGAGGCCTCCGTGGAGAGACTCGACCAATACTTGGTGGCCAACGAGCTGAAAGGGGACAAAAACGCTACCAAATGAAGGGCGATCCTCCTTACCATCTGTTGACAACAACCTATGGCCTCATGAAGAATCTTCTAGCTCCAGTAAAACCAACAACCAAATCCTATGAAGAATTGTGTACGCTGGCCCGGGAGCACCTAAATCCTAAAGAAAGCATTTTGATGGCGAGGTATCATTTCTACACGTGTCAACAGTCGGAAGGCCAGGAAGTGGTGAGCTACGTCGCCAAACTAAGGCACCTTGCAGGACATTGCGAATTTGATGCATTCCTTGAACAAATGCTGAGAAACTTTTTTGTGCTTGGCATTGGTCATGAGGTAATCCTTCGCAAACTATTGACTGTTGAAACACTGAATCTGAGCAAAGCCATAACGATAGCCCAGGCATTTATGTCCACCAGCGATAACATCAAACAAATTTCGCAGCATAAAGAGGTTTCAGCCAGTACTGTGCACAAAGTAATGTCGTTTTCGAGCAGGAATATACATGGCAGAACGTACACGCCGGCTGCTGCACGACCTCAGATGACCCAGAGTCCACCATCAATTGTTAATGAGAGGCAGTTAACACCTTGTTGGCGTTGTGGAGGTGATCATCGGATCCATCAATGTCGCTTCAAGCACTATGCGTGCAATGGCTGCAGAACAATGGGACACCTCCAGCAAATGTGAGGATGAGCTGCAAATCCTGCAAACCACCACATTTCAGAGGAAGATCGATCCATGGTGGATCAGCTTGAACTAGAGACTCGAACCGAGGAAGCAGAAATGTACGGGGCACACACCTTCATCACGAAATGTCCACCAATAATATTAAAAGTTGAACGGAATTCCAGTATCCATGGAACTGGACACAGGTGCGAGTCAGTCCATAATGAGCAAAAAAGCCTTCGACAGGCTGTGGTGCAACAAGGCACACAGGCCCAAGCTCAGCCCCATCCATACCAAGCTAAGAACTTACACCAAAGAACTGATCCCTGTAATTGGCAGTGCAGAAGTCAAAGTCTCCTATGATGGAGCAGTGCATGAACTCCCACTATGGAGCGTGCCAGGGGATGGCCCCACACTGTTTGGCAGAAGCTGGCTGGGAAAAATCCGCTGGAACTGGGACGACATCCGAGCGCTTTCGTCCGTCGACGACGCCTCAGGTGCCCAGGTTCTGAGCAGATTTTCATCGTTATTCGAGCCAAGCATTGGAAGTTTCTCGGGGGCGAAAGTGCTGACCCATTTGGTTCCCGGTACATGACCCATCTACCACAAGGCATGGGCGGTACCGTATATGATGCGAGAGAAATTGGAAATTGATCTGGATAGGCTGCAGCGAGAAGGCATCATTGCGCCGGTGGAATTCAACGAGTGGGCCAGTCCGATTGTCCCGGTACTTAAAGGTGACGGCACGGTCAGAATTTGTGGGGACTATAAAGTAACGATTAACCATTTTTCCTTACAGGACCAGTACCTGCTACCCAAAGTAGACGACCTATTTGTGACCCTGGCTGGAGGAAAGATGTTCACCAAGTTGGACCTGACCTCGGCCTACATGACGCAGGAGCTGGAGGAATAGAAACATAGAAAATAGGTGCAGGAGTAGGCCATTCGGCCCTTCAAACCTGCACCGTCATTCAATGAGTTCATGGCTGAACATGCAACTTCAGTACCCCATTCCTGCTTTCTCGCCATACCCCTTGATCCCCCTAGTAGTAAGGACTACATCTAACTCCCTTTTGAATATATTTAGTGAATTGGCCTCAACAACTTTCTGTGGTAGAGAATTCCACAGGTTCACCACTCTCTGGGTGAAGAAGTTTCTCCTCATCTCGGTCCTAAATGGCTTACCCCTTATCCTTAGACTGTGACCCCTGGTTCTGGACTTCCCCAACATTGGGAACATTCTTCCTGCATCTAACCTGTCTAAACCCGTCAGAATTTTAAACGTTTCTATGAGATCCCCTCTCATTCTTCTGAACTCCAGTGAATACAAGCCCAGTTGATCCAGTCTTTCTTGATATGTCAGTCCCGCCATCCCGGGAATCAGTCTGGTGAACCTTCGCTGCACTCCCTCAATAGCAAGAATGTCCTTCCTCAAGTTAGGAGACCAAAACTGTACACAATACTCCAGGTGTGGCCTCACCAAGGCCCTGTACAACTGTAGTAACACCTCCCTGCCCCTGTACTCAAATCCCCTCACTATGAAGGCCAAATGCCATTTGCTTTCTTAACCGCCTGTTGTACCTGCATGCCAACCTTCAATGACTGATGTACCATGACACCAAGGTCTCGTTGCACCTCCCCTTTTCCTAATCTGTCACCATTCAGATAATAGTCTGTCTCTCTGTTTTTACAACCAAAGTGGATAACCTCACATTTATCCACATTATACTTCATCAGCCATGCATTTGCCCACTCACCTAACCTATCCAAGTCACTCTGCAGCCTCATAGCATCCTCCTCACGGCTCACACTGCCACCCAACTTAGTGTCATCCACAAATTTGGAGATACTATATTTAATCCCCTTGTCTAAATCATTAATGTACAGTGTAAACAGCTGGGGCCCCAGCACAGAACCTTGAGATACTCCACTAGTCAATGCCTGCCATTCTGAAAAGTACCCATTTACTCCTACTCTTTGCTTCCTGTCTGCCAACCAGTTCTCAATCCACGTCAGCACACTACCCCCAATCCCATGTGCTTTAACTTTTCACATTAATCTCTTGTGTGGGACCTTGTCGAAAGCCTTCTGACAGTCCAAATACACCACATCAACTAGTTCTCCCTTGTCCACTCTACTGGAAACATCCTCAAAAAATTCCAGAAGATTTGTCAAGCATGATCTCCCTTTCACAAATCCATGCTGACTTGGACCTATCATGTCACCTCTTTCCAAATGCGCTGCTATGACATCCTTAATAATTGATTCCATCATTTTACCCACTACCGATGTCAGGCTGACCGGCCTATAATTCCCTGTTTTCTCTCTCCCTCCTTTTTTAAAAAGTGGTGTTACATTGGCTACCCTCCACTCCATAGGAACTGATCCAGAGTCTATGGAATGTTGGAAAATGACTGTCAATGCATCCGCTATTTCCAAGGCTACCTCCTTAAGTATTCTGAGATGCAGACCATCAGGCCCTGGGGATTTATCAGCCTTCAATCCCATCAATTTCCCATCTTCGAAAGGCCTCACCTGCATCAACACACACAAAGGTCTGTTCATCTATAACAGATGCCCGTTCGGGATTCAGTCGGCCGCGGCAATTTTCCAATGGAACATGGAGAGCCTGTTAAAGTCGGTCCCACGCACCGTGGTTTTCCAGGACGACATACTGGTCACTTGAAGAATCTGGAAGAGGTTCTAAGTCGACTAGATCGCGTGGGATTCAGGCTGAAATGTTCGAAGTGTGTTTTCCTGGCGCCAGAGGTTGAGTTCTTGGGAAGAAAAATCGCAGCAGACGGCATCAGACCCACCGACGCCAAGACGGAGGCCATCAAGAACGTGCCGAGACCACACAATGTGACGGAGCTGAGGTCATTCCTGGGACTCCTCAACTATTTCGGTAATTTCCTACCCGGGTTAAGCACCTTGGTAGAACCCCCTACATGTGTTACTGCGCAAGGGAGACGACTGGGTATGGAGGAATTCAAAAGAGGCTGCCTTTGAGAAAGCCAGAAATCTGTTATGTTCAAACAAACTGCTTGTTCTGTATAACCCATGTAAACGATTAGTGCTAGCTTGCGATGTGTCGTCATACGGGGTCGGGTGTGTGTTACAACAGGCTAACGAATCGGGGATTTTGCAACTGGTCGCTTATGCATCCAGGAGTCTGTCCAAGGCCGAAAGGACCGACAGCATGATTGAAAAAGAAGCTCTGGCGTGTGTTTACAGGGTGCAAAAAATGTACCAGTATTTGTTTGGTCTCAAGTTTGAGCTTGAAACTGACCATAAGCCGCTCATATCGCTATTCTCAGAGAGCAAAGGGATTAACACCAATGCCTCTGCCCGCATCCAAAGATAGGCGCTCACACTGTTGGCATACAACTATGTAATCCGCCACAAACCGGGCACAGAGAACTGCGCTGATGCTCTCAGTCGGCTACCATTGTCCAGCACCGGGGTGGAAATGGCACAGCCTGCAGACTTGCTCATGGTGATGGATGCATTCGAAAACGAAAAGTCACCCGTTACAGCCCGCCAGATCAGGATTTGGACCAGCCAGGATCCTTTACTGTCCCTGGTAAAAATAACTGTGTCCTCCATGGGAGCTAGTCCAGCTTCCCAGCGGAGATGCAGGAAGAGATTAAGCCATTCCACAGGTACAAAGACTAAATGTCCTTACAGGCGGACTGTTTTTTGTGAGGTAATCGCATGGTCTTTCCTAAGAAAGGCAGAGAAACGTTCATACGTGACCCATACAGCACCCACCCAGGCATTGTAATGATGAAAGCCATAGCCACATTCCATGTGTGGTGGCCCGGCATCGACTCAGATTTAGAGTCATGCATGCACCAGTGCAACACTTGCTCTCAAATGAGCAATGCACCCAGAGAGGCACCACTAAGTTTGTGGTCATGGCCCTCAAAACCGTGGTCTAGAATCCACATTGACTATGCGGGCCCATTTCTAGGCAAAATATTCTTGGGTTGTTGTGGATGCTTATTCAAAAGGAATTGAATGTGTAATAATGTCTGTAAGCACGTCCACCACCACCATCGAAAGCCTACGAGCCATGTTTGCCACACACGGCCTGCCTGATGTCCTAGTCAGCAACAATGGGCCATGCTTCACCAGTGCTGAATTCAAGGAATTCATGACCCGCAATGGGATCAAGCATGTCACATCTGCCCCATTCAAGCCCGCATCCAATGGCCAGGCAGAACAGGCAGTTCAGACCATCAAGCAAAGCTTGAAATGCGTGTCGGAAGGCTCCCTGCAGACCCGACTGTCCCGAGTTCTGCTCAGCTCCCGCACCAGACCCCACTCGCTCACCGGGGTTCCCCCATCTGAGTTGCTCATGAAAAGGGCGCTCAAAACAAGACTCTCTCTTGTCCACCCTGATCTCCATGATCAAGTCGAGGGCAGATGGCATCAACAAAGCATGTACCATGATCGTGCAAATTTGTCACGCGATCCTATGTTTATTCTCAATTATGGACATGGTCCCAAATAGCTCGCTGGCACGGTCATAGCCAAAGAAGGGAGCAGGGTGTTTCAGGTCAAATTGGCCAATGGACTAACGTGCAGAAAGCATTTGGACCAAATCAAATTGCGGTTCACCAACAGCTATGAACAACCCAAAGAGGACACCACCAACTTCGACCCTCCAACACACACACAAGTGGCAACCGACATCATGGTTGACCACGAAGCCGAACTCACCATCCCCAGCAGCCCGGCAAGGCCGGCTGCCCAACAGCCCAGTGAAGAACTAACCAACTCACCCACACTCGCATTTGTACCGAGACGATCGACAAGGGAGCGAAAAGCCCCATATCATCTCACCTTGTAAATAAGTGTACTGTTGACCTTACGAGGGAGTGATGTTATGTATTTAACCCTTGGCAACCTGTATCACACCACCACCAGAGGGCCTGCCTACCTGTTGGAGTCCCAAGCGATCCCAGCTTCCCTTGGTAGCACTGTATATAAGCAGGCCACCCACGCGTTATCTGCACTCTGGAGTCTAATTAAAGGAGCTAAGGTCACACTTACTCATTGCTTACAGTACTCAGTTTCATCCTTTATTATGAGCGTAATACCACCCACTCCTTCCTTCAACCACTGTCTGTCCTACCTGTGACAGAGACTATAATTTCCATATTGGACTGTACCTGAGAACTCACTTTTAGAGTGGAAGCAAGTCTTCTTCGATTTCGAGGGACTGCCTATGATGACGATGACGTACGGGGAAGTCATCTCCCCGATCGCTGCACAGCGAATCTTGGCCTCCGACCGGAATCGACGGTGCCTCCGGGACCACCAGGTACTTTGGTAAAAAAAAATTCAGGTCAGAGGCGTTCGTCCAAAGGAAGCCTCCGACCACAATTTTCCTCCCATTACATATTTCAAATTAATGAAAATGCAAATTAATTAAATATTTTTTCAAAATTTATTTTTTTTGAAATGTTTTTAATATGTTTTAACAGGGCTAAAAATAAACTTACCTTAATGGACAGGGTTGTTAATATATAAATGACTGATAACATTTTATTTTTCTATTTTTTAAAACTCTTATGCTGGTAACAGCAGGTCATACGGCTGCTTTTACCAGCATAAGAATTTGTCGGACATTCGCTGGGCAGGAGTTGGGCAAATAGCCCAACTTTCTGCTCGCCGAGGCCCCTTTCCTTCGTATGCGTGCGATCTGTCAAGAGATTTTTTGACAGATCACAAGTGCCGTGTTTAGGCGCATGCACTTCGCATACCTAAACCCGGAACTTGCGGGGACCCCACGGGCATGTGTGCACTTCGTATGCACCCGTGGGGAGCGCGATTTCAAGTCCATGTATAGCTTTTTATTAGTTGAAAAAATTTGAGCATCACTGTTAAAAACATGTGAGTCGAGTATGACCTAACTATAGCACACTCAGAGTGAGTCATTTGTAACCTTTATCAAAACTGTAAAATGTCATACAGTACCCACTCACTGAGAAATATGCATTGTAACTCCTACTTAAGTCATGAATTCATGATTCAGCTCATGGGATAACAATCACAGAATTATAATTTTACTCCATATGTCAGTCCATCAGAACACGGCCACCGTTGCCTAACAACTTTACTCATGAGCTGGAAAGAAGGAAAACACAATGAACAAACATTTCCTAATTGAAATGGTCAGAAAATCATATACAGCATGCACCCAAATTTCCAATATGTACTCCCAGCCAGAGGCATGAAGTTTCATATACCCCTGCAAACAAACCCACTAATAAGTCACTGCAATATCAGAACCATGTTTTTTGTTGATTTAAGGTATTATTTATGGGGTAATTCCACAATCTGATGCCTGGAGTAGGGAGCAACACTTGTAGACTGGATCACAGGAAATCTCTTGTGGCCACAGCTTCATCCTGGGAATACTGGATTGTGGAAACAGCCCTTATGTTCAACAACACTGCAGTTAGATTCTGTTAAATTCTATTCCTGTTTTCTGTCATATTCTAAGCTAATAGTTTGTCATTTCTATAGATTTCTCATTTTTATATATGTTTTGTATAATAATTATGTAAATTTATGAATTTGCACTTGTTGAGATTTACCTGCAGGAACTGTGAGTTAAAAATTTGGGTAATGAATTAAAAATTCCTAATATGCATTCCAGTGGGAAAAGCTCTGTGTCAGGAATGCAAATTCTTAAAATTACCTTCATGGTACAGACAGCAAACAACAACAACTTGTATTTATATAGAGCCTTTAATGTAGTAAAACATCCCATGGCGCTTCAGAGGAGTGTTATAAGACAAAACAAATAAATTTGACACTGAGCCACATAAGAATGAAATTATGGCAGATGACCAAAAGCTTAAGGAGCGTCTTAAAGGAGGAAAGAGAGGTAGAGAGGTTTAGGCAGGGAGTTCCAGATCTTAGGGCCTAGGCAGCTGAAGGCACGGCCACCAATGGTTGAGCAGTTATAATCAAGAGGGCAGAAGTTGAGGAGCATAGACATCGCGGGGGGTTGTGAGGCTGAAGGAGATTACAGAGACAGGGAGGGGCGAAGCCACGGAGGGATTTGTAAACAAGGATGAGAATTTTGAAATTGAGGCATTGCTTAACTGGGAGCCAATGTAGGTCAGCGAGTACAGGGGTGATGGGTGAGTGGGACTTGGTGCGAGTTAGGACACGGGCTGCTGAGTTTTGGATGACCTCAAGTTTACGTAGGATAGAATGTGAAAGACCAGCCAGGAGTGCGTTGGAGTAGTCAAGTCTAGAGGTAATAAAAACATGGATGAGGGTTTCAGTAGCAGATGAGCTGAGGCAGAGGCGGAGATGGGCGATGTTACAGAGGTGGAAATAGGCGGTTTTAGTTATGCCGCAGATATGTGGCCGGAAGCTAATTTCAGGGTCAATTATAACACCTAGGTTGCGAACATTCTGGTTCAGCCTCAGACAGATGCTAGGAAGAGGGAAGGAGTCAGTGGCTAGGGCACGCAGTTTGTGGCGGGGACCAAAGACAATGGCTTCGGTCTTCACAATATTTAATTGGAGAAAATTTCTGCTCATCCAGAACTGGATGTCGGGCAAACAGTTTGACTATTTAGAGACCATGGTGGGGGTCAAGAGAAGTGGTGGTGAGGTAGAGCTGGGTGTCATCAGCGTACATGTGGAAACTGGCTCCATGTTTTGATGTCGCCAAGAGGCAGCATATAGATGAGAAATAGGAGGGGGCCAAGGATGGGGGACACCAGAGGTAATGATGCGGGAGTGGGAAGAGAAGCCATGGCAGGTGAGTTTCTGGCTACGATTAGCTAGATAAGAATGGAACATACTAGAAATCCAATATGTACACATCATAACCTCTTATTTCACCTAAGTTGCCCATTGAAATGAGCTCCCCTCATGTATCCTATTCCCAGTAAGCACCATTTGTGATATTGTAAATTCCACTAAATATTTGTGGAGAAGACATCAAATCACATTGGGCAGTTTTCCATTGGAGCTTTGCATGAAGAAAATGCTCAAAGTGGAAACATTGAAATGAAGCACTGCATGGTGCAGTTGGAAGCAGGTTATCCTTTTACCTCTGGGACCTGAATTCAAAATCAGCTAAACCATGGGAGGAAAGTCTACTCGCTGTGCCAGTTATCAGAGTCCTACATAAAATGTGTAATCTTAATCTAAATCCTAATAGGTGCAGCCCATACATAAAACTGCTCACAATTTGGAACTGATTGTGGCATAAGCATAGCTGGTGTGAAAAGTGGAAGAATTTCCATTGATGCATTAAGTTGGTATCTGAGATTAGGGTTAAGGCATACCATTGAGGCAAAGTAGAGGGAATTTTAGTTTGCAACTCTTGATGCTGTTGCTGACACTGGATGCTCAAACGAGAAAAGTGCTGCATTCCCAGTACTGACACTGCACATGATGAGTGCAAAGAACAAATTCTAAACCCATAACTTACAACAGCATGTGGGGGAAATAATTAAAACTTGCTCTGAGTATGGATATTTATATTGATGGTTTCACAATCTTGTGATTACCAGAAATGGAATTCTATTACTTGTATCCATAATCAAATTCACCATTAAACCATTTTTAAACTGCTCTGTCTAATTCATTTCCAACATATTTAATAAAAAGAATACATCATCACCTGCACATTGGGGCATGGGCGGTAATTTCAACTTGCTGCCTGGGCATAAAACAGGTGTTGCTGATTGCCGCCCATTATAGAAAAGAACCAATTTTTATTTCTATTGGATGACTGTCCTGCAAGTCCAGTATTATATCTGGGTGGCAAATGGAAGATTTACCCCATGGTGTTCCTCGTTTACCTTTTTAACTGTAATAATCTATTGTCTTTTGTCTTCGGGTGTACAGCCTTATAGATGGTTCTAGATTGGACTCCCTCTCTGTTTCTGTTTTGTCTCATGAATGCATTTCTTTATTATGCTTTGGGGTTATCTACTTGTATCATTGGGCCCAAGTTTCCACAAGAAAAAAAACGGGCGCCCAGCGCCTAAAACGGCGCCTAAGAAAATCCTCGGTAGTCTGCACCTACTTACAGGTCCTCTGGCCCTTGGCGCAGTCAGCACGAGCTGTGGGGGGCGGAGCCAGGTCCCTGCGCTGAAAACAGTGCCGGGACCTCTGCACATGCGCGCTACAGTTGGCACGCAAGTGCAGTAGCTCCAGGCGCCGAACTGTGTGGGAGGGGCCCGAAGCACGCAGCCCCTAGCCCTGGCCCAATGGCCTCACTGGGGCTCCTCCCACGGCCAGCTCCTGTTCCCCGCCTGACCAGACCCGACACTCGCTCCCCCCCCCCCCCGACGACCCGAGCCCCGACACCCGCTCCCCCCCCCCCCGCACCGACCCGACACCCGACACCCGCTCCCCCCCCCCCACTGACCCGACCCGCGCTCCTGTTCCCCGACCCGACGCCCCCCCCTCTCTCCCTCCCTCCCTCCCTCTCTCTCCCTCCCCTCTCTCTCTCTCTCCCTCCCTCCCCTCTCTCTCTCTCCCCTCCCCTCTCTCTCTCTCCCTCCCTCCCTCTCCTCTCTCTCCCTCCCCTCTCTCTCCCTCCCCCCTCTCTCCCCTCTCTCTCTCTCCCTCCCTCCCCTCTCTCTCTCCCTCCCCTCTCTCTCTTCCCCCTCTCTCTCTCCCCCCTCCCCCCTCTCTCTCTCTCCCCCCCTCCCCCCCTCTCTCTCTCTCCCCCCCTCTCTCCCTCCCTCCCTTCCTCTCTCCCCCTCCCTCTCTCTCCCTCCCCTCTCTCTCTCTCCCTCCCTCCCCTCTCTCTCTCTCCCCCTCCCCTCTCTCTCTCTCCCCCTCCCCCTCCCCTCTCTCTCTCTCCCTCCCCCCTCTCTCCCCTCTCCCTCTCTCCCTCCCTCCCCTCTCTCTCTCCCTCCCCTCTCTCTCTCCCCCTCCCCCCCTCTCTCTCTCCCCCCCTCTCTCCCCCCCTCTCTCTCTCCCCCCCTCTCTCTCTCCCTCCCTCCCCCCCTCTCTCTCTCCCTCCCCCCCCCCCTCTCTCTCTCTCCCCCTCCCGCTCAGCGGCACGAACGGCTGCAGAATTCTCCCTGGCTGAAGCACTTTCACACAGGTAGGAAGATGGTTTATTTAATCTTTTCGTGGCTTATAAATGTTTATTCAGGTTGGATTTATTTGTATAATATTTGTAGAAGTATAAATAAGGATTTATTGTCGAATTTAATGAGTTCCCTTCCCCTCCCCTCCCCCCCACCTCGTTCTGGACGCCTAATTTGTAACCTGCGCCTGATTTTTTAATGTGTAGAACAGGTTTTTTCAGTTCTACAAAAATCTTCACTGGCTCCATTCTACTTTAGTTTGGAGTACATTTTCACTGTGGAAACTTTCAAATCAGGCGTCAGTGGCCGGACACGCCCCCTTTTGAAGAAAAAATTCTGTTCTAAAGTAGAACTGTTCTACCTGACTAGAACTGCAGAAAAAAAAATGTGGAGAATTGCGATTTCTAAAATAGTCCATTCTCCACCAGTTGCTCCTAAAAATCAGGCGCGAATCATGTGGAAACTTGGGCCCATTGAAACTACAATAAAAGTAAGGTTTTACAAAAAATATCATAATTTATTTCTGACTTCTTTAGAATAGAAACATCCAAGATGATGTCAGTGAAGCAGAACAACAAGACAGCACATCTTTCACCACCGCACCCATCTAAAATCCAGGAAGATAAGTAATGACAGTACAAATGCATACACAGGGCTACCTAGTTTTGACAAAGTAGTTTTGTAACATAGGAACAGGAGTAGGCCACACAGCCCCTCAAGTCTGTTTCACCATTTAATTAGATCATGGTTGATCTGTATCTCAACTCCATTTACTCGCCTTTGTTCTATATCCCTTGAAACCCTTACCTAACAAAAGTCTTATCAGTCTCAGTCTTGAAAATGTCAATTTACCCAACATCCACAGCCTTTTGGGGGAGAGAGTTCTAGATTTCCACTACCCATTGCATGAAAAATTGTTTCCTAATTTCACTGCTAAATGGCCTAGCTGTAATTTTAAGGTTATTCCCTCTTGTTCGAGAGGGAATGTCCCCACCAGAGGAAATTGCTTATCTTTATCTACCCTACTGAACCATTTAATAATTTTAAATACCTTGATCAGATCATCTCTCAACATTCTAAACTCAAGCGATTAAATGCCAAATTCATGTAATCTGTCCTCATAGCTCTTTATCCCCTGGCATCATGGAGGTTCTCCCTCCAAGACCAATATATCTGTCCAGAGATATAAACAGAAAATGCTGGAAATACTCAGTAGGTCAGGCAGCATCTGTGGAAAGAGAAACAGAGTTAATGTTTCATGTCGATGACCTTTCGTCAGAACTGGCAAATGTTACAGAAGTAACAGGTTTTAAGCAAGTACAGAGGCAGGGAAAGGGGGAGAGGAGGAAAGAACAAAAGGAAAGGTCTGTGCTGAGTGGAAGGCAGGAGTGATTTCAATGACAAAAGGGATGATGGTGCAAGTCAAAAGGGAATGGTAATGAGCCAAGTAAAGAAACAGATAATGTGTCTAGAATGGCAACAGCAGAATCATTACCAGCACCTGCTGTCTGAAAAAATGGGAGCAGTGGTTATGAACTGAAATTGTTGAACTTAAGCTTGAGTCCAAAGGCTGTAATGTGCCTCACCGAAAGAGGAGGTGCTGTTCCTTGAGTTTACATTGAGCATCATTGGAACAGTGCAAGAGGCCAAGGACAGAGAGGTCAGAGTGGAAGTGGAGCAGAGAATTAAAATGGCAAGCGTCTGGATGCTCGGGGTCACGCTTGCAGGCTGAATGAAGGATATGTTGATAGGGTTAGATGACGAGGGGTGGGAGGAGGCTTATCTGACATAAGATCATAAGAAATAGGAGCAGGAATGGCCATCTGGCCCCTCGAACCTGCTCCGCCATTCAATAAAATCATGGCTGATCTGATCATGGCCTCACCTGCACTTCCCTGCCCTCTCCCCACAATCCTTGACTCTCTTATCTTTCAAAAATCTGTGTATCTCCACCTTAAATATATTCAATGACTAAGCCTCCACGGCTCTTTGGGGTAGAGAATTCCAAAGATTCACGACCCTCTGTGAGAAGAAATTCTTCTTTATTTCCGTTTTAAATGGGCGATCCCTTATTCTGAGACTATGCCCCTTAGTTCAAGATTCCCCCATGAGAGGAAAAATCCTCTCTGCATTACCCTCTCAAGCCCCCTCAGAATCTCATACGTTTCAATAAGATCACCTCTCAGTCCTCTAAGCTCCAATGAATATAGGCCCAACCTACTCAACCATTCTTCATATGACAACCTCTTCATCTGAGGAATCAACCATGTGAACCTTCTCTGAACTGCTTCCAATGCAAGTATATCGCTTCATAAGTGAGACCAATACTGTGCGCAGTACTCCAGTTGTAGCAGGACTTCCTTACTTTTATACTCCATCCCCCTTGCAATAAAGGCCAGCATTCCATTTGCTATCCTAGTTACTTGACACATGAACACTAACATAGACCAGTTGGGCCAAATGGCCCGTTTCTGTGCTGTACATTCTATTTTATTTATAAGGGGTCATATTTACAAATTAAGGACAACAAAAGAAAATAGGAAACGCAGGAGGAATTTTTTTACTAAGTATGTGGCACAGATTACCAACACAGGAAGTGAAATAAGAAACAAGAAACCGCAACAGGTTTCAAGAAGGAACTAGATAGGTTCTTGTCAATAAATTGGATTCAGGGTTATTAGAAATGCATCAAAGAAATACTGTGGATAGTGGGCTAGATGGACTGATGGTCTTCTGTCTAAAACTGTTACTATAGGAGCGATTTTATCCCTGCCTGCCTGGCGGAAATTGGGTGGTCGGGCAGTTAAAATCTGCCGGAAGACATTACTGTGTCAGCTATGGTTCAGTTGGTAGCACATTCGCCTCTGAATCAGAAAGTTGTGGGTTTAAGTCCCACTCCAGGGACTTGAACACATAAATCTAGGCTGACACTCCAGTGCAGTGCTGAGGGAGTGCTGCACTGTTGGAGGTACCGACTTTCGGGTGAGCCATTAAACTGTGGCCCTGTCTTCTCTCTCAGGTGGATGTAAAAGATCCCCTGGCACTATTTCGAAGAAGAGCAGGGGAGTTATCCCCGGTGTCCTGGCCAATATTAATCCCTCAATCAACATATCAAAAAAAAGGTTATCTGGTCGTTATCACATTACTGTTTGTGGGAGCTTGCTGTGCGCAAATTGGCTGCCGTGTTTCCCACATTACAACAAGAGGCTCCCAAGGTATGGGAAATGGTCCACGTTGTCGAGGACCGTGCCGTCAATCTTGATGATTGGAGGGCAGTGCTGTGCGGCGAGAACAGGCTGATGGAGGACCTTTGTGACTAAGCTCCAAAATTACTGCATTGGCTGTAAAGCGCTTTGAGATGTCCGGTGATTGTGAAAGATGCTATATAAATGCAAGTCTTTCTTTTTCTTTCCTTTACCCACTGATATCCCGCTCCCTTCCTGCAGCCTTCAATTTTAACCTGCTCTTCTGACGTCATTCAGGGCCAACTGTTATTTTACCTGGTGGCCTGGGTGAGAAAACCGTTTAACTACCAGGTGAGGCTAGTGGGTAAAAGAGTTGGGGACAGAACCGGCCGAAAAAAATAGGTTTTTTAACTTATTTTACTTTTCTTGTTGAATATATTTGTGATGCTATGGGCTCGTCACCTGCTCTACATTATCCAGTGGGAGATTAGCTACAGAACGGCAAGTACAGTCCTCAACTTCCACTTTCTTCAGCGGCGCAGTCTTCTGCCAAACTTTATTCCATGCTGATCTCCACGTTATCCAGTGCCAGTCTTTGGCTTTACTCTATCCAGTACTGATCTCCTGCTCTACTTCTTACTCATTTAACAACATCCTCCTTCCCCACTTTGAGCATCAAACATTGTTTTATACACAAGTATGTACGGTAGTCATCTTCTTTTCGAATGCCCTAGGAATACAGAACTAAGGGCCCAAGTTTCCACACGCGCCTAGAACGGCGCAGTCCCGACCTGGACGGCCGTTTTTCGCGCCACAAAGTGCGCCTAAAAAAATCCTCTGTATTCTCCACCTCCCTGCAGGTCCTCTGGCCCTCGGCGCAGCGCAGCACGCGCTGTGGGGGGGGCGGAGCCAGGTCCCTGCGCTGAAAACAGTGCCGGGACCTCTGCACTTGCGCGCTACAGTGGGCACGCAGGTACAGTAGCTCCAGGCGCCCGAAACTGTGTGGGAGGAGCCTTATTCACGCAGCACCTAGCCCTGGCTGAATGGCCTCACTGGGGCTGCGTGAATAAGGCTCCTCCCACGGCCAGCCCCTGCTCCCCCCCCCCCGGACCAGACCCGACACCCGCTCCCCCCCACCCCCGGACTGGACCCGACCCGATTCCCGCTCCCGCCCCCACCCCCCGGACCGGACCCGACCCAACTGCCGCTCCCGCTCCCGCTCCGCCCCCCCCCACCCCCGACTGGACCCGACCTGACCCGACCCGCGCTCCTGCTCCCGCTCCCCCCCGACCCCCCCAACTGTACCCGACCCGACCCGACCCGACCCGCGCTCCTGCTCCCGCTGCCCCCCCTACCCCGACTGGACCCGACCTGACCCGACCCGACTCCCGTCCCTGCCCCCGGACTGGATCCGACCTGACCTCCCCCTCCCCGACCTGACCTCTCCCTCCCTCTCCCCCTCCCTCTCACCCTCCCTCTCCCCCTCCCTCCTCCCTCCTCCCTCGCCCTCTCCCCCCCTCTCCCTCCCTCCTCCCTCTCCCTCCCCCTCCCCTCTCCCTCCCTCCCTCCCTCTCTCTCTCTCTCTCCCTCCCTCCCCCCGACCCGAACCGAACCGAACCGAACCGACCCGACCCGACCCAACGCCACCTACCTGTAAATCTGGTGCTGGGGACGGGCTCTGCCCGAAGTCTCGGGCTGGCCCGTTCAGCCTTCGGTCCCGAAAGGCCTGCCTGAAGCACTTTCACACAGGTAGGAAGATGGTTTATTTAATCTTTTCTTAGCTTATAAATATTTATTCAGGTTGGATTTATTTGTATAATATTTGTATAAGTATAAATAAGGATTTATTATAGAATTTAATGACTTTCCTTCCTCCCCCCCCCACCTCGTTCTGGACGCCTAATTTGTAACCTGCGCCTGATTTTTTAATGTGTAGAACAGGTTTTTTCAGTTCTACAAAAATCTTCACTTGCTCCATTCTAAGTTAGTTTGGAGTACGTTTTCACTGTGGAAGCTTTGAAATCAGGCGTCAGTGGCCGGACACGCCCCCTTTTGAAGAAAAAATTCTGTTCCAAAGTGGAACTGTTCTACCTGACTAGAACTGCAGAAAAAAAAATGTGGAGAATTGCGATTTCTAAGCTAGTCCGTTCTCCACCAGTTGCTCCTAAAAATCAGGCGCAAATCATGTGGAAACTTGGGCCCTAAATGTTGGCAATTATCCTAATTGGAACCACTGGGAATCTGATCAGAAAACTGGAAGAATAAATTTGAGCAAATCTTTCTCTTCACTTTTTGGCAGATGATTAAAAATAGTCTTTGAATTGTTTTTCAGTGATGGAGAAACTGGAGGAGGACTTGGCATGCTGGAGGCTGTAGAAAGCTATTGGAACAGTGACAGTTGTTCTGTACAAATGTACTTAAGAGTATATTTGTGGGGAAGCAGTGAGAGGTGGCAGAGGAGGATACAATAAAATTTGCATAATGCATAGATTGGAGTAAACAGACACCTGGCTAGATAATCATCTGGAAAGTCCTCAGTGGGCTAATGTTATCTCATGGGCAAAGTGAGAGTAAAAGTGGAAGAAATTATGGTGTGACTAATAGTCCATCATTTACTCACTGCTTGTGTATTCTCCAACATGCCTCCCTATTGGCTGGAATACCTGCAACATTATGTTCCTGTGAAAGATAATTAAGTTTACCTTGATCAAAACTCCTGTGCTTTCAAGTTCCCACATATTTTATGTGGTCCCAGGCCATGGACCTCATTGAGCGGCACTGCCTTAGGAAGCTGTGCCTGAGCAGGGAGACAATCACTGATTAGTGCTCATATGAGGGGGCATTCCAGTATGGGCCAGACAGTTAATTGTAGTAGTGAGCTGTACTATACACAAAGTTGCCAATAGACAGAATCAGTACCCAGAAAAAAGTTGAGCAGGAAGCAGGATGTCATGTATCTTACATTATTATATATAACTGTATCCTAACATGCCATACATGACTGTAATAAGATATGACCTGTAACCAGCATACCTTACCACCAGGGGTACACTTGCAAGAGACAGGTATATAAGGACAGGTCTCAGGCAAGTGCAGCATTCCAGAGCTGTGAAATAAAAGGTGCAGGTCCAGAGTGACCTTGACTTCACTACATGCCTCGTGTGAATCTGTACTGAGGGGACAGGACTTTACACAGGAGATGTGCAGTGGAATGTTTTTATTGTTGTAATAATGCAGGTAATAGTTTGTATGATGTAATGTGGTGCAGTCTGCTGCTTGTGTGTGTTTGCCGTGTCTTGGGACCTACTCCTCGATGTGTCTATGATGGAAGGAATAAGTCAGTTGGCTGTCTGTTATGTTTTCAAGGGAGTCCCTTGGGATTGTGGTGGGCCTCTGACTCCATGTGTCACTGACCCAGACAGTCTTGTTGTGCCGTTAGAATCATAGAATGGTTACAGCATGGAAGAAGGCCATTTGGCCCATCGAGCCCGCGCAGGTGCTCTGCAAGAGCACCTCAGCTAGTCTCGTGCCCCCACCTTTTCCCTGTAGCCCTATAAATGTTTTTTTTTCAGGTACTTATCCAACTCCCTTTTTAAAGCAGTGATTGAGTCTGCCTCCACCACCCTTTCAGGCCGTGCATTGCAGGTCCTAACCTCTCGCTGCGTAAAAACGTTTTTTCTTTGATTCTTTTACCAATCACCTTAAATCTGTGTCTCGACCCTTCTGCCAATGGGAACAGCTTATCTCCTCTGACTAGACCCCTCATGATTTTGAACACCTCTATCAAATCTCCTTTCAATCTTCTCTGCTCTAAGCAGAACCACCCCAACTTCTCCAGTCTATCCACGTAACTACGTAACTGAAGTTCCTCATCCTCGGAATCATTCTCATAAATCTTTTCTGCACCTTCTCTAAGGCCTTCAAATCCTTCCTAATGTGTGGCACCCAGAATTGGACACAATACTTCAGTTGAGGCCGAACCAGTGTTATATACAGGTTCATCATAATTTCCTCGCTTTTGTACTCTATACCTCTATTCGTGAAGCCCACGATCCCATAAGCTTTTTTAATCGTTTTCTTAATCTGCCCTGTCACTTTTAACGATTTGTGCACATATACTCCTAGGTCTCTCTGTTCATAAACTCTCTTTAGGATTATACCCTTTAGTTTCGATTTCCTTTCCTCATTCTTTCTTCCCAAAATGTATCACTTCACACTTTTCTGCATTAAATTTCATCTGCCACATATCTGCCTATTCCACCAGCCTGTCTATGTCCTCTTGAAGTCTATTACTCTCCTCCTCACTATTCACTCTAGTTCCAAGTTTTGTGTCATCTGTAAATTTTAAAATTGTGCCCTGTACACCCATATCCAAGTCATTAATCCCTGGGGAACTCTATTTGAATATTTGGACAGATGTATTCAAGCGGATCGGTGGATGTCCACTGTCACTTGTGTAGAGGTGTGTGATGGCACAGGATTAGAACTGGCTTGTTCCTGTGATACCGGATACACATTACTGATCAAGGCATCCACTGCTCCATGAGGTCTTTGAATTCCTAATAAATGATTTCCTCCATCCGTTTGTTGTGAAAGGAATATAAATAATTGACTGTCTCGATGTAAAGGGAGTCCATGGTGGCTGCACACATATACCACGGGTATGAAATGGTTACATTTATATCAGATTATGAGAGTCCAGCTCCCAGCTGTGATCCTACTTCCGATCCAGAGACAAACGCACCAGAGCACAATGAGGCAGATTTTGCGTTGGGTATGATGCTGTACTGTAAGTGTACGCTGCCATACCGCCTTTGAAATGGACCACAAGGTTGGGAATTGTGCATGCGCTAAATCTCAAACTTGCGATCTGTCCAGTTACGACTTGACAGATGATCTGCACTGACAGGGAAATACTCGTTCCTGGTGCAGAGTTGGGCTAATTGCCCACCAACTGTCCAGCCATTATGGACAAAAATGTTATGGTTAGTGACAGCAGGCACAGGAGCTTGTTTCACTGCAAAAGGAACCAGCTTTCCGTTCTTTTTGATGATTAATGCGCGTTAATGGTGAAAATAATAAGTTTGCATCGAGCCAGAATCATCTCTGTAAAAGCTGGCAACCGTGTCAACAAGCTGTTGAAGCAGCCAATTGCATTGCAGAATTCTCACAAAACAGGAAATCAGGAAATGAGAAGCTGCTTTTATATAGACTTTAAAAAAATATTACAGAGACGACATAAGGATTGGGACTGTCATAAGGTAGAAGCTAAAATATCTAAAACGTAATTTTTTTTAAGTATTTTTAAAAATTTTAATTTTTATCAAAATGGAGAAATTTGACACTCCACAAATAAAAAAATAGTTTTTCAGAGGTAAAACTTTTGTTTACCAATCAATACACTGTTAAAACCCCAGTTATATCTATTTCAACAAGGCTTAATATACATTTAATGGGGTATTTACATAAGAACATAAGAAATAGGAGCAGGTGTGTGCCATACGGCCCCTTGAGCCTGCTTTGCCATTTAATAAGATCATGGCTGATCTGATCACGGACTCAGCTCCGCTTCCCCGTCTGCTCCCCATAACCCCTTATCCCCTTATCGTTTAAGAAACTGTCTATTTATGTCTTAAATTTATTCAATGTCCCTGCTTCCACAGCTCTCTGAGGCAGTGAATTCCACAGATTAACAACCCTCTGAGAGAAGAAATTTCTCCTCATCTCAGTTTTAAATGGGCAGCCCCTTATTCTAAGATCATGCCCTCTAGTTCTAGTCTCCCCCATCAGTGGAAACATCCTCTCTGCATCCACCTTGTCAAGCCCCCCTCATAATCTTATACGTTTCGATAAGATCACCTCTCATTCTTCTGAATTCTAATGAGTAGAGGCCCAACCTACTCAACCTTTCCTCATAAGTCAACCCCCTCATCCCCAGAATCAACCTAGTGAACCTTCTCTGAACTGCCTTCAAAGCAAGTATATCCTTTTGTAAATATGGAAACCAAAACTGCACGCAGTATTCTAGGTGTCGCATCACCAATATCTTGTATAGCTGTAGCAAGACTTCGCTGCTTTTATACTCCATCCCCTTTGCAATAAAGACCAAGATGCCATTGGCCTTCCTGATCAGTTGCTGTACCTGCATACTATCCTTTTGTGTTTCATGCACAAGTACCCCCAGGTCCTGCTGTACTGCAGCACTTTGCAATCTTTCTCCATTTAAATAATAACTTGCTCTTTGATTTTTTCTGCCAAAGTGCTTTCATACTTTCCTCATACTTTCCAACATTATACTCCAACATTATACTCCATCTGCCAAATTTTTGCCCACTCACTTAGCCTGTCTATATCCTTTTGCAGATTTTTTGTGTCCTCCTCATACATTGCTTCTCCTCCCATCTTTGTGTCGTCAGCAAATTTGGCTATGTTACACTCAGTCCCTTCTTGCAAGTCGTTTATATAGATTGTAAATAGTTGGGGTCCCAGCACTGATCCCTGCAGTACCCCACTGGTTGCTGGTTGCCAACCAGAGAATGAACCATTTATCCGACTCTGTTAGTTAGCCAATCCTCTATCCATGCTAATATATTACCCCCAACCCTGTGAACTTTTATCTTGTGCAATAACCTTTTATGTGGCACCTTGTCAAATGCCTTCTGGAAGTCCAAATACACCACATCCACCCTATTTGTTACATTTTCAAAGAACTCCAGCAAATTTGTCAAACATGACTTCCCCTTCATAAATCCATGCTGACTCTGCCTGATCGAATTTTGCTTTTCCAAATGTCCTGTTACTGCTTCTTTAATAAGGGACTCCAACATTCTCCCAACCATAAATGTTAGGCTAACTGGACTATAGTTTCCTGCTTTTTGTCTGCCTCCTTTTTTAAATAGGGGCGTTACATTTGCAGTTTTCCAATCTGCTGGGACCTCACCAGAGTCCAGGGAATTTTGGTAAATTACAACCAATGCATCCACAATCCCTGCCGCTACTTCTCTTAAAACCCTAGGATGCAAGCCATCAGGTCCAGGGGATTTAACAATGCTACTACCGTGGAAAAGCCCAAGTTTTCATAAGTTTCACTGGCTGCCGTCTTGAAGGAGTGGGGGGCTCCACAGCACAGCCAGCATCGGAGCAGTGAATAACTGACAGCAATTTCAGGATTTCTGTGTTTAGATGCGCATGTGCAAAATCCTGACGTTGCAGAGAGTTTCACAGGGGTAACAGCATTCGCCGTCATTACCTACTGCAAATTCCAGACCATAATTTTTTATATAGTGTGGCATTGTGTTTTACATGGTATAATGCTCTTGTCCTAATAAAACAGTAGATCCTTCAACTCCCAGTGAGTAACATAGAAACATAGAAACATAGAAAATACGTGCAGGATTAAGCCATTCGGCCCTTCAAGTCTGCACCATCATTTAATAAGATCATGGCTGATCATTCATCTCAGTACCCCTTTCCTGCTTTCTCTCCATAAACCTTGATCCCTTTAGCCGTAAAGGCCATATCTAACTCCCTCTAGAATATATCCAATGAACTGGCATCAACAACTCTCTGCGGTAGGGAATTCCACAGGTTAACACTCTCTGAGTGAAGAAGTTTCTCCTCATCTCAGTCCTAAATGGCTTACCCCTTATCCTTAGACTGTGTCCCCTGGTTCTGGACTTCCCCAACATCGGGAACATTCTTCCAGCATCTAACCTGTCCAGTCCCGTCAGAATTTTATATGTTTCTATGCGATCCCCTCTCATCCTTCTAAACTCCAATGAATACAGGCCCAGTCGATCCAGTCTCTCCTCATATGTCAGTCCTGCCATCCCTGGAATCAGTCTGGTGAACCATCGCTGCACTCCCTCAATAGCAAGAATGTCCTTCCTCAGATTCGGAGACCAAAACTGAACACAATATTCCAGGTGAGGCCTCAACAAGCCCTGTACAACTGCAGTAAGACCTCCCTGCTCCTATACACAAATCCCCTAGCTATGAAGGCCAACATACCATTTGCCTTCTTCACCACCTGCTGTAACTGCATGCCAACTTTCAATGACTGATGTACCATGACACCCAGGTTTCGTTGCACCTCTCTGTTGTAGGAGGTAGGCACCTTTAGATTATACCAGAATACTAGGCATTAGCCACCTGCTAGAAAAATCAAAACTCACATAAGCTTAAAATGGACACACACATAAAATAGCTGCCCAGGCATGATGGGAAATCAGGTAGTCAAGCTGTGAACTGTTGAACGTTCAATGACCAAGCAATAACCCTGTGAGGCCCACTGTAGGAATGCCTGGGATGCGGGAAGACAGAGATAAGAAGGAAACCATCTCCTGTGAACAAGGTCATAAACCAATTAATTCCCCAGGAAGAAAGATAAGAGGGAAACCATCTCCTGTAAACAAGGTTATAAACCAATTATTTCTCCCAGATGAAAGAATTAGGGAGAGAACCTATAAAGTCATCGATCAGCCCAAGCTGACAATAACCGAACATATGGTTCCCTGGATACTAGGGGAATTCTATTGGGTTAAAATAACCTATATGTAATCTATAATCATTGTGATTGGCTTGTGTCCAGCCGTGATGGGCTGTGTAGCTGTAGTAAACTGTTTTGTAACTGTTGTGAAACATATAAAGGTGCATGTAATCCTTTGTTCTGTGGAGAGAAACCTGGATACGGTCCTGAGTTTTCCCTCCCCGCTGAGCGTAATAAAAGCTGCATCAGCATTGGAACCGACTCTGAGTGTTGAGTGATTCTTCTAAGAAAACACTAACGCTAACAATGGCGTAGTCGACGGGATTTCCCGGAGTCGCTGGACGCCCTTGGAAAAAACCCGGGTGAGTATAAAAAACAATTTTTAAGTATAAAGGGTGCGGAAGGTGGAAGCTGGTTGATCGACATGAGGAGACGGTCTAATATCTCAAACGCCTAGCCTGAGCCTGAATTAAGAGGACTTTTGTCCCACGTGATGGCCAGGAACCAAGTAGGCGTAGGGAACACATTTAGACCGTGGGATCGTGATACCGAGAGACATCTTCCGGACCCAGTAGTGTAATTTGAAATACCCCGGGGTAGAACCAAGCGGTGTACAGCGGCTAACGGAATCCAAACCTGTGAACAGGGTCGGACCAACGGGCTGAGCGGTGGTAGGTAGTCGTTAAGGATACGTAGAGCACTGCGGGAATTGCTTAAACGCGTTTTTAAGAATTGTATAAGTTTGTGTAACAGCAGAACTTGTGACCTGACAGTAAGAGACAGTTTACTACAAGTCGCGCTAGAAAGAAAGCGGACCTCTGAGAGTAGATTCCTAACGGTACTAGTCCTACCCAGGAATGGCCATGAAAACAAGTAAACTCGAGTGGGGACCAGAAGGGTCGCTTACCCGCCACCTGGCGGAAAAACAAAAGAAGCTAATTGAAAAAATGATTAAAGCAGGGTGGAATCCTCAGGAACTAGTTATGTGAGGAATTATTTAGATAAAACTACGAATTCCCTGAAAGGTCATGGATCCAAAAATAGAGCCGGCCAAAACAAGAAGAGAGACTGTTGTAAATGTCTGATCGTTGAGTGAGAAGTGTCTGTGTGATTTTTGACTGCAGAATGAATTTTTTTTATGTTTTCATGTTCCGAAAGCCTGGTTGGAAGAGGAATGCAAGTGTCTGTTTATTTTAGAAACAGAGTGAAAGTCTTTTTTTAACCCTTTGTAATGTTGTCCTGTATGTGGGAAGTTTTAAGACATTTAAGTTAGAAACGCAGGTGTGGATTTATTCGGATGATAAGTTACGGAGCTAGGAAAATAAACAAATAAAGGATAGGTTTGTTGAGCAAAATATTTATTTGACACGCTCACTTACTTGCCGAAAGAAAACATGCAATGATTGATTGGGTTGAAAGACATAAATTTAGTCTCGGAATGAGATAAAGAATGCTTTAAAAAAAAAAGTTTTAAATAAAGATTGAAATTACAAAGTTTGAATTGGGATTTTGAGATATTCAGAGAAGGCACAGGAAATACTGAGGTGGATTTAAAAAAAAGAAAAAGATTAAATTAAATCTGATCAGGTCAAACTCCTGGGCAAGTGGCGAGCTATCTGCGAAAGTGTAAAAGGAACTTTTGGAAAATGTTAAAAAAACAGCAAGCTTTAGTAACGACTTTGAAACTGGAGCATTTTGAGATAACGAAAGGCAGCACTCAAACTCTCAAAGCTGGACTCCATTCCAGTTATGGAGAAAAAGAAAAAGATAAAGACGCCACTTTGAAAGTAAACAAATGATTTTAAATTAACAACTTTATGGAGTTACGAACCCTCCGTGTAAAATACAAAACCTAATTTGAAGAAAGGAAAAAAAGATGTAACGGACTAAATGGAAAAAGACATAACTTACTAAATACTAGTTGATGTTTGCTGTGAAAAAGATATTGGTTTAATTAGAAGAGAAAAAAAAAATTGGAATAAGTAAAAAACACTCTACATGGATTCGAATTTTCAATTATGAAAAAGTTTCAATGCAGTTTGAAAAGATTTCCAAAATGGACAGTGTTTATCAAAAATGTCCCGAACAGTCTAAACAAGCAGGAGGGTTTTGAAGATAACGAGGAGAAAGAGAGAAATAAAAAAAAAACAGAATTGAATTTCAGTAAACAAAATTGCTATTGTATGTGTGGTCTTGTTTTAAAACAATTTAAAAAAAAAAATTCTTTGGCAAGTACTTGAATTAGAAGTTAAGAAAACATTGGAGTTTACTCTAATGATTTATGCTGTTTAACGGATTCCTAATTTCGAAGCCAGTTTTGAAGGCACAAAGACTTTTTTTTCAGATGATTACGTGAAGTCACGTAATGACATCAGGTCTTCTTACAAACCTGGAAAGGAGTTAACCCTTTCCATTGACAGCCGTTTTATACTGAACATTATTAATTTGGATTTCTTAATAGGAAAAAAAAGACTCACCTAACAGAGGAAACAAAAATAAAAACAGAACTAGCTTATGTAATAATACTTGCCTGATACAATAAAGAAATAGATATTCAATAAAACAAATTGAAGAGTTAAAAGCTAAGATAAACAGGCTGGAAGTGATAACAGGACTAGACGGATAGTGCAGTGCGCAGCCATAGCACCATCACCTCTGGCAATAGAGCCAATGTACCCCACGGTGGGTAGGTGTAGTCCACAAACTTAACCTAACGGTAAAGCAGACAGCGATGTTTGGAGGAATAGCTTTGGCCTTGGTCATAGGAGTTTGGGTAATATTTAAGTGGGTAAAGACACGGGCGCACGCCCTACAGATTCAGCTCGAAATGGTTCGGTTATAACCTTGTGCTTCTGATTTTGCAGGGTGACAGGGACACTCGTAGAGCAAAAAACTTAACCCCTGGTGACGACCAGGCCGTCTGTTTAAAATTACAGATAATACTTACCGGAATGGGAATACGAACGGCGCTACTCGTAATATGGATAGCCCTGCGACATGCACGTACCCTGGGCAACACCGACGGACAGCAGAGCATGCTGGAAATAAACAACTATATGAACTATGGAGTCTTGTTTAAGTTAACGGACGGAATGTGCATCCCAGCAGCCAAGGACTGGAGCAAGGACAGGACTTATTTTAATGCATGGTTACAAGTGAATCCTAATAAGAATCCTAATAAGAATAAGAGTATGTGTACAGTGCTCCACGGGTATAAGGAGCAGATGCATTAAACGGAGGGATGTCAAAGGGCCTGATGAATGTACTTTCGGCATAATTTGCGCGCCTCCGGGACAATCCCAGCAATCAGTCATCCGCAAGAAGGGAATGGGGCTGTGTGGGTATTACGAGGAGGCGGGGGCGGCTGCAATATCATTGTATGTATGTTTCTCACCCCCTCCGACACCGCGCCCCATAAGAATCACTACATTGCCCGAGGAACTGCCTTGTCCCATAACTACGAAGGGACCAGAGAATGGGATTGTAATGTACAGCGAGGGGGAACTGTTGTATGATAATGTTAGACATGAAATTGTGCCTGTTCTGATCAATATTTCAGGCATCCAGATGCCGGAATACTGTACAGAACAGTCAAGGAAGATGTACAATGTATTAAGTAAAGTTGTAATGCAGCAGGCTGCAGATGCAATGGGTGCCAGTAGGTTCCGGGGACAGGGGTTAGCCCCCAGGATGAAGAGGGAAATAGTTAATGATGTTGCTACCGTTTTCAATACAGGGACCTCCGTAGTGAACTCGATAGACATACAAGGATTAAATGAGAGGGTGGAACAGCTTAGAGGGGTGATAAAGGGGTTATTGGAGAGGGTGGAGCAAAACCAGGAAGACCAAGCCAACCTAGGAAAGGAGGGTGCCAAAATCCAGCTGGATGGCATCTCAGTCCTGGAAGCTCACGCCAGAACCATCAATCACCTCATTGATAGAGAACAGGAAGATTTAGCTCAGTTGGCTAACCAAAGGGGGACACTGGATAATTGTACTCTGAAGGGACTGACCAGAGTATACCCAGCAATTCCAGATTGCCAGATGGGTAGGACTACCGGGATAGGGACAGTCCTGATGATCCCTATAGTCATGCCGGACTCAGGGCCGTTCCCCCTATACCAACGAGAGAATATCGGAATAATACGGGAAAATGTCTCCATACGCTACTACCTGACCACCACCTCTGCCGTTCGTCGAAACAACATACTTACCGGGATTTCCCTAGCAGATTGCAAGCAAAAGGGGGAAATCACAGTATGTCCTCACCCGGTGGGCAGAGGGGAGCGAGACGAGTGCGGGTTTAACCGAACCGACGGGTGTGTACTAGAAATAGTGCCCGCACACATGCACTTCGCGAGGGCAGGCTACGGAGGGATGGGAAGATACTGCGTCTCTACCACAGAGCGTTCATACCGGTATAATGACCTGCAGTGCCCTATACCGCAGCCAAACTTTTGCTTTACACCACTACGACCTGTCGCGATCGGGCAAGCGCATATCACCCAGGTTAGGCGCCGGAAGTCCGAAGTTATCGAGGTAACTGATCAGCTCCACGATCACTTGCAGGATTATGACGAGCCAGAGCAGGTCCCTATCCCACATCTGACCGAAGTATTACGAGAGTTGAGGCTCAGAGTGGGTCAATCTGTAAAACTATATCACCAACTGCAAACTAAAATCAAAGTACTGGAAGAAGATACCGAGGTAGACTTACAAAGTCAGAGTTGGTGGAGAAAGGTCTGGGACTGGGGAATAAATGTGAACATCCACCCATGGATTGGAATAATTTCACATATACTGGTCGGGATACAATTGATCTTAGCAATAACATGGGGCGTAATGGCCTGCCAGGCATGCAGACACCACGCACAACGAAGACGGACAAATCACCGTTCCCCGGATACTAAACAAGCCTGTTTTATAAGGGGGCAGGAGGATTTGGCCTTTGTCAATTCGATTTAAGCAACCGGGACTCCTATTATTCCTGAAACCGCGTGACTGGCCAGCACGTTGAGGCAGGGAGTACCGGGCCGTGCACAAAATCTAATAAAGGTCGAATGGTCGGTTAAAAGGGGACTAGGACTAGTCCCTTTACCGAAAGGGGGAGTTGTTGTAGGAGGTAGGCACCTTTAGATTATACCAGAATACTAGGCATTAGGCACCTGCTAGATATATCAAAACTCACATAAGCTTAAAATGGACACACACATAAAATGGCTGCCCAGGCATGATGGGAAATCAGGTAGTCAAGCTGTGAACTGTTGAACGTTCAATGACCAAGCAATAACCCTGTGAGGCCCACTGTAGGAATGCCTGGGATGCGGGAAGACAGAGATAAGAAGGAAACCATCTCCTGTGAACAAGGTCATAAACCAATTAATTCCCCAGGAAGAAAGATAAGAGGGAAACCATCTCCTGTAAACAAGGTTATAAACCAATTATTTCTCCCAGATGAAAGAATTAGGGAGAGAACCTATAAAGTCATCGATCAGCCCAAGCTGACAATAACCGAACATATGGTTCCCTGGATACTAGGGGAATTCTATTGGGTTAAAATAACCTATATGTAATCTATAATCATTGTGATTGGCTTGTGTCCAGCCGTGATGGGCTGTGTAGCTGTAGTAAACTGTTTTGTAACTGTTGTGAAACATATAAAGGTGCATGTAATCCTTTGTTCTGTGGAGAGAAACCTGGATACGGTCCTGAGTTTTCCCTCCCCGCTGAGCGTAATAAAAGCTGCATCAGCATTGGAACCGACTCTGAGTGTTGAGTGATTCTTCTAAGAAAACACTAACGCTAACATCTCCTTTTCCTAATCTGCTGCCATTCAAATAATATTCTGCCTTCGTGTTTTTCCCACCAAAATGGATAACCTCACATTTATTCACATTATACTGCATCTGTCATGCATTTGCCCACTCACCTAACCTGTCCAAGTCACCCTGCAGCCTCTTAGCGTTCTCCTCACAGCTCACACCGCCACCCAGCTTAATGTCATCCGCAAACTTGGAGATATTACACTCAATTTCTTTATCTAAATCATTAATGTATATTGTAAATAGCTGGGGTCCCAGCACTGAGTCCTGCGGCACCCCACTAGTCACTGCCTGCCATTCTGAAAAGGACCAGTTTATCCCGACTCTCTGCTTCCTGTCTGCCAACCAGTTCTCTATCCACGTCAGTACATTACCCCCAATACCATGTGCTTTAATTTTGCACACCAATCTCTTGTGTGGGACCTTGTCAAAAGCCTTTTGAAAGTCCAAATACACCACATCCACTGGTTCTCCCTTGTCCACTCTACTAGTTACATCCTCAAAAAATTTCAGAAGATTTATCAAGCATCATTTTCCCTTCATAAATCCATGCTGACTTGGACCGATCCTGTCACTGCTTTCCAAATGCGCTGCTATTTCATCTTTAATAATTGATTCCAACATTTTCCTCACGACTGATATCAGGCTAACCGGTCTATAATTACCTATTTTCTCTCTCCCTCCTTTTTTAAAAAGTGGGGTTACATTAGCTACCCTCCAGTCCATAGGAACTGATCCAGAGTCAATAGAATGTTGGCAAATGATCACCAATGCATCCACTATTTCTAGGGCCACTTCCTTAAGTACTCTGGGATGTAGACCATCAGGCCCCGGGGATTTATTGGCTTTCAATCCCATCAATTTCCCTAACACAATTTCACGCCTAATAAGGGTTTCCTTCAGTTCCTCCTTCTCACTAGACTCTCGGTCCCCTAGTAATTCTGGAAGGTTATTTGTGTCTTCCTTCGTGAAGACAGAACCAAAGTATTTGTTCAACTGGTCTGCCATTTCTTTGTTCCCCATTATAAATTCACCTGAATCTGACTGCAAGGGACCTATGTTTATCTTCACTAATCTTTTTCTCTTCACATATCTATAGAAACTTTTGCAGTCAGTTTTTATGTTCCCAGCACGCTTCCTCTCATACTCTATTTTCCCTCGCCTAATTAGACCCTCTGCTGAATTCTAAATTTCTCCCAGTCCTCAGGTTTGCTGCTTTTTCTGGCCAATTTATATGCCTCTTCCTTGGATCTAACACTATCCTTAATTTCCCTTGTTAGCCACGGTTGAGCCACCTTCCCCATTTTATTTTTATTCCAGACAGGGATGTACAATTGTTGAAGTTCATCCATGTGATCTTTAAATGTTTGCCATTGCCTATCCACCGTCAACCCTTTAAGTATCATTCGCCAGTCTATTCTAGCCAATTCACTTCTCATATCTTCGAAGTTATCTTTCCTTAAGTTCAGGACCCTAGTCTCTGAATTAAATGTGTCACTCTCCATCTTAATAAAGAATTCTACCATATTATGGTCACTCTTCCCCAGGGGACCTCGCACAACAAGATTGCTAATTAGTCCTTTCTCGTTACACATCACCCAGTCTAGGATGTCCAGCCCTGTAGTTAGTGCCTCAACATTTTGGTCTAGAAAATCATCCCTAATACACTTCAAGAAATCCTCCTCCATTGCATTGCTACCAGTTTGGTTCGCCCAATCTATATGTAGATTAAAGTCACCCATGATAACTGCTGTAGCTTTATTGCACGCATCCCTAATTTCTTGGTTGATGCTGTCCCCAACCTCACTACTACTGTTTGGTGGTCTGTACACAACTCCCACTTGCGTTTTCTGATCTTTGGTATTCCGCAGCTCCACCCATACAGATTCCACATCATCCAAGCTAATGTCCTTCCTTACTATTGTGTTAATTTCCTCTTTAACCCGCAATGCCACCCCACCTCCTTTTCCTTTCTGTCTATCCTTCCTGAATGTTGAATACTCCTGAATGTTGAGTTCCCAGCCTTGGTCACCCTGGAGCCATGTCTCCGTGATGCCAATTATATCATATTCGTTAATTTTTGGCTGTGCAGTTAATTCATCCACCTTATTACGAATACTCCGCGCATTGAGGCACAGAGCCTTCAGGCTTGTCTTTTTAACACACTTTGTCTCTTTAGAATTTTGCTGTAATGTGGCCCTTTTTGATTGTTGCCGTGGGTTTCTCTGCCCTCCACTTTTACTTTTCTTCTTTGTATCTTTTGCTTCTGTCCCCATTCTACTTCCCTCTGTTTCCCTGCATACGTTCCCATCCCCCTGCCATATTAGTTTAACCCCTCCCCAACAGCACTAGCAAACACTCCCCCTAGGACATTGGTTCTGTTCCTGCCCAGGTGCAGATCGTCCAGTTTGTACTGGTCCCACCTCCCCCAGAACCGGTTCCAATGTCCCAGAAATTTGAATTTGTGTAATACCATGGGTTGTCCCCGAGTAATTAGTTGGGTACAGAACTGGATTGAAGCAATGATGAAACACAGCAATAGAAGTTCTGTGCTTTTTTGTAATGCGTAAATAAAGGTGGCACTGGGAAGAAAAGCTAATAAGTATATTGTGAATAGCAGATTCTCATTACAGATGTGATTGGAATTATTTGCTTGCTAACAGAGATCCAAAATGTACCTCTACGATAACTGGAACGACCAATATCTCACGGATTGCGGGGCGATGGATGTAGCACTAGGATAACTGAATTATTTGTTATATATACATATATGTTTGTGTATATATATATATGTGTGTGCGTGTATATATACACTGCATTCTGTTCTGTCACGTACGGTATTTAGTACCCTCTGCAAAGGTCTTAGCCTGGCAATGTTCCATAAGTTTTAAATAGGCCCCCCCTCTCTTTCTCTTTATTAATGAAGTGGCAGACTGCAACTACAACCGAAACTCAGCTCCGAGCACCGCTGCAGCGGGCGGCTAGGGTGGGGCCGGGAGCGAGACAGACAGACAGACAGTGTCCGCTTGCTCGCTGCTGATTGGCCCACAGGCGCCCCGACCCTCCAATGGCGCCTGGCGAGGGCGCGCGCTCCGGGTGATTGACAGCTGGCGGCGACGTCACGCGTTCATTGACGGGCTCGGGCCACGCTGGGCGTGCGGGGAGAGGAGACGCTGCTGCAGCCTGCACTGGAGACTGGGGGGCAGTTTCTTTGACGAAAGATACATTTATATATATATATATATATTTATATATTTTTTTAAATTGCTATTGTTTTTAAAAGAATGGGTGTCGAAATCGAGACGATATCTCCAGGAGACGGTAATTCTTCTTCTTCCCAAGGGATATTTTATTGTGTTTAACTGGCTTTGCAGGGCAGCAGCCTTGTCTTTCAGCAGTCTAGACAAATTTGGTAGCAATGCAGTGTCTGTGGATTTTTAAATGGCATTTGCTGACAGCTGCGTAAAGGCCAGTACTGTACTGTAAAGGCGAGATAACCGGCGGACTGCGGGATTTCCCTCTACTTAGATTTTCATTCGGAGTATTTCTTCTGTTCCTATCCGTGGTAAAGGGAAATGATTAGGCGTGTTCCTGTGAATACTGATTCTACAAAACGTGTGCTTGAAAAGGGATTTAAACCTTGGTTCAAGCAGCAGAAATTAAATCCTTGAAAGGCCTAAAAACTAACCACTCATTGTGAAACAGTCATAAAATGCAAAACCGTATATCTAATGTAAAAACGGCTTCTACATTTTAGCAACTAATTTGGCACCCCATTCTGAAAGTTAACGTGGATTTATTTGTGCTATCCTCTAAAGCCATTGTAAAAAAAATTAAATTGGAATATCGTACAGTTGCACTGGTACACCTGCACTTAATCTAGTTGTGCAATCTAGTACAAAGAATTGTGGCACTCCTTACTCATCATAAACACTAAATATAAAATACACTAATTTCATGTCTTTTTTTTTAGGTAGGACATTTCCAAAAAGGGGACAGACATGTGTTGTTCACTATATAGGTAATGTATGATTCATAGTATACATTTCAGTTTGATATGAAAAGAATGTCACCAGTGGGAGGGAATGGGCATTGCAGCTTTCTGAAGGTAGTATCTCTGATGGTGTTTTTGGAGCTCCCTCCTATTTCAGTATAGAATGATCGGACTCTGTCTTATATTTGCAGTCTCTCCCACACACACAGTTTTCTTGATTTTGACCATGTTACATGGCAAAGTGCTGAAAAGCAGCCAGGCACTTTCCCTCTGGGAGGAAGGGAAAATTGTAGGAAGAGTTGCTCTCAGCTGCTCTTGTGTACGTCTTGGTTGCTGATTTCAGAATGGCTGGCAGATTCCCAGCAGAAGTTCACTCATCCAACCAGAGATAGTGAATGGTATGAGGTGATGCAACAAAGGAGAAATGCCTTGAGAAAGAGAGTCTTGTAAATGTATACAGGCATCAGGTACATTACTTCGCAAACTATTGATGCCACAGGTATTGATTGCACTTTTCCAAATAACTGTGAAAGTGTGTATAATTCAACTCTCAATTATTTTTTGTGTCTCAATTAATGTGATGCTCTGTGTCTGAGGGTAAAATAAGGCTGCCAATCTGTGTGACTTTCAAAGAAATATATAATCTGAGTACCAACTGCTGCAGTGCTGCTTCCTGTATGTGTAAAATAATTTGCTTTGTAATTGATAGCTAAAATATCTAAATGGATTAGTTGATTAAAACAAATAAATGTACAAAATGTAAAATTCAAATAATTTCTTATTAATCCACCATACAGTAATTAAGCACTGAAACATTTAGAACATAATTGCAGTACTTTCACAATGGGGCATATGGCTTATGTAACTATTGTACAATTGTTTGATGCACCTGCAGGGTGTGTTGGACTTCTTGCACCTATATTTCGTGGTGTAATACAAAGTTCTTCAACATCAGCTTAGATATGTTGACAAATGGGATCTTTCCAGATGTTTTTAGCATTCTGCTTTTCAGATCTAAGGTATTATTAACCTTGGAAGTGCTTCTTCTTTTGTTTTGGAAAGGTGGTCTTATCAGGTAAGCTACTGCTTTGTTATAAGCTGTAAAACTGATGATTACTGTCTTGCCTGGCTCACTTCTCTTTCTTTACTCTATTTTGCCACTTGATCTTAATTCTTGGAGGACCTTTTCCCTGCCCTTTGTAATAAATAGAATTGAAAAATAGATGATAAATAAAAGGACAATATAACTCTAGACCTTCTGTACTGTCTGAAGTATTTCCCAACATCTCATTTTGTATACAAATCTCAAATCTGGTTAGCTCCAAGATATGACTTACCTGGAGATGGGTGATTTGAACCGTCAATCCTCTGAGGTAGACTTGGTAATCGCTTACTTGAGCCAGGCAGGTCTATCGCATGGCTCATTAATGAGACCTGGATGGGAAAATCTGTTACTAATTGTTGGCATTCTTCCTATTGAATTTATATAATGCTGCAAGCTAACACTCGATCGGTCCAAGTAGGTTAGAAACCTAGAAATTTACAGCGCCGTGTGCGTGTCGGCCGACAAAGAGCTACACGACCCTCTGTCAGCAGCCCTAAAGGTAACATATAAACCTATGAATAATGAACGATGGCGGAAAGGCAAAGAGTATCCAGCCCAACCAGTCCGCTCCATACAACTGCAACACCCCCTGCACTGCAACATTCTACACTCCACCCCAACTGGAGCTATGTGATCTCCTGGTAGAGGCTAAAAAACAGATAAAAACCCAGGCCAATTGGGGGTGGTAAATCTGGGAATATTCCTTTCCAACCCATCGAGGTGATTGAAACTCGTCCAGGAGATCACACTGACAGTTATCGATTCCCTCCGGTACTTACCATCGTATCTGCGCCAGCCAATGAGGTTATCCAGTCTAATCCCATTTACCAGCTCTAGGTCTGTAACCCTGCAGGTTATGGCACTTCAAGTGCCCATCCAAGCACCTTTTAAATGTGGTGAGGGTTTCTGCCTCCACCACCCTTCCAGGCAGTGAGTTCCAGACCCCCACAACCCTCTGCGTGAAGAAGCCTCCCCTTAAATCCCCTCTAAACCTTCCACCAACCGCCTTAAAACTATGCCCCCTTGTAATTGACCCCTCAACCAAGGGAAATAGCCCTTGCTATCCACTATATCCAGGCCCCTCAATTTTATACACCTCCAGTGAGGTCTCCTCTCAGCCTCCTCTGTTCCAATGAGAACAAACCCAGCCTATCTAATCTGTCCCCATAGCCAAGATTCTCCATTCCAGGCAGTATCCTAGTAAATTTCCTCTGCACCCTCTCTAGTGCAATCACGTACTTCCTATAATACGGCGACCAGAACTGCATGCAGTACTCCAGCTGTGGCCTAACCAGAGTATTATACAATTTAAGCATAACCTCCCTATTATTGTATTCTATGCCTCGGCTAATAAAGGCAAGCATATTCTGTATGCCGCCTTAATCACCTTATCCACCTGGCTTGCTGCTTTCAGGGATGCGTAACTGACCTGACAGGGGAGTAGCCACCATGACCTCCGGGTGGTTCTCCCTGGATCAGGAAGGTATATGCTTGTTTTTTTGGAAACAGGAGGTGGGTGGGGTGGCTTGACCCATCCACCTCCACGGAGGTGTGTGGGGGACCTGACCCATCCACCTCCATGGCACGAACCTGGTATTGCAGTACTTCCAGGAACGGTGCAGTGGCTCTAGGCCTTTTGGCTAAGAGCATTGGCGCAGAGTGATCCTTGGCGTGTGCAAGGTGACCTCTGGCGTTTGTGATTTGACAAAGATTTGGAACGATTGGCTACGAATTTCTGTGGACAAGCACTCCAAGGTCCCTTTTTTTCATCTACACCTTTAAATGGCCTATCATTTTAATGTGTATACCCTTATTAGCCCTCCCCGAGTGCATAACCTCACACTTCTCCAAATTAAATTCCATTTGCTGCTGTTCTGCCC
The DNA here is from genome assembly GCF_044704955.1 of Pristiophorus japonicus. Taxonomy (NCBI): domain Eukaryota; kingdom Metazoa; phylum Chordata; class Chondrichthyes; family Pristiophoridae; genus Pristiophorus; species Pristiophorus japonicus. Next base: position 72,978,858 of record NC_091983.1, on the reverse strand, counting down.
ACCTGACCAGTAGATTGATATCTTCCTGCAGTCCATGACTTTCCTCTTCATTATAAACCACACAGTCAATTTTAGTGTCATCTGCAAACTTCTTAATCATACTCCCTATATTCAAATCTAGATAATTGTTGTATACCACAAAAAGCAAGGGACCCAGTACTGAACCCTGCAGAACCCCACTGGAAATATCCCACCAGTCACAAAATCATCCATCAACCATTACCGTTTGCTTGCTATCTCTAAGGCAATTTTGGATCCAACTTGCCACCTTGCCCTGGATCCCATGGGCTTTAACCTTCGTGACCAGTCTACCATGTGGGACCTTATCTAAAGCTTTGCTAAAGTCCATATATGCTACATCGTATGCACTACCCTCTGGGTAAATGCATTTTTGGAGTATCTTAGCCCTAACTCTTGCTAACCTGGATTTAAAATCTCTCACACGAGAGAAATGGTCAGTTAATTTGTTTTTAGTGATGTTGATTGAGGGAGCAAAGTTGCTCAGTCATCACAGAGCTCCCTGCTCTGCTTTGAACACTGCCACGGTATCTTTTATGTCTACCCAAATAGACAGACTGGGCCTCGGTTAACATCTCACCCAAATAGACTGACTGGGCCTCGGTTAACATCTCACCCAAAAGACAACACCTCTGGTATTGCAACATTACCTCAGTATTGCAATGAAATTGTGTGCTGAAGTCCTTTCACTGAGGCAAGATTATAACTGATCTAAGCTAACATTTGAGTAAATTGGTCAGATTTCACATTTTTTGCTTTTGTTGCTTTTCTCTTTTGTAGTGATGTAATTCTTGTCCTAGACAAGAAGTAGTTGTTCTGAATTCTTATCTGATATAATCTTTGCTGCCATGCGTGTGAGCATTTAGTGAGAGCAGGATCAGACTAGGCTCTAATGTCCCTTGGGATTGAATAACTTTGACATTCACTGTCATGTCTCACTTGTGAGTAATGGCCACTTGAGTGAGGTAACGGAGAGTCTGGCACCTGTAGAAGCTACCTCTGCAAGGAATCAGTGTGTTTGTGGATGGGGGAGGAAGAAAGGAAAAACAGACTGGGAAAACCAATCTTTTTGATCTCTTTGCCAATGTTGCCTATGCTTTATAACTCAAAGTAATTATTTTTGTTATGTACGCCACACTTCCTTATATCTGTAAAGTTTCTGATGCATACATGTTTCAATTCTCTTCTGTATTATTAAACCATTTCATCTGCTGTTGCATTCTGAAGCTCTACGCAATGGTTCCAGATGCCATTGTCAACCAATTCCTCCGAAACTTCATATTCCCTGGCTATCTTAATGGTTCAGTGGAAAAATGCTGTGGTGATGAGCTGTACAGATCAAGAAGGTTCCCATATTTTAATCCTGGGCTCTGATGAGGTAGTGGATCTTGTCCAGAAAGGAAGTGGAAGCACTATAGCTGCAGAAGCACTACAGCTGCTTTTAATTGATTTGGAGCATTATCCATTACTGACAGTTTCCCTGCAATCGACTGCGCTCCTCAAAGTAAACTGACAGAACTCTGCTGAGCAATGGTAGCAAAGACCCACTTTTTCTTCGACTTCCATATTTTTTGTCGCATCAACAATCTCCTCCTCTGCCCGCCTGCCAGCTAAATGCACTGAGTCAATGCAGTATGATATCTTACTTGTGTTATGATACAAAATAACTTCATAATATGGCCATCTTGACACATGGTACGGGCACAGCATTAATTTTCAGGCCTCCTGAATCCAATTTTTGCTCGTAGCCCCACCAGATTCAATTCTAAAACATGTTGTATTGTACTATGCCATTGGAGAATTCAGAAACCAGAAACCTAGTCTTTTGTCATGCGCAAGACTGGACCTGCTTTGTAAATCAGTGTGCACCTGGCTTACAGAGGCATATGTCAGCGTGCAGTACATAGAGAATTCTTTGGCATTGCTCTCTGAAAATCAGGCTTTTAACAAAAGACTTTTAGCCTCAGTGGCCTGGGCTAGGGAGAGGAACATTCAACTAGGGCTTCATTCTTTTTGTCTGTTTATTGACATCTGCTTAAAAAGTGTCTGTGGGCACTATGCGAGGGTAGGATAAAGCTCAGCTGTGGATTTTCTCCATAGTTGAACAGCATATCTAGAATTACACGTGTGGAATGGCCATTTTGGTGAGCTTGTGAAGGGCTGTTGTGATGGTGGAATTGTATCCAATCGTGTGTCACTAGCTTCGGGAAGTGGGAAAAAACAAACCAGATCGACCAAAAATCTTCACTTGAAAATTGTGCTTTAATATTGCCCATTTTGTTTACCTTGAAGCACTTGACTCTGGGTTGAGGTGGCTTAAATATCTTGGTGTAAGTTTAACACCTGTTCATGGACCAGTCCAACAGTAACAATGTATGATTAATTGTGTTCATCCTTTGTCATGGCCTAATGTTAATCAAGAGGATAGACAATGACCTGCTCTCAGACTTTTTCCAATGCTATCCCTGAGCTAATTGCTATGAAGGTTCCAAGTCTTGTCCCTAAGGGAATTGCCTGAGCTGCATTCTGCATCACTGCCAAAGGTGGGTTCAAAATTTAGAAATTGCCATGTTTTGAATTAGGATTTTTGAAAGTTATCTTCGGCCAAAAAGTAGTCCAAAATGTCCTGAATTAAAAATTATTTTAATTATTCTGCCTTTTCTATATTTTTCAATACTTATTTTTGTCCCATTTATTTTATTATTATTCCTATGTTTACCTTGTTTTTCATGAGTTCCTTTTATGCTAAGTCCATGGTGTTTTATTTAATTTTCTTTTCATTTCTTTTCTACATTCGCCTACTTCCCTTTTTATAAGAACATAAGAAATAGGAGCTGGAGTATGCTATTTGGCCCCTCGAGCCTGCTCTGCCGTTCAATAAGATCATGGCTGATCTGATCATGGACTCAGCTCCACTTCCCTGCCCACTCCCCATAATCCTTTACTCCTTTATCGCTCAAAAATCTGTTTCTCTCCACCTTAAATATAATCACTGACCCAGCCTCCACAGTTCTCTGGGGCAGAGAATTCCATAGATTTACAACCCTTTGAAAGAAGAAATTTCTTCTCATCTCAGTTTTAAATGGGCGGCCCCTTATTCTAAGACTGTATCTCCTAGTTTTAGTTTCCCCTATGAGTGGAAATATCCTCTCTGCATCCACCTTGTCAAGCCCCCTCATTATCTTTTTTGTTTCAATAAGATCACCTCTCATTCTTCTGAACTCCAATGTGTAGAGGCCCAACCTACTCAACCTATCCTCATAAGTCAACCCCCTCATCTCCGGAATCAACCTAGTGAACCTTCTCTGAACAGTTTCCAATGCAAGTATATCCTTCCTTTAAATACAAAGACCAAAACTGTATGCAGTACTCCAGGTGTGGCCTTGCCAATACCCTGTACAGTTGTAGCAGGATGTCTCTGCTTTTATACTCTATCCTCCTTGCAATAAAGGCCAACGTTCCATTTGCCTTCCTGATTACTTGCTGTACCTACATACTAACTTTGTGTGTTTCATGCACAAGGATCCCCAGGTCTCTCTGTACTGCAGCACTTTGCAATTTTTCTCCATTTAAATTATAATTTGCTTTTCTATTATTTCTGCCAAAGTGGATAACCTCACATTTTCCCACATTATACTCCATCTGCCAAATTTTTGCCCACTCACTTAGCGTGTCTATATCCCTTTGCAGATTTTTTGTGTCCTCCTCACAATTTGCTTTCCCACCTATCTTTGCATCATCAGCAAACATGGCTACATTACACTCTCCCTTCATCCAAATCATTAATATAGATTGTAAATAGTTGAGGACCCAGCACCGATCCCTGCTACACCCCACTAGTCACTGTTTGAACTGGAAAATGACCCATTTATCCCGATTTTCTGTTTTCTGTTAGCATGGATAGAGGATTGGCTAACTAATATATGTACTTCCTGCTATTTGTTTCATTTTTTGTTTTTAATTTAGGTGCTCTCATTTTTTCCTAAAGCTATGTCTCCTATCCGATGCCTAATGTTCTTTTTCTCTTGCATTTTTAATTTAATTTATTCACTGCGATGGCAGGGGATTATTGGGGTCAGACATTAATATTGAAAAATATGCACTGAAAAATCTCTTATGAATTCCAAGCTTTATGTAGTGCATATTTTAGAGCACTCTATATTCATATACTACTTCAGTTTTTTTTTCAAATAACATTAGATTGAATTTGAAGTAATGGCCAAAATTTTCCCAAGCACTAAAACTAGGTGCAGCAATGAGACCAAGTAGGATTGCACTCAAAATTCCCCTTTTTAAGGGGACATTTTCTCCTGCCCTGCCCCATCATTCCAGAAATCCTTCTGGGATAAGAAACTCATCATGTATTGAGTTTTATGGATAATCTGAATCTGCACTGTATAGCAGAGCATGCCAATACATGAGGCTCCAGTACTTATGATTTTAGGGTGTTCAGATTCAAATATCAATGACTTTGAATCAAATACAGGATATTTAGTAAATTATTAATGTTACAACCTTACACACTTAATCCTTCATGCTCACCCTCATTCAAGAGTCATATATAGTACTGTGGGCACACTGAAGTGAAGAAAGTAGCAGAAGCAATAACTCCATTCTTACACTCTTGCCCATATAAGGTAAAATACTGCAAAGTCTGTGGGAAACAATGTTACTCTGAGTTCCTTGCTTTGAACAAAAATGGATTTAACAGGAGGACTTGTCACTACTGGACTACTTATAAGATAGTGATTTCCGACTTCAATGTAATTTCAACTTGTAATACAGTTTCTATTGAAAATCTCCATAAAACTATTGTGCAAAGCAAGTATGCACATTTTTGTCATTATCACTGTTCACCGTGTTTTAATGTACTTTTGTCCAACTTTCTTTCCCACCTTGGAAGCACTGATTCTGGTGCCACAATTGCTGGTTGCAATCTAATGCCTCATCAAAATGGTTATTCCTCATGTGTGAACCTCAAAGCTTTTTGGTCGTGACTTTCAGCAGGATTGATTGGATAGAAATCAGGAATGGGAAATCTAATGATTCTCCCTCTCCCTAGGGGACTATTGTAGCATCCTAACTACTGTTCTGGTCAAGATCGCTAACTTATGATCAAACTTGGGACTTTCTATGCTATATGACTTCTTGCTACGTCAGACAGTGCCTTTACCCACTAGGCCATCAGGGAAGCTGCTTAATGTACATTTTAATATGCTTCTCTATTTAATGTAAATGTTTGTTGTCTTCCTTTTGTTGGATTCAAATGTTTGTTTTGCTCTCTGCCTGACCTAATCAGGAATAGTTCAGAGTAACCTTTCTCTGCTGTGATATTTTAATACTTTATCATGCTTTGTCATGCAGTATGCAATTCATAAAATATATTCACATATGCGCCTGACCTCTGTATAGAATCATAGAGTAGTACAGCATTTGTCTGTGATTGCAATCACGTACTGGATTTTCACCAAGCTTGATCATTGACTTTCTGTCATCAGATTCTGGCTTCCTTTTAAAACTGGGATGTTGGAAATTGTATATGTACCTGCACGTACTTTGCTCAAGACTCTCTGTGATCAGTAATGTTTCTAACCAATAAGTTAAACGTTATTCATCAGATTTGATCACTCACTTTCAGTTGTTATCCGATCTCCATAAATACTGATTGTTACTTATTAACATTATATTGGATAGTTAACATACTTAATCAGTGGTTTTGTTTTGTAAGACTTCAGTTGCCACCAAAAATGGCTATAATAGAAACTCTTGAATCAATTCCTTCATCTATAAGCAATAGAGACCCACCTCTAATTTCCAATAGCAGTTTTTCACAGTATTACATAAGCTGTTTCCTCCAAGATTGAGCTTTTATAAAAGTGGGTTGAATGGAAATCTGTTTGTAAATATCATCCTTTGAGAGTGTACTGGTTAATGTGTTTATAAAATATTGCCTTGTGCATAAAAAATTGTCCATATAAAATAAATGGTGAAAATCATGCACAAAGGACTTTGTTTAACCTGTTCTCATTAATCAGCTACCAGAATAACTAAATCCAACAAAGTCACCTCATTGGGTTAAAAATGAACCCATTATCAGATTTTGTGATTTCAACCATTCATCTTTAGTTGTCTTTTGAAAATGATGCATAAAGGGGAACTGCATGCTATTAACCCCAAGACTGTTAGCAGGTGGAAGGAAATGACTTTCATTGGGCCACCTGGGTTTGCATTTATTTTGCAGCTCACCAACTGTTTTACTACAAGACATGTAGATTGATTCTAAGCAAAATAAAACCAATTACTGTTATGACAGTTCCTTGGGAACATTCAAATAATTTATACTGTAAAGGTATGTTAATACTGCTGTACAATGTACAGTGAAGTTTCATCTGAGTTTTTCAATTCACAATATAAGGATTGTTCTTGGTACTTGCATGTATTTGGCAAGAATTAATATATACACATATATACATATACATAGTTATTGAATTGGGAAGACAGTAATTTATCTTTACTGAAAGTACAATTACCATTTATCTGTTTTGAATAATTAAGGATTAATTGTAGACATAAGACATTTGTGTGGATGTGGAATTTGAGATGTGTATTACAGTCACAGTATAATTTCTTTTTGGCTATATATGTTTCATTATTCCACTCCACTATTCTGTAAGGTAAACCAGTTTGCTTACAGAAGACTAAATTGGTCTCTGAGGTTTTCCTCAATGTGTAAACTAAATCTGTTAACTTTCATAAATTCCCTTGCTGTGTGATCCCTGAAAGTGATTTCTTACTGTTTGTTAAATACTGATGAGTAATGAATATAGAAGCAAAACAAATTTGTAAAATGTTAATGTCAATAAAGTATTGCATAGAAACATTTGGTACTTTCCACAAATTAGTCTTACAAACTAATCAAGTCTTAGAATCGAAGAAATTTACAGCACGAAGGAGGCCGTTCAGCCTATCATGTCCGTGGCGGCCGACAAAGAGCTATCGGCCTAGTCCCACTTTCCAGCTCTTGGTCCGTAGCCTTGTAGGTTATGGCACTTCAAATGCACATCCAAGTACTTTTTAAAAGTGGTGAGGGTTTCTGCCTCTATCACCCTTCAGGAAGTGAGTTCCATACCCCTACCACCCAATTTTTATATCATCTGTTAACTTCTTAATCATAGCCCTTGCATTCAAGTCTAAATCATTGATATATACCACAAAAAGCAAGGGACCTAGTACTGAGCCCTGAAAAACCCCACTGGAAACAGTCTTCTAGTCACAAAAACATCCATCAACCATTACCCTTTGCTTCCTGCCTCGTAGCCAATTTTGGATTCAACTTGCCACTTTGCCTTGGATCCCATGCGCTTTTACTTTCGTGACCAGTCTGCCATGTGGGACCTTATCAAAAGCTTTGCTAAAATCCATATACACTACATCAAACGCACTACCCTCAACCCTTGTTACATCCTCAAAAAATTCAATCACGTTAATCAGACATGACCTTCCCTTAACAAATCCATGCTAACTGTCCCCGATTAATCCATGTCTTTCTAAATGAAGATTTATCCTGTCCCTCAGAATTTTCTCCAATAATTTTCCCATCACCGAAGTTAGGCTGACTGGTCTATAATTACTTTGTCTATCCCATTCTCCCTTTTAAATCAAAGGTACAATGTTAGCAGTTCTCCAGTCCTCTGGCACCACACCTGTAGCCAGAGAGGATTGGAAAATGATTGTCAGAACCTCTTTTGTTTCCTCTTTTTTGTTTCTCTTAACTGCCTGGGATACATTTCATCTGGGCCTGGGGATTTATCCATTTTCAAAGCTGCTAAACCTCTTAATACTTCCTCTCTCTCTGTTTGTTTATTTCATCTAATATTTCACACACCTCCTCCCTGATTGCAATGTCTGCATCACCTCTCTCCTATGTGAAAACAGACGCAACGTTTTTATTAAGAACCATACCCACTTCTTCTGCCTCTATACAGATTACCTTTTAGGTCTCTAATGGGCCCTACTCTTTCTTTAGTTATCCTCTTGCTCCTAATGTATTTATAAAACTCTTTTGGTTTTCTTTGATTTTACTTGCCAAAATGTTTTCATGCTCTTTGTTTTCCTAATTTCCTTTTTAATTTCACCCCCACACTCTCTATACTCTAGGGTTTCTGCAGTATTGAGCTCTCAGTATCTGTCATAAGCTTCCCTTTTTTTCTTGGCAGACCCAACACCAATATTCAAATAGAGGTTCAGCTATCCAAAGTATTTCTTCCCCTCTGTGTAAGGCTGAGGGGGAGGGGGAGGGGGAGGGGGAGAATCAATTTATTAAATCATCGTTATAAACCAATAAGTTTATTTTAACAAAAACGACTTTACTCTTTAATGAGCATTTGGTTCAACAATTTATCTCTACATGTATACAGACATTTTAAAATCTTTCAACAATTAAAACTGAAGGAATGAGATGCCACGTATTAAGTTAATTTTCAATGCCTGTGAAGTTGACTGTCTGTAATTAACACTTGCCACGCCATTAAAAGGTTAATTAGACTGAAATGGACAAGACCTGACTTTCTGTGGCAAGTTTAGTTTATTTCTACCATGCAAATATAGCAACTTCCCGTCTTTCAAAACATTTCAGTGGTGAAGCAGATAGTGAGATGCCGTTTTCGCGAAGCTAACGGCAGAACGGTGCATCTCGGACAGCAACTTTTGGATTTCCACATTTAAGCGCGCATCTGCCCTCGGTTGAAGTTTCTGTAGCATTTGCGCATAAATAACAGCGAGTGCCATTAACCTCGCTGTTATTTTGACATATATAAATCGCCATTCATCTTTTCTGCAATATGTTGTACAAAGGTACTGACTGTCATACTTGTACACTTTAAGTAATGTCATGTAATCATGCTCCATGCCTCATCTGTGTTGTTCCTTGCAGCCCATTTCTGTTGAATGTTTAGCTTGACTGCAATAAGAATTGCACCAAGTTGTTTTATTTGTGAAATACTTTACTGCCCAAATCAAAGGCGGGCAGTTGAACTATGAAGAATCATGTTTATGAATCCAGTACTTGCACATTTAAATGAATGAAGCTTTAGTCTGTGATTCTTTGCTTCATACACCAGGTCCTTTTTTGAAGTTACAGTTGCTTTTCCCCTTTTGGGCAGCATAGCTGCATTTAGCTGATTGAGCAGCTTGGTTCACTTCTGCTGATCACAAAGAATAATACTTTACGAGTTGTGGATTTTGTGCATCATATGCTGACAATTCTGTTTCCGGTACGTATTCTCTAGCAGCCGACAAGGTTATACCTATCAGGAAAGGATGACCAGGCTGGGCCTCTATTCTCTTGAAGAAAAGAGGCCCAGCTTGAAGAAAATAGAAGGCTGAGAGGGTCACCCAATAGAGGTCTTTAAAATTATGAAGGGTTTTGATAGAGTAGACAGCTTCCACTTGTCGGGAAGAGCAAAACTAGAGGCCAGAGGCCATCAATACAAGATAATCTCCAAGAAATCAAACGGGGAATTCAAAAGAAACCTCTTTACCCAGAGAGTGGTGAGAACATTGAATTTGCTCCACAGGGAGTGGTTGAACCGAATAGATGCATTTAAGGGGAAACTAGATAAGTATATGAGGGAGAAGGAAATAGAGGGTTATGTTGAGAAAGTTAGATGAGGAAAGATGGTAGAAGGCTCGAGTGGAGCATTAACGCTGGCATGGATTGGTTGTGCCAAATGGCCTGTAAGTGCTGTGTATAAAAAAACATCAGTTACATTGTAATGTCAGTACAGGACTATGTCTATCATTGGAAGACGACGATTGCAATGTTTTAAGCAATCAGATTTAAAAATGTGAATGCAACAGAAAATTTGGCAAGATGCGCTACTGATTTGAGGGCTTGCTGAAACTGGTACATGGGAATTAGAAATAGCTCTATCAACCCACTTCCTTCCATTGAAGTTCTGTACGGGGAAAGGCTGCTGCATTTGTGGCTCCATTTCTGCATGACCATGGAGCTATCTTCAAGTTATGGTCTTCTCCTCGAGTCCTTTCATGCTCTGTGGGTTTCTGAGCTGATATTGATGATGCTCAGCAATCAAGATAGCCTTGACTTGAACTCGGCTAGTGGGCCACCTTACTTTAAAGATCCTGAAAAGATATTAATTGTCATGCATGTAGCAAAGCTGGTAAGATCTGGGTTTCCAGATGTTATGTGCAGCATTGTCTCTGCAGTCTGCTTTCCTCACTGGGCTCAAATTTCCCCAGGAGTTGTCCCGCTTTTTTTGGAGCAAGTAGCTTTTTTTTTGGAGTAACTTTATAATCGCAAATTTCCCCATTTAACTTGCTCCAGTGTAAGTCAGTTAGGTTTTTTTTAAGTTTCGTTTTTTTCTCCAAAAGGGGGCGTGGCCAGCCACTTACATCTGTTTTGGCCATAGAAGCAAATTTGGCCAGCTAAAGGTTACTCCAAACTAACAGGCCAGTGTATCTGGCCACTTTTGTAGGCACAGAAAAACTTTACCTACATTTAAGAAATCAGTGTAGGTAGCCAGAGATGGGGGGGGGGGGGGGGAAGGTGAGCTAGAGGATTCTAAAACACGAAACACCTTCACAGCATCAGCACAACATCATCACGACATCATCAAAAATATATGAAAGATAAATCAGGTACTGAAAATAGAGAAGTCAGTCCTGCCTTGCCGACAGCAGAACGCACTGGTTAGCCCTTCAACCATGACTAAGGGTGAGGGATTTTTTTTTTAAATAATTGTTCCTTAATGTTGTGTGGTGATAATGGAATATGATTCAGTTTTAATGAAAAAAATCTTTTATTCGAAAGTTTACAATGCACTTCCACAACAAGAACAACAACAGCAAATAAAGGTTGCACCCATCTCTCAAACCACATATTGGGAAATGTGCACTTCCTCATAGGGGCGTGGGGGTGGGGGGGCTGGGGGGTCTGCTTGGGTCTCGAGGCTGGTGTGGGGATTGCAGTGGGAGTGGCATTTGATTGTCAGGCCTGTGTGCTCTTATTGCAGCAGCTAGTTCCCTCATGGCCTCTGCCATCGTTTGCACTCCCTCTGACATGCCCGCCCTCAGTTCCCGTCTCAGTGCTGATATTTCTCCCGACAGTGTCGCAACCTCATCACGCACCCCACTGATGGTGGCCACGAGTGATCAGGTAATGGCATTGATCTCCTCACCCAATGACATAACCTGATGAAGGCTGCATCTCAGGAGAGACTGGTCGGCTTCTCCTTCCCCTCGCCGTGGGTCTGCCTAGTGGCACCCCTCCAGTGTGAGGCGCAGGCTGGGACGGTGGGGGACTGGGTGTTCCAACCTGCATTCCACTAACACCACTGGGACCCGCAACCTCGGAAGGTGTGAAACCAAGGAATGTCGTGGCTGAGCTTATGGAGGTGTCTGGCAAAGCGATGCCCTGTACCATGGACTGATCCATATCATGATCAGCATTCTCCCGTGAACACAGATCCATGGACCCCTCCTCCCCCCACTCACCTTGGTCTGGAGCGGACACATCTGGATCTTCTTGTTGATGTTCAGGATTATCATCATCATCTGCAAAATACAACAGATCAGTCAAATGGTTAGCAGGAAAGAAGGGAGCAGGATGGGTGGAATGAGTAGCCTCATGCGTAGCAGGCCAGTCAGCAGGTTGATTTGAAGGGCGACGATGCATTTTCATGATTGACCCTCACCCTCGCATGTGGGCCCAGCTTGTGCAGAGCTGATTCTTTTTCTGCAGGTGCGACTCAGCAAGACAGCGACTCTCTGTTCCAGTGGTGATAGTTGGTGCAGATTTGGCGGCCCTCCTCTTGTTCTAGTTCTCCCTTTTGTTGTGGGCCAATTTCTTCTGCAAAGATGAAAATATAATTTTTGCCACATGGTGAGCTTCTGATGGATGGGACATATACAGATGATCACAGTGACAATTGCAATTCCATTTAAAACTCAAGATAATACTTACACTCACTACTTGACCAATGTCCTGCCATTTCTTTTTACACTGGTTTCCAGTTCCTGCAGTATTCACCCCTGCGGAGAATTCTTCTGCAACTAGGTTCCAGCGTCTCCTCATTTCTTTGGGTGGAACTTTTGTGGGACTACTCTTACTGATATCCAGCTCCTGCCATCTGTCCTCAATGACAGTGACTAGTTTCTCCACTTCCTCATGCAAGAAGTTCTTCGTTCTTGTTGCACGCTCTTGCGTCATTGGTGTATCGGATTCACACTCTGGTAATGTTGAAAAAAACACAGTTCTCACCTTGCATGCACCTATGCAGCACTCCTTTCCACTCCCTCAGCCACCCAAAAATCAACATTAACACCTTGCTTTCCAATATAGCCCACTGCTGCTGATACACTGAGGACACTCTCCCTTTAAATGGCGATTGCCAAGGTTCCTGGCCCAGTGCGCATGCGTGCACACTTCAACGCTCATAGCGCATGCGCGCACGCACAAACAGACATGCGTCCCCTTGCCGGCACTCGAAGACACGCTGAGCCCAAGCCCCGCCCCCCCCCCGCCGGCTGCGCTGAACAAGCTCCGCCCCCCCGCAGGTTTTGCAGCCACGCCACGGGCCTACAGGGATCCAGGAACGGCCAAATTATCCCGGCAAGTTTTCTCCACCACGAAGTCGACGCACCACGTCTAACTACACCGCTCTAAGCGGCTGGCGAAATTTGGGCCCTATATCTTTATAATCTGTTCAAAAATTCTAGTGATTATACAGCTCATTAACCGTTTGAGAAGTATTAAAAATGAGCTTCAGTAGAGGTATTTGCTGATTGGTTGGGCAAGATTATCAAACTAGTGAGGCACGAATATGACTAGGAAACCCAGATGCATCTGCCAGCTTGATATACAGGTCCTGCTCAAACCAAAAGCATTGGACCTAAAAGATAGAAAATAATCGTCAATAGGTTAAATCAAATGTCGTAGGCACATTCAAAATGTAATACAAATTACAAATGTCTGATATAAGCATTCCATTTCTTGGCAAACAAAATATATCAATCATGGTAAAAATATCTTATTAAAATAACATTGCCTTTCTCTGGACAATAAATAAATATAAAATCAGTATAGTCTAAAGAGTGTAAAGGTACAGTGTGTTCTAATTAATTTGTTATCCTTCACACACATACCAGAGAAAAGCTAAAGCAGGAGAGAATCATAGGGACATTTCTTTTAAGTCACTTGCATGGCTTGATGGATGACATATGACCACCCTCTTCCATGTATTGTATAGAATTCCTGCCCTTTGGGCACTTAAAGCCCCTCAGTTATTTTCTCATTACCTCGGCTTCTACTCAACTTCACAGAAATATCTTTGTAGAGACAGACTAAAAGATTCTAAACATTTGTCAGTTGAATCCGCTAGACCCAACATACTTTTTAAACTAAAATTTTCTCTCCATAGCTGAGTTATTGGCATCTGTTAATTAGAACATAAAACTGCTTTTCTGGCTTGAGTATACAGAAACTTCAGGTGACTTACAACTGGATAAGTACCTGATTAGGAATTGGTTTGAAGTTACTAATTTTTTCCCCAATGATAATTGAGGATATGCTAGTAATCTTTTTTGCCTGCTTGGAATGTTTTGTGTAGGTTTTTGCACACTCTTTTTTGAATTAAAATGATTAACTGGGTTGTGGCACATGTGCAATATTACAAATTTAGTATTCTAAATAAGTCCATAGAACTTTGGGCACAAACAGTCATTTCTTGGTAAACTAAATATATTTATCAGGATTAAACTGTCTCATACAGTTAATCATTTAGTATCGGCCATTACCAAGTCTCTGGGCAAGTTCCTGAGTGGTTGGACAGAAATAAGCGGAACTTTAAATACAGAGTTCTGGATGCACACACAACTTCTGGAGGGTGATATTATCCCATGTTGGTGCTTAGCGCACATTAAATGTGTGTTAATGTAGTAATTTGGTGAGTTAATATTAACGGATATTTGCTTATGCTCCTAAAGTTCCTCTGGGGAGTAATCTGGTTTGATGTACCTTAGGCACAGGCCCACTATTAACTTTTTTTTTGACTTGTAGAGCACGAACAAAAAGTGAGCATGGAAATCTGCTCCTGCTTGCTTTCCAGCTCTCATCAGTTTAAAACACACCAGCTGTAAAGGTGATTAATGCTGAGGTAGGTGAGCGAGTCTGCACAGATGTAGTGTGGAGCCTCCGATATTGTGAGGAGAACCATGACTGTTTCAGTCCAATCAACAAGTCTCCCTATGCTAGGCATGTTGGGTGAGGAGAATATGAGCAGCCGCAGAGGAAGCTCCGGAACGTACAAGGCCATAGTAGGAGGACCACCAGGATCCACTACTACTCAAGGTAGCATGCTTACACTGCATCCAGCCCGCCGACAGTGCAGGCAGCACATCTAGACTGCATCTGGCAGAGCAACTGCTGCACTTTGTTTTAAGGTCGTGGTGAAAATAAAGCACAACATTATTTCCACAGGCAACAACAGGATGAGCTCGTTTATGGTTTTTTGCTGTTAACCAGTGTCAAAGATGTCCACGTGCTGTACAGTAGAAAAGAAAGACTTGCATTTATATAGCGCCTTTCATGACCTCCGGACGTCCCAAAGCGCTTTACAACCAATTAAGTATTTTTTGAAATGTGGTCACTGTTGTAATGTAGGAGATGCATAGCTACATTTAATTCATCCTGGTAAGGCAGGAACAGCAGAGGCAAATGTGTTTTTGTTTAAGATTTGGCATTTCCAGAGTATATAACAGAACCCATTCAAACTCGATGGTGTTTATCAAAAGAAAAGCACATCTCCCAATAAATGTTCACATAATCTGCGCTCACCATCACATCATTTGTGTGCCATGCACAATTTGCAGGGAATCCCCATGACGCCTATATCCCAAGAGAATCCTGGGTTCCTCACTTATTCCAGAGTGATGACATGTTGACTCGAGGAGATGTGGGTTATGTGGCTCATTGCACCGCGGAGAATGCCAAGTGAGTAGATGTAGAGCAGCCATCTTTTTTTTTTAAAAAGCAATCTTGATTCATCAGGCGAAAGCTCAGGGTTTTTTTTTGTTCTGAGTTTTGCATTTTGAAACTTTTTTAACCAACATTTATTTATTGCTGCTGTTTATCTGGAAGAGATTAGGTTATGAGAAAAGTGAATTATCCATATGTTAACAGTCTTTTTTGCTTCCAGCAGCCAATCAAATTCGAAAGATGTCTGTCCTTGTTATGGTTGCTGCTTCTTGCTATGTGCTGTTTATTGCATAATATACCAGAGGGTGGGGGAGAATTCCATTCTCCTGTCTTTTGGTGTTTGTTTCCCTTTATATCTGTATGACAGTTTAGGGAAAATGTTTAATGAAGGTTTGAGATTACATCAGTCAAGGAATTCAATCTGCCACTTTAGATAAAAGAATTAAGGAAATGGCCCTAATTGATTGGTTTGTGAACGGTGTGGAAAAGGAATAGTGAGATTTACTTTTGTGGTTTATTCCCTTTCTTCACTAAAGATACTTTACCTAACCAATGTTTAGATATTTATTTATTGTTGCACATAGCCATTTCATATCTTCAAAAACAAATGAGGGAAAAGATTACATAGAATAAGAATAGTAGAGATAACATTAAATGTTTATTTGACATCCTTCTGCAGCACACATTAGCAGTGTATACTAAACGTGCTTATACTTTACTGGATATTTTTTACAAATGTGTAATAGCAAATCACCAATACCCTTCATGCAGTTTACTGCAGAAATGTGGGAAGGTCAAATAACAGTGCTATCGAGAGGAAAAACCCTCGACTTTGAACACTATTGGAGATATTTTTAAATTCACTAATAGAAAAACAGTAACGTACCAAAATAAAGTTACTGACATTACGGCTACAGCTGAAATCATCATAATTTAAAAAAAAACTCTACTAATAATATCTATCATAAGTCTAACATTTAATGCGCCCTAAATCCTGTCACTATTTTGCCATGTTATTGTTGTAATGGTTCAGTTTCCTTTTTATTTTAATGGTGCTGATTCAATCCTATTATACTTGCCTGTCATTGGCTGGCGTGGATCATGGGATGTGCACCATGACACCCCAAGTCTTGGCCCCATTGTGGCTCCGAAAGCCTTGATGTGCCACCAGTTCATAGCTTTGCTCCTTCTATACATGGAATTTTGTGTTTTTTCCTATCTTGTTGACTTCTTTAAAAAATTAAACTATTTTTCAAGACCCATTGCCTGTTTTTTGATTTCTTCACCTTTTTTCCCAATTGTCTGTGGCTGTTCACTTTTCCTTGCAATTGTTAAAGCCCCCAGTCCCAGCTGTTCTCTTTCTCCCTCCCCCCCCCCCCCCCCGCCCCGGCCCTCCAAATATCTCTCTTAAACTCCCACTGTTTTGTTTTCTGGTTCAGCCTTTTTCCCAAGGGTCCTTTGCTGGCTTTTTAAGTTCAGAGTTCTATTTTCTTTTTTCAAATGGGGAAGGGGGCCAGGGGGAAAGTAGAGTCAGTATTGTAAACGTAGTTGGGGGAGTAAGCTGAAGACACTTTTATTAGGCCCCACCCCCTCAAACTATTGCAGCCTGCCTGCCCAATGCTAGCAGACGATATACCCCTACCAGTGCCTTCTGGAACCCTCTCCCTAGTCCTTGCAGATCCTGGCACCTCTCCATTCCTCTGTATCCCTGCCTTGGGATCCATAGCTCAGTAAGCATCCCTCTCCCACTGCAATGAAATTGAAATGGCCATTCCCAGATTCTGAGACATATATCCCACCACTAACAGATCAAAAATACTACTTCCCAATACACTTATTTCACAGGATACCCCCACCGCAATTCTCCTATTGACCAGAAATGCCCTCTCCACTGTCTCCCTCCCCCTGCCCACTCCTCAGTACTCAGTACTCAGATCCGAAGACTGCAGCACTGCTCACAAAATCTGGAACCCTCTCTTCTCCAGTACTCTGCTACTGGGAACTTCCCACATGCAGCACCCTGCCTTAATTTTAACAAGCTCACACATGCCCTTCAGTGCTACCTAAATCTAGGACTTTTCTCTCTCCTCCATGCACCCCCTCTCCCCCCCCCCCCCCCGTACTCCAACCACCCTCCAGTGCTACTTAATACTGCGTAGTTATCTGTAACCTGTTATATTTTTCCTAACATCTTCCTCTTAATCCTTCAAAATGGTAAGCGATAAAAAAGTTTGTAAATAACTAAAACAGCAGCATATAATGATCAAAGCTACTGATTCACATTTTTTTATGTAAAAGACCAATTTAAAAATCCCAGAATACCATTTAATAAAAATGATTGTCAATTACTAAGTCACTGCCACTCAAAACACTTTACATTGGCAGACATCACAACCCTATTATAAAACACAATATCCTCTGACTGACCATGAGCAACACCATGGGCTCAACTTTCTCCAGTGATTTGCGCTGTTATTTTGGCGCGGGCTGCTTTTTTTTGGCCTAAGTTTTTTTTTTAAATCCCAAGTTTCCCCAATCAATTTGCACCAGTGTAACTCAGTTAGTTATGTTTTTTTTTAAGGTTAGCCTTTCGGGTATAGTTGGGTGTGGGGATCGGGAGACCACTCGGCCAGGGCTAGGTGCAGGAACTGGGGAGGGATGAGGCCACTCGGCCAGGGCTAGGTGCAGGAACCAGGACCAGGAGGCCCTTCGGACTGGGACAGGGGAGGATTTTAATAACTTAATGGTGGTAAGTTGCTGCAATGTTCAATGCGTTTGTGCAGGTTGCGAACTGGCTATATGTTTCACTTTCCAGCTTCCTCCTGCATTGTATCCCTGGTTACCATGGCAACCCGATAATTTTGGCGCAGATCAAGGCTCCACCCCCAAAACTAAAGGACAGGCTACGCTGCACCAAAATGAAGAAATCAAACGGGGAAACTTGGAACATTTTTTTTTTGGTGTACTTGGTGGGGGCCCCCAAAAAACGGGCGTAACTCTTCAAGTACGCAAAAAAACAGCTTTGCAGAAAATTGAGCCCCACGAGTTATCTGTAAAGAAACTTCAATAGAATAGAGTCATTTCTGCTGCAGTTCAAATTACAGATGTGAACGTAACTAAAATGTTCTCTCTCTACTTTTGATTTGAGTACTAAAATTTTACAAGATGTTTTCATTACATTCTTTGATTTTATTTTTCTTTCTGGAATAGACAGCTTCAGGTCAGGTCACCTGCCCATGTTATTCACTTTGATCAAACATCATCTTTTCTATATCCAGCTATCTCTGGTTTGTGTAATGTATATGTAATGAATACCCTTCTCTCCAAAGGGCTAATAATTGGATTGGAGATGTTATCTTTGAGCTGGTGCCATAACAGAAGAAACAGGATTTGTTTTAGTTAATTTGCACTGATGATGTTGAGGGAATTTTGAGTTGTTGACATACAGTTTGCCCCTCGCACAGACATGGAGTTTTATTTTTCCCATCCATCAGTGCAAGGGCTTTCTGTGGAAACAGTTCCCAAGAATAATTTTATTTTTTATTTTTTATTCCCAAGATTTTAATCCCAAGTGACACCATGTTTTCCACAATGAAAAGGAAGTTGTTCAAGCACACCCAGGATAATGTTTATAACAATATTTCTTGTATAAACACACTTTCACCTTCCTCTTCATACTTACTGTATACAGAATTTATTTTTAAATAAAAACTGCTCGTGGCAGGGTGAACTGAAAATGGACTGTTTACTGAAGCTTCTCTGTTTATGGGTATCAGACACACACATCCTTTAGGCAAATGCAGGTGTTTACATTAATTTTCAAAAAGAAATTACCCCTGTCCACTTCAGTATAAAATCCAATAAACTTGGGTTGGAGTGTTTTAAATAAAATACATTTTTGAAAAGTAAGGAACAGTAATTGACCTTCAATGGAAACTACAGAAATTGTTATTTCCATTCATTCTCTTGGCCATAGCCATACAATTTATTCATATTTTATCTGAAATGTACAAATTGAAAAGTGCATTATTGCTGATTGCACCTGAAAAAGGAAAAAACAGAGGCAAAGATTGCTATTAGTAGTTTGTAAACAAGTGCAGAATGTAATTCAGCAGTGACATGCTTAAAGTTAAATGAATACATTTTTAGTAAAATATTGGAAAAGGGGTTTGGAGAAATGGTGGTTATTGTCAGCAAGACCACTGCAGCAGTGTTGGCTTGCTGCAGGTGGTCATGTCATAAGAACTGTTTTGCCCAATTTTCCTTCCCTATTTTGTATCTGGAAATAAGTTCATAAAATGGTAGATTAATTAATTATGATGTCACAAAATCTTAATGTTGCAAAAGCTGTAGCACAGAGTACCAGTATATGAAGTCTTTGCTGGAAATTCACCACATTACGGGTTCCCTATTGTGGCGAGCTTGTGGCAACCAACACCAATTCTCATGAGGAGGAGAGATGAAAAATTGAAAAATAAAGTTGGTTCATGACCTCTTGCCCAGCTCCCAAGGGCTGGCTGTGAAGCAATATATCCCAGGGATGTTGTGTATGATGCAGCAGAATTTTTTTCAGAAGGAAATCATTTTATTTTTAAATGAAGAATAAATCTCAGGATTATTCAGCACATTTGGCAAATTGGGAAGATCATTTGTCTTTGTCTAATGAGTTTTGGAGGAATCTTTTATGCACATAATCTGATATTTATCAACATACTTCTCAAGTAACATACATCTAATGGATTCATTAGTTTCTTACTATTGAAATACATTGTAAAACTAATTGGTTTCAGGCTACAAATATTTTTCATTGCAGAATATATTGTCATTTTTTTTCCTGAGTGTTACTATTTCAGTGAAATGTGTTAAGAACAAGCTAATTTAATATAATTGTCAAAAGATATATAAATTGTCTAAAATTAAATGACTGTCAGTTACTAATAGTAAGTTTATTTTTTATTGGTAAAATTCCATTTTGTTATTTCCTTTATGTAATCTGTGGACTTTTTTGCTTTCATGATTTAAATGACTTGCAATGTAAAATGGATATTTATAGAATGCCTTTTGAAAGATTTGTTCGCAAAGTATACTGCCATAAGGAATTTCTTTAACACAGGATTCATGGTGACGTTTATTTTCTGTGAATTTGTGGAGCCGCTGTATTGCTTTTGAATAGTATCTAATGCACACTGTCAGACAACCAAAGGCAAAACTATGACCTAGATTTTATAGCCAGCTCTGCAGAAATAGGTCAGCATTTTGCAGTTCCTCTAATGTATTTTTGTACGATGCTTGTGAACCATGTTGAATATCATGCTAAATTTATTATTTGTGAACAAATTCTTCTGTAATTTGGGTAGTCACTATGGGGCCAAGTTTCGGCCTGAGTTGCTCCTGTTTTTTTGGAGCAACTGGTTTAGAATGAAGTATCTTAGAAATTGCAATTCTCGGCATTTAGTTTGCTCCAGTTCTAGTCAGTTCAAACAGTTTCAGTTTGGAACAGATTTTTTTCAAAAGGGGGCGTGTCCGGCCACTTGCGCCCATTTTGAAAGTTTAGGCAGTGAAAACATACTCCAAACTAACTTAGAATGGAGTAAGTGTAGATTTTTGTACGCTCAGAAAAACCTTGTCTACATTTAGAAAATCAGGTATAGTTTACAAATCAGGCGTAGGGAATGGGGGGTGGGGGTTAAAGGGAAGTTTACAAACATTAAACACTTCAGTTTTACAAATAAAGAGCCATCAATAATAAATGATAAATACATCAATAAATCAAGCAATAAATCAATCAAAAAAAATTAATAAAAAATTAAAAATCAATAAATAAAACATTTTCTACTTACTGACTGCAGCACCGGGAGCCCTCCAACAGCGTGCTGGGACGGCCCACCCCCCAGTGTGTCTGTCAGTATCTCTAGCTCTCTGTCTGTGCGTGTCTGTCAGTGTCTTTGTTTCTGAGAGAGAGAGAGAGAGAGAGAGAGAGAGAGATCAAGCCCCCAGCACCGGATTTACAGGTAGGTGGCATCTGGTCCGGGGGGGGGGGGGGGGGTCAGGTCAGTGGAGTGGGGGGAGGGGAAAGCGGGGGTCTGGTCCGGGAGCAGGGGTCGAGTCGAGTCCGGTCGCGTCCGGTCGGGAAGAAGCAGGAGTTGGGCGTGGGTGGCAGCCTTATCCACGCAACCCCAGTGAGGCCATTCAGCCAGGGCTAGGGGCTGCGTGCTTCGGGCCCCTCCCACACAGTTTTGGGTGACTGTAGCACGCATTTGCAAAGGTCCCGGCACTGTTTTCAGCACGGGGACCGTGCTGCGCCGCGCCCAGCTCCAGAGGACCTGCAGGGAGCCGGAGAATAGGTAAGTATTTTTTTGGCGCACTTTCTGGCGCGAAAAACGGGCATCCAGGTCGGGGCTGCGCTGTTCTAGGCACGGCCCGAAACTTGGGCCCGTAATCTATTTAAATTAATATTTGAAACATTTTTGGCAAACAAGTGATGAGCGTACTAATGATACAAAACAATTTGCTGCTAGAATGTTATAGCAGTTGAGATTAGTTTGTGACTATAGCTGGTGCACTTTCAGTGTCCTGTAATTACATTCTGTGTACATTGAGCTGATAGTGCCTTTCCTGTGGGCTGCTGAGGTGGGCTGAAGGGGGTGGTGGAAAATAAATTACATTTTAATGAGATGTGCTTTGAAAATATTTGCATTTATTAGCATAAATCACTAATGGCAAAACTATTTTGTATTACACTTTTTTTTAAATGTGAATGCTTTTTGATGTGTTTTAATTCCAGTGTTGTCATTCTAAATATAAGTTGTAACGGAATCAGCCTGTTCCGTATCGTAAATTGTAATAATAGTACGATGCTTACCTGTCATCAAAATGTAGAAATTTTATAATTTGACACTTGTCATATTTATTTAAAAAAAATATTGGGGCTAGTATTTTGCAATGGGATATTCAGTAAATTTACCGTTTTTCTGAAACTACTCTCTCTCTGCTATTCTGGTGAGGCCATTAGCCCGTTTAAAATAATTATTAATGCTTTTTTGCTAAAAGGAATTTCAAACATTGAATTAAGCATTCATATACTAGTAACCCACAGCATAATATTAGGACCACTGAGAGTAACCATCTTTTTGCCATAACCTCAATGAGATTTTTTTAGAGGAAAATTACACCAAGGATGAGAATAACAATTCGACCTATCGAAGCTAGTCTCTGTTACACTCGAGACATCCAGCCCAGCATCCAACTGTACTTTAAATGTTCTGACTATTCCAAACATCTATCACCTTTTGAGTAAACATTTCTTTCTAATTTGTTATACTTTTCATTAATTTAAATTTGTGTCATCTTGTCTTACTCGGCTAACTTGCCTTAAAATAATATTCTGGGTCCAACTTATCTGCATCATATAATTTTGTATACACATTTTGGCAAATAAAAGGCTACCCTTGAATGACATAAAAGCCGTTAAGCTCTCACACATATACTGTTTCAAAATTATTTTTTTTATGTGAAAGTTTTGAACCAGAAGTATAGCGTAATGGTTTTGAGCAAAGATTTATTGAAAAAGAAAATCATATGAACCTTGGATCTCCTCGGATATGTGATGGTATAAAATAATTACTCATAAATAATCTTTCACTCCATACAGAAGGTTTGTGGTATCAACTTGTTTGTGTAAAGCAAATTCATTTATAAGGAAACACATTTTTCCAAAAGTATTTTGGCATTGGTAATTATACAGCATTTTATAATGCCTCGGTTTGTAATTTTATTTAAAGTAGTCTTGAACTATTGGTTTTGTTTTTTTGTTATTCTGTCTGTCATTGCTTCAAAGAGGATTTTGTGGTATTTGCAGGAATGCTGCAGAATGGAAAGAAGTTTGATTCTTCCAGAGACAGGAACAAGCCTTTCAAGTTCAAGATTGGCAGACAGGAAGTAATTAAAGGCTGGGAAGAAGGTGTAGCACAGGTATTTATTGCTTAGTTCTATACTTAAAGATTTATATTCTACCAGAAATACTTATTTTTATTGCAAAAAACATAGCTGTTATGGTAGCTGCAGCTTATAACTGTAATATACCTCTCTAAAGGCTGTATAGTAGTATTTTTCATGGGTTGTATCAGATGAGTCAAACTATATATGGCATTAGCTATGATTATGTATATTTCTAGCACATTAAATAATAGCTTTAAACATAGGCATCCAACTTAAAGAAGCAGTAAGATCAAGTGTCAAGTTTGGATAAAAGGGTTCTTTGGTTACAATGACTGTCTGGGCAGAAGGCTCACTAATCAAAGTGCCATTCTGTGCGAGGCCAGCACAGTTAAATGTACAGTCTGATGTAGTATTTTCAAAGAGATTGATGAAAGCGCATTGAAATGATAGATGCAGTTTGCTGTGGGCCAAGGGAGCATTTACAACAGGGAATAACAAACTAAAAAAAATTAAATCTCAACATGTCTAACTTTAGATCGAGCAGTACAATAAAATGGAGGAACTTGTGATAATGTTGTATTGTATCATTATGTAAATAACTCAAAGGAATAAAAAAAAATGAATGGAAACTAATCAATACAAATATAATCAAAATGTGATTTGTTTTTCAATAACAGATGAGTTTGGGGCAAAGGGCAAAACTGACCTGTACCCCTGATATGGCATACGGCGCAACAGGCCATCCCGGGGTCATCCCAGCCAATGCTACCCTTATCTTTGATGTAGAGCTGCTGAAGTTGGAGTGATGAAGTCCTTAATTGATATTTAGTTGCAAGGTACAGAAACTTGCTTAAGATCACTACAGTTATTGTAGAAAAAATTGTCTTTTGAGAGGTTTGATCTGAAACTTTAAGGAATTATAACCTTAATCCATGTGTCAGAATACTTTAAAATATGCCAAGGCAGTAGCCAGAGAGGATAAGATAAGGGTTACAAAGCACATATTTAGGACAAGCGCCAGGAGGTATTTACACTGCAGCTGTTTTTCAGCCTCTAACTTTCTGGGAAGAATGCTTGAGGCCAGGACATTGGATTAATTTAAGAAGCGGCTAGATTCTTTAATGGGAAGACAAGAGGGTTGGTACTTTGGAAGGATGAGATCAAGTGGGCTGAAGAGCCAACTTCATCTGAGCCTTCATTTGAACCTATCTCGTGAACCAAGATCATTTGAGGTTGGGATTAATCTCATGAACCTCTGGACTGGATGCTCAACACTACCATTAGAGCTACTGGTGGTTCCAAAATGCTGATGCTCCCCCTATTTTTCTTTGTTCCTTATCTTGAATAACAGCTACAAGGGATAGAATACTTCACATAAGTGTAATTCTATGATATCCTTTCAGTGGTAAATAAATGCATTATTACACTACTGAATTTCGACAAAAATTAGTGAGTGATTGGAACATTAAAACGAGGATCTTGCCTGTGAACAATCTTTAACTGCAGTAATACAGAACCATTGCCTGCAAGTTTCGCTATGCTAAGTGCAAAAAAACTACATGTACAGTAGTACATTGGTTTGGTAAAAGTATGGTGATACAAATTTATACTTACTCTTCAGGCAGCCAATATTCATGAAATAATAAAAATAAATTAGTAAAGTAGTAATGAATTCATATTTTGCTCTATTTCACATCAGTTTCCCAATAAATTTAATCCATGTTGGCTGTGGACGATTGAGCATATTTGGTGAAGCTAAAAACCTCAAACTAATGAATTTAATACTAGTCTGTAGTTCATCCCTGTAATCTGTTATTTTAATTAATAGCTACATCCCTTTCTCTGTCCACTTTCATTGTGCATCAGAGTGAGATAATAGTCATTACTGGCCTACTCTCCCATACAATCATGGGGTGTGTAGCTTCATTAGCTTCAAGAGAACAGTTGGCATATTTCATTACAGATTCAGAGTTTACAGGAAAGTTTTTTTTTAAACCTGCAAGTTCTGACAAATGGGTACATAGTTAAACTCCCTGCTTTTCAGCTGAAAGTGCACAGGCACGAGATACTGTAACATGCTTTGTTGACTACTCCATCTTGATTGCTCAATTAACCACTTGTTTACCAGTAAGATTGCAGTTATTCTACTTTGAATAAAATCTGATGCTAAAAAAACTTGTAAAAATAAATGAACAAGAGTTCATTGACTTGTATTTAAATTGTAATTTTATTTTTCTCTTTTTAAAGGGATGACATAGGCAGTCCTGGGTTTCAATACTGTGGAATAGATCTTCAGTGGCTCTCAGAAGCCAGTTAGAAGAGCTTTTGTGATATTGATTAAAAAGACCCAATCCTACCTAGCTACCTACATCCTGTTTGTTTTGCTCTTGATACTTGGAAATGTTAGTTTTGACTGCCAGTGTTGTTGATTTGTAGATCCTGTGCTTATGGGATTCATATTTCATTTTTTTGGTTTCTGGTCTGTTTAATTGCATGCACTATTTAATGAATTTAAATAATTTCTCAAATTATTTGATAAAGTTGACCTGACTGGGGTCTAACCTAATTTTTGAATAGCAAAGACGTTAAGAAAGGCAAACAAAGATTTTATGGAATTAAAATAAATGGGCATTCATAAGAAACTATAGGACCTGTGTTGTCAGTCTTACACTGAAGCAAGAACTGATGTAAAACCTAATTGCTTGTTTAAATAAAAAAACAACTTTATGTTCACCTTTCAAAAAATATAGTCCCAGCTAATTGTATGGTTTTCTCTCTTATCTGTTGAGACAAATATCATTATTGTTGATTTTAATCTTAAATTCTGGAAACACCCCATGAGCCATAAGCTTTGTAATGCAACGTGTACAGGCAGATCTAGAACAAAGCAGAAAAATGCAGCATTGCAAACTGATTTTACAAAACAACTGGGTAGCTCAAGTAGTCAAGTACGTGACTATCAACCAGAAGTTGGTAAGTTTAAATGTCAGGGCAACATGCTACATTGATTCTGTGCTTTAGTCAAATTGAGTGTTGTGTTTTCATTTAGGCTGTTGAATGGAATGCCATGTGATAATGATGCATCACACAATGACACGTCTGAAATGCAGACAAAGTGACTTGCTCTACTTCGTATCAACACATTTTATAATATGACCTGCTCTCCTTGAATCTTGACTCTGGAAACCAGAGCAATTGGTAACCTCAACCATTTCACTTTCCTGACCTAAGGAAATTACATGGAAACCAGTACCATATCGAAAGGAAGAGGAGAGGATTACAAAAACTGGAGAAAAAAATGTACATTTAAACTAGTTTGTTTCACTTTGCAGTTTTTCATCTTTAAACAAAAACTTAATACAGTTGAGCAATTGCTGGATTATACTTAACATTTCAAAGCATGAAAATTTAGAAAATGACTAGCAATTCCATCAGTTTGGATGTTTGCAAAATGTATTTTACAAGCTTATAATGAACAATTTTTTAAAGTAATTATATACATACATTATATCAAATGACATCCACCAAACCTCTTGAACAGTTACTCAAAACATTTGATGACATGGAGGAGTATAATCAAATGGATCGTTTAAAGGAACAATTTTATTAATGTTTGAGTTATTGACATTGGATGTTAATATGTGGGCATATAAAACTTAATGGGAATTCCCATTGTGATGAAAGCAGAGCTTTGGTCTGGTCAAATAAGAAAGAACTTGCACTTATTTAGCAGCTTATCACATCCTCAGGATATCCCAAAGTCCTTTGTAATCAATTAATTACGTCACTGTTGCAATGTAGGAAAATGCAGCAGCCAAGTTACACATAGCAAGATCTCAAACAGCAAATTAACTTGATCTGTTTGTGGCAATGTTGGTCAGGAAATCGTCTCTGCTCTTGGAATAATCCTATGGGAATTTGTCTTAAACATCTAACGAAACATACAGACAAGTTTAACATCTCATCTGAAAGACAACCCTCTGGTAATGCAGTACTTACCAAATACTGCACTGAAGTGTTAGCCTAGATTATATGTTCAACTATTGGCGTTGATTTGAGCCCACAACCTTCTAACTTTGAGGCGAGAGTGCTATCACCTGAGCCAAACTGACACTTTGATTAGTTGGTAGCAATTTCTTTGACACTTAAGGATTTGTTTTGTTTTTAATGACTTTATATAAACTAGATTAAATATGATTTTATAATTGGTTCTAGCTAGCCTGATCTGAAACTGAATCCCCTTTTCTCTGTTGGGATTGGAAAATGCAGAAAACGGAACTGACCTCCCTTTTTGGACTTCAAGAAAGATTCTGTGCCTGGAGTTGAATTTGCTATGGTTTGTTTCAACAAGCCAGGTTGATTGCATTCTGGCTGTATGACAGATCAAAAACTTGACCTCCAGGCTAATCAAATTATACATAGTCAAAACATTAATAGATATGTGTGGCCTATTCAAGGTGTGAATATCTGCCTATCAATAATTCTGTGTTAACTTAATTGATTGGAAATTCTTTATGCATAACTGTTGGCGATTTCTCTTGTTTTTGGTGTTAATTTGATCTAATGGAATGCTGGGCTCTGTGTTGGCAGAGTTTTTATAATCATTATGTAATAAAGGTCTTTGTTTCACCCTGTGTAAGAAATATGTTCTCGTAAAGGTATATTAATCCTTTATGGACTGATTTTATCTTTGTTGTTTCCTAAGCGTTTGTGCCATCAGTAAATTGTGTATCCTATTGCTTCTGTACATCATCATATAACTAAATCCGACCATTCGCTTTAGCCTGAATGTTGTGGTCCAATAGTGTGATATATACCACTTTTCAGAGTGGAAGGAGAACACGGTGAGCATTGTGTGTGGTTTCTGGTGCAATCTTCAGCAGTGAAGGGGTAATTGTTAGTCCTGTGGTAGGCTATCTCACTCCTGGAACATAGAAGGGCACAGGTTCTATTTCATAAGAGAACTGTCTCGAAGCCTAATTTTTCAGCCTAAACTTTAAATTGCTAACCATCAATAATATATTCCAAATTTGCCAATATTTAACTCGTAGTCTGGTGCATTATCATTAAATTGCCAAATACAATTGGTTTATTAATGGCCCTTGGCATAATGTGTAGCTGTTATTATTAACCAATTCCTAAATTATAATATACTTGTGTTTATAGCACTGCTCATGTAAAAACACTTGAGTTGCCTTCAAGGGGATGATGTACATGCCAAGCAGGAAGTTTTTTTTTGGGGGGTGGGGGGGGGGGGGGGGGACAGGTTGCAGTGTGCAGGGAATGGGTCAGGAGACCAGAAAGGGAGGTTAGAAATAAACCTGTAACATTGTAAGACTATAGGCAGATGTTCCTGTTACGCCTGGACATCTTTTAGGCAGTCCCCTAGAGTCGAGGATGACTTGCTTCCACACTAAAATGAGTTCTAAGGTGACTGATTAGACCAATGCGGGATCTACAGTCTCTGTCACAGGTGGGGCAGACAGTGGTTGGAGGGACGGGTGGAATGGGTACTTGATTTGTCATACATTCCTTCTGCTTTTTGTACTTTACTTCCATCTTCTCCCGGCGAAGAGACTCTAGATGTTCGGTGCCTTCTCAGATGCTCCTCCTTCACTTTTTGAGCGGTCTTGGGCCAAGGATTCCCAAAAGTCTCTGGGGATGTTGCATTTTTTTTCAAGGAGGCTTTGAGGGTGTCCTTGAAGCGTTTTCTCTGCCCTCCTGAGGCTCACCTGCTGTGACGTAGCTCAGAGTACAGTGCCTGTTTCGGGAGACTAGCATCGGGCTTAAGATCGGGCATGCGGACAATGTGGCATGCCCACTGGAGCTGGTCAATGCTGGGGATGTTGGCCTGAGTGAACACGCTGACTTTGGTGCATCTAACCTGCCAATGAATTCGCAGGATTTTATAGAGGTAGCGTTGATGGTACTTCTCCAGTGCTTTGAGGTGCATACTGTACATAGTTCATGTCGCTGAAGCATATAGGAGGGCGGGTATCACTACTGCTCTGTAGACCATGAGCTTGGTGCCGGGTTTGAGATCCTGGTCTTCAACACTCTCTTCCTCAGGCAGCCGAAGGCTGCACTGGCACACCAAAGGCGGTGTTGAACTTTGTCATTGATGTCTGCCCTTGCTGACAGTAGGCTCCCAAGGTATGGGAAGTGGTCCACATTGTCCAAGGTCTCACTGTGGATCCTGATAGCCCGGGAGCAGTAGAAACATAGAAAATAGTTGCAGGAGTAGGCCATTCGGCCCTTTGAGCCTGCACCACCATTCAATGAGTTCATGGCTGAACATGCAACTTAAGTACCCCATTCCTGCTTTCTCGCCATACCCCTTGATCCCCCTAATAGTAAGGACTACATCTAACTCCTTCTTGAATATATTTAGTGAATTGGCCTCAACAACTTTGTGTGGTAGAGAATTCCACAGGTTCATCACTCTCTGGGTGAAGAAGTTTCTCCTCATCTCGGTCCTAAATGGCTTACCCCTTATCCTTAGACTGTGACCCCTGGTTCTGGACTTCCCCAACATTGGGTACATTCTTCCTGCATCTAACCTGTCTAAACCCGTCAGAATTTTAAACGTTTCTAAGATCCCCTCTCATTCTTCTGAACTCCAGTGAATACAAGCCCAGTTGATCCAGACTTTCTTGATATGTCAGTCCCGCCATCCTGGGAATCAGTCTGGTGAATCTTTGTTGCAATCCCTCAATAGAAAGAATGTCCTTCCTCAAGTTAGGAGACCAAAACTGTACACAATACTCTAGGTGTGGCCTCACCAAGGCCCTGTACAACTGTAGCAACACCTCCCTGCCCCTGTACTCAAATCCCCTCGCTATGAAGACTAACATGCCATTTGCTTTCTTAACCGCCTGCTGTACCTGCATGCCAACCTTCAATGACTGATGTATCATGACACCCAGGTCTTGTTGCACCTCCCCTTTTCCTAATCTGTCACCATTCAGATAATAGTCTGTCTCTCTGTTTTTACCACCAGAGTGGATAACCTCACATTTAGCCACATTATACTTCATCTGCCATGCATTTGCCCACTCACCTAACCTATCCAAGTCACTATGCAGCCTCATAGCATCCTCTTCGCAGCTCACACTGCCACCCAACTTAGTGCCATCCGCAAATTTGGAGATGCTACATTTAATCCCCTCGTCTAAATCATTAATGTACAATGTAAACAGCTGGGGCCCCAGCACAGAACCTTGCGGTACCCTACTAGTCACTGCCTGCCATTCTGAAAAGTACCCATTTACTTCTATTCTTTGCTTCCTGTCTGCCAACCAATTCTCAATCCACGTCAGCACACTACCCCCAATCCCATGTGCTTTAACTTTGCACATTAATCTCTTGTGTGGGACCGTGTTGAAAGCCTTCTGAAAGTCCAAATACACCACATCAACTGGTTGTCCCTTGTCCACTCTACTGGAAACATCCTCAAAAAATTCCAGAAGATTTGTCAAGCATGATTTCCCTTTCACAAATCCATGCTGACTTGGACCTATCATGTCACCTCTTTCCAAATGCGCTGCTATGACATCCTTAATAATTGATTCCATCATTTTACCCACTACCGATGTCAGGCTGATCGGTCCATAATTCCCTATTTTCTCCTTTTTTAAAAAGTGGGGTTACATTGGCTACCCTCCACTCCATAGGAACTGATCCAGAGTCTATGGAATGTTGGAAAATGACTGTCAATGCAATATTTAGCCTTGTTCGTTTAAGGCTACTGCTCGGGTACTCTCTATAGGGAGGCTTTCTAAATAGATCACGAAATCAATTGGAGGTTAATTATTATTTGAAGTTTCTCTGGAGTGGCAACTGCTTCACTTCTGGTTATCTCCAAGTCCCCAAAACACAGCAGGAAGTGACTTGCTCATTTTGTATTTTTTTTTAAGATTGTGATTTATTGTTTGTACAAAGTGTGACCGATGCGCTCAACTTTAAAAACTTTGTAATCTAATGCATGTTTGTGTATTTGAGGTTTGTATACATGTGTCTAGCACACATTTTGTTCAGTCACACTTTGCCATCATTCCTTTGTTTATACCAATTTCTTACAGCTGACTGGATCAGATTTCATAATCATAAAGCATCAACAACTCAGACTAGGGAATGTACAAAACAAAGCACGAAAAATGAGCAGCAAAAATCCCAACAAGGAACAAGTAAGGAGCAGAAAATTGTTCATTTATTTTTAAAGTTCCTGGAGACGAGCACATTCCATCACTCCAAAAATGTTGTGAAGTTGGTTTGAGTTTCCATCAAATGGTACAGGGATTCAATAGGGTAGATACAAGGAAACTATTTCCTCTGGTGGGGGAATCCAGAACAAAAGAGCATAGTTTTAAAATTAGAGCTGTGTTTTTTAAGTAAAATCAAGAAGCACTTTTTCCGTGGAAATCTGGAACTTTTTTTCCCGAAAGGCTATGGATGCTGATTCAAATGAGACTTTCAAGAATGAGATCAAGTACATTGTTGTTGGGTAAGGGTATCCTTTTTTAAAAATTCATTCTGGGTTGTGGACGTTATTGGCAAAGCCAGCATTTATTGCCCATCCCCAATTGCCCTTGAGAAAGTGGTGTGAGCCGTCTTCTTGAATTGCTGCAGTCCGTGTGGTGAAGGTACTCCCACAGTGCTGTTCGGGAGTGAGTTCCAGGATTTTGACCTAGCAATGATGAAGGAACAGCGATATATTTCCAAGTCAGGATGGTCTATAACTTGGAGGGAACCGTGCAGGTGATCTTGTTTCCGTGCACCTGCTGCCCTTGTCCTTTTAGGTAGTACAGGTCGAGAGTTTGGGAGGTGCTGCCGAAGAAGCTGTGGCGAGTTGCTGCAGTGCATCTTGTAGTTGATAGGAGGCTCCCGAGATCTGGGAAGTGGTCCACGTTGTCTAAGGCCACGTCATGGATCTTGATGACTGGGGGACAGTGCCGTGCGGTAAGGACAGGCTCGTGGAGGACCTTTGCCTTGTTGATGTTTAGCGTGAGGCCCATGCTTTCGTACACCTCAGTAAATACATCGACTATGCCCTGGAGTTCAGCCTCTATGTACGCAGGCGTCGTCCAAAGAAGGGCAGCGGAAACATTACAACGACACCCTCAAAGCCTTCCTGATAAAGTGCAATATCCCCACTGACACCTAGGAGACCCTGATCAAAGACCGCCCTCAGTGGAGGCAGCGCATCTGGGAGGGCGCTGAGCACCTCGAGTCTCGTCGCTGAGAGCATGCAGTAATTGGGCGCAGGCAGCGGAAAGAGCGTGCAGCAAACCAGTCCCACCCACCCTTTCCCTCAATAACTATCTGCCCCACCTGTGACTGAGACTGTGGGTCTCGTGTTGGACTGTACAGCCACGTAAAAACTCGTTAAGAATGGAAGCAAGTCTTCCTCGATTTCCGAGGGACTGCCTATGATGATCTTGTAGATGATGCACACTGCAGCCACAGTGTGCCGGTGGTGGAGGGAGTGAATGTTGAAGGTGGTAGATGGGCTGCTATGTCCTGGATGGTGTCGCACTTCGAGTGTTGTTGGAGCTGCACCCATCCAGGCAAGTGGAGAGTATTCCATCACACTCCTGACTTGTGCCTTGTAGATGGTGGATAGGTTTTGGGAAGTCAGAAGGTGAGACACTCGCCACAGAAAACCCAGCCTCTGACCCATTCTTGTTGCCATAGTATTTATGTGGCTGGCCCAGTTAAGTTTCTGGTCAATAGTGACCCCCAGGCTGTTGATGGTGGAAGATTCGGTGCAGGTAATGCCATTGGATATCAAGGGGAGGTGGTTAGACTCTTGTTGGAGATAGTTATTGCCTGGCACTTGTGTGGTACGAATGTTACTTGCCACTTATCATCCCAAGCCTGAATGTTGTCCAGGTCTTGCTGGACTGCTTCATTTTGTGAGGAATTGCAAATGGAACTGAACACTGCAATCATCAGCAAACATCCCCACTTCTGACCTTATGATGGAGGGAAGGTCATTGATAAAGCAGCTGAAAATGGTTGGGCCTAGGACACTGCCCTGAGAAACTCCTGGAGCGATGTCCTCGGGCTGGGATGAATGAGCATCAACAACCACAAACACCTTACTTTGTGCCAGGGGTATTCAACATTCAGGAAGGATAGACAGAAAGGAAAAGGAGGTGGGGTAGCCTTGCTGGTTAAAGAGGACATTAACGCAATAGTAAGAAAGGACATCAGCTTGGATGATGTGGAATCTGTATGGATAGAGCTGCGGAATGCCAAAGGGCAGAAAACGCTAGTGGGATTTGTGTACAGACCACCAAACAATAGTAGTGAGGTTGGGGATGGCATCAAACACGAGATTAGGGATGCGTGCAATAAAGGTACAGCAGTTATCATGGGTGACTTTAATCTACATATAGATTGGGCTAACCAAACTGGTAGCAATGCAGTGGAGGAGGATTTCCTGGAGTGTATTCGGGATGGTTTTCGAGACCAATATGTCGAACCAACTAGAGAGCTGGCTATCCTAGACTGGGTGTTGTGTAATGAGAGAGGACTAATTAGCAATCTTGTTGTGCGAGGCCCCCTGGGGAAGAGTGACCATAATATGGTAGAATTCTTTATTAAGATGGAGTGTGACAGTGTTAATTCAGAGACTAGGGTCCTGAACTAAAGGAAAGGTAACTTCGATGGTTTGAAGTGTGAATTGGCTAGAATAGACTGGTAAATGACAGTTAAAGGGTTGACGGTGGATAGGCAATGGCAGACATTTATAGATTACATGGATGAACTTCAACAATTGTACATCCCTGTCTGGAGTAAAAATAAAATGGTGAAGGTAGCTCAACTGTGGCTAACAAGGGAAATTAGGATAGTTTTAAATCCAAGGAAGAGGCATATAAATTGGCCAGAAAAAGCAGCAAACCTGAGGACTGGGAGAAATTTAGAATTCAGCAGAGGAGGACAAAGGGTTTAATTAAGAGGGGGAAAATAGAGTATGAGAAGAAGCTTGCAGGGAACATAAAAACTGACTGCAAAAGCTTCTATAGATATGTGAAGAGAAAAAGATTAGTGAAGACCAACGTAGGTCCTTTGCAGTCAGAATCAGGTGAATTTATAATGGGGAACAAAGAAATGGCAGACCAATTGAACAAATACTTTGGATCTGTCTTCACTAAGGAAGACACAAATTACCTTTTGGAAATACTAGGGGTTCGAGGGTCTAGCGAAAAGGAGGAACTAAAGGAGATCCTTATTAGTCAGGAAATTGTGTTAGAGAAATTGATGGGATTGAAGGCGGATAAATCCCCAGGGCCTGATAGTCTGCATCCCAGAGTACTTAAGGAAGTGACCCTAGAAATGGATGCATTGGTGGTCATTTTCCAACACTCTATTGACTCTGGATCAGTTCCTATGGACTGGAGGGTAGCTAATGTAACACCACTTTTTAAAAAAGGAGGGAGAGAGAAAACAGGGAATTATAGAACGGTTAGCCTGACATCGGTGTTGGGGAAAATGTTGGAATCAATTATTAATGATGAAATAGCAGCGCATTTGGAAAGCAGTGACGGGATCAGTCCTAGTCAGCATGGATTTATGAAAGGGAAATCATGCTTGACAAATCTAAAAAATTTTTGAGGATGTAACTAGTAGAGTGGACAAGGGAGAACCAGTGGATGGTGGTGTATTTGGACTTTCAAGAGGCTTTTGTCAAGGTCCCACACACGAGATTAGTGTGCAAAATTAAAGCACATGGTAATGGGGGTAATGTATTGACGTGGATAGAGAACTGGTTGGCAGACAGGAAGCAGAGAGTCGGAATAAACGGGTCCTTTTCAGAATGGCAGGCAGTGACCAGTGGGGTGCCGCAGGGTTCAGTGCTGGGACCCCAGCTATTTACAATATATATCAATGATTTAGATGAAGGAATTGAATGTAATATTTCCAAGTTTGCAGATGACACTAAGCTGGGTGGTGGTGTGAGCTGTGAGGAGGATGCTAATAGGCTGCAGGGTGATTTGGACAGGTTAGGTGAGTGGGCAAATGCACGACAGATGCAGTACAATGTGGATAAATGTGAGGTTATCCACTTTGGTGGCAAAAACAGGAAGACGGAATATTATCTGAATGGTGACAGATTAGGAAAACGGGAGGTGCACCCATGAGACCTGGGTGTCCTGGTACATCAATCATTGAAGTTTGGCATGCAGGTACAGCAGGTGGTGAAGAAGGCAAATGGCATGTTAGCCTTCATAGCTAGAGGATTTGAGTATAGGAGCAGGGAGTTCTCGGAGAAGAGTCTTCCACTTATTTACAAGAACATATAGGGAACTCAGAGCAAGGAGCAGAGCCTAGGTGAGGCCACACCTGGAATATTGTGTTCAGTTTTGGCCTCCTAATCTGAGGAAGGGCGTTCTTGCTATTGAGGGAGTACAGCGAAGGTTCACCAGATTGATTCCCGGGATAGCAGGACTGACATATGAGGAGAGACTGGATCAACTGGGCTTGTATCCACTGGAGTTTAGAAGAATGAGAGGGGAACTCATAAACATGTAAAGTTCTGACGGGATTGGACAGGTTAGAGGCAGAAAAAATGTTCTCGTTGCTGGAGCGATCCAGAACCAGAGGTCACAGTCTAAGAATAAGAGGTAAGCCATTTAGAACCGAGATGAGGAGAAACTTCTTCAGTCAGAGTGGTTAACCTGTGGAATTCTCTGCCGCAGAAAGTTGTTGAAGCCAGTTCGTTCGATATACTCAAATGGGAGTTAGACATGGCCCTTACGGCCAAAGTGATCAAGGGGTATGGAGAGAAAGCAGGAAAGGGGTACTGAGGCTGAATGATCAGCCATGATCTTATTGAATGGCGGTGCAGGCTCGAAGGACTGAATAGCCTGCTCCTGCACCTATTTTCTATGTTTCTATGTATGACTCCAGCCAGTGGAGAGTTTTCACCCTGATTCCCAAGGAATATGGAATGAAAGTGGATAAATGGAGCAGAGGTACAGATCTGCCATTCAATTAGATCATGAATGAACAGGCCAAGGGGTTGAAAGGTTTACACGTGTTCGCGTGTCCCATCTGGACTATTTTTCCCTCAGATGAAAATTTACTGGTAAAAGTAACACAAAACATCCAATTCTGAATAAAAAGCTTATTCTTGCTCTGAGTTCCCGATATGTTCTTGTAAATAAGTGGAAGACTCTTCTCTGAGACCTACTGTGTGGGGAGTCTGAGACTCAAATTGGAGTTCTTAACTGGAACTTTGATTACTATATTGAGTTTTTCTAACCATTTTTTTTCTACTGCAAATGTCTTTGTTACCTGAAGTCCATTGTAATCATAGCAAAATTCTCCCCTCTTCATTTTGGGCTTGGAATGCAGATTAATGAACACCAAATATTGAAGGGGAGGGGCACATTCTGTCAGACCATGATTTTTTTTCTCATGATTGCCATTTGTCGAGGCTTGTTTATAAGCCCTGACCACTTGGTCCCTCTCCTGTCCAGTAGTGGACTGCAGTGAGGTAACTGTATTTTTAGGTTGTTGTATAAAAGCATAAAATGAATGGAAATTATCAATTTTTGGACATCATCTGAGAAAATTGATGTAAACTTATATAAATAAGGGTTTGTTTTCATTTGTGCAATTTATGCCAATGTGTTTATTTACTGTTCTAAGGACATAAACCTACTCACTGAGTCACTCTCCTCATTCTCACCTTGGAATGTAACTTGTGTTTGCATTTTACTCAATGTGCAAATCTGGGTTTAGGTGCTGGCCTGCAATTTTACTAAACCTGATCAGCAATTGAACACAATGTCACTTTGTCCCCATCCCCTACATCTTGCACCATTTTACTATAGTAAAAAACTATGAGGCCACATAATCTTGATACAACTGAGGAGCGGATCAAGAATGACTCTGATCAGATTTAATTCGACCAGGCTACGAAGGTCTGCTCTTCCCTGCTTCAAGCACTTCCTGGCTCACTTGCCCATCCACCATGAATGTTTCTTGCCTGCACCAGGTACTTACTGATCCACTTACTCATTTAGCCCAATCTTTCTCTAACCACATGCAGCCCTACAATCCTTTGAGATCTCTGTACTCCTCCAATTCTGGCATATTCTGCATCCCCGGTTTTAATTGTTCCTCCATTGGAGGCCATGCTTTCAACTGCCTAGGCGCTAAGCTGTGGAATTCCCTCCCTAAATCTATCTTCCTCTCATTCTTTACGATGCTCCTTAAAACCCACCTCTTTGACCAAGGCTTTGGTCATCTGTCCTGATAACTCCATCTGTGGCTCGGTGTCAAAAATGTTTTTATTGATATTGCACTTGTTAATGCACTATATAAATGTAAGTTGTTTAAGTTGTTGAAGTACTTTCTGGGCTGCCCACTTCAAGGATTCTTTGGATTTGCCTGCCCCCTCTGACTGATTAGATCTTGGCCCAAATACTACCTGGCTTGCCTCACTTTGCCATGATTTAACGAATCAGGGAAAAGATAAAGTAGAACTAGAATTAAGAGGAAGAAAGGAGAGAGAGACTTTCTTGCAGAGTTAGCAGTACCAGTATCCTTAGAAGGGCACAAAAGGCTGACAGATTTTTTTGGTGGGACTTGGCCCAAAAAATGTTTGAGAACGATTGAATTAGATGGATTTTTTTTTGTAGTCTAGGGTGAATATATTCTGAGTGATCCAGGGTTGAAGGCAGCTTTAAAATATAAAAACTCAAACAATTTGCTCAGCAGCATCAGGATTTTGCTTCAGGAAATGTAATCGTACACCCTTCCCTCTAGCATCTCTGAACAATTTTCACAGCCTTTTCACCATGCCTTACCTGTTGCTAACCCTTCGACTTCATAATCCTGCTGCCAATTTTGTTGCATTTCTATACCCCAGAACCCCCAAGTACTGCCAAATGCTAGCTAGCCCCAAATCCTACAATTATGTTGAGTGTTCTTGGACCCCAGTGCTGCCACGTCCTTTCTAATGATACTCCAGGTCCTGGACTCCCCTTCCACTCCTTCTTATGCTATAGCCCCTGTCATTCATCCCTTCCTGCTGCGGTCTCAAGTCTCGCTTGGCCTGACCCTCAACCCCATTTTCCCTCTCAATTGCCCAGGTTCATCTCTTCACATTCTCCCCTCCAAACTAGCATATATTGCCTGCCATCTTCCTGTGTACCTAAGGCCGTTGTACATCAATAAAGGAACATGTGCAAGAGCCACAAAAAGACAGAAGAGATTTGTAGAAAATTGAACCAAATAATGAAGAGTCAGAGTGATATAGCCACCACAATTAGAAAAGTCATGACACCCAAGAGGCAGAGATTTGGTGGACGACAAAGAATTTGAAATAAAAATGAGCGGGGAAAAAGCAGCTATGAAAAAAGTGAGGCAATGCTATGAAAAATCAACTTTAAAAAAAAATCGTTCCTGGAATGTCGGTGTCGCTGGCAAGGCCAGCATTTATTGCCCATCCCTAATTGCTGTTCTTTGTACTGGTTTGGTATAACTGAGTGGCTTACTTGGCTATTTCAGAGGGCAGTTAAGAGTCAACCACATTGCGGTGGGTCTGGAGTCACAGATAGGCCAGACTGGATAAGGAGGCCAGACTTCCTTCCCTAAAGGACATTAGTGAACCAGATATGTTTTTGCAACAATCCGGTCGTTTCATGGTCAACATTATTGACACTAGCTTTTTTGGTTCCAGATTTATTTAATTAACTGAATTTTAAATGCCCCAGATGCCATGGTGGGTTTTGAACTCATATCTCCGGATCATTAGACCAGGCCTCTGGATTACTAGTCTGTTAACATAACCACTATGTTATTATTATTATCGTATAAAGTAATGGGTACATTTTCCAATTGGGCATTAGTTAGGTGGTGCATTATTAGTTGACTCTTCCCAATTTTGCAAGATCAGCTTTGTTTACACAGAGCCTGCGTGCGGTCAAAGAGGATGGGGCTGGCCTGGTACTTGGAGACTGGGGTCTGTGTAGTCCGAGAATATGCTATTCTTAGAATCCCTATATAAAGGCCCTGAAGAAAATTGTGAATGACTGCATTCGGGAGTAATATCGATGCATCTTCTAATTTCACATCACTCATGAGCAGACTCATTGCCCAAATGCTGTAGCAATGGTGAACAAAACCAATTGCATTATATTGAAGATGTTTTATTCCAAGACTGCACAATGCCATGGACATTGTCTTTGGTCTGTTTAAGCAAGACCAAATCCTCCTGCACCAGAGGCGAAAATGTCAAAAAGGCTGTTGAAAGGCCAGCGCTGGTTCGTTGTCTGCTACCAGAGACCATCCTACATTATTTGCGGTGCCTCAGTGAAACCTTGTGGAAGATCAAACAATGGGTACTGTGGGCTAGAATTTCCCTAAAACCCGTCAGCGCCGCATCGCCGGCAAAAAAGATCGCTAAGATTCTTAAATTAACGCCAGCGAAAAATTGCATTTAAAAAAAAAAAAAGGAAAAAGTACTGCCCGACGAGAAAATGGATCTTACATGTAGATTTTTGGCAGTTAAACACAATCCTGGGCAAATTGGGCGGTTCTTAATCAAATTGGGTGGTAATTATTCAAATTTAGACAGAGGCTGCGGTTGGGCCTAGGAAGGGGGGCAAACACACACAATATTTTTTTTCTAAGGAGCAAAAAAATAAAAAATCAGAAAACATTCTCGAGGCCCTTTTTAATTGAATTGCTGTAAAAGAATTATAAAAAACCCTTAACTTACCTTTCTTCGGTGGTGGTTTTATCGATCTTACCTATGGGTCACCGCTGAGCCCAAACTTAGACAGTAGTGTTTTTTTCGGCGGTGCACATCGACAGTTCCCAACGATATTTCAAAAACGACAGCGGAACTCTTTATAAAAAAAAAAATGGAGTGAAAATTTTCGTAGGGTGGTTTTCCGCCGAAAAATGAGCAGTACCACCGAGAAAACCGTGGGAAATGAAGTGGAAATTCTAGCCCCGTTAATGTCTTTCTGTTGCTTGGCAACACTCCTGAGAGAGCATTTGCTCAATGGATGTAGCTGACTCTCCCTCCAATGCAGGAAATATATTTTATACTTCTAGACTGTTGAGACTCTTGGGTTGATATTTCTGTATCAGAGATGAACTAGAATAGGCCCATCATTGTGTTCTCCAGTTGCAATGTTTTTTAGCGAAGGGAGAATAAATCACTTTTGTGTGCTTTGGACAGTTGAGCATTGAAGCTGACGTACCATGCCATATTTTTGCGATTGGTACATGTTTTCTCCAGATCTATAGTCTTCAGATTTTAGGAATGTTATTGTCCTTTCAAAATCATAACCTATCCATAACCTTGCCCCTGTGGAGTATTTGGGATTAACTATATGTCAAAGAAAGTGACTATACTTTGTGAACTGTTCAAAATAAACAATTCAATTTCTACAAAATGCCATTGTGTCTGACTCTCAATTCCATTTCATGCCCTTGCTGCTTCTGCTATAATTGGGATTGGACCATGTCATGATTACTGGTATATGGAGTAAACGACTTGCCAGTCGGTTACAGTGCAATGTTTCTGCTTAGGTGATGAGTGAAATGCTATAATGCCTGCAACAGAAAGGCCTCATCCTAGAATATTATTCTTGACAAAATTGAGCATTGAAGCTGACGTATCATGCCCCATTGAGATTGTTACATTTACTCCAGATCTATCGTCTTCATCAGATTTTAAGAATGTTATTGTGCTTTCAAAATCATGACCCATCTGTGGCAGTGGCAGCGTGGATACAAAATTAGATGCGAGACACGAGGCAGAGAGTAGTGATGAGCGGTTGTTTTTCAGATTGGAGAGAAGTATACACTGGTGTTTCCTGTTATTGATGCACATTAATGACCTGGACTTGGGTATAGAGG
The DNA here is from genome assembly GCF_044704955.1 of Pristiophorus japonicus. Classification (NCBI taxonomy): domain Eukaryota; kingdom Metazoa; phylum Chordata; class Chondrichthyes; family Pristiophoridae; genus Pristiophorus; species Pristiophorus japonicus. The sequence goes on along the minus strand of NC_091983.1, from coordinate 72,938,018 downwards.
GCATAATTTCAAAGTTTGCAGATGCTACAAAGCTTGAAAATGTAGTTAACAATGAGGAGGAAAGTGGTAGACTTCAGGAAGACAGACAGACTGGTGAAATGGGCAGGCACATGCCAGACTAAATTTTATGCAGAGAGGTGATGCAGTGTGGAAGAAAATAAATGATTAAGAGGCAGTATAAACTAAATGGTACAATTTTAAAGAGGGTACAAGAACAGAGAGACGTGAGGGTGTACGTACACAAATCTTTGAAAATGGCAGGACAAGTTGATAAGGCTGTTAAAACATACGGGATCCATGGCTTTATAAATTGACACGTAGGCTTGAATTTTAATAGCTTGTCAGGTTGGGAGTGTCGGGTTGGCTCAGAAGTGGGCAGGAAACCTGGGAGAACGGCAGGATTTGATATGCCTTGGAAACCTCTCTCACCCGCAACCAGCCAGATTGAGAGGCTGGCTGGCAGCGGGCAGTATACCTTCGGCACTACAAGTGGAGGGAGGAATCGTGTGGGGGTTGTAGAGTTGGCAGGATGGGGGGAGGGTCTCTGATAAGGTTTGGGGGGGGGGGGTTGCTGTTGGACAGGGACGCTGGATCCAGCAGTTCTCGTCTTCCATTAACTAACTGGTTTCCTGAGGCCTGCAAAACCCGCCCATCCACTGTTACATTTTAAATGGTAGTTAAATCTGAGACATACCAGCCTCATTATAATATTTAAATAGATAACCCACCTCCTAGCAGCGGGTTGGCTGCCCGCCCCCTTCCCGCCTTGTTAAAAGCGGAGGTGGATTTTGGTCGGGATTCAGATTTTTAACATTTTAACCTCCCACCCGACCCCACCCACCTGTTTTTTTTTTGGAGTTAAAATTCCCCCCCAGTGTACAAATGCAAGGAAGTTATTGGTGCTAATTGGTAGCTCTTTCAGAGAGCAGGCAGATTCAATGGTCAAATGGCCTCCTTCTGTGCTGTATGATTCAATGATTCCCTTCAAAATCCAAATTTACGCAGGCAGTTTCCATTATAAATCTGGATATAGGAATTTATAATGTGTGTGTATGTGTATATATATATATATATATATATATATAAAAATAAGGACAGAATGTATGACTTTAAAATGGGAACTGAATTATGTTTGAGTTCTCTGGTTTAATTATTTCCTGGCCTCTAACCTTGTTTGACCTAAAAAACTACACTTGGTCTTGGCTCCCATGTGTAATGCCACAACAGATTAACTGATATTTTATTGAACAATCTTGCATGGGGCATGCATTTCCTGTTAACAAACCTTACTTGTCATGATTTTTGATCATGCTTTTCTGTCAACATTCACTATTGTAAATTGCTATGTCAAATGTCACAAGGTAGTTGCAGATTTTGGTCACTAGGGGCCCAAAATTGGTGGACATACCACCCGTGGACCGCCGAGAAATGGGCGGACAACCAATTTCAGCCCCTAAGTGGTTATATAGAATGAACTTCTGAAGACTTCTGCCATCTTATGTATATAAAAAATAAACTTGTATTTATCAATTGACTGGGCATTACCATGGGCAATTTAATACTCTCTTTTTTGACCTATAGCATGCACTTTCTTTGCTTACAGGAAGGTCATGTTTATACTTAACCTTTCAGCTCTCCCAGCCCTAGGGATTTGCAACTCCAAGTTAGGTGGCACTGTGACAGCACTATCCCACCTGTGGTCAACTCCAGTTTGGTCTCTTGGTCCCTGCCAATAGAAATCATCTTTAAGTTCCTTTTAAGTGCTTTAAAAAAATATTAATAGGTGCATAACAAACATAAAGCTGTTTCTGTGTACGGCAGTGTGGGGATCCGGGTTAAGTAACACCTCAATTTTAAAATTCTCATCCTTGTTTTCAAACCTCTTCTCAACCTCACCCCTCCCTATCTCTAATCTCCTCCAGGTACACAACCCTCCGAGATATCGGCGCTCCTCAAATTTTGGCCTCTTGAGCATCCCTGATCTTAATTGTTCAACCATTGATGGCCATGCCTTCAGCTGCCAAGCCTCTAAGCGCTATATAAATACAAGTTGTTGTTGTTGACCCTATCCTGATCTCTCTACCCATTGGTGGCCTGCACCTGCCAGTGGAAAATGCAAACCAAAAGAATCTTGAGTTTTTTTTCCTGACACGCCATCCAGTGCCTTGTACTCAAAAGAAAAGTGAGAGAAAAGCAGCAACATGAAAGCAAGTAAGACAGATAAGAGAGTGCATATTTCCTACACATCACCCTAAACAACACCATGGAAGATCTCCTAGTCTTGTAATAAAAACAGTATGTGTGCAAGCCCTTCCTGTCTGTCACATTTATTGCATCACACTGCTCTGTGACACCTAATTATAGGCAAGTTTATTCTAGGCAAACTTCTTCCAGCTGATTGGCTGATACGCAAAGTATTTCCAACAATCGTACATAGCATTACATAATATCTACAGCACAGAAACAGCATAATGATATGAATTGTCTCCTAAGTAAACAGCCTCATCTGGCATTCTCATTGTCAATGGAAATTGTGACTGTTGCCAAGTCTGCCGGATTGCTCTATGGGAACCATGTGTTGTATAATGAGTATGATTGATGAACCTTGATCACGTGTCACATAATTGCTCCCAAAGCTTAACAGGAATGGGTTGGCTACTACAAAAAGTTTCAGCCACCAATAAAACTGCAAAGCTTCTACTCCATTCCCTGTTCTATGCTAGACTGCCCTAGCATCCACTCACTGCCTGTTACAATGCCCAGTTTGAAACAGTAACAACTTGCATTTATATAGCACCTTTAACATAGTAAAATGCCCCAAGGCGCTTCACAGAACTAAGCTGTCCCATTGCCTTTGTGAGCAAAGGCTGTTCTCTTATGTAGCTGGTGGGAAAGAGGATGATCACCGATCATGACCCTAGTCCCAGTCAGTGCCTTTCTGGTCAGCACCTGCTCCCAACTTGTTATTGTGTCCCAGTCTCTGAGTTCACTGCCATGCAGCAGTCCCAGCCATTTTTCACAGTCAGACAGCCATCAGTTATGCCCTACTTTGGGTATCAGTTTGAGCTTCTGGCTGCATCACACTCTCAGACATCTGCCCATCATGATTAGTAGCACACAGTTGTGCTCCCAGACATCAATCCCTCCCCCATATTAGTGTCAAAGAGCCCCTGCACAATGCTTCCAGACCAGCTATCCCACTCCAAACCTCAGACCCATTCCTTCTGTTAGTAGTCCCTGGTCCCCAGCAGTGCTCATGGACCCTCATCATGTTCCCAGGCTGCTCGCCTACCATCCTTCACCCTCCTGGATACATCCAAGTCTCACTCTGCTCTGCTTTCAAGTTCTAGCTCCAATTCCAGACCACCATTCCCTCTTTGCCAATCCCTTCGCAACAAACTTAGAATGTTACTTAACTGATCTATCTGGATTCAACTAAATGAAAGGAATGCAGCAGTGGAAGCCTATGAACAGCCTGTCAATAGCATTCCATGTTTGCTGCTGTCTCGTCGATGATGATTCTGTCAAGTTAATCTGTGTATTTCATTCAGTTTAGAATGAATCCCCACATCACAGTTTTCATATTGGCATAAAATTTGATTTGTTAAACAGAAGTAAAATGATGCTGAAATCTTTGTGCCACTGATATTCTATTGCAGTCTGCTGTGCATGTTGGGAGTTATCCGATTTTAGGGGAGGCTTGCTTCTAAACTGACTATTTGCCTGGTTTAATTTTATAGTTCTGTGTCATGCCTTCCTCTCACATCGGTGGTGTCCTGACGAGACACCGGCCCGGCTAAAACAGCCCACGGCTCGAGACCCCTAAGAAATCGGTACAATGGCGGAGGAAAAGGACAAACAGTTGCCTACTACCATTAAAGGCGGGCTGGCCCCACCTAATGTCTCAGACGGAGAAATTCTATGGCAACTAAAAGAATGCATAGAGCAACATTTTGACTTATCCAACACCTGTACCGAGATCGAACAAAAGAATGGCACCTCCAAGGGACACTGGACCTTGGATGAAATAAAGAAGGTCTGGGGAAAAATAACCCGCCTGAAGGAGAAGGTTAGTATCAAATGGTCCCTAGTCGTTATGGGTCAGATCCAACAGTGAAATAAAACCATAAAACAATCGTAATATGACCATGATTCAATGACTGCAAAGGATCAAAAGAAGGCGATTTGTGAACAGTTGGAAAAAAAACTTGAATTAGAAAAGGCACGAACGGAAATTACGAAGTTTAAGGCGGAAGTTGAAAAATTAAAAAATCAATCGGTAAAGCAACCGAAAGCAGAATGCACTGGGTTCTGGCCGGGATATCCAAGTCTGTGCCAGATAGGAGAGGACCAGCGGAAGATGCAGAGGCGTGAAGTGGGCTTGGAAACAGATTCTGAGTCTTCTAGCGAATCCAGCGGGGAAAGCGACATTGTCTCTCGGACGAAGCTTGCACCGCTGAAGAAAAAACGGGTTAAGGTTAAGACTGAGGAAAACTACTGACGCAGCGGGTGTGAAGACATGCCAAGCCAAGTACGCTCAGCATTACGACCACCAACCGGTGGACCCGGAGAAAATTGATAAGTGGTCTAAAGAACTACCGCACTCCAAAAAGAGGGGAATAAAGACATGGGAACAGCTGGAACGTATAAAAGGCATCTACCACCTTCACCCGTGGAACGGGGTCCAAGTTATGACTGTAATGGTGCCTGGATGAGCAGCAAGAAGACTGAACAAGGAAGTTGAGAATGCCCTTGGCGAAGATGAACAACTATTAGATGCTGGGTGGCAGGCAGTCAGGCGATGGTTGCAGGTATTCAGCCCCGCAAAGACGGATTGGGGAAAAATTGCAGCCTGCCAGCAGAAAGCCACGGAAGAAATGTTAGAATATGAAGAACGGTTTAAAACTGTGTGGTTGGAACACTCGGGGATGAACAATGACGGACCCGACGAGATGGACCAGAGCACTTCTGGACCCAGGAAAGCTGCCTTCGTTGCCGGCCTAAAACCAGAATTATCAAAAATGCTGATAGGGAACACCCAGGAACAACCCTTGTGGCGCTGGTGGATCGGTGTAAGCAATTGGATAGAGATATGGGAACTAAAGTCCGAACCATGCAGGCAGGATGGAAACCCAAGGATCCTGACAGACAACCGTCAGGAAAATTACCTGGAAAATACTACTATTGTGGGAAGAAAGGTCACTGGGCCAAAACCTGCGGAGCAAAACTACCAGGGAAAGGACGTCAAGGGTATAACCTGACACACAGGCAGGGTCCACATTCGGACAACAGCAGCCTCTTGGAACAACTTAAGCAGCTCTCCACACAGCAACAAGAGGAGTTGATAAAAGCAACAAAAAACTAGAGAAGCCCGCCTTCACCCTCGCGGCACCCCTCTTGACGCTGATCCAACAACGAGGGGATGGGATATATATAACTATGAAGGTGGGCGATCAAGAAATAGACTTTCTCCTGGATACGGTAGCGGAATTGACATGTTTACCCCATGCTACAAAAAGTTAATACCACTGGATGGCACGGTACAAACTGCCTATGGGGTTGGAGGTCACGATCTGGTGCTCAGTAGAACCTGACCCGTGTGCCTAGGACTTGGCCCACACGAATTGACTACATCGATCTCAACGGGCCCTGTGGATCAAGCCCTTTTGAGAATGGATGTCTTGACTCAGTTGGATTCCTTGTTGCATTTTGAGGATGGTCGGGTAACGTGGTTTATTAGATTTTTACGGAAAGAGGAACTGAAGGAACAGTCAATATGGGCTCAAGATAAAAATGACTGTGGCCTGCTCTAGATGGAACCCACATCATTTACTGGGACCTCTCCCCCTTGCACGAAACAGTATCCCATCAGTCCCACCTCTATTGCAGGAATCCTACCCATCATTCAACAACTAGAAGAGCGGGGCGTGCTGGTCAAGACACATAGTTCATCCAATAGCCCAGTATGGCCTGTGCAGAAAGCCAACAAGACCTGGCGACTAGCCGTCGATTACAGAAAGGCCAACCAGTGTATCGATCAGAAGGCCCCGGTCCGCCACCATTTTTCAGGCTCTAACACCAGAACATAAATACTTCTTGGTCATCGATATAGCCAACGGAGTTTGGTCAGTACCATTGGCACCTGAGGTCCAATTATTGTTTGCCTTCACCGTCCAACAGCAATAGTACACATGGACTCGGCTACCGCAGGGTTTTCATAACAGCCCTACGGTATTCCATATGGCCTTGCAAAGCCACTTACGAGAGTTACCTACCATGACCTCCACTGTCATCCAGTATGTCGATGATATTTTGTTGGCCTCCAACACAGAAGAACAGCACGTGCGAGACCTACACACATTACTGGACCACCTCCATCGGAAGGGACATAAGGCTAGCATCAACAAAGCGCAAATAGCCCAAAAAGAGGTGGTGTACCTGGGACAGAAGGAAGGAAGAAAGGAACTCACCCAGGACAGGACTGAAACCATTCGAACCGCCAAACAGCCCACTACTATTCAGGAACTCAGGTCCTTTTTGGGCTTGTGTAACTTTAACTGAAGTTAGGTCGACTCATACACACAGCTTGCCCAGCCGCTAAATGACCTCTTAAAGGGAAAACGGGCATCAAAAGAAGCCATCACCCTCACGGAAGATCAAGTAAAAGCCTTCGCCAGTCTCAAAAACGCATTATGTTCGGCACCGGCTCTGGGGATCCCCGATAATGGGAAGCCATTTATCTTGTTTGTCCATGAAAAAGAAGGATATATGACAGCAATCCCAATGCAGAAACATGGGAATCAATTGACACCTATTGGGTACTATTCAGCAAAATTAGACGCAGTAGCCCTCGGATGGGGAAGTTGCCTGAGGGCTAGGGAAGCCACCTGTTGAGCCGTAATGGTCACGGCGGGCATAGTCCTTGACCAGAAACTGACTATCAAATACCCCCACACCGTGCACGCCCTGCTGTCTATGAATAGAGTATCTCATGTGATGTCAGCTCGATGGACTCGATGGACAGCAGCTTTGGAAGCTCCCAATCTCCACATTGTCAGAGCAAGCCCAGTTAACCCCGCGACTATACTCCCGTGGCTGAGGAAGAAAAGTATGGGGAGGAACATGACTGTGTAGAAATTCTAAGAGAAACAGAGGAGCCTGCCCTAGCGGCGGAAGAACCTCTGCTCAATCCAGACCTCATCCTCTTCACGGACGGCTCCTATGTTGACAAGGGCATCAAAAAAGCAGGGTGGGCAGTTACAACTTTACATGAGAATGTAGGGAAAGGCTGCCTGCCCGCGGGAACGTCAGCCCAGCAGGCCGAACTGCGAGCCTTGTTGGAAGCATGCCAAATAGCAGAAGGACAGACAGCCAATATCTATACGGATTCATGATATGCTTTCGGAGTCGTTCATGACTTTCGTCAGCTATGGCAGAAAAAGGGATTCCTTACCACCGCCGGTACACCTATATGGAATGGAACAGAGGTCAGAGATCTACTGGAAGCCATGCAATTACCTCGGGAAGTATCCATTTTAAAGTGTAAAGCCCATACAAAGGAGAATACCATGGAGGCACAGGGGAATGCCCTAGCTGACCAAGCAGCCAAAGAAGCCGCATCCCAAGGCGCTTCCCCAGGAGAACCGACACGAATATGTAAATTGGAAGTACATGGTCTGACACAGGACCTACAGACAATGCAAGGAGAATGTTCTTGGGAGGAAAAATGGACGTGGATGGAGTCAGGAATGAAGCTATGTGAAGACGGCATGTGAAGGCAAAGAGATACCGATAAGCCAGTGGCACCTCAGTCGCTGATGCCTTTTCTAGCTCAACAGATCCACTCATGGGGGCACCTGGCTCCACAACAAATGACGGCGCGGTTTCAGAGAAGCTGGTGGGGCCGGGGGTTTAAGAAACATGCCCAGCTGGTAGTGGATCGTTGTGTAATCTGCCAGAAAAACAATCCCGGACCCATGATAGTAATGCCCCAACTAAGACCCCCCACCCCTGCCGGGCCTTTCCAGGACCTGCAGGCCGATTATATAGCTCTCCCTCCATGTCAAGGGTATACCGACGTTCTGGTGATCGTCGACCGATTCTCCAGATGGGTAGAGGCCGTCCCAATCAGAAGGGCCACGGCCACCCACACTGCCAAGGTCCTGTGCAAGGATTATATTCCCCGATGGGGGGGTTCCGAATAGTATTGACTCCGACCATTTTACGGGTGCTGTTTGCCAGAAGTTTGTAGGTTACTGAACATTACGTGGAACTTACACTGTCCTTATCACCCACAGTCATCCGGGCAAGTAGAACAGATGAATCGGACTCTGAAACAACGACTTGCCAAATATCACCAGGAGGGATCTCCATGGCCCCAGGCACTACCAATAGTGCTGTATAACGTCAGGGCAACCCCAAATAGAACTACAGGTCTGAGTCCATTTGAAGTAATAACAGGGAGACCCATGTCATTGCCAGGAACCATCGATTTGCAAAAAGCAGACTGTCATTTGATGAGTGACACTCTATTAGAATACTGCCGAAACCTAACAAATACTATTAGTTCTGTTTCCCAACAGGTATTGGCAGCCTGGGGCGATCCACCAGAAGGAGGACATGACATTGTCCCAGGAGTCTGGGTCTATGTGAAGAAAATACATAAGGAACCTCTGGGTGCCAAGTGGGAAGGACCTTACCAAGTGTTACTGACTACCCAGTTGGCTTTTAAAGTCCAAGGGAAGAAGGCTTGGATTCACGCATCACACGCTAAACGAGCACCCAGTGACTGAAACTTTTAATCTAATAAGGACATTTACTCTTGACAAAATGCCTAAATTCGGTATGATACTGTCTGTATGTATGTTAGGCATCTTCCTATCCTCGACCATCCAACCCTATACACCTAAGTTAGTGAAAAGGGAATTACATGTGAACACCTTTATGTACATGTCATGTAGCTATGCTAAGGAAGCCAATGTCTCCAGTTGCTGGATATGTGCGCATGTACCCATCCATTCAGAGGGAGGCATCCCCTTGAGACCTATCCCCTGTAATGTATCAGAAGTAAGGGACTGGTACCTCTCTGGACCGTTAGAGAGAACGCGCTTCCCAAACAATGTGGCCAATAAGGAGGAATTAAAGAAGAAAATGAGGGAAACCCGCGAAGCCTTTAATTCGGCGGGTTATAAAAACCCCTTTTATGGGAGTTACCAACCCAATTATAACTGGACCCTAAAGCCCCCGTTCTTGGTCCTCACCAACACCTCAGGGATTAGGAAGACCACAAGGGCTGGTATTTCTGATTAGAAACCAAACCAGAGGGCAAGAAATGGGGTACAGCAATTGTTCCTAGTATTTCAATGTAATTCCCGGCGCTAACACCAGCTTTCTGACATTCCGGAGCCTTACGGGCGAGAATAATTTCAACCAGGAGTAGTATCTTGAGGCGGTAGCTCGCTATACCACCTATAATGGTACCTACTTTATTTGCAGCCACAGGGCTTTACGTCTGGCTGCCAGTATCTTGGATAGGATCTTGCTATTTGGGTTATGTTGTACGCTACATCTGTCATTCGACCTCCCTGCCAGTGGCACCTCATCAACAGCGGGTGAAATGGGCCATCACGGAGGCTGAGAGATTCTTTGCCATCCTGCTCCCATGGTCTGGAACTACCAAACTGGCAAGGAAGTCTATCAATATGGCATCTGTCCTGGAAAAGGTAGCCAATGATACTGCTGAAGTCCTAACTAAAATAAGCGCCGAAATGGTAGCCATCCGCACAACAGCCCTACAGAATAGAATGGCCCTTGACTTTATCCTAGCTGAAAAAGGTGGTACCTGTGACCTCATCAGAAACGAATGTTGTACTTACATCCCAGATAGCTCCGAGGATATTACCAACTTGGCGGAACATATTAAAAAGGAGGTGGAAATGCTTTAACAACCCCCAACACCCACCTTGTGGAATTGGGCAACTGGATGGTTGGGCTCTGTCATGTATGTAACCTCAATGTAACACCACTGTATACACTACTGTATACACTCAACTGAGATGAATACCTTGACCACAAGGGGTGAACTTGTGGGAGACACTCCTTACCTGATCACACAGGTATAAAAAGGGAGGTTCCATGCAGGGTCATCACTTGGAGTCCTGTGAATAAAGAGTTAAGGTCACAGAGTGACCTTGTTCCCAGACTGTGCCTCGTGTGGTTTCATGCTGTAGAGTAAGGACTTTACATTGGCGACGAGAAACGGGAATTCACGACCCACGAGAATGGCCACCGGTAGCACAGAGGAATGGTACTGTGTTGGGGAAGACTGGGACGATTTTGTCGAGAGGCTTCAGCAAAGCTTCGTCACGAAAGAATGGCTGGGGGATGCAGAGGCCAACAAGCGAAGGGTTCATCTTTTGACCAGCTGCGGACCAAAGACTTACGCGCTCATGAAGGACTTACTAGCACCTTTGAAGAACTTAGCAAATTGATCGGGGAGCACCTCAAACTGGCGAGTAGCATACATATGGCCCAACACAGATTCTACATCCACCAACATCAGGAAGGACAGAGCATACCGGACTTCGTAGCGGACCTCCGGCGTTTGGCCAGCCTCTGTAAGTTCACAGACGCCTGCAGGGGGGAGATGCTAAGGGACTTCTTTATCGAGAGCATCGGTCATGCGGGGATTTTCCACAAGTTAATTGAGACCAAGGATTTGACCTTGGAAGCGCCGGCGTTGCTAGCTCAAACTTTCATGGCGGGGGAGGAAGAGACGAAAATAATATACGCGCTCAATTCTGCCCCTAATGCGGCGAGGGATCAGGGAGTCAACATCATCAATGCGGCTCAGAGTCCCGCAGGCAGGCAGGGGCAGTTCAACACCCCCCATGCAGCAATAGACCCCAGAGTAGGACTTGAACAGAGACAATGGCAGGCTGAATGGACATTCACGCCATCACAGTGGACAATGCGGCCCGGGATGGGGCCATTGACACCCACTAATAGGGTACTTAAAAGCAGTCCAAGGGACAGTCAGCGCGGAATGCCTAGCCATAGTCCCTTTGTTCCCAACAATGGAAGCTTTAACTAATGCTGGAGGTGTGGGGAAAACACCCAGCCAGATCTCGCAGATTTCAACAGTTTATCTGCAGGAACTGCAGTCTCAGTGGCCATTTAGCTCGAATGTGCAGGAAGCCTGCAACTAGACTAATATATGAGGTGGATGGACCAGAAGAGGGTCCTCTGAGGCAGGATGACTTTTGGGGCGAATCGATGGACGCCGAGGTTCAGCGGGTCCATGTGGCGAATATTCACAGTTCATACACCAAAACGCCACCCATGATGATGAAGGTTTTGTTAAATGGTATCCCTGTATGCATGGGGCTGGACACTGGGGCCAGCCAGTCACTCGTGGGCATTCAGCAATTTGAGAAGCTATGGCCATTTAAAGCCAGTAGACCAAAATTAGCATGTGTTGAGACACTATTATGGACTTACACTAAAGAAATCATTCCGGTGCTAGGCAGTGCAATGTTGGCTATCACATACAACGGGTTAGTGAATCGGCTGCTGCTCTGGATTGTCCCGGCCAATGGTCCCGCACAGTTGGTGAGTAGCTGGTTAGCCGAGATGAACTGGAAATGGGGGGATGTTCATGCAATGTCATCTGTGGAGTGAAGTTCGTGCTCACAAGTTCTGCAACAATTCGATTCACTATTCCAACCTGGCGTCGGGACTTTCAAAGGCACTAAGGTCGTGATACACATCACCCCAGGCGCCAGGCCAGTGCACCACAAAGCCAGAGCGGTGCCTTACGTAATGCGGGAAAAGATCGAGAGCAAATTGAACTGGCTGTTGAGAGAGGGCATCATCTCGCCTGTTGAATTCAGCGACTGGGCGAGCCCCATCGTTCCCGTCCTAAAAGCGGATGGCTCTGTCAGGATCTGTGGCAACTACAAGGCCACCATCAATCGGGTGTCCCTACAAGACCAATACCCGCTCCCGAGAGCGGAGGACCTTTTCGCCACGCTGGCAGGTGGCAAGCTGTTCACCAAGTTGGACCTCACTTCAGCCTATATGACCCAGGAACTGGCCAATGAATCAAAACTGCTGACCACCATTACCACGCACAAGAGACTGTTTGTTTATAACAGGTTCCCGTTTGGCATTCGATCAGCGGCCGCGATTTTTCAACGAAACATGGAAAGCCTGCTTAAATCCATTCCTGGAATGATCGTATTCCAGGACGACATCCTCATCACGGGTCAAGACACCGAGGAACACCTCCACAACCTGGAGGAGGTGCTACGCCAACTGGACCGGGTAAGCCTGCGACTCAAGAAGTCCAAATTTGTGTTTTTAGCCCCTGAGGTTGACTTTCTGAGCAGGAGGGTTGCTGCAGATGGGATTTGGCCCACTGAATCCAAAACACAGGCGATTCGACAAGCACCCAGGCTCTGCAAAACATCGGAGTTGCGTTCATTCCTGGGACTGCTGAACTATTTCAGGAAACTTCTGCTGAATTTGAGCACATTGTTGGAGCTGCTACATGTGCTCCTGCGTAAGGTTTGCGATTGGTTTTCGGGGAACTATCAGGAAGGGGTTTTGATCGGGCACTTGTTCAAACAAGTTGTTGACCCTGTAGACCCTTGTAAAAAATTGGTTCTTACATGTGATGCATCATCCTATGGGGTTGGGTGCGTGTTGCAGCAGGGCAATGCTGAGGGTCAACTACAACCTGTGGCTTATGCCTCCAGGTCGCTCTTTCAAGCAGAACGAGAATATGGCATGGTCGAGAAGGAAGGGCTTGCATGTGTCTATGGGGTGAAAAAAATGCATCAGTACCTCTTTGGTAGGGAGTTTGAGTTGGAGACGGGCCACAAGTCATTAACATCCCTGTTATCTGACAGCAAGGCTATCAATGATAACGCATCAGCTCGCATACAGCGATGGGCCCTCACACTGGCTGCTTATAACTACTCCATCCGGCACAGGCCCGGCACTGAAAATTGCGCTGACGCGCTCAGCAGGCTTCCACTGGCCACCACTGAGGGGGCAGCGGAGCAAAGTGCTGAGATGGTCATGGCTGTCGATGCCTTTCTCAGCGCAGGCTCCCCCATCACAACCCGCTAGATCAAAATCTGGACAGAGATCCCCTCCTATCCCTGATTAAGAAATGTGTCCTGACTGGGGATTGGGCGCCCGCACACGAAGCATGCCCTGAGGAGGTCAGACCGTTCCACAGATGGATGGATGAGCTCTCCATCCAAACCAACTGCCTACAATGGGGCAGCTGGGTAGTTATGCCCCAGAAGGTCAGGGAGGCATTCATCAGGGAACTCCACAGCGAGCACCCAGGCATTGTGCTGATGAAGGCCATTGCCCGGTCACACGTTTGGTGGCTAGGAATTGATTCAGACCTGGAACACTGTATTCGCAGGTGCACGACGTGTGCCCAGCTGAGTAATGTCCCCAGGGAGGCCCCGCTCAGCCTGTGGCCCTGGCTCACTAGACCATGGTCACGCATTCATGTTGACTATGCGGGCCCGTTCATGGGTAAGATGTTCCTTATTGTGGTAGATGCGTACTCGAAATGGATCAAGTGCATCATTCTAAATTCATGCACGTCATCCACCACCATGGAAAGCCTCCGTGCAATCTTTGCAACCCATGGCTTGCCGGACATCCTGGTTAGTGATAATGGCCCATGTTTCACAAGCTACGAATTCCGGGAGTTTATGTCGGGCAATGGCGTAAACCACGTCAGGACTGCGCCGTTCAAACCGGCCTCCAATGGTCAGGCGGAACGTGCAGTCCAAATCATTAAGCAAGGTATGCTTAGGATTCAAGGACCCTCCCTACAATGCCGCCTATCGCGTCTCCTGCTGGCCTATAGATCCTGACCGCACTCGCTCACGGGGGTCCCACCCGCAGAGCTACTAATGAAACGTACACTCAAAACTCGGTTGTCCCTCATTCACCCAGTCCTGACCGACATAGTTGAGGGCAAGCGCAAGTCACAAAACGAGTACCATGACCGTAATGCGAGGGGGAGATGTTTAGAAATAAATGATCCTGTATTCATCCTCAATCATGCCATGGGGCCCAAATGGCTCAAGGGTACTGTAATTGACAAAGAGGGGAATAAGATAATCGTGGTAAAACTCAACAATGGTCAGATATGCCGTAAGCATCTGGACCAAGTAAAAAAAAGGTTCAGCGTCGACACGGAGGAACCTGAAGAAGACGATGAGTTGGAGCTCACAACACCGCCAGTCAACGAGCAACAAGAGCAATCAGAAGAATGCACAGTCCCTGCGGTCAGCCCGGACAGGCCGGAATCACCACAGGTAACAGACACTCACGTCAACGTCTAACAACCAGAGCCCCAACTGCGGCGCTCCACGAGGGAGCGTAGACCACCTGAAAGACTAAACCTATGATCCCAATAAGACTTTGGGGGGGAAGGTGATGTCATGTATGTAACCACATTGTAACAACACTGTATTACTGTATACACTCAACCTAGATGCACACCTTGACCACAAGGGGTGAACTTGTGGGAGACACTCCTTACCTGATCACTCAGGTATAAAAAGGGAGGTTCCACGCAGGGTCATCGTCTTTGGAGTCCTGTGAATAAATAGTTAAGGTCACAGAGTGACCTTGCTCCCAAAATGTGACTCGTGTGGTTTCATGCTGTAGTGTAAGGACTTTACAGGCTCGATAGGGAGCTCCATGGTGGAAGGGCTGGTCTTATTCTTTGTTGTTATTGTAGTGTTGTATTGTTTGCTTATGTTGATCAGATGCTGTTACAATCAAGCAACTGTGGCCGCAGCTCCACAGCCAAGACGCCTCAAGGATTCCTGTAAGCCCTCTTTGCACCACACTGGAGCTTGTTATGTTTAATGAAAGAGCATGTATTGTTTGCTTATCAGATTGTATGATTCACTTAAGGAAGAATCAAAGGGGGCATTGATGGGGAATAGGCAAACTATGGCTCGCTGAGTGCAACAGGGGAAAACCACTGACAGCAGTCAAATTGTGTACATACACCAGCAGGCCAATCACATTATGACAACAGAGACTTGTAGACCAATAGTACGCTTATGCCCTGAACCCAATCGGGACCTACATGCACCAGCAGGCCAATCACAGTATGACAACACTGATTTGCAGACCTACATGCACCAGCAGGCCAATCACAGTATGACTGTCATGTATTCAACTATCATTGTAACCCATGTATAAGCTGACCTAAGTTGTACACCTTGAGAACATTGACCACAAGGGGGTGAACTTGTGGGAGACACTCCTAACCTGGACTTTCAGGTATAAAAGTGGAAGCTCCACCCACCTTCATCACTTGAGTGCTAGCAAATAAAGGTTACTGGTCACAGAGTGACCTTCTCTCAAGCATGGGCCTCGTGTGCATTTATACTGTTTCGTAAGGACATATTATTGGCGACGAGAAACTGGGATTTAAACCACGCGAGCATGGTCACTAGCAGCACAGAAGAGAGGTACTGTGTTGGTGATGATTGGGATGACTTTATTGAGAGACTACAGCAAAGTTTTGTCACTAAGGAATGTTTGGGACAGGATTCGGCCGACAAACGCAGGGCTCATCTCCTGACGGTTTGTGGATCCAGAATGTACTCCCTGATGAAGGACCTCCTAGCGCCAGAGAAGCCGGCTGACAAGACATTAGAAGAGCTCAGTAAGTTGATCAGGGAATACCTTAAAGCGGTGAGCAGCATGCACATGGCGAGACACCGGTTTTACACGCACCGGCGGCGAGACGGGTAAAGCGTTCCAGACTTCGTGGCAGATCTCCGGCGACTGGCGAGTCTATGTAAGTTCCCAGATGCAAGCAGAGCGGAGATGCTGCGAAACCTTTTTATTGAGGGCATCGGGCATGCTGGGGTTTTCAGGAAACTGATTGAGACCAAAGACTTGACCTTGGAAGCGGCGGCTCTGATAGCCCAGACATTTATCTCAGGGGAGGAAGAGACCAGAATGATATATGACAAAAATATTGGCTCAAATGCAGCAAACGACCAGGGAGTCAACATTGTTAACGCGGCACACAGTTCTCTAGGCAGGCAAGGGCAATCACACATGCCCCAGCATGTAGTCAAACCCAAAGGGGGAATTCAACAGAGACAATGGCTAGCTGAACGGCGATTCACGCCATCGCAATGGACAATGCGGCCAGTAATGGGGCCATCAACACCTGTTAATGGTGCGCTTAAGGACAGTTACAGAGACAGTCAGAGACGATCGACTGGTAATGGACCTTTTGTTTCCAACAACGGGGCCTCAAGCTCAAGCAATATACTTGCAGAAACTGCAATGTCAGCGGTCACTTGGCGCATATGTGCAGGAAGCCTGCAGCCAAGTTGATGTACGAAGAGGACGGGCCCGATGTAAGCCCTACAAGGCCAAATGAATACTGGGGGAAATCGCTGGAAGCTGAAGTTCAGCGAGTTCATGTGGAGCACATATACAGTTCATTTACCAGGATGCCACTGATAATGATGAAAGTGCTCCTCAATGGCATCCCAGTATTAATGGAGCTAGACACGGGGGGCCAGCCAGTCCCTGATGAGTACCAAACAGTTCGAAAGGTTGTGGGTGTCCAAAGCCAGGAGGCCCAAATTATTGCCGATTGACGCACAGCTATGGACATATACAAAGGAGATCATTCCGGTGCTAGGCAGTGCCACGGTAGTCGTGACCCACAAAGATTCGGAGAACAGGTTGCCACTCTGGATTGTCCCGGGGGACGGTCCACACTACTGGGGAGGAGTTGGCTTGCTGTCATGAACTGGAAATGGGGCGATGTCAATGCAATTTCTTCTGTGGAGCGAGTATCATGCTCACAGGTCCTGGACAAATTTGACTCGTTATTTCAACCCGGCATTGGCACTTTCATGGGGGCCAAGGTAGTAATTCACATAAATCCAGACGCCAAGCCAGTACACCACAAGGCCAGAGCGGTGCCGTACGTGATGCGGGAAAAGATAGAGTGCGAATTGGACCGCCTGTTGAGGGAAGGCATCATCTCGCCAGTTGAATTCAGTGACTGGGCGAGCCTGATCATGCCGGTGCTCAAGGTGGATGGATTGGTCAGGATATGTGGCGATTACAAGGCCACCATCAATCAGGTGTCACTCCAAGACCAGTACCCACTACCGAGAGCAGAGGACCTCTTTGCGACGCTATCCAGTGGCAAACTCTTTTCAAAATTGGACCTGACCTCAGCTTACATAACCCAGGAGCTGGCGAGTGAGTCGAAGAAGCTGACCACCATCACGACACACAAGGGGTTGTTTGACTATAACAGATATCTGTTCGGGATTCGTTCGGCCACCACGATCTTTCAGCGAAATATGGAAAGCCTCCTCAAGTTGATTCCAAGGACGGTGGTTTTTCAAGACGACATCCTCATCACGGGTCGCGATACTGAAGAACACCTCCACAACTGGAAGAGGTGCTATGCAGACTGGACCGGGTAGGGCTGCGACTGAAAAAGGCAAGTGCATCTTCTTAGCTCCAGAGGTAGAATTCCTGGAGAGGAGGGTAGCAGCAGACGGAATCAGACCTACTGCATCCAAAACGGAAGCGATCCAGAGAGCACCCAGACCCCGTAACACGACAGAGCTGCATTTGCTCCTGGGGCTCCTGAACTATTTTGGTAACTTTCTTCCAAAATTGAGCATGCTGTTAGAGCCGCTACACGTGCTCCTATGCAAAGGTCACGATTGGGTCTGGGGGAGCAGCCAGAAAAGGGCTTTTGATAGAGCACGCAATTTGTTATGCTCCAACAAACTGTTAATGTTATATGACCCCGTGTAAGAAACTTGTTTTAATGTGTGATGCATCGTCCTATGAGGTCGGGCGTGTGTTGCATCATGTGAATGCCAATGGTCAGTTACAGCCGGTAGCTTATGCCTCCAGAAGTCTGTCCCAGGCAGAAAAGGGCTACGGGATGGTAGAAAAGGAAGTGCTAGCATGTGTATATGCAGTAAATTAAATGCACCAGTACCTGTTTGGCAGGAAATTTGAGCTGGAGACAGATCACAAACCCCTAACGTCCCTTTTGGCCGACAACAAGGCCATAAATGCGAATGCATCGGCCCGCATACAGAGGTGGGCACTTACATTAGCCACCTATGACTACACAATTCGGCACAGACCGGGCACTGAAAACTGCACCGATGCACTCAGCAGGCTCCCACTAGCCACCACTGAGGGGGCAACTGTGCATGATGCTGAGATGGTCATGGTTGTTGAAGCTTTCGAAAGCGAAGGCTCACCTGTGACAGCTCATCAGATTAAAGTCTGGACAAATAAAGTCCAGCTACTGTCTTTAGTTAAGAAATGTGTCCTGAATGGGGACTGGCCAGCCACGTACGGGGCATGCCCTGAGGAATTTAAACCGTTTCATAGGCACAAGGATGAACTCTCGATTCAGGCCGATTGCCTACTGTGGGGAAACCGAGTAGTCATGCCCCAGATGGGCAGAGAGGTGTTTACCAGAGAATTTCACAATGAGCACCCGGGCATTGTCATGATGGAGGCAATTGCCAGGTCACACGTTTGGTGGCCAGGGATAGATGCAGACCTGGAACTTTGTTTTCGCAGGTGCAACACGTGTGCTCAGTTGGGCAACGCACCCAGGGAAGTCCCCGTTAGCCCCTGGTCCTGGCCCGCCAAGTCATGATCACACATCCATGTAGACTATGCAGGTCCTTTCATGGGAAAAATGTTTTTGGTTATAGTAGACGCCTACTCCAAATGGATTGAGTGTGCCATTTTAAATTCAAGTCCATCCTCTGCCACGGTAGAAAGTCTACGGGCAATGTTCGCCGCCCATGATCTACCGGATGTCTTGGTCAGCAACAATGGCCCGTGCTTCACAAGCACTGAATTCCAGGACTTCATGGCAGCCAATGGAATCAACCATGTCAGAACGGCACCGTTCAAACCGGTTTCAAACGGCCAGGCGGAACGAGCAGTGCAGATAATCAAACAGGGGATGCTCAGAATCCAAGGGGGTTCCCTACAAAGCCGCTTATCACGCCTCCTGTTGGCCAATAGATCCCGACCACACTCGCTCACAGGGGTTCCACCCACAGAGCTGCTAATGAAAAGGACGCTCAAAACCAGGTTATCCCTTATACACACTACTATGAAAGAAATTGTTGAGAGCATGCGTCAGTCACAATGTGACTACCATGACAGGAATGCGAGGGCGCGATGTATTAATGTCAATGACCCTGTTTTTGTCCTTAATTACGCTGCAGGGCCCAAATGGCTTGCCAACGACGGGAATAGGGTTTTGGTAGTTAAACTTACCAATGGACAAATCTGCCGCAAACACGTGGATCAAACTAAAAGGCGGTTCAGCAACCCCATAGAAGAAGCAGAGGAAGAACACGACGTAGAGTTTACTCCACCACAGGTGACCGAACACCGGAACCAAGTGGAGGAGAGCCCAGTCACTGTGGGCAGTCCGGACAGGCCTGAGGCACCGCAAACAGCAGACACTCAGGCCAGCGCCCAACAACCGGAGCCCCAACTCAGGCGTTCTACAAGGGAGTGTAAACCACCAGAGAGACTTAACCTGTGATCCCAATAAGACTTTGGGGGGGAGGTGATGTCATCTATTCAACTATCATTGTAACCCATGTAACCCATATCAAGAAAGACTGGATCAACTGGGCTTGTATTCACTGGAGTTCAGATGAATGAGAGGGGATCTCATAGAAACGTTTCAAATTCTGACGGGTTGAGACAGGTTAGATGCAGGAAGAATGTTCCCAATGTTGGGGAAGTCCAGAACCAGGGGTCACAGTCTAAGGATAAGGGGTAAGCCATTTAGGACCGAGATGAGGAGAAACTTCTTCACCCAGAGAGTGGTGAGCCTGTGGAATTCTCTACCACAGAAAGTTGTTGAGGCCAATTCACTAAATATATTCAAAAAGGAGTTAGATGTAGTCCTTACTACCAGGGGGATCAAGGGGTATGGCAAGAAAGCAGGAATGAAGTTGCATGTTCAGCCATGAACTCATTGAATGGTGGTGCAGGCTCGTCGGGCCGAATGGCCTACTCCTGCACCTATTTTCTATAAGTTGACCTAAGTTATACACCTTGAGAACATTGACCACAATGGGGTGAACTTGTGGGAGACACTCCTAACCTGGACTTTCAGGTATAAAAGGGGAAGCTCCACCCACCTTCATTACATGAGGTCATGGTAATAAAGGTAACTGGTCACAGAGTGACCTTCTCTCAAGTATGGGCCTCGTGTGCATTTATACTGTATAGTAAGGACACATCAATGGCAACACAGACTTGTAGACCATTAGTACGCTTATGCCTTAACCCAATCGGGACTTACATGCACCAGCAGGCCAATCACAATATGACAACACAGACTTGCAGACCAATAGTACGCGAGGGGGAGTCGGCGGGGGGGCGGGGGGGGGGTGGGTGTGCACGACTAATGTAAACTGTATAAATGAAGCTGGCCAAGAACCACGTGTGTGATATTTTTTTGTAATGGAGATCTGAAGATGTAACGAATACATGCTGCAATAAAGTTCACCTGTATCTAACACCGGACCCCAAATCTCATTAAGAATGAAGAGATCTAACAAACAGCCTATCAATAGCATTCCATATTTGCTGCTGTCTCATCGACGATGATTCTGTCAAGTTAATCTGTGTATTTCATTCAGTTTAGAATGAATCCCCACATCACAGTTTCCATATTGGCATAAAATTTGATTTGTTAGACAGAAATAATATGATGCTGAAATCTTTGTGCCACTGTTATTCTATTGCAGTCTGTTGTGCATGTTAGGAATTATCCGATTTTAGGGGAGGCTTGCTACTAAACTGACTATTTGCCTGGTTTAATTTTATAGTTCTGTGTCAAGCCTTCTTCCTTTGTTTGGTAAGCCTGATTTACATGATAGCCCTAAATACATCTGGTTTGTAGATTGGGCAGAATAATAAGAGATCTGCATTACTTTACTGGTGCATTGCCTGCAGTAGCCATGACAGGAGCTGACGACTGCTGGACAGACCACCGCCTAATCCAATCCATCATTGACATCAACATAGCCCCAAAGCGGAAGGGGCAGCAGAAGCAGTGCCGCAAAAAAGTCACTGCCGGGGCACTTAAAGACCCAGCTAACAGAGCCCTATATAGTCAGCGCCTCACAGCTAACCTGGCGTGCCTTGATGACCCAAGATGCAAAATGCCCACAGCGCTTGGTCTGCCCTCCAGGCCTCCATAACCAGTGCCTGCGAAGAGACGCTCGGTCACTCAACCAGGAAACACCAGGACAGGTTTGATGAGAATGACCAGGAGTTCCAAGAGCTAATCGATCTCAAGCACAGGGTATTTCTGAGCCTTAAACAACAATCCAACTCGGGAGCAGCAAGGCAGCATTACAGACGGCTTAAGACTGAGGTCCAACAAAAAACCCAGGACCTAAAGAACAGGTGGTGGATGGAGAAAGCACAGGAGATACAGCAGCTGGCCGTCAGCCATGATGTGCAAGGATTCTTCATCACAGTCAAGGCCACCTACGGTCCAAACACCCAAGGCCCCACCCCACTGCTGGCCAAGAATAGGAAAACACTCATCAAGGACACCGAGGCAGTCAGGGCCCGCTGGAAGGAGCACTTCGAAGATCTCCTCAATGGAGAGTCTGCCTTTGTCTCGAGTGTTCTCGACTCCATCCCGCAGCATGCTACCTGCCACCACCTCAGTAAAACCCCAACACTGCACGAGGTAGAAAAAACCATAAGACAGCTTAAGTGCAACAAAGCTACGGGTGCGGATGGAATCCCCGCTGAGGCACTGAAGTATGGCAGAGAGGCACTGATGGCGCGAATACATGACCTCATCTCTCTCATCTGGAGGGAGGAGATCATGCCGGGAGATCTCAGAGATGCAGTGATCGTGACCATCTTTTAAAAAGGAGACAAGTCCGACTGCAGCAACTACAGAGGAATCTCCTTGCTATCAACCACTGGGAAAGTCGTTGCTAGAGTTCTCCTCAACCGTCTTCTCCCTGTGGCTGAGAAGCTCCTCCCGGAGTCACAGTGCGGATTTCGTCCCCTATGGGGCACAACGAACATGATTTTTACAGCGTGACAGCTGCAAGAAAAATGCAGGGAGCAGCACCAGCCCTTATACATGGCCTTCTTCGATCTTACAAAGGCCTTTAACACTGTCAACCGCGAGGGTCTATGGAGCATACTCCTCTGTTTCAGATGCCCCCAAAAGTTTGTCAACATCCTCCACCTGCTCCACGACGACATGCAGGCCGTGATCCTTACCAAGGGATTCATTACAGACCCAATCTACGTCCGGACCAGGTTCAAACAGGGCTGCGTTATCACTCAAACCCTCTTCTCAATCTTCCTCGCTGCCATGCTCAACCTCACAGTCAACAAGCTCCCCGCTGGAGTGGAACTAAACTACAGAACCAGTGGGAACCTGTTCAAACTTCTCCATCTCCAGGCCAGGTTCAAGACCACCCCAACCTCTGTCGTCAAGCTACAGTACGCGGACGATGTCTGCGCCTGCGCACACTCAGAGGCTGAACTCCAAGTCATAGTAACGTTTCCTCTGCCCACCTTTGGCTCATTTGCTGTGAAGGAGTTCTGAGTAGAGCGCTAGCTTTGGGAGTCTCGTGTTTGGCTTGCGAACAATGTGGCCTGCCCAGCGGAACTGATCAAGTGTGGTCAGTGCTTCAATGCTGGGGACGTTGGCCTAGTCAAGGACACTAACGTTGGTGCGTCTGTCCTCCTAGGAGATTTGTAGGATCTTGCGGAGACATCGTTGGTGGTATTTCTCCAGCGACTTGAGGTGTCTACTGTACATGGGCCATGTCTCTGAGCCATGCAGGAGGGCGAGTATTACTATAGCCCTGTAGACCAGGAGCTTGGTGGCAGATTTGAGGGCCTGATCTTCAAACACTCTTTTCCTCAGGTGGCCGAAGGCTGCACTGGTGCACTGGAGGCGATGTTGGATCTCGTCATCAATGTCTGCTCTTGTTGATAAGAGGCTCCCGAGGTATGGTCCACATTGTCCAGGGCCATGCCATGGATCTTGATGACTGGGGGGCAGTGCTGAGCGGTGTGGACAGGCTGGTGGAGGACCTTTGTCTTACGGATGTTTAGCATAAAGCCCATGCTTTTGTATGCCTCAGTAAATAGAAGCAAAGAAACATAGAAAATAGGTGCAGGAGTAGGCCATTCGGCCCTTCGAGCCTGCACCACAATTCGATACGATCATGGCTGATCATTCCCTCAGTACCCCTTTCCTGCTTTCTCTCCAGACCCCTTGATCCCCTTAGCCATAAGGGCCATATCTAACTCCCTCTTGAATATATCCAATGAACTGGCATCAACAACTCTCTGCGGTAGGGAATTCCACAGGTTAACAACTCTCTGAGTGAAGAAGTTTCTCCTCATCTCACTCCTAAATGGCCTACGCTTTATCCTAAGACTGTGTCCCCTGGTTCTGGACTTCCCCAACATCGGGAACAATCTACCCGCATCTAACCTGTCCCGTCCCGTCAGAATCTTGTATGTTTCTATGTGATCCTCTCTCATCCTTCTAAACTCCAATGTATAAAGGCCCAGTTGATCCAGTCTCTCTCATATGTCAGTCCAGCCATCCCAGGAATCAGTCTGGTGAACCTTAGCTGCACTCCCTCAATAGCAAGGACGTCCTTCCTCAGATTAGGAGACCAAAACTTAACACAATATTCCAGGTGGGGCCTCACCAAAGCCCTGTACAACTGCAGTAAGACCTCCCTGCTCCTATACTCAAATCCTCTAGCTATGAAGGCCAACATACCATTTGCCTTCTTTACTGCCTGCTATACCTGTATGTCAACTTTCAATGACTGATTTACGCTGACACCCAGGTCTCGTTGCACCTCCCCTTTTCCTAATCTGCCACCATTCAGATAATATTCTGTCTTCGCGTTTTTGCCCCCAAAGTGGACAACCTCACATTTATCCACATTATACTGCTTCTGCCATGCATTTGCCCCCTCACCTAACCTGTCCAAGTCACCCTGCAGCCTCTTAGCGTCCCCCTCACAGCTCACACCGCCACCCAGTTTAGTGTCATCTGCAAACTTAGAGATATTGCACTCAATTCCTTCATCCAAATCATTGATGTATATTGTAAATAGCTGGGGTCCCAGCACTGAGCCCTGCGGCACTCCACTCGTTACTGCCTGCCATTCTGAAAAGGACCCGTTTATCCCGATTCTCTGCTTTCTGTCTGCCAACCAGTTCTCTATCCACATCAGTATATTACCCCCATGTGCTTTGATTTTGCACACCAATCTCTTGTGTGGGACCTTGTCAAAAGCCTTTTGAAAGTCCAAATACACCACATCCACTGGTTCTCCCTTGTCCACTCTACTAGTTACATCTTCAAAAAATTCCAGAAGATTTGTCAAGCATGATTTCCCCTTCATAAATCCATGCTGACTTGGACTGATCCTGTCACTGCTTTCCAAATGCGCTGCTATTTCATCCTTAATAATTGATTCCAACATTTTCCCCACCACTGATGTCAGGCTAACCCGCTTTCTCTCTCCCTCCCTTTTTAAAAAGTGATGTTACATTAGCTACCCTCCAGTCCATAGGAACTGACCCAGGGTCGATAGACTGTTGGAAAATGATCATCAATGCATCCACTATTTCTCGGGCCACTTACTTAAGTACTCTGGGATGCAGACTATCAGGCCCCAGGGATTTATTGGCCTTCAATCCCATCAATTTCCTTAACACAATTTCCTGCCTAATAAGGATATCCTTCAGTTCCTCCTTCTCACTAGACCCTCAGTCCCCTAGTACTTCCGGAAGGTTATTTACATCTTCCTTCGTGAAGACAGAACCAAAGTATTTGTTCAATTGGTCTGTCATTTCTTTGTTCCCCATTATAAATTCACTTGAATCCGACTGCAAGGGACCTACGTTTGTATTCACTAATCTTTTTCTCTTCATATATCTATAGAAGCTTTTGCAGTCAGTTTTTATGTTCCCGGCAAGCTTCTTCTCGTACTCTATTTTCCTCCTCTTTCACAAAATGTACTCTGTCTCATGTAAGACTTAGGTTTAGCACTCCTGTCAGATCAATGCTGGAGAGAGTGTGGACTAAGTGGCGATGCATGCATACATACTACTAGTTCTGTTCCCCAATCTAACCCTTTTGGGAACAGATCTGGGATGCCACAGACTAGCGCAGCAATCACTTTTAAAGGCAAGGTGACATGACCTGCCCCACAATGGAGAAACCTTACTCCTCCACCATAAATATGTTGATCAAGGCACCTGTGATTCAGAGACCAGCCAAAGTGCAAGATGTACAGAATATTGAGCAGTCTAGACCACATTTCTGGAAAACCATACATAGAAACATAGAAAATAGGTGCAGGAGTAGCCTCCATCACCATTCAATATGATCATGGCTGATCATGCACTTCAGTACCCCATTCCTGCTTTCTCTCCATACCCCTTGATCCCTTTAGCTGTAAGAGCCACATCTAACTCCCTTTTGAATATATCTAACGAACTGGCCTCAACAACTTTCTGTGGTACAGAATTCCACATGCTCACAACTCAATAGGTTCTCTTTCACAACCCGGACAACCCACCGCTGCAGAAGGAGACATAGACAAGTATCAGTGAGAACACACTAGTTCCCAGCTATTATTTCAAAAAACCATCGAGAGACGTGGCATAAACCTTTGTGCCTCTGCCTGGCTGTATTGCTCCATCCCATGTCCAACATGGACCTATGTTAAATCACTGTTTAAAGATGCACAAATAAAGGAAGAAAAAACTTGCATTTGTATAGTGCCTTTCACAACCTCAAGGCCATCAATGTACACACCTGTAAATGTTGTATTGAGAGCATACACCAGTACTGTAGTAGCATAAAAAAGCACAGATTTTAATGTTTAAAATAGTTATAGCAATATTGTAAAACGTGGCACATTAACCACTTCGACACTACGGACTGATTTTCTGACATTATGTTGCCAGTGGGGAGCCTCGATTATCGACAGACCATATCAGAAAGTTGCCACATGCTGGAACAATTTACCAACTTTTAAAATTTATGGTCACTAAATTGTGCCCTGAGAATGGTCACATTTCTGATATGTGCGACCCACCAGCAGTGGGAGCAGGAAGTTGGAAAAATTACATATATATATATTATATTGATCTTAAAAAACTTAGAAACTGGGATATGTGGGAATACACTGATTTGACATGAAGACATTAATGCCACTACACAGAGCCTAAAGCTAATTCACGAGTTGCCATAAAACTTGAAGGTACATATTCATTTCTAAGAGAAGAAAATCACTAGACCAAATTATAGTCGAGCCCCAAGACTCATTCATTTGCACAGGATGGGCTGATACATTTGGTAATTAAGGGAGTTTTACTGGATAGACACTAGCATATTTCATCAGCTAACCCTTACCACTTGAACACACATTATCCAGACAAAATGAAAATGTACTGAGTGTAATTGCGTTAGCAGAATAAGGATAATACTTAATGTTATAAAATGTAAAACGATTCTGCGCCATTGCTTGGCTGCTGTCAGGCTGGGTATAGAATAGTGAGTGCTCTCATTTGTCCTCTAGTGTGACTACAGTGCCCACTTACACTTTTGTTCAGTTGGACACATATTTTAATATCCTCCACGTTGTTGAACAAATAATAAATCTGCAATGTATAAATATATATAGTAACAGATAATGTTGAAAGATTACAAGATTGAATCTAAATCTGAGATTTAGATAATACTGAACCCCTTATTTGGATTACAGTCTTAAAATCACTCTTTTATTATAACACATGGTAAATATATTTAAGCATGTGAAACCTATTCTTTTGGACAGTCTCTCCCTCAGGCAGTCCCGTGGAGTTGAGGATGACTTGCTTCCACACTAACAATGAGTTCTCATGTGACTGATGAGTCCTATGCGGAATCCACAGTCCCTGTCACAGTCTCTGGAACGGGTGGATGGGGTGTCTGGATTGCCGTGCGCTCTTTCAGCTGTCTACGCTTGGCTTCAGCTTGCTCTCAGCGTAGAGACACGAGGTGTTCGGCGTCTTCCCGGATGATTTTCCTCCACTTTGGGCCATCTTGAGCTAGAGATTCCCAGGTGTCAGTGGGGATGTTGCAGTTTTTCAAGGAGGCTTTGAGGGTGTCCTTGAAGTGTTTGCTCTCCCCACCTGGGGCTCGCTTGCTGTGTCGGAGCTCCGAGTAGAGCGCTTGTTTTGAGAGTCGGGCATGCGGGTGATGTGGCCCGCCCAATGGAGCTGATCGAGCATGGTCAGTGCTTCGATGCTGGGGATGTTGGCCTGAGCGAGAACACTGACGTTGGTGCGTCTATCATTCCAATGGATTTGCAGGATCTTGTGGAGGCAACGTTAGTGGTACTTCTCCAGTGCTTTGAGGTGCCTGCTGTACATAGTCTATGTTTCTGAGGCATATAGGACAGCGGGTATCACTACTGCTCTGTAGGCCATGAGCTTGGTGCCGGGTTTGAGATCCTGGTCTTCAAATATTCTCAGTGGCCTTGAACATAAGAACATAAGAAATAGGAGCAGGAGTAGGCCATTTGGCCGATTGAGCCTGCTCCGCCATTTAATAAGATCGTGGCTGATCTGATCTGATCTGGGCTCAGCTCCACTTCCCTGTCTGCTCCCTATAACCCTTCACTCCCTTATCATTCAAAAATCTGTCTATCTCCACTTTAAATATATTCAATGACCCAGCCTCCACAGCTCTCTGGGGCAGAGAATATTTTACTCTGAGGTTTCTCAAACTCTAACCAGAGGAAATATTTTTTTTAAAATATGAATAAACAACAACTCTGGTGCAACTGTACAATCAATCAGTAAGTAGAACATAGCTCCAATGAATAACAAATGATCTGATGCAAAAAAAGTCAGAAAATAAATAATAAAAGCTTGAAAATAATGGGAAAACAATAAAGTCATTTCAAAGTCAGTGAGCTGCAATTGTATTCCATTCCATTGTTGTGGATTGTATTGTATTGTATTCATTTACTCTTTCAAAAATTCTAAAATACTTTTTCTTACCTTTCATTCAGAGACATTTTGTATTGATTTATATTGTTGGTTCCCACATGAAACACAACCTTCAATTTTCCTCCCTCCCAGTACTGAGAGAATCTGTTGGACAATTCTTTTAAGTCACAGATTTACAAACTGAGCAGGTGAATAAGTTCCCGTAATCAGGTAAATTTGCCTACACCAGTAGAAGAAGCTAGGATCTGTTGTTTAAACATTTTTCTTTAAGTTCCCCAAGCCTCATGAGCTGTTGATGCTGCGCCAAAATACCGTAACAAAATTCTTCTGTCAATTGTTTACCTCAGTTGCACTAGAAACAGCGTGGACACCTGGCTAAGGTATGTAAAATAGCCTGACCCCGGGATTTATGACAGGGTTAGGGACCTGCACACTGGGTGGGTGGAAGTTCATAGAATCATAGAAATTTACAGCACGGAAGGAGGACATTTCGGCCCATCATGTCCATGCCCGCCAACAAGAGGCTATCCAGCCTAATCCCACTTTCCAGCTCTAGGTTCGTAACCCTGCAGGTTACTCTGTCCCACTATTTTATGCAGCATTGTCTTTCTGTTCATTTCTGTTATTGTGAACATTTTTGGTGACCATTCTATTATGACAAAAGACTGAAATGATTTTAAGAAGTAAAGCATTTAACCTCTTGAGTGTTGAATTCCATTTCGGCTTCCAACATGGCAACAATTTACTGATGACTGATGTCAGGCTAACTGGTTCCCCATTTTCTCTCTCCCTCCTTTCTTGAATAGCGGTGTTTCATTTGCGACCTTCCAATCTGCTGGGACCGTTCTAGAAATCTAAGGAATTTTGAAAGATCAAAACCAATGCATCCAGTATCTCTGAAGCCACCTCTTTTGGAACCCTAGGATATAGGCCGTCAGAACCAAGGGATTTGTCAGCTTTTAGTCCCATTAGTTTCTCTAGCTCTTTTTCTCAATTTACATTTATTACATTAAGTTCCTCACCCTCATTAGACCCTTGGCTCCCCGCCATTTTAGGTATGCTTTTTGCGTCTTCTACTGTGAAGACATACAAAATATTTGTTTAACGTTTCTACCATTTCCTTATTCCCAATAATAATTTCTCCTGCCTCAGCCTCTAAGGAACCATTGTTTACTTTTGCTACTCTCTTCCTTTTTACATACTTGTAGAATCGGTTTATATATTTCTTGCTAGTTTTCTCTCATAGTCTATTTTTTCCCCTTTTAATCAATTTTTTGGTCATCCTTTGCTGGTTTCTGAAACTCTCCCAATCCTCAGGCTTACTACTATTCCTCACAGCATTATAAGCTTCTTCTGTCAATCTAATGCTATCCTTAACTTCTTTAGTTAGCCACGGATGGATCACTTTTCCTGTGTAGTTTTTGTTTATCAATGGAATGTATTTTTGTTGAGAATTATGAAATATTTTTAAAAATGCTATAGATGCAAACAAAATCCAATGATGATGCAGAGTATGCCCATTATAGAACAAAACACATTGGGAGTCATTTTGACTTTGAATGATAGTGTGAAATGGCCAATATTGATTCAGCCTCTCTATTATACATCTCTCATGATTTTAATTTCCATTGAAGTCCTGCTGAATTTTGGCCCTCTATAGATTCTTTGATGTAGCAAAATATTCCAAGGCACTTCATTAAAGAGGAGGAGACTGGACACTAAGCAAGAGTTCAGAGAAGAATTAGGAGAAGTTACTGAAGGCTTGGTCAAAGAATTAGCGTTTGATGAGACTTGCAAAATTCTGCTCCCTGTATCCTAACTCATAGCAAATCCCATTCTACCATCATCCCTGTACTCGCTCACCTACGTTGGTTCCCAGTCCACCAAAACCTCAATTTAAAAATTCTCATCCTCATGTTCAAATCCCTCCATGGTCTCACCCCTCCCTATCACGATAACCTCCTCCAGCCCTACAGCCCTCTGAGAACTCTGCATTTCTCCAACTCTAACCTCTTGTGCATGCCTTCCTTTGCCACACCATTGGCGGTCATGCCATCAGCCATCTAGAACCTAAACTCTGTAATTTCCTCCATAAACCTCTGTGCTGCTCTACTTCTCTCTCCTTTAAGACTTCTTTGATCAAGCTTTTAGTCACCCATCCTAATATCTCCTTCTTGGCTCACTGTCAATTTTTGTCTGATTACGCTCCTGTGCCTATGATGATGAAGATGATGAAGCACTTTGGGCGGTTTACTACATTAAAGGTGCTATGTAAGTGCAAGTTTATGTTGATGCAATTTTACTGCTGCATACGTAGGTGCAATCCAGCAGAATTCTAAATAAAACGGAGCCTGCTTGGAAAGTGCTTCAGGTTTAACACAACTTTTGTGAGCTGTCTGCCTGCTACTGTACCCTTAACACCCCCCTCTCCCACGATTTCCCCTTTAAGGACAAACTGCTGGCTTGATTCCGCAGAATAGCTGCCAAATTTCTTGCCTCCCCCAACCAGGGAGTTGTTGAATGTGCAGGCAGCTCACCAATAACATTTTAATATGGCTGATTATTAGAATTAAAATCTGTCTCTGGTGAAGTTCATCTTGTGGGCTTGCTCTGGCCACCATCCATGCAATGAATAGAGTCATTTGAAAATAAACCACAACCTAAACTCCATAAGCTAGTGCTTATGTAAATCTTTCTGAGGAACAAGGACACATACTTATTTCCAAGAAGCAGTTCATCTCAAGATTGGTAAGGAGAATCGCAAAGGGAATTCTTTGGCTGGTTTGTTTCATTAACCCATTATAAACCTGAATCTAGACCATTAGGTACTGTATTGTGGTGTTGAACACTTTGATTTAATTATTTTCCTCTGTAAATAATTCTATTTTTATAAATATATCCAAATAATGGTTAACCTGTTATGAAAAGGGTCTTAAATGACTGTAAAAAAAAAGATGCAATATTATCCAAGTTTATCGTAAAAGTGTAAATTCTTGCCAACTACGTCCCATACTCTTAATATATCATGGTTAGGTTTCAGTTCAGAGGATGGATGGGCTCATCTATGGAGGCTGCCTGTTGTAGTGGGCAGAAGTAAGTAACATTGGGAAAGACAGCCTGAGTTGTAACGATTGATTCATAGGAAAAAGGCACTTCCACTGAATCAGCACACTGCTTTTGGTCTCCTAACCTGAGGAAGGACATTCTTGCTATTGAGGGCGTGCAGCGAAGGTTCACCAGACTGATTCCTGGGATGGCGGGACTGACCTATCAAGAAAGACTGGATCAACTGGGCTTGTATTCACTGGAGTTCAGAAGAATGAGAGGGGACCTCATAGAAACATTTAAAATTCTGACGGGGTTAGACAGGTTAGATGCAGGAAGAATGTTCCCAATGTTGGGGAAGTCCAGAACCAGAGGTCACAGTCTAAGGATAAGGGGTAAGCCATTTAGGACCGAGATGCGGAGGAACTTCTTCACCCAGAGAGTGGTGAACCTGTGGAATTCTCTACCACAGAAAGTTGTTGAGGCCAATTCACTAAATATATTCAAAAAGGAGTTAGATGAGGTCCTTACTACTAGGGGGATCAAGGGGTATGGCGAGAAAGCAGGAATGGGGTACTGAAGTTGAATGTTCAGCCATGAACTCATTGAATGGCGGTGCAGGCTAGAAGGGCCGAATGGCCTACTCCTGCACCTATTTTCTATGTTTCTATGTTTCTATGCTTTCATTATACAAAATATAAAAACTTTAGACTCTTATCCAAATATCCTGCTTATGTCAGCAGAATTGCGCAAGTTATACTAATAACACCCTAAGCAGTTTGTGATTTTACTTTCTTTTCCAATGTATAATTAAAGTCAATCTTTTGGAAAACACCACATATAGCTGGAAGCTAGAGATTTTCTTGTGCTTCTTGCTGCATAGTCAATCATTATTTGACTAACCATTAAAAGTGGATTATGGCCTGAAACTCAGTTCAATTAAACATACTTTTACAGCTGGATAATACAGTTAAGCTGTTGTTCTTGAAAAAAAATTAAAAGTGTAGGATTCCATTGTTTACTGTATCTCAGGACGACATGCAAGCTGTGATCATTACCAACGATCCATCACAGACCCAATTCATGTCCGAACCGGGGTCAAGCAGGGCTGCGTCATCGCCCCAATCCTCTTCTCAATCTTCCTCGCTGCCATGCTCCACCTCACAGTTGATAAGCTCCCCGCTGGAGTGGAACTAAACTACAGAACCAGTGGGAAGCTGTTCAAACTTCGCCGTCTCCAGGCCAGATCCAAGACCACCCCAACCTCTGTCGTCGAGCTACAGTACGTGGACGACGCCTGCGTCTGTGCACACACAGATGCTGACCTCCAGAACATAGTCGACATATTTACCGAGGCGTATGAAAGCATGGGCCATACGCTAAACATTAGTAAGACAAAGGTCCTACACCAACCTGTCCTCGCCGCACAGCACTGCCCCCCAAACATCTAGATCCACGGCGTGGCCCTGGACAACGTGGACCACTTCCCCTATCTTGGGAGCCTCCTATCAACAAGAGCAGACATTGATGATGAGATCCAACACCACCTCCAGTGTGCCAATGAAGCCTTCGGCCACCTGAGGAATAGAGTGTTTGAAGATCAGTCCCTCAAAACTGTCACCAAGCTCATGGCCTACAGGGCCATAGTAATACTCGCCCTCCTATATGGCTCAGAGACCGTGGACCATGTACATTAGACATCTCAAGTCGCTGGAGAAATACCACCAGCGATGTCTCCACAAGATCCTGCAAATCCCCTGGGAGGACAGACGCACAAACATTAGTGTCCTCGTCCAGGCCAACATCTCCAGCATTGAAGCACTAACCACACTTGATCAGCTCCGCTGGGCAGGCCACATAGTTCGCATGCCAGGCACGAGACTCCCAAAAGCAAGCGTTCTACTCGGAACTCGTCCACGGTAAACGAGCCAAAGACGGGCAGAGGAAACGAAACCTGGACACCCTCAAAGCCTCCCTGATAAAGTGCGACATCCCCACTAACACCTGGGAGTCCTTGGCCATAGATCGCCCTAAGTGGAGAAAGTGTATTCAGGAGGGCGGTGAGCTCCTCGAGTATTGTCGCTGAGAGCATGCAGAAATCAAGCGCAGGCAGCGGAAGGAGCGTGCGGCAAACCAGGCTCCCTGCCCACCCTTTCCCTTAACAACTATGTCCCACCTGTGACAGAAACTGTGGTTCACGTATTGGACTGTACAGCCACCTAAGAACTCATGCTAAGAGTGGAAGCAAGTCTTCCTCGATCCCGAGGGGCTGCCTATGATGATGCATCTCAGAATTCTTTTTATAGAGACCACATAGTAGAGCAGTAACTCCTGCTAGTGAACAGTATTCAAACATGGTAAACTCAACATACGGACTTCAGCACCATAAGATTATTTTGGGGCTATTTTCAAGCCAATGATAATGTACAATGTAATGGCCCATATTTTTTGGTGGTAATGATGATGAAATTGAGTGTTCGTCATCATTACTCTGCTGAAAATGACAGCAACTTCTGGAGTCAGCACATGCGCAGATAAACGTGAAGTCCAGAAGTTGCTGCCAGTGGTTCTATGTTTCGCCACAGGTTGTATTGTGGACCTCCCTGGAGCCCACAATCAATTCAAATCACATTGAAATTTCGTTCCTGACCAAAACTTCTCCTATTACACTAGAATATCGCTGTTAAAAAAGAACTAAAAGTTAAGCCTTGCTGAAAGAGGTGTAACTGGATTTTTAATGGTGTATTGACTACTGAACCATTGTGGCCCAGAAAAACTAATTTTATATTTGTGGACAACTTTTTCCATTAATATGATAAGAAATACATGATTTTTAATATAATAACTTTTTTTGTTTAAGGTATTTCAATTTCTACCTTAATCTTTATTTTGCTCTCTGTAAAATTTATAAAAAGTAAATTAGAATCTGTGCATTTTACTTCCTGCTTTGTTGTCTGAGAATTCTTCAATGTGATTGGCTGCTTACCCTGCCTGATGACATCACTGTTGCTAGATGCTGGAGATTCACTTGATTTGGTGCCAGGTTCAAACTAATGTCAGGAGAAGTGAAATTCACGCCACATAGATCGCTAGATTTTTGTGGGCAGCTTTCTTTGAGGTCAGCGGCAAGCACCGTTGATTCGTTGCTGATCACAAATTCCGGGCAATTGTTTTATATACTTGTGTATATATAAGCAGGTTATTTAACATTGGTTATGAGTTCAGAATTAGAGGACATAATATAAATTAACAAACCAGAAGCAATAGGGATGAGTAGAAAAGTTACAGAACAGAGCAGCAAGGCTGATGCCGTGTGAAGGTGATGAGCTATGAGAAAAAATAGGAGAAATTTAAGCTTTATAGTTTAGAAGGAAAGTGATGAAGGGGGTATCTCATCAAAGCATATCAAACATTAAATGGTGTAGATAAGGTAAACACAGATTATTCAAAGTAAACCAAGAAGTTAGGGCCAGAAGACATAAATAGAAATTAGTGAAAAGCAAATTTAGAACAGGAATATCAGAAGAATCTTCTTTATTCCTGGAGTGATAAATATTTATCGCATTCCTAGCTTTTCTTGGCTGGGATTAGAAAGAATTCCCCCTGTCATGTATTCAACCAGCATTGTAACCCATGTATAAACTGACCTAAGTTGTACACAGTGAGAACACTGACCACTAGGTGGGAGACACTCCGAACCTGGACCTTCAGGTATAAAAGGGGAAGCTCCACCCACCTTCATCACTTGAGTGCTAAGGAATAAAGGACAGGTCACAGACTGACCTTCTCTCAAGCACGGGCCTCGTGTGCATTTATACTGTATAGTAAGGACGTATCAATGGCGACAAGAAACTGGGATTTAAACCACTCGAGCATGGCCACTAGCAGAACAGACGAGAGGTACTGTGTTAAGGAGTGGTTGGGACAGAGATTCAACATTGTTAAAGCAGCACACAGTTCTCCAGGCAGACAAGGGCAGTCAGGCATGCCCCAACATGTAGTCGAACCCAGAGGGGGAGTTCGACAGAGACAATGGCAAGCTGAACAGCGATTCACAACATTGCAAGGGACAATGCGGCCAGTAATGGGGCCATCAACACCTGTTAATGGTGCACTCAAGGACAATAACAGGGACAGTCAGGGACGATCGACTGGCAAAGGACTTTTTGTTTCAAACTGCAACTCATGCTGGAGGCTTGGAGGCATAGATTCAGCCGGAGTTTGCAGAGATGAGCAAAATACCTGCAGAAATTGCAGAAATGGACACTGGGGGAAATCGCTGGAAGCTGAAGTTCAGCGAGTTCATGTGGAGCACGTATACAGTTCATACAGCAGGACGCCACCGATAAAGATGAAAGTGCTCCTCAATGGCATCCCAGTATCAATGGAGTTAAACACGGGTGCCAGCCAGTCCCTGATGGGTATCAAACAGTTTGAAAAGTTGTGGGCATCCAAGGCCAGGAGGCCAAAATTATCGCCGATTGACGCACAGCTACGGACTTACACAAAACAGATCATTCCGGTGCTAGGCAGCGCCACGGTAGTCGTGACCCACAAAGATTCGGAGAACAGGTTGCCACTCTGGATTGTCCCAGGGGACGGTCCCGCACTACTGGGGAGGAGTTGGCTTGCTGTCATGAACTGGAAATGGGGCGATGTCAATGCAATTTCCTCTGTGGAGCGAGTATCATGCTCACAGGTACTGGACAAATTTGACTCATTATTTCAACCCGGCATTAGCACTTCCATGGGGGCCAAGGTAGTGATTCACATAAACCCGGACGCCAGACCAGTACACCACAAGGCCAGAGCGGTGCCGTACGTGATGCGGGAAAAGATAGAAGGCGAATTGGACCGCCTGTTGAGGGAAGGCATCATCTCGCCAGTCGAATTCAGTGACTGGGCGAGCCTGATCATGCCGGTGCTCAAGGCGGATGGGTCGGTCAGGATATGTGGCGATTACAAGGCCACCATCAATCGGGTGTCACTCCAAGACCAGTACCCGCTACCGAGAGCGGAGGATCTCTTTGCGACACTATCCGGTGGCAAACTTTTTTCAAAATTGGACCTGACCTCAGCTTACATGACCCAGGAGCTGGCGAGTGATTCGAAGAAGCTGACCACCATCACGACACACAAGGGGTTCTTTGAGTACAACAGATGTCCGTTCGGGATTCGCTCGGCCGCCGCGATCTTCCAACGAAATATGGAAAGCCTCCTCAAGTCGATTCCAGGGACGGTGGTTTTTCAGGACGACATCTTCATTACGGGTTACGATACTGAAGAACACCTCCACAACCTGGAGGAGGTGCTATGCAGACTGGACCGGGTGGGTCTGCGACTGAAAAAGGCGAAGTGCGTCTTCCTAGCTCCAGAGGTAGAATTCCTGGGGATGAGGGTAGCAGCAGACGGGATCAGCCCTACTGCATCCAAGACGGAAGCGATCCAGAGAGCACCCAGACCCCGTAACACGACGGAGCTGCGTTCGTTCCTGGGGCTCCTGAACTATTTTGGTAACTTTCTTCCCAAATTGAGCACGCTGCTAGAGCCGCTACATGTGCTCCTACGCAAAGGTCGCGAATGGGTCTGGGGGGACAGCCAGGAAAGGGCTTTTAATAGAGCACGCAATTTGTTATGTTCCAACAATCTGTTAACGTTATATGACCCATGTAAGAAACTTGTGTTAACGTGCGATGCGTCGTCCTATGGTGTCGGGTGTGTGTTGCAGCATGTCAATCCCAAGGGTCAGTTACAGCCGGTAGCTTATGCCTCCAGGAGTCTGTCCCAGGCAGAAAGGGGCTACGGGATGGTAGAAAAGGAGGTGCTCGCATGTGTATATGCGGTAAAGAAAATGCACCAGTACCTGTTTGGCAGGAAATTTGAGCTGGAGACAGATCACAAACCCCTAACGTCCCTTTTGGCTGACAACAAGGCCATAAATGCAAACGCATCGGCCCGCATACAGAGGTGGGCACTCACGTTAGCTGCCTATGACTACACAATTCGGCACAGACCGGGCACCGAAAATTGCGCCGATGCACTCAGCAGGCTCCCACTAGCCACCACTGAGGGGGCTACCGAGCATGGTGCTGAGATGGTCATGGCTGTTGAAGCTTTCGGAAGTGAAGGCTCACCCGTGACAGCCCGTCAGATTAAAGTCTGGACAAATAGAGACCCGCTATTGTCTCTAGTCAAGAAATGTGTCCTGAATGGGGACTGGGCAGCCACGTATAGGGCATGCCCTGAGAAATTTAAACCATTTCACAGGCGCAAGGATGAACTCTCGATTCAGGCCGATTGCCTACTGTGGGGAAACCGCGTAGTCATGCCCCAGATGGGCAGAGAGGTGTTCATCAGAGAACTCCACAATGGGCACCCGGGCATTGTCACGATGAAAGCAATTGCCAGGTCACACGTTTGGTGGCCAGGGATAGATGCAGATCTGGAACTTTGTGTTCGCAGGTGCAACACGTGTGCCCAGCTGGGCCATGCACCCAGGGAAGCCCCCCTTAGCCCCTGGCCATGGCCCGCCAAACCTTGGTCACGCATCCATGTGAACTACGCAGGTCCTTTCATGGGGAAAATGTTTTTGGTTGTAGTAGACGCCTACTCCAAATGGATCGAGTGTGACATTTTAAATTCAAGCACATCCTCTGCCACGGTAGAAAGTCTACGGGCAATGTTCGCCGCCCACGGTCTACCGGACATCTTGGTCAGCGACAATGGCCCGTGATTCACAAGCACTGAATTCCAGGACTTCATGGCAGGCAATGGAATTAACCATGTTAGAACAGCACCGTTCAAGCCGGCCTCAAACGGCCAGGCAGAACGAGCAGTGCAGATAATCAAACAGGGGATGCTCAGATTCCAAGGGGGTTCCCTACAAACCCACTTATCACGCCTCCTGTTGGCCTATAGATCCCGACCACACTCGCTCACAGGGGTTCCACCCGCAGAGCTACTAATGAAAAGGACGCTCAAAACCCGATTATCCCTTATACACCCCACCATGAAAGAAATTGTCGAGAGCAGGCACCAGTCACAATATGACTACCATGACAGGAATGCGAGGGCGCGATGTATTGATGTAAATGATCCTGTTTTTGTCCTCAACTATGCTGCAGGGCCCAAATGGCTCGCAGGCACTGTGGTTGCCAAAGAGGGAAATAGGATTCTGGTAGTTAAACTTACCAATGGACAAATCTGCCGCAAACATGTGGATCAAACAAAAAGGAGGTTCAGCAACCCCATAGAAGAAGCAGAGGAAGAACACGATATAGAGTTCACTCCACCACAGGTGACCGAACACCGGAACCAAAGGGAGGAGAGCCCAGTCACTGTGGGCAGTCCGGACAGGCCTGAGGCACTGCAAACAGCAGACACTCAGGCCAGCGCCCAACAACCGGAGCCCCAACTCAGGCGCTCTACAAGGGAGCGTAAACCACCAGAGAGACTCAACCTGTGATCTCAATAAGACTTTGTGGGGGGGAGGTGATGTCATGTATTCAACCAACATTGTAACCCATGTATAAACTGACCTAAGTTGTACACCGTGAGAACACTGACCACTAGGTGGGAGACATTCCTAACTTGGACCTTCAGGTATAAAAGGTGAAGCTCCACCCACCTTCATCACTTGGGTGCTGAGGAATAAAGGACAGGTCACAGACTGACCTTCTCTCAAGCATGGGCCTCGTGTGCATTTATACTGTGTAGTAAGGACGTATCACCCCCCACACCCCGGACACAGTCATGGATGTACAGAATAGAGACTTAACTCTATTAAAGATATTAATAAATGCCTTTTAAAACAGGATTTAATGAATATCAGATCAGAAATGGGATTGAGAATTATTAAAACAAGCATAGGTAGAAAAAAAGAAATACTGTTCAGAACAGTGAGGTCTAGAAATCAGATAGCCAAAAATGGGGGTGGGGGATGATGGGGTGGGGGCATGGGCTACACACGGCATGCATGCCCATGTATGCAGCACTTAAAATCTGTGCTGCCTGCTTATTGTAATGATATTTGTGTGCAGCCAGCGCTACCCACATGATTCATTGGCTGTATGCCTCTCGGAGGAAGGTTGATATCGAATGGCCAATAACGCCAATAATCATTTCCTAATTTATGCAATTAGGGTGCAATTTATCTTTCAACAAAAAAATTGAAGGAATGCATTTTTTCCTCTAATTAATTGCATGCTCACAAAATTGTGTTCTTAGAAATTCCATGATTCAGATCTGTTGTAAGAATAACATTGTTTATTAATGATACAATTGATTCTGTGTATGTATAAATGTTGAAAGTGTAGATTATACGAAATGGCTGCAGTTTGAAGAGACAAAATGGATACCTTCCCCAAGTTCATGGGCTAGATTTTCCATTATTTTTGCATGCATACCCACTTAATGTCCATTTTACCACTGAAATGAGGTGTAACGCCCATATATCACCCATTTAGCCATAAAATGGAAAGTAACGCCCATTTCTCAGTCACTTATTGCCGAGTGTTACTTTTGGCATGTACATAACGCCGATAAAAAATAATACCGCCCACCCACTTTTTTGGGCGGAAAGATCAGAATGGGCAAAACCAACGGCCATAATATCGGCCAGCATTACTTTTGGCACGTAATAAACGCTGTGATTTAATAATATCGCCCGGCCACTGTTTTTTGACGTAAAGATCACATTTGCCAAAACTAACAGCTAGAAAATCGCCCATCCTTACTTTTGGCACCTCGCAAACATCTCGCCAACAACATCACTCGCCGAAAAAACCGCTGTGAAAAAGTTGAACTAACCTGAACTAATCACAGTGGTTTGGACGCCATTTTCTAAATCGCAGGTCGCATCATTTAAAAGGCCGCTCTGCTTCAACTTCAGGTGAGTTTGGATGTACTCTGGAGGTCTTTTAAGGTGATGTGAACATCTGAACAAATATCTTTTCATACTGTGGACGATTGGAATTTGCTTTAGGTGTCTTAGTGGGGACATTTATTGCTTGTGAAGAATCGGTATTATACTGATAGTTATTGGAATGGGGCCAGCCATTTCTCAGCCTATCTTGATGACAACACAAATGTTGCAGAGTACAAATGGCAGAAGATATATTCGACAGCATTATGTGCCCAGACGAGCCAGACTGATGAGGAGGATGAGACCATACACTCCCGCACTTACAGGGAGAAGCGGTCTTACCTCAACTTATCCGAGTACACCTGCCTTCGGAGACTGCGCTTTCACAAAGAGGTTATCAGTGAGATATGCCAGCTCATCAGGGCAGATCTGTAGCCTGCCAACACCATCAGGACCGCACTCTCCGTCGAGGTCAAGGTGACCGTGGCACTTTCGTTCTACGTGTCTGGTTCCTTTCAGGTCTCCACTGGCGACATTTGCGCTACATCTCAGCATGCCACACATTGTTGCATTAGACAGGTCACTGAAGCCCTGTACGCACGTAGGATGGTCTTTATCAGCTTTCCTATGACCAGGGAGGCTCAGACTGAGAGGGCTTTAGGATTCTACTGAATTGCTAACTTCCCCAAGGTGCAGGGAGCAATAGACTGTACGCACACTGCGATACGGGTACCTTTTCAGGCTGCAGAGGTTTTCAGGAACCGCAAGGGATTCCACTCCCTGAATGTGCAACCCATTGTCGACCACCAGCAAATTATTATGGCAGTGAATGCCAAATTTCCAGGCAGCATCCATGATGCTCACATCCTGCGTGAGAACGCTGTATCTGACATGTTTAACAATCAGCCACAAGGTCATTGCTGGATGCTTGGTGACAAACAGCCACCTGGCTGATGACTCCCCTGCGTGACACCCACACCGAAGCCGAGAAGCGATACAACTAGAGCTACAGAGCCACACGCAATGGTGTGCTTAAGCAGTGCTTTAGATGCCTGGACTACTCAGGAGGGGAGCTCCAATACCACCCTGATCAGGTAGCTCAATTCGTGGTCATGTGCTCCATGCTGCACAACTTGGCTATCAGGAGGGGACAAGAATTGCCAGAAGGGACTGACGGTCCACCTCAGGAGAGAGAGGAAGAGGAGGTCGAGGAGGTGCATGCTGACCTCAGCCCAGACAATCAGGCTGACTAGGCAACCATGCCCATGGCCCCCTCCAGACTGCAGGAAAGGGCCCGTGGTGGCTACATAGCTGCAAGACTCTTACATCAGCAGCTCATAAATGAGCATTTTGCCTGAAAGAACGTTGCTGTTATTCACAAAGCTGACACACTACTGTGTGTGTAGCTCAGACATCAATAGTGGGCATCACCTTGGTGTCAGTTAAAGTTTAAGTTGATTCAAGTTAAGTTTTATTATATCCTTTCATGGTAAGGAATCACCAGTATATAACCGTGCAGCTACCTGAGACAGTGCGTAACGAGGTTATGTTAAATAAAAAACATTTAATCCGACCATTTGTCTGAAATCATAAGTATAACTGTCAAAAACACCCCACCCCCACTCCCACCCCACCCCACAACACATTTATAACATTGACATCAATCAAATGGTCAACATTTCGAGCAACGCAGAACACAAATGCAAATCAACAAGGTAGCCCCCTCCCCCCCATACCCCAGACCATACAACAGATTTGATACACAAGATGTAAATATTACAAAGCCATCACCTGCGGACATGCACCTAACTTTCCTTCCCACTGCCCCCTTCTTCTCCCCCACCTCTACCCCTTCCCCTCCTGACTCCACTCCTGGCCGAGGAGCTCCTCAGGAGCTGCGTCATTGGGGGGGGGGGGGATGAAGGCAGAGTCGGTGGTTGCATGGATATGGGAGAGGAGGGTCCCGAGGTGGAAACCTTCTCCGAGCCAGAAGCAAGATGTTCCTCCTGCTCGCATGTGTCGTTGGCATTGGGGGTGCGGCACCTTGGGGTGGAGTGCCGCCCTCCGGGTACACTGGGAGGCCTCTGCCACCAATGTTCCTGACTATCGCCTCCAGGGCCTCCGCCATCCGCAGAACGTACTCCGTCATGGTGCCAGATATGCTGGCCAGCTGTCGGGATATGCCCCCCAATGTCTGGAGGATCTGCTGACCTATGTCAACAGTCCTCCTGAACAAGTCTACCATGTTGCCGCTCTGATCTGCCACTCGTGGAGCAGACCTGCCGCGTCTAGAAAATCTCTGCGGGGTCGGCACTGTCCTGGGGACACGTGGTGCCCTGTGGCGAGGTGTTTGGACCCGGTACCTCCACAGTGGAGGTGTGAATGGCCACAGGAGCACTAGATGGCGAAAGGGTTGAATGCGTTATGGAGCCTGGTGATGCAGGCTCCTCAAAGTCTGCACTGTCATCCATTGAGAACAGACCCAGCAGATTGACGGTGCTCCTCAGCACCAGATGGAGGATCGTGCGGCGAGTCCGGCCCCGCGCCCTCAGCTTCTGGGCTCGGTTGTCTTGCCTGGGGGGCGCTGCTGGCTGAGCTGCAAAACACAAATGAGGTTATTAGAGGAGAAGGGGGTGCTGGGGTCACAAGGTGATTGCAGCGCTACACACAGCATATGCACGACAAAAGCGCCACCGCTATCAAAATCCTCACAGACATCACATTTCATGACCATCAACACATTCTGCATTGCAATGATTCACATGAGGCCAGCATTATTTAGAGAACACTTTTAGCAATCATCTATCATATATTATTGGTCGGATGTGAGTGGGTGTAGCATCTATTGACTTTACATCACGCAATGGTGTATACTTTACTCACGTGGCATCACTTCAGGTTCTGCAGCTGCTTGCGTGGCTGATCCGGGGTGGGTCCCTACTAGTGCCAACACCCACTCCTCGGTATCGGTGATGTCGATGATGACTGGTGGCCCCCCACCCATTCGCCTCTGCTCGGCCTTCTTTGAAACCTTCTTCTGTAAAAGGTAACAGGACGACATGGCATGAGATCATTGCGTGATATCTTTGCTAGGTACTGTCACAGAGACTGATGCAACACATAAGCAACAGATGTAATCATGATTATTATGATAACTATCATTCTTTACCGAAAGACATACACCGTTAAATGCAGACTTTGAGTACATCCTTCCCGGAAAAAGTGAAAGACCTCACATTTGATTTTAGTCACTCATTACACTTACAAATCAATTTGTGTTTATATATAAGTACATGTAACTAAATATAATACTTACTCTTGCGGATCCGACAAGGTCGTTCCATCGTTTGTGGCATTGGTTGCCCTCACGCACCTCGTTGGTCGCCGATGAGACCACCTCGACTATCTCAGCCCATATCTTCTGGTAGGCCTTTGGGGTGAGCTTCCCATGCCCTCCCTGTGTCAATTCACCCCAGCATGACTCAACCTCCTGCATGAGGGAGGCATTTGCCTTGTCCGAGAATCTCCTCACTCTCTTTCGTCCTCCCAATTGTTCCTCTCCCAGCTCACTGCTCTCACCAGCATCAGTCTCCAAAGTGTGCTGTATTGCCTCCTCCATTTGCTCCATTATATGCACCAAATTAGTGAAAATATCTGGCTGGTAACAGCTAACTTTTTGCTCACAATTCTGTACTAAGGTCGAAATTCTCCCTCCTACCTCCCAAAATAACCAAACAAGCACCCACAGCACACCCATACATGCCTTCACTCCCTCTCTCTCCCTCTCTGTCTCCTCTTATGCGCATGTAATGATGACCCCTGACCTCCTGAAACACGGGAAACTAGCGTTGCCATGCCGTTGCTAAGTACGGCGACACTTTACGGCAGAAGTTCAGAGAAATTTAACACTAATGCCCATTGCAGATCGCTCGCGGTAACGCCCATTTAAAAATATGCAAAGTAAGGGTTTTGATAATGGGCGATAATCTGGCCTTGGTGAGGCCTCACCTGGAATATTGTGTTCAGTTTTGGTCACCTAATCTGAGGAAGGACGTTCTTGCTATTGAGGGAGTGCAGCGAAGGTTCACCAGACTGATTCCCGGGATGGCAGGACTGACATATGAGGAGAGACTGGATCGTCTGGGCCTATAGTCACTGGAGATTAGAAGGATGAGAGGGGATCTCATAGAAACATATAAAATTCTGGCGGGACTGGACAGGTTAGATGCAGGAAGAATGTTCCTGATGTTGGGGAAGTCCAGAACCAGGGGGCACAGTCTAAGGATAAGGGGTCAGCCATTTCGGACTGAGATGAGGAGAAACTTCTTCACTCAGAGAGTTGTTAACCTGTGGAATTCCCTGCCGCAGAGATTTGTTGATGCCAGTT
Source organism: Pristiophorus japonicus (assembly GCF_044704955.1). Lineage (NCBI taxonomy): Eukaryota > Metazoa > Chordata > Chondrichthyes > Pristiophoridae > Pristiophorus > Pristiophorus japonicus. Next base: position 72,893,592 of record NC_091983.1, on the reverse strand, counting down.
CATTGTATGTTCAAGAGGGCGTTAGATATGGCCCTTACGGCTAAAGGGGTATGGAGCGAAAGCAGGAAAGGGGTACTGAGGTGAATGATCAGCCATGATCTTATTGAATGGTGGTGCAAGCTCGAAGGGCCCAATGGCCTACTCCTGCATCTATTTTCTATGTAAATACCACCCTTTGTATAAATATTTTCCTTAATTTTCCAGACAGATCTTCTGAATACTCTGTTGAGAAATAACAACTCAGAAAAAGGGGCAGAAAATCAGGATGAAATGTTAGACTCAGCTCTTCCACCAATCAAAACAGAATGTACTGTGAATGCAAAATAAATTGTTTTATATAAAACTAAGGCTCTCAGAAAATACGCTTCAACTGGCAAGAATCTCTGACTTTGTAGGTAGAGGTACAATCAACTTTCAGTCAAAGTATAGATTGAATTGTTGAACAGAATTGAAAAATAAAGAATCTTGCATTTTCATTGAATCTTACATTCGGAAGCATCCATTATTTTTGAGTAACATACTGTGTGTTATTTAGACTCAGATAGAACCGGGGGACTAAATTGTGCTCTAGCTCCCAGTTTTGGGTCGCAATGAGCCAAAATGGCGTCTGCGGCACACACACACGCGCGATGGAAAGTGCAGTGGACGACATATTTGTAAATGGGTTAGCGCGCACAACTAACGACCGCCGTCAGCATGCAGATCATGGAGTCAATCAGCGTTATACGCTGATTTGACGCCAGCACTGAAATTTTGGAGCTCGAAGCTGCAGCCTATTTAACCTCTCACAGCTGAACACGCATTCAACAGCATAAGGGACTTCATGTCAGCTCTATTTAAAGGGACCATCAATTACTTACAGGTTAGTGCTGGATTATTTCTTCTGGCTGTTGCTGTAATTCTATTCATTTTGGGTGCATTTCCTTATTAAAGGTTTCAGTTCTCTACAGAGAGTGGTCTGGCTGGAGCCAAAGTACTTTTTTGGTGACTTAAATCAGTTGTTTCTAGAGAATAAGCGGCAGGGATTGTGGATGCACTGGTTGTAATTTACCAGAATTCCCTGGATTCTGGGGAGGTCCCAGCAGATTGGAAAACTGCAAATGTAACGCCCCTATTTAAAAAAGGAGGCAGACAAAAAGCAGGAAACTTTAGATCAGTTAGCCTAACATCTGTGGTTGGGAAAATGTTGGAGTCCATTATTAAAGAAGCAGCAGCAGGATATTTGGAAAAACATAATTCAGTCAGGCAGTGTCAGCATGGATTTATGAAAGGGAAGTCATGTTTGACAAATTTGCTGGAATTCTTTGAGGATGTAATGAATACGGTGGATAAAGGAGAACCAGTGGATGTGGTGTATTTGGACTTCCAGACAAGGTGCCACATAAAAGGTTACTGCACAAGATAAAAGTTCACGGGGTTGGGGGTAATAAATTAACATAGATAGAGGATTGGCTAACTAACAGAAAACAGAGAGTCGGGATAAATGGTTCATTCTTGGGTTGGCAATCAGTAACTAGTGGGGTGCCGCAGGGATCAGTGCTGGGACTCCAACTATTTACAATCTATATTAATGATTTGGAAGAAGGGACCGAGTGTAACGTAGCCAAGTTTGCTGATGATACAATGATGGGAGAAAAAGCAATATGTGAGGAGGACACAAAAAATCTGCAAAAGGACATAGACAGGCTAAGTGAGTGGGCAAAAATTTGGCAGATGGAGTATAATGTTGGAAAGTGTGAGGTTATGCACTTTGGCAAAAAAAAATCAAAGAGCGAGTTATTATTTAAATGGAGAAAAATTGCAAAGTGCTGCAGTACAGCGGGACCTGGGGGTACTTGTGCATGAAACACAAAAGGTTAGTATGCAGGTACAGCAAGTGGTCAGGAAGGCCAATGGAATCTTGGCCTTTATTGCAAAGGGGATGGAGTATAAAAGCAACGAAGTCTTGCTACAGTTATACAGGGTATTGGTGAGGCCGCACCTGGAATACTGTGTGCAGTTTTGGTTTCCATATTTACGAAAAGATATACTTGCTTTGGAGGCAGTTCAGTGAAGGTTCACTAGGTTGTTTCCGGAGATGAGGGGGTTGACTTATGAGGAAAGGTTGAGTAGGTTAGACCTCTACTCATTGGAATTCAGAAGAATGAGAGATGATCTTATCGAAATGTATAAGATTATGAGGGGGGCTTGACAAGGTGGATGCAGAGAGTATGTTTCCACTGATAGGGGAGACTAGAACTAGGATGCATAATCTTAGAATATGGGGCCGCCCATTTAAAACTGAGGTGAGGAGGAATTTTTTCTCTCAGAGGGATGTAAATCTGTGGAATTCACTGCCTCAGAGAGCTGTGGAAGCTGGGACATTGAATCAATTTAGGACAGAGATAGACAGTTTCTTAAATGATAAGCTGGTGCTGCAATGGAAGCTGTGATATCAGCCATCAGATGCTGGTTCCACAGGTGTGTTGATGGAAGTGGCCACCTATTCCATGTTGGAATAGATGGGCTTCAAGCTCTGCGCAAAGCCATGTACCAAATTTGTGCTGGACTCCTTCATGCTCTTTGACCTTGAAGGTAGGCTTTCCGGCATGTTGGCCAGTACACCAAACGTTTGAGTGTGTACACCAATCAGCCTTCTTCTGTCACCTGGCACATCAAAGTCATCATCTGAGTCCTTTGCTGTAGAACTAGTGTATGGCCTCACCCTCCAGCAAGCTGGCACCTGCGCTACCCTTTCCCCTAGCCTTGGATCTAGTGCACTTGTGCCTGAGTGTCTCACCATGTGCAGATCCTGCCTCTATCTTGTCCTCTAAATTACGAGTAGTGTCGGTATCTGAGCTGGAGGCTGTGACTGTGAAATCAAGTGAATGTGTCCCTTCATCTTCACTTTCTTTTGGCTCTTCCTCCACTGCCTGGGCTGGTTTCAGTTCTTGAGTATCTGAAATAAAAAATGGACAAGGGTAGGGTTGTGGTGAGGGAAGAGGAGAAAGTACGAAGTGCATACTTACACCATCTACAGCCTGTAAGTCAGAAGAGATTTATGGATGAGGGAGAAGTGGGATGGAAGAAGGCGGATAAGGTATGCATCTTCAATAGTTTCAGCCCCATCACTGGCCACGGTCTCAGCAATGGCCCTTCCCATAATGGCCAGCATTGTCTCCTCTATGGGGGTTTAAGTATACAGGTGCGTCTGTCCACCTCCCATTAATTCTTGTTGCCTCCTGCAAGAAAGAGGAATTGTGTTAGTGAGTGTCGTGCAATATATTTAGGTAAGGTGGCTGTCATGGTTGAATAGCTGTCAATGTGTGAGAGCTTTGAGATGTGGGTGCGAGGCTTGTAACAATGCGGGGGAGATAAAGCATATGAATGTAAGGTATGAATCCTAATTGATAGAGATTGTTGATGGGTGAACGATGCGGGTGCAGTGAATCGAGCAGTGGATTAGGTGAGTGGTACAGTTGGTAGGATATGCCATTTGAAGATGCACTCACTGACCTGGATAACTCATGAGAGATCATTAAACTTCTTCCTGTGCTGCATCCAGGTCCTGGCATTGACCTCTGTCACTATCTCTTGTCACTGCCTTCTGAGCATGTGTCTAGAGGGCTTCTGCACCCCCTCCCCCCCGCCCCCCCCACCCCACCGAGGGTACAGGTCATCTCTCCTTCTTTCCACCTCTTCCACCAAGACCTCCAGTGCAGTGTTTGAAAATCTTGGGGCATGCTCTCTCCCATGGTCAGCCATTGTTGATTTTTCCACAGCACAATATTCAGAATGGTCTCAACACCACCAGCAACCACAATGCACTTCCGTCTTTAAGAGGTGCAGGCTGGCTTTAAGTACTGCTAGGCACTCATGATATTGGGTCCCCTGCTGCTGCGTGCAGCCAGTAAACAGCACGAGCAGAAAAATCATGCAAATGCGAAGCCAGCACGAAGTTGGCATCCTGCCTGCATTTCAATCAACAGGCTCTGGTTAATCATGCATCGTCATCCTTGCGCCCATTTGTGGGGTTACCGCTGATGGTCGCTCGCAGGTCGGGGCCATAAAAGGAGCGGCGAGTGGCGGCCATGGGCATCATGGTGACTCCGACCTGCGAGAGACCATCAGCGGCAGGTCGGGGCCATTAAAGGAGCAGCAAGCAGCAGCCATGGGCAGCGTGGCGGTGTGCCACAGCAGGAGGTCTAGGTCGGTGATTGGAGCGTGGGTAAGTACAGCAAGAGCGGCGAGGTCGGGGCGAAGGAGCGCGAGAGATTGTAGAGGGACATGATCAGGGCCCAGGAGAGTCGCAAGTTCGGGACCAGAAGAGGCATGTGCCCACACTGTGATATGTGTGTGCACCTCGAGTCTCAACGCCACGAGCATGCAGAAATCAAGCGCAGGCAGTGGAAAGAGCATGCGGCAAACAAGTCCCACCCACCCCTTCCCTCAACGACTGTCTGTCCCACCTGTGACAGAGTCTGTGGATCTTGTATTAGACTGTTCAGCCACCAAAGAACTCACTTCAGGAGTGGAAGCAAGTCTTCCTCGATTCCGAGGGACTGCCTATGATTGATTGATGTGTGCGCACTAGGCCCGTGCAACAGAGCAGATCTCTAGTCGTCTTGGTTAATCCTTGCCACTGGACCAAGACCTGGCTCTGTCAGGCCCGTGTGGTGGCTGGTGTGCAATGGCCACAACACATGACAAAAATCCTCACACAGGCATCTTCCACCCTACACAGTGTAGTTCAGGACCTGGAATATTAGGTCCTTCATTGAAACAGCTGTGAACTCATCCTTTTTTGGCGTGGAAACAAGTCATCCTCATTTCGCGGGACTGCCTATGATGGATGATGATGATGTGGGGTTATCCAATTTAACCTTCAGATCTCATTATTATGCAAGGGTTATCAATGTCAAAACCTGAGCATCTGCTTTTTTAAAAAATATATAAACTAATACTGGACCTATCCTTATCTATAAAAGAAATGTGTTTCTCAAAAATTTTAAATTCAAATCCATACTTTATTTCAGACAAGGTGGAATCAATCGAATCTACATGGAGGTCTTTTTCTAATGCTCATCACCATTTTACAAAATATTACACAATTCTTCTGAATCTAATCTGATTTATAAAGTTACTGGAAAAAAGCCTTGGAATTTGAACTGGAATATTTTTAGATATTAAGAAGACAGGTTTTCCTCTAGAGTCCCATTGGCTCTATGGTGTAACTCCAGCGGATGGGGGAGGAAAATTAGGCACAAGCTCCTACCTTGCGCTGCCACTTTTACAAGGTGAGGCTCCCCAATTGCCTCACTCAATGGGAGCACAGATAGGAGAATCGGGTACAGACATCAGTGTACACGATTCGCAAAACTCCTGATTTTTTTAAGATTACAAAGGAACATAAGAACAGGATTAGACCATTCAGCCTCTCAAGCCTGCTCTGCCATTCAATTAGATCATGGCTGATCTGTATCTTAAATCTACCTGCCTTGGTTCTGTAACCCTAATACCCTTGCCTAACAAAAGTCTATCAATCTTAGTTTTGCAGAGTCTTACAAAATGTGGCATTAGATGCTTTTTTTGCATAAAGGAAATTTGTTTCAGGTGATTTACAGTCTGAAAAAAAGTTTAACGCTTCATAAGCAAGAAAAGGGATGTACCAGGTATAAGCTGGTGGTGGGGAACTTTACCAGGCACTAACATAGAATGAGAAAATTGTAAGCTTGTGATTTTTTTTGTCCATTTAGTTCAATGGAAGAAAATTCTCTTCCATTATGTACTCATGACTGGTAATGTTCCCCACCACCAATGTACTTGAAAATTATTGGTATTGTCTCCTCAAGGGAGATCAACTTGTAAAAGGAGAAAAATTTGTGTGATGCAATAAGAGTAATTAGAAACTTTCAATAAGTTACTCTGGTGGGAGACAGAAATGTATAAATAAAAATCAACATATAAGTCACTTTTAGGGTGATCTTACTTCCTCCCACTGCTGCCTATAAAGCATCATCTGCAACAGTGGGAACAAGTGACCCACTGGGCTGCACAATTGGTGTGTGTTGTGTGTACCTGTCGGGGGGTGGGGGTTGGAAGGGAGACAATCTAAAAACTAACAGTCAAGTAATTCAAGGAATCTGCATTTAATGACTTGGGTGCACAAGTGTGGTTTCAGGCCAAAGACATTGGGCTCAATTTTACCCAGTGATTTGCGCTTTTTGTTTGGAGCAGGCTGTTTTTTTTGGCCTAAGTTAAAAAACCACAGTTTCCCCAATCAATTTGCACCAGCGCAACTCAGTTAGTTACGATTTTTTTAGGTACATTTTTTTTTCAGCCAAAGGGGGCGTAACCTGCCACCCGTGCCAGTTCTGGCCATTTAGGCAAGTTTGGCCAGCTGAGAGTTACGCCAGTTCTGCTTAGGCCTCTGCAAAAAAACCTTATGAAGAGTTAAAGAAATCGGCGAAGGTAAGGAAATCGGCACAGGTAAGTGCAGCAGATGCCCGGACAGCAGCAGCAGGAAAGGTAAGAGAGGTAAGAGAGAGGGGAAGAGAGAGGTGGGGGGAGGGAGTGGGTGGAAGCTTTTCGGGTGTAGTTAGGAGAGCGGGAGGGAAGAGGCCATTCGGCCTGGGCTAGGGGCGGGGGAGCAGACCAGGAGGCCAGTCGGCCTGGGCTAGGGGCGGGGGAGCTGACTGGCAAGCCCTTCGGCCAGGGCTAGGGGAAGGGAGCGGGACTGGCTTTAATAATTGGAAGTAAGTTGCTGCAATATATTTTAATGTGTTTTTAAATTGATGCAATGTGTTTTAATGTGTTGGGAGCTGGCTGTATGTTTCACTTTGCAGCCTCAGCTCGCATCATGTCCTTGGTTACCATGGCAGCCCGATCTTTTTGGCGCCGATCAAGGCTCCACTCCCAAAACTAAAGGACAGGTTAGGCCATGCTAAAATGAAGAAATCCAACGGGGAAACTTGGAACATTTTTTTTTGGCGTACTTGGGCCCCCAAAAAACGGGCGTAACTCTTCAAGTACGCCAAAAAAAAGCTATGGGGAAAATTGAGCCCATAATGAGGGTAACTTTGAAATTCAAAAGCAATGAAATGAAAATTGGGCAGGTTTTACAATGGGCAGACGATCTGCTCTTCCAGGTTACTGCCCAAGTCACAAGTTAAAAATTGTTTTGTTACAAATTGAGAAAAGATACAACCGAGGTTTTTCATTATGCAAAAGATTTTTTTACCCACTAAGGAGTTATAACAGTCTTTCTCCTCCCATATTGCACAGCATATTTCTTTAAACAAAATATTTTTCATTTTTGTGGTTATTAAATCCTCTCTTTTTCTTAGCTAGCAATGTCGAGACTGAAGATCTGCGGCATTTGATGGACTCCTGCCATAACTCCAGCAGGAATATCTCAGAAGGACGGGTAGTTGGACCATGACCCATATACATCGGGAATTCCTTGGAGAAGACAGAACTTCCACTCTCCCCTTACAAGGCTAGTGATGTAAGAAAGGCCTGGTCCAGGAGTTTGGGACTTTCAATGCCAGTTGTTTCTACTTCCCTGACTCTCAGAGCAGCACAGCGTATCACTGACAGTTGTATGCCCGAGATCAGCTGTACCAGGCCACAGAATGGTAGAAGTGGGCCCCACCTGGGATTCAGACTACGACTGTGGCAAGGACACCTGACGATTTTTTAAAATTACTAGGAACAGGTCAAAATTCAGTCTGGAGGGAAGGGGATTGTTCAGACATTCAAAATGTGTGGCCTCTTTGGCAGGCAAGCCTCCCAGATGTACCTCTAATGGCACAGGCCCTGCCATTCCTATTCAAATAAAGGGACCATCCGCTGACCCTGCCAATTTTGGCAGGGCCAATGGCAGAAGTCCTAAGTGGACACATCCTGGAACATGATGAGATGTCCCTCTTCCCCTGGTGGATTTTTGGCCATGCCATCTCTGGAGCATTCGCCAAACATGGTGGAGATAATAGGTTGTGTCATGTATCTTACATTATTAGATATAACTGTATCCTAACATGCTATACATGACTGTAATAAGATACGACCTGTAACCACCAGCATACCTTACCACCAGGGGTGCACTTGCAAGATACAGGTATATAAGGACAGGTCTCAGGCAAGTGCAGCATTCCAGAGCTGTGAAATAAAGGTGCAGGTCCAGAGTGACCTTGACTTCACTACATGCCTCATGTGAATCTGTACTGAGAGGACAGGACTTTACAGTGGCGACGAGTTACGGGATTACAGAATCCACAAAATGGCGAACAACGGATCAGATGAAAAGTACAATGCGGGAGACAATTGGGAGGACTTTATAGAAAGGCTCCAGCAAAGCTTTGTAACCAAAGACTGGTTAGGCGACGATAAGACAGACAAGAGAAGAGCCCATCTCTTGACCAGCTGTGGCTCGAAAACATACGCTTTAATGAAGGATCTGCTGGCACCCGAGAAACCAGCAAGCAAGTCGTTTGAAGAATTGAGCACACTGGTAAGAGACCACCTGAAGCCAGCGAGTAGTCTACACATGGCCAGACACAGGTTCTACAACTACAGACGCTGTGTGGGCCAGAGCATACCCGACTTCGTGGCGGAACTTCAGAGGTTGGCTAGTTTATGTGAGTTCTCCGATGAACTGAGGAGAGAAATGCTGAGAGACTTTTTCATTGAAGGAATAGGCCACGCAGGCATATTCTGAAAGCTCATAGAGACCAAGAACCTGACCTTAGAGGCAGCAGCACTGGTTGCACAGACATTCTTGGTAGGGGAAGAAGAAACGAGGTTGATTTACAATGCAGGTACGACAACTCACGAAATATCGGAACAAGAAGTTCACAGCACTGACAAGCTGCTACCCCCACACACAGACAAAATCGGGAGAACAGGCTCTCGACAGCAGGCAGAAGCCATCAAGGGCCACAGGAATGGCCGTTCACACCTCATCAACCCACAATGCGAGCAATCAACTACAAACTGAGAGAAGCTCAAGAGAGATCAGCCAGACGCAGCTCATTCTTTGGGAACACTTTGAACAATGGAACAGGTCTGTGCTGGAGGTGTAGGGGTGGGCACTCGTCAAGGGGATGTCGATTTCAGCAGGCTGTTTGCAGAAATTGTGAATATACAGGGCATTTGGCCCGCATGTGCAAAAAAACGGCAGCTCGGCTGGTATACGAATCAGATGGGTCGGAAAGAGGACCAGAAGATGGTGGGGACAGTACCCGGGACACCGATGTACAGCGGGTCAACACGATCAATGGCCGCTGCTCCTACAACAGGACGCCTCTTATAATGATGAGGGTCCTACTCAACGGGATATCTGTCAACATGGAGCTGGATACGGGAGCGAGTCAATCTCTCATGGGCGCTCAACAATTTGAACAACTGTGGCCGCATAAAAGAGACAGACCAAAACTCACAAGGGTCGACACCAAACTAAGAACCTATACCAAAGAAATCATACCAATCCTCGGCAGCGCCATGCTCTCTGTCACACACAAAGGGACAGTGAACCGACTTCCCCTGTGGATTGTCCCCGGAGACCCCCCCAGCACTGCTGGGGAGAAACTGGCTGGCAAAACTAAACTGGAAATGGGATGATGTCCATGCCATGTAATTAGAGGATGGACCTCCTGCTCAACAGTTATAAAGTGATTTGAACATCTCTTTTAGCCAGGTGTGGGCACTTTCAAAGGGGCCAAAGTCAAAATCTACATCACACAGGATGCTAGACTGGTCCATCACAAGGCCAGAGCTGTACCCTATGTGATGAGGGAAAAGATTAAACATGAACTAGACAGGCTACTGCGGGAAGGCATTATATCACCTGTGGAATTTAGCGACTGGGCAAGTCCCATCGTCTCAGTCATGAAGCCTGATGGATCCGTACAAATCTGTGGGGACTACAAATCTACCATAAACAGAATCTCCCGACAGGACCAGTACCCGCCGCCCAGAGCGGAGGACTTATTTGCCACATTGGCTGGAGGTAAACTTTTCTCAAAATTAGACCTCACATCGAAGTATATGGTGCAAGAATTGACCGAGGAATCCAAGCTACCCACCACCATCAAAACACGTCGAGGCTTTTTCATCTACAATCGATGCCCATTCGGCATCAGGTCGGCAGCTGCCATATTTCAGCGCAACATGGCGAGTCTGCTCAAGTCCATCCCGGGGACGGTTGTATTTCAAGACGACATACTTATCACGGGCAGGGACAGCGACTCCCATCTCCCTAATTTGGAGGAAGTACTAAAGCGGTTGGATCGGGTAGGCCTACGAGTCAAGAAATTCAAGTGCCTGTTTCTCGCACCCGAGGTTGTATTTTTGGGCAGAAGGATTGCCGCTGATGGAATCCGCCCAACAGAGTCCAAAACAGAAGCAATTCGCCTGGCACCCAGGCCCCGGAATGTCTCAGAACTGCGCGCCTTTCTCGGGCTACTCAATTACTTTGGGAACTTTATGCAGAACTTAAGCACGCTGCTGGAGGCTCTCCACATGCTACTCAGGAAGGGGTGCGATTGGTTTTGGGGGGACGCCCAGGAACGCGCCTTCAATAAGGCATGCAACCTTCTGTGTTCCAACAGTGTTTTGATTTTCTTTGATCCAGGTAAAAAGCTAGTTCTCACATGCGATGCGTCAGCGTATGAGGTCGGGTGCGTTTTGCAAAATGTCAATAGTGCGGGCAAATTACAACCCATAGCTTATGCCTCCAGGTCACTTTCGCGGGCGGAGCGCGGGTACGGAATGGTAGAGAAGGAGGCGCTCGCGTGCGTGTACAGTATCAAAAAGATGCACCAATACCTTTTCGGGGCCAAGTTCGCGTTAGAAACCGACCACAAGCCCCTCACGTCCCTCCTATCCGAGAGCAAGACAATAAACGGCAACGCCTCGGCGCGAATTCAACAGTGGGCACTCATGCTGGCATCCTACGACTATACCATAAGGCACAGACCAGGCACAGACAACTGTACCGACGCGCTCAGCAAGCTACCCCTGGCAACCACGGAAGGGTCTGACAAACAGGACTGTGAGATAGTCATGGCAATCAATGCCTTTGAGTCCACAGGTTCACCCATGACGGCTCGCCAAATCAGAGCCTGGTCGGCCAGCGACCCCACGTTATCCTTAGTAAAAAGATGTGTCCTAACCAGTGACTGGGCAGAGGCTCGCGAGGCCTGCCCCGAGGAATTAAAACCCTTTCACAGGCGCATGCATGAGCTATCACTACAAGCAGACTGCCTGATGTGGGGCAGCCGAGTAGTCATGCCTCTGCGAGGCAGAGAGGCATTTATCCGGGAGCTCCACCGCGAGCACCCGGGGATCGTTCTCATGAAGGCCATTGCCAGATCCCACGTCTGGTGGCCTGGTATTCACGCGGACTTGGAGCTCTGCGTCCGAAGGTGCACCATTTGTGCCCAACTCAGCAATGCCCCCAGGGAGGCTTCACTGAGCCCCTGGCCCTGGCCTACCAAACCGTGGTCGCGGGTGCACGTAAACTATGCGGGCCCATTCATGGGCAAAATGTTCCTCGTAGTTGTAGATGCGTTTTCAAAATGGATCGAATGCACCATTTTAAACTTGAGCACAACCTACACCACTGTGGAGAACCTCGCAACCATGTTTGCAACGCACGGAATCCCTGACATATTGGTCAGTGACAATGGTCCGTGCTTCATCAGTGCTGAATTCCTTATAATTGACCACGGCATAAATCACGTCAAGATGGCACTGTTCAAGCCGGCCTCCAACGGCCAGGCGGAGAGAGCAGTGCAAATCATGAAACAAGGCATGCTTAAAATCCAAGGTCCCACGCTGCAGGGTCGCCTGTAGTGACTGCTGGCGGCATACAGATCTCGTCCGCACTCACTGACTGGGATCCCCCCCACGCAAATGTTGATGAAAAGGACTTTAAAAACAAGGCTCTCATTAATCCTCCCAGACATGCATGAAATCATTGAGGCAAAGCGCCGTAAGCTGACTGAGTACCATGTATTCAGGGGGAGATGGAATGAGATAGGGGACAAATTGTTTGTACTAAACTATGGCAGGGGTCCCAAATGGCTTGCAGGGACAGTAACGGGCAAGGAAGGAAACAGGCTACTGGTAGTACAAATGGACAATGGCAAAACCTGCCGGAGGCATGTAGACCAAGTCAAAAGCAGATTTACCAACAACACTGCGGAACCAGAAGCAGACTACAATGTGGAACTCGCACCACACCTGGTGGACAGACAGAGGGACAACCTGAGGAAAGGGCAATCCGAACAGACAGCCCAGGCGAGTCAACAACAATCACACCAATCGAAGCAGACAGCCCAGGCGAGATACCAGCAACCACACCCAAAGAAAAACAGACACCAAGGCAAACAACTGAACCACAACTCAGACGCTCCACACGAGAGCGTAGACCACCTGAGAGACTGAACCTATAAAGACAATAAGACCTTGGGGGAGGATGATGTCATGTATCTTACATTATTATATATAACTGTATCCTAACATGCTATACATGACTGTAATAAGATATGACCTGTAACCACCAGCATACCTTACCACCAGGGGTGCACTTGCAAGAGACAGGTATATAAGGACAGGTCTCAGGCAAGTGCAGCATTCCAGAGCTGTGAAATAAAGGTGCAGGTCCAGAGTGACCTTGACTTCACTACATGCCTCGTGTGAATCTGTACTGAGGGGACAGGACTTTACAGGTTGTTTACCTGCTCCCAAATTTTACCAATCTCTTATTGATTTGGCCACTAGGAAGTGTGATAGAGGTGTGACTCTCCCTACTCCGTATAGGGAAGTATTTGACATCATGGCTGATGTCAAAAACTCAGAGAAATGGAAGGAAATCAAAGCTGGACCTCAGCACATCATTGTCCAGTTTTGTATATTCCATTGGCTATTGCAGTGAATTCAGCATTGTATGTGTGGGAATTTACTCTTTTCAGATAGGTGCATGCAATAATTATGTTATTTTGAATATGCTTCTTGAAAATTAAATGAATGAAGAAAATAGGCAGAAAATAGAGAACTTAACGAGCAGATTAGCAGGACAATGGAAAGGCTAACAAGGCTAATAATCTGAATGAGAATGTTTAATTTTGTTTTATTATTCGAGTAGTCATTAAAACAGTGACTGCACTCCAAAAAAGTACTTCATTGGCTGTAAAACGCTTTGAGATGTCCGGTGGTCATGAAAAGCACTATATAAATGCAAGTAAGTCTTTCTTTCTTTCCTTCTTTCCTTCAATTCTCTTCCCTTCTCTTTCTTTTGTAAGGTGATAGCTGAAGGTTTTTATATGTTTACAGTTCCCCATATGTGAGCAGAAAGTACTGGGCCACTACTATAGTCTTTAATAGATAGATTATTTGTGGTGCTACATTCAAGTTCACATAACACCCCAAGAATGCAGGATTCCACTGTGGATCGATACCTATTGGCCAACTAATCAGAATATGTAAAATGCACAATTTATCCTCTAATGCTGAGACTTTTTCTGGAATTACTCAATAATGAGTAGATCGCCATATAAATCTCAATTTTCTGCAGAGGAAATTTACAGGGCATTTGGATTTGTAGATTAATGTGAACCTTATTCTTGTACAGATTTGAAAACATATATATTTCTTCTGGTTCTTGTCAGGAGGTAATGGTTTATATTCTGTTATTTCAACTCTTCATTTTAGATAAGATACTCAGGAGGTATTCCAAATATTTCCAAGTAACATCACAGCTCATTTAATATCTCCAATTCACTAAATATATTCAAAAAGGAGTTAGATGAAGTCCTTACTACTAGGGGGATCAAGGGGTATGGCGAGAAAGCAAGAATGGGGTACTGAAGTTGCATGTTCAGCCATGAACTCATTGAATGGCGGTGCAGGCTAGAAGGGCCGAATGGCCTAGTCCTGCACCTATTTTCTATGTTTCTATGTTTCTATCTTGTAATCTATTTAGAATGCCCCTGAATATGAGCAGTACTAATAAGTAAGATGTATTTTGATAATAAATATTTGAAAAATTAAAAGTGTTTAGAAAAATCCACAATATGTAGGCTTTGGACATAATTTCTCTTTTGGAGAAAAAGAGGGTCTGGGAGGAGTATTTTCTGTATAAAACATTCCCCATCTCTCCCTTAATGAAAATGACCGTGAGATTATCTTCATTTAAAAAAAAATGGTATTCCCACCTTTGAGGAGAGCTGGGCCCTGAATATCTGTGGTCCTGCTTCACTGATGTAACTGTGGTGGAGAGGGCATTGTGCCTCACCGGTAAGATACCAATCTGACCCTGCTGATGTTTTCAGGGTCAGGATTTATACATAAATACGTTGAGTACCCGGCTAGTGTTGGTGCTTCTTTGGTGCTGCTAGGTGGGTGGGGGGAAGATGTCACTTTTGCCAGCTGCTTTCATGAGAAGCTGGTAGATTTGGGGTGACTTAGCAGTTAGAAGTTGAAATGAACCCTCTTTATTAGAGGGCTGATTTCACTAGGGCTGAAGTTTGTATTTTGGAGAGTTCTGGCCTGCAACATACCCGTAGACCCAAGATCTGCCATTCCAGCCGTGATCTTATTAAATGGCAGAGCAGGCTCGAGGGGTCAAATAGAAACATAGAAACATAGAAACATAGAAACTAGGTGCAGGAGCAGGCCATTCAGCCCTTCTAGCCTGCACCGCCATTCAATGAGTTCATGGCTGAACATGAAACTTCAGTACCCCATTCCTGCTTTCTCACCATACCCCTTGATCCCCCGAGTAGTAAGGACTTCATCTAACTCCCTTTTGAATATATTTAGTGAATTGGCCTCAACAACTTTCTGTGGTAGAGAATTCCACAGGTTCACCACTCTCTGGGTGAAGAAGTTTCTCCTCATCTCGGTCCTAAATGGCTTACCCCTTATCCTTAGACTGTGACCCCTGGTTCTGGACTTCCCCAACATTGGCAACATTCTTCCTGCATCTAACCTGTCTAAACCCGTCAGAATTTTAAACGTTTCTATGAGGTCCCCTCTCATTCTTCTGAACTCCAGTGAATACAAGCCCAGTTGATCCAGTCTTTCTTGATAGGTCAGTCCCACCATCCTGGGAATCAGTCTGGTGAATCTTCGCTGCACTCCCTCAATAGCAAGGATGTCCTTCCTCAAGTTAGGAGACCAAAACTGTACACAATACTCCAGGTGTGGCCTCACCAAGGCCCTGTACAACTGTAGCAACACCTCCCTGCCCCTGTACTCAAATCCCCTCGCTATGAAGGCCAACATGCCATTTGCTTTCTTAACCGCCTGCAGTACCTGCATGCCAACCTTCAATGACTGATGTACCATGACACCCAGGTCTCGTTGCACCTTCCCTTTTCCTAATGTGTCACCATTCAGATAATAGTCTGTCTCTCTGTTTTTACCACCAAAGTGGATAACCTCACATTTATCCACATTATACTTCATCTGCCATTCATTTGCCCACTCACCTAACCTATCCAAGTCGCTCTGCAGCCTCATAGCATCCTCCTCGCAGCTCACACTGCCACCCAACTTAGTGTCATCCGCAAATTTGGAGATACTACATTTAATCCCCTCGTCTAAATCATTAATGTACAATGTAAACAGCTGGGGCCCCAGCACAGAACCTTGCGGTACCCCACTAGTCACTGCCTGCCATTCTGAAAAGTACCCATTTACTCCTACTCTTTGCTTCCTGTCTGACAACCAGTTCTCAATCCACATCAGCACACTACCCCCAATCCCATGTGCTTTAACTTTGCACATTAATCTCTTGGCCTACACCTGCTCCTATTTCTTATGTTTATGTAGACGCCAGTCTCTTCCAGTCCAGTATTTTTTTAGGGCAAAGCAGACAGGACCAAGAGGTATTCCAATAGATAACATCATCCCACTGGCTCCACCTTCTTTTTCGCTTCAAGTACAAAAGCAAAATATTGCAGATGCTGGAAATCTGAAATAAAAAGAGAAAATGTTGGAAATACTCAGCAGGTCAGGCAACATCTGTGGATAGAGAAACAGAGTTAACGTTTCAGGTCGATGACCCTTCATCAGAACAGTTTGAGATGTAACAGATTTTTAAGCAAGTGTGGGGGCAGGGAAAGGAGGGAAGGAGAAAAGAACAAAATGGAAGGTCTGTGATAGGGTAGAAGGCAGGAGTGATTAAATTACAAAAGGTATGATTGTACAAAGCAAAAGGAGATGGTAATAGGACAAGTAAAGAAACAAAAGATGGGTCTAAAAGAGGTGTAACTGGAATGGCAGAATCATCAACAGCTACCATCTGTAAAAATGAAGGTGTTCCGCAAAGCAGTCACACAATCTGCGTTTGGTCTCCCCGGTGTAGAGGAGACCGCATCGTGAGCAGTGAATACAGTACACTAAATTGATAGAAGTACAAGTAAATCGCTGTTTCACCTGGAAGGAGTGTTTGGGGCCCTGGACAGCGAGAAGGGAGGAGGTAAAAGGGCAGGTGTTGCATCTCCTGCGCTTGCATGGGAAGGTGTAATGGGAAGGGGAGATGGTGTTGGGGATGATTGAGGAGGGAGCGGTCCCTTTGGAATGCTGAAAGGGGAGGGGAGGGGAAGATATGTTTGGTGGTGGGATCATGCTGGAGGTGGCGGAAATGGCGGAAGATGATCCGTTGAACGTGGAGGCTGCTGGGGTGAAAGGTGAGGACAAGGCGAACCCTATCATGGTTCTGGGAGGAAGGGGAAGGGGTGAGAGCAGAAGTGCGGGAAATAGAAAGGACACGGTCGAGGTCATATCAACCACGGTAGAGGGGAATCCTCAGTTGAGGAAAAAGGAAGACAGATCGGAAATGCTAGTATGGAAGGTGGTGTTGTCAGAACCGATGTGACGGAGAAACTGGGAGAATGGAATAGAGTGCTTATAGGAGGTGGATGGGAGGAAGTGTAGTCAAGGTAGCTGTGGAAGCCAGTGGGCTTACAGAGAATGTTTGTCGAAATGGAGACAGAGAAGCCGAGGAAAAGAAGGAAAGAGTCGAAGATGGACCATGTGAAGGTGGGAGAAGGGCGGAAATTGGAAGCAATGTGAATGAAATTTTCCAGTTAAGGGCGAGAGCAGGAAATGGCACTGATATAGTCATCAATGTACCAGAAAAAGAGGAGAGGGAGGGGACCCGAGTAGGACTGTAACAAAGAATGTTCCACATATCCCACGAAAAGACAGATATAGTTAGGACCCATGCAGATTCCCATAGCAACACCTCTTCAAGTACACCAATTAGGGATGGGTAATAAATGCTGGCCTTTCCAGTGATGCCCACATCCTGTGAATGAATTTAAAAAAAACACAAGCCCTGAGGAGATGCAGGGTCCTTCCATTTTGGGTCTCACTGTCCCCCTGAGCTATTCTGGTAATGTATGTTAATTATGCTGTGCAGGTGGACGGGTCAAACTTGGGCTGAAGGGATAGAGATTTCAATATGAGCTGGTATGTTGGACCCCCAAGCCACACAACCCAGATGAAAACCATTAAGTAGACTCACTGTAGTGATCTCGCCTTGTATGGCTCCAGATCAGTCCCCAGACAATCTTCAGCATGGCTCACATTAAAACTGAAGGAATTGAACCAAGATGCTCACATGCCATCGCTGCGACCCACACAACTACAAAAGCAAAATACTATGGATGCTGGAAATCTGAAATAAAAATAGCAAATGCTGAAAATACTCAGCAAGCCAGGCAGCATCTGTGGAGAGAGAAAGAGAGTTAATGTTTCAGACCTTTCGTCAGAACTAGCAAAAGTTAGAGATGTAACAGGTTTTAAGCAAGTACAGATGCAGGGAGAGGGTGTGGGGAGGATGGGGGTGGGAGGAAAGAACTTAAGGAAAGGTCTGTGATAGGGTGGAAGGCAGGAGAGGTTAAATGACAAAAGGTGACCCACACCATCAGAGTATATTGGGAGAACATTCAAAGGGTGAAAATTCAGGACAGAAATGAGAGAATTTGTCCTCGTAGATGAGAAGCAATGTTCCCTCTAAGCTGCGCGTGTGTGCGGCCGTGCAGTAATCTGCAAGGTCCCGCGCAGACCACTCACAAGCTTTTACATTGGAAACACTGCTCATACGCAGAAATGTAAAGGGACCACGTACTGAAAGAAACCGGCTGCATAGAACATAGTGCAACCAGGGAAACTTGGTGGGAAGTATTGGGTTTTATTTTACAGAGAGAAAGGAGTGATTTGTACAGATTGGACTCTCTCTCGCCTTTCTTTCTTTACATTTGGAGGGAAGTGTATAATTGCAGCCTGAGGAGGTTTGAGAAGTAAAGCCTTTGTGGCCTGACACTTCGCTTCCCAGCTGTGCACTTCACAGCCTAAGATAAATAAAGCACAATGTATTTATTTGTTAGTCGGGGAACAAATCCTCAGCTATTCAAATCATTGGAGTCCTCTGGGTATTTAGGGCTAGAAATTCAGTTTTTGGAGATATCGTTTTTCTTCTGCTATTTTACAGAAAAAATACAACTAAAAACGTCACCATTTTTTAAGGGGGTAAAATTGGCAATAAAATGCGCCCGATGGTAAAAATCGGCGTTACACGAGGATTCACGGTGGAGACCACGGTCCTCACCAACTTTAGCCCAGGGCCTGTCACCGCCAAAAATACAGGCCCTGGGAGGGGATAAAAAAAATTTCAAAAAGAAAAAATTAAAAAAAATCAGAAAACATTCACTATACACCGAATCGCTGAAAAATAATTAAAAAATAGAAACTTCAACTTACCTTTTTTGTAGGTCTTCATACCTACCACTGTTTCTGGGGCTTCAACGCAGGCTTTTCTTAGCCGTTTTTTTTTTCACCCTAAGCACGGGTTTGCCGAGTGGCCAATTTTAAGCGATTCGGGGTTTTTTTTGGCATTGCACGTCGTCAATCTGCTTTTTGGCAATATTTTAAAACCGCCATTCGTTAACTTTGACCGATTTAGGTGAGTACCTTTTACCGGCAAAAAATACGAAATATTGCCGACAAAACGTGCGCAAGGCTGATCAATTTCTCCCCCTTAGACTTCCAGTTTGAGCCCTGTCACAGATATGAATAATTATTTTTCATCTTCCAGGAAGTAAGCTGCTTAAATCTCCCTTTGAACAAGAATTAAAAAGAACATTTAATCGATAGTTTTTAAAGTGTAATCTCTGCATCAGCTCAAGGGCTCTAAAACGAGAAGGATGTTTTATCGATGAGTTTTGCCCAATCATTGGAGAGAATTAAATTTTCATTTGGTTTTGATTAAATTTATAATGGCTGTTAAATATAACTGGTTAACCTAACCATGTAAAAATCTCTTCCAACTAGTCTATTTGAAACACTGGGGTCAAAATTCGGTACCACTGTTTTTGAGGCGGTGTCACCACCTGAGTGCGATTTTACCACCAGGCGTTAGGTGCAGGCTCCAACTACCAAATTCAGTTTTTACGCCCAAAGATGAGAGAGCAGCGCTAAAAAGTGGCGTGGCACACTCATCCTCGGGCAGGAGATCAGGAGGCCTACTGAATTTTGCATCGGGAGGCTGGAAAACGGGAAGAAAAGGGAAGAAAGAAAAAAAAACTTTAAAACTGCTTTGACCCACACACAAACTTCCCCGCTGTTAAAAGTAATGAAAAATGAAGAAAGAAAGAAAGAAAAAAACCTACCTTACTCTCTGGCCAATTCCACCTGAGCTCCGCTGTTTATCCACCACTTTTTCCAGGCTGTATGGCTTTATGTTCTTTTCTGAAACATACAGAACAGTCAGAGTTTTCAGTGTTATCTACAGGGAGCAAGTAGAATGAATATAATGGCTTACCACACGATGCTTTCACCTCTGCAACTTTGGCTCAAATGCAATCAAGATTATAAATTCCCCTCCTATTAGGCATCTGAATGACAGACACACACCCACAACATGTAAATCACCTGAAACTGGAAATATGGGTGGGTTCAAGTGTATTCCACTCAGGCATATTTTAGACCCATACTGTATGTTAACTGTGTTTTACATGCCACCGGAGGGCACGACTGTCAGAGTCCTAATGGTCACTGGCAGACACGTGCAAGCCATGTATATAATGTTGGCAGCCATGTTGAATCCTGACTTTGAGAATAAATAAACTGAAGTAAGGTCATGCCTGAACTAGTTCACCGTACTTAGCTTCGTGGAGTTATTCGATACTTAATAATTGGCGACGAGTTAAAAATATGAACTTTCACGCAACCATGTCTGTTGGAATTTTGGAGAGATTCGTGGAAGGAGAAGACTGGGAGGATTTCACTGATTGCCTCGACCAGTACTTCGTAGCCAATGAATTGGAAGGAACCGATAACGCAGTTAAGCGCAGGACGGTTCTCTTCACCATTTGTGGGTCAAAAATTTATGGCCTTATCAAGAATCTACTCTCACTGACTTGACCAATGGATAAGACTTATGATGAATTGTGTACGCTGGTTCGAAACCACTTTAAACCGAAGGAAAGCATCATCATGGCGAGGTATCGTTTCTATATGCACAATCGCTCCGAGGGCCAGGACGTGGCAGAATTTGTTGCCGACCTGAGACATCTCGCTGGGTCGTGCAACTTCAGAGCTGCATTGGAGGAAATGCTGCGGGACTTTTTCGTGCTTGGCATTGGCCACAAGGTCATCCTTCGAAAGCTGCTGGCTGCTGAATCTCTAGACCTGAGCAAGACCATCACGATTGCCCAGGTATGCATGTCCACGGATGAAAACTCGAAACAGATATCTTCACAGCATCGAAACTCACCGGCAAGTACTGTGCATAAAAGAATATCGTTGGCAGGCAGAACTGCACATGGCAGAGCCTACTCATCCGCGTTCGTACGAACTGTAACTGCTCAAAGTCCACCATCGGGGATGAATCAAATCTCGCCTTGTTGGCATTGCGGGGGCTATCATTGGGCCCATCAATGCCAATTCAAGCAATACTTGTGCAAAGGCTGTGCAACAATGGGGCACCTTCAGTGAATGTGTCCGCAGCCGAGCAAGCGTGCTACGATACACCACGGGGCTGAGGATGATCGATCCAGCGTAAATCAAGCGGCACAGGCAACTCAACCTGAGGTACAGGACGAAGAAGTGTATGGGGTACATTCTTTTACCAAAAGTCCTCCGATAATGCTGGAAGTTAAATTAAATGGGGTTCCAGTATCCATGGAATTGGACACGGGTGCAAGTCAGTCATTAATGAGCCAGAGGGCTTTCAAAAAGCTGTGGGACACTAAGGCAAAAAGTCCCAAACTGAGCCCAATCAATGCGAAGCTGCGGACCTACACCAAAGAGCTCATACCAGTCATTGGCAGCACAGCAGTAAAGGTATCGTACGATGGAGCTGTGCATGATTTATCGTTGTGGATCGTTCCAGGCAAAGGCCCAACGCTGTTCGGCAGGAGTTGGCTTGAGAAAATTAAATGGAACTGGAATGATATTAAAACCTTATCATCAGTGGATAACGCTTCGTGTGCTCAAGTGCTGAGTAAGTTTCCCTCGTTGTTCGAACCAGGCATCGGCAACTTCACGGGAGCCAAGGTGCAGATCCACTTAGGCCCGGATGCAAGACCCGTCCATCACAAGGCCCTGGCGGTTTTGTACATGATGAGGGAAAAGGCCAAGATCGAACTGGACGGACTTCAACGGGAAGGAATCATATCACCAGTCGAGTTCAGCGAATGGGCCAGTCCAATTGTCCCGGTGTTGAAAAGTGATGGCACGGTCAGGATCTGCGGCGACTACAAAGTAACGATCAACCGAGTCTTGATACAGGATCAGTACCTGTTACCCAAGGCTGATGACCTGTTTGCAATGCTAGCAGGGGGAGCGGGGGGGGGGGGGGGGTGACGTCGTTCACCAAATTGGACCTGACCTCAGCTTACATGACACAGGAGCTGGTCGAATCTTCGAAAAAACTGACGTGCATCAACACGCACAAAGGACTATTTATATACCACAAGTCCTTTCGGAATTCGCTCGGCAGCTGCCATATTTCAGAGAAACATGGAGAGTTTGCTGAAGTACGCCCCGAGAACCGTCGTGTTCAAAGATGACATCCTGATCACCAGTCGCAACGCCACCGAACACCTGCACAACCTGGAAGAGGTTCTACATCATCTGGACAGAGCAGGACTCAGGCTAAAATGCTCCAAGTACGTTTTCATGGCACCAGAAGTTGAATTCCTGGGGTGAAAGATTGCAGCAAATGGCATCAGGTCTATGGACTCGAAGACAGAGGACATCAAGAATGCACCCAGACCCCAGAGTGTGACAGAGTTGTGTTCATTCCTGGGTCTTCTCAACTAATTCGGTAACTTTCTACCTTGTTTGAGCACATGGCTAGAGCCCTTGCACATGTTGCTGAGAAAGGGTAATGACTGGGTTTGGGGCAAGTCTCAAGACAGTGTTTGAGAAGGCCAGGAACCTGCTATGTTCCAATAAATTACTGGTACACTATGACCCATGTAAGCGGTTAGTGCTGGCCTGCGACGCCTCATCATATGGGGTCGGTTGTGTGCTCCAGCGAGCCAATGTATCTGGCAAACTCCAACAAGTGGCATACGCATCCAGAAGTCTGTCTAAGGCTGAAAGAGTCTATAGTATGGTAGAGAAAGAGGTTTTATAGCATGCATACATAGGGTTAGGAAAATGCACCAATACCTGTTTGGGCTTCAGTTTGAGCTTGAAACAGACCACAAGCCGCTCATTTCATTGTTTTCTGAGAGTAAAGGTATAAACACCAGTGCCTCATCCCGCATCCAAAGATGGACACTGACATTATCCGCTTATGAAAAAATGGGATGAGGTCCTAAGAGACGAATTTAAGGAGCTAAGAGCTAAATTAAAAAGTAGGACCTCAAAAGTAGTAATCTCGGGATTGCTACCAGTGCTACGTGCTAGTCAGAATAGGAAGCGCAGGATAGCTCAGATGAATACGTGGCTTGAGCAGTGGTGCAGCAGGGAGGGATTCAAATTCCTGGGGCATTGAAACCGGTTCTGGGGGAGGTGGGACCAGTACAAACCGGACGGTCTGCACCTAGGCAGGACCGGAACCAATGTCCTCAGGGGAGTGTTTGTTAATGCTGTTGGGGAGGAGTTAAACTAATATGGCAGGGGGATGGGAACCAATGCAGGGAGACAGAGGGAAGCAAAATGGAGACAGAAGCAAAAGACAGAAAGGAGATGAGTAAAAGTGGAGGGCAGAGAAACCCAAGGCAAAAAACAAAAAGGGCCACTTTACAGCAAAATTCTAAAGGGTCAAAGTGTATTAAAAAGGCAAGCCTGAAGGCTCTGTGCCTCAATGCGAGGAGTATTCGGAATAAGGTGGATGAATTAACTGTGCAGATAGCAGTTCATGGATACAATGTGTTTGGCATCACGGAGACATGGCTCCAGGGTGACCAAGGCTGGGAACTCAACATCCAAGGGTATTCAACATTTAGGAAAAATAGACAGAAAGGAAAAGGAGGCGGGGTGGCGTTGCTGGTTAAAGAGGAAATTAATGCAATTGTAAGGAAAGACATTAGCTTGGATGATGTGGAATGGGTGGAGCTACGGAATACCAAAGGGCAGAAAACGCTAGTGGGAGTTGTGTACAGACCTCCAAGCAGTAGTAGTGATGTTGGGGAGGGCATCAAACAGGAAATTAGGGGTGCATGCAATAAAGGTGCAACAGTTATCATGGGTGACTTTAATATGCATATAAATTGGGTTAACCAAACTGGAAACAATACGGTGGAGGAGGATTTCCTGGAGTGCATAAGGGATGATTTTCTAGATCAATATGTCGAGGAACCAACTAAGGGGGAGGCCATCTTAGACTGGGTGTTGTGTAATGAGAGAGGATTAATTAGCAATCTCGTTATGCGAGGCCCCTTGGGGAAGAGTGACCATACTATGGTGGAATTCTACATTAGGATGGAGAATGAAACAGTTAATTCAGAGACCATGGTCCAGAACTTAAAGAAGGGTAACTTTGAAGGTATGAGGTGTGAATTTGCTAGGATAGATTGGCGAATGCCACTTAAGGGGTTGATAGTGGAGGGGAATGGCAGACATTTAGAGACCGCATGGATGAACTACAACAATTGTACATCCCTGTCTGGCGTAAAAATTAAAAAGGGAAGGTGGCTCAACCGTGGCTATCAAGGGAAATCAGGGATAGTATTAAAGCCAAGGAAGTGGCATACAAATTGGCCAGAAATAGCAGCGAACCAGGGGACTGGGAGAAATTTAGAACTCAGCAGAGGAGGACAAAGGGTTTGATTAGGGCAGGGAAAATAGAGTACGAGAGGAACATTAAAATGGACTGCAAAACTTCTACAGATATGAAAAGAGAAAAAGGTTAGTAAAGACAAACGTAGGTCCCCTGCAGTCAGAATCAGGGGAAGTCATAACGGGGAACAAAGAAATGGCAGAGCAATTGAACAAGTACTTTGGTTCGGTATTCACTAAGGAGGACACAAACAACCTTCCGGATATAAAAGGGGTCAGAGGGTCGAGTAAGAAGGAGGAACTGAGGGAAATCCTTATTAGTCGGGAAATTGTGTTGGGGAAATTGATGGGATTGAAGGCCGATAAATCCCCAGGGCCTGATGGTCTGCATCCCAGAGTACTTAAGGAGGTGGCCTTAGAAATAGCGGATGCATTGACAGTCATTTTCCAACATTCCATAGACTCTGGATCAGTTCCTATGGAGTGGAGGGTAGCCAATGTAACCCCACTTTTTAAAAAAGGAGGGAGAGAGAAAACAGGGAATTATAGACCGGTCAACCTGACAACGGTAGTGGGTAAAATGATGGAATCAATTATTAAGGATGTCATAGCAGCGCATTTGGAAAGAGGTGACATGATAGGTCCAAGTCAGCATGAATTTGTGAAAGGGAAATCATGCTTGACAAATCTTCTGGAATTTTTTGAGGATGTTTCCAATAGAGTGGACAAGGGAGAACCAGTTGATGTGGTGTATTTGGACTTTCAGAAGGCTTTCGACAAGGTCCCACACAAGAGATTAATGTGCAAAGTTAAAGCATATGGGATTGGGGGTAGTGTGCTGACGTGGATTGAGAACTGGTTGGCAGACAGGAAGCAAAGAGTAGGAGTAAATGGGTACTTTTCAGAATGGCAGGCAGTGACTAGTGGGGTACCGCAAGGTTCTGTGCTGGGGCCCCAGCTGTTTACACTGTACATTAATGATTTAGACGAGGGGATTAAATGTAGTATCTCCAAATTTGCAGATGACACTAAGTTGAGTGGCAGTGTGAGCTGCGAGGAGGATGCTATGAGGCTGCAGATTGACTTGGGGATAGGTTAGGTGAGTGGGCAAATGCATGGCAGAGGAAGTATAATGTGGATAAATGTGAGGTTATCCACTTTGGTGGTAAAAACAGAGCGACAGACTATTATCTGAATGGTGACAGATTAGGAAAAGGGAAGGTGCAACGAGACCTGGGTGTCATGGTACATCAGTCATTGAAGGTTGGCATGCAGGTGCAGCAAGCGGTTAAGAAAGCAAATGGCATGTTGGCCTTCATAGCGAGGAGATTTGAGTACAGGGGCAGGGATGTGTTACTACAGTTGTACAGGGCGTTGGTGAGGCCACACCTGGAGTATTGTGTGCAGTTTTGGTCTCCTAACTTGAGGAAGGCCATTCTTGCTATTGAGGGAGTGCAGCGAAGGTTCACCAGACTGATTCCCGGGATGGCGGGACTGACATATCAAGAAAGACTGGATCAACTGGGCTTGTATTCACTGGAGTTCAGAAGAATGAGAGGGGATCGCATAGAAACGTTTAAAATTCTGACGGGTTTAGACAGGTTAGATGCAGGAAGAATGTTCCCGATGTTGGGGAAGTCCAGAACCAGGGGTCACAGTCTAAGGATAAGGGATAAGCCATTTAGGACCGAAATGAGGAGAAACTTCTTCACCCAGAGAGTGGTGAACCTGTGGAATTCTCTAGCACAGAAAGTTGTTGAGGCCAATTCACTAAATATATTCAAAAAGGAGTTAGATGTAGTCCTTACTACTAGGGGGATCGAGGGGTATGGCGAGAAAGCAGGAATGGGGTACTGAAGTTGCATGTTCATGACTCATTGAATGGCGGTGCAGGCTCGAAGGGCCAAATGGCCTACTCCTGCACCTATTT
This sequence comes from Pristiophorus japonicus, assembly GCF_044704955.1. NCBI lineage: Eukaryota > Metazoa > Chordata > Chondrichthyes > Pristiophoridae > Pristiophorus > Pristiophorus japonicus. The sequence goes on along the minus strand of NC_091983.1, from coordinate 72,867,434 downwards.
TCTATGTTTCTATGTCATCCGCCACAGACCAGGCACTGAAAACTGTGCCGAAGTGCTTAGTCGGCTACCATTGCCCACAACCGGGATGGAAATGCCGCAGCCCGCAGACTTGCTGCTGGTCATGGATACCTTTGAGAATGAGGGGTCACCTGTCACGGCTCACCAAATTAGGATCTGGACCAGCCAGGATCCTGTACTGTCAAGCGTAAAAAGGTGTGTCCTAAATGGAAATTGGTCTGCCGTTCTCAGGGAAATGCACGATGAAATTAAGCCTTATAGCCGCCGCAAAGATGAATTGTCTATTCAGTCTGATTGTCTGTTATGGGGTAATCGTGTTGTTATGCCAAAAAAAGGCAGGGAAACTTTTGTGCGAGATTTACACAGTATCCTATCCAGGCATTGTCATGATGAAGGCCATTGCCTGGTCTCACATTTGGTGGCCCGGCATTGACTCGGACTTGGAGTCATGCGTGTATCAGTGCAACACTTGCATGCAACTGAGTAACGCACCTGTGGAGGCTTCGCTGAGTCTGTGGTCATGGCCATCCAAACTGTGGTCAAGGATCCACATAGACTTTTCCAGCCCCTTTCTCGGCAAAATTCTTTTAGTGATTGTGGACACTTACTCCAAATGGATTGAATGCATAATCGTGTCATCCAGCACGTCCACAGCCACTATTGAAAGCCTCCGGGCCATGTTCGCCACTCATGGCCTGCCCGACATTCTTGTCAGCGACAATGGACCGTGTTTCACCAGTTCGGAGTTCCATGAGTTTATGACCCGGAATGGCATCAAGCATGTCAGGTCTGCCCTTTCAAACCCACGTCTAACGGTCAAGTAGAGTGGGCTGTCCAAACTATTAAGCAGAGCCTAAAACATGTGACTCACGGCTCCCTACAGACCCACTGTCCCGCATTCTGCTCAGTTACCGGACGAGACCCCACTCGCTCACCGGGGTCCCTCCTGCCGAGCTGTTAATGAAGAGAGGCCTCAAAACCAGGCTCCCCCTTGTACACCCGGATCTCAATGATCATGTCAAAACCAGAAAGCAACGGCAGCAATGGTACCACGATCGCGCGGTCGTATCACGTGACATTGCTGTTCATGACCCTGTGTTTGTCCTGAATTATGGTCATGGTCCAAAGTGGGTTGCTGGCACGGTTTTGGCCAAGGAGGGGAACAGGGTGTTTGTCGTCAAACTGTTAAATGGCCAAACGTGCAAGAGGCACATCGACCAAACCATACTGCGATTCACAGACAACCCAGAACAAATTGAAGATGACATCATCATCGACCAATCAACACACATCCAACCATCAGTTGACCCTTGTGTCATTCACGAAGATGAACCTATCATCCCCGACAGCCCTGTCAGACCGACTGCTCCGCAATGCAGCAATGGTCCTACTAATTCACCCAAGCTTGGATTCGAACTGAGAAGATCAACCAGGGAGCGGAAGGCCCTGGACCGTCACAATTTGTAAATACAACTTGTACCAAGAACTTTGGGGGGAATGATGTTATGTATGTTATCTGGGTTTTACCTGCCACCGGAGGGCGTGACTGTTGGAGTCCTAATGGTCACTGGCAGACACACGTGCAAATCGTGTATATAATGTTGGCAGCCATGTTGATTCCTGACTTTGAGAATAAATAAACTGGAGTAAGGTCATGCCTGAACTAGCTCACCATACTTAGCCTCGTGGACTTATTCGATACTTAACACATACCACCCGATTTATGCTTAGGTGGAGGGGAGCACAATCAGCCCCAATATAACATAACAACATAAGTAGTGCAACACACAAGGTTGTTCCACTAAAAGATGGAACTAATAGAGCCACTCTGAAAAAGAATAGCACCCTACATTGGAATGTTTTAAAGGCTGTCTGTCGTAATTTGTCGTAGATCCCAGAAAACAAATGTCAGTGCATTTTTAGCGTAATATCTTTTGAGGCCAGAAGGTTCTTTGCTTCATCTTTAAAATTATAGAAACAGTATAGATCTTTGTCATAGCTTTCAGTAGGCTTTAATGTAAACTGCACCCCATATAATGATCACTGCTCTAGATGTATGGTTGAAACGAGCATGATGTACTTCCTTCATTAACATGCTATGGGCAGACAAATTCAGCATCTGTCATCACTTCCAGAGGGCCGGGTAGCGCTGGCAGTTTCCCTTCCTGAAGAACATTAGTGAACCAGCTTGAGAAACCATAGTACCTTGAACATAAGAACATAAGAAATAGGATCAGGAATAGGCCATTTGGCTCTTCCAACCTGCTCCGCCATTCAACAAGATCATGGCTGATCTTCTACCTCAACTCCACCTTCCCGCACTATCCCCATATCCCTTAATTCCCTCAGTTCCTAAATATTTATCGACCTCTGGCTTGAATAAGCTCAACAACTGAGCATCCACAGCTCTCTTGGGTCGAGAATTCCAAAGATTCACAACTCTTTGAGTGAAGAAATTTCTCCTCATCTCAGTCCTAAATGACCGACCCCTTATTCTGAGTTTGTGAACCCGTGTTCTAGAATCCCCAGCCAGGGGAAACATTTTCTCAGCATGAACTCTGTCAAGCCCCTCCATGATTTTATATGTTTCAATTAGATCACCTCTCATTCTTCTAAACACTTGGAAATATAGGCCTCGTCTACTCAATCTCTCCTCATCGGGTAATCCCCTCATCCCAGAAGCCAGTATAGTGAACCTTCATTGCACTCTCTCCAAGGAAAGTATATCCTTCCTTAGGAAAGGAGACTAGAACTGTACACCATACTCCAGGTGTGGCCTCACCAATGCCCTGTATAATTGTAGTAAGACTTCTTTACTCTAAACTCCAATACTATTGTAATGAAGGCTAACAAACCATTTGCTTTCCTAATTGCTTGCTATCCAGGTCCCTCTGAATGCAAACATTTCTCAGTCTCTCACCATTCAAAAATATTCTGCTTTTTTGTTTTTCCTACCAAAGTGGATAATTGGAGCAGTTGCAGGATGGCAGTTAAGAGTGGGAACTAAGGCTGATTTTTCCTTCCTAATCCAGAGGCTCTGAGACCAATTGTAATGCCTCTACAGCCACCACTGCTACGATCAGCTAATTCAGGATAGGTGCAGATTGAATCTGGAAATCATAACTGGTCTGTATGGCTCAGTTCCTTGACAGATAAACTTGCTAAACCATCAAGAGAATGCAATTTAAAGTGTTAATCAGAAATATTAATTCGATATTATTTTCAGTTATAATATTGGCATTGTATAGTGATCCTGGATGTGTTTCAATAATGAAAAACAGCTTTTGTATAGCTAGATGTTCAGAATGCCCTGCAGATTTTTTACAAATATTTAAAAAATTACACAAGTCATCCATCTAAAATGTAATTGATGTTGAAGTAATTAATATTTGTACATTTTTATCAGCTTCATTTTCTTTGCAAGATGGCAATTCTTGACATTTGACGTGCCCTCAATAGCATTGTCTCCTGCTGTGGGGAATGAAATCACCATGAGGAAAATGTTATGAAGCTTTAATAACCAATCAACTGAAGCGCAAAAAGCTTTGGTCCATAGTGGATACTATTTAAAACCATCTTAGATTAGGATATCAGTCTCCCAATTTTTATGGCAAAACTGAATTAATTTATTAGTTTGGGGATTGAAAGGATGAACTGAAAGCATAAATTGGGTGCAATGGTCCCGGCATGCATTCTAAACAAGAAAGAAGTCCTGCCTTTGTATCTAAGACAGCAATCAAATATGGAACACACTTAAAATGAGACTCAATATAGAACTCTATTAAGCTGAAAATTGCCTCCTCTGACATCTTCAGTAATTGAAGCCTCTATTAGTGCAGTCTCTGCAGTTTTTCTGTTGTACCCGGTATATGAAAAGATGATGAATTAAAGCTGTAGGATGCCTGAATGCACTCTTTTCAGCACCTATAAACTTTTGCTTGAGACAGGTTCCACATGTATGTTGACAACACCCAGCTCTACTTCACCACCACCATGATGTCAGCTGTGGCTCAGTTGGTAGTATTGTGTACTCTCTTAATGATTCCACGAAGCAGGGGTATGGCACTTGTACAGACTGTAGTCCTTTATTGTAGCTCCTAGAGTGAGGACACCAAGAGGTGAGTTCCCTTTTATACTGGGTTACCTGCAGTGTACAGATGACCCAAAGGTCTCCAGCAGCAGCACCCTCTGGTGTACCGGTATGGTATATACAGGGTGAAGGTACATTCAGATCTACTGTTACAGTGCATCATTGACATGCATACATGACAACACTCCCCCCTAAGCCCTTCCCAAGTTCTTATTGCCATGACATGGGGAGGTGGTCAGTAGTGGGCTGTGGGAGGTTGTAATGAGGGTTGTGTGGGTGCCAGGTGTGATCCCTATGCTCGTGGCTGCATTCATCCATTTCCCCCCTTCACACAAGGACCATGTGGGTGTCATTGTTGGAGGATTCCTCAGTGGTGGAGCCAGTGCAATGGATAAGGTACATACATTGTAGAATGGGTAGGTGATGGTGTTTGGTGGTGGGCAGTGCCACAGGGCTGTGTGGGCTCCTTGTCCTCCATTGGTGGTGGAAGTCTGGTCATCCGAGGTTCCACCGGGAAAGCTGGAGGGTACAGGCCTCTCGCTCCCGGCGCTGGCCCTGATGGCCAGGAGCTGTACGGCCGATCTGAGGCAGGTTACCAGTGGCGGTGGCTGTGCTGCCCATTGATCGCTGTCCCTGCAGTAGGTCTGCTCCCACTGGGTGTGTGTGAGCCCTTCATGGAGCATCACATTGGTCCCAAAAGCACAGGCTACATGGTCAGGTAGCCCGCTGGACCTGGAGGTCTCACACAGGGGGTTTCCTCTGGCATTGACATTATACCTGTAGAACCCGGTGTCATTTATCATTCTACCTTTAGCATGCATGACACATTGGCTTTGATCGTAACTAGTCGACTCAGCATTGTTATCTCTCTTCACATTTTCACATTTTGCACTTACAACGCTTTCTTGTGTATCGGTATCTCTATACAGGGTCACATTTATCACATTAGCATTTCTGGCATCACTATTCAACGGTACAAACTTGTTACTTACATCACTTTTAGAAGCATTCATTACAACTTTCCCATTAGTTTTTCCGGCATCACCATTTAACATTACATTTGTACACCTGCATTCTATTGTGTTCCTAACACAGATGAGGCTGCACACAGGGAGGTTAAAATAACAGTGACCTCAGTCTTTATTAAGACACTCCAGAGTGAGGAACAGGCCTGAGGGGCTGGCTTATATACAGTGCTCCCAAGGGATGCTGGGATCCCTAGGGACTTCAGGGGATGCGCTCCCTGGTGGCGGAACATGGGAGTGCATGCTTTACAGATACACAACATCACTCCCCCGCCCCCCCCCCCCCGCCCCAAAGTCAAAGTGAAAACTATTTACAAGGTGAGGCGGTCGGGAGCCTTTCTTTCCCTGGTGGACTGCCTCGGTACAAATGTCTGTTCTGGTGTGTTGGCTGTGCCCTCGCTGGGCTGGCGTGTTGTTGGCCCTGCAGGGCTGCTGGGTGAGTCTGGCCTTGATGGGCTGTTGGGCGTGATGGGTTTGATTTCCTGGTCCGGGGTGGTGTCGTTGATCCTTTGAGTGTGCGTTGTGGGCTCGAAAAAGGTGGTGTCTGCTGTGGGTTGTTCAGGGCAGTCTGTGAATCGCAGCCTCGTTTGGTCCAGGTGCTTTCTGCAAATTTGTCCATTGTCTCGTTTGACTACAAACACCCTATTCCCTTCTTTAGCTATCACCGTGCCTGCGATCCACTTGGGACCATGTCCATAGTTTAGCACATACACAGGGTCATTCAGATCAATTTCCCGTGATACAGTGGTGCGACCATCGTTTACATTTTGTTGCTGCCGCCTGCTCTCTACCTGATCATTCAGGTTGGGGTGAACCAGTGAGAGTCTGGTTTTAAGTGTTCTTTTCATGAGTAGCTCAGCCAGGGACACCCCTGTGAGCGAGTGGGATCTCGTGCTGTAGCTGAGTAGTACTTGGGACAGGCGGGTTTGGAGTGAGCCTTCTGTGACTCGTTTAAGGCTCTGTTTGATTGTTGTACTGCCCGCTCTGCCTGCCCATTGGAGGCTGGTTTAAACGGGGCCGAGGTGACATGTTTGATCCCATTGCGGGCCATGAATTCTTTAAATTCAGCACTGGTGAAACTTGGCCCGTTGTCACTGACCAGTATGTCAAGCAGGCTGTGGGTGGCAAACATGGCCCTCAGGCTTTCAATGGTGGCGGTGGCGGTTCTTCCCGCGTTTATTTCACATTCAATCCATTTTGAAAAAGCATCCACCACCACCAGGAACATTTTAGCAAGAAACGGGCCAACATAGTCGACATGGATCTTCGACCATGGTCTGGAGGGCCAGGACCACAAACTTTGTGGTGCCTCTCTGGGCACGTTGCTCAACTGAGCACACACGCTGCATTGACGTACACAGGACTCTAAGTCAGAGTCGATACCGGGCCACTACACGTGGGTTATCACTTTCATCATTACTATACCCGGGTGTGTGCTGTGGAGATCCGAGATGAACGTCTCCCTGCTCTTTTTGGATAGCACTACGTGGTTACCCCACAACAGGCAGTCTGCCTGAATGGACAGCTCGTCCTTTCGCCGCTGCAACGGCTTGATTAGCTCTTGCATTTCAACGGGGATGCTGGCCCAGCTCCCATGCAGTACACAGTTTTTTACTAGGGACAGCAGAGGATCTTGGCTGGTCCAAGTCCTAATCTGGCGGGCCATGACAGGTGGTTTATCATTTTCAAATGCTTCCATGACCATCAACAAGTCTGCGGGCTGTGCCACCATCAACAAGTTTGCAGGTTGCGCCATTTCCAATGCCTGGCTTAAAAAGGGAAGGAAATCTGTTAAGAACCTGGCTACATGAGGCCTCATCGACATGTGATAGCGCTCGGATGTCATCCCAGTTCCAGCGGATTTTGCCCAGCCAGCTCCTTCCAAGCAGTGTGGGGCCATTGCCCGGGACAATCCAGAGTGGCAGTTCATACACCGTGCTCTCGTAGGTGACCTTGACCATGGCGCTGCCCAGGACAGTGATAAGCTCTTTGGTGTACGTTCTCAGTTTCGTGTGGATGGGGCTCAGGGCTGGTCTGAGTGCCTTGTTGCACCACAGTCTCTCAAACATCTTTTTACTCATGATGGATTGGCTAGCGCCAGTGTCCAGTTCCATGGCTACGGGTAAGCCATTCAATTTTACGTTTAGCATTATAGATGGACATTTCATCGAAAATGTGTGCACCCCGTGTACTTCAGCATCTGCCTCCTCTCTCTGAGGCTCGAAATTGCTTTGATCCACCATGGACCGATCTTCCTCTGCCACGTGGTGGTTAGCAGGTTTTGTAGACTCGTTGGAGGTGCCCCATTGTTCCACAGCTCTTGCAAACATACCCTTTGAAGCGGCATGAATAGGCTGAATGGAAGCCTCCACAGCGCCAACAAGGTGTGAATTGCCTTGCATTCATCCTTTGTTGCGGACTCTGAGTCATCTGGGTCACCTGAGGCCTGCTGGCAGTTGCAGATTCGTGGTTTCTGCCTTGTACATTTCTGCTTGCAAACACAGTTCCAGTTAATTTATGAACATTGCTAGCACTTGTGTGCTGAGAGATTTGTTTGGTATTATCACTGGTGGACATAAACACCTGTGCTATCGCAATGGCCTTGCTGAGGGTCGGTGTCTCTACAGTCAAAAGTTTTCTTAGGGTGGTCTCGTGGCCAATGCCTCGAACAAAAAATCTCTGAACATTTACTCCAGGTAGCCATCAAACTCACATTGTCCTGCAAGTCACCTTAGCTTGGCGACGTAGCTCGCCACTTCCTAACTTTCAGATCGCTGGTACTCATAGAACCGATACCTTGCCATCAGCACGCCCTCCCTCGGGTTAAGATGCTCCCGAACCAGTGTACACAGCTCCTCATATGACTTATCTGTGGGTTTCACCGGAGCCAGAAGATTCTTCATGAGGCTGTAGGTCGATGCCCCGCTTTTTGCAGCGCTTCCTTCTCCGTCCAGCTCGTTGGCTACAAAGTACTGGTCTAACCGTTCGACATAGGCTTCCCAGTCCTCGCCCTCCAAGAACTTCTGCAGGATGCCCACAGTTTGCTGCAACTTTGCATTGGATTCATGCACTTGTCGCCAGTTATTGTGTTCCTAACACAGATGAGACTGCACACAGGGAGGTTAAAGTAACAATGACCTCAGTCTTTATTAAGACACTCCAAAGTGAGTAACAGGCCTTAGGGGCCGGCTTATATACAGTGCTCCCAAGGAATGCTGGGATCCCTTGGGACTTCAGGGGATGCACTCCCTGGTGGCGGAACATGGGAGTGCATGCTTTACAGACACACAACACTAGGGTCTTAAAATAAGTGGCTGCAGAGATAGTGGATGCATTGATTGTAATCTACCATAAGTTGCTGGATTCTGGTGCAGGTTGCTGTGAGCTGGACAGAATATGTTATATTTTTCACTTTCCAGCCTCAGCCCACTGTGTGTCCTTCGTTACCCTGGCAACCTGATCTTTTTGGCACATATCTTAGGCTCCACCCACAGCGCTTAAAGACAATGTGCGCCGAGCCACATTCACAAGTTAAAACGGGGAAACTTTCAACTTTTTTTTGGCATAGTCAGGCCCAAAATAAATGGCCATACTCTTCAAATATACCAAAAAAATGGCATTTGGGAAAATTGAGCCATTTGTTTGGACTAGAATGAATTCCCATAGTGACAACAAATTTAAGAAAAATAACGAGCATTAATAATTATTTACAAAAGGTCAGTTAAGTACTTAGGGTTGCAATCCTATATTTTTCCACTCGGAGTTACGTAATGGGATTTCTATTGTAACCTTAATCTGTATTATATGATTTGCTTATTTGCTTTTTCATATTTGGTTAAATAAATGTGTTAAATTATTTTAAACCTAAAAGGATGTCTCAAGACGGATGCTTTATTCATCAATTAAAGATGAGGAAGATCTTATGAGATGAGGAGAAATTTCTTCTCTCAGAGGGTTGTAAATCTATGGAATTCTCTGCCCCAGAGAGCTGCGGAGGCTGGGTCATTGAATATATGTAAGAATATATGTAAGGCGGAGATAGACAGATTTTTGAGAGATAAGGGAATAAAGGGTTATGGGGAGCGGGCAGAGAAGTGGAGCTGAGTCCATGATCAGATCAGCCATGATCTTATTGAATAGTGGAGCAGGCTCGAGGGGCCTAATGGCCTACTCCTGCTCCTATTTCTTATGTTCTTATCTTCTAATTTACTTTCCCACCTATCCTTGTATCATCAGCAAATTTTCTACATTACACTCGGTCCGTTCATCCAAGTCATTAATATAAATTGTAAATAATTGAGGCCCCAGCACCGATCCCTGTGGCAGCCCACGAGTTACAATTTCCCAACCTGAAAATGACACATTTATCCCAACTCTTCCTTTTTCTGTTAGTAAGCCAATCCTCTATCCATGCTAATATATTACCCCCAAACCCATGAGCTCCTTTCTTGTGCAGTTACCTTTTATGTGGCACCTTATCGAAATCCAAATACACAACATCTACTGGTTACCCTTTATCCACCTTGCTCTTTACATCCTCAAAGAACTCCAGCAAATTTGTCAAGCATGATTTCCCTTTCATAAAACCATGCTGACTCTACATGACTGCATTATGATTTTCTAAATGTCCTGGTACTACTTCCTTAATGATGGACTCCAGCATTTTCCCAATGACAGATGTTAGGCTAACTGGTCTATAGTTTCCTGCTTTCTGTCTCCCTTCTTTCTTAAACAGGGGCGTGACGTATGCAGTTTTCCAGTCTGTTGGGACCGCTCCAGAATCCAGCGACTTATAGTAGATTACAACCAATGCATCCACTATCTTTGCAGCCACTTATCCCTTGGGAGCACTGTATATAAGCTGGCCCCGAAGGCCTGTTACTCACTCTGGAGTGTCTTAATAAAGACTGAGGTCACTGTTACTTTAACCTCCCTGTATGCAGTCTCATCTGTGTTAGGAACACAACGACTGGCGACGAGTATACGAATCCAACGCAAAAATGCAGCAAACTGTGGGCGTCCTGGAGATGTTCTAGTAGGGCAAGGACTGAGAAGCCTATGTCAAACGGTTAGACCAGTACTTTGTACCCAACGAGTTGGACGGAGAAGGAAGCGCTGCAAAAAGGAGAGCGGTCCTCCTCACAGTCTGCAGGGCACCGACCTACAGCCTCATGAAGAATCATCTGACTCCGGTGAAACCTACAGATAAGTCATATGAGGAGCTGTGTACACTGGTACGGGAGCATTTTAACCCGAGGGAAAGCGTGCTGATAGCGAGGTATCGGTTCTATATGTACTAGCGATCTGAAGGTCAGGAAGTGGTGAGCTACATCACCAAGCTAAGGCGACTTGCAGGACAATGTGAGTTTGATGGCTATCTGGAGTAAATGCTTAGAGACTTTTTTGTACTGGGCATTGGCCACGAGACCATCCTACGAAAACCTTTGACTGTAGAGACACCGACCCTCAGCACAAGCGTTTATGTCCACCAGTGCTAACACCAAACAAATCTCTCAGCACACAAGTGCTAGCAATGTTCATAAATTAACTGGAACTGTGTTTGCGAACAGAAATGTACAGGGCAGAAACCATGAGTCTGCAACTGCCAACAGGCCTCAGATGACCCAGATGACTCAGAGTCCCCAACAAAGGATGAATGCAAGGCAATTCAAACCTTGTTGGTGTAGTGGAGGCTTCCATTCAGCCTATTCATGCCGCTTCAAAGGGTATGTTTGCAAGAGCTGTGGAAAAATGGGGCACCTCCAACGAGATTGCAGCTCGTGCAAAATCTGATAACCACCATGTGGCAGAGGAAGATCGGTCCATAGTGGATCAAAGCAATTTCGAGCCTCAGAGAGAGGAGGCAGATGCTGAAGTACACGGGGTGCACACATTTTTGGTGAAATGTCCACCTATAGTGCTAAACGTAAAATTGAATGGCTTACCCGTAGCCATGGAACTGAACACTGGCACTAGCCAATCCATCATGAGTAATAAGATGTTTGAGAGACTGTGGTGCAACAAGGCACTCAGACCAGCCCTGAGCCCCATCCACACGAAACTGAGAACGTACACCAAAGAGCTTATCATTGTCCTGGGCAGCGCCATGGTCAAGGTCACCTACGAGAACACGGTGTACGAACTGCCACTCTGGATTGTCCCGGGCGATGGCCCCACACTGCTTGGAAGGAGCTGGCTGGGCAAAATCCGCTGGAACTGGGATGACATCTGAGCGCTATCACATGTCGATGAGGCCTTATGTATCCAGGTTCTTAACAAATTTCCTTCCCTTTTTGAGCCAGGCATTGGAAACTTTTCCGGGGTGAAGGTGCGGATCCACTTGGTCCCAGAGGCACAACCCATTCAACACAAGACGCAAGCGGTACCTCACATGATGAGGGAGAGAGTGGAAATCGAGCTGGACAGGCTGCAACGCGAGGGCATCATCTCCCCAGTGGAATTCAGCGAGTGGGTCAGCCCGATTGTTCCAGTACTCAAAAGTAATGGCATGGTCAAGATTTACGGCGATTATAAAGTAACTATTAATCGTTCTCGCGACAGGACCAATACCCGCTACCTAAGGCAGACGACCTATTTGCGATGCTGGCATGAGGCAAGACGTTCACCAAGCTCGACCTGACTTTGGCCTACATGACGCAGGAGCTGGAGGAGTCTTCGAAGTGCCTCACCTGCATCAACACGCACAAGGGACTGTTCATCTACAACAGATGCCTGTTTGGAATTTGGTCGGCTGCAGCGATCTTCCAGAGAAACATGGAGAGCCGACTCAAGTCGGTACCACGCACAGTGGTTTTTCAGGACAACATATTGGTCATGGGTCGGGACACCGTCGAGCACCTACAAAACCTGGAGAAGGTCCTCCAGCGACTGGATCGCGTAGGGCTATAGCTAAAGAGGTCGAAATGCGTCTTCATGGCAACAGAAGTGGAGTTTTTGGGGAGAAGGATCGCGGCGCACGGCATTCGGCCCACAGACGCCAAGACGGAGGCTATCATGAACACGCGCAGGCCACAGAATGTCACGGAGCTGCGGTCATTCCTGGGACTCCTCAACTATTTTGGTACTTTCCTACTGGGGTTAAGCACCCTCTTAGAGCCTCTACATGTGTTATTGCGTAAAGGTGAGAACTAGATATGGGGAAAAAAACAAGTAATTGCTTTTGAGAAAGCCAGAAACATTTCATGCTCCAACAAGCTGCTTGTATTGTATAACCCGTGTAAAAGACTCGTGCTAGCATGTGATGCGTCGTCGTACGGAGTCGGGTGTGTATTACAACAAGCTAACATTGCGGGGAAGTTGCCTATGCCTCCAGGAGCTTTTCTAAGGCCGAGAGGGCCTACAGCATGATTGAGAAAGAGGCAATAGCGTCTGTGTTTGGGGTAAAGAAAATGCATCAGTACCTGTTTGGCCTCAAATTTGAGCTGGAAACCGATCACATAAGAATTAGGAACAGGAGTAGGCCATCTAGCCCCACAAGCCCCTCATATCCCTGTTCGCTGAAAACAAGGGGATAAATACTAATGCCTCAGACCGCTTACAAAGGTGGGCACTCGTGCTATCAGCGTATAACTATACTATCCGCCACAGGCCAGGCACCAAGAACTGTGCAGATGCTCTCAGTCGGCTACCATTGCCCACCATGGGGGTGCAAATGGCGCAGCCAGCAAACTTGTTGATGATGGCGCAGCCCGCAGACTTGTTGATGGTCATGGAAGCGTTTGAAAATGATAAATCACCTGTCACGGCCCGCCAGATTAGGACTTGGACCAGCCAAGATCCTCTGCTGTCTCTAGTAAAAAACTGAGTACTGCATGGGAGCTGGGCCAGCATCCCTGTTGAAATGCAAGAGCTAATCAAGCCGTTCCAGTGGCAAAAGGACGAGCTGTCCATTCAGGCAGGCTGCCTGTTGTGGGGTAACCATGTAGTGCGACCCAAAAAGGGCAGGGAGACGTTCATTTCGGATCTCCACAGCCACACACTTTGGTATAGTCATGATGAAAGCGATAGCCAGATCCCACGTGTGGTGGCCCAGTATCGACTCTGACTTAGAATCCTGTGTATGGCAATGCAGCGTGTGTGCTCAGTTGAGCAATGCGCCCAGAGAGGTACCACTAAGTTTGTGGTCCTGGCCCTCCAGATCATGGTCGAGGATCCATGTCGACTATGCGGGTCCGTTTCTCGGTAAAATGTTCCTGGTGGTGGTGGATGCTTTTTCAAAATGGATTGAATGTGAAATAATGTCGGGAAGCACCACCACCGCCACCATTGAAAGCCTGAGGGCCATGTTTGCCACCCACGGCCTGCCTGACATACTGGTCAGTGACAACGGGCCATGTTTCACCAGTACCAAATTTAAAGAATTCATCACCCGCAATGGGATCAAACATATCACCTCGGCCCCGTTTAAACCAGCCTCCAATGGGCAGGCAGAGCGGGCAGAATAAACAATCAAACAGAGCCTCAAACGAGTCACAGATGGCTCACTCCAAACCCGCCTGTCCCGAGTACTGCTCAGCTACCGCACGAGACCCCACTCGCTCATAGGGGTGCCCCCGGCTGAGCTACTCATGAAAAGGACACTTAAAACCAGACTCTCACTGGGTCACCACAACCTGCACGATCAGGTAGAGAGCAGGCGGCAGCAACAAAATGTAAACGTTGGTTGTGCCACTGTGTCATGGGAAATTGATCTGAATGACCCTGTGTATGTGTTAAACTATGAACATGGTCCCAAGTGGATCACGGGCATGGTGATAGCTAAAGAAGAGAATAGGGTGTTTGTAGTCAAACTAGACAATGGACAAACTTGCAGAAAGCACCTGGACCAAACGAGGCTGCGGCTCACAGACTGCCCTGAGCAACCCACAGCAGACACCATCTTTTTCGAGCCCACAACACACACCCAAAAGATCAACGACACCACGCCGGACCAGGAAAACAAACCCATCACGCCCAACAGCCCAGCAAGGCCAGGCTCACCCAGCAGCCCTGCAGGGCCAACAACACGCCAGCCCAGCGAGGGCACAGCCAACACACCAGAACAGACATTTGTACCGAGACGGTCCACCGGAGAAAGAAAGGCTCCCGACTGCCTCACCTTATAAATAGTTTTCACTTTAACTTTGTGGGGGAGTGATGTTGGGTATCTGTAAAACATGCACTCCCATGTTCCGCCACCAGGGAGCGCATCCACTGAAGTCCCAAGGGATCCCAGCATCCCTTGGGAGCACTGTATATAAGCCGGCCCCTGAGGCCTGTTCCTGACTCTGGAGTGTCTTAATAAAGACTGAGGTCACTGTTACTTTAACCTCCCTATGTGCAGTCTCATCTGTGTTACGAACACAACACCTAGGATGCAGGCCATCAGGTCCAGGGGACTTGTCCACTGGTTACTCCCACTAGTTTGCCTAGTATTTTTTCTCTCGTGAAAGTGATTCCCTCTCCAACCCCCCCCCCCCCCCAATAGCCCCTTGATTATCAATTATTGGGATGCTTTTAGTGTCTTCTACTGTGAAGACCGATTCAAAATATTTGTTCAAAATCTTTGCCATTTCCCTGTTTCCCATTATTAATTCCCCAGTCTCATCCTCTAAGAGACCAATGTTTACTTGAGCTACTCGCTTGCTTTTTATATACCTATAGAAGCTCTTACTGTGTTTTTATATTTCTTGCTAATTTACTCTCATAAGCTATCTTCTATCATTTTTTTTAGTCGTCCTTTGCTGGTTTCTAAAAATTTCCCAATTCTCTGGCCTTCCACTGTTCTTCGCAACATTGTCTGCCTTTGTTTTCAATTTGATACCATCCTTTACTTCCTTAGTTAGCCAGGGATGGTTCATCCTTCTCTTAGAGTCTTTCTTTCACAATGGAATATGTCTTCAAGGCTGAGATGAATAGATTTTTGGAGTCTAGAGGAATTAAGGGATATGGGGATAGGGCAGGAAAGTGGAGTTGAGGTCAAAGATCAGTCATGATCATACTAAATTGTGAAGCAAGCTCGAAGGGTCATATGGCCTACTCCTGTTCCTAATGCTTATGTTTATGATCTCTGCACCTGGCAGTGCAACCAATGAAGTCCAGTAAACACTGTTTTTAGATTCATAGAAATTTACAGCACAGAAGGAGGCCATTTTGGCCCATCATGTCCGCGCTGGCCAACCAAAAGCTATCCAACCTAATCCCACTTTACAGCTCTTGGTCCGTAGCCCTGTAGGTTCCGGCACTTTGTGCACATCCAAGTATCTTTTAAATGTGGTGAGGATTTCTGTCTCTACCACCCTTTCAGGCAGAGTTCCAGACCCCCACCACCCTCTGGGTGAAGAAATCTCCCCTCATATCTCCTCTAAACCAACTCCGAATTACTTTAAATCTATGCCCCCTGGTTGTTGACCCCTCTGCCAAGGGAAACAGGTCCTTCCTATCCACTCTATCCAGGCCCCTCATAATTGTATACACCTCAATCATGTCTCCCCTTATCCTCCTCTGATCGAAAGAAAACAGACCCAGCATCTCCAATCATTCCTCATTGCCAAAATTCTCCAGTCCAGGCAACATTCTTGTAAATCTCCTCTGCACCCTTTCCAGTGCAATCACATCTTTCCTGTAATATGATGACCAGAACTGCACACAGTACTCCAGCTGCAGCCTAACCAGTGTTTTATACAGTTCAAGCATAACCTCCTTGCTCTTGTATTCCATGTCTCGACTTACAAAGGCAAGTATTCCATATGCCTTCTTAACCACCTTATCTACCTGGCCTACTACCTTCAGGGATCTGTAGACCTGCATTCCAAGGTCCCTTTGTTCCTCTACACGTTTGTGTCGTACCATTTAATGTGCATACCCTTGCCTTCTTAGACCTCCCCTCCTCCCCCTCTCCGCCCCTCCCCCTCCCTCCCCTTCCCCCTCCCTCACCTCCCCCTTACCTTCCCCCCTTATCCGGATTGAATTCCTTTTGCCACTGTTCTGCCCATCTGACCAGTACACTGATATCTTCCTGCAGTCCACAGCTTTCAACTTCATTATCAACCACACAGCACATTTTAGTGTCATCTGCATACTTCTTAATCATACCCCCAACATTTAAGTCCAAGTCATTGATATATACCACAAAAAGCAAGTGTCATGTATTCAACCAGCATTGTAACCCATGTATAAACTGACCTAAGTTGTACACCGTGAGAACACTGACCACTAGGTGGGAGACACTCCTAACCTGGACCTTCAGGTATAAAAGGAGAAGCTCCACCCACCTTCATCACTTGAGTGCTGAGGAATAAAGGACAGGTCACAGACTGACCTTCTCTCAAGCATGGGCCTTGTGTGCATTTATACTGTGTAGTAAGGACGTATCAATGGCGACAAGAAACTGGGATTTAAACAACGCGAGCATGGCCACTAGCAGAACAGACGAGAGGTACTGTGTTAAGGAATGGTTGGGACAGAGATTCAACATTGTTAAAGCAGCACACAGTTCTCCAGGCAGACAAGGGCAGTCAGGCATGCCCCAACATGTAGTCGAACCCAGAGGGGGAGTTCGACAGAGACAATGGCAAACTGAACAGCGATTCACGCCATTGCAAGGGACAATGCGGCCAGTAATGGCGCCATCAACACCTGTTAATGGTGCACTCAAGGACAATAACACGGGCAGTCAGGGACGATTGACTGGCAAGAGACCTTTTGTTTCAAACCGCAACTCATGCTGGAGGCGTGGAGGCGTGGAGGCATACATTCAGCCGGAGTTTGCAGAAATGAGCAAAATACCTGCAGAAATTGCAGAAATGGACACTGGGGGAAATCGCTGGAAGCTGAAGTTCAGCGAGTTCATGTGGAGCACGTATACAGTTCATACACCAGGACGCCACCGATAATGATGAAAGTGCTCCTCAATGGCATCCCAGTATCAATGGAGTTAGACACGGGTGCCAGCCAGTCCCTGATGGGTATCAAATAGTTCGAAAAGTTGTGGGCATCCAAGGCCAGGAGGCCAAAATTATCGCTGATTGACGCACAGCTACGGACTTACACAAAGCAGATCATTCCGGTGCTCGGCAGCGCCACGGTAGTCGTGACCCACAAAGATTCGGAGAACAGGTTGCCACTCTGGATTGTCCCAGGGGATGGTCCCGCACTACTGGGGAGGAGTTGGCTTGCTGTCATGAACTGGAAATCGGGCGATATCAATGCAATTTCCTCTGTGGAGCGAGTATCATGCTCACAGGTCCTGGACAAATTTGACTAATTATTTCAACCCGGCATTGGCACTTTCATGGGGGCCAAGGTAGTGATTCACATAAACCCGGACGGCAGACCAGTACACCACAAGGCCAGAGCGGTGCCGTACGTGATGCGGGAAAAGATAGAAGGCGAATTGGACCGCCTGTTGAGGGAAGGCATCATCTCGCCAGTCGAATTCAGTGACTGGGCGAGCCCGATTGTGCCGGTGCTCAAGGCGGATGGGTCGGTCAGGATATGTGGTGATTACAAGGCCACCATCAATCGGGTGTCACTCCAAGACCAGTACCCGCTACCGAGAGCGGAGGATCTCTTTGCGACGCTATCCGGTGGCAAACTTTTTTCAAAATTGGACCTGACCTCAGCTTACATGACCCAGGAGCTGGCGAGTGAATCGAAGAAGCTGACCACCATCACGACACACAAGGGGTTGTTTGACTATAACAGATGTCCGTTCGGGATTCGCTCGGCCGCCGTGATCTTCCAACGAAATATGGAAAGCCTCCTCAAGTCGATTCCAGGGACGGTAGTTTTTCAGGACGACATCCTCATTACGGGTTACGATACTAAAGAACACCTCCACAACCTGGAGGAGGTGCTACGCAGACTGGACCGGGTAGGTCTGCGACTGAAAAAGGCAAAGTGCGTCTTCCTAGCTCCAGAGGTAGAATTCCTGGGGATGAGGGTAGCAGCAGACGGGATCAGCCCGACTGCATCCAAGACAGAAGCGATCCAGAGAGCACCCAGACCCCGTAACACGACAGAGCTGCGTTCGTTCCTGGGGCTCCTGAACTATTTTGGTAACTTTCTTCCCAAATTGAGCACGCTGCTAGAGCCGCTACACGTGCTCCTACGCAAAGATCGCGAATGGGTCTGGGAGGACAGCCAGGAAAGGGCTTTTAATAGAGCACGCAATTTGTTATGTTCCAACAATCTGTTAACGCTATATGACCCAAGTAAGAAACTTGTGTTAACGTGCGATGCGTCGTCCTATGGTGTCGGGTGTGTGTTGCAGCATGTTAATGCCAAGGGTCAGTTATAGCCGGTAGCTTATGCCTCCAGGAGTCTGTCCCAGGCAGAAAGGGGCTACGGGATGGTAGAAAAGGAGGCGCTCGCATGTGTATATGCAGTAAAGAAAATGCACCAGTACCTGTTTGGCAGGAAATTTGAGCTGGAGATTGATCACAAACCCCTAACGTCCCTTTTGGCTGACAACAAGGCCATAAATGCAAACGCATCGGCCCGCATACAGAGGTGGGCACTCACGTTAGCTGCCTATGACTACATAATTCGGCACAGACCAGGCACTGAAAACTGCGCCGATGCACTCAGCAGGCTCCCACTAGCCACCACTGAGGGGGCTACCAAGCATGCTGCTGAGATGGTCATGGCTGTTGAAGCTTTCGGAAGCGAAGGCTCACCCGTGACAGCCCGTCAGATTAAAGTCTGGACAAATAGAGACCCGCTATTGTCTCTAGTCAAGAAATGTGTCCTGAATGGGGACTGGGCAGCCACGTACAGGGCATGCCCTGAGAAATTTAAACCATTTCACAGGCGCAAGGATGAACTCTCGATTCAGGCCGATTGCCTACTGTGGGGAAACCACGTAGTCATGCCCCAGATGGGCAGAGAGGTGTTCATCAGAGAACTCCACAATGGGCACCCGGGCATTGTCACGATGAAGGCAATTGCCAGGTCACACGTTTGGTGGCCAGGGATAGACGCAGATCTGGAACTTTGTGTTCGCAGGTGCAACACGTGTGCCCAGCTGGGCCATGCGCCCAGGGAAGCCCCCCTTAGCCCCTAGCCCGCCAAGCCTTGGTCACGCATCCACGTGGACTACGCAGGTCCTTTCATGGGGAAAATGTTTTTGGTTGTAGTAGACGCCTACTCCAAATAGATCGAGTGTGACATTTTAAATTCAAGCACATCCTCTGCCACGGTAGAAAGTCTACGGGCAATGTTCGCCGCCCACGGTCTACCAGATATCTTGGTCAGCGACAATGGCCCGTGCTTCACAAGCACTGAATTCCAGGACTTCATGGCAGGCAATGGAATTAACCATGTTAGAACGGCACCGTTCAAGCCGGCCTGAAACGGCCAGGCAGAACGAGCAGTGCAGATAATCAAACAGGGGATGCTCAGATTCCAAGGGGGTTCCCTACAAACCCGATTATCACGCCTCCTGTTGGCCTATAGATCCCGACCACACTCGCTCACAGGGGTTCCACCTGCAGAGCTACTAATGAAAAGGACGCTCAAAACCCGATTATCCCTTATACACCCCACCATGAAAGAAATTGTCGAGAGCAGGCGCCAGTCACAATATCACTACCATGACAGGAATGCGAGGGCGTGATGTATTGATGTAAATGATCCTGTTTTTGTCCTCAACTACGCTGCAGGGCCCAAATGGCTCGCAGGCACTGTGGTTGCCAAAGAGGGAAATAGGATTCTGGTAGTTAAACTTACCAATGGACAAATCTGCCGCAAACATGTGGATCAAACAAAAAGGAGGTTCAGCAACCCCATAGAAGAAGCAGAGGAAGAACTCGATATAGAGTTCACTCCACCACAGGTGACCGAACACCGGAACCAAAGGGAGGAGAGCCCAGTCACTGTGGGCAGTCCGGACAGGCCTGAGGCACTGCAAACGGCAGACAATCAGGCCAGCGCCCAACAACCGGAGCCCCAACTCAGGCGCTCTACAAGGGAGCGTAAACCACCAGAGAGACTCAACCTGTGATCCCAATAAGACTTTGGGGGGGGGAGGTGATGTCATGTATTCAACCAGCATTGTAACCCATGTATAAACTGACCCAAGTTGTACACCGTGAGAACACTGACCACTAAGTGGGAGACACTCCTAACCTGGACCTTCAGGTATAAAAGGGGAAGCTCCACCCACCTTCATCACTTGAGTGCTGAGGAATAAAGGACAGGTCACAGACTGACCTTCTCTCAAGCATGGGCCTTGTGTGCATTTATACTGTGTAGTAAGGACGTATCAGCAAGGGACCCAGCACTGAGCCCAGCGGAACCCCACTGGATACAGCCTTTCAGGCACCCATCAACCATTACTCTTTGCTTCCTGCCTCCAAGCCAATTTTGGATCCAACTTGTCACTTTGCCCTGGATCCCATGGGCTATTACTTTCATTATCAGCCTGCCATGTGGGACCTTATAAAAGCTTTGCTAAAATCCATATACACTACATCATACGCACTGCCTTCATCGACCCTATTGATTACCTCCTTAAAAAATTCAATTAAAGTTAGTCAGACATGACCTTCTCTTGACAAATCTATGCTGACTGCCCTTGATTAATTCATGTCTTTCCAAATGAAGATTTATCCTATCCCTCAGGATTTTTTCCAAGAATATTTCCACCACCGAGGTTAGGCTGCCTGGCCTGTAATTACTCGGTCTATCCTTTTCTTTTTTCAACATTAGCAGTCCTCCAGTCCTCTGGCACCGCACCTGTAGCCAGAGAGGATTGGAAAATGATAGTCAGAGCCTCTGCTATTTCCTCTTTTGCTTCTCTTAACAGCCTGTGATACATTTCATCTGGGCCTGGGGAGTTATCCACTTTCAAAGTTGCTAAGCCCCTTAATACTTCCCCTCTCACTATGTTTATCTTGTCTAATATTTCATACTCCTCCTTCCTCATTGCAAAGTTTGCATCGCCCCTCTCTTTTGTGAAAACGGATGCAAAGTATTAATTAAGAATCCTACCCATGTCTTCCGTCTCCATACACAGACTTCCTTTATGGTCTCTTAATAGGCCCCACTCTTTCTCTAGTGATCCTCTTGCTCTTAATGTATTTATAAAATATCTTTGGGTTTTCCCTGATTTTACTTGCCAACATTATTTCATGCTCTCTCTTTGCTTTCCTGATATTTGTACTTAGTCGCTGGTTGGTTTTATTTAAACTTGTGGGTTTGAAAAGGGATGTTCTTAACCCTATTGTCACATTGGTAAATTAATTGTTAATCAGCACAGCAAGATCTGAATTCAGGGTTGTAGACCTGAAACTTTAACCTAATCTCTTTCCTTTCTCCACAGATGCTGCCTGACCTGATGAGTGTTTCTAGCATTTTCTGCTTTATTTTTTATATAAATTCAATTTGTTGTTGTTGAAATTAGGTGGCAATTTTCAAGTATCTCTTGTCACCTTTCCTCCTCTCTTTCTCTTCCACCCTACAAAGTGATTTGCTCATCTTCCACAATTATAATGGTCTATGTCACTGAAAAGTTGACCTGATTTCCAACACTTGCAGCTTTTCTGCACCAAGTTCAGTTAACTGGTAATTAGTTTGGGATCAATGCAAACATGAACTTTAATTTAAAACTTTAAAGGTGATCCAGAAGACTTGCTGCTGGCACCTCAGTGGCTCAGGAACACCCACTGGTGCTTTAAAAAAAAAATTCATTCGCAGGATGTGGGCATTGCTCGCAAGGCCATAATTTATTACCCATCCCTAGTTGCCCATGAGAAGCTGGTGGTGAGCTGCCTTCTTAAACCGCTGCAGTCTGTGGGGTGTCTTTTTCATAGTGGTTTGGTACAACTGAGTAGCTTGCTAGGCCATTTCAGAGGGCAGTTAAGAGCCATGCTGTGGGTCTGGAATAACACATAGGCCAGACTAGGTAAGGACGGCAGATTTAGTTCCTTTAAAGGACAATAGTGAACCAGATAGGTTTTTAACGACAATCCGATAGTTTCACGGTCACCATTACTGACATTAGCTTTTTAATTCCAGATTTATTTAGTTAACTGAATTTAAATTCCCCAGCTGCCGTGGAGAGATTTGAACTTATGTCTATGGAGCATTAGTCCAGGCCTCTGGATTACTAACGAAGGGTCGCCGACCCGCAATGTTAGCTCTGCTTTCTCTGCCTGACCCGCGGAGATTTCCAGCATTTTCTGTTTTTATTGCAGATTCCATCATCGGCAGTATTTTGCTTTTGTATTACCTCTGGATTACCCTGTCCAGTAATGTAACTACTGTTGTACCAAACCCATTGCCCCAGGAACACCCACTGCTCGCGCTCCCCGAGGGCACACACACACACACACGTGAGCAGGGCGCGTGACGTCACGGCGCAAGTGACGCAAATCATCGTCTCACTTCCGGTTGGATCGCGGCGAGCGGCCACATTCTGTTCGATTTGTTTCTCTCCAACAACCGAGGACAGTCCGCGCAGGCAGGATGGCGATGCAAGCGGCGAAAAGAGCAAACGTGAGTGAGTGAGAGTGAGTGAGCGAGCGGCGAGCACCGGGACTCAGCGGCAGTCGGGTGGCCGTTCCTATCCGCACGGGCCGGGCTGGGCCGGACCTCTGGGTCTGCTGGGCCTCCCGTCCGTTCGGGGCGCCGGCGCTCACACCGGGCTGGGCTAGGCCGCGGGCAGCCTGAGTCCCACTGGGTCTCACCTGGCGTCCTGCTCCCCGCGCCTGCCGGTGTCTCACTGACGGTGGCCGATTGCCCAGCTGTGGTGCTGGTCCCGGTCCCGGCGGTGAGCCGCGGGCACCCCTGGCGGGTTTTCACCCACTGGGTCTTTCTGCTCGAATAACTTTTACTGTGAAGCGTCTTGGGATGTTTCACTAGGTTAAAGGCGCTATATAAATACAAGTTGTTGTCTCACCTGCCAACCCGCCGCCTGATTGGCAACTGTGCTCCAGGTAACAGCGAGGTTCCCCCAATGAACTACCCAGTCCTGTCTGTTGGTGCTTTCTTTTTGTACTCTTAATATTGATCCTGTTGCGGTCGCCAGAAGGTCAGGTCTGCTGTTAAAACCTACTACCATAATGACCGTAGATGGTACAATCAAGGGCTGGTCAACAGCGAGCGCCAAGCAGCGGTTAAGTAACTTGGCCACCTCCAGAAACTCTTTTGAGTTAACCTGCAAAACATAAAACATGTATCCGTGCCACCCGACCTTAGAACACCAGCTCCTTCGAGCCGGAATTGAACCAGCAACCTAAGGATAATCTTGCTGCATATTGCTACTACAGTCCTCTGCTCTACCAACTGAGCTATCAAAGGAAAGCTTGCCACCTCCAGAAACTCTTTTGAGTTTACCTGCGAAAACATAAACATTAAAGAGTGCCACCCGACCTGGGTGACACTCCAGACATTTACAAGGCCCTTTTTTCCCCCTTTTTTTTTGTTTTTTTTTTTGTGTTTTTCTTTTTTTGGTTTTTTTTTGGGCACTAAAATCACAATTTTCCCCAGTGCCCCCTATAAAAGGGAAGGGGACACTAAAAGCACCGGCAATTAAAACAAATTAACTTTAAAACGTAAAATCAAATTAAAATTTGGTTGCCGGGCGTGATGATGCACTCCAGTCCCTCCGGTGCCCACCTCTCGCGGAAGGCCGCGAGCGTACCGGTGGACACCGCGTGCTCCATCTCCAAGGACACCCTGGACCGGATGTAAGAGCGGAAGAGAGGCAGGCAGTCAGGTTGAACGACCCCCTCGACCGCCCGCTGCCTGGACCGGCTGATGGCACCCTTGGCCGTGCCCAGGAGCAGTGCCACCTCCAGAAATCCGTACAGATGAGCGGCAGGTGGAGGGTAGTTAACGAAGGTCCAGAGATTGTGGTCGGAGGCGTACCTCATGAGTCCGTCTCCGACCCGTGAGACATTTACAAATTTACGTCCAGGCTGTGAACAGTTGCAGTCTCGGGACTCCAGGTGCACAGTAGTGTAAACATAGAAATTAGGAAATAGGTGCAGTAGTAGGCCATTCCGCCTCTCGAGCCTGCACCACCATTCAATATGATAACATAAGAAATAGGAACAGGAGTAGGCCATACGTCCCTCGAGCCTGCTCCGCTATTTAATACGATCATGACAGATCCGATCATGGACTCAGCTCCACTTCCCTGCCTGCACCCCATAACCCCTTATTCCCTTATCATTTAAGAAACTGTATTTATGTCTTAAATTTATTCAATGTCCCAGCTTGCACAACTCTCTGAGACAGCAAATTCCACAGATTCACAACCTGCAGAGAAGAAATTTCTCCTCATCTCAGTTTTAAATGGGTGGCCCCTCATTCTAAGATTATGCCCTCTAGTTGTAGTTTCCCCTATCAGTGGAAACATCCTCTCTACAGCCACCTTGTCAAGACCCCTCATAATCTTATATGTTTCGATAAGATCACCTCTCATTCTTCTGAATTCCAATGAGTAGAGGGCCAACCTACTCAACCTTTCCTCATAAGTCCATCCCCTCATATCCGGAATCAACTTAGTGAACCTTCTCTGAACTGCCTCCAAAGTAAGTATATACTTTCGTAAATATGGAAACCAAAACTGCATGCAGTACTCCAGGTTTGGCCTCACCAATACCCTGTACAACTGTAGCAAGACTTCCCTGCTTTTATACTCCATCGCCTTTGCAATAAAGACCAAAATTCCATTGGCCTTCCTGATCACTTGCTGTACCTGCATACTATCCTTTTGTGTTTCATGCACAAGCACCCCCAGGTCCCGCTGTACTGCAGCACTTTGCAATTTTTCTCCATTTAAATAATAACTTGCTCTTTGATTTTTTTTCTGCCAAAGTGCATGACGTCACACTTTTCAACATTATACTCCATCTGCCAAATTTTTGCCCACTCACTTAGCCTGTCTATGTCCTTTTGCAGATTTTTTGTGCCCTCCTCACACATTGCTTTTCCTCCCATCTTTGTATCGTCAGCAAACTTGGCTATGTTACACTCGGTCCCTTCTTCCAAGTCATTAATCTAGATTGTAAATAGTTGGGGTCCCAGCACTGATCCCTGCGGCACCCCACTGGTTACTGATTGCCACCCTGAGAATGAACCATTTATGTAACTCTCTGTTTTCTGTTAATCAGCCAATCCTCTATCCAGGCAAATATATTACCCCCAACCCCGTGAACTTTTATCTTGTGCAGTAACCTTTTATATGGCACCATGTCAAATGCCTTCTGGAAGTCCAAATACACCACATCCACTGGTTCCCCTTTATCCACCCTTTTCGTTGCATCCTCAAAGAATTCCAGTAAATTTGCCAACATGACTTCCCCTTCATAAATCCATGCTGGCTCTGCCTGACTGCATTTTGCTTTTCCAAATGTCCTGCTACTGCTTCTTTAATAATGGGCTCCAACATTTACCCAACCACAGATGTTAGGCTAATCCTCTATCTCTACTCCATATTCCTCATTTCTCCCCATACCCCTTGATGTCTTTTGTGTCTAGAAATCTATCTATCTCCTCCTTCAGTGACTTGTCCTCTACAGCCTTCTGTGGTGGTGATGTCCACAGGTTCACCACCCTCTGAGTAAAGAAATTTCTCCTCATCTCAGTCCTAAATTTCCTATCCCATATCCTGAGACTGTGACCCCTTGTTCTAGACTTCCCAGCCAGGGGAAACATCCTCCCCGCATCTAGTATGTCCAACCCCGTCAGCATTTTATATGTTTCAATGAGATCCCCTCTCATTTTTCTAAACTCTAGTGAATACAGGCCTAGTCAACTCAATCTCTCCTCATAAGACAGTCCTATCATCCCAGGAATCAGTCTGGTGAACCTTCGCTGCACTCCTTCTATGTATATCCTTTCTTGGGTAAGGAGACCAAAACTGCATCCAGGTTTGGTCTCACCAAGGCCCTGTATAACTGTAGTAAGACATCCTTGCTCCTGTACTCAAATCCTCGTGCAATGAAGGCCAACATACCATTTGCCTTGCTGCACTTGCATGTTTGCTTTCAATGACTGGTGTACAAGGGCACCCAGGTCCCTTTGTACATCGATGTTTCCCAAGCTATCACCATTTAAATAATACTTTGTCCTTTTGTTTTTTTCTACCAAAGTGGATAACTTCACATTTATCCACGTTACAGTGCATCTGCCATGTGTTTGCCCACTCACTCAACCTATCTAAATCACTTTGTAGGGGTCTTTGCATCCTCCTCACGACTCTCAATCCCACCTAGTTTTGTGTTGTCAGCAAACTTGGAAATATTACATTTGGTTCCCTCATCCAAATATATGCATATATATAAAAATATATATTGTGAATAGCTGGGGCCTAAGCACTGATCCCTGTGGTACCCCACTAGTCACTGTCCACCACCCCGAAAAAGACCGTGCTTTAATTTTGTACACTAAGCTCTTATGTGGGACTTTATCAAAGGCCTGAAAATCCAAATACACTACATCCACTGGTTCTCCCTTATCTATTCTATCAGTTACATCCTCAAAAAAAACTCCAGTAGGTTTGACGAACATGATTTTCTTTTCATAAATCCATGTTGACTTTGTCTAATCCTATTGATATTATCCAAGTGTACTGTTATCACATCCTTTATAATAGACTCTAGCATTTTCCCTACTGCTGATGTTAGGCTAACTGGCCTGTAGTTCCCTGTTTTCTCTCTCCCTTTTAAAAAAAATTTGTCACCCTCCAATCTGCAGGAACTGTTCCATAATCTATAGAATTTTGGACGATGACAACCACTATTTCCATGGCTACCTCTTATAGTACTCTGGGATGCAGATCATCAGGTCCTGGGGACTTATCTGCCCTAAGTTCCATTAGTTTCTCCAGCACTATTTTTTTACTAATCATTTCCATTAATTCCTCTTGCTCACTAGATCCTTGGTTCCCTAGCATTTCTGGGACGTTATTTGTGTCCTCTTCCTTGAAGACAACCGAAGTATTTATTTAATTGTTCTGCCATTCCTTGTTCCCCATTATAAATTCTCCCGTTTCTGACTGTAAAGGACCTACATTTGTCTTCACTAATCTTTTTCTTTTTACGTTCTTGTAGAAACTTATGCAGTCGTTTTTTATGTTTCTTGCAAGTTTACTCTCGTAAACTCTCAATCAATCTCTTGGTCCTTTTTTGCTAAATTCTAAACTGCTCCCAATCCTCAGGCTTGCTACGTTTTCTGGCAACTTTGTATGACTCCTTTGGATCTAATACTATCCTTAATTTCTTTGATTAGCCATGGTTGGACCCTTTTTCCTTTTGTATTTTTGCGCCACAAAGGAATGTATAACTTGCAATTCATGCATTCGTTCCTTAAATGTTAGCCATTGCCTATCCACCGTCATGCCTTTTAATAAATCTTTCCAATCTATTATAGCCAATTCATTCCTCATACCTTCGTAGTTTCATTTGCTTAGATTTAGGATTCTAGTTTCGGATTGGACTGCTTCACTTTCCATCTTAATAAAGAATTCAATCGTGTTATGGTCACTCTTCCCTAAAGGCCCCCGCACAACAAGA
Organism: Pristiophorus japonicus; assembly: GCF_044704955.1. Taxonomy (NCBI): domain Eukaryota; kingdom Metazoa; phylum Chordata; class Chondrichthyes; family Pristiophoridae; genus Pristiophorus; species Pristiophorus japonicus. Next base: position 72,839,775 of record NC_091983.1, on the reverse strand, counting down.
CTGTTAATTAACCCCTTTCATTGCACAATACCCAATCTAGGATAACCTGTTCCCTAGTTGGCTCCTCAACGTACTGGTCTTTTTTAAAAAAAAAATCTCGTATACTCTCCAGGAATTCATCTTCCACAGTATTATTACTAATTTGGTTTGGCCAGTCTATATGTAGATTAAAATCACCTACGATTACTGTAGTACCCTTGTTACAGTTCCTGTTTGATGCCATCCCCTACATTACCACTACTGTTTGGAGGCCTATAGACAACTCCCACCAATGTTTACTGCCCCATGGTGCTCCTTAGCAGCACCCAGACTGATTCTACATCTTGATTTTCTGAGCCAATATCCATTCTCACTGTTGCTTGGATTTCATCCTTTACTAACAGCACCACAACACCCCCTTTTCCTTTTTGCCTGTCTTTCCTAAATATTGAATATCCTTGGATATTCAGTTCCCAACCCTGGTCACCCTGCAACCATGTGTCCGTAATTACAATTATATCGTATCCATTTGCGCTGTTAATTCGTCTATCTTATTACGGATGCTTTGTGCATTCAGATGCAGTGCTTTTAGATTTGTCTTTTTTAACATTATTAGATATCTTAAAATTATTTTGTACTATAGCCCTATTTGTCTTACTGCTATTTTTTCTTACCTGGACCCTATTTGTTAGTGCACTCTTTTGTTTGTATGCTCTGACCCTTCCTGACACAATCTGGTTATCCTTACCACAATCACTTTTTTGCATTGCTTCCTTTTCTTTTCTTTTTAGCATTCTAGATTTCTCTCCACCGGAACCCTCCTCTCTCTCTCTTTCCCCCCCACCCCCCACCCCTCACCCCTTATTTAGTTTAAAACCCTGTCTACCTCCCTAGTTATTCGCACTGGCCTTCGGTCGCCTGAGGAAAAGAGTGTTTGAAGACCAGGCCCTCAAAACTGCCACCATGCTCATGGTCTACAGGACTGTAGTGATACCTGCCCTCCTGTATGGCTCAGAAACATGGACCATGTACAGTAGACACTTCAAGTCATTGGAAAAATACCACCAACGATGTCTCTGCAAGATCCTACAAATCCCCATGGAGGACAGATGCACCAACATTAGCGTCCTCAACCAGGCTAACATCCGCAGCATCGAAGCACTGACCACACTTGATCAGCTCCACTGGGCAGGCCACATAATTCGCATGCCAGACACGAGACTCCCAAAGCAAACGCTCTACTCGGAACTCCTTCACGGCAAACGATCCAAAGGTGGGCAACGGAAATGTTACAAGGACACCCTCAAAGCCTCCCTGATAAAGTGCAACATCCCCACTGGCACTTGGGAGACCTTGGCCAAAGACAGCCCTAAGTGGAGGAAGCGCATCTGGGAGGGCGCTGAGTACCTCGAGTCTTGTTGCCGAGAGCGTGCAGAAATCAAGCGCAGGAAGTGGAAAGAGCGCGCGGCAAACCAGTCCCATCCACCCCTTCCCTCAACGACCATCTGCCTCACCTGTGACCGAGACTGTGGTTCTCGTATTGGACTGTGCAGCCACCAAAGAACTCATGTTCAGGTGGCCGATCAAAACTAGTCCAGGAGATCACATTGGCCGTATTAGGTTCCTTTAAGTTGCAGGTCTGCTGTGGCTCTTATCCCCACTTTCGGACCTCGGTCTGCTCCCATTCAGGTGCACTGCCGCTCTGCAGAAAAACAAGGCAAAGCCACACCTCCCGCCCCACTTCACCGAACTCTCTCACTTGCCAAACTCTCAGGTTTCCCACTCTGAGCTGCTGCACTCCGTGCCCAGGGACGCAGGCAGGTCGAAAGCATACTCTTGAGAGTACACCATGGAAGACATTGCAATTTCAGGGCCATTAATTTGTTATCTTATTTCAGATTCGTTTGCCTCCTGAAGTAAACCGTATCTTGTATATAAGAAATTTGCCGTACAAAATAACGGCAGAAGAAATGTATGATATATTTGGGAAGTATGGACCAATCCGGCAAATCAGAGTGTAAGTACTGATATTTCTGATGGTGTTTTTCTTCTAATTGAAAGGTTTTTTTTATTGCAGTTGTCATCATGCCTCCCAACAGCATGTTTAAAGAGGGTGCCAATTATGCTATTGGGTGGGCCAGCAGCTATAATAAAGAATTGGGCATACTGATTGGGAGATGTGAATTTAAATTCCAGTCTCTATTGCGATTTGCACCAGAGCTGCTGTAGCTTCTGGAAGATGAGGTTTATCAGTACTACTTTTGGTTTCTGAGCAACAAAGAGAAAATGGCACAAAACTGCCCTGAATTAGTCAGTTAAGCAAATCTTCATAGCCAAGTTACTTGTGTAGCTCAGTTGGTAGCACTCTTGCTTCTGTGATAGAAGGTTGTGCGTTTAAATCCCACTCCAGAGACTCAGCACAAAATCTCGGCTGATATTTCAGTGCCATACTGAGGAAGTGCTGCAGTGTTGGAGGTGCTGTCTTTTGGATCAGATGAGACATTGAACCGAGGCCCTTCTTGGGTGGAATAAAAGATCTGATGGCATTATTTTGAAGAGGAGGAGCAAGGGAATTCTCCTGATGCCCTGGCCAATATTTATCCCTCAATCAACATCACAAACCTATATTATCTGCTCATTTTCACATTGCTGTTTGTGTGACCTTGCTCTGCGCAAATTGGCTGCCGTGTTTCTTGCATTACAACAGTGAGCACACTTCATTGGCTGTAAAGTGCTTTGGGACATTCTGAGGGCAAGAAAGGCGCTATATGAATGCAAGTCTTTCCTTTCAAAGCTAATATGGCAGAGCATGCTCTAGAGATGCAAGAGGGTTAATTGACGTGGAAAATTAATTCTTTCCAAAAATGTTGGAGTATTTTCTGCATTGGCGGCTTATTATTTTGCAGTTCTATTGAACTATCGTATATGTTATGAAATTGCCTCCCCACCACCGTGTTCTTCAACATTTTTAAGTCTCAGTAATATTTTCATGATGTTTTCTAGCTCAGTTAATCATTGTCTATTTATCCTGTTACTGTTCAATATTTTCTATGACTGGATGGAGTAAGTGCAAGTGGCAGAAGCACTAGAAGAGACTGAAGCAAACATATAGGGCCCAAGTTTCCACATGATTTGCACCTGATTTTTAGGAGCAACTGGTGGAGAACGGACTATCTTAGAAATCGCAATTCTCCACATTTTTTTTTCTGCAGTTCTAGTCAGGTAGAACAGTTCTACTTTAGAACAGAATTTTTTCTTCAAAAGGGGGCGTGTCCGGCCACTGACGCCTGATTTCAAAGTTTCCACAGTGAAAACGTACTCCAAACTAAAGTAGAATGGAGCAAGTGAAGATTTTTGTAGAACTGAAAAAACCTATTCTACACATTAAAAAATCAGGCGCAGGTTACAAATTAGGCGTCCAGAACGAGGTTGGGGGGGGTGGTGGGGGGAAGGGAACTCATTAAATTCTACAATCAATCCTTATTTATACTTCTACAAATAAATCCAACCTGAATAAACATTTATAAGCAAAGAAAAGATTAAATAAACCATCTTCCTACCTGTGTGAAAGTGCTTCAGCCATCGTTCGAAGGAAACCGGCGTTTGTTGCCGCGCAGGGGAGGGAGGGGAAGGAGACAGCGGCTTGTTGCCACGCAGGGGAGGGAGGGGAAGGAGACAGCGGCTTGTTGCCGCGCAGGGGAGGGAGGGGAAGGAGACAGCGGCTTGTTGCCGTGGAGGGAGGGGAAGGAGACAGCGGCTTGTTGCCGCGCAGGGGAGGGAGGGGAAGGAGACAGCGGCTTGTTGCCGCAGAGGGGAAGGAGACAGCGGCTTGTTGCCGCGGGGGGGGGGGGAGGGAGGGGAAGGAGACAGTGAGAAGGGAAGCCTCAGTGCTGATGTACTGATGGCAATGTGGTTTTATTAAAAAATGTTCAAAAATTAAACAGCTACAAAGAACTACAAAAATGGCCGAGTGCCAATGTTTCTTTTCACACTGAGCATGCGCGAACGCTCCAATGCGCACGCGCAGCGTTGCCGGCAGGAAAAAAACTAATTCCAATAGTACCTGCCCCCTCCCACTTACAAAATCGGCGCGAGTGTAGGCTCCGCTCCCCTGGGCGCCGCGCCAAACAGACAAGGAGCTGCAAAGCGCTCGAGAATAGCGTGTTTTTTTTCTGGCGCTGGGCGCCCGTTTTTTATCCTGTGGAAACTTGGGCCCATAAGGTCTTGTTAGCCAGTTGTTTTTCTGAGGTCTGAAAGAATATTGTGGATATTTGATTGTTGGATTGAAAAAGTATTCTCAAGAAATTCAGAAGAAAATTGTATTTGCAAAATACTTGCAATTATGTACTCGTCATTTGAAGAATGTGTGAGTACTTGACAAGGCAGAGAAATGGACACCAAATTGGAAAAGATAGAATTGGAAGAGGGATGAGGTCAAACACCATTTAGGAGAGTAGTCTTGAGGAGATTTTGAAGACTGGGAAGGAGAGGTAGCAAGGCAAAGTGGTTTTGGCAAAAAATTGATAGCTGAATATGAAAATGCAATGGGAATAGGGAACAAGCAGTTATCTGGAATTAGTGCAGAGGTTGCTCAGCTAAGGTGGAGGAAGTAAGTATTGAATGGATTTGAAGATCCATTTACTGGGATACAGAGAGCCAGTGGTGCTTGACAAGGATTACGATGTTGAGGATACTATTTAAGAAAGGAGTGAAGATAGAAAACGGGGAACTACAGACCAGTTAGCCTGACATCAGTAGTAGGGAAAATGCTAGAATCTGTTATTAAGGACGTGGTAACTGGGCACTTGGGAAATAATAATAGGATTGACCAGAGTCAACTCAGATTTATGAAAGGGAAACCATGTTTGTCAAATCTGTTGGAGTATTTTGAGGTTGTAACGAGCAGATTAGATAAGGGGGAAACCAGTGGATGTGGTGTATTTGGATTTTCAGAAGGCATTTGATAAGGTGCCACACAAGAGGTTATTAAACAAAATTAGTGCTCATGGAATTGGGGGTGATATACCAGCATGGATTGAGGATTGGTTAACGGACAGAGGACAGGAATAAACGGGTCATTTTCAGGTTGGCAGGCTGTAACTTGTGGGGTGCTGCATGGATCAGTGCTTGGGCCTCAGCTATTCACAATCTATATCAATGATTTGGATGAGGGGACCAAATGTAATATATCCAAATTTGCTGATGAGACAAAGCTAGGTGGGAATGTAAGTCGTGAGGAGGGTGCAAGGATGCTTCAAGGGGATATAGACAAGGTAAGCGAATGGATAAGAACATGGCAAATGGAATATAATGTGGAGAAATGTGAATTTATCCACTTTGGTAGGAAAAATAGAAAAGCAGAGTATTTTTTCAATGGTGAGAGATTGGGAAATGTTGCTGTTCAGAGGGACCTGGGTGTCCTTGTACCTGTACATGAAACTCTTTTGGAAGTACCTGTACATGAAACTCTTTTGAGTTTACCTGAAAAAAAACAAACATTAAACCGTGCCATCCGCCTGGGTGACACAGCAGACATTTTCAAGGCCCCTTTTTTTTTTTCCTTTTTTTGTGTTTTTTTTTTGGGCGCTAAAATCACATTTTACCTGTACATGAAACTCTTTTTGGAGTTTATCTGCAAAACAAAACACATTAAACCGTGCCACCCGACCTGGGTGACACACCAGACATTTACAAGGCCCTTTTTTTCCTTTTTTTGGTTTTTTTTCTTTCTTTTTTTTTGGTTTTTTTTTGGGCACTAAAATCACAATTTTTCCCCAGTGCCCCCTATAAAAGGGAAGGGGACACTAAAAACACCGGCAATTAAAACAAATGAAACTTTAAAACGTAAAATCAAATAAAAATTTGGTTGCCGGGCGTGATGATGCACTCCAGTCCCTCCGGTGCCCACCTCTCGCGGAAGGCCGCGAGCGTACCGGTGGACACCGCGTGCTCCATCTCCAAGGACACCCTGGACCGGATGTAAGAGCGGAAGAGAGGCAGGCAGTCAGGTTGAACGACCCCCTCGACCACCTGCCTGGACCGGCTGATGGCACCCTTGGCCGTGCCCAGGAGCAGTCCTACGAGGAGGCCTTCGGACCTACCCGCTCCCCTCCGCACAGGGTGCCCAAAGATCAGGAGAGTGGGACTGAAGTGCAGCCAGAATTTCAGGAGTAGCCCCTTCAAATAATGGAACAGGGGCTGCAACCTTGTGCACTCAATAAAAACATGGAACACGGACTCCTCCAGACCGCAGAAATTGCAGGCGGCCTGGGAGTCCGTGAACCGGCTTAAAAATTTGTTGCACGGCACTGCTCCGTGCACCACCCTCCAGGCCAAGTCCCCGACGAATAGTGGGAGGACCCCTGCGTAGAGTGCCCTCCATCGGGGACCCCCGCCTCCTCCGGACGGCAAGATGGTACGCCATGGCGTGTCCGGACGGCAGGCGAGGATGGCAAAGTTGAGAGTGTGCAGGAGCAGCCCGTACAAGAAACCCCTCCACGCGGAACTGAAAGGCACGGAGGAGATTTCCCCGAGGCGGCTCAAGTTGTGAGGCGCCGGCCCACGAGGGAGGTTCCGGGGTTTGGCGCCGATGAGGAATTCCGTCCGGACGGGGGTCAGTTCGGACGGGATCTCCCCACGTGCTTGAGCCTCCTCGATGCACCTAACGGAGTCAGGGCCCAGAGCTGTTTTTAGCGACTCGTTGGCATCGGCCGCGTGGCGGACGTTGGCAGAATTTAGGCGCCGCGCCAGCGTGTCTGGCGCCATCCAGCCCGCTCCTCCGCCATCGAGCAGGTCCCTGACCCTAGTCACCTCACCAGCCACAGCCCTCTCTTCTGACCGCCACATAAAACCTCGGTCGTGGAGGTACGGATTCCCGAGCAGCGGCTCCTGCAGGACAGCCGGCGGAGAGCTGCGCTTGGTGGAGACTTTGTTCCAGACCCTGATGAGTTCCCTGTAAAAGACGGGCAGCTCCCGGAGGGCGGTCCTAGCACCCCCCCAAGTTCACAAACACGAGCTGCGTGTCATGATTGAGGTCGCGCTGCTGGCGGAAGAAATACCTCGCCAGAGCACACCACCTAGGAGGGGGCTCGACGTAAAGGTATCTCTGCAGGGTCTGAAGACGGAAAGTCGCGAGCTGGGCGCTGACGCACACCAACGACTGACCGTCCTCCTCAAGCGGGAGACTCAAGACCGCAGCAGAGACCCAGTGCTTCCTGTTGTTCCAGAAGAAGTCCACCAGCTTCTTCTGTATCTTGGCGACAAATGCAGGGGGAGGGGTCAAAGTGACCAGCCGGTACCACAACATTGCGGCCACCAGCTGGTTTATGACTAGCGCTCGACCCCTGTAGGACAGCACTCGGAGCAGTCCTGTCCAGCGCCCTAGGCGAGCGGCGACCTTGGCCTCCAGCTCCTGCCAGTTCGCCGGCCAGGCTCCCTCGTCGGGGCTAAGGTAGACTCCCAGATAGAGGAGATGGGTCGTGCTCCAGGCAAAAGGCCTGAGCTCCTCCGGCAGGGAGTCCACCCGCCACTGACCCACCAGGAGTCCGGAACATTTCTCCCAGTTGATCCTGGCGGAGGACGCGACCGAGTAAATCTCCTGGCACTCACGCATCCTCCGCAGGTCAGCGGGATCCTCTACCGCGAGGAGCACGTCATCGGCGTAAGCCGAGAGGACGACCTCCACGCCCGGCCCTTGCAGAGCCAGTCCCGTCAACCTCGTCCGCAAGAGGCGCAGGAAAGGCTCCACGCAAATGGCGTATAACTGGCCGGACATGGGGCATCCCTGGCGCACCCCTCTCCTAAAGCGAAGGGGCGCCGTCAAGGACCCGTTAACCTTAATCAGACACTCCGCGGTGGCGTACAAAAGTCGGATCCGGGCGACGAAATGCGTCCCGAACCCGAAAGCGCGCAGAGTTCCGAGCAGATAGTCGTGATCCACCCTGTCGAACGCCTTCTCTTGGTCGAGGGATAGGGAGGCGACCGACAGACCAGCCTCCTGGGAACAATGGATGAGGTCCCGGACCAGATGGATGTTATCGTGGATTGTCTGGCCCGGGACCGTGTAGGACTGGTCGGGGTGGATCATGTGGTCCAGCACGGCACCAAGGCGAGCAGACATCGCCCTGGCGAAAATTTTGTAGTCCGTGCTGAGGAGGGAGACCGGGCGCCAGTTCTTAAGGAGGCGGAGATCGCCCTTCTTAGGCAGCAGGACGATGACTGCCCTGCGCCAAGAGAGGGGCATCTCCCCGGTCGCCAGACTTTCCCCCAGGACCCGCGCGTAGTTTACCTGTACATGAAACTCTTTTAGAGTCTACCTGCAAAACATAAACATTAAACTGTGCCACCCGATCTGGGTGACACACCAGACATTTACAAGGCCCTTTTTTTCCTTTTTTTGGTTTTTTTTTGGGCACTAAAATCACAATTTCTCCGGTGCCCCCTATAAAAGGGAAGGGGACACTAAAAGCACCGGCAATTAAAACAAATTAAACTTTAAAACGTAAAATCAAATTAAAATTTAGTTGCCGGGCGTGATGATGCACTCCAGTCCCTCCGGTGCCCACCTCTCGCGGAAGGCTGTGAGCGTACCGGTGGACACCGCGTGCTCCATCTCCAAGGACACCCTGGACCGGATGTAAGAGCGGAAGAGAGGCAGGCAGTCAGGTTGAACGACCCCCTCGACCGCCCGCTGCCTGGACCGGCTGATGGCACCCTTGGCCGTGCCCAGGAGCAGTCCTACGAGGAGGCCTTCGGACCTACCTGCTCCCCTCCGCACAGGGTGCCCAAAGATCAGGAGAGTGGGACTGAAGTGCAGCCAGAATTTCAGGAGCAGCCCCTTCAAATAATGGAACAGGGGCTGCAACCTCGTGCACTCAATAAAAACATGGAACACGGACTCCTCCAGACCGCAGAAATTGCAGGCGGCCTGGGAGTCCGTGAACCGGCTTAAAAATTTGTTGCACGGCACTGCTCCGTGCACCACCCTCCAGGCCAAGTCCCCGATGAATAGTGGGAGGACCCCTGCGTAGAGTGCCCTCCATCGGGGACCCCCGCCTCCTCCGGACGGCAAGATGGTACGCCATGGCGTGTCCGGACGGCCGGCGAGGATGGCAAAGTTGAGGGTGTGCAGGAGCAGCCCGTACAGGAAACCCCTCCGCGCGGAACTGAAAGGCACGGAGGGGATTTCCCCGAGGCGGCTCAAGTTGTGAGGCGCCGGCCCCCGAGGGAGGTTCCGGGGTTTGGCGCCGATGAGGAATTCCGTCCGGACGGGGGTCAGTTCGGACGGGATCTCCCCACGTGCTTGAGCCTCCTCGATGCACCTAACGGAGTCAGGGCCCAGAGCTGTTTTTAGCGACTCGATGGCATCGGCCGCGTGGCGGACGTTGGCAGAGTTTAGGCGCCGCGCCAGCGTGTCTGGCGCCATCCAGCCCGCTCCTCCGCCATCGAGCAGGTCCCTGACCCTGGTCACCTCACCAGCCACAGCCCTCTCTTCCGACCGCCACATAAAACCTCGGCCGTGGAGGTACGGATTCCCGAGCAGCGGTTCCTGCAGGACGGCCGCCACTCCAGCCGGCGGAGAGCTGCGCTTGGTGGAGACTTTGTTCCAGACCCTGATGAGTTCCCTGTAAAAGACAGGCAGCTCCCGGAGGGCGGTCCTGGCACCCCCCAAGTTCACAAACAGGAGCTGCGTGTCATAATTGAGGTCGCGCTGCTGGCGGAAGAAATACGTCGCCAGAGCACACCACCTAGGAGGGGGCTCGACGTAAAGGTATCTCTGCAGGGTCTGAAGACGGAAAGTCGCGAGCTGGGCGCTGACGCACACCAACGACTGACCGCCCTCCTCAAGCGGGAGACTCAAGACCGCAGCAGAGACCCAGTGCTTCCTGTTGTTCCAGAAAAAGTCCACCAGCTTCTTCTGTCTCTTGGCGACAAACGCAGGGGGAGGGGTCAAAGTGACCAGCCGGTACCACAGCATTGCGGCCACCAGCTGGTTTATGACTAGCGCTCGACCCCTGTAGGACAGCACTCGGAGCAGTCCTGTCCAGCGCCCTAGGCGAGCGGCGACCTTGGCCTCGGCCTCCAGCTCCTGCCAGTTCGCCGGCCAGGCTCCCTCGTCGGGGCTAAGGTAGACTCCCAGATAGAGGAGATGGGTCGTGCTCCAGGCAAAAGGCCTGAGCTCCTCCGGCAGGGAGTCCACCCGCCACTGACCCACCAGGAGTCCGGAACATTTCTCCCAGTTGATCCTGGCGGAGGACGCGGCCGAGTAAATCTCCTGGCACTCACGCATCCTCCGCAGGTCAGCGGGATCCTCTACCGCGAGGAGCACGTCATCGGCGTAAGCCGAGAGGACGACCTCCACGCCCGGCCCTTGCAGAGCCAGTCCCGTCAACCTCGTCCGCAAGAGGCGCAGGAAAGGCTCCACGCAAACGGCGTATAACTGGCCGGACATGGGGCATCCCTGGCGCACCCCTCTCCTAAAGCGAAGGGGCGCCGTCAAGGACCCGTTAACCTTAATCAGACACTCCGCGGCGGCGTACAAAAGTCGGATCCGGGCGACGAAATGCGTCCCGAACCCGAAAGCGCGCAGAGTTCCGAGCAGATAGTCGTGATCCACCCTGTCGAACGCCTTCTCTTGGTCGAGGGATAGGAAGGCGACCGACAGACCAGCCTCCTGGGAACAATGGATGAGGTCCCGGACCAGATGGATGTTATCGTGGATTGTCCGGCCTGGGACCGTGTAGGACTGGTCGGGGTGGATCATGTGGTCCAGCACGGCACCAAGGCGAGCAGACATCGCCCTGGCGAAGATTTTGTAGTCCGTGCTGAGGAGGGAGACCGGGCGCCAGTTCTTAAGGAGGCAGAGATCGCCCTTCTTAGGCAGCAGGACGATGGCTGCCCTGCGCCAAGAGAGGGGCATCTCCCCGGTCGCCAGACTTTCCCCCAGGACCCGCGCGTAGTTTACCTGTACATGAATCACTGAAAGTTAACATGCAGGTGCAGCAAGCAATTAAGAAAGCAAATGATATGTTGGCCTTTATTTCAAGAGGATTTGAGTATAAGAGTAAAGATGTCTTACTGCAATTATATAGGACCCCGGTGAGACCACACCTGGAGTATTGTGTACAGTTTTGGTCTCCTTACCAAAGGAAGTATATACTTGCCAGAGAGGGAGTGCAACGAAGGTTCACCAAACTGATCCTGGGCTGGGATGATTGTCCTATGAGGAGAGATTGAGTTGACTAGACCTATGTGCTCTCGAGTTTAGAAGAATGAGAGGTGATAGAAACATAGAACATAGGTGCAGGAGTAGGCCATTTGGCCCTTTGAGCCTGCGCCACCATTCAATAATATCTTGGCTGATCATTCACCTCAGTACCCCTTTCCTGCTTACTCTCCATATCCCTTGATCCCTTTAGTCGTAAAGGCCATATCTAACTGCCTCTTGAAAATATACAATGAACTGGCATCAACAACTCTCTGCGGTAAAGAATTCCACAGGTTAACAACTCTGAGTGAAGAAGTTTCTCCTCATCTCAGTCCTAAATGGCTTACCCCTTATCCTTAGACTGTGACCCCTGGATCTGGACTTCCCCACCATCGGGAGCATTCTTCCTGCATCTAACCTGTCCAGTCCTGTCAGAATTTTAAAAGTTTCTATGAGATCCCCTCTCATTCTTCTAAACTTCAGTGAATACAGGCCCAGTCGATCTAGTCTCTCCTCATGTCAGTCCTGCCATCCCAGAAATCAGTCTGGTGAACCTTCGCTGCACTCCTTCAATAGCAAGAACATCCTTCCTCAGATTAGGAGACCAAAACTGAATGCAATGTTCCAGGTGAAGCCTCACCAAAGCCCTGTACAACTGCAGTAAGATCTCCCTGCTCCTACACTCAAATCCTCTATCTATGAAGGCCAACATACCATTTGCCGCCTTCACCGCCTGCTGTACCTGCATGCCAACTTTCAATGACTGATGTACCATGACACCCAGGTCTTGTTGCCCCTCCCCTTTTCCTAATCTGTCGCCAGTCAAATAATCTGCCTTCACGTTTTTGCCACCAAAGTAGATAACCTCACATTTATCCACATTATACTGCATCTGCCATGCATTTGCCCACTCACCTAACCTGTCCAAGTCACCCTACAGCCTCTTAACATCCTCCTCACAGCTCTCACTGCCACCCAGTTTAGTGTCATCTACAAACTTGGAGATATTGTACTTAATTCCTTCATCTAAATCATTGATGTATATTGTAAATAGCTGGGGTCCCAGCACTGAGCCCTGCGGCACCCCCACTAGTCATTGCCTGCCATTCTGAAAAGGACCCTTTTATCCCGACTCTCTGCTTCCTGTCTGCCAACCAGTTCTCTATCCATGTCAATGCATTACCCCCGATACCATGTGCTTTAATTTTGCACGCTAATCTCTTGTGTGGGACCTTGTCAAAAGCCTTTTGAAAGTCTAAATACACCACATCCACTGGTTCTCCCTTGTCCACTCTATGAGTTACATCCTCAAAAAATTCTAGTAGATTTGTCAAGCATGATTTCCCTTTCATAAATCCATGCTGACTTGGACTGATCCTGCCACTGCTTTCTAAATGCGCTGCTATTTCATCTTTAATAATTGATTCCAACATTTTCCCCACTACCAATGTCCGGCTAACCAGTTTATAATTCCCTGTTTTCTCTCTCCCTCCTTTTTTTAAAAAGTGGTGTTACATTAGCTACCCTCCAGTCCATAGGAACTGATCCAGAGTTGATAGACTGTTGGAAAATGATCACCAATGCATCCACTATTTTTATGGCCACTTCCTTAAGTGCTCTGAGATGCCGACTATCAGTTCCTGTGTATTTATCGACTTTCAATCCCATCAATTTCCATAACAATTTCCTGACTAATAAGGATTTCCTTCAGTTCCTCCTTCTCGCTAGACCCTTGGTCCCCTAGTATTTCCTGCAGGTTATTTGTGTCTTCCTTCGTGAAGACGGAACCAAAGTATTTGTTCAATTGGTCTGCCATTTCTTTGTTCCCCATTATAAATTCACCTGATTCTGACTGCAAGGGACCTATGTTTGTTTTCACTGATCTTTTTCTCTTCACATATCTATAGAAGCTTTTGCAGTCAGTTTTTATGTTCCCAGCAAGCTTCTTCTCATACTCTATTTCCCCCCTCCTAATTAAACCCTTTGTCCTCCTCTGCTGAATTCTTTGTTTCTCCCAGTCCTCAGGTTTGCTGCTTTTTCTGGCCAATTTATTTGCCTCTTCCTTGGATTTAATACTATTGCTAATTTCCCTTGTTAGCCACGGTTGAGCCACCTTCCCCGTTTTATTTTTACTCCAGACAGGGATGTACAATTGTTGAAGTTCATCCATGTGATCTTTAAATGCCTATCCACCATCAACCCTTTAAGTATCATTTGCCAGTCTATTCTAGCCAATTCATGTCTCATACCATCGAATTTACTTTTACTTAAGTTCAGGACCCTAGTCTCTGAATTAACTGTGTCACTCTCCATCTTAATAAAGAATTCTACCATATTATGGTCACTCTTCCCCCAAGATTGCTAATTATTGAAACATACAAAATTATTACAGGAATTGACCGGGTAGATGCAGGGAGGATGTTTCCCTTGGATGTAGAGTCTAGAACCAGGGGTCGCAATCTCAGAATAAGGGGCTGGACCATTTAGGACCGAGATGAGGAAAAATCTCTTCGCTCAGAGAGTGATGAATCTTTGGAATTCTCTATCCCAGAGGGCTGTGGTGGCTCAGTCATTGAGTATATTCAAGACCGAAATCGATAGATTTTTGGATATTAAGGGAATCGAGGGATATGGGGATAGTGGAGAAAAGTGGAATTTATGTAGAAGATCAGCCATGATCTTACTGAATGGCGGAGCAGGCTTGAGGGGCTGAATGGCTTACTCCTGCTCCTATTTCTTGTTCTTGTGTTCTTATGAGGGTACAAACAGTATTCTGGATGAGCTGAAATTTGTAAAAGGTAGAAATGACACTGGCATTTATGGAAGAATCCTTGAGGTGATGGTATGAGTTGCAATAATGGTGGCAGGGAGGCAGGGTTATAGATGTTGAACATACTTCTGAGATGAAAGGATATGGTTTCAATGAATGATGGGATGTGGCATAAAAGGCTAAGCTCAGGGTTGAACAGGGCACTATCACTTCAGACCACTGGGTTCAGTCTGAAATAGCAGCCAGGTAAACTGGGGTCAATGGTTTTCTATATGTGTATCACAGATAAATACAGAAAACAGAGAATGTTATCAGCAGTCAGTGTGGTCTCTGAATTGTTCTAAAAAAGACAAACGGACAGCTTAATGACTCAACATGTGTAGAAGTGCACAACTTTGGAGCGAAAGAAGGGAGATCAAAGTGATCTTTGTGTTTCCGGTACACTGGTCATAAAAGTGTGCCAACTGCTTGCTTCTATTTCTTACTAGAGTTAAGTCTTTGTGTCGGTTTTGTCCTGAAGATGCAACTATTTTAAGGCCAAATACCTTGGAAGGTATTGCGGAATATTGTCTAATATTGCGGAAGATCCATTGTTGCTCAAAGGTGTCACTACGTGAAAACCAAACGTATTTTATAAAAAATCTAAAATTATATATGAGCATGCCAGTATATGAATGAAGAAATTAAGCTGCTCACTGCCAAGAAAGGAAGACTTGCATGATCTCAGGATGTCCCAAAGATCTTTGCAGTCAATTGAGTGTAGTTACTGTTGTAATGTAGGAAACACAACAGCAAATTTGCGCACAGCAAGGTTCGACAAACCAGATAATCTGTTTTTTTTTTAAAGTGATGTAGCTTGAGGGATAAATATTGGCCAGGACACCAGGGCGAAGTCCCCTGCTACTACTAAATGTAATGGGACTTTGGCTATCTGTCAGTGGGGCAGTGGCGTCCTTTATCCCACTCGCTGATGTCAACTTTAACTTGATTAGGTATTAGGCAGCTTTGTGCCTGTTAAAGACAGAGACTGCTTTATTAATAAAATAATAGTCAGTGTGAATTTCCCAGATTGCTTTCCAAGAGCCTAATAAGAGCCCCAGTAGTAAACTCCAGCTTGCTTCAGTCTCCCTAACATGAGGCAAGTTCAGTTAAACTAGGGACTCGCATGATTCATTGTGCCTTGTTGCAGGGTTAAATGTGTAATGTCCCAGATTTGAGAGCTACTTTTTTAAGTTTTGGCCCAAAAGATTGAAATTTGTATTGGGGGAGGTGGAGAGAATGCATTTGCTTAATATTTATTTGTATTTCATTTGTGGCTAGAATCAGCAAGTTAGTAGAAATAAAGAAATAATAGTAGAAATAATAGAAACTGAGAGTTTGAAAGAGTTGAGGAAAAAGAAAAATAGTTTTGGGGAAAAAAACTGGAAGACTTTGAAAATAAGACTTGTAGTTTTCCAGTGATACTATTTATAGTTCGGGCATATTTCTGCAATAATGTGCTTTTCTTATTTCCATAATTTATTTTGTAATGGCTGTGTGCTGGTTGAAGCAAGCAGACCATTATGCACAGATGTTTGCAGCACAGAAGGTAGTCATTTGGCCTATCTTGTTATTAAAGCAAAACAATCTCCCTGCATCCTTTCCATATAGCCCTGTAGCATCATTTGCTTCAGATATTTTTGCAATGTTCTCTTAAAAGATGCAATGATTTCTGCATTACCTATTTTCTGTGGCAAAGCATCCTATGCTATAATGACTCTGGAAAAACTTTTACCTAACCTATCTCCTCACTGTCCTGCTGACAATTTTAAATTGACTCCTCATCGTTGATTCCCCAACCAGAAAAAGTCTTTCTCTCTCAACAATGTCAAGACACTTCAATTTTAAACACCTCTAATAAATCTCTTCTTGACTTCTGTGCTCCAGTGGAAATATCAATTCGCTCTTCATAATAGTTTCTCTCCCCTGGTATCACCCTGAGGAATCTGTACTCTATTTTGCTCGAATATTCTTTCTTTAATGCCACTCAAAACATTTGGCCTAACCATTGCCATGTACCAATATGGTTATTTATAGTATGATGTTTGTGAAAGAGATTTCTGCCAGGTTCAAGTTTTCCTTCCACTTTTGGGGAATGGAATGTTCTTTTTATTCATTTTACATTCCTCTCTCGTGGTACCCAGTATCCATATCAACCAAGTACAGAACAGCACAATCTAAGTTGCCTGTTTCCTGCACCAACTTCTGAAAAGTACCCTTTACTTCACTAGAGTACACATTTATCATTTTCATAAAACTGTAAGTGGTATAGAATTATTAATAGTTTCAGGCTGTGGACAAACACATCTTGGAAGCTGGTTTGACAATGCCCATGCTCATTTCATCCGGGACTCTGATATCTGACAAACACTTGCATTCCATTGGTTCGCTTCAAATTCAAACCTAGTATTAAGAGGAGACGTTGACTGTTGCTTGCAGGTGTCTTTTTATATTAAATAATCATTTATTTTTACTGAAATTTGCAATCTCTTCAATTTTGTAATTTATTTCATGGTTCTTACTGAGATTTAAAAATGCTATACATAGGAACAGAAGTAGTCCATTCAGCCCTTCGAGCCTGTTCGACCATTCAGTTAGATCTTGGCTGATCTGCATCTTAACTCCATCTATCCACTTTGTTTCTGTAACCCTTAATAACTTTGCCTAATAAAAATCTTATCAATCTCAGTTTTGAAATTTTCAATTGACGAATCCTCGACAGTTTTTTTGGGGAGGTGGGGGAAGAAAGACAGTGTGTTCCAAATTTCTACTACCCTCTGCATGAAGTGGTGTTTTCTGTATTACAGTAATGTCAGTTCTGCAAATTAATTGCTAGAGTAAACTATTAATGAAACTTATCCACCAATGTAATTTTAACCATCTTGAATTTGCGTAAGTAACTCTTAATTTTATTGCAGTGGAAATACACCTGAGACGAGAGGAACTGCATATGTGGTATATGAAGACATTTTTGATGCCAAGAATGCTTGTGACCACTTATCTGGATTCAATGTATGCAACAGATACCTTGTGGTTTTATACTACAATGCAAACAGGGTAAGTGTTTCAGTACTTGTCTCTCAATTTTAATGTGCAGCATGATGGATATAATGGATACAGGAATTGATACATCAACAATTGTATATCCCTTTAATGTTTAAAAATCCAAGGCACTTCACACATGGGAGTATGGAAAACAGACACTGGACCAGGAAAGAGATTAGATGGGGTGCTCCAAAGCTTTGTTGAGTTGATGGGTTTTAAGGTTTTTAAAGTGGTAGAGACAGATTTAGAGAGGAAGTTCCAAAGACTTTGGGGTTGCTTAAGCCTCTGCTTCAATGGAGGATGAAAGGGGAGAGAGATTTCACAGGTTGCTGGAGTCAGGAATGGACTGTATGCGAAGGAATATAGGGCTGGAGGAGATTGTAGAAATAGTGCAGCTAAGCTATGTGGGGATTTATAGAACAACGACAAGGATTTTAAATTTCGTATGGGGCCAGGAAGCAAGTACAGCACTTTGGGTGGGACTAGATACGCAGAGTTTTGGACAAGTTTGAGTTTATAAGAGAGTGGAATAAGAAGTGCATGAGGGTAGTCACGTCTGGAGGTGATAAAACCATGTATGAGAGTTTCAGGAGCAGAGGGACTGAGGTAGGTGTGCAGTGATGCAGAGTTGGAAGTGGTCTTATCAATGGATGTGAAGTTTAAATCTGCTCAGGGTGCCAAGATTTCAATATTCTAGTTCAGCCTGATAGTGGCCAGGGAACACAAAGGAATCTAGTTCATGATTGTGGAGTGGGGGAAATTCTAAGTGTTGTATTCTACAGTATCTTGCTCTTAATAAGGGATGCACAAACAATCATACATTAGAGCAGACTACAATGGCTGACTGTTTGCCTTGCTTAAAAAGTGCAACATGGAACCAAGGCACTTTGGAAATCTTGGTCCTGTAAATTCTTCCAGGTGTACTTTTGTGGTTAATGATCTTTGCAACCTTCAAATACTTTAAGAATTGGTAACTCATATATTTTCCATTGAGATAAATGCACATTTGTAAATTTGTAGCTTAGAAGTCTGGCTATTTTTGTGGTGTACACAGCGATCTTCCTTTTAGCATTTGTTCCAACAAATTTTTTATAGGCATTTCAAAAGATGGATACAAAGAAGAAGGAAGAGCAACTCAAAATTCTCAAGGAAAAGTATGGAATCAATACGGAAACAAAATGAATCATTGGGTCTTTAAATTTAAATTTTGCAGTGTAAATAATGTTGAAAGGGCTCTTGAACATTTCTAAGAACTGTCAGCAAATTGGATAAATCTCACCAATTTATTTTGTAGTTTAAGAAAACCATTTACTTAGAATAACAAAGTGGATGGTTATTTTAAATGTTAGTGCCATTTATTTTGGCTTTATCAACTATAGCTCAGACATCAAAAATCAGTCAAGTCAATGTAACTATGTTCTTCCTGATTTAAAGCATGGCATAACTAAGTTTAAACTTAAACGGATTTACATTTCCATGTACTTTTATTGGGGCTGCACAATAGTTAAGAGAGTGATTCAAGTGTTGAAGCTTTTTTCACTGTCAACTATGTTCACACTTGTATTCAAAAACTTGTTTATGTACATTAAAATGTAATGTTTTTAAATATTTGAGGCATTTGTGATAATTGTGCTTTCTTGATCGAGTATGAAGCTACATTCCTGTTGACACCATTTAATTAGGTGGCCAGAACACTGGATGATCGCTTGCTTTGGGGCAGGTAGGGGAGGAGGCAGGTGCAGAAACTCCTACAGTTCATTATTCTGAAGATATTCTGACCTTACATTATATCCTGCTCTGTTCCCCCTCTCCTTACCCCCTCTGGATTAAAAGGTTCTGGTCATTAAATGGCAGCCGGTTATAATGTTTTAAATGTCGTGATATTCCAAATGCTTCATTATCTTGATAAATCATTTGGAAGATGAAAATATGCAATTATGTTGAATGTTTTTCCAGTTCAAGAGGACATAATGCTAAATTTGACACGGACACCATTATGCTCTACTGAATTTCAATATTGCTTTTACAAGCGAGTAATTCAGTGAATGGACATGTATTATTTCCATTATCGTACTACATTAGGTGGCATTATTATCCCAAAAACATACCATGTCTGATAAACCCAATCAAACAAATCACACCCAGTTTGAGGTTTTGAACTTCTTTAAATACTTCCTTCCAGATTTTATTTTTTGTTGACTTGAAGGGTCTTTTCTGTAGGCATGATAAATGTTCTACAGAATAAATATCTTCTTCCTTGGAAACATTTGATTGGTGTGCATCAATCTTCCCTTTTTTAAACTGTTTTTAATACATGAGACATGGTTCTATAGCATAGCAATCACTATTCTGCAAGAAAATTGCATTTTTGCACAGAAATCAATTTTAATACTTTTCTGGGTCAATGAACAAGCTAACAATTAGTAAAATATATTTGGAGTACTGATATATTCAGGCAATATGAAAAGCAATTAATTTGAACTGTCCATTTTCACTGCACATTACCTGCTCGATTAACGTGAGAAGCCGTGTATAGCAAATTTGAGCAAATAGAAATATTCTTCTGTGAAACTTTGTAGTTATTGTCACTTGAAAATATTCCTTTGAGCTGTTTACTGACTTTTAAATTGTGCCAAAATACACACCGGGTACTTCATTTTGATTTTAAATTCTTGAAACAGGCATTCAAATTGGAGTGGTTATGAAAAGCTCATAATTAGTGTAAATAGACTTTAAATGTCATCAGAGATACTGATATGCCAGAATATACTGTTAAAAATAATCTAATGTAAAATAACATTTCATATATAATGTAAAAAGAAATAAAAATACTAAATACCATGCTGGAAATAGAGTGCAGGTCAGCATCTAGAGAAAAGATAAGTTAATGAGTTAAGTTCACTAGAGGGTACATTTTCCGAGTCCTTGCTTGTGGCAAGGTATCTTGCTTATCGCAACCGTACACCAGAGAATCATGCCCCTAGAAAATCTACACTGATTCCCAGGAACACAATTCTTGTCTCCCAAAAGGAATATTGGAATATTTTCAGAAATACTTGGAACAAGCACTTCAATTTGTCCCTGAAGCTACTATCCAACACATCATTGAAGACATAGAACCAGAAGAGTAACAATGGGCCCAAGTTTCGAGCCGCGCCTAGAACGGCGCAGTCCCGACCTGGACGCCCGTTTTTCGCGCCACAAAGTGCACCTAAAAAAAACCTCCAGATTCTCCATCTCCCTGCAGGTCCTCTGGCCCTCGGCGCGGCGCAGCGCAGCAGGAGCTATAGGGGGCGGAGCCAGGTCCCTGCGCCGAAAACTGTGCCGGGACCTCTGCACATGCGCGCTGCAGTGGGCGCGCAAGTGCAGTAGCTCCAGGCACCCGAAACTGTGTGGGAGGGGCCCGAAGCACGCAGCCCCTAGCCCTGGCCGAATGGCCTCACTGAGGCTGCGTGAATAAGGCTCCTCCCACGGCCAGCTCCTGCTTCCTCCCGACCTGACTCGATTCCCGCCTCTGGACCGGACACCCGCTCCCCCCCCCCACCCCCCGCCCCCCACCCTCGGACCGGACCCGACACCCGCCCCTCCCTCCCCCAGACCCGAACCGAACCGACCTCCCTCCCACCACACCCCCGACCCGACCCTACCTGTAAATCTGGTGCTGGGGACGGGCCCGGCCCGTTCAGCCTCCCTCCCCCTTCCCCCCCCCCCCCCCCCCCGCCATCTCCTCTTCCTCTCCCCCCCCCCCCCCCATCTCATCCCCCCCCCCCATCTCATCCCCCCCCCCCATCTCATCCCCCCCCCCATCTCATCCCCCCCCCCCATCTCATCCCCCCCCCATCTCATCCCCCCCCCATCTCATCCCCCCCCCCCATCTCATCCCCCCCCCCCATCTCATCCCCCCCCCCCATCTCATCCCCCCCCCCATCTCATCCCCCCCCCCCATCTCATCCCCCCCCCCATCTCATCCCCCCCCCCATCTCATCTCCCCCCCCCCCCATCTCATCTCCCCCCCCCCCCCATCTCATCTCCCCCCCCCCCATCTCATCTCCCCCCCCCCCCCATCTCATCTCCCCCCCCCCCCCCATCTCATCTCCCCCCCCCCATCTCATCTCCCCCCCCCCATCTCATCTCCCCCCCCCCATCTCATCTCCCCCCCCCATCTCATCCCCCCCCCCATCTCATCCCCCCCCCCATCTCATCCCCCCCCCCATCTCATCCCCCCCCCCCATCTCATCCCCCCCCCCCATCTCATCCCCCCCCCATCTCATCCCCCCCCCCCATCTCATCCCCCCCCCCCATCTCATCCCCCCCCCCATCTCATCCCCCCCCCATCTCATCCCCCCCCCCATCTCATCCCCCCCCCCCATCTCATCCCCCCCCCCCATCTCATCCCCCCCCCCCCATCTCATCCCCCCCCCCCCATCTCATCCCCCCCCCCCCATCTCATCCCCCCCCCCCCATCTCATCCCCCCCCCCCATCTCATCCCCCCCCATCTCATCCCCCCCCCATCTCATCCCCCCCCCCATCTCATCCCCCCCCCCATCTCATCCCCCCCCCCATCTCATCCCCCCCCCCATCTCATCCCCCCCCCCATCTCATCCCCCCCCCCATCTCATCCCCCCCCCCATCTCATCCCCCCCCCATCTCATCCCCCCCCCCCATCTCATCCCCCCCCCCCATCTCATCCCCCCCCCCCATCTCATTCCCCCCCCATCTCATTCCCCCCCCATCTCATTCCCCCCCCATCTCATTCCCCCCCCCATCTCATTCCCCCCCCCATCTCATTCCCCCCCCCATCTCATTCCCCCCCCCATCTCATTCCCCCCCCCATCTCATTCCCTCCCCCATCTCATTCCCCCCCCCATCTCATTCCCCCCCCCATCTCATTCCCCCCCCCCATCTCATTCCCCCCCCATCTCATTCCCCCCCCCATCTCATTCCCCCCCCCCATCTCATCCCCCCCCCCCATCTCATCCCCCCCCCCATCTCATCCCCCCCCCCCCGCATCTCATCCCCCCCCCCCGCATCTCATCCCCCCCCCCCGCATCTCATCCCCCCCCCCCGCATCTCATCCCCCCCCCCCCGCATCTCATCCCCCCCCCCCCGCATCTCATCCCCCCCCCCATCTCATCCCCCCCCCATCTCCTCTCTCTCCCCCCCCGCCCCCATCTCCTCTCTCTCTTCTCTCCCCCGCCCCCATCTCCTCTCTCTCTTCTCTCCCCCGCCCCCATCTCCTCTCTCTCTTCTCTCCCCCGCCCCCATCTCCTCTCTCTCTTCTCTCCCCCGCCCCCATCTCCTCTCTCTCTTCTCTCCCCGCCCCCATCTCCTCTCTCTCTTCTCTCCCCCGCCCCCATCTCCTCTCTCTCTTCTCTCCCCCGCCCCCATCTCCTCTCTCTCTTCTCTCCCCCGCCCCCATCTCCTCTCTCTCTTCTCTCCCCCGCCCCCATCTCCTCTCTCTCTTCTCTCCCCCGCCCCCATCTCCTCTCTCTCTTCTCTCCCCCGCCCCCATCTCCTCTCTCTCTTCTCTCCCCCGCCCCCATCTCCTCTCTCTCTTCTCTCCCCCGCCCCCATCTCCTCTCTCTCTTCTCTCCCCCGCCCCCATCTCCTCTCTCTCTTCCCTCCCCCGCCCCCATCTCCTCTCTCTCTTCCCTCCCCCGCCCCCATCTCCTCTCTCTCTTCCCTCCTCCGCCCCCATCTCCTCTCTCTCTTCCCTCCTCCGCCCCCATCTCCTCTCTCTCTTCCCTCCTCCGCCCCCATCTCCTCTCTCTCTTCCCTCCTCCGCCCCCATCTCCTCTCTCTCTTCCCTCCCCCGCCCCCATCTCCTCTCTCTTCTCTCCCCCGCCCCCATCTCCTCTCTCTTCTCTCCCCCGCCCCCATCTCCTCTCTCTCTTCTCTCCCCCGCCCCCATCTCCTCTCTCTCTTCTCTCCCCCGCCCCCATCTCCTCTCTCTCTTCTCTCCCCCGCCCCCATCTCCTCTCTCTCTTCCCTCCTCCGCCCCCATCTCCTCTCTCTCTTCCCCCCTCCCCCCCTCCCCCATCAGAAACACACACACTGACAGAGAGAGAGACACACTGGGGCGGGGGGGGGGGCATCCCAGCATGCTGTTGGAGGGCTCCCGGTGCTGCAGTCGGTAAGTAGAAAATGTTTTGTTTTATTGATTTAAAAAAAAAAAATAAATGATTTCTTATTAATTTTTTTTGATTGATTTATTGATGTATTTATCATTTATTATTGATGATGGCTCTTTATTTGTAAAACTGAAGTGTTTAATGTTTGTAAACTTCCCTTTTAAAACCCCCCCCCCCCCCATTCTCTACGCCTGATTTGTAACCTACGCCTGATTTTCTGAAGTGTAGACAAGGTTTTTTCGAGCGTACAAAAATCTTCACTTACTCCATTCTAAGTTAGTTTGGAGTAAGTTTTCACTGCCGAAACTTTGAAATCAGGCGTAAGTTGCCGGACACGCCCCCTTTTGAAAAAAAAATTCTGTACCAAAGTGAAACTGTTCTAACTGACTAGAACTGGAGCAAACTAAATGACGAGAATTCCGATTTCTAAGATACTCCGTTCTACACCAGTTGCTCCTAAAAATCAGGAGCAAATCATGTGGAAACTTGGGGCCAATGGGATAACCTTGCTTCATTCCTCTTTCTTAGATGTCGGTTCGGTAAGTCTCATTTTTCCTTGCAAATGTCTCGTAGCTGGAGATCACATGATTTGGTCAGGGACTCCCATTGCTTCCATTTTTAAGAGGCCAAACCAAAATACCGCTTGTCAAACCCTACTCTGAATACACCCCAACTGTTCTAAATGTAGGTTCTACCTTTTCTCAAGAGGCACTTCAGTGATGTGCTGGGTTGAAAGCCTCATGAAAATTGATGAAAGCAGTGTAAGTGGGGTTCCTCCAAGCCTTATGATATTCTACAATCTTCTATAAGGCCAATGTGTGCTATACATTGTGTGAGAATAAAATCCAATCTGTTTCTAATTACTCCATGGACCACCAGATGATCATCTATGCTTACTATGAAAGCTGAGCCATTGGTACCTGAGATTCCTTTGTAGTTTCTGGACTTACTCGGGCACCCCTTGTAATAAGAAGCCACAACTGTTCTGGAATATTGACAATGTGTATGTGCCTCAAATAGAATTATATTCATCAGAAAAAAGGCAGTTCCAAGGCAGGCTGGTAGATTCTTGTGCTGTCCTCCAACATGCTACATGCAGTAAACCAAATTATGTGAGTAATCCTTTGGCACATGCCTTGTGCTCCAATCTGACATTTTCAGAATAAAAACACTGGATGTTTCAGGGGACCTGGCCCTTTTTAATGATTAAAGTCTGAATTCCATGTCATGTCTGCAAAAGCAAAGTTATAAATTGAATATTTCACATTCAACACAGTACACATGGACAGATTACATAACCATTACCTAATCAGTTCAGAAATATGCTATATATGTTTTGCTGTTTTCTACTCTAGATATTCTTGGGTTCAGATTTGAAGACCACTCTGATAGGCAAACCTTTGCTTCCTTACAGTTGTCGTTACCTGCCCAATATTTAAGCAATATGTAGAAATGCCAGAGGTTGAATGGAAAACCCTAATCGCTATATTTGACTTACTGTTCATCACGCATTCTTGTGTGAGCTTCCTTGACTTAGAAGGTGGTAGAATAAACACTCCACTCGACCATGCTTTAAGCTATAAACTGCAAAGTTGGTTTATCCAATAGAAGATCAGTAAATAGGAGCAATAATACACTATAGATTTACATTAGTTACAAGCTTAATTAACTCAAGATAAAGAATAATAAAGTTGCAAATGTGCTAAATTTAGATAGGAACTGGCACAAAGTCTCTGATTATTAACCCATGGTGGTTTGCTGCTAACCTTCCATTAAGTTTCTCTGGCCTATCGCCCTATTCAATTGGAACAAAACATAAATACTGTTCAAAAATGTGATCAGGACAAAGGAAATAGAACTACTTATCTTTTAATAGAGTTGTCAGTCAAATATTTATTGATTGAGAGTTTTTTTTAAAAATGTGCTTATATTTTACTTGAATAGTGTGGTTCCTCTCTTGGAGACCCATTGCAGACATAACATCTGTTCTGAGGCTATTATGTAATAAAACAAGCTGTGCCATTTTTGTCAGTTAATCTGGTTTATAACCTTGTATTTACTATGACAGAAAGAAGGAAATAACATATGAAATGAGTTTTTTTTATCACAGTATGTAGAAGGTAATTTCTTTGCTAAATTTTAGCTGCGTATGTCAGAAATATAAGTAAACTAAAAATTAACACTGCTTATCCCCCTTCTAAGCTCTAAATATGTGACTGACTTATATATTTGAAAATTAACCAATTGTTTCTCAAAGACTTTTATTTAAAGGGAAACTGCTAGGATTTAGAGTCACTGGTAAAAATAAATGAAGTGTTTTCCTGGATTAGAAGGTTTTCCACAAACTCCTTGAGGGTGGCTGATAGTTGAGGGCAGACATTAATTGAGTGGTAAATCTAAAACATCTGGATTTTATTTTCCCTTCATGCTATAATCCTTTTGGAAAATATTTGAGACTGGATCAGGCTGTGATCGCACCCTCATTGGCATTCACTGCTTATGCTCACAAGAAAAATTGGGTAAGTACTGGCGGACTGATCTGGCCTGTACAAATACGGTACTTTTTAGTGGGGGAGATAAACAGCTTCAAAATATAAATCAAGTAATGTAATTTGAGCCTGTCGTGGGAACAACACAGTTTTGTTCGAGTGGAATTTTGATAGCAGGCTTTTTCTGCCTGTTCGAAGAATGCAGCCTGTCTGAAAAATCCCCATTGAAGTGATTATAGCCTTTCAAAATGATGCCTGCATATACAACGTCTGTAGTTCGTCTCCAATGTCCAACAAATGCAGACGGCTCCCTTTAACTGAAAAGACATCAGAGGTTGGTTGGAGTAGCTTTGTATTTCAAAAATGAACAGCTGAAATATAAGTATTGTTGAATTGTCTTTTCTCAGTCTATTATTTCCAGTGTTCTTCTAAACTAATGCCTGCTGAGACACATTAATCTTGAAACAAAATACAACTAATTTTGGGTGATTCCTGATTATTACAAAGCATGTTGATAATGTGGATCCAATTTTTTGATAGCATTTCCTCAGTTTGTTCTTTCCTTGTGATATTTTTAGTGGCTTGAAAGACTTGCTTCCAGACCTACACCAATGTCACTCAAGCTGGGTACTGGGAAAATGAAAGTGGCCAATTGATAGTTCCATCTGCAGTGCACCCTCTCCCACTCCATGTTAAGACTCATTTTCCACTCGCGACCTCCCACAATAGTGCAATTAACATTAGGAACTTGAACGAATGAGTAATCATTGAACCTACCAGTCATTGACTATGTTAAATAGTATAACAAAGGAAATGTACTTTTTTTTCTTGAAATTGAAAAGGCCTACCTGTCATGACCAAGTACAACAAAGCTTTTAGTGCAGTAACTGGGCCGATGCTGTACAGTGAAGATACAGGTACTATAGATATCCTGAGGGTGCTAAAGCAGTTGCTACATTTAGGTAAGGTCCAAAATTAAGAAACGTGGAAGCAGGTAAGAAAGACTAGAGATAAGCAAGTCATCAAAACTCAGGACCAATCTTATTTGGGGGGGGGGGGCAGATATTGGCCCAGAATTCACTGGAGCGGAGCATCTCGTGATGTGTGCTGTTGGACTTTTTTCCCCTTCACCCTTCAGCTCCAATTATTTTTGAGCCACAAATTGCTGGAAGTTGATAACAGCATGGCGAGGTCAACGGGGCATCTGGGATCTTGGTGAACAACGGGATCAATAGTCTATCGCCGTAATGGCAAAAAAAAAAGCTCTGTCTAAATATAGGTAGCATTCGTAACAAAATAGATGAGTTGACGGCACAAATAGATACAAATGGGTATGATCTGATAGCCATTACAGAGACGTGATTGCAAGGTGACCAGGACTGGGAACTAAATATTCGGGGGTATTTGACAATTCGGAAGGACAGCCATAAAGGAGACGGGGTCGCACTGTTAATAAAGGATGAGATCAGTGCGTTAGTGAGAAACTATATTGGCTCAGAGGATCTAGATGTTGAATCAGTTTGGGTAGAGATAAAGAATAAGGGAAAAAGTCACTGGTGGGCGTAGTCTATAGGCCCCTAACAATAGTTACATTGTTAGACTGAGTATAAAATCAATAAATAATGGAGGCTTGTAATAAAGGAACGGCAATAATGGGCGATTTTAACCTTCATATTGATTGAATAAAGCAAGTTGGCCAAGGTAGCCTTGAGGAAGAGCTCACAGTGTATCTGGGATAGTTTCCTCGAACAGTATGTTGCAGAACCAACCAGGGAGCAGGCTATCTTGGATCTAGTACTGTGCAATGAGGCAGGATTAATAAATGATCTCATAGTAAATGCTCCTCTAGGAATGAGTGACCATAACGTGGTTGAATTTCAAATTCAGTTGGAGGGTGAGAAAGTTGGTCTATCTGCATTTGAAGTCTTGTGTCCATTCTTGATTCCCGCACATGAAGGATATCGAGGCTCTGGCGGTAGTGCAGATGAAGGTAACAAGGACTTTAGGTCACCTTGTGATGCTTATGACTCCATGAGTTATGACTATTTACTTTAGAGCAATCCAGCCTTGGGATATGATTGAAGTTTTTAAAATGATGAAGGAATTAGCCTCAGTCAGGTTGGATAGTTTACTTGAGATGGTTAGGATGTGAGAGCTATAGGCTAACATTAAGTTTTTCTGCCAGGAAGTATTTTCTTTCATAGTCATTACCCTTTGGAACAAACTGCGAGACATGTTGTGAGTATGGAGTTGCTGCATTCCTTTAAAAGGGAATTTGACAAGTTCCTGAAAAAGGGGACACTTCCAGTTATAGCTAGTTAGCTAGGATTATGAGGAGTTATTGTTATGGGCTGTCATGGTCTTCTGGAACACTACTTGATTGGCAAAGGGAGTCAGAGAATAATTTCCCAGAATTTTTACTATATTGCCCGTAGGTTTTTTCTCTTGTTTTGCTTTACCTGGGAGATTGTGAGGTTAAGAGGTGGATCAATGGTATATGTGGTTGTACCATTGTCTGGGTGGGGTAAGCTTGATGGTGTGATGGTCTTTTCTCACTCATTTAGTATGTTTTAATACATTCATATGTTTGAGTATGATTGGAAATAAACAGTTATTTTTTTACAATTTATTTGTTTCTCCATAAAATCTTCAACCAGCCCTGTTCATTGTTGTGATTCTTTGACAATTCTTTGATTTAGCCTCTCTACAAGTAATCTCTATTTCTTTAAATATAAATTTCTCTTTCTTCAGTGCAGGGTACTCAGCAAACTCAAGAATCATTATTAACAGAGAACATTACCAGCCAATACAATATTTACTCATTTGTAATATAATTTTAATACCGGCATCTCCTTTCTGCTGTCAATGAGTCTGTGCAATGGATCACCAGACATTATGAATGTCTATATTTTATTTGATTCACAAACTACTTCCGTTACGCATGATTATTATTTGCACTTAACTACAGCACGAAAGCTCTGCATAGGTCACAAGGGACACATAACCTTTAGCTTTGGGCTCCATCACAGTCAGATCTTTACAAAATACATTGCATCTGACAAAATCAGTGACCACCACTAGAAAACATAGAAAATAGGTGCAGCAGTAGGCCATTCGGCCCTTTGAGCCTGCACCACCATTCAGTAAGATCATAGCTGATCATTCACCTCAGTACCCCTTTCCTGCTTTCTCTTCATACCCCTTGATCCCTTTAGCCGTAAGGGCCATATCTAACTCCCTCTTGAATATATCCAATGAACTGGCATCAACAACTATCTGCGGCAGAGAATTCCACAGGTTAACAACTCTCTGAGTGAAGAAGTTTCTCCTCATCTCCTAAATGGCCTACCCCTTATCCTAAGACTATGTCCCCTGATTCTGGACTTTCCTAACATCAGGAACATTCTTCCCACATCTAACTTGTCCAGTCCCATCAGAATCTTATATGTTTCTATGAGATCCCCTCTCATCCTTCTAAACTCCAGTGAATAAAGGCCCAGTTGATCCAGTCCCTCCTCATATATCAGTCCAGCCATCCCTGGGATCAGTTGGTGAACCTTCGCT
This sequence comes from Pristiophorus japonicus, assembly GCF_044704955.1. Classification (NCBI taxonomy): domain Eukaryota; kingdom Metazoa; phylum Chordata; class Chondrichthyes; family Pristiophoridae; genus Pristiophorus; species Pristiophorus japonicus. The sequence continues at coordinate 72,810,551 of NC_091983.1, read as the reverse complement.
GCACTCCCTCAATAGCAAGAACGTCCTTCCTCACATTAGGAGACCAAAACTGAACACAATATTCCAGGTGAGGCCTCACCAAGGCCCTGTACAGTTCCAGTAAGACCTCCCTGCTCCTATACTCTAATCCCCTAGCTATGAAGGCCAACATGCCATTTGCCTTCTTCACCTGTTGCACCTGCATGCCAACCTTCAATGACTGATGTACCATGACACCCAGGTCTCGTTGCACCTCCCCTTTTCCTAATCTGCAACCATTCAGATAATATTCAGCCTTCATGTTTTTGCCACCAAAGTGGATAACCTCACATTTATCCACATTATACTGCATCTGCCATGCATTTGCCCACTCTGTCCAAGTCACCCTACAGCCTCTTAGCATCCTCCTCACAGCTCACACCACCACCCAGCTTAGTGTCATCTGCAAACTTGGAGATATTACATTCAATTCCTTCATCTAAAAGAAATACAATAACTGTCAGTAGCTCAAAAGTCTTTAAATTTGTGACAAGATGAAAAGATGGGTTATTACCAGTCTGTGCTTTCTGTAGCAAATAAAGAACACAAGGCAATATTCTTTGCAAAACAACCCTAGTATATTGTATTGATTTCACTCTGCCATTTTCCTGAGCCCCATATTTCTAACTCTCATAATTCGCTGACCTAAATTGCAAAAAAAGTAAGCATTTAACCCACTGATCAGGATAGTATAATGTGCTTTGCCATTTTTGTATGTTATCGGAAGCATTGTAGAACTTTAAAAAATCTGCATTTGTTACTCTCTGCAGTCACATGTATTCAGTAAAATAAGACAGTTTAAGGATGTGATTAATAATAATAAGGATGTCTCTTGCTACACACCATGGGTTTCATTATTGTATAACTAGATAGTACAGACAGAACATCGAGGATATAGGGTCTGTTTATGGGAGTGCTTTGTGTTGCTAAACCTAAGAGAATATCTAAGACACACTTGAAATTTCTAACATTTATTTAATGTTGAGGTAAGTACAGTATATGATGTGTGTTAACCTCAACATTGGTCTTTTAAGTTTGGAATAAAAATATTTAATGGTATTCACTTACCTTTACATTAGTGCACACTTGTGAACTTGCACTGGGCTCCATCAATGTGTTCTCTAAGTGCAATTGTACTTGAAAAACAACTGGCAAGAACTAACATAGGGATAAGGGCACATTGCACATACCCCAAAACTAAAGTTCCCTTTTAATAAGGCAAATGATAGATAATACAAAACTCTCTTTATTTTGAAATCGAAGTATTGCTTAACCAGAGGCCAATGTAGGTCAGGGAGTACAGGGGTGATGGGTAAACAGGACTTGGTGCGAGTTAGGTCACAGGCAGCTGAGTTTTGGATCACCTCTCATTTCTGTAGAGTAGGATGTGGGAAGCCAGACAGGAGTGCATTGCAATAATCAAGTTTAGAGGTAACAAAAGCGTGGATGAGCTGAGGCAAGGGCGGAGACGGGCGGTGTTACGGAGATGGAAATAGGCGGTCTTAGTTATGCTATGGATATGTTGTTGAAATCTAATTTCAGGGTCAAATATGACACCAGGGTTGCGAACAGTCTGGTTCAGCCTCATACAGAAATTGGGGTGAGGGAGAGAGCAGCAGTACCCAGAATGTTTGTAACGCATTCAAGGAGTGTGAGATGAATCGTGCTAATTTGTTTTTTATTTGTTCTGGGAGGTGGGCGATGCTGGCAAGCCAGCATTTATTGCCCATCCCTAATTGCCCTTGAAAAGGTGGTGCTGAGCCGGCTTCTTGAACCGCTGCAGTCCATGTAGTGAAGGTATTCCCACAGTGCTGTTAGAGAGGGAGTTCCAGGATTTTGACCCAGCGACAATGAAGGAATGACGATATCGTTCCAAGTCAGGATGGTGTGTAACTTGGAAGGGAACATGGAGATGATGGTGTTCCCATACATCTGCTGCCTTTGTCCTTCTAGGTGGTAGAGGTCACAGGTTTGGGAGGTGCTGCCGAAGAAACCTTGGCGAGTTGCTGCAGTGTATCTTGTAGATGGCACACACTGCAGCCATGGTGCGCCAGTGGTGGAGGGAGTGAATGTTTAAGGTGTTGGATGGGGTGCCAATCAATTGGGCTGCTTTGCCCTGGATGGTGTCAAGTTTCTTCAGTGTTTTTGGAGCTGCACTCATTCCATCACACTCCTGACTTATGCCTTGTAGATGGTGGAAAGGCTTTGGTGAGTCAGGAGGTGAGACAGTCGTCGCAGAATACCCAGCCTCTGACCTGCTCTTGTTGCCACAGTATTTATGTGGCCAGCCCAGTTAAGTTTCTTTTTTTAAAAAATTCGTTCATGGGTTGTGGCTTTTGCTGGCAATGCCGGTATTTATTGCCCTTCCCTAATTGCGCTTGAGAAGATGGGGTGAGCCGTCTTCTTGAACTACTGCAGTCTGTGCTACCGAAGAAGCCTTGGTGAGTTGCTGCAGTGCATCATCATCATAGACAGTCCCTCGAAATCGAGGAGGACTTGCTTCCACTTCCAAAGTGAGTTCTTTGATGGCTGAACAGTATGAATGTCAGTCCCACCTGTAACAGACCCTGTTACAGGTGGGACTGACATTCGTTGAGGGAAGGGGTCGGTAGGGCTGGTTTGCCGCGCGCTCCTTCCGCTGCCTGTGCCTGGCCTCTTCATGCTCCTTGTGTTGAGACTCAAAGAGCTCAACGCCCTCCCGGATGGACTTTCTCCACGTCGGGCAGTCTGCAGCCAGGGTCTCCCAGTGTCAATGGTGATGTCGCACTTAACCATGGAGGCTTTGAGGGTGTCCTTATAACGTTCCCGCTGTCCTTTACCATGAAGGAGCTCAGCATAAAGCATTTACTTAGGGAGTCTCGTATCTGGCATGCATACTATGTGGCCTACCCAGAGAAGCTGATCGAATGTGGTCATTGCTTCAATACTGGGGATGTTAGCCTGGTCGAGGACACTGATGTTGGTGCGCCTGTCCTCCCAGGAGATTTGCAAGATCTTGCGGAGACATCGTTGGTGATATATCTCCAACGACTTGAGGTGCCTTCTGTACATCGTCCATGCCTCGGACCCATACAGGAGGGCGGGTATTACTACAGCCCTGTAGACCATGATTTTGGTGGAGTGCATCTTATAGATAGTACACACTGCAGCCATGATACACTGGTGATGGAGGGAGTGAATGTTTAAGGTGGTGGATGGGGTGCCAATCAAGTGGGCTGCTTTGCCCTGGATAGTGTCAAGCTTCTTCAGTGTTGTTGGAGCTACACTCATCCAGACAAGTGGAAAGTATTCCATCACATTCCTGACTTGTGCCTTGTAGATGCTGGAAAGGCTTTGGGGGGTCAGGTGGTGAGACACTCGCCACAGAATACCCAGCCTCTGACCTGCTCTTGTTGCCACAGTATTTATGTGGCTGGACCAGTTAAGTTTCTGGTCAATGGTGACCCCCCCTAGAATGTTGATGGTGGGAGATTTGGCGATGTAATGCTGTTAAATGTCAAGGGGTGGTGGTTATACTCTCGCTTGTTGGAGATAGTCATTGCCGGCACTTGTGTGGCACGAATCAGCCCAAGCCTGAATGTCGTCCAGGTCGTTGCATATGGGCATCGACTGCTTCGTTACCTGAGAAGTTGCAAATGGCACTAAACACTGCAGTCATCGGCGAACATCCCCACTTCTGACCTTATGATGGAGGGAAGCAGCTAAAAATGGTTGGGTCTCGGATACTGCCCTGAGGAACTCCTGCAGTGATGTCCTGGGGCTGGGATTAGGAAATCCTTATATACAATCAATTGCAGACATCTCATATTTGAAAAACACGTTCTATTTACACCTGCTCGATAACTATAATACTGTAGAAAATCTCTAGAAGGAACATAAGAATAATTTTGGTAGGAAGTAATCCCTTGATAAATGCAGACTTTGAAACTATGTGCTCTTTAGACTATATTCTGCTAGGTTCTGCAGCTGATTTATTTATGCTAAAGTGGTTTCTTCTACCTTAACTAGAAAAAGACTGATAAATTAGGGAAAGAGAGTATGCAGGAAGGTGAGAGAGAAGACAGAAAATGGCATGAGTAGAGATGGTGGTGCTGAAGGTGCAACAGACTTCAGGCTCTTCTGTGGCTTGAGATACAGGAGCCAATTTTTCTCATGTTTAAATGGCTAAGAACTGGTGCTGAATCTGCCTGAGTTGTAATTATTAATGGCTTGTGCTTGGCTCTCTGCCAACCAATCATAGCAAGTATCAAACCTTGCAATATGCTCTCATACCCAGCCTTTCGGTAACTTCTTAGCAGCAGTTATTCCACTCTGAGTTTCCTCATCAGTTTATAATGGAAATCTGCCGTCGGTTTGGAGGAAAGATCTAAACATGGCTGCTCGCAACCTGTCAGCCACCTTGATGTTTTTGATGTCCAACTCAAATGCTAAATACCAGATTTACATGTTGCCAATTGCTTAATCCAGATCCTGATTTGAGAGGCTTTGGCACGTAGACATGTCTGCTCAGGTTACTCAGAGAGGTTGGTGGAAGCAAAAGTGCATTATTTCTGTAACCATTTCACCTTTTTTTTCCACAGATTCACCTCAATGTGTTGCTAGACCTTACACATAAGGTACAGGGAACCACACTATTGCATGCCAAAGAGTTCTGAATCATGAAGGCGAATGCTTGAGCTCATGATTTATACATGCCGGCACTGGGATTTTGCTGTTGTTGAAGAAGTATGAGGAGCCAAGGTGCCTTTTGCTTCTTCTCGACATAGTCCCAAAAGGGCTCTGTCGAGGTTAAAAAAAAGACTTGGATTTATATAGCGCCTTTCAAGACCACTGGGCGTCTCAAAGCGCTTTATAGCCAATAAGTACTTTTGGAGTGTAATCACTGCTGTAATGTAGGAAATGTGGCAGCCAATTTGCGCACAAGCAAGCTTCCACAAACACCAATGTGACAATGACCAGATAAACTGTATTTTTGTTATGTTGATTGAGGGATAAATACACCGGGGATAACTCCCTTCTCTCCTTCGAAATAGCGCCATGGGATCTTTTATGTCCACTTCAGAGAGCATGGTTTAACATCTCATCCAAAAGACGGCACCTCCAACAGGTAGTGCTCGCTCTGCACGACACTGGAATGATTTTTTTGTGCTCAAGTCCCTAGAGTGGGACTTGAACCCACAACCTTCTGACTCAGAAACTTGAGTGCTACCCACTGCACCACAGCTGATACTACACTATTATACACTAAAGCTAATACTGACCAAGACTCCCAGGTACCAATGTAAATCAACTATTAGGACAAATACCTGTTGAATCCTCCAATCTACATCTTCAAGGTCCCCACTTGTGCCATGCAAAACCATAACACTGTAACAACCACCATATCCAATTAGTGATCCGATCCCATTGTTCAAAATGATGAGCAGAGTGCACTAGGTTCCTAGGTGAGTCTGCCAACACAATCTCATTTGTGACAAGGAGTGCTGAAAATGTTCCAGAAATGTCCAATATGGATTTTCGGCTTTTAGGATTTCAGGGTGGTAATGACGGCAGGGTGATCCTGATACCGCCTGGAAAAAGTTTGTGCTTCAGTCAGCAAAATTGGGCAGCTGGGCCCTGAGTGTGGAGCGGAGAGGTAAGGGATGCGTTGCACACCTCTCTTAGGGCCCGAAATTGGTCAATGCATAAGGTCCGCCCATTTCTCGGTGGTATGCTGGTGGTGTGTCGTTTCAAACCACTGGCATACCGCCGAGACCGAAGAGGACAAAATTGGTCGATTTTTTTTCGCCGGTTTGTCAGCGGTCTTCAGCGGGTAGTATGTAACCTAGTAGTTGATCCAGATCGACTTTCTCTTCGATGGACAGTGCAGCACTGAACTGCGCATACGCAATTTTTTTTTCTCGTTTTTTTCGCAGAAGCGTTTTACCCGCTATTTCGGGGGTCGGGTCACCCGCACATGTGCAGTGACTTAATGAGGAGGGAGTGAGAAGGAGCAGCAAGCTAGTCGATGGGCAGTTACTTTAAAAACACATTGCAGTTAAACAACTAATAATTCTACAGTTCGAAGAATAAGACATTTTACAAAGCAAAAATCATAACATAAATATGGAAATGTTAAAAAAAAATTGAAGCGCAGGAACATCGAAAAGGACAGGAGGTTGAGAGCGCCCGCCTTAGATGAGATGGAGTTACCTGCTTTACTCGAGAATATTACAGAGAGGTACTCCGAGCTAATGAAGGGTAGTCGTGGAATGCACCCCTGCACCCCCCCCCCCCCCCCCCGCCTAAGGAGTACAACAGAATATGGGACAAGATCGGTGAGGCTGTGTCCTCCACAAGTACCATGGTATGCACCGGGGAAACGTGCCATAAGAGGTGGAACGAAGAGGTAGCAAGAGTAAGTAAGTAATTTTATTTATGCACCCCCCCATGTGCCATGCACCATGTAAATGTAGGTTCAATATCACACAGATGATGTTATTTATCTTAAGGTTACAGCGATGTATTCGAGCTTTCAAGCAATGACGAGGATCAACGCAGCGTTTTTTTGTGTGTGTGTGTGTGACCCTGTGTATCTGTGATGTTAAATATATTGAAGATTTTTAATTTACTTTACTTTACTTTCTGCAGAAGAAATAGCAGCCGATCAGCGGCATACGGGGGGAGGACTCACAACCCAAGAGCCTCTGATTGAAATCGAGATCCGTGCCCTGTCCCTGGTTGGGCATAGCAACCGTGCCACTACCAGCATTGGAGCTGACCCACTCACATAGGATGGTAAGTTGAATACAATCCAGTCTGTGTTGCGGTCCTGTCATGTCATGTAATGTAACTGTAATGTTGGCCTGATGTAATGTAAGCTTATAGCACTGTAATGTTGGCCTCGTGATGTTTTGCAATGTTGGGGGCATGTAACACAATGCAAATATGTATTGTCTGTCTGCGATATGTAATGCAGTACTCCAACAATGCTGGACATTTAAGTAAGACAGTGATAAGTCACTGTATTATGTACTTATGTAACCCTGACCCCTCCCCTGGTGCCAAGCATTTTACAATGTTATTTTGTACTTCCAGGCTCAGACCACAGAGACCAGACGACAGATTCACTGCCTCCACCTCTGGGGTCACCCAGCCCTCTCCCGATTTCACCACTGGCAGAGATGATGAAGACGAAGAGGAAGAGGAAGAGCCGCTGATCCTGGAGCCAGTGGAGACGGAGGAGGATACACCAGTTCCATGTGGGCCAGCTGGAACATCCTCCACCATGGAGTCTGTATTTAGGGGATTTCCCCCATGGCTCCTCTGATTCTGCGGGACCACGCAGTGCACCCCCAGTGTTGCAGCACCTTTGCCGCAGCGACGGAGGTTGTTGCAGAAAAGCTCGGTTGCTGCACGACAGATCAGCGTGTATCAGGACATGCATGTATCAGAGCGGCAGTCGGAGGATATGTCGCGTATGATCACCGCGATGGAGCGGGCCGTCGAAGCCATGCGGCAATCGACAGGATTGGGACATGGCGTGGAATCCCACCCGTGCCATAGTAGTCAGGTCGACAGCACCTGAGGGTGGGGAGTTGACAGCATCTTCCAGTCCTGAAGCCGCGCCTTCCCCATCGCGAGCTTCTCCTGAATCATTTATTGCTCCTGCAATGTCTGACCCCAACGACAGCAACAGCACTCTGGGTGCAGTGCTGCACGCCGGCTTGGTACCAGTACTGGGAGGTCGGAGGCAGTGGGAAAGGGAAGGGCGGGAGTAAGAAAGGGGTAATAGTCCCAAGGGTGGTGTAGCACGCGGTCAAGGTCATTGAATAATTGAAGTTTGATTTGTAAATGTTTATTAAAGTTTTACAAAGTTGTTAGTTGTTTTATAGTTTCAGTTTTACAAAGTTTTAAAATTGTTGTATATTTTTGATATTTTTACATAAGCGTTTGAATTGAACTTAAGCACTCTTGTACAGTGTCAAACTTTTGGGGCAATAGTTATCAGGGTCCCAAAACACAGCTCTTCACATTCAAGCAAAGCGCTTATTTATAAATCTTTTCACATCTGGTTCCTCCATTAGACAGGTAGTCAGCAATACAGGCTGAGATAGTACAGGCCCCATTTTTAAATATCCACAATATTTTTCAATGAAACAAATATAATTAAAATGCCTTCTATCTTAATAAGTTACTCAGTACCAATAAAAATACCTTTCCCACTGTAAATCACACTGTAAAGTCACTGTTCACCTCAGAAATACTGAGGTGCTGCTTTAGCTGACAGTTCCCAATTTAAAAATGGCGGCTCCGAGCACTCCACTCATTCCCACCCACTTAACATCGCGTAAAACCACCTTTTCCAGGACGATATGCAGCTCTAGCGGTATGTCGGCGGTATACGATGAAAATCAGACTTTTTGGGTGGTATGCAGGCGGTCCTGCATGGCGGATGGTGTGCATACTGCTCGGCGGTATGTCAATGATGAATGTTCTGCGGAGCAGTATGTCGGTGGTATGTTTTTTTCACCAAAGTCGCATTTTGGGGCGATATGTGGGCAGTATGTCGATGAATTTCAGGCCCTTAGGGCGTTAGGCTTGCTGAGCATGCAAAAACCCCGAGCTACAGCGTCGGCTTAGGAGCGCTCTAAGAGAGGTCCGGGAGAAAAAAAGCCTGACAAAAAACACCAAAAACATTCCCACTATAAAGCCCACATCACCACAACATAAATCGCAAGAAAAAGAAAAGAATAAACCATCACACTTACCTGTGGTGGGCATTACTTCCCTCACTGCAGCAGCTACAGCTTGGAATGCCTGCTTCCACAGGCGTTCCCACCAGGACGCTACAGGTTGGGTGGGAGTCAAAAATCAAGCTGGTGTCGCAACCAGGGGCATTGCACACCAGCTCGCTACTTCCAGGCGGTAATGCTCTGCGCCCGGCCCCCTCCGGGGCTAAAACAGAGGCGGACAGCAGAGTAAAATCCAGCCCAGAGACTTTGAGACCATCCCTTACAATGCCATCCAACACATTATTGATAAAGACACTGAATAGAATGGGTGATAGGGGTAGTGATAGGTTCAGAAACCCTTGGATCTTGGAAGGGTGTTTGTATATCAAACACAATCTTACTCCCTCGCCTCAGAAGAGCAGTTCAAAAACTAGTCAATAGTTCTTGGCACGGTTCTCCAAGATCATGCCATTCCAGTCCCCTTTTCCCCATCCACCTTTATGAGAGTAGCTTTTTGGAAATTGGCATGAATACCATCCATTCTTGTCACTATGTTATTATAAAAACAAAGATTTGAGGGCCTGGTCTTCGAACACTCTTTTCCTCAGGCAGCTGAAGGCTGCACTGGCACACTGGAGGCGGTGTTGAATCTCGTCATCAATGTCTGCTCTTCTTGATAAGAGGCTCCCGAGTTTTGGGAAACGGTCCACGTTATCCAGGGCCGCGCCATGGATCTTGATGACTAGGGGGCAGTGCTGCGCGGCGATGACAGGCTGGTGGAGGACCATTGTCTTACGGATGTTTAGCTTTCGTACGCCTCAGTAAATACGTCGACTATGTCCTGGAGTTCAGCCTCTGTATGTGCGCAGACATGGGCATCATCTGCGTACTGTAGTTCGACGACAGAGGTTGGGGTGGTCTTGGACCTGGGCTGGAGACGGCGAAGGTTGAACAGGTTCCCACTGGTTCTGTAGTTTAGTTCCACTCCAGTGGGGTGCTTGTTGACTGGAGGTGGAGCATGGCAGCGAGGAAGATTGAGAAGAGGATTGGGCGATGACACAGCCCTGTTTGACCCCGGTCCGGACGTGGATTGGGTCTGTAATGGATCCATTGGTAAGGATCACGGCCTGCATGTCGTCGTGGAACATGCATTGCCCGCATGCCAGACACGTGACTCCCAAAGCAAGCGCTTTATTCGGAACTCCTTCACGGCAAACGAGCCAAAGGTGGGCAGAGGAAACGTTACAAAGACACCCTCAAATCCTCCCTGATAAAGTGCAACATCCCCACTGACACCTGGGAATAGAAACATAGAAATTAGGTGCAGGAGCAGGCCATTCGGCCCCTCGAGCCTGCACCACCATTCAATAAGATCATGGCTGATCATTCAACCTCAGTACCCCTTTCCTGCTTTCTCTCCATACCCCTTGATCCCTTTGGCTGTAAGGGCCATATCAAATTCCCTTTTGAATATATCTAACAAACTGGCCTCAACAACTTTCTGCGGTAGAGAATTCCACAGGTTCACCACTCTCTGAGTGAAGAAGTTTCTCCTCATCTCAGTCCTAAATGGCTTACCCCTTATTCTTAGACTGTGACCCCTGGTTCTGGAACTCCTCAGCATCGGGAACATTCTTCCTGCATCTAACCTGTCCCATCCTGTCAGAATTTTATATGTTTCTATGAGATCCCCTCTCATTCTTCTAAACTCCAGTGGATACAAGCCCAGTTGATCCAGTCTCTGGCCAAAGACCGCCCTAAGTGGAGGAAGTGCATCCGGAAGGGCGCTGAGCACCTCGAGTCTCGTTGCCGAGAGTGTGTAGAAATCAAGCGCAGGCAGAGGAAGGAGCGTGTGGCAAATTTGTCCCATCCACCCTTTCCCTCAGCGACGATCTGTCCCACCTGTGACAGGGACTGTGGTTCTCATATTGGACTGTTCAGCCACCTAAGGACTCATTTTAAGAATGGAAGCAAGTCTTCCTCGATTCCAAAGAACTGCCTATGATGAGAAAAACAAAACAATGTGGAGTCTACTACCTCCTATCAAACTGGTTCTTGAAGGCCCTCCCTCTGTGCAGCACATTCCTTCAGCTTTCCCACCTCCATACACATGGTTTCTTAGTCAGACACCAGTGTTCTCCAGACCTTGAGGAATGCCCCACAGGTTTGTTCGAGAACACATTTTTGGATTTATTAATCATTGGCACTAGCCCAGAATAAGTCTTTTAGCAATGATTGATAACAGACTTTAGCCAACAGAATAGATTGCCATGTCCTTTGCTTTCCAATATATAAATGCAAACTTCTTTCCTTTCTTTTCAAATACATTGTTGAATAACATTACTTTGCCTTACAAATGAGAGGTGCATTAAAAGTCCGGGGGATAACAATTCCTTGCACCACTATCGCTCATTAACATTTTTAATTCAACGTTAACTTCAAGAACAATATTCCTCATTGCCACTCCTCCAAGGGGAAAGAAAAGTATCTCTGACCAGGAGGAACTTTCCCTGAAATCCTTATTTCCACTCCTTTTTCTCTTTAGTCTTTTCATGGCTGTTCATCTACATAAATAGGGACTGCAACTGCTCAGATTTATTTGTGAGAGTAAACAATCACTTTTTTGTGTGCCTAAACAGCATTATTTAGTCCAGATTCCAGATCCACATTACTAAATATCTTTTATAACTCTTCAATGACTAGATACATTCTTCCATTATTTGTTAGATGAGGTGCCTTGGAATAAGCAAATGGCTAATTTTTGAATGTTTATAAGTGAATGTGTTCAAATCTCTCCATAGCCCTCCCCTCCCTCTCTCTCTAATCTGCTTCAGCCTCACAACCCCCCGAGGTATCTGCAGCCCTCTAATTCTGCCCTCTTGAGCATTCCTGATTATAATCGCTCAACCATTGGTGGCCGTGCCTTCTGATGCCTAGGCCCTAAACGCTGGAATTCCCTCTATAAATCTTTCTGCCTCTCTACCTCTCTTTCCTCCTTTAAGACGCTCCTTAAAACCTACCTCTTTGACCAAGCTTTTGGTCACCTGCCCTAATTTCTCCTTATGTGGCTCGGTGTCAAATTTATCGTCTCATAACATTCCTGTGAAGCACCTTGGGACATTTCACTACATTAAAGGTGCTATATAAATACAAGTTGTTGTTGGTTTATATAATAAGTATATTAAAGACTGGCAGTTCTGAAAAATGTGAGTATTCTACCTTCTAATGTTAGCATTTCAGTACATCTGTGCTGCTGACATTTTATGGCATACTTAGTTGATTACTGGGATAATTGTAGTCTTAATGGAACTATCTATCTGAGATTTGTACATGATAGATAAAAATTAAATTCTATGGGCTTTATTTTCGCCACCATTGGGCGCCGTTTTTTTGGCGTCTGCTGATTTTTTTTGAGCAATCTTGATTTTGAAAATTTCCTCAAAGTTTGTACGCTGGTGGCGACTGTCAGTGCCAGATTCTTTATACGCCAGATTTTTTTGCCACAGGTCTGGTTGAAAACTGATTTCCACGCCGCTTTTGGCCCTTTAACCGATTTTCGCCAAAACTGATTTTTTTCAGGACGGCGCCTTAAGTACCGATCAGAAAAACCCTACGTTAACTTAAGGAAATCGGTGCTGAGTATATTTCTGAGTTTTTGGAGTGAGGAAAGAAGACAATTTAAAACAGAAATTCATGATGATTTTTGCAGAGGGAACTCGGAAAATAACTCGAAGTTAATTTTTCCCACAGAATTTTAGAAATGTAATTTTTTCCATGTTATGTGTGAAGGCAAATTGCGACTCCACCCCACCACAGAATCTCTGCTCATGGGGCTCTGGGCACAGGTGAGAGGAGTTATAATCTAAAAAAATTCCATGGATTCTGGGGCGGTCCCAGCGGATTGGAAAACCATAAATGTAACGCCCCTAATTAAAAAAGAAGGCGAACAAAAAGCAGGAAGTTATAGACCAGTTAGCCTAACATCTGTCGTTGGGAAAATGCTGGAGTCCATTGTTAAGGAAGCAGTAGTGGGTCATTTGGAAAAGCATAATGCAATCAAGCAGAGCCAGCATGATTTTTTTAAAGTAAAATCATGTTTGACAAATTTGCCAAAGTGTTGAGAATGTAACGAACAGGGTAGATAAAGGGGAACCAGTGGATGTGGTGTATTTGGATTTCCAGAAGGCATTTGATAAGGTGCCACATAAAATGTTACTGCACAAGATAAAAGTTCACACGGTTGGGGGTAATATATTAGCATGGATAGAGGATTGGCTAACTAACAGAAAACAGAGAATCGGGATAAATGGGTCATTTACCAGTTGACACAATGACTAGTGGGGTGCAGCTAAGATCGGCACTGGGGCCTCAACTATTTACAATCTATATTAATGACTTGGATGAAGGGACCGAGTGTAATGTTGCCAAGTTTGCTGATGATACAAAGATGGGTGGGAAAGCAAATTGTGAGGAGGACACAAAAAATCTGCAAAGGGATATGGCCAGGCTAAGTGAGTGGGCAAAAAATTGGCAGATGGAGTATAATGTGGAAAAATGTGCAGAAAAATAGAAAAGCAAATTATAATTTAAACGGTGAAAAATTGCAAAGTGCTGCAGTACAGAGGGACCTAGGGGTCCTTTTGCATGAAACACAAAAAGTTAATATGCAGGTACAGCAAGTAATCAGGAAGGCAAATGGAATGTTGGCCTTTATTGCAAGGGGAATAGAGTATAAAAGCAGAGAAATCCTGCTACAGGGTATTGGTGAAGCCACACCTGCAGTACTGCATAAAGTTTTGGTCTCCGTATTTAAGGAAGGATATACTTGCATTGGAGGCAGTTCAGAGAAGGTTCACTAGGTTGATTCCGAAGATGAGGGGGTTGACTTATGAAGATAGGTTGAGTAGGTTGGGCCTGTACTCACTGGAGTTCAGAAGAATGAGAGGTGATCTTATCGAAACATATAAGATAATGAGTGGGCTCAACAAGGTGGATGCAAAGAGGATATTTCCACTCATAGGGGAAACTAAAACTAGGGGACATTGTCTTAGAATAAGGGGCTGCCCATTTAAAACTGAGATGAGGAGGAACTTCTTCTCTGAGAGGGTTGTAAATCTATGGAATTCTCTGCCCCAGAGAGCTGGGACATTGAATATATTTAAGGCGGAGATAGACAGATTTGTGAGTGATAAGGGAATAAAGGGTTATGGGGAGCGGGCAGGGAAGTGGAGCTAAGTCCATGATCAGTTCAGCCATGATCTTATTGAATGGCGGAGTAGGCTCATGGGGCCAAATGGCCTACTCCTGCTCCTATTTCTTATGTTCTTATCTCTCCTCTCCCTTATTCAAAGACCTTAGCACTGTGCGCCCCTCTTGTCCCTGCTATTGCCTCGACCCCTACCCGGCCCATTGTCTCAGACTTCTGCTTCCTCAGCCTGACCCCAAGGTTTTTTCTGCTTCCTGCATGAAGGCACATTTGTTGTTGGTGGGGTTGGACAGGGACAGACCGAGCAGACAGCATTGTGGAAGGCCCGGGTTCCTCTTCGGACTCTTCTTCAGCCTGTGCATCAACCCGCGACACACTACCTGACTTTGGTCTGCGGATTGGAAAGTGAGTGTCAGCAGTTGGTGCTGCCAATTGCTGTTGGGCAATGACAGCCTGGGTGTGTCCACTTATTGCAGCAGCTATCTCCAACATTCGCTCCCTAATCTGTCTCGGCACTGCATCAGCTGCCTCCGACATTCCCTCCCTAATCTCTGACATTCCCTCCCTAATCTCCGACATTTCCTCCCTCATCTTCGACATCCCCTCCCTTACCTCCGACATCCCCTACTTCATCTCCAACATACATACCCTCCCTCATCTCCAACATCCCCTCCCTCATCTCCAACATCCCCTCCCTAATCTTCGACATCCCCTCCCTCATCTGTCCCGACACTGCTCCCATTCCTCCAGACAGTGTTGCTACTTCTACTGACAGTCCCGCTAATTCTACCCTCGCCCCACACATGGTATCCAGGAGCCATCTGGTTAGCTCAATGCTTTCCCTACTCATTCCCATGATCTGTCCTATGTTCCCTGCATCCTGCATTTCAGGTTGAGCTCTCTTTCCCACCCTCCTTGGCTGTCTCCCAGATGTGGTTTGCTGCAACCCACTGGGACCCACAGCCTCAGACTCTACCCCATGAAATGTCGCGTTGGTTGTATCGCTCAGCAAAGGGCTTGGCGCCCTCAGGGGATTTATCGGCTCCAGTTGTAACCATCTCATTATTGGGATCTTCCTGCAGCCCTTCATTGTCCAGCTCATCCTCATCCTGAAGTTGATGAAGAATATCTGGACTGACGGCTTTCTGATCTGCTGCTTCAGTTCTGTCTCTTCCTGATACGCAACATCTGCAAAATATAACAGAGCAGATGTTTGGTTAGCAACAGGGGAGGGGCAGAGGAGGCAGGGTAACATGAGTACGCGGGTCACACTGCGCAGGCTCTTTTCAAAGACCACGATGGATGCCAACCCAGATTGTGCAATTTGCAGGGCTTACCCTCTGTCAGTAACCTGGCCCTAGCGTCCACACTGGTGGTTAATCTTCTCTTGCGGGATTTAATCATATCAGTGATCCTCTGTTCCACGGCTGTTAGTTGCAGCCTACTTGATGCACCTCCTCCAGTTTTTGACCTTTCTCGGTTGATCTGTGACACCTTCCTCTGCAAAGATGAAAATAGAACTTTTTAAGAGAGGGTCCTTCTGCTGTGGTGGCCACACACACATACACACATATTAGCCACATTTACAAATGTAATTGCAGCACATAAATAAAAATATTACTTATGGTAACTGCTTGGCCAAGATCGTGCCACTTCTTTTTGATCTGCATCCCACTTCTCAGGGTCATGGCCACTGCATTAAACTCTTCTGCAACTTGGTCCCAAAGTTTTGCTAGTAGAGAGGGTTTCAGTTTCTTTTGTCCCATTCTTCCTTTGTTCTCAGACACATCCCATCTCTTCTCAATGATGTCTACCAGGGGCTCAATTTCTTCTGCTAGAAATCTCTTGGCCCTACCCTCGTCCCCTTCTCCTTGTCCTTCTCCTTCTCCTTCCCTTGGATCCATCTTTTGCAGCTTAAATTTAAATGTCCAGATCCAGCTCTGTGATCTCACAAGCTGCTGATCCAGAACAGGATGTTCACTGTGAATGCGCGGACACACCCATCACGTGGAAAACTTTTTTTTTTTCCGGCGCATGCTCACTGGCTTTTCAGTGCACACTTGAAGCTCCACCCCCAGATTTAACTTCGGGTACCGCAGCACCAAAATTAAATTTTACTTTGGCGCAAGTTGTATTTTTTTTTCCGCCGCAAACGGGCACATAAAAACGGCCGTGCATCCTCCTGGGCCCCAAAAATCGGCAAAGAGGAAAATAGAGTCCTATGTCTTTAGATTTAACATAATTGTGTTTGACAGCCTTTATTACTCACTTACTCTAACAGAATAAGTGTATTAAGTGATGTGGTGATTTGTTTGAAAATAGAATTGACTGAAAAACTAACAACTTGAAGTGAATTAGCTTTCCACAGCCCACATATCTATTATCTGAAGTATGTATGGCTGATTTGTGACACTCTATGTCCATTTTTTCCAGATTTCATTTGCATCTCCTAAGCCTGAAACTAATCTTGACAAAATAAACTCACCACATCGAGTTCATTGTTTTAAGTGGCATCACCAGTCACATTTAACTGTAATCCTATCATATCTAAATGGTGTGTGAAAAGTTTGCGTTCTCCTTGAGGTTTTTGTTCAGGATTTTGTTGTAAAAGCAAGATTCTGATCACTGGTTTGTTGAAACACTTATTTTGGAAATTAGAAATGTCAGTTGATGATAAAAGAAAATGGCTGTTCAAAACCATTCCGATGTAATTTGATAAATGGATCCTATAACACCACCTGGTGGCTAAAGCACAGAACTACAGAATCACAGGCTGTCACAATAATGGGGAAAGCATATGAAAAATGTGACAGGACAAGCATTACCAGATGTGAACACAATTAATATTAAAATACCCGTGCAACGCTAATTGTAGGACCTTTGAATGGCAAAATGACAGGTCAGCCTTGGTTCAATGGGTGCACTCTTGCTTCTGAGTCAGAAGGTTATGGGTTCATGCCCCATTCCAGAGTTTTGAGCGCATAATCTTGGCGTACATTCCAATGCAGTACTGAGGGAGTGCTATCTTTCGAGTGAGATGTTAAACCGAGGTCCCACCTGCCCTCTTGGATGGATGTAAAAGATCCCATGGCACTTTCCAAAAAGCATGGGTGTTCTCCCAGTGTCCTATCCAACATTGTTCCCTCAAATGTCACTAAAAAAGCAGACTATATGGTTATTTATCTCAATGCTGTTTCTGGGACCTTACTGTGGTCAAATTGGCTGCTATGTTCGCCTAAATTATAACAGTGACTCTACTTCAAAAGCACTTTGGACATCTTGAGGGCATGAAAGGCACTATATAGAATCATAGAATAATACAGCACAGAAGGATGCCATTTGACCTGTCGTGCCTGTGCTGGCTCTTTGGTAAAGCTATACAGCTAGTCCTATTCCCCAGATTATTCTGCATAGCCCTGCAAATGGTTTCCCTTAAAGTATTTATCCGATTCCCTTTTGGAAGTTACTGTTGAATCTGCTTCCACCACACATGCAGTGCATTCCAGATCACAACAACTCCCTGTGTAAAAATTGTTTCCTCATGTCACCTCTGGTTCTTTTGCCAATCACCTTAAATCTGTGTCCTCTGGTTATCATCCTTTCTGCCACTGGAAACAGTTTCTCCTTAGTTCCTCTATCAAAACCGTTCATGATTTTGAACACCTTTATCAAATTTCCTCTTAACCATCTCTGCTCTAAGGAGAATAGCCCCAGCTTCTCCAGTCTCTCCACAAAACTGAAGTCCCTCATCGCTGGTGCTATGCAGTAAATCTCTTTTGCACCCTTTCTAAGGCCGTGACATCCTTCCTAAAGTGTGGTGCCCAGAATTGAACACAATAATCCAGTTGAGGCCAAATCATTGTTTTATAAAGTTTTAGCATAACTTGCTTGCTTTTGTACTCTATTCTTCTATTAATAAAGCCAAGGATCCCATATGTTTTTTTAAGAGTCTCCTCAACTTATTCTGCCACCTTCAGAAATTTGTGTACACACACCCTTAGGTCTCTCTGTTCTTGCATCTCCTTTAAAATTATATCATTTATATTGCCTCTCCTCATTCTTCCTACCAAAATGTATCACTTCATACTTTTCTGCATTAAATTTCATCTGAAATGTGTCAGGCCATTTTACCAGCCTGTTTATGTCCTCCTGAAGGCTGTTACTGTTCTCCTCATTGTTTACTACATTTTGGAGTTTTGTGTCATCTGCAAACTTTTAAATTATGCCCTGTGTACCCAGGTCATTAATATTTATCAAAAAGAGCAGTGCTCCTAATATACATGGGGAACACCTCTGTAAACTTCCCTCTAATCTGAAAAACAACCATTCACCACTACTCTCTGCTCTCTGTCTCTTAACCAATTTCGTATCCACACTGCCACTGTCCCTTTAATCCCATGGGCTTCAATTTTGCTAACAAGACCATTATGTAGTATTTTGTCAAACGCCTTTTGAAAGTCCATATGCACAATATCAACTGCGCTACCCTGATCAACCCTCTCCGTTACTTCATCAAAGAACTCAATCAAGTTAGTCAATCACAATTTGCCTTTACCAAATTTGTGCTGACTTTAATTTATTAGCCCATAATATTCCAAATGTCAATTAATTTTGCCCCACATTATTGTCTCTAAAAGTTTCCCCCAGCACCGACGTTAGGCTGACTGGCCGGATTTATCCCTCTCCTCTTTTTTTAAACAGGGATGTAACATTTGCAGTCCTCCAATCCTCCTGCACCACCCCCATATCTAAGGAGGATTGGAACATTGTGGACAGGGCCTCTGGAATTTCAACCCTCACTTCCCTCAGCTACCTAGGATGCATTCTGTTATGTTTATAATGTACTTATGAATAATTCCACGAGGCAATGTGTTGCACTCAAACTGTAGTGAACTTGGTCCTTTATTCCAAACTCCAGAGTGCCCTACAAGCATGGTGTGCAGCCTTTTATACAGGGCCCTGCTACCAGGGCAGGAAATCCCCGGTCTCCACCCTCTAGTGGTGCCAGCATGTATGTATACAGTGTAAACCTTATTGATAGTACATCAGGTAAACAAGTCTCCATCTTATGCAATCACACAATGACTACACATAGAATACATCCATGGTCTGCATATACAACAAGTCCTTTCTGCCAATTACCTTTGCACTATGTGCTCTGGCTTAGCTCTCCCAGGCTTAAGTGTCAATGGCCCTTGCACCTTGGCTTGGCTCTCTCCCTGTTAACCCCCAAGTCCTTTTGCCACAACATTGGGTAGTGGTTACCAGTTTGGATGGTTCAATGGTGCGATGGAGGTTCCAGTGGGTTCTGGGTATGATCCGTGTGAGTCCATGGCTACGTACATCCATTCCCCTCACCCCACCCCCCCCCCCAACCCCCACAGCGAGATCATGCAGCTGGCCCATTACATTAACATACAGGATCAGACACAGTGCAAGTACAAAGAAAGGAAGAAAAAAAACTTTTTTTTCAGTTTGTATCGTGGCACCTGGGTTCAGTGACTTACATTCATTACGTTTTATGGTCGTGCGCCAGGATTGGGTAGATTGCATGGTTTAGTCATGGTCAGTACTGAGGTAGCAGTACAGGTATGCAAGGACGCTAGTTCCAGAGCAACTGGACGGGGTCCTAGTCGTCTGATGGCGGCGCTGCGCCTCCTGCTAGTGGGATAGGCTTGGTTCGCTCACCGAGCCAGGACTCGGGGCCTTTGCCGTTGCTTAGTGGTGGGCATATCCACAGATGTGTGTGGCCTCCCTGTCCTCCTTTGAGGACTGCAGAGTGCCTGCTCTCTCACAGTGTTGGGAACCCGGCTGTTCTGACCTTTCACTGCCGGATATGGCCAAGGTAGCGACTGGGTCTGGGGGCTGCCTCATCTCCATCCGGGTGGTGGGCGATGGCGGCCGACTGCGCATGTTGGCACCATTTTCGTTTCCAGGTCCATGGCGAAAGGTGCCATTGGGTGCCTGTAGCGTGGGATAGACCTGGGGCAGTGTATCAGGTCAGTGCCTTCACCCTCCTGAGGTCGCTGGCCCATAACTTGTGGAGACACCTGGGGCAGGGTATCAGGATCGGCGCCTTTACCCTCCTGAATTCGCTCGCTTGCTACTCTAGGGGACACTCTATTCCCAACATCTCGCAACAACATTTTGCTCTTTACATTAGGACTTGGACCACCATCTCACAACAGCATTTTGTTCTTTATAGTACCGACATCTCGCAACAACATTTTGTTCACAATCTTAATCAGTTTATTACATTGATTGCCATGCATACAATGTCTCTTTAAGTTCAGTTGGTTGCAGGTCTCCTTCAAGAGAAACCTGTTGGCTTTACCCCAATCAAATCCTTTGTTGGACACCACGTGTTGGTCCCTCAGCATTGCACCTCATGATATGGCCAAGGCCATCTTTTTTTTCAGCCACGCTGCCCCTCGCTGCAGCAGAAACGCCATCTTGCCTCTATCTTCGAGGTCGACTGCCTTGATCCTTCTCTCCTGTGATTCTGCCACAAACGCTGGAAGGGTACCTGTGAATTCAATCATCCTCCCCAGGAGTCCTGCCACAGGAGCCGGGAAGATATTTTTAGATCATGCTGGTCAGATCATTGCCACGCAGTCGTGATGGACGGTCTGTGCCTCAGGTGCTGCGCTGGTCTGTTCTCTGGTGCCTGACCCAAGTTAAGGTGAGGTTTTGCTCTGCCTCTGATCATGGGGGACATCGATTGCTGGAGTGAAGAGGTCTTCCCATTTCCACTGGATCTTCCCCATCCACTTCTTCCAAGTAGCGTTGGACCATCACCTGCAACAATCTACAGAGATAACTTGTGCATCATGCCATTATGGATTACACTTATATCCGCACTACCAAGTACTGGGATTGGCTCTTTGGTGTAGGTGCGCAACTTTTCCTGTACTGGAACCAGCTCGGGTCGTTTTTCATCCCATAGCCTCTTGAAAGCATCCTGGCTCATCACTGACTGGCTCGCTCCCGCGTCCACTTCCATGAAGACTGGAACACCGTTTATCTCGACTTCCATCTTCACTGGAGGACAATCGGTGGTGCAGGTATACACTCCATATATACTTCTTCTTGGGGCTGAGCTGCCTCTCTGGCCAAATCATCATACTCCCCGCTGGATTCAAAGTCATCTACCGACTCCTCTGCTAGACGGTGAATCGTATTTCTTTTACACATATGCTGGAGGTGGCCCTTCGTGTTACAGGCTTTGCATATGTACTCAGCAAACCGACATTGGTGAGCCCTATGGTTTCCTCCGTAACGCCAGCATGGTGCTACTCAATTAGCACCCCTCGGCAGACTCTGACTTCTGGAACCCTGAGGTCTGTGCTCTCTGCCCTGGACAGAGCCTCATTCTACAGTCTTGCCTGTCAAAGGCACCATTCTGTGTACAGTACTTGCCGGGTTTGAGTCCACAGGATGAATAATTTGCTTGGTGCTGCAGGTTGAGGTCATGAACGCCTGACTGATGCCGATGACTTTCTGCAGGTTGACTGTGGTATCGACAGATAATAGCTTGTGAAGGAGGCCCTCATGGCCAATTCCTATAATGAGGTGTATGCCAAAATCACATGTTGCTGCAAGTCTCCTGAGGTCGGCAGCATATTTTGCAATCTCCTGGTCCTCAGGTCTGCGGTGAGTGTAGAATCTTAGCCTGGCTGTGAGGATGCTCTCTTTTGGTTTTAGTTGGCCGCGAATTAGTTCAGTCAGCTCATCGTATGTCTTATCCTTGGCCTCCGTGGGTGCCAGCAAGTCCCTGACGAGGCGGTAGGCCTCGGGCCCACAACTGGTCAGCAGTATAGCCTTGCTCTTCTCCGCCAATGTGTCCATCTCCCCTGCCAGGTCGTTTGCCACGAAATATTGCTCAAGCCTTTCCATGAAAGTATCTCAATCATCACCCTCTGCAAAGTCTTTTATGTGCCAAAGGTAGCCATGATCGCGTGAAAGTCCTTATTCTCGTTGCCAGATGTTATGTCTATAATGTACTTATGAATGATTCCACGAGGCAATGTGTTGTACTCAAATTGTAGTGACCTTGGTCCTTTATTCCAAACTCCAGAGTGCCCCACAAGCATGGCCTTTTATACAGGGCCCTGCCACCAAGGCAGGAAACCCCCAGTCTCCACCAGTTTCGCCCTCTAGTGGTGTCAGCATGTATACAGTGTAAACTTTATTGATAGTACATCAGATAAACAAGTCTCCATCTTATGCAATCACACAGTGACTACACATAGATTACATCCATGGTCTGCTTATATAACACCTTCCATCTGGACTGGGTGACTTTTCTACTTTGAGGACTGCCAAATTTTAAGTACCTCCTCTTTATCTATTTTTATCTGATCAAATATGGCTACTACCTCCTCCTTTACTGCTATATTGCAGCATCTTCTTCTCTAGTGAAGACAGATGCAAAGTGCTCACTTAGAACCTCAGCCATGCCCTCTGTCTTCACAAGAATATCTTTGTTTGGTCCCTAATCGGCCCCATCTTTCCTTTGACAATCTTTTTACTATTTATCAATGTTTATAAAGGATTTTGGGGTTCCCTTTTATGTGGATTGCTAATCTATTCTCATATTCTCTCTTGGCTCCTCTTATTCTCTTTTTTAGATCTCCTCTGTATGCTCTATATTCAGCTTGGTTCTCTATTGTATTATGAACCTTATATTTGTCATATGCCACATTTTTCTGCCTCATTTTGATTTTTATATAAGAACATAGGAATTTGGAGCCATTCGGACCTTCGAGCCTGCTCCGCCATTCAATAAAATCATGACTGATCTTCAATCTCAATGCCACCTTCCTGCATTATCGACTTAGTATCCAAAAAACTATTAATCTCTGTCTTGAATACATTCAAAGATTAAGGGCAAATAATTCGGTGTATTTGCGGGGGCGCTAAAACGCGCAAATGCTTTATCAGCCAAGCGCGACACTGGCAACAACTCCCGCCATATTGGGTGGGAGTTTAGCGGCTGCGCTACAGCGTTGCGCCATGATCTCCTGTCCCTGGAGATCATGACATCATCACCGTGCACATCGCCCCGTTAGCGCCCCGGCCCTGAAATTAACTTTCGCCCCTTGCAGCAGCGCCGGGTGAAAGCACCTACAGCTGCAGGAGGTGTGGATCGGTGGTCGGCCGCTACCGGGGCAAAAATTAAAGGCGCGGTGGCCAGGAGAAAAAAAACTTAGCTTGTGTTTCCCACTGCTGCTCAGTTTTCTTCGCAGGGTCCTGGCTGCGATCGTTCAGCCCAGTACTCTGCTTGAGAAAAGGGCTGATCGCGTGGCACCCCTGCTCCCTGGTGGTCCAGGCAGGTTCGTTTTCCTTCTGAAGAGTCGGCAGCGTGGGCCCTTCCCTTTAAGTGAGGGATGAGCCCCTCACACGTGGCATCGCTGCACGGCCCAGTGTCCACCCCGTTAGTGTCCCTGGAAGCCAGTGGAGCACTTGGTTTAGTGCTCCACTTCCTTCCGTCGACGGTAACCTGATTTTCCAGAGAGGGGCGGGACTTGCACGCCTGGCGCTAAGTATCGCGCCCCAAAACGGGGCAATAATGAATTTCACCCCCTAAGCATCCACAGCTCTCTGGGGTAGAGAATTCCAAAGATTCACAACCCTTTGTGTTTCTTCTCATCTCAGTCCTAAATGGCGGACCCCTTATTCTGAGACTGACCCCTGGTTCTAGACTCCACAGCCAGTGGAAACATCCTCCCTGCATCTATCCTGTCAAGCCGTTTAAGAATTTTATATGTTTCAATGAGATCACTTCTCATTCTTCTAAATTCCATGGAATATAGGCCTAGTCTACTCAATCTCTCCTCATAGGATAATCCCCTTATCCCAGGAATCATTCATTGCACTCCCTCTAAGGCAAATATATCCTTCCTTAGGTAAGGAATGTTTGGCCGCCAGACAGAAGAGGAGGACCAGGCAGGTAATGCAGGAGTCCCCTGAGCGTATCTCGCTCTCCAACCAATATTCTGTTCTGAGTATTGGTGGGGGCGATGGTTCCTCAGGGACGTACAGCCAGAGCCAACTCCACGGCACCACGGGAGGTTCACCTGTACGGGGGTGGTGGAGGGGGGGCTGCGGGGGAAAGTGAAACATTCATAAATAGGGAAAGCAATAGTGCTAAGGGATTCGATAGTTAGGGGAGCAGATAGGTGTTTCTGCAGTTGTAGACATCATTCCAGGATGGCATGTTGCCTCCATGGTGCCAGGGTTAAGAATGTCACTGAGCGGCTGAAGAACATTCTGAAGGGGGAGGGTGAACAACCAGAGGCCGTGGTCCATATTGGTACCAACTACATAGATAAAAAGAGGGATGACGTCCTTCAGGCAGATTTTAAGGAGCTAGGAAAGAGTTAAAAAGCAGGATCTCAAAGGTAGCAATCTCTGGATTGCTCCTGGTGCCACAAGCTAGTGAGTACAGAAATAGGGGAATAGAGACTAAGTGACAGGAAACAGAGAGTGGTGAACAGTTGTTTTTCGACTGGAGAAAGGTATACAGTGGTGTTCCCCAGGCGTTTGTTCTAGGACCACTGCTTTTCTTGCTATATATTAATGACTTGGATGTGGGTGTACAGGGCACAATTTCAAAATTTGCAGATGACACAAAACTTGGAAGTATAGTGAACAATGCGAAGAATAGTGATAGGGCTAGACTTTTCACTTCACATCGCTCATCTATGGCCCATCTATCGCCCAAAACGGACCTCTATCGCCCATTTTGAGCAAAAAGTGGAAACTAGGCCCAAAACATCGCCGGAAAAACAGGTGCCTAAGTTTCCACTTTGATCGCCGAGATGATCGCCCAAATGATCGCCCACACAAGGCCTATCCCAAGTTTCGACACCTAGCATGCACTTCGCTGGGCCGATGCAAGACCCAAAAGAGTGCTGAGAAAAATTGCTTTTACTGGGCCTAAGAGAAAGAAATGGGCACTGCGGACGCCATTTTGAACTTCGGAGGAAGGGTGGAGAATTAGTTGTGAGTTCATTTAAAGTTAATTAAAGTTAATTGTACTCAGAATATTGGAATAGGGAATATAAAGAGGTATTATCAAGTTATTTTTGGTAAATAGGTTTTAGATACTGAAATTAGTTTGGTAAATAGCTTTTACATAGTGAAGTTATTTACTGATGTTGTTTGTGCCTATTAAACTGACTGGTATACAGCGTAGAGAGTACAGAGAGTGTAGAGTACAGTGAGAGAGTATAGAGTAAAGAGATTATTAAAATTAGTGAAAGTAATTATCGATAGTGATGGGGCCTATGCTTTCCCTGCCTTTAATTGCAACTGCTCACACACTGGTTACTGAAAGGATCAATCGAAGAGGTAGCAGAGTAATGCGTAGACAGAGACAAAGAGAGAGGAGGCGACTGTATAGCCAACGAAGGTACTTGGAAAAGCAACTCGTCAAGGGTGATCTGCAGCGTTCCAGCACCATCAGAACCGCACTCTCCGTTGAGGTGAAGGTTACTGCTGCCCAAGCCTTCTACGCATCGGGATCTTTTCAGGCTTCAGCTGGCGACATCTGCCATATCTCTCAGCACACTACACACTGCTGCATTTGACAGGTGATTGAAGCCCTTTACGCTCACAGGATGGACTTCATAAGCTTCCCAATGACCACGAAGGCACAGACCAAGAGGGCTTTGGGTTTCTCGAGAATAGCAGACTTCCCCAAGGTGCAGGGAGCAATAGATTGCATGCACATTGCCCTGAAATCACCCTTAAAGAACGTGGAGGTGTTTTGTAACAGAAAGGGGTTCCACTCACTAAATGTGCAGCTTGTTGTCGACCACAATCAAACAATTTTAACAATGAATGCTACGTTTCCTGGCAGCATCCATGATATGCACATCTTACGTGAAAGTGCTATCCCTGACCCGTTTGTCAATCAGCCAGAAGGTCACGGTTGGATGCTGGGGGATAAAGGATATGGCCTTGCCAGTTGGCTGATGACCCCTCTGCGTAATCCCATCACTGAAGCAGAAATGTTATAATGAAAGTCACATCGCGACTCGCAACATCGTTGAAAGGACAATTGGAGTCCTAAAGCAGCACTTCAGATGCCTGGATCATTCTGGAGGCAGCCTGCAGTACCACCCTGACCAGGTTGCAGAGTTTATTGTGGTGTGTTGCATGCTGCATAACCTAGCTTTAAAGAGAGGACAAATATTGCCAGATCATGCTGCAGGTCCACCTCCAGAAGGAGATGAGACAGAAAAGACAGCCGGCGAGGATGAAGAGGAGGAACAGGCGGGAGAGGACGCGGGCGAGGACATAGGGGAGCTTAATCAGTCTGGCGATCTAGCACCGGTACCACCATACCTTTCCCGAAGACCAGTAGCCAGTGGCAGTTACACGGCCGCTAAACTTTTGCGTCAGCAGCTCATTAATGAACGGTTTGCATGAACTACCATTGTGGATATTCAGTTACAATTAATCAAAAGTTTAATTTGTGTGGGGTTTCCTTGTTGTCTTGCCTGCACTGGCCTATCATCTGAATTAGTTTAAGTAAAGTTTAAAGTACTGGCATAATAAAAGTACTGCTATAATAACAGAATAAACAAGTAAATATGGGTAAAAAACTGTACATTTGAAAACTAATGTAATTGAGAGAAAGCACAAAAGTTGTTGAATTAAAGTTTTTTTTTATTAACAAAGATTGAAATTTTTTTATAAACTAATGAACAACACCCTCCCTCCAACCACCCGCCCCCCGCACCAACCCACCCTTCCCTCAAATCCCCAAAATGTTATAACATGAATAAACAATTGAACATTTAAGTAAGAATAACATTTATTGAACTTTTGAAAAACACTCCCCCCTCCCTACCTGCGGCCACGTTTCCCTCCAGGTACTGTCCCACCCCGTGTTCGCACCCCACCCGCCCGTTTTGGTCTCCGCAGACTGACACGACCGCAGACTGACACGAGTGGGCAAGAAATGGCAGACCAATTGAACAAATACTTTGGTTCGGTATTCACTAAGGAGGATACAAACAACCTTCCGGATATAAAAGGGGTCAGAGGGTCTAGTAAGGAGGGGGAACTGAGGGAAATCTTTATTAGTCGGGAAATTGTGTTGGGGAAATTGATGGGATTGAAGGCCGATAAATCCCCAGGGCCTGATGGACTGCATCCTAGAGTACTTAAGGAGGTGGCCTTGGAAATAGCGGATGCATTGACAGTCATTTTCCAACATTCCATTGACTCTGGATCAGTTCCTATGGAGTGGAGGGTAGCCAATGTAACCCCACTTTTTAAAAAAGGAGGGAGAGAGAAAGCAGGGAATTATAGACCGGTCAGCCTGACCTCAGTAGTGGGTAAAATGATGGAATCAATTATTAAGGATGTCATAGCAGTGCATCTGGAAAATGGTGACATGATAGGTCCAAGTCAGCATGGATTTGTGAAAGGGAAATCATGCTTGACAAATCTTCTGGAATTTTTTGAGGATGTTTCCAGTAAAGTGGACAAAGGAGAACCAGTTGATGTGGTATATTTGGACTTTCAGAAGGCTTTCGACAAGGTCCCACACAAGAGATTAATGTGCAAAGTTAAAGCACATGGGATTGGGGGTAGTGTGCTGACGTGGATTGAGAACTGGTTGTCAGACAGGAAGCAAAGAGTAGGAGTAAACGGGTACTTTTCAGAATGGCAGGCAGTGACTAGTGGAGTGCCGCAAGGTTCTGTGCTGGGGCCCCAGCTGTTTACATTGTACATTAATGATTTAGACGAGGGGATTAAATGCAGTATCTCCAAATTTGCGGATGATACGAAGTTGGGTGGCAGTGTGAGCTGCGAGGAGGATGCTATTAGGCTGCAGAGTGACTTGGATAGGTTAGGTGAGTGGGCAAATGCATGGCAGATGAAGTATAATGTGGATAAATGTGAGGTTATCCACTTTGGTGGTAAAAACAGAGAGACAGACTATTATCTGAATGGTGACAGATTAGGAAAAGGGAAGGTGCAACGAGACCTGGGTGTCATGGTACATCAGTCATTGAAGGTTAGCATGCAGGTACAGCAGGCGGTTAAGAAAGCAAATGGCATGTTGGCCTTCATAATGAGGGGATTTGAATACAGGGGCAGAGAGGTGTTGCTACAGTTGGTACAGGGCCTTGGTGAGGCCACACCTGGAGTATTGTGTACAGTTTTGGTCTCCTAACTTGAGGAAGGACATTCTTGCTATTGAGGGAGTGCAGCGAAGGTTCACCAGACTGATTCCCGGGATGGCGGGACTGACCTATCAAGAAAGATTGGATCAACTGGGCTTGTATTCACTGGAGTTCAGAAGAATGAGAGGGGACCTCATAGAAACGTTTAAAATTCTGACGGGTTTAGACAGGTTAGATGCAGAAAGAATGTTCCCAATGTTGGGGAAGTCCAGAACCAGGGGTCACAGTCTGAGGATAAGGGGTAAGCCATTTAGGACCGAGATGAGGAGAAACTTCTTCACCCAGAGAGTGGTGAACCTGTGGAATTCTTTACCACAGAAAGTAGTTGAGGCCAATTCACTAAATATATTCAAAAAGGAGTTAGATGAAGTCCTTACTACGCGGGGGATCAAGGGTTATGGCGAGAAAGCAGGAAGGGGGTACTGAAGTTTCATGTTCAGCCATGAACTCATTGAATGGCGGTGCAGGCTAGAAGGGCTGAATGGCCTGCTCCTGCACCTATTTTCTATGTTTCTATATTTCTATGTTGTGCAGAGTGGGACGGCAAGATTTCCTGCCGTGGTGGAGGTAGCGGAGTGGAAGCAGAAGCCTCAGGCTCCACTTCCGCGGCTGGAGGAACTGTGTCCTCCGTACTTGCTGGCATGCTTGGGGTCTCGCTGCGAGTGGACACGACACTTTGGGGTGCAGCGCAGTGTCCAGCCAGCAACGCATGACGTAGGGCAGCTATTGTGGCTGTCTGCTGCCAAGTTGCCTCCAATGTCTCCTGAGCAGTCTGTGACTGCTCAGAAGACCAGCTGGAGAAACGCGAGCAGAACTCGCTCCAGGTTGTGGAGAACTGGCTCCAATTTGCTGAGAAACCCGCGAGCCCCTGGATAAGGTCGCGACCGATCGCGACCGTCTCCCTGCACAGGGATAACAAGCTCTCCGTCTGTTCCTCCGTGGTAGGCGATTGCATACCCCGCTGACCGGACCTCCGTGGGATCGGCATTTGCAATGTCACGTGCCTTGGCGTCACCACCTGCACACCGCTTGGTCCCGGTGCCTCATCCATCTCAATAGAGATGGCCGCAGGTTGTTCCTCCCCCACAAAAAAAATATCATCTTCCTCCTCCTCCTCCTCCTCTTGTTCATGCACAGCAGAAGTCTGCAGTGGCTCCTCTTCCTCCTGCGAAATTTGTGAAGGTTCAGTAGTAGTGGACGTGTCCACTGACTCCACGGACACTTGACCTTAGAAAGACAAATGAAATTTTTAAACAACGTATAACAATTCAAAACAATACATATCAATTTTTCAATAACTCTAAACATTACAATGCTTTCTATTACCCCATATACACAAGGGTTCACCAGGCCTAGCATGACCTCATTCGAAGATCAATAGTACATCACAATTATATATCAAATTGCATTATAATTGCATAACATTACATGCGTAACTAAGATATTTTTAGTATTTACTAATGTTTCACACATTGCACACTGCACAGTTCTCATTACTCACGTGACTCAAGGATGGGTTTGGCCACACCACGGGTTGTGACCGAACGGCTTTCAGGCCCCACCACGGCCACCGCAAGCTCCTCGTATCCACTTAATGAATGAAGCATAGCAGAGCCGCTGCCTGTCCTACGCTGCACTCTGTGGTTGATAGATATCTTCTTCTGTAAATGATAAGATAACATTGCACAGCATAAGCTAATGGATTTGGCAATAAACATTTAAGACTGACAGATTTAAATGTTCAATTAAAGATTTGCATTACATTGCATACGAATAAAATATTTCATACTATATGATTCAACTTTATGCTGGGGTGCATACATTTATTCATAATTTAACTATGTTTTAATGTAATGAAATAACATCGCTGATTCTAATTACAATTGCCATACATCATTAAATAATACATATGGATGATTTTAAATATAAATTTCAACTTACTCTGGCAGCTGCCAGTAGGCTGTTCCATCTTTTGTGGCACTGGTCCGGTGTGCACGCTTCATTCGATGCCGACGTGACCACGTCGGCAATCTCTGCCCATATCCTCCTATATGCACGGGGTGGAGGTTTCCCTGCCCACCCCATGTCAGTTCCTCCCACCTCGTGCTAACTATATTCACGAGGGCCTCATTGGCCTCCTCGCTGAAGGGCTTGGCCCTTCGCCTTTCACTTGATCCCTCCATTTTCAACAATTAAATGCAGCTGAGGAATTTTTAACTTGAATTCTCAGTATTTCAAAGTTTTTAAACTTCCAAAAAGATTATCACTGTACTTATCATTATTTCAAAGTTTTTAAAATGCCAAAAAAAATCGAACGATCTCTAATTTTGGCAGATAAATTCAAACAATGCAACCATACAACCGAAAACGCCTTTCTCCTCTCTCTCCCTCTCCAACCCTCCCAGTGCTTCTGAGCATGTGTGATGACCCCTGACCTCTCAAAACACGGCAAAGAAAAACAACCTAAAAAAAAAATCAAGCTACACATGCGCAGAATAGCATTGCTAGGGAAGCTTTTTTTCTCACTTCCGTTTCACTTCCTCTTTTTTTGGGTGATCGTGAGATCGGCAAAAAATCAGATCACCCATTTGACATCACTGGGGTAAGGCCTAGTGGAAAATCGCAAAAAAAAATGGGCCTTGTGCTGGCGATCAGCACAGGTGATACGTCCCACATCGCTGGAACAAGGCCCATTTTTTGGGGCCTTAGCCACTTAGTGGAAAGTCTAGCCCATAGACTTCAAGAGGACAAGGACAGGCTAGTGGAATGGGCAGACACGTGGCAGATGAAATTTAACGCAGAAAAGTACAAAGTGATACATTTTGGTAGAAAGAACGAGGGGAGGAAATATAAAGTAAAGGGCACAATCCTAATGAGGGTGCATGAACAGAGAGACCATGGCGAATATGTGCACAAATCGTTGAAGGTGGCAGAGCAGGTTGAGAAAGCAGTTAAAAAGGTATACGGGCTCCTGGGCTTCATGAATAGAGATATAGGGGCCAAAGTTGCCCCCCCCACTCACCAGTTTTGTAGTTTTGTCTCCACCCAAATCCATGGAGCGGAGACTCGAGCGATATTCAGCTGTTTGTTTATTTGTTTTGGTTGGGGAGGTGTTGCTGTCGGCTGCGGGACGGAAGTATCCTTGGGTCGGAGTGCGTCGCTGATGACGTCAGTGCGACGCAGACGTGCCACGTCACGCTGACTCGTCACAACATCCTTCCCCTTCAGTTAAAGGGGAGGGCAGCTGCGAACTCTGTAATATATTTAGTTGGGCCCACTGGGCCACCAGCAAGGGTTTCGACCAGGCCAGCAGCCCGGTACTCAAGAGGGGGTGCCGGGCTGCCTGTTGGTGGCCCAGCCAAACCCGTGGCCAACATTGTCGAGCCGACCTCGGAGTTGGTCGACAATTAACTAAAATGGAGATGCCGACAGCGTGCACTCCCCTTTAAAGGCGGACGCACCGCCCAGGCACATCCAGCTTCCCGCAAGGGAAACCAACCGGCGGCCACTCCACTCCCATGGGGCAATTTCCCATGGGGGTCGGAAAAGGGGTTGTCGCCGTTTGGAAGAGTGTCGGCGCGTGCTCGACGGGCAGCAGCACTGGCAGTGCGGAAACCCGTTCCCATCGCTCTCGGCCAATGGCAATTTAGGACGGGTTGGCCCATTCATCTGCCCCCGCTCCAAGAGTGCAAAAGCGTGGATATTATGATGAACCTGTATAAAAGACTGATTTGGCCTCAACTGGAGTATTGTGTCCAATTCTGGGCACCACAATTTAGGAAAGATGTGAAGGCCTTAGAGAAGATGCAGAAAAGATTTACGAGAATGATTCCAGGTATGAGGGACTTCAGTTATGTGAATAGACTGAAGAAGCTGGGTTTGTTCTCCTTAGAGCAGAGAAAGTTGTGAGGAGATTTGATAGAGGTGTTCAAAATCATGGGGGTCTGGTCAGAGTAGAGAGAAATTATACCCATTGGCAGAAGGGCCGAGAACCAGAGGACACAGATTTAAGGTGATTGGCAAAAGAACCAAAGGCGACCTAAGAAAAAACATTTTTACGCAGCGAGTGGTTAGGATCTGGAATGCACGGCCTGAAGGCGTGGTGGAGGTAGTCTCAATCACGGCTTTCAAAAGGGAGTTGGATAAGTACCTGAAAAAAAAATTGTAGGGCTACGAGGAAAGGGCGGGGAGTGGGACTAGCTGAGATGCTCTTGCAGAGAGCCGGCACGTGCTCGACAGACCAAATGGCCTTCTTCCGTGCTGCAACCATTCTATGGGCCCAAGTTTAAGGCCGCACCTAGAACGGCGCAGCCCCGACCTGGGCTCCCTGCTGGTCCTCTGGCCCTCGGCGCAGCGCAGCATGAGCTGTAGGGGGCGGAGCTAGGTCCCTGCGCTGAAAACAGTGGGTGCGCATGTGCAGTAGCTCCAGGCACCCAAAACTGTGTGGGAGGGGCCCGAAGCACGCAGCCCCTAGCCCTAGCCCTGGCCGAACGGTCTCACTGGGGCTGCGTGCATAAGGCTGCCTCCCACGCCCAGCACCTGCTTCCTCCCGACCCGACCCGACCCGACTCCCGCTTCCCCCCCCCACCCCCCGCCCCTGGAACAGACCCGACCCGACTCCCACATCCCCCCCTCCCCCGCCCCTGGACCCGACCCGACCCGACCCCCCGGACTGGACCCGACCCGAACTGACCTCCCTCCCACCACCCCCCCGACCCGCGCTCCCAAACCTCCCCCCCCCACCCGGACCGGACCCGACCCGGCCCAACCTGACCTCCCTCCCCCCCCGCCCCCGACACGAACCGACCCGACCCGACCTCCCTCTGCCGCCCCACCCCACGACCCAAACCGAACCGAACCGACCAGACCCGCACTCCCTCCCTCCTCCCTACCCAAACCAACCTGACCTCCCTCCTCCACCCCCCCCGCCCGACCCGACCCTGCGCTCCTGACCCCGGATCCTGGATCCCGGACCCGACCCGACCCGACCCAATGCCACCTACCTGTAAATCTGGTGCTGGGGACGTGCCCTGCCCGAAGTCTTGGGCCCATTCAGCCTTGCCCCCCCTTCTCCTTCCCCCCCTTCTCCTTCCCCCCTTTCCCCTTCTCCTCTCCCTCCTTTCCCCTTCTCCTCTCCCCCCTTTCTCCTTCTCCTTCTCCCCCTTCCCCTTCTCCTCTTCCCCTTTCCTCTTCTCCTTTCCCCCCTTCCCCTTCTTCTCTCCCCCTTTTCCTCTTCTCCTTTCCCCCCTTTCCCCTTCTCCTCTCCCCCCTCCCCCTTCTCCCCCCCTCCCTCTGCTTCCCCCCTCTCTCCCTCTACCCCCTCCTCCCCCTCCCCTCGCTGTCAGAAACACAGACACTGACAGACAGAGAGTGAGAGACACACACACACAGACAGACAGAGAGATAGAGACACTGACAGAGACACACTGGGGGGGGAATCCCAGCACGCTGTTGGAGGTCTCCCGGTGCTGCAATCGGTAAGTAGAAAATGTTTTATTTATTGATTTAAAAAAAAAATTATTTCTTATTAATTTTTTTTGATTGATTTATTGGTTGATTTATTGATGTTTTTATCATTTATTATTGATGATGGCTATTTATTTGTAAAACTGAAATGTTTAATGTTTGTAAACTTCCCTTTAAACCCCCCCCCCCCCCATTCCCTACGCCTGATTTGTAACCTACGCCTGATTTTCTAAGTGTAGACAAGGTTTTTTCGAGTGTACAAAAATCTTCACTTATTCCATTCTAAGTTAGTTTGGAGTAAGTTTTCACTGCCAAAACTTTGAAAGCAGACGTAAGTGGCCGGACACGCCCCATTTGGAAAAAAAAATTCTATTCCAAAGTGAAACTGTTCTAACTGACTAGAACTGGAGCAAACTAAATGCCGAGAATTCCGATTTCTAAGATACTCCGTTCTACACCAGTTGCTCCAAAAAATCAGGAGCAACTGAGGCCGAAACTTGGGCCCTATGATTCTATGGCCCCAAGTTTCGTCCCGCGGCGAAAACGGCGCACCTCCGAGCTGGGCGCCTGTTTATCGCTCCGAAAACTGCGCTTAAAAAAAATTCCGATATTCTCGAGCTCCTTAGAGCTCGATGTCTGCTTGGCGCGGCGCGCTCTTCGCAGCAGGGGTTTGAGCTCACGCCGATTTTCTAAGTAGCAGGGGGCAGGTACAATTTAAATTAGCCTTCGTGGTGCCGGCAACCCTGCGCGTGCGCGTTGGAGCGTGCACGCATGCGCAGTCTCAAACAAACATTGGCACTCGGCCATTTTTAAAAGGACTACAGAAAAAGTGAAGATTTGTTTCTTGGACCCCTGCAAAGGCTTGTAATTTAATTTTTTTGATATTTCTGTGTGTGAGGGAGTGCTTTTAGCAGCACTGCTGAATAAATCACCTGCTGAAATCAGTGAGTTCAGCTTTTCACTGCTAAACTTGCAGAACCGGTGCTACATTGGTGCATGCAAATTAAGGACTGTGTGTTTGGAGAAATAAGAGTGCCAATTCAACTTTGCAATGGATCAATGGCCTCAGTCCCCCTCACAGCTCGAAGGCTGCTGCTGTATCTTCGGCTGCTGTCAAGCCACTGGCGCCGCCCCTAAAGCGTGGCCGAATGGCCTCAAGCACCATAAAGAGCTGCGTGTGTCAGGTGTTGATTCTTCGGCTGCCAGCCAGCCACTGACGCCGCTGATATCCTATGGCCGAATGGCCTCACGTCCGTCCACTGCTGATCCTTTGGCTGCCAGCCAGCCACTGACGCCGCTGATATCCTATGGCCGAATGGCCTCACGTCGGTCCGGGTGTTGCTTCTTCACGGCCAGCCACGAAGAGAATGAAGGCCTGCCTCAAGCACCACAGCTCAGCTCGCAGCTTGCTGCCGCTGCTGTCGAGACACTGACGCCACACCCCTGCCTGTCTCCAACATGAAAGGCCTGCCTGAAGCACAGCAGCTCGAAGGCTGCTGCTATTTCACACAGGTAGGAACATAGTTTATTTAATCTTTTCTTTGCTTATAAATTTTTATTCAGGTTGGATTTATTTGTATATTATTTGTATAAGTATAACTAAGGATTGATTGTAGAATTTAATGACTTCCCTTCCCCCCCCTCCGCCCCCCCCATCTCGTTCCCTACGCCTAATTTGTAACCTACGCCTGATTTTCTAAAGTGTAGACAAGGTTTTTTCAAGCGTACAAAAATCTTCACTTACTCCATTCTAAGTTAGTTTGGAGTAAGTTTTCACTGACGAAACTTTGAAAACATGCGTGTGGCCGGACACGCCCCCTTTTGAAAACAAAATTCTGTTCCAAAGTGAAACTGTTCTAACTGACTAGAACTGGAGCAAACTAAATGTCGAGAATTCCGATTTCTAAGATACTCCGTTCTACACCAGTTGCTCCTAAAAATCAGGAGCAAATCATGGCGAAACTTGGGGGCTATGATTCTATTAAGGGCACCAAATCTGTACATAGTACTACAGGTGTGGTCTCAGCAGGCCCTATGTAATTGCAGTAAGACATCCTTAATCTTATACTTCAATCCATTTGTAATAAAGGCTAACGTAACATTTGCTTTCCTAATTGTTTGCTGTACCTGCATGTTAACTTCTAGTGATTCATGTACAAGGATACTCAGGTCCCTCTGAACACCAACATTTCACCATCTCTCACCATTTCTGCTTTTCTATTTTTCCTACCAAAATGAATAACCACTCATCTCCCCATTATATTCCACCTGTCATGTTCTTGCCCACTCACTTAACCTGTCTATATCTCTTTGCATCCTCTTTCCATCCCCCTTACAACTTACTTTCCCACCTAGCTTTGTATTGTCAGCAAACCTATATACATTACATTCGGTTCCCTCATCTAAGTCATTAATATAGATTGTAAATAGCTGAAGCTGAAGCACTGATCCTTGTGGCACCTGACTAGTTACAGCCTGCCAACTCAAAAATGACCCGTTTATTCCTATCTTTTGTCATCCGGGGAGCTCTAGCTTTGGATGCCTTTCCTTTCCCCTCATGGGAACGTGTCTATTCTATACCCAAACCATCTCTTCTTTGAATTACTGTTTTACCTACTAATTTTTGATTACAATCCACCTGGGCCAGATCCATTTTCAACTCACTGAAGTTAGTCCTCCTCCAGTTAAATACTTTTACACTTGATTGTTCCCTGTCCTTTTCCATAACTATTCTAAACGTGATGATATTTATGAATTCTGATCCCCAAATGCTCCCCCACTGAAACGTGCTTCACTTGCCTCACTTCAGTCCCCAGAACTAGATCCAGCACTGCTTCCTTCCTCGTTGGGCTGGACACACACGGATCAAGAACGTTCTTTTGTATACATTTCAAGAATCCCTCCGTCTCTTTGCCCTTTATACTGATATTATGCCAGTCTATATTGGAATAATTGAAGTCCCCCATTATCACTATGCTGTAGTTCTTGCATCTTTCATAATTTGCCTGCAAATGTGCTCTTCTATTTCCTTCCCATTATTTGTGGCCTACAGTATACATCCAGTAGCATAATAGCTTCTTCTATTGTTCCTTAATTCCAACCAAAAACATTCTGTCTTTGACCCTTCACATACATCATCCCCCTCCAGTGCTATACTTGTTTATTTGATCAGTACTGCCCTATCTCCTATTTTAATTTCCTTCTCTATATTTCCTGAATATTCTATAGCCAGGAATATTAAGGGCCAGAATTTGATGTGGTGCTCCGCCCGCCCAAAGGACCGCCATTGGCCGCCGAGGTACCTGACGGTACTTCAGAGAGGTCCTTTGAAGGTCGGCGAGCGGCAAGTGAGTGACTTACACCGCCAATCTGGGCGGCAACTGACGGGAGCTCTCATTCTTGGCAACAAAGGCGCTTGCCGCCCAAGTGCCGCCAAGGATGGAGTCGGGCCCATGGAGGGTTGAAGAGCTGAAAACCAAAAGCATTAAATATAAATTTTAAAACCATCTGAAGACCTTCAGGGGACCCCATCCAGGTAAGTCCCTGTAAAGAAAAAAATTACAAAATGTGTACTAACCTTTTTTTCACCATCTTCCGACCTACTGTCGGGGATAGACCAGCCTCCAGCCAGCAGTCCACCCCCCCCGTTCTGCCGCCGACTGCTGCCGACTCCCGCCCACATCAATATCACA
The DNA here is from genome assembly GCF_044704955.1 of Pristiophorus japonicus. Taxonomy (NCBI): domain Eukaryota; kingdom Metazoa; phylum Chordata; class Chondrichthyes; family Pristiophoridae; genus Pristiophorus; species Pristiophorus japonicus. The sequence goes on along the minus strand of NC_091983.1, from coordinate 72,773,248 downwards.
GCTCGGCGGGCGGGAGGTCAGTTGCGTGACTCGGCCGTCCGCTGATGTTGGCAGGTGCTTCCCGGCGGCTCTCCCCTCCTGCCCGCTCCAGGCCATGTCGAAAGTGGCACTGGGCGGTTCGACGAGAGGAATGTCGGCAGCAGTGGGTGGTACGTTCTTCAATTTCGGGCCCTAAGTTCCCAATCCTCCACTTCTTTGAGCCAAGTCTCTTTTATTGCCATTACAAGAACATAAGAAATAGGAACAGGAGTAGGCCATAAGGCCCCTCAAGCCTGCTCTGCCATTCAATAAGATCATGGCTGATCTGATCATGGACTCAGCTCCACTTCCCCGCCCGCTCCCCATAACCCCTTATCATTTAAGATACTGTCTATTTCTGTCTTCAATTTATTCAATGTCCCAGCTTTCACAGCTCTCTGAGGCAGCGAATTCCACAGATTTACAACCCTCTGAGAGAAGAAATTTCTCCCCATCTCAGTTCTAAATGGGCAGCCCCTTATTCTAAGATCATGCCCTCTAGTTCTAGTCTCATCCAGCAGTGGAAACATCCTCTCTGCATCCACCTTGTCAAGCCCCCTCATAATCTTATACTTTGCGATAAGATCACCTCTCATTCTTCTGAATTCCAATGAGTAGAGGCCCAACCTACTCAACCTTTCCTCATAAGTCAATCCATTCATCCCCGGAATCAACCGAGTGAACTTTCTCTGAACTGCCTCCACAGCAAGTATATTCTTTCGTAAATATGGAAATCAAAACAGCACGCAATATTCCAGGTGTGGCCTCACCAATACCCTGTACAGCTGTAACAAGACTTCCCTGCTTTTATACTCCATCCCCTTTGCAATAAAGGTCAAGATTCCATTGGCCTTCCTGATCACTTGCTGTACCTGCATACAATCCTTTTGTGTTTCATGCACAAGTACCCCCAGGTCCTGCAGCACTTTGCAATCTGTCTCCATTTAAATAATAACTTGCTCTTTGATTTTTTTTCTGCCAAAGTGCATGACCTTACACTTTTCAACATTATACTTCATCTGCCAAATTTTTGCCCACTCACTTAGCCGGCTATGTTCTCCTGCAGCCCCTTTATGTCCTCCTCACACATTGCCCTTCCTCCCATCTTTGTATCGTCAGCAAACTTGGTGGTGTTACACTCAGTCCCCTCTTCCAAGTTGTTAATATAGATTGTAAATAGTTGGGGTCCCAGCACTGATCCCTGCGGTACCCCACTCATTACGGATTACCAACCAGAGAATGAACCATTAATCCCGACTCACTGTTTTCTATTAATCAGCCAATCTTCTATCCATGCTAATATATTAACCCCAACCCTGTGAACTTTTATCTGGTGTAGTAACCTTTTCTGTGGCACCTTGTCAAATGCCTTCTGGAAGTCTAAATACACCACATCCACTGGTTCCCCTATATCCACCCTGTTCGTTACATCCTCAAAGAATTCCAGCAAATTTGTCAAACATGACTTCCCCTTCATGAATCCATGCTGATTTTGCCTGACCAAATTTTGCTTTTCCAAATGTCCTGTTACTGCTTCTTTAATAATGGACTCTAACTGCTTTGTATTTAACCCTTTGTAACCTGCATGACACCTGACCACCAGAGGGCTCACCTGTTGGTGTGCCAAGGGATCCCAGCATCACTTGAGAGCACAGTATATAAGCAGGCCACCCACGAGATACCTGCACTCTGGAATCTTAATAAAGGAGCTAAGGTCACACTTGCTCATTGTATACAGTACTCAGTTTCCACCTTTATTATGAGTGTATCACTTGACGATGAGGTAACGAACAACTGTGCGAAAATGCAAAGAACAGTCGGCATCCTGGAGAAGTTCTTAGAAGGGGACGATTGGGAGGCCTTCGTGGAGAGACTCGACAAATACTTTGTGGCCAACGAGCTGGAAATGGACGAGAACGCTACCAAACGAAGGGCGATCCTCCTAACTGTCTGTGGGGCAACAACCTATGGCCTCATGAAGAATCTCCTGGCCCTGGCAAAACCAACAGAGAAATCCTGCGAAGAATTGTGTATGCTGGTCTGGGAGCATCTAAATCTTAAGGAATACGTTTTGATGGCGCGATATCAGTTCTACACGTGTCAACGATCAGAGGGCCAGGAAGTGGCGAGCTACATCGCCGAACTAAGGCCCCTCGCAGGACATTGTGAATTTGGGGGATTCCTAGAACAAATGTTCAGAGACTTATTTGTACTGAGCATTGGCCATGAGACAAGCCTTTGCAAACTGTTGACTGTAGAAATTCCGAACCTAAGTAAAGCCATAACGATAGCCCAGGCATTCATGTCCACCAGCGACAACACCAAGTAGATTTTGCAGAATAAAGAATTTTCGGCCAGTACTGTGCATAAATTAACGTCGGTCTCGAGCAGAAATGTACATGGCAGAATGTACACGGCAGTTGCTGCGGCCCGACCTCAGATAACCCAGAGTCCGCCATCAATTGTTAATGTGAGGCAGTTAACACACTGATGGTGCTGAGAAGGTGATCATCGGCACCATCAATGCCGCTTTAAGCACTATGTGTGCAATGGTTGCAGAACAATGGGACACCTCCAACGAATGTGCAGGCGAGCTGCAAACCCTGCAAACCACCACGTTGCAGAGGAAGATCGACCAACTGTAGATCAGGCTGAATTGGAGACTCGTACCGAGGAGGCAGAAGGGTACGGGGTACACCCATTCACTACGAAATGTCCACCAATAATGTTGAAAGTTGAACTGAACGGTGTTCCAGTATCTATGGAGCTGGACACGGGGGCAAGTCAGTCCATAATGAGTAAAAAGACCTTCGACAGGCTGTGGGGCAAAAAGGCACACACGCCCAAGTTCAGCCCCATTCACACCAAACAAAGGACTTACACCAAGGAACTAATCCCTGTAATTGGCAGTGCAGAAGTCAAAGTCTCCTATGACAGGGCAGTACACAAACTCCCGTTGTGGACTGTACCAGGGGATGGCCCCGCATTGCTTAGAAAATAGAAAATAGGTGCAGGAGTAGGCCATTCGGCCGTTCGAGCCTCCACCGCCATTCAATAACATCATGGCTGATCATTCCCTCATTACCCCTTTCCTGCTTTCCCTCCATACCCCTTGATCCCCTTAGCCGTAAGGGCCATATCTAATTCCCTCTTGAATATATCCAAAGAAATGGCATATACAACTCTCTGCGGCAGGGAATTCCATAGGTTAGCAACTCTCTGAGTGAAAAAGTTTCTCCTCATCTCAGTCCAAAATGGCCTACCCCTTATCCTAAGACTATGTCCCCTGGTTCTGGACTTCCCCAACATCGGGAACATTCTTCCCACATCTAACCTGTCCAGTCCCGTCAGAATCTTAAACGTTTCTATGAGATCCCCTCTCATCCTTCTAAACGCCAGTAAATAAAGACCGAGTTGATCCAGTCTCTCCTCATATGACCAAAACTGTACACAATATTCCAGTTGAAGCCTCACTAAGGCCCTGTACAACTGCAGTAAGACCTTCCTGCTCCTATACTCAAATCCCCGAGCTATGAAGGCCAACATACCATTTGCCTTCTTCACCTCCTGCTGTACCTGCATGCCCACTCTCAGTGACTGATGAACCATGACACCCAGGTCTCGTTGCACCTCCCCTTTTCCTAATCTGCCGCCATCCAGATGATATTCTGCCTTCGTGTTTTTGCCCCCAAAATGGATAACCTCACATTTATCCACATTATACTGCATCTGCCATGCATTTGCCCATTCACCTAACCTGTCCAAGTCACCCTGCAGCCTCTTAGCATCCTCCTCACAGCTCACACCGCCACCCAGTTTAGTGTCATCCACAAACTTGTAGATATTACACTCAATTCCTTCATCCAAATCATTAGTGTATATTGTAAAGAGCTGGGGTCCCAGCACTGAGCCCTGCGGCACTCCATAATTACTGCCTGCCATTCTGAAAAGCACCCGTTTATCCCGACTCTCTGCTTCCTGTCTGCCAACCAGTTCTCTATCCACATCAGTACATTACCCCCAATACCATGCACTTTGATTTTGCACACCAATCTCTTGTGCGGGACCTTGTCAAAAGCCTTTTGAAAGTCCAAATACACCACATCCACTGGTTCTCTCTTGTCCACTCTGTTAGTTACATCCTCAAAAAATTCCAGAAGATTCGTCAAGCATGATTTCCCTTTCGTAAATCCATGCTGACTTGGTCCGATCCTGTCACTGCTATCCAAATGTGTTGCTATTTCATCCTTAATGATTGATTCCACCATTTTCCCCACTACTGATGTCAGGCTAACCGGTCTATAATTACCCGCTTTCTCTCTCCCTCCCTTTTTAAAAAGTGGTGTTACATTAGCTACCCTCCAGCCCATAGGAACTGATCCAGAGTCAATAGACTGTTGGAAAATGATCACCAATGCATCCACTATTTCTAGGGCCACTTCCTTCAGCATTCTCGGATGCAGACTATCAGGCCCCGGGGATTTATCGGCCTTCAATCCCATCAGTTTCCCTAACACAATTTCCCACCTAATAAGGATATCCATCAGTTCCTCCGTCTCACTCGACCTACGGTCCCCTAGTACAATCGGAAGGTTATTTGTGTCTTCCTTCGTGAAGACAGAACCAAAGTATTTATTCAATTGGTCTGCATTTCTTTATTCCCCATTATAAATTCACCCGAATCCGACTGCAAGGGACCTACGTTTGTCTTTACTAATCTTTTTCTCTTCACATATTTATAGAAGCTTTTGCAGTCAGCTTTTGTGTTCCCTGCAAGCTTCCTCTCGTACTCTATTTTCCCCCTCTTAATTAAATCTTTAGTCTTCCTCTGTTGAATTCTAAATTTCTCCAAGTCCTCAGGTTTGTTGCTTTTTCTAGCCAAATTATATGCCTCTTCCTTGGCTTTAACACTATCCTTAATTTCCCTTGTTAGCCATGATTGAGCCACCTTCCCCGTTTTATTTTTACTCCAGACAGGGATGTACAATTGTTGAAGTTCATCCATGTGAACTTTAAATGTTTGCCATTGCTTATCCACCGTCAACCCTTTAAGTATTCTTTGCCAGTCTATTCTCGCCAATTCACACCTCATACCATCAAAGTTATCTTTCCTTAAGTTCAGGACTCTAGTTTCTGAATTAACTGTGTCACTTTCCATCTTAATAAAGAATTCTACCATATTATGGCCACTCTTCCCCAAGGGGCCTCGCACAACAAGATTGCTAATTGGTCCCTTCTCATTGCACATCACCCAGTCTAGGATGGCTAGCCCTCTAGTTGGTTCCTCAACATATTGGTCTAGAAAACCATCCCTAATACACTCCAGGAAATCCTCCTCACCGCATTGCTTAGCCCAATCAATATGTAGATTAAAGTCGCTCATGATAACTGCTCTACCTTTATTACACACATCCCTTATTTCTTGTTTGATGCTGTCCCCAACCTCACTACTACTGTTTGGTGGTCTGTACACAACTCCCACTAGCGTTTTCTGCCCTTTGGAATTCCGCAGCTCCACCCATACTGATTCTACATCATCCAGGCTAATGTCCCTCCTTACTATCGCATTAATTTCCTCTTTAACCAGCAATGCCACCCCGCCTCCTTTTTCTTTCTGTCTATCCTTCCTAAATGCTGAATACCCCTGGATGTTGAGTTCCCAGCCTTGGTCACTCTGGAGCCATGCCTCCATAGTGCCAATTACATCATACCCGTTAACTGCTATCTGCGCAGTTAATTCGTCCACCTTATTCCAAATACTCCTCGCATTGAGGCACAGAGCCTTCAGGCTTGTCTTTTTAACACACTTTGCCCCTTTAGAATTTTGCCTTGGGTTTCTCAGCCTTCCACTTTTATGATTCTCCTTTCTATCTTCTGCTTCTGACTCCATTTTATTTCCCTCTGTCTCCCTGCATAGGTTCCCATCCCCCTGCCATATTAGTTTAACTCCTCCCCAACAACACTAGCAAACACTCCCCCTAGGACATTGGTTCCGGTCCTGCCCAGGTGCAGACCGTCCGGTTTGTACTGGTCCCACCTCCCCCAGAACCGGTTCCAATGCCCCAGGAATTTGAATCCCTCCCTTCTGCACCACTGCTCAAGCCACGTATTCATCTGAGCTATCCTGCGATTCCTACTCTGACTAGCACGTGGCACTGGTAGCAATCCTGAGATTACTACTTTTGAGGTCCTACTTTTTAATTTAACTCCTAGCTCCCTAAATTCATCTGATAGGACCTCATCCCGTTCTTTACCTATATCGTTGGTACCTATATGCACCACGACAACAGGCTGTTCACCCTCCCTTTTCAAAATGTCCTGCACCCGCTCCGAGACATCCTTGACCCTTGCACCAGGGAGGCAACATACCATCCTGGAGTCTCAGTTGCAGCCACAGAAATGCCTATCTATTACCCTTACAATCGAATCCCCTATCATTATTGCTCTCCCACTCTTTATCCTGCCCTCCTGTGCAGCAGAGCCTGCCACGGTGCCATGAACTTGATTGCTGTTGCCCTCCCCTGATGAGTCATCCCCCTAAACAGTACCCAAAGCGGTGTATCCGTTTTGCAGGGGGATGATCGCAGGGGATCCCTGCACTACCTTCCTTGCACTACTCTTCCTGTTGGTCTTCCATTCCCTATCTGGCTGTGTACCCTTTACCTGCAGTAAGACCAACTCACGAAATGTGCTATTCACATCATTCTCAGCATCGTGCATGCTCCAGAGTGAATCCACCCGCAGCTCCAGTTCCGCAATGCGGATCGTCAGGAGCTGGAGGCGGTTACAATTCCCATACATGTAGTCGTCAGGGACACCGGAAGGGTCTCTGAGTTCCCACATGGTACGGGAGGAGCATAACACGTGTCCGAGCTCTCCTGCCATGACTTAACCCCGAGATAAACTTAAATTGGCAACAACAATGCTGAAGGTTACTTACTGAAATAGAAAAGAAGAAAGAAAAGCTACTTACCAATCCAGCCAATCACTTACCCCTTTGGCTGTGACGTCACCTTTCAATTTCTTTCTACTTCTTTTTTGCCTCCCTGCTGCAGCTGCACAAGCCACGCCTTTATAGGCCTCCCCACGTTCGCCTCACCGATGCTACTCGCACTTGGCAGAAGCTGGCTGGGAAAAATCCGCTGGAACTGGGACGACATCCGAGCACTTTCGTCCGTCGAAGATGCCTTATGTACCCAGGTTCTGAGCAAGTTCCCATCATTGTTCGAGCCAGGCATTGGAAGCTTCTCTGGGGCGAAAGTGCAGATCCATTTGATTCCCGGTACGCGACCCATCCACCACAAGGCTCAGGCAGTACCGTACATGATGCATGAAAAAGTAGAAATTGAGCTGGACAGGCTGCAACGTGAAGGCATCATTGCGCTGGTGGAATTCAACGACTGGGCCAGTCCAATTGTCCCGGTACTCAAGAAGGACGGCACGGTGAGAATTTGTGGGGACTAAAAAATAACGATTAACCGTTTTCCGCTGCAGGACCAGTACCCGCTACCCAAGGCAGATGACCTATTTGCGACCCTGGCTGGAGGGAAGGCGTTCACCAAGTTGGATCTGACCTCGGCCTACATGACGCAGGAGCTGGAGGAGTCTTCGAAAGGCCTCACCTGCATCAATACGCACAAAGGTCTGTTTATCTACAACCGGTGCCTGTTTGGGATTCGGTCGGCCGCGGCGATCTTCCAGCGGAACATGGAGAGCCTGCTAAAGTCGATTCCTTGCACAGTGGTCTTCCAGGATGACATATTGGTCATAGGTCGGGACACCATGGAGCACTTGAAGAATCTGGAGAAGGTTCTTAGTCGGTTGGATCGCGTGGGGCTCAGGTTGAAACGCTCGAAGTGTGTTTTCCTGGCACAGGACGTCGAGTTCTTGGGAAGGAGAATTGCAGCAGACGGTGTCAGACCCACTGACCCCAAGACAGAGGCCATCAAGAACGCGCTACGACCACAGAACGTGACGGAGCTGCGGTTGTTCCTGGGACTCCTTAACTATTTCGGTAATTTCCTACCTGGATTAAGCACCCTGCTGGAACCCCTAAATGCGCTCCTGCACAATGGAGACGACTGGGTATGGGGGAATTCACAAGAGGCTGCCTTTAAGAAAGCCAGAAATCGATTGTGTTCTAACAAACTGCTTGTCCTGTACAACCCTTGTAAACGATTAGTGCTAGCTTGCGATGCATTGGGTGTGTGTTACAACAGGCTAATGAATCGGGGATTTTGCAACCGGTCGCTTATGCGTCCAGGAGTTTGTCCAAGGCAAAAAGGGCCTACAGCATAATTGATAAAGAGACTCTGGCGTGCATCTACGGGGTAAAAAAAAATGCACCAGTACTTATTTGGCCTCAAGTTTGAGCTTGAAACTGAACACAAGCCGCTCATATTGCTGTCCTCTGAGAGCAAAGGGATATTAATACCAATGCCTCTGCCCGCATCCAAAGATGGGCGCTCACGCTGTCGGCATACAACTATGTAATCCGCCACAGACCGGGCACAGAGAACTGCACAGATGCTCTCAGTCAGCTGCCATTGCCCACCACCGGGGTGGAAATGGCACAGCCAGCAGACTTGCTCATGGTCATGGAAGCATTCAAGAACGAGAAGTCCCCCATTATATCCCGCCAGATCAGGACCTGGACCAGTCAGGATCCTTTACTGCCCTTGGTAAAAAAAACTGTGTCCTCCATGGAAGCTGATCCGGTGTCCCAGTGAAGATGCAGGAGGTGATTAAGCCATTCCACAGACGCAAAGACGAGTTGTCCCTGCAGGCGGACTGTCTGTTGTGAGGCAATCGCGTGGTCTTGCCCAAGAACGGCAGAGACACATTCATTTGTGAACTGCACAGCACCCACCCAGGCATTGTAATGATGAAAGCCATAGCCAGATCTCATGTGTGGTGGCCTGGCATCAACTCAGATTTAGAGTCATGCGTGCGCCAATGCAACACTTGCTCTCAGCTGAGCAATGCACCCAGAGAGGCACCGCTAAGTTTGTGGTCGTGGCCCTCAAAACCGTGGTCGAGAATGCATGTACACTATGCGGGCCCATTTCTAGGCAAAATGTTTTTGGTTGTCGTGGACGCTTACTCAAAATGGATTGAATGTGCACTAATGTCTGTGAGCACATGTTTGCTACGCACGGCTTGCCCGATGTCCTAGTCAGTGACAATGGGCCGTGCTTCACCAGTGTTGAATTCAAAGAATTCATGACCCACAACGAGATCAAATACATCACATCTGCCCCGTTCAAGCCCGCATCCAACGGCCAGGCAGAACGGGCAGTTCAGACCATCAAGCAAAGCTTGAAACGTGTGTCGGAAGGCTCCCTGCAGACCCGGTTGTCCTGAGTGCTGCTCAGCTACCACACCAGACCCCACTCACTCACCGAGGTTCCCCCAGTCAAGCTGCTCATGAAAAGGGTGCTTAAAACAAGGCTCTTCCGCATCCACCCTGATCTCCATGATCATGTGGAGGGCAAGCGGCATCAACAAAGTGTGTACCATGATCACGCAAATTTGTCACGAGATATTGAGATCAATGATCCTGTGTTTGTGCTCAATTATGAACATTGTCCCAAATGGCTTGCTGGCACGGTCACAGCCAAAGAGGAGAGTAGGGTGTTTCAGATCAAATTGGCAAATGCACAAACGCACAGAAAACATTTGGACCAAATCAAATTGCGGTTCACCAACAGCTACGAACAACCCGAAGAGGACACCAACAACTTTGACCCTCCAACACACACACATAAGTGGCAACTGACATCATCATCAAGGTTGACCACGAAACTGAACTCATCATCCCCAGCAGCCCAGCAAGGCCGGCTGCCCAACAGCCCAGTGAAGAACTGACCAACTCACCCACACCCACATTTGTACCAAGACAATCGACAAGGGAATGTAAGACCCCAGATCGTCTCACCTTGTAAATAAGTGTACTGTTGACTTCATGGGGGAGTGATGTTATGTATTTAACCCTTTGTAACCTGCATGACACCTGACCACCAGAGGGCCCACCTGTTGGAGTCCCAAGGAATCCCAGCATCCCTTGGAAGCACAGTATATAAGCAGGCCACCCACGAGGTACCTGCTCTCTGGAATCTTATTAAAGGAGCTAAAGTCACACTTGCTCATTACATACGACACTCAGTTTCCACCTTTATTATGAGTGTATCACCAACATTTTCCCAACCACAGATGTTAGGCTAACTGGTCTATAGTTTCTTGCTTTTTGTCTGCTTCCTTTTTTGAATAGGGGCTTTACATTTGCAGTTTTCCAATCTGCTGGGACCTCTGAAGAATCCAGGGAATTTTGGTAAATTAAAAGCAATGCATCCACAATCCCTGCCGTTACTTCTCTTAAGATCCTAGGATGCAAGCCATCAGATCCAAGGGATTTATCTACCTTTAGTCCCATTATTTTACTGAGCACCGCCTCCTTCGTGATTGTGATTGTGTTAAGTTCCCCCCTATAGCCCCTTGACTATCCACTGTTGGAATATTGTTAGTGTCCGCTACTGTAAAAACTGATACAAAATACTTGTTTAGAGTTTCTGCCATCTCCATGTTTCCTATTACTAATTCCACGGTCTCGTCCTCTAAGGGACCAACATTTACTTTAGCCACACTTTTTCTTTTTATATACCTATAGAAACTCTTACTATCTGTTTTTATATTTTAGAAACATAGAAACATAGAAAATAGGTGCAGGACTGGGCCATTCGGCCCTTCAAGCCTGCACCACCATTCAATGAGTTCATGGCTGAACATGCAACTTCAGTACCCCATTTCTGCTTTCTCGCCATACCCCTTGATCCTCCTAGTAGTAAGGACTACATCTAACTCCTTTTTGAATATATTTAGTGAATTGACCTCAACAACTTTTTGTGGTAGAGAATTCCACAGGTTCACCACTCTCTGGGTGAAGAAGTTTTTCCTCACCTTGGTCTTAAATGGCTTACCCCTTATCCTTAGACTGTGATCCCTGGTTCTGGACTTCCCCAACATTGGGAATATTCTTCCTGCATCTAACCTGTCTAAACCTGTCAGAATTTTAAACGTTTTTATGAGATCCCCTCTCATTCTTTTGAACTCCAGTGAATACAAGCCCAGTTGATCCAGTCTCTCTTGATATGTCAGTCCCGCCATCCCGGGAATCAGTCTGGTGAACCTTCGCTGCACTCCCTCAATAGCAAGAATGTCCTTCCCCAAGTTAGGAGACCAAAACTGTACACAATACTTCAGGTGTGGCCTCACCAAGGCCCTGTACAACTGGGGTAGTAACACCTCCCTGCCCCTGTACTCAAATCCCCTCATTATGAAGGCCAACATGCCATTTGCTTTCTTAACCGCCTGCTGTACCTGCATGCCAACCTTCAATGACTGATGTACCATGACACCCAGGTCTCGTTGCACCTCCCCTTTTCCGAATCTGTCACCATTCAGATAATAGTCTGTCTCTCTGTTTTTACCACCAAAGTGGATAACCTCACATTTATCCACATTATACTTCATCTGCCATGCATTTTGCCCACTCACCTAACCTATCCAAGTCACTCTGCAGCCTCATAGCATCCTCCTCGCAGCTCACACTGCCACCCAACTTAGTGTTATCCACAAATTTGGAGATACTACATTTAATCCCCTCGTCTAAATCATAAATGTACAATGTAAACAGCTGGGGCCCCAGCACAGAACCTTGCGGTACCCCACTAGTCACTGCCTGCCATTCTGAAAAGTACCCATTTACTCCTACTCTTTGCTTCCTGTCTGCCAACCAGTTCTCAATCCACGTCAGCACACTACCCCCAATCCCATGTGCTTTAACTTTGCACATTAATCTCTTGTGTGGGACCTTGTCGAAAGCCTTCTGACAGTCCAAATACACCATATCAACTGGTTCTCCCTTGTCCACTCTACTGGAAACATCCTCAAAAAATTCCAGAAGTTTTGTCAAGCATGATTTCCCTTTCACAAATCCATGCTGACTTAGACCTATCATGTCACCTCTTTCCAAATGCGCTGCTATGACATCCTTAATAATTGATTCCATCATTTTACCCACTACCGATGTCAGGCTGACCGGTCTATAATTCCCTGTTTTCGCTCTCCCTCCTTTTTTAAAAAGTGGGGTTACATTGGCTACCCTCCACTCGATAGGAACTGATCCAGAGTCAATGGAATGTTGGAAAATGACTGTCAATGCATCCGCTATTTCCAAGGCCACCTCCTTATATACTCTGAATGCAGTCCATCAGGCCCTGGGGATTTATCGGCCTTCAATCCCATCAACTTCCCCAACACAATTTCCCAACTAATAAGGATTTCCCTCAGTTCCTCCTTCTTACTAGACCCTCTGACCCCTTTTGTATCCGGAAGGTTGTTTGTGTCCTCCTTAGTGAATACCGAACCAAAGTACTTGTTCAATTGGTCTGCCATTTCTTTGTTCCCCATTATGACTTCCCCTGATTCTGACTGCAGGGGACCTATGTTTGTCTTTACTAACCTTTTTCTCTTTACATATCTATAGAAGCTTTTGCAGTCCATCTTAATGTTCCCTGCAAGCTTCCTCTCGTACTCTATTTTCCCTGCCCTAATCAAACCCTTTGTCCTCCTCTGCTGAGTTCTAAATTCTTCCCAGTCCCCTGGTTCGCTGCTATTCCTGGCCAATTTGTGTGCCACTTCCTTGGCTTTAATACTATCCCTGATTTCCCTTGATAGCCACGGTTGAGCCATCTTCCCTTTTTTATTTTTACGACAGACAGGAATGTACAATTGTTGTAGTTTATCCATGCGGTCTCTAAATGTCTGCCATTGCCCATCCACTGTCAACCCCTTAAGTATCATTCGCCAATCTATCCTAGCCAATTCACGCCTCATACCTTCATAGTTACCCTTCTTTAAGTTCTGGACCATGGTCTCTGAATTAACTGTTTCCTTCTCCATCCTAAGGTAGAATTCCACCATAGTATGGTCACTCTTCCCCAAGGGGCCTCGCACAACAAGATTGCTAATTAATCCTCTCTCATTACACAACACCCAGTCTAAGATGACCTCCCCCCTAGTTGGTTCCTCGACATATTGGTCTAGAAAACCATTCCTTATGCACTCCAGGAAATCCTGCTCCACTGTATTGCTTCCAGTTTGGTTAGCCCAATCTATATGCATATTAAAGTCACCCATGATAACTGCTGCACCTTTATTGCATGCACCCCTAATTTCCTGTTTGATGCCCGCCCCAACATCACTACTACTGTTTGGAGGTCTGTACACAACTCCCACTAACGTTTTTTGCCCATTGGTGTTCTGCAGCTCTACCCATATAGATTTCACATCATCCAAGCTAATGTCCTTCCTAACTATTGCATTAATCTCCTCTTTAACCACCTCCTTTTCCTTTTATTCTATCCTTCCTGAATGTTGAATACCCTTGGATGGTGAGTTCCCAGCCCTGATCATCCTGGAGCCACGTCTCTGTAATCCCAATCACATCATATCTGTTAACATCTATTTGCACAGTTAATTCATCCACCTTATTACGGATACTCCTTGCATTAAGACACAAAGCCTTCAGGCTTGTTTTTTTAACACCCTTTGTCCTTTTAGAATTATGATGTAGTGTGGCCCTTTTTGTTTCTTGCCTTTGTTTACTCGGCCTTCCACTATTGCTTTTTACCTTTCTACCATCTGTTTCTGACTCCATATTACTTCGCCCTGTGTCGCTGCATAGGTTCCCATCCCCCTACCATATTAGTTTAAACATTCCCGAACTGCATTAGCAAATATTACTCCTAGGACATCAGTTCCAGTCCTGCCCAAGTGCAGACCGTCCCTTTTGTGCAGGTCCCACTTCCCCCAGAACTGGTTCCAATGTCCCAGGAATTTGAATCCCTCCCTCTTGCACCACAGCTCAAGGCACGTATTTATTCTAACTATCCTGCTCCCTCTACTCTGATTGGCATGTGGCACTGGTAGCAATCCAGAGATTACTACCTTTGAGGTCCTACTTTTTAATTTAACTCCTAGCTCCCTAAATTCAGCTTGTAGGATCTCTTCCCATTTCTTACCTATATCGTTGGTACCTACATGTACCACGACAACTGGCTGTTCACCCTCCCTCTCCAGAATGCTCTGCAGCCTCTCCGAGACATCCTTGACCCTTGCACCAGGGAGGCAACATACCATCCTGGAGTCTCGGTTGCGGCCGCAGAAACTCCTATCTATTCCCCTGACAATAGAATCCCCTATCACTATAACTCTCCCACTCTTTTTCCCGCCCTTCTGTGCAGCAGAGCCACCCATGGTGCCATGAACCTGGCTGCTGGTGCCTTCCCTTGGTAAGTCATCTCCCCCAACAGTATCCAAAACGGTATATCTGTTTTGGAGGGAGATGACCGCAGGGGACTCCTGCACTGCCTTCCTGCTCTTGCCTTCTCTCTTGATCATTCATTCACTATCTGTCCTAACCCTTACCTGCGGTGTGACCAACTCACTAAATGTGCTATCCACAACATTCTCAGCATCGCGCATGCTCCAGAGTGAGTCCATCCGCAGCTCCAGTGCCGGCATGCGGTCTGTCAGGAGCTGCAGCTGGACACACTTCCTGCACACATAGTAGTCCCTGGAAGAGTCCCTGATTTCCCACATAGCACAGGAGGAGCATGACACGGGTCCGAGCTCTCCTGCCATGACTTAACCCTTAATTAATTTACTTACTAAAATTTACTTAAACACCAAACAGCTACTTAGTAGTTTGCTGCCAATTAAACCAATCTAAAAGTCAGTCTAAAAGAGAGTTATACTTACCAGTCGAACAACCAACCACTTACCAGCTTGGCTGTGACGTCACCTCTCGATTCCGCACCCCTCTATCTTTGTCTGTGCTAGTTAACTTTCATAGCCTACCTTCCCTTTCTTAATCATTTTTTTAGTCATTCTTTGCTGGCTTTTAAAAGCTTCCCAATCTTCTGTCCTCCCGCTAGTTTTGGCCACTTTGCATGCCCTTGTTTTTAATTGGCTATCGTCCTTTATTTCTTGAGTTAGCCACGGATGGCTATCTTTAGCTCATTGAATGTATTCAAGTCACAGATAGATAGATTTTTAACCAATAAGGGAATTAAGGGTTACGGGGAGCGGGCGGGTAAGTGGAGCTGAGTCCACGGCCAGATCAGCCATGATCTTGTTGAATGGCGGAGCAGGCTCGAGGGGCTAGATGGCCTACACCTGTTCCTAATTCTTCTGTTCTTATGTTCTTATGTTTTCTTTTACACCCTTTCTTCCTCACTGGAATATATTTTTCTTGAGAGTTGTGAAATATCTCTTTAAATGTACACCACTGTTCATCAACCGTCCTACACTTTAATCTATTTTCCCAGTCCACTTTACCCAACTCTGCCCTCATACCATCATAGTCTCCCTTATTTAAGCTTAGTACGCTGGTTAGAGGTGCAACTTTCTCGCCCTCCATCTGAATTTGAAATTCAATCATGCTATGATCACTCATTCCAAGGGGATCCTTTCTAAGAGATTGTTTATTAATCCTGTATCATTTCACAGAACCAAATCTAGAATAGCCTGCTCCCCTGGTTGGTTCCATTACATACTGCTCAAGGAACACATCCCTTATGCACTCTATGAACTCTCCCTCAAGGCTACCCTGATCAATTTGATTTCTCCAATCAATATGGAGGTTAAAATCATCCATGATTTTTGCTGTTCCCTTTTTATAAGCCCCCACTATTTCCTGGTTTATGCTCCGACCAACAGAGTTGCTACTGTTAGGGGGCCTATATACTACGCCCACCAGTGACTTTTTCCCCTTGTTTTTCCTTTTCGCCACCTAAACTGTTTCAACATCCTGATTCTTTGAGCATATATCGTTTCTCACTATTGCAGTGATTCCATCTTTTATCAATAGAGCTACCCCACCTCCTTTTCCTTTCTGTCTGTCCTTCCGGATTGACAAATACCCCTGAATATTTAATTCCCAGTCCTGGTCACCTTGCGACCACGTCTCTGTAATGGCTATCAGATCATACCTATTTGTCTCAATTTTTGCCGTCAACTCATCTCTTTTGTTACACTTGCTATGTGCGTTTAGACAAAGTGCCTTTAAATTTGTTATTTTACCCCTTTTTTCCTGTTTGTTTCCTCTCTCCTTCAAATTTACTTCCTTTATTTTTGCTTTCTAATTTCCGCTTTTCTCCCCTCCCTACTGAATCAACTCTCAGGTTCCTATCCCCCTGCCAAGCTAGTTTACACCCTCCCCAACAGCACTAGCAACCCCCCCCCCCCCCGCCCCTACCCGTGAGGATATTGATCCCTGCTCCGTTGAGGTGCAACCCGTGCGGCTTGTACAGGTCCCACCTTCCCCAAAAGCAGTCCCAATGTCTCAGGAATCTAAAGCCCTCCCGCCTTCACCATCTCCCCAGCCACTTATTCATTTGCTCTATCTTCCTATTTCTAGCTCATGTCACTGGGAGTAATCTGGAGATTACTACCTTTGAGGTCTTGCTTTTTAATCTCTCTCCTAGCTCCCTAAACTCTGCCTGCAGGACCTCATCCCTCTTCCTACCTATGTCATTGGTACTGATGTGGACCACGACCTCTGGCTGTTCGCCCTCTTCCCCCAGAATGCCCTGCAGCCGCTCAGTGACATCCTTGACCCTGGCACCAGGGAGGCAACATACCATCCTGGAGTCACATCTGCGGCCGCAGAAACGCCTGTCTGCTCCCCTGACTATGGAATCCCCTACCGCAATAGCTCTTCCTTTCTTCCACCCCCACCCCGGGCAGCTGAGCCATGTGGTGACTTTTGCCTGCAGCTCACCAACCTTATTTACCATGCTACGTGCAGTTACATACACTCCAAACCCACCTTAGGTAGCCTCGCATTTGCTCCCTTTCTGATCCCTCCTATTTCAGAACTATTTTTTTCTCTAGTGCTATTTGCCTCTCTCAGTCCTCTATGTATCATGTTTCTCTTCTCCAATGTTTCATCTGATGCTCCTACTGACCCACAAGGTATCCTTAGAGAAATTATTTAAAAAAATACTTACCTTGGCCTCTTTTGGCTACCCTGCTGCCTCCCACCAGCTTTCACTGGAGGCTTTGGTGCCGAGTGGGTTTTCCGATTTTTCTAGTTAAATTCGTATCGCGATGCCGATGACATCATTGGCCCACAACTCTTGAATCTTAAGTCTGCCCTCCTGAACAATTTTCTTAATGGTGTTGGGTCGGAATATGGGTGGCTCCCCTGACAGCCATTTTAACTACCCACCCGCCCCATTCACCGGGCAGTCTGAACAAAATTAGGGTAATTAAGTGTACTAGAATCTGTGACAATCTCCAAGCTATCTGGAAATCTATCGGTAATAATCTGGATCTTTCTAGATATTCATTAAACACTAATTAATGCAATAATAACATGCTTGATGCTATGTAATTACTATTTTTAATCTGTACTTATAAGTTTTGTACTGCTTTTAACAGAAAACAATTGTTAATTTTTAATGACAGCATTATTAATGAAAGAAAAAACAAAATGTCACTGTTAATGTGCATACTGTCAGTTTAGCAAACAGCCCTGGGTTCAATTGTATTTATTTCGCAAGATTGGTTTCACCCAGAAAAAAATAATCTGGGACAGGAGATAACACAAAATTCCTATAAGCAAATGCCATAACTCATACAGAGAAATATACTCTCCCACAAGAGCATATTTCTATGTTATAAAGCTCTTCACAATGCTCATCTGACTTGCAGTTTACTAGAGTGTAAGTCCTGTGCAGGAAAGCTAGTTCCAGTCTGATCTGCATCAGAATGAATTCAGGTGAGCCCAAATAATATAAAAACAGAAAATGCTGGACATGCACAGAATGTTGATCAGTGTGCAAAGCAGTGGTGAACAGTTCATCATAATACAAAAAGCATGGCTGAAAGTGATGTTAACTTTACTATTTCAATTGCATGTTTCAGGAATTAATACCTCACACTATTTTTAATCTGTACGCATAAGCCCTGATTTTGTGAGGCCGCCCCGGTGTTACAGTGACTCACAGGCAGTAGTAGGTGCGGGTTAGGAAATTTGGTGCCCAACCTCCTGCAAGTGACACACGGTGGGCTGATTTAAGGGCAACTTGGAGGCAAATAGTTAGGTTGTGCATGTGTGACCTCAATTTAATATTTACATTGCATTATTAAGTGACCCAAATTTGGAGTTGACAGCCAAGGCACCACCCACAATTTCAGCCTTGCCAATTAAAAATTGAGTGCAGGCGAGTTCCAGGACTTGATCTGCTAAAGCAGGCTTCTTAAAGGGAGGAAGTTCATTTTTGATGAAGTTTCTTTTTGTTTTTCTTTACCTTTTTATGTGCCGTTTGCTGCATTTTGCTACATACATTAGTTGGTTGTTGGACACCTTTTTGTTTTTTCTTCCCCAGTAAATGTTTCTCTTCATTATTCTTGGTTGATTTTGGCTTTTATGGTGCACATCACAAAGAGGTGAGGATGGGTATTAGCTTGGGTGTTCTAAACATACTGTATAATTAAGAGGGACCCATTCAATTTTTCCTGACAGAAATTTTTTGCTGGGAGTTTCTCCCCCTAATTGGAAAAGGCTATTGGCACAGGAGAAGCTTCCTCAGACAGCTTGATCTGTAGTGCAATAGGCCGAGGAACACAAAATCTGGAAGAATAAGAGGAGACCTTCCTTATGGAATTCTTTAATATTATGAAGAGGTTCGATTGTGTTCCTCCTATTCTGGCCTCTTGCGTATCTCCGATTTCCTTCGCCCTACCATTGGTGGCTGTGCCATCAGCAGTCTAGGCCTTAAGCTCTGGAATTCCCTCTCTGAACCTCTCTGCCTCTCTACCTCTATCTCCCCCTTTACGATGCTCCTTAAATCCTACCTCTTTGACTAAGCTATTAGTCAGTTGTCCTAATATCTCCTTGTGTGGCTTGGTGTCAAATTTTGTCTGATAACACTCCTGTGAAGCGCCTTGGGACGTCCTACTGTATGGGGAAACTGTTTCCATTTATGGGTGTGTCCAGAACAAAGGGATCATGAATATAAGATAGCCACTAACAGATCAAAAAAATAATTTTGTAGGAATATCTTTACATAGAAAATGGTGAGAATGTGGAACTTACTACCACATGGAATGGTTGAAGTAGAAGGCATTGGCACATTTAAGGGGAGGCTTGATGTATTCATGAGGGAGAAAGGATTAGAGGGCTACGGGAGTAGAGTGGGAAAAGGTAATTAGAATGGGTGGAGGCTCGTGTGGAGTATAAACACTGGTTTGGATCAGTTGGGCTGAATGGCCGGTTTCTGTGCGGTAGATTCTATGGGCTGAATTTTCCGGGGTGGTAGCGGGCAAGATCAGTGGTGGGTCGGGTGCTAAAGTTTTTATTTTTGACAGAGGGTCGGGAACCCACTGTCATCTCGCTCCCACACCCCTTTCCCCCAGCCGTACCCATCATCGTGGAGCTGACCTGACCCAATTGAGATGATTAGCAGGTAGTTTACAGGCACTTAAGAGCCTATTTTCAGTTCATTTTTAAATTTCCCTGCATGGCCGTGGGGATTCAACCATCTCAGGAACCACATCTGTCAACCTGAGGTGGCAATTTCATGGCCACTGCTCCAGTTGATTGCTTGACATCATGAAAAACAAGCCAAAATAAAATCATGTTGATTACATCAACTAAGAGATTGATGAAGATTCTGTTCTACTTGAAAAGCTACTGGTAATTGTTAATTCAGAAATTCCTGAAGGGATGTGAGTGCTGAGGGCTCCCATCCTACCCTGGATGGTGAGGGAAATACACTGGCCATTCTTGGCTGTTGCGTTCCAACTCAACAATAATCGCAGCGAATTGATCTGCACTATAAAATGACATATACCATTGCAATAAATTTGTGTGTTGTTTCTGTCATGTATTCAACTATTATTGTAACCCATGTATAAGCTGACCTAAGTTGTACACCTTGAGAGCATTGACCACAAGGGGGTGAACTTGTGGGAGACACTCCTAACCTGGACTTTCAGGTATAAAAGGGGAAGCTTCACCCACCTTCATCACTTGAGGTCTTGGTAATAAAGGTAACTGGTCACAGAGTGACTGTCTCTCAAGTATGGGCCTCGTGTGCATTTATACTGTATAGTAAGTTCATATCATTGGCAACGAGAAACTGGGATTTAAACCACGCGAGCATGGCCACTAGCAGCACAGAAGAGAGGTACTGTGTTGGTGATGATTGGGATGACTTTATTGAGAGACTACAGCAAAGTTTTGTCACTGAGGAATGGTTGAGACAGGATTCGGCCGACAAATGCAGGGCTCATCTCCTGACGGTTTGTGGATCCAGAACGTACTCCCTGATGAAGGACCTTCTAGCGCCAGAGAAGCCGGCTGACAAGACATTCGAACAGTTCAGTAAGTTGATCGGGGAACACCTTAAACTGGTGAGCAGCATGCACATGGCGAGACACCGGTTTTACACGCACTGGCAGCGAGAAGGGCAAAGTGTTCCTGACTTCGTGGCAGATCTCCGGCGACTGGCGAGCCTATGTAAGTTCTCAGATGCATGCAGAGCAGAGATGCTGCGAGACTTTTTTATTGAGGGCATCGGGCACATTGGGGCTTTCAGGAAACTGATTGAGACCAAAAACTTGACCTTGGAAGCGGCGGCTCTGATAGCCCAGACATTTATCTCAGGGGTGGAAGAGACCAGAATGATGTATGACAAAAATCTTGGCTCAAATGCGGCAAACGGCCAGGGAGTCAACATTGTTAACACGGCATACAGTTCTCCAGGCAGACAAGGGCAATCGGACATGCCCCAGCATGTAGTCGAACCCAAAGGGAGAATTCAACAGAGACAATGGCTAGCTGAACGGCGATTCATGCCATCGCAATGGACAATGCGGCCAGTGATGGGGCCATCAACACCTGTTAATGGTGCACTTAAGGACAGTTACAGAGACAGTCAGAGATGATCGACTGGAAATGGACCTTTTGTTTCCAACAACGGGGCCTCCAGCTCATGCTGGAGGTGTGGAGGCAAACACCCAGTCGTAGCGTGCAGGTATCAGCAATATACCTGCAGAAACTGCAACACCTTAGCGGTCACTTGGCGCGCATGTGCAGGAAGCCTGCAGCCAGGTTGATGTACGAGGAGGACGGGGCCGATGTAAACCCTACGAAGCCAAATGAATACTGGGGAAAATCGCTGGAAGCTGAAGTTCAGTGAGTTCATGTGGAGCACATATACAGTTCATATACCAGGATGCCACCGATAATGATGGAAGTGCTCCTCAATGGCATCCCAGTATTAATGGAGCTAGACACGGGGGCCAGTCAGTCCCTGATGAGTATCAAACAGTTCAAAAGGTTGTGGGTGTCCAAGGCCAGGAGGCCAAAATTATTGCCGATTGACGCACAGCTACGGACATATACAAAGGAGATCATTCCGGTGCTAGGCAGCACCACGGTAGTCGTGACCCACAAAGATTCGGAGAACAGGTTGTCACTCTGGACTGTCCCGGGGTCGGTCCCGCACTACTGGGGAGGAGTTGGCTTGCTGTCATGAACTGGAAATGGGGCGATGTCAATGCAATTTCTTCTGTGGAGCGAGTATCATGCTCACAGGCCCTGGACAAATTTGACTCATTATTTCAACCCGGCATCGGCACTTTCATGGGGGCCAAGGTAGTGATTCACATAAACTCGGACGCCAGGCCAGTACACCACAAGGCCAGAGCAGTGCCATACGTGATGCGGGAAAAGATAGAATGCGAATTGGACCGCCTGCTGAAGGAAGGCATCATCTTGCCAGTCGAATTCAGTGACTGGGCGAGCCCGATCGTGCCGGTGCTCAAGGCAGATTGGTCGGTCAGGATATGTGGCGATTACAAGGCCACCATCAATCGGGTGTCACTCCAAGACCAGTACCTGCTACCGAGAGCGGAGGACCTCTATGCGATGCTATCCGGTGGCAAACTTTTTTCAAAATTGAACCTGACCTCAGCTTACATGACCCAGGAGCTGGCGAGTGAGTCGAAGAAGCTGACCACCATCACGACACACAAGGGGTTGTTTGAGTTTAACAGATGTCCATTCGGGATTCGTTCGGCCGCCGCGATCTTTCAGCAAAATATGGAAAGCCTCCTCAAGTCGATTCCAAGGACGGTGGTTTTTCAAGACGACATCCTCATCACGCGATACTGAAGTACACCATCACAACCTGGAGGAGGTGCTACGCAGACTGGACCGGGTAGGGCTGCAACTGAAAAAGGCGAAGTGCATTTTCTTAGCTCCAGAGGTAGAATTCCTGGGGAGGAGGGTAGCAGCAGATGGGATCAGACCTACTGCATCCAAAATGGAAGCGATCCAGAGAGCACCCAGACCCCGTAACACAACAGAGCTGCGTTCGTTCCTGGGCTCCTGAACTATTTTGGTAACTTTCTTCCCAAATTGATCACGCTGTTAGAGCCGCTACACGTGCTCCTACGCAAAGGTCGTAATTGGGTCTGGGGGGACAGCCAGGAAAGGGCTTTTGATAGAGCATGCAATTTGTTATGCTCCAACAAACTGTTAACGTGATATGACCTGTGTAAGAAACTTATTTTAACGTGCGATGCGTCGTCCTATGGGGTCGGGTGTGTGTTGCAGCATGTGAATGCCAATGGTCAGTTACAGCCGATAGCTTATGCCTCCAGAAGTCTGTCCCAGGCAGAAAGGGGCTATGGGATGGTAGAAAAGGAAGTGCTAGCATGTGTATTTGCAGTAAAAAAAATGCACCAGTACCTGTTTGGCAGGAAATTTGAGCTGCAGACACATCACAAACCCCTAACATCCTTTTTGGCCAACAACAAGGCCATAAATGCAAATGCATCGGCCCGCATACAGAGGTGAGCACTTACGTTAGCCGCCTATGACTACACAATTCGGCACAGACCGGGCACTGAAAACTGCGCCGATGCACTCAGCAGGCTCCCACTAGCCACCACTGAGGGGGCAACTGAGCATGATGCTGAGATGGCTGTTGAACCTTTCGAAAGCGAAGGCTCACCTGTGATAGCCCGTCAGATTAAAGTCTGGACAAATAAAGACCCGCTACTGTCTTTAGTCAAGAAATGTGTTCTGACTGGTGACTGGGCAGCCACATACAGGGCATGCCCTGAGGAATTTAAACCGTTACATAGGCGCAAAGATGAACTCTCGATTCAGGCCGATTGCCTACTGTGGGGAAACCGAGTAGTCATGTCCCAGATGGGCAGAGAGGTGTTTATCAGAGAACTTCACAATGAGCACCCGGGCATTGTCATGATGAAGGCAATTGCCAGGTCACACGTTTGGTGGCCAGGGATAGATACAGACCTGGAACTTTGTGTTAGTAGGTGCAACACATGTGCTCAGTTGGGCAACGCACTCAGGGAAGCCCCCGTTAGCCCCTGGTCCTGGCCCGCCAAGCCATGGTCACACATCCATGTGGACTATGCAGGTCCTTTCATGGGAAAAATGTTTTTGGTTGTAGTAGACGCCTACTCCAAATGGATTGAGTGTGCCATTTTAAATTCAAGCACATCCTCTGCCACGGTAGAAAGTCTATGGGCATTGTTCGCCTCCCATGGTCTACTGGACGTCTTGGTCAGCGACAATGGCCCGTGCTTCACAAGCACTGAATTCCAGGACTTCATGGCAGGCAATGGAATCAACCATGTCAGAACGGCACCGTTCAAGCCGGCCTCAAATGGCCAGGTAGAACGAGCAGTGCAGATAATCAAACAGGAGATGCTCAGAATCCAAGGGGGTTCCCTACAAAGCCGCTTATCACGCCTCCTGTTGGCCAATAGATCCCGACCACACTCGCTCTCAGGAGTTCCACCCACAGAGCTGCTAATGAAAAGGACGCTCAAAATCAGGTTATCCCTTATACACCCCACTATCCACTATGAAAGAAATTGTTGAGAGCAGGCGTCAGTCACAATGTGACTACCATGACAGGAATGCGAGGGCGCGATGTATTGATGTCAATGACCCTGTTTTTGCCCTTAATTACGCTGCAGGGCCCAAATGGCTTGCAGGCACTGTGATTGCCAAAGAGGGGAATAGGGTTTTGGTAGTTAAACTTACCAATAGACAAATCTGCCCCAAACACGTGGATTAAACTAAAAGGAGACTCAGCAACCCCATAGAAGAAGCAGAGGAAGAACATGACGTAGAGTTTACTCCACCACAGGTGACCGAACACCGGAACCAAGTGGAGGAGAGCCCAGTCACCGTGGGCAGTCCAGACAGGCCTGAGGCACCGCAAAAGCAGACACTCAGGCCAGCGCCCTGTTGGAGCGGATTTTTGGACATATACTTGACTAGTATATGGGACCAAACATTTGTTTTTATTTTCCCCTTTAATGAATTTTGTAAGGGACAATACTGATGCATTATGCTTTATATTAAAAAAAACACAGTTAGACTTCAAGGTATGCTGGCCTTGAGTTATGGAGATAGGAAAGTGAGATAATGAATGACTGGAGAGATAAGTGGGGGTATGTTTGTCTATACCGGTGCCAAAAAGCCTGCATTTGTTTATAATGCCCTGTCACAATGCGAGGCTGGTTTATATCAAGAGCTCAGCCTTGGATAGTAATTGTATGAAAAGCTTTGTAAACCTTGTAATGCGATGATTAGACTTAAGGACTAGTGCTAAAGCATGTGATGTAAAGTGACGTAATTTGTAAGATAAAAGAACCTCACTGGAGATACCAAATTGAGAAGCTGGTTCAGAGACAGGGGTCTCTAACACTTCTCCCAAAGCTTTGTCTCCGATTTAATAAACCTCTCTTTATCTATTATACAGTCTCGGAAATATTTTTCCAGAACAAAATGGCGTCACGAACAGGATACTGTCCGATCAGACATGATCACTTAAGACAGTATCTGGAATCTGGTGTTAGAGACTGAAAACAGAGGTGTACGGGCACAACGGGATAGTGTATAAGATACGAGTAAGTAGATAGCGGGAAGAGGCTGACTAACCAGTTTGAGTTGTCCCTTTAGTAAATAAGGTCGGTGCGGAAGGGAACTGATCGATCCAACCTAGAGCCAAAACTCCGGTGGTAAGGAAACACGCGAGCATTGTTGCGAAGACAAAGGGTCTCCACAGAGTAGTCGTGGCTGTGAGTATTACAGAAACAAAGGGAAACGTCCGAGACTGGCGAACATGGAAGGTAAGGAAGGGAATGTAAAACGCGGGCTGCCCGGGTCATTAATTAATTCCTATCATTAATTGTAACTTGCGTAATTACGTAATTCCATAAAAAAGCTGATAGTGACTATCTTAAGTGACATATGGATCCAGACATAAGCTTTGTTGAATGAAGAGAGACTTTTGTGAGTGTCTATTTTGAATGAAGAGAGTACTTGAGTGATTTAGACTGCAGAATGAATGAAAGCCTGTTTGGGAAGGTGTGGAGTTGCCTGCCTGTTTTAGCTCCACCCACTCTTTCCAAACAGAGTGAAAATTTTTTTTAACCCTTCGTTGTGTTGTCCTGTATGTGGGAAGTTTAAGAAACTGTGAACCTTATGATATGACATTTTAAGTTGAAAACGAAGGTTTGGATATATTTGGATGATAAGTTACGGAGCTAGGAAATGCACAAAGGATAGGTTTGTTGAGTAAAAGATAAAAAAATACATGGTCCCAGTAGTAAAAAAAAAAGAATTTATTTGACACGCTGACTTACTTGTCGAAAGAAAACATGCAATTGGGTTGAAAAATTTAGTCTAGGAATGAGATAAAGAATGCCTTTTAAAACGCTCCCATTTTCCTTTGTGTAAAACCTTGACACGAAAGCTTCTAGCTCAGTAAAAAAAAAAGAGTTTTAAATTTAGAAATACCTTCAGGGATCAGGTCAAACTCCTGGGCGAGTGGTGAGCTATCTGTGAAGGTGTAAAAGGGACTTTTGAAAAAGACTAAAACAGTAAGCTTTAGCAGTTTAGAAAAGAAAAAGATAAAGCAGGAAAAGGTCTCTGCCACGGGAACAGGAGGAGGGCAGAAAAGGGGGACTTGCCATAATTGTGGAAAACCGGGTCATTTTGCCAGGGAATGCAAAGGGAAAGGCAGTGAAAAGCAATGTACATATTGTGGTAAGAAAGGGCACCTGGAAGCGACATGCTATGGTAAAAATGACTATCCTAATAAGGCAAGGACTCTGTCAGAACAGGAATACCAGAAGTGGCAGGCGTACAAAGCCACCCGGTGATGTCCGGCAGCCCCTGTACAAAGTAAAAAGGAGGGAAGGATATATGTGTCTGCACTAGTAGGGGGCCAACAGTGTGAGATGCTAGTGGACACGGGAGCCTCAATATCCATTACCAATATGCCACTTCCCGTCACCGACAAGAAGGCTCTGATAAACGGAATAGATGGACGGCCCACACTGGCCTACCTGAGCACCACCCAATTGGTGGAAAGTGATAACTTATATATACCCATGAGATTTTACGTATGCAAGAATCGTGAGGGAACAATATTGGGGAATGATGTAATGAGGGAATTTAAGGCCCTGATTGATTGCGGCAAGGGGAAACTGACATGGCCAAAGGCAGATGGCAGTAAGGGAGATTTAGGACAGATAGCCCACCATGTGGAAAGTATAGGTGTAGCTACAGCCACAAAAACTGACTGGCTTATCGGGACTGGAGGGTATGGAGGCATATGTGCCTCTGTGCTCGGGGTCTGGGCACAGACAAAATTGGATACTGGAAAGGCGAAGATGGATCCTATTAAAGTCCCTGGACCACCTCATAAACCACACCGACAATACCCTATAAGACCTGAAGCTAGAACAGCGGGTGTAGAAATAGTAAAAAGGCTAGTGGAAAAGGGTATCTTAAAAGAAACAGTTAGCACCACTAACTCCCCAACATGGCCGGTAGGGAAACCAGATGGGAGTTATAGACTCACTATCGACTACACTGCCCTTAACAAGGTCACCCCAAAATTACACCCGATAGTGGCCAGCCCCTCCACATCCTTAATGGATTATCCCCTGAATATAAGATCTTTACATCCTGGACATAGCCAATGGTTTTTGGGCCCTTCCCCTCGACCCAGAATCACAAGAAAAATTTGCCTTCACGGTGGAGGATAAACAATATACTTGGACCCGATTACCACAAGGATTCCATAATAGTCCTGCCATATTCCATCGAGTCATGAGTGATATACTAAAACAAATAGAGGTACCGGCAGGAAATAGTATTTTACAATATGTCGACGACATATTAATAGACTCAGAAACCAAGGAAGGACATCAGGCAACCCTATACTTAGTATTAAGGGCTCTGGAAACGGCGGGCCTTAAGGTTAACCCCAAAAAGGCCCAGGTAGGGAAATCCCAGGTCCTGTACCTAGGGTACTGCCTCTCAAAGGGACTGAAAGAAATGCCCTCGGATAGGAAAAAGGCTGTCAAGGACATGCCTAGACCAGTAACGGTAAGCGGGGTGAGGAAGGTACTGGGCCACTTTAATTACAGCCGGAACTTTATCACTGGAGATACCAAATTGAGAAGCTGGTTCAGAGACAGGGGTCTCTAACACTTCTCCCAAAGCTTTGTCTCCGATTTAATAAACCTCTCTTTATCTATTATACAGTCTCAAAATATTTTTCCACAACAGCCCAATAACCGGAGCCCCAACTCAGGCGTTCTACAAGGGAGCGTAAACCATCAGAGAGACTTAACCTGTGATCCCAATAAGACTTTGCAGGGGAGGTGATGTCATGTATTCAACTATCATTGTTACCCATGTATAAGCTGACCTAAGTTGTATACCTTGAGAACATTGACCACAAGGGGGACTTTCAGGTATAAAAGGGGAAGCTCCACCCACCTTCACCACTTGAGGTCTTGGCAATAAAAGTTACTGGTCACAGAGTGACCTTCTCTCAAGTATGGGCCTCGCGTGCATTTATATTGTATAGTAAGGACATATCAGTTTCAGGTCAGGTTTTTCTCTCATTATACTGCGATTGTCCAGTTACACATTAAATCATGTCATCAACCACAACAATGTCATTCTCTTCACTCATTCCACTGGTTCAATTTGCATTTAGTCCCTGAATTTAACGAATTAAATTTTTCAGTCTGAGACTTTGGGGGTGAATTTCTGTGGAGGTTCTCTCACAACAGAAGAGCTGCAGAAATCCCAGAAAACACATCAGCACCACTTACACCGTTGGTCAGGGTTTCTGCAGCTCTTCCGCTGAACTTACATACGATTGTAAATCCACCCCTTTACAATTGCATTTTAAATCTGGTTAATTTTATATATTATCTATACACACACATGTTTTATTTGTTCCAATTACTGATACAAAGCTCTCGAGATTTGTGACATTGGATCTGATTTTCGTGAGAGAGGTAATGAGTTCAGACTGGATGGAAACTTGTGTAAAGACTTGCAGCATGATGAGTCTGTTGTGGAAATGCAGTGAGGAAGAGCTTGTGGCTGAGGGAAGATATCTCTGTAAGGTGGGAGCTTTTACTGTACATTGAAGCTATCAACTCAACAGCTGATTCAATGGCCACTGAACACCTGCCTCAGCTTAACAGACGTGATCTTTGAGCAGCAAGTACCCCGTGGGCGAGCACGTAAAATCAAATGGTGAGCTCAAATGTATTCTTAATGATCTCTAAACAAGGTCATAATGATCTGCATTGGGTCCCCCGCCGGTGCGTGCCAGGTCTGCTCAGTGCTGATAAACACAACCATGGGAAAGACGCATAACGGCGGCTTCACAGCGGGGTCCCGACCCCCTGGGGGAAAAAAACACTTTCCTACTTTCCCTGCCATCAATCGCGCCCGCTGATCCGCTGGAAAATCACGGCCTAAATCACCAAAAACTTCCGAATGTACTTTTTTATTATGTTCTTAATCATATTTGTAGATGGTGTCATATTACTTAATGATAATATTATTTAAATATTT
The DNA here is from genome assembly GCF_044704955.1 of Pristiophorus japonicus. Classification (NCBI taxonomy): domain Eukaryota; kingdom Metazoa; phylum Chordata; class Chondrichthyes; family Pristiophoridae; genus Pristiophorus; species Pristiophorus japonicus. The sequence goes on along the minus strand of NC_091983.1, from coordinate 72,744,216 downwards.
ATTTGTCACTCATATATAACTTTTATTATATTATTGTAAAGATTCAACACCCACTGTGTTAGATTAAACTTCAAATAATAATAATAACTTTTATTTATATGTTGCCTTTAACGTAGTAAAACATCCAAAGGTGCTTCATTCACAACAGTGTTACAGACAAAGGGATAAATTTGATACCGAGCCAAAGAAGAAATTAAGGCAGATGACCAAAAGCTTGTTTAAAGAGGTAGGTTTTAAGGAGCGTCTTAAAGGAGGAAAGAGAGATAGAGAGGCGGAGAGGTTTAGGGAGGGAGTTCCAGAGCTTAGGCTCCAGGCAGCTGAAGGCATGGCCACCGATGGTTGAGCCATTATAATGAGGGATGTTCAAGAGGCCAGAATTTGAGGAGCGCAGACATCTTGTGGGGTTGTGAGGCTGAAAAAGCTTACAGAGATAGGAAGGGGCAAGTTCATGGAATGATTTGTAAAGAAGGATGAGAATTTTGAAATCGTGGCGTTATTTAACTGGGAGCCAGAAAGCACAGGGGTGATGGGTGATCTTGACAGTGCGGGTTAGTACACGGGCTGCTGAGTTTTGGATGACTTCAAGTTTACGTAGTGTAGAATGTGGGAGGCCGACCAGGAATGAGTTGGAGTAGTCCAGTCTAGAGGTAATAAAGGCATGAATGAGGATTTCAACAGCAGAAGATCTAAGGCAGGGACAGAGGCGGGCAATGTTACGGAGGTGGAAAAAGGCGGTTTTAGTTATGCCGTGGATATGTGGCTGGAAACTAAGTTCAAGTTCAAATATGACACCTAGGTTGCGAACAGTCTTGTTCACCCTCAGATTGATGCTAGGGAGAGGGATGGAATCAGCGGTTAGGGAACGCAGTTTGTGGCGGGTACCAAAGATAATGGCTTTGGTCTTCCCAATATTTAATTGGAGAAAATTTCTGCTCATCCAGTACTGGATGTTGGACAAGCAATCTGACAATTTAGGTACCAAGCAAAAGTTGACAGAAGTGGTGCAGAGGTAGAGCTAATGTGGCCATGGTCCCTTTAAATCTACCGGTTCAAAATGTATCATCAATGATGTCACCAAACCCGCTCCATCTCATTGGGCCAGGTAATGCGCTGGGTGGGCTTAATAAGGTAAGTTCATTTTCAACAGCTGGATGGAGCCAACAGCAGGGTGGTGACCCGCCACGGATGCCAGACCGTCGAGGTAGGCAAAATTACGGCCTATGTAATTCTATGTAAACAAAACAGAAAATGCTGGGAACACTCAGCAGATCAGGCAACATCTGAGGTGAGAGAAACATAATTACCGTTTCAGGTAGAAAGGTTCATCTCAGTATTTTGCTTTTGTAATTCTATGTAAAATTCTAAAATTTGACACTGCTTATCCTCAGCACTGCAGATAAGGAAGAACCATGGGCCAGTCCAACCCTGACTCTCAAAATCAGGGTTATAATAATGCACAAAATAATCTTTGTCTCCTGCACTTCTCGCATATGATTATTCATTTCAGTTTTTTCTATTCTTGATTTATATTTCATGTTACGTGAATTGTCCTTGGTGATTTGGCAGGCACAAGAGAGACTATATGTGAACTACATTTGCATAACCTTGGCCAAGGACGTAATAAATTACGTTTCCTTTTAAAATCAGGTCACTTGTTTTAAAAAGCTCTTCAGGTTCGGTGGTGGAAGAAAGCCGCTGCCTGATGTAAGACAAATGATCTACTGCGGTCTGAAGCAGTACATGCATTTAATAGAGCATGGACAGCACTTTATTAATCAGAATAATAAGAAAGAATGGTATGAAATAGAGGCTGTTTGAACTATCCTGTCTGCCTTTTCAAACGCAATTACAGAAGAGAGCTGAATGATGCCAGCCTAGCATGAGGCCACAATGGTAATAACCTTTGGACCAAAGCTGGATGAAAGAGGATGATGATGATGATGAGCTGAGATAGCAGTCATTAATTAACCCTATATTAGAAATCACATGAGAAGGATTGAGGGCAGAAAATCTACCTGTAATGATCTCCACGTGCAATTTAATAAGAAATATCGACTCTCTTACTTTGGAATTCGTTTAAATTTTTTTAAAGTTAAATAGTAACTTTTTGTCATTTTTTATACTGAGAAAATTACTTACTGTGTTTCCTTTGTGTCAATTTTATAATTTACAAATCATTACTATCCCCCACAATATATAATGAGAAAGATAAAAAGACTCGTCTTTCACGACCACCAGATGTCTCAAAGTGCTTTATAGACAATGAAGTACTTTTTGAAGTGTAGTCACTGTTGCAAAGCGACAACCAATTTGTGCACAGCAAGCTCCCACAAACAACAATGTGATAATGACCAGAATCTGTTTTGTTATGTTGATTGATAAATATTGGCTGGGACATTCCTCTGCTCTTCTTCAAAATAGTGCCATAGGATCTTTCACGTTCATCTGAGAGCAGATTGGACCTCGGTTTAACATCTCATCCAAAAGACAGTACCTCTGACAGTGCAGCACTCCTTCAGCACTGGAGTGTCAGCCTAGATTTTTGTGCTTAAGTCTCTGGAGTGGGATTTGAGCCCACAACATTCTGATTCAGCAGCAAGAGTGCTACCCACTGAGCTACTGGCTGACAATAAGAGTTTGCCAAAGTAAGGGTTAATTGTTTAAACTTTTCCAGCACAGACAAGACTTCAATAAATATGGACAAAAGGAGAATAATGTGTCTTTGTACTTTTAATAGCAGTAAAAAGATGACTTTAAGGATTCTAATTTTTTTATTGCTGCCAAGGTCCAACTTACCACTTCTAACAACTTGTACACACTGAGCCATGAGGGAGCCACATTGCAATTCAGCTGTTACACAATTTCAAACCTTGCCTAACTGCTTGTGGATACACATTGAGGTGATTCTTCCAAGTTCATATTGGCAGCAAAGTATCTCACCCGCCACCAGTGCAGACTCTGACATTTTAGGTAATTCTCATATTGCTCACGAAGATCTTGGCCCCAAAATTACTACCAATCCACTCCACTAGCAGAACCTCTGCCTGCCCTAGCACTAAGCCAGAAACCCCATCCCAATCCTGGGATGGGAGTCAGTTGCATGGCTGGGACAGGCTGCCAGTGCTAGTAAGGGTGCATCAGCTGTATCCACCCTGGCCCCGACTTGAACTACTTTTTGAAAGGTGGAACAGTGTTAAGTCACTCTACCTGAAATTTTGGGGCCCTCAGATCCAATATTCAGTATAAAATGATGTCATCAGTAACATAAACAACAGAAATCTTAACTGTCACTTGAGAAGGAATCCACAAAAATTGAGTTGTGTTGGAGACCGGTCGATTGGTTTTCCATTCCAGTGCTGTTTCAATTTTCTTCATGCTCTGGTAATGTCTGGCATTCTGGCCTGCATGGATTTTTATGACCTGACTGCAAAACTGAAAGGTGCAGAATGTACATATTGGATGCATGCTAAAAGCGCCCAAAAATTCAGTGTTTTTTTTTAGCATACTCAGTTTAGTTTGAAGAAATTTTAAATGTAAGGATTTTATAGTCACCTTCCTGGATTAGACTGATAATCAGCAAATATGAGTGATCAGTCTTTAATGTTTGTTTGAAAAAGGACTAGGAGAGGACAAATAGCTTTCTGAACATGCAAACGGCTTGAACTGCAATCTTAAAGTGTCTTACTTACCGAGCAGAGGGCCTTCAAAATAACGGAATAGTAGAGCACAATAGGAGAGTCAGGAAGGGACTTATCTCCATGTTGGTAATCTGAGCAAACACTAATAGAAATACATACTTACTATTATCAATTATAGAAGAAAACAGTATTCTGTTTCTTCTGACTGTTGTTACTTTGTTTGACCCTGCACTTCTAACAAACATTTAACTATTTAGTGTGTTTCTTGGGGAATGGTCTGGTGTCCCTGTGATGACCCAAATATTTCTAGGCAGTAACCCAGCATCAACCGTTTATAGACCTGTCCATCATTCAGCACACTACTGTCAGCAGAAAATGGAACAAGAGATCAATATCTGACACTTTGGGGGAAAAATTGGGTAGAGCCCTGCTTGGGTAACTCTTGAGGTGCGGGACTTTGCACCAGGCACAGAGGTGTCACCTCTCTCTCTCTCTCTCTCTCTCTCTCTCTCTCGAATTTGGGGTTACCCCACCCCCCTCCCCCCCAAAAGGAAGTGATGCACAAAATAACACACTCCACTTCCTTCTGGGGTGGCAGTGGGGCGGACAAATTAGGAGCGGGGCGCAGCACTACGCACTGGGACGAGTAGGAGGGGCTCTTCCCTTAATTAAAGGGAAGGGCCCAAGCTGTAAACTCTGCATTAATGAAATGGTCCTACCTGGCCTACCGGGGAGTGGGAGTGATGTGCCAACAGCCAGGCACTCAAGCACAGTGCTGGACTGACCGATCAAAGCACGATAAAATCAGAGGAATTTTTTTTTAAAGGCCCACACCTCCCCTTTAATTTGCCGCCCTGTGAGCCGTCAACTGCCTGTTACGCATCCCCTGAAGCTGTTGCTGTCATCGCCCAGCGCAGCTTCAGGGGGCGATACCCAATTTAGGTTCCGGGCCACTAATGGGGAGTTGCGCACGGTGATGACATCATCATTGCTGGCACAGCGGAGTGGGGCGCGATGGGCTACTGCCGCCATTAAACTCCCGCCAAATTTAGTGGGAGTCGTTAGCGGTGCCGTGCCCGGGGGAAAAGTCATTTTCACCCCACCGCAATACTAGGCCTCTGAATTTAAACTCTCTGTTTATACAGGAACAGTAATAGGCCATTCAGACCATCAAGCCTGTTCCACCATTCAATCAGATCATAGCTGATCGGTACCTCAACTCCATTTACTTGCCTTTGCTCCATATTCCTCGATTAGATCCCTCGAGCCTGTCCCACCATTCAATTAGATCATGGCTGAACTGTATCTTAACTCCATTTTACCCGAACTTTGCTCCGTATCCCTTGATACACTCACCTAATAAAAATCTGTTGATCTTAGTCTTGATGTCTATTGTACCAGCATCCACGGCCTTTTGGGTGTGTGAGTTTCAGATTTCCATTTTCCTTTCTGAGTTCACTCCTAAATAGCCTAGCTCTAATTTTAAGATTATCTGCCCTTGTTCTAGATTTCCCCCAGCAGAGGAAATAGTTTCTCTCTATCTACCCTATGCAATCCTTTTATTATCTTAAACACTTTGATTAGATCACCCCCCCAATCTTCTAAACTCAAGGGAATACAACCCAATTGTATGCAACATGTCCTTATAATTTAACCCTTTAAGCCCCGCTATGATTCTGGTGAATCTTCCATCTAATATTGATAAATATTGCCCAGTATATTAAGGATACGGATTTGTGCAGAGTGGTGGTGGGGGGCGGTGGGGCACACATATGGCTTTCGTAACATGAAAGTCAGGCCATTACTCTGCAAACTGCAACTATTGACCAAGGTGAAGTTATCTCGACTTGAGTGAACAGAAATGCATCCAAAGCCAGTGATTCGCCAGGGAAGCAATGGCAGACTTGTGCAACATTCCTCAGGATGACTTCATGCCACACTCCAGAGCAGGCACAGCATTGCCAGTGGTTGTGAAGGTCACTACAGCCCTTAGCATTTTTGCCTCAGTCTTTTTTCAGGCTGATGGCAGGAATATCAGTAACATCAGTCAGCCTGCAGTCCACAGGTGGAGCTGAGTAAGTAGTTACATCATATTTTGCATGGTCAAAACCAGGAGAAACCCCTAAGACTTTCCCAAATGGCAGGATTTCCCATGATACAGGGCGTGATGAATCATATGCATGTAATCCTATGTGCACCTGCACACAATAGTGGGTCACACATGAAGTGGCAGGAGTACCGCTCAGTTAATGTGCAGCTGATATCTGACCATCTGCACAGGATAATGTAGATGAATGCATCCTCTTCTGGCAGCACTCATGGCGCATTAATTCGAAGGCAGTCTACCATGTCGACTGAATGGTGGTGTGGGGGGTGCAGTCTTGGATTTACTTTTGGGGAATGAAGCTGGGCAGGTTGAAAAGGTATTAGTGGGAGAGCATTTGGGCGCCAGTGACCATAATTCAGTCAGATTCAAGTTGGTTATGGATAAGGACAAGAATGGGCCTGGAATAAAAGTTCCGAATTGGGGAAAAGCTAATTTTGCTAAGTTAAGGAGTGATTTGGACATAGTGGACTGGAAAAGTTACTTGTGGGTAAATCAGTGTCGGAACAGTGGGATGCATTCAAGGAGGAGATTTGGAAGACTCAGGCCAAACATGTGCACTTAAAGAAAAAGGCTGAGAAAAATAATTCTAGAGCCCTAGGGATGTCTCGGGACATACAGGGAAGGATTAAGAAAAAAAGGGACGTTTATGTCGTATACCAACGGCTAAATAGTATAGAATCTTTAGAGGAATATAGAAAGTTAAGAGGCAAAATTAAAAAGAATATTAGGAATGCTAAGAGAGAGCACAAGAAATTCTTGGCCAGTAAAATTAAGGAAAACCCTAAGATGTTCTATAAATATATTAAGAGTAAGAGGGTAATTAAAGAAAGGGTAGGGCCCATTAGAGACCATGAGGGTAATCTTTGAGTGGAAGCGGAAGATATAGGTCGGGTTCTTAACAAGTACTTTGCATCTGTTTTCACAAAGGAAAGGGGCCATGCAGATACTGCTATCGAGGAGGAGTGTGATATTTTGGATGAAATAAATATAGTGAGAGAGGAAGTATTAAGGGGTATAGCAGCTTTGAAAGTAGATAAGTCCCCAGGCCTGGATGAAATGCATCCCAGGCTGTTGAGCGAAGTAAAAGAGGAAATAGAAGAGGCCTTGACCATCATTTTCCACTCCTCTTTGGATCTGGGCATGGTGCCAGAGGATTGGAGTACTGCTAATGTAGTACTCTTGTTTAAGAAGGGAGAAAGGGATAGGCTGAGTAATTACAGGCCTGTCAGCCTAACCTCGGTGGTGGGAAAATTATTGGAACAAATCCTGAAAGACAGGATAAATCTACATTTGGAAAGGCAAGGATTAATTAGGGACAGTCAGCACAGATTTGTTAAGGGAAGATCGTGTTTGATTAACTTGATTGAATTTTTTGAGGAGGTAACCAAGACGGTCGATGAGGGTAGTGCGTACAATGTAGTGTATGTGGATTTTAGCAAGGCTTTTGATAAGGTCCCACATGGTAGACTGGTCACGAAGGTTAAAGCCCATGGAATACAGGGCAAAGTGGCAAGTTGGATCCAAAATTGGCTTGGAGGTAGGAAGCAAAGGGTAATGATTGATGGATGTTTTTGTGACTGGAAGGATGGTTCCAATGGGGTTCCGCAGGGCTCAGTACTGGGTCCCTTGCTTCTTGTGGTACATATCAACGATTTAGATTTGAATATAGGAAGTATCATTAAGAAATTTGCAGATGACACTAAAATTGGTTGTGTTGTTGATAATGAAGCAGACAGAAATGGGCTGCAGGAGGATATCAATCTATTGGTCAGCTGGGCAGAGCAGTGGCAAATGGAATTTAATTCAGAGAAGTGTGAGGTGATGCACTTTAGGAAGGCTAATAAGGAAAGGGTATACACATTAAGTGGTAGGCCACTTAATAGTGTAGATTAACAAAGGGACCCTGGAGTGCTTGTCCACAGATCCCTGAAAGTAGCAGGCCAGGTGGATAAGGTGGTTAAGAAGGCATACGGCATGCTTGCCTTTATTGGCTGAGACATAGAATATAAGAGCAGGGAGGATAAGCTTGAATTGTATAACATTTTGGTAAGGCCACAGCTGGAATATTGTGTGCCGTTCTGGTCACCGTATTATAGGAAGAACGTGATTGCACTGGAGAGGGTGCAGAGGAGATTTACTAGGATGCTGCCTGGAATGGAGAATTTTAGTTATGAGGACAGATTGGATAGGCTGGGTTTGTTCTCATTGGAACAGAGGAGGTTGAGAGGAGACCTCATTGAGGTGTACAAAATATTGAGGGGCCTGGACATAGTGAGGGCCTATTTCCATTGGTGGAGGAGTCTATTACTAGGGGGCAAAGTTTTAAGGTGGTTGGTGGAAGGTTTAGAGGGGATTTGAGGGAGGGCTTCTTTATGCAGAGGGTTGTGGGGATCTGGAACTCGCTGCCTGGAAGAGTGGTGGATGCAGAAACCCTCACCACTTTTAAGAAATGGTTGGATGGGCACTTCAAGTGCAGTAACCTGCAGGGTTACGGACCTGGAGCTGGTAATTGGGATTAGACTGGATGACCTTTTGTTGGACAGCGCAGATATAATGGTAAGTACTGTAGGGAATAGAATACGGCCAAGGTTAATCTCCTGGACTAGTTTCAATCACCTGGATGGGTCAGAGAGGAATTTTCCCAGATTTTTTTCTCCCTAAATTGGCCTCAGTTTTTATCTGGTTTTTGCCTCTCCCAGGAGATCACATGGCTCTGATCGGGGTGGAGTGTAGAATGTTTCAGTTTAAGGAGTGTCGCAGTTGTGTGAGGCAGACTGGTTGGGCTGGGTGCTCTTTGCCTTTCCATCATTGTTCATAGGCTTACATGTAATCTTTAAGGCTGCTGACCAAGGACCGTGCAGCTCTTTGTTGGCCGGCGTGGATACGATTGGCCGAAATGGCCTCCTTCTGCACTGTAAATTTCTATGTTTCCATGTTTCTATGTCCTCTTTATTTACTCCTAAACTAAAATTGCAAGGTTGCATCCTGTGAGACCAGGGATAATAACTATAGCCATGACTCCAGATCCCTCTTTGACAGCCTTAGACACCAACTGGGCGTAAGTATAATGAGGTGCCTGCTTCCGCCAGAACTATGATAGAGTGAGATGAAACAGCACTTACGCTACTTTGTCAGCTATGGGGAAATATAGGAGCATAAAGTGTTAAATACTATACCTTAGCTAATACTTATCTGAGCCCGAGCAGTGATCGAAGAAAATATTATTGTGCTCAATTATGCCTGTGCGACCCACTTACAGACAAAAAGGAAAAGATTCCCAAGTTGCTTTGTGAAAGAAAGAAATGCATCAGAAGGCTCAGGCCTTCAAGGGCTACTTTACTCTGAAGAACCTCCAACATTGCCATAGTGATGATGAGGGTTACATTTTAAAAGCACTTGTGATTGTACAATGTACTTGAGATGGGAATTTCCAATGTATCTTGAAGTACAATGGAGTTTCACTTGTGGCATATGCTTAGTCTTTAAAATGCAGAATCTTTCAAACTGTGACAAAAATATACCTAAATAGAATTTTGAAACCTTCAGGGATGTTTCAGTGAAAATCTAGTACTTCATCACTTGAGGTTTAGTCTGTCCAGGAAATTACAAAGACAGAACATAATGCACGGCACTGAGTTCCATGTGTTCTAAAAGTGTTTGAAGTTTAATTTTGGACTACAACGTTTAAAGGCTGAAGTGAAAATCACTCCTAAATTGTTATCATAAGATTATTTTCAATGCACTAATGAGTTTCATGATTCCTTACACATTCCCTGAAGAATCAGTTCCACTGGCACGGAATGCGTATATCGGGGCTGGAAATTCAGATGGAAATTCCTTTTGTCAGATCATCCCCTGATTAGCACAGTGTTTGATCTTGGCACTTTGGACCAACCTAAAGCACTTTCATACAAAATTAGCAAGAGCTTTGTTAAAATGTTAAGCAAATAAAAGGCAATTATGTGAAGGTGAGACTTCCCAGTTTTCTTACATGGAGTGTGCTGTGCACTCAGTTTGCTCATATGAAATTGGAGATAAAAGCCAAGCATTTTCTAGCCTTTTAGGAAGTCCTTAAAACTCTACTGGTGGCATTTTCAGTGCTGAATTCTTAAATGTTCAATCTACGTCATCTCCAGGCCAGATCCAAGACCGTCCCAACCTCTGTCATCAAGCTACAGTACGCGGACGACGCCTGCGTCTGCGCACATTCAGAGGCTGAACTCCAAGTTCATAGTCAGTATCGTCACTGAGGCATACGATAGCATGGGCCTTACACTAAACATCCATAAGCCAAAGGTCCTTCACCAACTTGTCCCCGCCGCACAGTACTGCCCCCCAGTCATCAAGATCCACAGCGCGGCCTTGGACAACGTGGACCATCTCACATACCTCGGGAGCCTCTTATCAACAAGAGCAGACATTGATGCCGAGATTCAACACCTCCTCCAGTGCTCCAGTGCAGCCTTCGACCGCCTGAGGAAAAGAGTGTTTGTAGATCAGGCCCTCAAAACTGCCACCAAGCTCATGGTCTACAGGGCTGTTGTAATACCTGCCCTCCTATATGGCTCAGAGACATGGACCATGTACAGTAGACACCTCAAGTTGCTGGAGAATTACCAGCAACAATGCCTCCACAAGATCCTACAAATCCCCTGGGAGGACAGATGCACCAACATTAGCGCCTCGACCAGGTCAACATCCCCACCATCAAAGCACTGATCACAGTTGATCAGCTCCGCTGGGCAGGCCACATCGTTCGCATGCCAGACACGAGACTCCCAAAGCAAGCGCTCTACTCGAAACTCGTTCATGGCAAACGAGCCAAAGGTGGGCAGAGGAAGCGTTACAGGAACAACCTCAAAGCCTCCCTGAAAAAGTGCAACATCCCCACTGACACCTGGGAGTCCCTGGCCAAAGATCGCCCTAAGTGGAGGAAGTGCATCCAGGAGGGCGCTAAGCACCTCGAGTCTCATCGCCGAGAGCATGCAGAAATCGAGCAGGCAGCAGAAAGAGCATGTGACAAACCAGGCTCTCCAGCCACCCTTTCCCTCAACGACTATCTGTCCCACCTGTGACAGGGACTGTAATTTTCGTACTGGACTGTTCAGCCACCTGAAAACTCACTTTTAGAGTGGAAGCAAGTCTTCCTCGATTTCGAGGGATTGCCTATGATGATGTTAGGGGTTCAAGTTCCAGTAATCACTAAAAGCTAGTGAAGATCTACAAAAAACTTTTTAAAGGGCTGGAATACATAGGGGCGGCTGTTACAGCTGTACAGAGCTCTGGTGGGATCCTATCCGGAGCACTGCATTCACTTCTGGGAAACACACCTCAGAGGATATATTGGCCTTGGAGTGGGTGCAGCACAGATTCACCAGAATTATACCAGAGTTAAAAGGGTTAAATTATGAGGACGGGTTGCATGGACTAGGCTTGTATTCCCTTCAATACAGAAGATTAAAGGGTGATCTAATTAATCTGAAGCGGGAATTAAGGAGTTAAACACGTTTTAGATTAGGAAGGCAAAAACACAATTTTCTGATGTGGTAGAATTAGCAGGTGCAACTGTAGGACAATGGTACAGTTCCTGTTATTCAGCGCTAAGGTCGTAGGCCTAGGAAGTGGCTTACTGTTGTATTCAGAAGTTAGAAATAAATTCCTGTTAGTGGCAGGAGGCAGGATGCAGGATACAAGGAGGATGTGAAACAATTAACAAAGTTGAAATTAAACAATCTGTAACAAAGCGGAAAAAATTGGCATGCGGTAGAAAGACTGACCAATGATAATGTAAATGATGACTTTGCAAAGAATTCTGTATAAAAGAAGTAGCTCCTAAAGTCTTCGACAAGAACGGTTGGGAAGGCATCCAATTAAGGAACTGGTGTAGACCGTGTCTCCCTTGATTAAGCAATTAAACAATTCTTTTCTCCACAACAGGCCTGTGTTGAGTGTCTTTGTCATACTCCACATCAAATCTATTTAAGATGATTAAAGGATTTCATAGGATAGATAGACAGAGAAACTATTACCTCTGACGGGAGAGTCTAGAACAAGAGGGCATAACCTTACAATTCAAGCTCGGCCATTCAGGGTTGATGTCAGGAAGCACTTCTTTACATAAAGGGTAGTGGAAATCTGGAACTGTCTCCCCCAAAGAGCTGTTGAGGCTAGGTCAATTGAAAATGTCAAAACTGAGATTGATAGATTTTTGTTAAGCAAGGGTATTAAGAGTGACAGAACCAAGGCGGGTAGATGGAGTTAAGATACAGATCAGCCATGATCGCATTGAATGGTGGAACAGGCTTGAGGGGCTGAATGGCCTACTCCTGTTCTTATGTTCCATCCAGACACCTACACATAATGCCATGAACCCCAAGAACTTGTATTTCAACAATGTGCAAGTAGTCTATGACCTTAAGCAGAATTATGGAGGTGAATGTCCACTTTCCAGGCATTGGTCATGATTTTAAGACAATCGTCTATGTCTGAGGTTATTTGAAAGAGAAAGGCAGATGGGAAGGATGGCTTTTAGGAAACAAAGACTACTTCTGCAGCCTGTGCTCATGATACCTTGTGACACCCAGGAACATCAGGTGAATGCAGATACGAGGTCCATGAGGCCACTAGAATCATTATTTAGCAAACCGTCGGCATCTCAGTACAGTTTTTCTGATGCCTGCAGGTAGAGGAGGGAGTGAACGGCATAGTAAGCCACTGACAATGGCCCTGAATATGTCCCCACTTAAATAGCTTTGCAGGTAGCAAGAATAGTACACTAGGCTCTCATCGAGATACCTTCACCTCAGTACCTGAGGCTCAGGTACACACATCCACCCAGAAGTGATCACACCTTCATCAATATTGTTCTTAGCAATAAGTCAACTACCATGGATGCCCATCATTTTATCTTTTGCTCTTTTTTTAGCACCTTCAGAACTAAACTCTCTCAACAAAGTTGAAAAGAAGTTCAACCAAATTTAATGCCGCCCAGGCAAAAAATGTAATAGAATATTTGGCCTCTTTGATTGGGGCGCATATCTGGTGGGTTATATGCTGTCTGCAAGTGTGATGCCTTCTCATTGACTTCTGCAAGATCACATCCTGTGAGTACTTGAAGAAGCCTTGACTATCAGGCCTGCCTCTGGCAACCTTTGAGTACTGGACATCCTGGAGTTTCTTCTTGGTGGTGATAAATCTAGCCTAATTGTCTTTCTCGGTGCTTCCCAGTCAGAGGAGTAAGTAGAGTGAGTCTCCATTGGGATTGAGGCTATCTTAAACCTTTTTGTGCGGGATCATCAGACGGTCCTGCAACAGTTTTCATTGTGCCCAATTTTACCCTGGCAGCCTGAGCCGGACAGTATCTGGCACACCTTTTGTCATTTGAGTGGGTGGGCTGGATGGTCTGGATGTGGCAATGCCCTTAAAGGTAGGAGCTTCATCTATGCTTACTGCTGCCATATAACCTTGGAGATAAAAAGCAGACCTGTTCTAGCCATATTCATTGGTCTGCATAGGAGCAGACCTCTGGGCAGCAGGGAGATTTGTCAAACTTTACATAATGGCTCTCTCAATCTCTTTCTCAAGCATTTTGAAACCCTACAAGAGAACTGTTGTGTATTAGAGCCTAAGATCTCTATACCAGCAGTACAGGCATCATGAGAGATATCTGAAAGACTTCTGACACTGTATAAAAAATAATTTACATTTATATAGCACCTTTTCATGATCTCAGGATGTCCCAAAGTAATTCACAGCCAATGAAGTACTTTTGAAGTGCAGTCACTGTTTTAGTGTAGGGAAATGCAGCAGCCAATTTGCTCACAGCAAGGTCCCACAAATAGCAATGTGATAATGACCAGATAATCTGTTTTTTAGTGATGTTTGTTAAGGGTTAAATATTGGCTGGGGCTCTGTGAATAGGGCAGTGATATCCTTCATCTCACTCATTGTTGCCAACGTTAACATGATTAGGTCGTGCCAGTTAAATTATCAATTAAACTGTTTTAGTGATGTTGGTTGGCTAGTTCACCAGGAGAACTTCCCTGCTCTTCTTCGAATGGTGTCATGGGATCTTTTACTTGAAAGAGCAGACAGGACCTTGGTTTAGCATCTTATCTGAAAGACAGCTCCTTCAACAATGCAGCATTCCCTCAGTACTACCCTGGAGTGCCAGCTAAGATTATGTGCTCAAGTGTAAGGAGTGGTGCTTAAATCTGCAACCTTCAGACTCCGAGGCGAGAGAGCTACCACTGAGCCATGCCTGACACTAGTACTCCATTGCTTAGCCTGCAGTTTTCAGGCACTCGATGGTAGACTGTGGTTCAAATAAGCTTTCATGTAGGACTGCTCGGTTAGAGATAGATTCCTCCTCATTCACCAATAGACCTTGCTGGGTGCTTTGGACAAACACAAATGACCGAAGATAATGATCACGCTCAGATAGTAACCTTCATTTATATGCAGCCTTTGTGAGGTCCAAATCCCATGATTCTATAGCTGAGGAAGGATACTAGCTGTCCCTCCAGCCAGCTGGTTTCTGCTCCTTCATGGCCATTGCACACACTTCTGCTCATTCACCCTCTGTGATTCATGTAGTGCTTCCTTCTCAAAGTAACTATTTCATCTGTGGTACCTTTACTTTTCTTTACACTTTCCTTTCCCGTCACCACCGGCCCCCAAACCCTTCCTCCCCCATCCCCTCCTTACCCACAATGCATGCAACCAAATCAATGCACTAAAAGGATCCTGGAAACGAAGATTGTTTTGCATGCACAAACTGTCCCTTCACACCCATCAGGGATGGAAATCTATCTTCAAATCTTCCAATTTAAAAGTGCAATTTGTACCTGGAATTTTATAATATTTTCAGAAATGTTAACTGTTAATGCCTGCTTACCATTTTATAAAATTAACTGTAGTCTGCCTTATTGAAGTGAATGTCAATATGAAATTGACAATGAAAAATGATACATCTGGAGGGCAATGTGATTCTAACTTGACAAAAACACTGAAGGTGAAGCAGGATTAACGGATTTTTCTCCTGAATTATATAACCCTAACTCAAAGCTATTTTATCCTTGAAAATGTAACATTAATGACCTTTTATCCTGCTCTCAAAATGTCCCACCATTATAAACTACTCACATATTATGTAACTAACCACTCGGAATTAATTCATTAATTTTACCAATCCCCATTCTGTCTCTCTATTTTGCTTCACTTGAACTGGTGGCTGATTTCCCCCCTCTGACAGTTACTCAATTCTCCACAAACACCCTGAAGAGTTGTACGTCCTGCTGATGCTCACTCAGCCAAGGAAACATTCCGTAGTACATTCCTCAGGACGTCAGGCATGATATTTTCAGAAAGACCTTCACAAACAAAAATAAATTAACATTAAACCATGTCTAATATTTTTAAACTGAAAAGTATGATTAAAAAAATAGATCAAGACGACACTCCACATGCCTAAAAGAAATGTCCCATCCAATCTAAAATGGCTTGCAGTATTTTAAGATGTATTTGTTATTTGCAGCTGTCTAATTAAATCTTATAACAGATTTAAAGCAAGAAATGATGATGTGTTACAAAACTGCAACACACGCAAGGATTTTCGATGAGATGATACAAATTACAATAATGAGTTACAGACTGGAACAGACTTTTAGTCATGTTTCAAAATATTTTAAAATAATATAATGCAAGAGGTAATTTTCCAATTCTGTGTTCCTGACAAGGCGTCTTGCCCACAGGTAAAGCATATCGAAAATCTAGATGAGCATGGCCCAAGATTTTCAAACCATTAATTTAAATGGTCAGAAAACTATATCTGCCTGAATTTCTAATATGCGCTACCAGCAATGACAATTCTCAATGACAGCATTGAAGTTACATCTGCTCATCTTCTTTTGTATTAAAGAGCCTTTCTGTTTGAGTTCTACCACTGGAGCAACTACCTTTTAATAAAAACAGAAAATGCTGGAAATATACAGCAGATCCATTAGGATCAGAAAGAGAAAGAGAAAGATAGGCAAATCAAGTGGGATTCTTTCTTCATCATGATTTTGGTTTGGCCCTTTCTACTTGTTCTGTTCTACCTTTTCCTTCTACCTTGGGACTATGTCATTTTCACAGTCATATTTCTTTCTTAAGCGCCTGCCTTCAGATGACATTAGGTGCTATTCAGTAACTTTTGCTCAATTGGCATTCATCATCTGAATCCCGAGATTTGATTAACATCTTAGTTCAAGGAAAGCTATCCAGCAGTATTTTTAACATAATTCTGATAGTGATAACAGTAAATGATTTCATAAACAATGTCTCCTGCTGGTGTGATGTATGTTTTTTGCAAGGCATTGAAGGATGTTCGTTGCTAATGGATGATATGGCACACAGCCACATAAAGTGGGATGGTGCTCAGCACTATACATTAGAAGACTAACAATAACATCAACAACGTATAGCACCTTTAACACAGAAAAACATGGCAAAGTGCTTCACAGAGGCAAAATGAAAAAAATAGACACTAAACCAAAGAATGAGATATTAGGGGAGATGACTGAAATATTGGTCAAAGAGATGAATTTTAAGGAGGGTCTTAAAAGAGGAGAAGGAGGTGGAAGGAAATATAGAGAATGACGCCTAGGCGAATGAAAGCATGGCATCCAATGGTTGGGTGGGGGAAGGAAGGGAGGGTTGTAGCACTGGAGAAGGCTACAGAGATAGGGAAGAGTGAGGCCATTGAAGGATTTAAATGCAAGGATGAGAATTTTAAATTTGAGGCTTTGGCGGTCTAGGAGCCAATGCAGATCAGCAAGGATAGGGGTGAGGGGCGAGTGGACCTCGGTGTGCAATAGGAGATGAGCAGAGTTTTAGATGAGCTGAGGGTTGTGGAGGATGGGGATGGGAGTGCAGCCTAGAGACTGTCGGAGTAAATGAGACTGGAGGTGATAAAAAGCGTGTTCCAGGGTTTTGGCGGGTGATAGGCAATGTTCCCTTTAAGTGCTCTGGAGCTCCCACGCAGCCAGCTCACCGGATTTTAAATGAGAAAAACCATGCATGCACGGTATTTTGAATGGGCTGTGCAGACCCTTAAAGGGGTCGCACACCACCCACCCACCACCCCCAAAAAAATTTAAAGGGAATATTGGAGATAGGTTGAGGTGGGGTAGTGATGGACAAAGTTACGAAGATAGAAATAGGCAGCCTTTATAATGGAGAGTATATGGAGTTGGATGCTCAACTTGGGGTTGAATAGGATGTCAAGCTTGCAAACTGTCTGCTTCAGCGTCAGACACTAGCAATGGAGGGGGATGAAGTTGGTTCTGAGGATATGTAGGGGGGAATTTTAACCTGGAGTAGCACATGGCGTTAAAGTGGCTGGAAAATCATTGAGGGATCGGGGAGGACGGGGGGGAGGCGGGGGACGGGGGCAGGCGGGAGCGAGGGAGCATCGGGAACGGGTATCAAGGGATCGGGGAGGCTGTGGATGGGAGGTGGTGGTGGCAGTGGGAGGGAGCGAATAACACTGGCCTGGACAACGATCGGGGTGGGGACGGAGGGGGGGAGGCCGAGCAAGCAAAGAGACCTGGGAGGTGTGGGGTTTCGGAGGTCTGGTGGAGGGGCGGGGTGGGGGGAGGATTGGAGGCAATGGGGGGGGGGGGGTGGTCTCTGATCACAGTGGGTGGGTTAGACGGGAACACAGTCCTCGCCTTCCATTAGCTGTCAGGTTTCCCAAGGCTTGCAAAACCTGATCAGCCGCAGATAAATTTAAAATGGTGGTTAATGCTGAGGCACAGTGGTCACATTATAATATTTAAATGGACAAACCAACTCCTGGGAGCGGCCCGTCCCCGTCCCACCTCCTTTAAAAAGTGGGCGGGTTGAAGGCCGGTTCTTGTCGGGATTCAGGGCTAGAACCTCCACTTTTTAAAAATGCTTAACGCCCATTTTACCGCTGAAATGATGTATAACGCTCATATATCACCCATTTTCACACAAAATGGAAACTGACGGGCATTTTTAGGAAACTTATCGCCGAGCGTTATTTTCCCCATGTGCCGGGAAAAAATATTACCACCCGTCCACATTTTTGGGCAGAATCATCAGAATGAGCGATTTCAACGCACATAATATCGCCCTGTGTTACTTTCCGCACAGAATTAACGCCGAGATTCAATAATATCGCCCGTCCACTTTTTTTTGTTGTAAAGAGCACATTTGACGAAACTAACGCCCAGGAGATTGCCCACTGTCACTTTCACCACCTCGCACACATATCGCCCACAATATCGCTCGCCCAAAAAAACACCCAGAAAAAGTGGAACTGTTCAGAATGAACACCAGCGGTGTGGCTGGCAGTTTTAAAATCACAGGTCACTTTATTCAAAAGCCTGCCTCAACTTTGCGGGAGTTGGCATTGACTCTGGAGTTCTTCTCAGGTGAAGTGAACATCTGAACAGACATATTTTCAGACCCTGGACTATTGGGGGTTTACTCCAGGTGTATGTTAGTGAGGAAATCATTGCTTCTGATCAATCGCTATTATACTTTCAATGCAATGGGGCCACCAAACAATAACTGTGCTTAAGCAGCACTTCAGATATCTTGACCACTCAGGTGGGGAGCTACAATACAACCCTGAGCAAGTAGCTAAATTCATGGTCGTGTGCTCGATGCTGCACAACCTGGCTGTCATGAGGCGCCAAGAATTGCCAGAAGGCATTAATGCTCTGCCTCAGGAGAGGACGAGGATGACGAGGGGCTGGATGCTGACCTAGGGCCAGACAATCAGGCTGGCTATGCAACCATGCCCATGACGCCCTCCAGACCGCAGGAAAGGGTCCGTGGTGGCTACATAGCTGCAAGACTCTTACGTGAGGAGCTGAGATCTGAACGATTTGCCTGAAAGAGCATTGATGTGAGTGACAACGCTGACACACTGCTGTGTGCATGCAGCTCGGACATCAATGGTGCCCATCAGCTTGGTGCCAGTTAAAGTTTACGTTGATTGATGTTAAGTTATATTTAACCCTTTCATGTTAAGGAATCACCAGTGTGTAACGGTGCAGCTATCTGAGACAATGCGCAACAAGGTTATGTTCAATAACAAAAATCATAAGTATCACAGGCAATAACACCCAACCACCACCCACACCCCACTTTTTCCACCATTGACGTCAATCAAATGTTCAACATGTCCAGCAACACAGAATACAAAGGCAAAGCAGGAGCGTGGTCCCCAGCCCCCATACATTAAACAAATTGCATACACCCAGATGGAGATATAACACAGCCATCACCTGCGGACATGCACCTCACTTTCCTTCCCTCCTCTCCTTCTTCTCCCCACCTCTAACCCGTCCCCTCCTCGCTCCACGGCGCCTGGCCAAGGAGCTCCTCAGACGGTGCCTCACTGGGGGGGGGACAAAGGCAGATGCGGTGGTTGCACGGGTACGGGAGCGGGGGATGCCGAGGGGGCAACATTCTCTGATGCAGAAGCAGGATCTTGGTCCTTGCTCTCATCTGTCATTTGTAG
The DNA here is from genome assembly GCF_044704955.1 of Pristiophorus japonicus. Taxonomy (NCBI): domain Eukaryota; kingdom Metazoa; phylum Chordata; class Chondrichthyes; family Pristiophoridae; genus Pristiophorus; species Pristiophorus japonicus. The sequence continues at coordinate 72,724,934 of NC_091983.1, read as the reverse complement.
TGGTGGTGCGAAACCTAGGGGTGGAGTGCCGCGCTCGGGGACCACTGGGAGGCCTGTGCCAGTAATGTTCCTGGCTATCGCATCCAGGGACTCCGCCATCCAAGGAATGTACTCAGTCCTGGTGGCCAGCTGTCGGGATATGCCCCCAATGCTGCGATGAGCTGGTCACCAATGTCTACAGTCCTCCTGGATAACTGTACCATCTCTCCGCTGTCATGTGGCGCTCATGGAACAGACCTGCCGCGTACACGAGATCTTCGCGGGATCGGCGCCATCCTGGGGACAAATGGGGTGCCCTGAGCTGAGGTGCTTGGGGCCGGTACCTCCAGAGTAGAGGCGGGAATGACCGGAGGACCACTAGATGGCCTTGGGGTGGAATGGCTTCTGGAGCGTGGCGATGCAGGTTCCTCGAAATCTGCGCTCTCATCCATGGAGAACAGACCCAGCGGATTGACGGGCGAGAATCGGAGCTCCTCAGCACCAGATGTTGGATCATCTGGAGAGTCGGGCCCCACGCCCCCACCTTCTGGCCTCTGTGGTCTTGCCTGGGGCCGCGCTGCTGGCTGAGCTGCAAAACACAAATGAGGTTATTAGAGGAGAAGGGGGTGCTAGGGTCACAAGGTGAGTCCAGCGCTACACACAACGTATGCACAACAAAAGCACCACCACTCTCAAAATCATCGCGGACATCACATTTCATGACCATCAACACATTTGCATTGCAATGATTTTCATTCGGCCATCATTATTTTTATGACAATTTTAGAAATCATCTATCATATATGATTGTTCAGATATGAGTTGGTGTGGCATCTATTGACTTTACATCTCGCAATGGTGCAAGCTTTACTCACGTGGCATCACTTCAGGGTCTGCAGATGCGTCCGTGGTTGTCCGGGGGTGCTTCCCCATGCATGCGAGCACCCGCTCCTCCATCTCAGTGATGTCACTGGGAACTCGTGGCCCCTCCAGCCGTTCACCTCTGCACGGACCTCATCATCGATAGTTTCTTCTGTAAAAGGTGACAGGACGACATGGCATGAGATCATTGCGTGATATCATTGCTAGGTAATGTCACAGAGACTGATATAACACATAACCGACAGATGTAATCATGATTATTATGAAAATTATCATTCTTTACCTAAAGACATACACCGTGGCCTACTCCTGCACCTATTTTCTATGTTTCTATGTGACCGCAGGCTTTGAGAACAACATTCCTGGTAAAAATGCAAGACCTCACATCTGATAGTCACTCATGACTGTTACAAATCAAATTATATAAGTACATAAGTACATATAAATCAATGTAATACTTACGCTTGCGGATCCCACAAGGTCGTTCCATCGTTTGCGGCAATGGTTGCCCTCACGAACCTCGTTGGTCGCCAACGAGACCACCTCTGCTATCTCGGTCCATATCCTCTGGTAGGCCTTTCGGGTGGGTTTCCCATGCCCCCTCTGTCAAATCACCCCAGCGTGACTCGACCTCCTGCAGTAGGGAGGCATTTGCCTCATCCGAGAACCTCCTGGCTCTTTTGCGCCCTCCAATGTGCTCCTCTCCCACCTCACTGCTCTCTCCAGCATCAGTCTCCACAGCGTGCTGTGATGCCTCCTGCACTCTCTCCATTATAGGCCAGATTCAGGCAAATATGTGGCTGGTAACAGCTAATTTTTGTTTGCCTACTTGCTGTGAAGCTCAAGTCTCCCTCCTTCCTCCCAAAGCAGCCACACTACACCCAGATATGCCGTCAGTCCCTCTGGGCTTCCTCTCTCTGTCTCCTCTTCTGCTCATGTCATGATGACCCTTGACCTCCTGAATCGCGGGAATCGAGCGTTGCTATGCCAATACTAAGGACAGCCACACTTTACGGCAGAAGATCACAAAAATTTAACGCTACCACCCATTTCATATTGCTTGTGGTAACGCCCATTTTCAAAAATGGAGACTAGGTGCTTTGAGAATGGGCGAGAAGCCGGCGATCTGAAAACCCTTTTTTACCACTGGAAATAATGCACATTTTGGGGCGATAAACACAAAAGTGGAGGTTCTAGCCCTCAGATTTTTAACACTTTAACTTCCTACCTGACCCCCAACCCATCTGTTTTTTGGGGTTAACATTCCCTCCAAAGATTTTCTACTCATGCAGGAAGTGCAACTCTGTGCCTTACTCTCTGCTATGCAGAGGAGGCAGCCCTCCACACTCTGTGGTCCTGAAACACAGGATTGCCTTGTAACAAGGATAATTCAACATTTCCTTCTAATCTGCACCAGTACAGATTCTATCCCAATTATGTAATTACCTGAGGGAAATTTCGACAATTTTTTTCCTGACTCCCAAAGATAGGTAAGAAAAACTCCACAATGACAATTGACATTTACATATAATCTTCTAACTACTCACTGTTACTAATTTCCTAGGGGTCAAAATTTCTACCACTCCTTAAGGCCTTTTACCACCCCCAAATCGGCGGCCATGCTGCAGAGTGGAGTGGCCGCCGACCTTTGGTGGAATGACCGCTGATAGCCCAATTGCCCACCCGAGGTTTCCTGGCAGTGCCCCGATCCCCCCATACCACTCCGCTGCTGCCGATCCGAGGTAAGCACATCATCACCGTGCACACCGCCGATCTACCTTCCTGACGACGACATTCCCCTCTGAAAATCTTTGGCTCGCCCAGAGATGTCAAAACCTGTCTTTTCCCGGTGGTCCAGTGAGGTTGTGGCCTTCTGCAATGATGGTGCCGCTTTTCCTAAAGGGGAGGATGCACTGCCGCTGCCGCCATGTTTTTTATTTTGTCAGCCAATTGCCATGTCGATCCAACAATTATGCCCATGGGTTCGGTGAGGCTGTCAACAGGCAGCCTGGTATCCCATCTTGGGTGCCAGGCCGCTGCCCGGCCGAAACCCTCCCTGGTGGCCCAGTGGGCCGAAGTTTTAAAATCGCGGAGGCTCTCCCCTTTAAGTGGTTTTCACAGCGCCGCGATGCCACACCCCCCCAACCTCTGTCCCTCAGGTGTTGCCACCGCCATATATCCACCCCTCAAATGTTGTCACCGCCGCCCAGCAAAGAGCAGAATGCCACTCAATAGACGACCTGAACTGCAGCTGCGGTGAAAACCATTCAAACGGGGTCCGTGCGCCCCGTTTCGGGCAGTGGGCAATTTCTATCCACTAAATTCTACAATGACACTTGCAGAGCAGGTATTTTTTATTTAAGTAAGATACAATGCAGATTATATAGGGACATGCATGGGTCTGTGTGCAAGAAGAGTATTTGAGCCAAGCTAATCTCGGAACATTTTATCTAAATGACCAAAAATTAGTTTTGTTGATTAGTAGCAGATATACAAAAATTATTTAAACAGAGCAGGATTGAGTATTGCATTTTCTGGGTTGATGGACACTGTCCTCTTGTGGTGAGCACATTTCATATTTACTGGTCAATGCAGAGAGATATGTTGATGAGACATGCACCTGTTCTTATGGAGTCAGTGACAAAAACTAAAAGCAATGTGTAATGTTAACCAAGCTGGTGTGTTGCTAAGGAATGTTGGTTTAGGATTCTCCTTCAATCAGAATTGCTGTAAACTCCAAATTAAGACAGCTCGGTCTAGAAATTTGTGGCTGCCACAAAATCTGCCGGTGGCTCCGAGACCGGGGGTTTATGGCGGCCAAAAATAGCGGCGCTGGTAGGACCGAAAAATTGACGCTGGAGACTAATTATCATAAACCCAGCGCTTAACACTCCATGGAATGCTGTCCCGGTGGCGTTGGTCCCAGTAGGAGGCTCCAATGTGGCCTGGCCCAAACGGCATTTCTGCTGGAGCAGTGTTTCAGAAAGTAAGGCTGTGAGTTCAGAAAGCATTGGGGGATTCTTAATGGGGCAATGCCTTATGAAATGGAAAAAATAAAAATGATGTAAAAATATGCAGTTTTTAGCACCTATAGTTTAATATGCCTTTTGAAAAAAAATTAAAAAGAATTCCCAAATGGGAGTTTTGGGCTGGATTTTCTGGTCCTTTGCACTCTGGGTTTTGCCCCGGAGTGGCCTGAAAGGCGGTGTTCAGGTCTCCTGCGCCCCGTCACAATTCTCCGATCCCGTTTTGCGGCAGCGCTGAGCAGCACCACCGGCAAGAACTACGCTGGGTGTGCAACGCCTCTCGTGGCCTCAGCGGCAGTATTTTGGACTTTTGCCCGATCTGTCCACCTGGAAGTGTGCCTGCAATGACCGCCTAGGAAATCAATGGGGTATGTAAGGGAAATAAGTTCCACACCGAGTCCAAGTACAGTGAAAGAAAACGTCACAGTTTATTCGTACAGAGCGCTCTGGGAGAAGTGGGAAAACTCCGCAGCTTCGCCACACCCTTCTCTCCGAGTGAAGTTTTCAAGTTACAATTATACCTTTGGGGGCGGTCCCGCCCCCTTACACCATTGTCCAATTATCTAACATTTTTGTAACATCTTACCCTATATGGTAATGCTATGACAATCTATCTTTACATTGTGGTAAGTCAAAGGTTAACTAGCATACGCACACACAAGTGGGGTTAGTTCCCCTTAGCAGCAGAAAAACAAGGAACTGTCTTTCTGTTATTAGTACAAGCGAGGTACATCTGTTTGCTTCTCCAACCGTTCATTTCCCTACTTCCCCTATCTTCATGACTCGGGTCAACGAATGTTGGGGTCTAAATGTGTCTTTTGTTTTAAGCAGGCAATTTGTTGCTTGAACGTTTACATGGTACAGTACCAAAAACAAGAGTATTATAAACTAAGAGATAATTCTTCCCCAACAGTCCCTCTTGTTGATATTTTCCCATCTCATGCGGATAAGAACAATGCAATCTTACATCTGAACTGCCTCATCGTCTTGTGCCAGGGTTCTTGGGCGAGCCTGGAGTTGGTGGTACTGCTGCAAATGGAGGTGCAGCTTCTGATATGTTGCGGGTGGAAGTCGGGTTGTTGTATCGTTGATGTAAGTCCCGGCAGCTATGGATATCGTGGTACATAACTTGGACATACATATCTTAATCATCATCACCGCAAGGTACAATGCCAGGCATACGCCCACGATCAAAATCAGACCCTGTACAATGCTTTGTCCCAACTTAGACATCCATCCCCCAGCCAGCCAACTTCACCATCCGGGGTGGTTAGTTTCCTCACTTCTTCTCTCCTTATTTGGTCGGCTAGGTTGGTTATATTCTCCGAATTATCGGGTATATAAGTGCAACATTCGGCCCCAATCAATGCGCAAGTGCCTCCGTTCTGGGCCAATACGTAATCTAGGGCCATTCGGTTCTGAAGTACGGTAGTACGTATGGCTACCATTTCAGCTGTTATGCTCTCCATTGCCTCGGCAGTGCCATTAGCTATTTGTTCCAGAACCCTCTCTATGTTTCTTAGTTCATCCATGATGCGCCCTATCCCGTATGGGAACATCACCACTCCAAAGAGTCTTTCTACCTGGGTAATCGCTCGTCTTCATCGACCTGATGTACGCACCTCTGCCAGGGTATGTACCTGTCTGACAAAGGGGACCACATATCCCAAATAACAGGACCCTGGTAACCAGGGATATGCCCTATGCCCGCACACAAAATACGTGCCGTTATACGCCGCCATTTCATATATTGTCTCAGGGTGCCAAGACTGGGCCCACAAACCTCCACCTGTTTGATTCGGGAGGCGTGAGAGGATGGTGACCCGTGCGCCTGTTGTGATATTGAGGTTGTGTGGGTAGTCGCTGTACCCTATGACACGTCCCCTTCCGCTAGTGTCGTTTCGGGTTAAACATATGGTCCCGGTTGGTCTCCTGATCCCCGAGGTATTGGTCAGGACTAGGTATGGGGGTTCCCTTTTATGGTCATAGGGTAGTTGGTACCATCCCTGGAATGTTTGACTAATGCGGTACCCAGCACTCTCCCACTCGGTGACGTCCCCGTGGTTGTCCACACGGTAGCGGTATGATGGTCCTCCTCCCATCCGTGATCCCTCTCTTGACCCGCCTTTCATCCATCGTTCTTGCATTGGCCCCCCTCCTCCCGTGCCATTCTGGCTCAGAAGCCACTTGACAGTTTCGGTCTCGGGGAACGGGGTGCAAAGGAATTCCCCCTTTGGAATGTATAGGGATATGCGAGCACACCCAACAACTAGAAAAGTTCCCATTTCGCGCATAAACATAAGACATATACAGAAAGGTGTTTACATGGAGTTCTCGCTTCCGTCACACTTCCCACGCGCCGCATTTGACGTACACCAAGGCTATTATACAGACTGTGGCACACAGTTTCATCTTACCACTCTATATTAACAAATAGTCAAAGGCAAAATGGCCGTATATGTTGTTTGTAGTGTCTCTATTGACCTGTGGGCGAATCAAAGAATAGTGGATACTACAGGCATTAGTTTTTTGGCTAGAAAACCTTAAGCTGGGTCCAGTGTTTCCACTGCCCCTGTCCTCTCATGTCGACGCAGGCACATGTATCTCTGCTAATCATAACCTCGTACGGTCCTATCCATTTTGGTGCAAAGTCAGGCTTCCCAGGGATGACCTTTACCATTACGCGGGTCCCTGCCTGGGGCACATCTGGGAGGGCGGTGGATTCTAATTTCTCGTCCTGTCGGAGCTGCTTATCCCTGACCTACGTTCTCATCTACTTAAGACTGTTGCTCATTTCCAGGACGTACCTCCTGATCCTATCCCTTAAGGGTCCCATATCAGTCCCCCCTGTAACGATCCCGTCTGGGAGTTGCATTGCTCTACCCGTCATTAGCTCATAGGGGGACAGCCCAGTCATCCTGTTTGGGATCGCTCTTAACTTCATTAGAATGAGGGGCAACATGCCAACCCAGGTCCTCCCGGTTTCTCGGATTGCCTTTGCAATCGCCACCTTGAGGGTCCGATTCATCTGTTCTACCATCCCCGAGCTCTGGGGATGGTATGGGATGTGGAATTTCTGTCTTATCCCCATCAGTTTACATACTGCCTTTATCACCCCTCCCGTGAAGTGGGTGCCCTGATCCGAATCCATTTGCACCAGCAACCCCCATCTGGGGATGATCTCCTCGGCCAGTATCCTGGCCACTGTAGTGTGGGGAAGGCTTCCACCCACCCAGTGAATTGGTCAATTACCACCAAGCAGTATCTTTTCCCCCGCGAGTCCGGCAGTGGCCCGGTGAAATCTATCTGTATATTTTCCCATGGCCCCCTTGGTCTCATTTGATGGGCCATCCGTATCCTAACCGGCTTGCCAGGGTTATGTTGCCAGGTAACAGCTACACATGTTATACAGCACTGACAGTGTTTGGCTATATCCCGGCCCATTCCAGGCCACCACCATTCGCGCGTGAGTAGCTCCGTCATGGACCCTCTGCCCAGATGTGCCACACCGTGGTGTAGGTCCAACAAAGTGTGCTTAATACAATTTGGGGCTATGACCTTCCCCTCTTTCCTCCACACTGAGTCTTTCTCCGGGGCGCCTCCCATCGCCTTCCACTCTTCCCGCTCCTCGGGGGAGGTATCCGCGTGATGTTGGACTATGTCCACCTTCTCATGCGCCACACTACTCGCTCCCTCTGTTCTCTCCTCTAAATCTTGTTCCAGCGCCCTTTGCACGGCAGCATCCGCTGCCTGATTACCCTCTTGTCCCGGGGATCTGACCTTCTGATGGGCCCGAACCTTTATTACGGCTGCCGTTGCTTTTAATAACTCCTGGACCGTCCCCTGGTGCCGGATTGGTTCCCCTCCTGTTGTGATGAACCCCCTTCTTCCCCAGGCTACCATGTAGTCGTGAACTACTCCGAATGCGTATCGGCTGTCGGTATATATATTAACTGTCTTCCCCTGAGCTAACTTCAGGGCCTCCATGAGGGCCACGATTTCGGCAACCTGCGCCGAAAGTCCCCCCTCTAGCCGTCCCAATGCCATGGTCTGCAGCCTGTTGTCTACCACCGCCCACCCTGTTCTGGGCGTCCCCTCCACGTACTTTCGAGACCCGTCCACGTAGAGGGTCATCTGTGCTCCCACCAGGGGTTCATCCACGAGGCGGCCCTCGGCCGGGTTTCCTCCCGTATCCCTTATGATCACTACGGATTGATCTACCGGCAGCAGGACCGCCTCCCACCGTGCTCTGCGCATATTGGAGACCGATTTCAACCGTCCGGTATTCAGCATTTCTACCAAGGTGTGTCTCGTGTGCAGGACAATGTCCCCAGTCATCACGGTGGGTTCACTGACTTTCACTGCTCATGCGGCACAATAGAGGGGGGCCATGCATTTTGACAGTCCGCCTACTACGGGTGACTGTTGTGTGGAATAATATGCCACCGGCCGCTTCTGGTCCCCATGCTGTTGCGCGACTACCGCCGCATAAAACCCTCCCTCGTTTTCACAATAAATGTGGAAGGGCTTCCCCATGTCAGGCAGTCCCAGTCCCGGGGCAGAGGTCAGGGCTTGTTTAAGTCACCCATATGCCTCCTCCTGTTCTGTTCCCCATTCTATGGGTGCGGCGGGCTTTCCGCCTTTTACCAATCTTTGAATTGGCTCTACTATTCCGGCAAACCCTGGGACGAAATTCCTACTATAGTTAAACAGTCCTAATACCTTCCTGACTCCTCGCACTGAGATCGGTCGGGGCATTGTCTGGATCGCCACCTTCTGATCACTAGGCATGGTCCTGATTCCTTGGGATATTTCCTGTCCCAGGTACGTCACAGTCTCCTGACCGATCTGAGCCTTCTTGGGGTTTACTTTAAACCCTCCATTGCTCAGAGCTTCCAGGACTGCAATAAGTGCTGCCTGGTAGCCTTCTGAGTCCTCAGACGCTATCAATAGGTCATCCACATACTGCAATACTGTGCTACGGTAGGGAATCAAGTCTATGGTCTCCAGCACCGAGTCCATGACCCGGTGAAAGATTGCTGGACTGTTGTGAAATCCCTGCGGCAGTCGGGTCCAAGTATACTGTCTCCCACCCACCGTAAAAGCCAGTTTCTCCTGTGACTCCTGGTCCAGGGGAAGGGACCAGAATCCATTTGCAATGTCCAGCACCGTGAATATCCTATGCCGTGAGCTCAGGCCATTCAAAATGATAGCCGGACTAGCCACTATGGGATGTAATTTAGGGGTAACTTTGTTCAGGGCAGTGTAATCAATAGTGAGACTGTAGGACCCGTCAGGTTTTACGACCGGCCATACCAGAGAGTTTGTGGTACTCTCCGTTTCCCGGAATATCCCTTTGCTGACGAGCTCGGACACGATTCTTAATACGGCTTCCGCCGCTTCCGGCTTTATTGGGTACTGTTGGTGCGCCTGATGCTCAGGTCCCGCAATATGGATTGGTGTCATATTTACCCGTCCCGTGTCCTGTTTTGTTTTTGCCCAGACCTCTCCTAATGCCTCACATATTATCCCATATATCCCCAGCTCCTGTTTCCAATTTCGGACCCTTAGGGCGGCGCTACCTATTGTTGCAATGTTTCGTAAGGCGATGGACGAGTTATTTTTTCGTCGTCCGCCTCTGGCCAAATTATTTTATTGTGTCCGGCGTCTACCAGCAATCTAAATTCCCTCATCAGGTCTATTCCCAAGATAGTTCCCTCATTATTTTTACATACCCAAAACTGGGCTAACAAGAGTTTATTCTCCAGTTCCACCACCTGCATCTCGCTTTTGAACGCTGGAATTTGTTCCCCCCCCAGTCCCACTATGTAAATCTTATGCCGAGTCAAGGGCAGGGGTAGGTTTGTGATTGAGACGGCAGCTCCGGTGCCCACTAGCATTTCACATGGCCGGCCACCTACTAGTGCAGACACAAGCATCCGCTCGTCTCCTCACCGACAGGCTGGGTCCGCCGCCGTCAGCGAGTCCCCCTGGTCTTTAGGTAGTCCAGGAACTGGTTATATTCCTCGGCTCCTACTTTATCGCGCAAGGTGTTTCCAGACGATCCCGCGCCCTTTCCTTTCTTCCAACAATTCTCCTCTACATGGCCTTTCTTATTGCAATATGTACATAATTTGGCAGAGCGGCAGTCTCGTGCCATGTGACCCATCCTTCCCCATTGGAAAGATGCCCCACCCCCCTTGGAGGTGCTCCCTGCCGCCCCCACCCGCTCCTGTTTCACCACTGCGGGCTTGTCCTCATGATCCTGAGCATCCACCGAACACGCCCAGCGGACAACCTCATCGTATACATTGTGGGTCATTACTCCCAACTTTATTACCGCTTGGTGTTTCGCGGACAACCCGTCTTTATACATCTGAACGAAGGGCGGATCGGTCAGTTGCGGGTCGGCCTGTCCGAACGACTCCTTTATAGGCCTCGAATAATCGTTCTCCGAATTCACTACTCCCCTCACCCTTCCTTTGCTTACATGTCATGATTTTTCCCCAATTAACCTGAGGATTGCCCAGGGCGGTTTGGAGCGCCGTTTTAAAGAGGAGGAACGCAGCGACCTGCTGGGCCCAAGTCGCAAGTAGTGTCACTGCCGTTGCCCATCCTCCGTCCGACATCCCAGCGCCCTGTAGATTCCTCCACTTGTCTCGTGGACAACTGGCGCGTACTATGGCGTGAATGTCTCGGGGGTGTAGGTTGTGTAGGTCCCATAACGTGTCTAATTTTGCCCAATAAGCCTCGTTGTTCGACCTGGGCTTCAAGGGTCCCAATTCGGTCATGACTATTTGTTTTTCAGCCGGGCTAAATGGCCAAAATTTAGAGGTAGGGGCTACTGTCATCCCCCCCCCCCCCCATTTCAGAGGGGCGGCTTTTGCCTCCTTGGTGTCTAAGTCGTCCCTTGCCAGTGGGGCAGTTGGACTAACTTCTTCTTCCTCCTGATACCCGGGTGGCCCTTCTCCTCCGATTTTGCCCGCTGTTACGTTAAACCCCAAAAACCGGGGAGAATTGTACATTTCTAATTGTTTTTCCAGCTCCCGTATTTGCTTATTTTTTTCTGTCAGTTTAGCGCTTAATTCTACACATTCTGTCATTTTATTCTCCACCGCATCAGTCAATTTGACCAACTAGTGGACCAACAAAACAGCAGCCTTCTTCATTTACTTTTGCTTCTGTGTTTCCCACCACTCCCGTTGATCGTGTACCTTCTTTGCCGGGTCCCAACCCTCCTTTTGCATTCTATCTATCAATCCCTTTTGGTCGACTAGGTACAGTCTGGTCAGGGACCCTGGGGGGCCCCACTCCGTTTCCTTACCGGATATCGCAGTCTTTCCCTTCGCGGTCTCACTACAGTCAACGGTCCATTCAGGACTTGCAGTCTCGATCGTCAGAGGTGTTCCAACACACTTGCGATTTGTTAAAAATGGCGCTTCCGCGACCCACTACGATCTTTTCCAGCTGCACCCGCAACTTACTACAACCACATTAATTGTTCTACACACGACCCCCAATGTTCCGACCTGTGTGACTCAAAGTCGCAAGGAGATTAGTCCCTACTTCACTCACTGTTCTACTTTTCCGTCGCCACTTTGTCCTCTCTATGTTCCTTTCGACCTTAATCCTTGGCCTTCACGTGGGGCATTCGCCCTCTTAATTCTGGCTCAAGTTAGGTGACTGAGATAGTTTGTGACAATCGAGGTGGCGGGGAACACTCATTTCTTTCACACATCACTCATACCAAGCTACCTTAGCCTCTAACCTGCGGATCAAATGTGGTTTTTCTCACCATTCATGGACGTTTTGTTCTTTGGTGAATCGGGGCTCAGGGGTCGCCCTGTTCCGGGGCCCAATTGACTGGACGGTCAAACCTTGACTACTCGTCCCTCTCCACCGGCTAGGCGACCCGAAGCGACCGTACTCACCCTGCTCGCAGCGCCAAATTGTAAGGGAAATAAGTTCCACACCGAGTCCAAGTACAGTGAAAGAAAACGTCACAGTTTATTTGTACAGAGCGCTCTGGGAGAAGTGGGGAAACTCCGCAGCTTCGCCACACCCTCTCTCCGAGCGAAGTTTTCAAGTTACAATTATACCTTTGGGGGCGGTCCTGCCCCCTTACACCATTGTCCAATTATCTAACATTTTTGTAACGTCTTGCCCTATATGGTAATGCTATGACGATCTATCTTTACATTGTGGTAAGTCAAAGGTTAACTAGCATCCCCACACACAAGTGGGGTTAGTTCCCCTTAGCAGCAGAAAGACAAGGAACTGTCTTCCTGTTATTAATACAAGCGAGGTACATCTGTTTGCTTCTCCAACCGTCCGTTTCCCTACTTCCCGTATCTTCATGACTCAGCGTCAACGAACGTTGGGGTCTAAATGTGTCTTTTGTTTTAAGCAGGCAATTTGTTGCTTGAACGTTTACATGGTACAGTACCAAACACAAGAGTATTATAAATTAAGAGATAATTCTTCCCCAACAGTGTCCAGCATAGCCAGCAGTGCAGAGAAGGTAAAGTACTCCAAAGGCAAGTGTTTATTCTTTTATTTTTTTTTTTAGCCATTTGTGATGTGGTGGTGTGGGCAATGTTTTGGAAATGTTTTTGTGGTTTTTTTTTAAGGTTTTCTCCTCCTCCACCCACAGGCCTCTCTCAGAGCACACACGGCTCAGCAGTTCAGTTTGCAAGTTTCCCATCCTTGTGTCATGAAAAGTGTACAACATCTCCCTTCGCACTGCGTTCCCTGACGCAGGTCCCTGATGCCGAAATTTCCTTACCAAACACAAACTATTCCCGGCCAGTAGCTTTCCCGCCCTGCCTCCATTTTCGCCCCAAAAACCGAAAAGCTTAAAATCCAGCCCGTCAGCTTTTAAATCTGAATGCGTGAAGCATTCGCAACAAAATAGATGAATTAATAGCGCAGATAGAAATTAATAGGTTTGATCTAAGAGCCAATACGGAGATGTGATTGCAAAGTGGCCAATATTGGGAACTAAATATTCCAGGATACTTAACTATTAGAAGAGTTAGGCAAAATCGAAAAGGAGGAGGGGTAGGCCTATTAATAAAGGATGCGATAAAGACTGTAGTGAGAAAGGATATTAGCTCCGAAAATCAAGTAGAACCAGTGTGGGTGGAGCTAAGAAACAGTAGGAGGCAGAAAACATTGGTGGGAGTTGTTTACAGGCCCCCAAACAGTAGTTGGTGTGTAGGCCAGAGTATAAATCAGGAAATTAGAAACGTATATAATAAGGGTAATACAGTAATCATGGAGGACTTTAATCTACATATAGACAGGGCACACCAAATTTGCAGTAATAGTGTAGAGGATGAATTCATGGAACAAAGAAATGGCAGACCAGTTGAACAAATACTTTGGTTCTGTCTTCACGAAGGAATACACAAATAACCTTCCGGAAGTACTAGGGGTCCGAGGGTCTAGTGAGAAAGAGGAGCTGAAGGATATCCTTTTTGGGCGGGAAATTGTGTGAGAGAAATTGATGGGATTGAAGGCTGATAAATCCCTGGGGCCTGATAGTCTGCATCCCAGAGTACTTAAGGAAGTGGCCCTAGAAATAGTGGATGCATTGGTGATCATTCTCCAACAGTCGATCGACTCTGGATCAGTTCCTATGGACTGAAGGGTAGCTAATGTAACACCACTTTTTAAAAAAGGAGGGAGAGAAAAAAACGGGTAATTATAGACCGGTTAGTCTGACATAAGTAGTGGGGAAAATGTTGAAATCAATTATTAAGGATGAAATAACAGCGCATTTGGAAAGCAGTGACAGGATCAGTCCAAGTCAACATGGATTTATGAAAGGGAAATCATACTTGTCAAATCTACTGGAATTTTTTGAGGATGTAAATAGTAGAGTGGACAAGGGAGAACCAGTGGATGTGGTGTATTTGGACTTTCAAAAGTCTTTTGACAAGGTCCCACACAAGAGAATGCTGTGCAAAATTAAAGCACATGGCATTGGGGGTAATGTACTGACGTGGATAGAGAACTGGTTGGCAGACAGGAAGCAGAGAGTCGGGATAAACGGGTCCTTTTCAGAATGGCAGGCAGTGACTAATGGGGTGCTGCAGGGCTCAGTGCTGGGACCCCAGCTATTTACAATATACATTAATCATTTAGATGGAATTGAGTGTAATATCTCCAAGTTTGCAGATGACACTAAACTGAGTGGCGGTGTGAGCTGTGAGGAGGATGCCAAGAGGCTGCAGGGTGACTTGACAGGTTAGGTGAGTGGGCAAATGCATGGTAGATGCAGTATAATGTGGATAAATGTGAGGTTATCCACTTTGGGGGCAAAAACTCAAAGGCAAAATATTATCTGAATGGCAGCAGATTAGGAAAAGGGGAAGTGCAACGAGACCTAGGTGTCATGGTACATCAGTCATTGAAAGTTGGCATGCAGGTACAGCAGGTGGTGAAGAAGGCAAATGGTATGTTGGCCTTCATAGCTAGGGGTTTTGAGTATAGGAGCAGGGAGGTCTTATTGCAGTTGTACAGTGCCTTGGTGAGGTCTCACCTGGAATATTGTGTTCAGTTTTGGACTCCTAATCTGAGGAAGGACATTCTTGCTATTGAGGGAGTGCAGCGAAGGTTCACCAGACTGATTCCCGGGATGGCTGGACTGACATATGAGGAAAGACTGGATCGACTGGGCCTTTATTCACTGGAGTTTCGAAGGATGAAAGGGGATCGCATAGAAACATATAAAATTCTGACGGGACTGGACAGCTTAGATACAGGAAGAATATTCCCGATGTTGGGGAAGTCCAGAACCAGAGGACATAGTCTTAGGATAAGGGGTAGGCCATTTAGGACTGAGGTGAGGAGAAACTTCTTCACTCAGAGAGTTGTTAACCTGTGTAATTCTCTACTGCAGAGGTCGTTGATGCCAGTTCGTTGGATATATTCAAGAGGGAGTTAGATGTGGCTAAAGGGATCAAGGGGTATGGAGAGAAAGCAGGAAAGTGGTACTGAGGTGAATGATCAGCCATGATCTTATTGAACGGTGGTGCAGGCTCGAAAGGTCAAATGGCCTATTCCTGCACTTATTTTCTATGTTTCTATGTATACAAGATAGTTTTCTAGATCAGTATGTTGAGGAACCAACCAGGGAATAGACTATTTTAGATCTAGTATTGTGCAATGAGAAAAGGTTAATTAATAAGCTTGTAGTAAAGGAGTCTTTAGGGAAGAGTGACCATAATATGATCGAATTTTATATTGAGTTTGAAAATGATTTAGTTGAATCCGAAACTAGGATCGTAAATCTAAACAAAGCAAACTATGTAGGTACGAGGGGCGAGTTGGCTAAGGTAGATTGGGAAACTACATTGAAAGGTATGATGGTAGACAAGCAATGGCTAGCATTTAAAGAATTAATGCATAATTTACAACAAATACATTCCTTTAAGGCACAAAAACCCCACAGGATAATTGGTCCAACCGTGGCTAACAAGAGAACTTAAAAATAGTATTCGATCAAACGAAGAGGCTTATTAATGCTAATAATGAAAAGATTAGCGAAAGTCAATGTGGGTCCCTTACAAACTGAGACAGGAGAAAATATAATAGGAAATAAGGAAATGGCAGAGAAATTAAACAAATATTTTGTGCTTGACTTAACAGAAGATGAGGCAAAAACTTACCGGAAATAGTGCAGAATGAGAAACTGAAAGAAATTAGTATTAGTTAAAAAATAGTACTGGAGAAATTAATGGGACTGAAAGCCGATAACTCCCCTGGACCTGATGGCCTATATCCTAGGGTTTTGAAAGAGGTGGCCATAGTTCCGGATTGCAAGGTAGCAAATATAACCCCACTTTTTAAAGAAAGGAGGGAGAGAGAAAACGGTGAACTACAGGCCAGTTAGCCTGACATCAGTAGTAGGGACAATGTTGGAATCTATTATTAAGGACGTGTTAACAGGGCACTTAGAAAAGAATAATAAGACTGGGCAGAATCAATACGGATTTATGAAAGGGAAATCTTGTTTGACAAATCTGTTGGAGTTTTTTGAGGTTGTAACTAGCAGAATAGATAAGGGGGAACCAGTGGATGTGGTGTATTTAGATTTTCAGAAGGCATTCGATAAGGTGCCACACAAGAGGTTATTGAACAACATTAGTGCTCATTGGATTGGGGGCATGGATTGAGGATTGGTTAACAAACAAAAAACAGACAGTCGGAATAACTGGATCATTTTCTGGTTGGCAGGATGTAACTAGTGGAGTACCACAAGGATCAGTGCTTGGGCTTCAGCTATTCACAATATACATCAATGATTTAGATGAGGAGACCAAATGTAATATATCCAAGTTTGCTGATGATATAAAGCTAGGTGGGAATGTAAGTTGTGAGAAGGATGCAAAGAAGCTTCAGGGGATATAGACAGGCTTAGTGGACAAGAACATGGCAAATTGAATATAATATGGAGAACTGTGAAATATTCTACTTTGTTCGTAAAAATAGAAAAGCAGAGTATTTTTTAAATGGTGAGAGATTGGGAAATGTTGTTGTTCAAAGGGACCTGGGTGTCCTTGTACACGAAACACTGAAAGTTAACATGCAGGTACAGCAAGCAATTAAAAAAAAAATGGTATGTTGGCCTTTATTACAAGAGGATTTGAGTATAAGAGTAAAGATGTCTTACTGCAATTATGTAGGGCCCTGGTGTGACCAACCTGGAGTATTGTGTACAGTTTTGATCTCCTTACCTAAGGAAGGTTATACTTGCCATGGGTGCGCAACAAAGGTTCACCAGACTGATTCCTGGGATGGGGGGATTGTCCTATGAGGAGAGATTGAGTAGACTAGACCTATATTCTCTAATGTTTAGAAGAATTCGAGGTGATCTCATTGAAACATACAAAATTCTTACAGGGCTTGACAGGGTAGATGCAAGGAGGATGTTTCCCCTGGTAGGGGAGTCTAAAACCAGTGGTCACAGACTCAGAATAAGGGGTTGACCATTTAGGACTGAGAAAAGGAGAAATTTTTTTCAGTCAGGGAGTTGTGAACCTTTGGAATTCTCTACCCCAGAGGGCTGTGGAAGCTCAGTCATTGAGTATATTCAAGACAGAGATCAATAGATTTTTGGATATTAAGGGATTCAAGAGATAGTGCAGGAAAGTGGAGTTGAGAGAAAAGATCAGCTATGATCTTATTGAATGGCGGAGCAGGCTCGAGGGGCCTAATGGCCTCTCTTGCTTCTATTTCTTATGTTCTAAGGTTTTGATGTTCTGAAGCTGAATTCCCTTCTGCACCTTAATAAAATGGGGAAAGTGCTTCATCACTGACACAGCTAGCTCAGCAAGCCAGGGAAGGGGCACTCCAGCTCTGTACAGGGGGTAAATACTGCAAGAGAGGTCTTCTACCCACGGAAGCCTTCCAGAAAGAACTACGTGAGACCACATCACTGAGACCATCGCTGCCAGCAGTGTTGCCCCACCACCTGGCTCCAGTGGTCAACAAAGCTTCATGACTTCAGATCTCAAAGGTCAAGTTCAGTGACTGCACCACTAGCCTCACACACTGCTCAATGCATGACTCCCCCCAACATTAGTCACCTACCTACAATCGGTACCATACATGAGGCACACCTCCCATTCCTAGCTTCACCTCACGCCCTTGGGGGAGACGCTACTGGCCATTCTTGGCAGGGGCATATCTGAGCCCTTGGCCAGTGGTAGGGCTGAAAGAATACAAGATTGTATCCTCATACGTTATCCTCCTTCTGGCATGCAGCTCTTGCTTTCCCATCCTCTCCTCCCCGCAATGCCACCCATCTGCCGTCTTCATTTCACACAGCCAAGAAATGCAGCCTGCCCAGAAGAAGAAGAAAAGAAATAGGAGCGGAATTAGGCCATTTGGCCCCTCGAGCCTGCTCTGCCATTCAATAAGATCATGGCTGATCTGATCATGGACTCAGCTCCACTTCCCTGCCCACTCCCCATAAGCCTTTACTCCCTTATCGCTCAAAAATTTGTGGAGGCTATTCAAAGACCCAGCCTCCACAGCTCTCTGGGGCAGAGAATTCCATAGATTTACAACCCTCTGAGAGAAGAAATTCCTCCTCATCTCAGTTTTAAATGGGCAGCCCCTTATTCTGAGACTATAGTCCCCTAGTTTTAGTTTCCCCTATGAGTGGAAATATCCTTTCTGCATCCACCTTGTCGAGCCCCCTCATTATCTTATATATTTCGATAAGGTTACCTCGCATTATTTTGAACTCCAATGTGTATAGGCCCAACCTCCTCAACCTATCTTTTAAGTCAACCCTCTCATCTCCGGAATCAACCTAGTGAACCTTTCTGAACAGCCTCCAGTGCAAGTATATCCTTCCTTAAATACGGAGACCAAAACTGCATGCAGTACTCCAGGTGTGGCCTCACCAATACACTGAACAGTTGTAGCAGGACTTCTCTGCTTTTATACTCTATCCCCCTTGCAATAAAGGCCAACATTCCATTATCCTTCCTAATCACTTGCTGTACCTGCATACTAACTTTCTGTGTTTCATGCACAAGGACTCCCAGGTCCCTCTGTACTGCAACACAAGAGATTAATGTGCAAAGTTAAAGCACATGGGATTGGGGATAGTGTGCTGACATGGATTGAGAACTGGTTGTCAGACAGGAAGCAAAGAGTAGGAGTAAATGGGGACTTTTCAGAATGGCAGGCAGTGACTAGTGGGGTACCGCAAGGTTCTGTGCTGGGGCCCCAGCTGTTTACACTGTACATTAATGATTTAGACGAGGGGATTAAATGTAGTATCTCCAAATTTGTGGATGACACTAAGTTGGGTGGCAGTGTGAGCTGTCAGGAGGATGCTATGAGGCTGCAGAGCGACTTGGATAGGTTAGGTGAGTGGGCAAATGCATGGCAGATGAAGTATAATGTGGATAAATGTGAGGTTATCCACTTTGGTGGTAAAAACAGAGAGACAGACTATTATCTGAATGGTGACAGATTAGGAAAAGGGGAGGTGCAAAGAGACCTGGGTGTCATGGTACATCAGTCATTGAAGGTTGGCATGCAGGTACAGCAGGCGGTTAAGAAAGCAAATAGCATGTTGGCCTTCATAGCGAGGGGATTTGAGTACAGGGGCAGGGAGGTGTTGCTACAATTGTACAAGGCCTTGGTGAGGCCACACCTGTAGTATTGTGTACAGTTTTGGTCTCCTAACCTGAGGAAGGACATTCTTGCTATTGAGGGAGTGCAGCGAAGGTTCACCAGACTGATTCCCGGGATGGTGGGACTGACCTATCAAGAAAGACTGGATCAACTGGGCTTGTATTCTCTGGAGTTCAGAAGAATGAGAGGGGACCTCATAGAAACGTTTAAAATTTCTGACGGGGTTAGACAGGTTAGATGCAGGAAGAATGTTCCCAATGTTGGGGAAGTCCAGAACCAGGGGACACAGTCTAAGGATAAGGGGGAAGCCATTTAGGACTGAGATGAGGAGGAATTTCTTCACCCAGAGAGTGGTGAACCTGTGGAATTCTCTACCATAGAAAGTTGTTGAGGCCAATTCACTAAATATATTCAAAAAGGAGTTAGATGAAGTCCTTACTACTAGGAGAATCAAGGGGTATGGTGAGAAAGCAGGAATGGGGTACTGAAGTTGCATGTTCAGCCATGAACTCATTGAATGGCGGTGCAGGCTCGAAGGGCCGAATGGCCTACTCCTGCACCTATTTTCTATGTTTCTATGTTTCTAACATGTTGCAATTTTTCTCCATTTAAATTATAGTTTGCTTTTTTATTTTTTCTGCCAATGTGGATAACCTCACATTTTTCCACATTATACCCCATCTGCCAGATTTTTGCCCACTCACTTAGCCTGTCTATATCCCTCTGCAGATTTTTTGAGAAGGATTTATTTCAGAAGGAGAAGGAGAAGAAAGATCATTCAATTTCACACTGCCAGCCACCAACTCCTGCAGGTTGACCACCAAGGCCATTTGTAGTGTCCCCTACTGAAAGCCAGCAGCCTTCCATCCGCCATGCAACAGCCACTGGGCTAGCACTGCATGACATCAGTAAGATAGGCAAAGGCGCACACAAGACAGTCGCTAAGGGAATGCATAAGGACGATGAGTTGATTTCTTGATGTCATATTGGATGCATATATGTATAAGGTTGGATTGGAAAGTTTGTTTTGTGGTGGCTTTTATTTTGGCACTGTGGCTAAGAGGACTATGTCATAGTCAATAACAGAGGGAAGGTAAGGTGTGGGACAAATGTTGAAAGAGGAATTGGGGTTGCGGTCAATGCTACTGCAGATGGATGATTCCATCCCAGATATTCCAGCCAGAAAGGGGCTGTCTGGGTTTTACCCTCCCTTCAACTTCCTCCTCTTCTTTTTCTTCCTTTTCTGTGTCTTCCTCTTCTCCGTCTTCCTGTTCCTCTGAGCGGATGTTGTAAATCTGAAATAAATGCATAAAATGCAGGAAATACTCATCAGGTCAGGCAGCATCTGGACCGGAGACGTTAACTCTGTTTCCCTCTCGACGTGTGCTACCTGATCTGCTGAGTATTTCCAGCATTTTCTTCTCAGAGGCCTTCCTTTACAATGCAAGATCTTGTAAGCATCCAGCAGCACTCCTGGCACACTTAAGAACCTTTAACATGTATTACATCATGCCAATCGAGTTCAAAGCTTAAATGCAAACTTACCTGAAAGATGTGTGTGTCCGTTTCAGAGGTGCTGACAGTGTTTCTGTCAGTTTACTGAACACTGGGTTTCATGGCGTGCTTAGGACCCAGCGCTGAACTTAACACCAAGTCAGCTTGATGTCACCCTCTGCTAATTTACATTTCCAGGGCCAACGCTGCTATTGGCAGCACTAAGGCCCTCACCAAAATGACGGCTGCCGAGTCCTATGCCGGAGAAGGCTGCTAGAGTGGCAGCTACCATTTTTTGACCGGATCACAGCGGTGACTCATGGCGGTAAGTGGCCTGATTTCTGGGCCTTAGTTTTCTCATTTTGTACTATTCTGGCTGGCAATTTATTTAGCACTTTATTCCAAAGAAATGTAACAAAAAAATATTTCTGAAACATGCAATTTAGACAAGCATAAAACCAAGGCCATTTCTGCTTCCCAATGAAATGGCCTCTGTTCTTCCATACCTCTTAGTATCTTTCCATTTATTGTGTATTTCCTTGCCTTGTTGCATCTCCCCAAATGCATTACCTCACACTTCTCCGGATTGAATTCCATTTTCCACTTTTCTGGCCAACTGACCAGTTCATCGATATCTTCCTGCAGCCTAAAACTTTCCTCCTCACTGTCAATCACATGGCAAATTCTTGTATTATCTGCAAACCTCTTTATCATGCCCCTTACATTTAAGTCTAAATCATTAATATATACTGCAAAAAGTAAGGGACGGAGTACTAAGCCCAGTGGAACCCCACTGGAAACAGCCTTCCAGTCGTAAAAATACCTGTCAACCATTATCCTTTGCTTCCTGCCACTGAGCCAATTTTGGATCCAATTTGCCATTCTCCCTTGGATTCCATGGGCTTTTACTTTTTTTGATCAGCCTGTCATGTGGGACCTTGTCAAAAGCCTTGCTAAAATCCAGGTAGACTACATCAAATGCATTGCCCTCATTGACCTTCCTTGTTACTTCCTCAAAGAATTGAATCAAGTTAGTCAGACGCAATCTTCCCTTAACAAATCCATGTTGACTGTCCTTGATTAATCTGTGTCTTTCTCAATGAAAAGCAACAAGGTAGTACTAGTCCTAGAGGTTGGAGTAGGACTCAGAAATCACTTTCCCTTATTCCCTCAATGTTTTAATACGCAAGAATGTCTAGCCTGCATGTTTGAGAGTAGTATTACTATGCTAAGTTTTCTTAAGGTTTTCCTCCTTCCTCTGTGCCTGTTCCCACATCCTGCAGGTACTGTGCACAACATTTACCTTGGCTGCTACTTCCTCCCAGGCATGCTGTACTGCTATCCTCTGGCGAGGGTGCACAAGTGTACCAGACAAGACAGTCGTCCTTGCACCCACCTCCAGCAGCAGCAGCACCCCTGCATTGTTTCTTGCTTCCATTTTATTGTTGCCATCCTGTTTCATCAGCCAAATTTTTGTCCCTCTACCCTTTAAAAAGCTATTGCACCATTTACCCTGGCTGCCACTTCCTCCAAGATGTGCTGTATATATATCCTTTGCACATATCTCTCACATTAGAATAGCCCAGCTTCACTGTTTAGGTGCACGGATAAAAAGGCTACTTGGGTGAGGTATTGGAGGGTTGCCGGCACCCATAGAAATATAGCCAAGAGTCTGTGTCATCAAGACGGGGATGAGAATGTAAGAGGGAGTATTAAATTGGGAAAAAACCCTACTTTACAGAATACCAGGTGGCTTAATATCTAAGCTCCATAGACAGGGAACCTGATCCTATTTCCATGCCACCAATCACTTTTAACAGCAAATTCAATGAGACTGCACTCCTGAAGCAGAACGTAGCTACAGAGTAGTGAGTTGACCTGTAATAATATTACCTTTATTCTCTCGCCCAACCTCCCATCTAGCAAGGCATCACTCCAGAAATGCTATCTTGCAACATTTGCAGTGTAATTTTGAGTCTTAATCTGAACCTGCTTACTTCCCCACCCCAGCCAAATAGGAAATTCTTGATTCCACACAAATTGGGGGCGAGAAGTTTGTCATGGGTCATTTCTCTAATCAGACTTGCAGTTTTTGCAGATTGCTTCTATAACCAGACTCCCATCTTTTTATTGTTCTCGGGATTTGGGCAACAGTGGCAAGGCTGCATTTATTGCCTTAGAAAGTGCCACTTCAGAGAGCATCAAGAGTCAACCATATAATAGTTGGCAGTGGAGACACATGCAGGTCAGACTGGGTAGCATTTGGGAGGCTC
Organism: Pristiophorus japonicus; assembly: GCF_044704955.1. NCBI lineage: Eukaryota > Metazoa > Chordata > Chondrichthyes > Pristiophoridae > Pristiophorus > Pristiophorus japonicus. Next base: position 72,702,118 of record NC_091983.1, on the reverse strand, counting down.
CCTTCCTTGAATTAGTGAACCAGTTGGGTTTTTAATGTCAATCTGGAAGCTTATTTTTCTGGTGCGAGCTCAAAAATTCCAAGCATTTTTTTGTTTAATTCAACTTGCCTTGGTGGGATTTGAACATGGGTTGCTAGTCTTTGTACACTAACCGCTAGGCTACAATACAAATATGGAACATTTGCATGAGTTTAGTAGACGAGGATGTTGGCAAGAAAGACGTGGCTGTAATAACCACTTAAACTGTAAATTCTTGTTTAAACATTCCTGGATAAATGGAGACTTCTTGCTATGTACCACCAGATTTATTTATGCTGCAGTAAGTGAGGGAAAGCACTGAAGATATTCTCCAGTAAAATGACTGATGCAACAATCCCAGGTGCAAGCTACATTGGCAAAGTTAGCTGATTGAGTGAATGCAGTCTCCCATGTCCACCATACCCAGGAGTAAATGAGGAAGAAATTCAGTGGTATAAGTGCCAAGCTACATGCAAGCACCTTTGTGTATATATGTACTCTTCCTCTGTACAAGACATAGACTTAATGTTAATGTTCACCTCCTGCACTCTCAAAGAGATAATCTACATACATTTGTAGAGTATTTAGCCTTCTTAATAACACTCGTTTACTCAAGAGAAGCCACAATGCACAATTCAGGTGGAGAACAGCATCAGCAGACTCATAGGAATCGCAGGATAGCTCAGATGAATACATGGCTTGAGGAGTGGTGCAGAAGGGAGGGGTTCAAATTCCTGGGACTTTGGAACCAGTTCTGGGGGAGGTGGGACCAGTACAAACCGGACAGTCTGCACCTGGGCAGGACCGGAACCAATATCCAAGGGGGAGTGTTTGCTAGTGCTGTTGGGGGGGAGTTAAACTAATATGGCAGGGAGATGGGAATCTATGCAGGGAGACAGAGGGAAGTAGAATAGGGTCAGAAGCAAAAGATAGAAAGAAGAAAAGTAAAAGTGGTGGGCAGAGAAACCCAAGGCAAAAAGCAAAAAGAGCCACATTACAGCAAAATTTTAAAGGGGTAAAGTGTGTTAGAAAGATGAGCCTGAAGGCTCTGTGCCTCAGTGCAAGGAGTATTCGGAATAAGGTGGACGAATTAACTGCGCAGATAGCAGTTAACGGATATGATGTAATTGGCATCACGGAGACATGGCTCCAGGGTGACCAAGGCTGGGAACTCAACATCCAGGGGTATTCAACATTTAGGAAGGATAGACAAAAAGGAAAAGGAGGCGGGTGGCATTGCTGGTTAAAGAGGAAATGAATGCAATAGTAAGAAAGGACATTAGCTTGGATTATGTGGAATCGGTATGGGTGGAGCTACGGAATACCAAGGGGCAGAAAACCTTAGTGGGAGTTGTGTACAGACCACCAAACAGCAGTAGTTAGGTTGGGGACAGCATCAAACAAGAAATTAGGGATGCATGCAATAAAGGTACAGCAATTATCATGGGTGACTTTAATCTACATATTGATTGGGCTAACCAAACTGGTAGCAATGCAGTGGAGGAGGATTTCCTGGAGTGTATTAGGGATGGTTTTCTAGACCAATATGTCAAGGAACCAACCAGGGAGCTGGCCATCATAGACTGGGTGATGTGTAATGATAAAGGACTAATTAGCAATCTTGTTGTGCGAGACCACTTGGGGAAGAGTGACCATAACATAGTAGAATTTTTTATTAGGATGGAGAGTGATACAGTTAATTCAGAAACTAGGGTCCTGAACTAAAAGAAAGGTAACTTCGATGGTTTGAGGCATGAATTGGCTAGAATAGACTGGCAAATGATACTTAAAGGGTTGATGATGGATAGGCAATGGCAAACATTTAAAGATCACAGGGATGAACTTCAGCAATTGTACATCCCTGTCTGGGGTAAAAATAAAACGGGGAAGCTGGCTCAACCGTGGCTAACAAGAGAAATTAAGGATAGTGTTAAATCCAAGGAAGAGGCATATAAATTGGCAAGAAAAAGCAGCAAACCTGAGGACTGGGAGAAATTTAGAATTCAGCAGAGGACAAAGGGTTTAATTAAGAGAGGGAAAATAGAGTACGAGAAGAAGATTGCTGGGAACATAAAAACTGACTGCCAAAGCTTCTATAGATATGTGAAGAGAAAAAGATTAGTGAAGACAAACGTAGGTCCCTTGCAGTCGGACTCAGGTGAATTTATAATGGGGAACAAAGAAATGACAGACCAATAGAACAAATACTTTGGTTCTGTCTTCACGAAGGAAGACACAAATAACTTTCCAGAAATACTAGTGGACCAAAGGTCTAGTGAGAAGGGGGAACTGAAGGATATCCTTATTAGGCGGGAAATGGTGTTGGGGAAATTGATGGGATTGAAGGCCGATAAATCCCTGGGGCCTGATAGTCTGCATCCCAGAGTACTTAAGGTAGTGGCCCTAGAAATAGTGCATGCATTGGTGATCATTTTCCAACAGTCTATCGACTCTGGATCAGTTCCTATGGACTGGAGGGTAGCTAATATAACACCACTTTTTAAAAAGGGAGGGAGAGAGAAAGCAGGTAATTATAGACCGGTTAGTCTGACATCAGTGGTGGGGAAAATGTTGGAATCAATTATTAAGGATGAAATAGCAGCGCATTTGGAAAGTAGTGACAGGATCAGTCCATGTCAGCATGGATTTATGAAGGGGAAATCATGCTTGACAAATCTTCTGAAATTTTTGGAGGATGTAACTAGTAGAGTGGACAAGAGAGAACCAGTGGATGTGGTGTATTTGGACTTTCAAAAGGCTTTTGACAAGGTCCTGCACAAGAGATTGGTGTGCAAAATCAAAGCACATGGTATTGGGGGGTAATATACTGACGTGGATAGAGAACTGGTTGGCAGACAAGAAGCAGACAGTCGGGATAAACTGGTACTTTTCAGAATGGCAGGCAGTGACGATTTGAGTGCCGCAGGCTCAGTGCTGGGACCCCAGCTCTTTACAATATACATCAATGATTTGGATGAAGGAATTGAGTGTACTTTCTCCAAGTTTGCAGACAACACTAAGCTGGGTGGCGGTGTGAGTTGCGAGGGGGACGCTAAGAGGCTGCAGGGTGACTTGGACAGGTTAGGTGAATGGGCAAATGCATGGCAGATGCAGTATAATGTGGATAAATGTGAGGTTGTCCACTTTGGGGGCAAAATCGCGAAGACAGAATATTATCTGAATGGCGACAGATTAGGAAAAGGGGAGGTGCAACGAGACCTGGATGCCATGGTTCATCAGTCATTGAAAGTTGGCATACAGGTACAGCAGGCGGTAAAGAAGGCAAATGATATGTTGGCCTTCATAGCTAGGGGATTTGAGTATAGGAGCAGGGAGGCCTTACTGCGGTTGTACAAGGCCTTGGTGAAGGCCTCACCTGGAATATTGTGTTAAGTTTTGGTCTCCTAATCTGAGGAAGGACGTTCTTGCTATTGAGGGAGTGCAGCGAAGATTCGCCTGACTGATTCCCGGGCTGGCTGGACTGACATAGAAACATAGAAACATAGAAAATAGGTGCAGGAGCAGGCCATTCAGCCCTTCTAGCCTGCACCGCCATTCAACGAGTTCATGGCTGAACATGAAACCTCAGTACCCACTTCCTGCTTTCACGCCATACCCCTTGATCCCCCGAGTAGTAAGGACTTCATCTAACTCCCTTTTGAATATATTTAGTGAATTGGCCTCAACTACTTCCTGTGGTAGAGAATTCCACAGGTTCACCACTCTCTGGGTGAAGAAGTTTCTCCTTATCTCGGTCCTAAATGGCTTACCCCTTATCCTTAGACTGTGACCCCTGGTTCTGGACTTCCCCAACATTGGGAACATTCTTCCTGCATCCAACCTGTCCAAACCCGTCAGAATTTTAAACGTTTCTATGAGGTCCCCTCTCACTCTTCTGAACTCCAGTGAATACAAGCCCAGTTGATCCAGTCTTTCTTGATAGGTCAGTCCCACCATCCCGGGAATCAGTCTGGTGAATCTTCGCTGCACTCCCTCAATAGCAAGTATGTCCTTCCTCAAGTTAGGAGACCAAAACTGTACACAATACTCCAGGTGTGGCCTCACCAAGGCCCTGTACAACTGTAGCAACACCTCCCTGCCCCTGTACTCAAATCCCCTCGCTATGAAGGCCAACATGCCATTTGCTTTCTTAACCGCCTGCTGTACCTGCATGCCAACCTTCAATGACTGATGTACCATGACACCCAGGTCTCGTTGCACCTTCCCTTTTCCTAATCTGTCACCATTCAGATAATAGTCTGTCTCTCTGTTTTTACCACCAAAGTGGATAACCTCACATTTATCCACATTATACTTCATCTGCCACGCATTTGCCCACTCACCTAACCTATCCAAGTCACTCTGTAGCCTCATAGCATCCTCCTCGCAGCTCACACTGCCACCCAACTTAGTGTCATCCGCAAATTTGGAGATACTACATTTAATCCCCTCGTCTAAATCATTAATGTACAATGTAAACAGCTGGGGCCCCAGCACAGAACCCTGCGGTACCCCACTAGTCACTGCCTGCCATTCCGAAAAGTACCCATTTACTCCTACTCTTTGCTTCCTGTCTGACAACCAGTTCTCAATCCACGTCAGCACACTACCCCCAATCCCATGTGCTTTAACTTTACACATTAATCTCCTGTGTGGGACCTTGTCGAAAGCCTTCTGAAAGTCCAAATATACCACATCAACTGGTACTCCTTTGTCCACTTTATTGGAAACATCCTCAAAAAATTCCAGAAGATTTGTCAAGCATGATCTCCCTTTCACAAATCCATGCTGACTTGGACCTATCATGTCACCATTTTCCAAATGCGCTGCTATGACATCCTTAATAATTGATTCCATCATTTTACCCACTACTGAGGTCAGGCTGACCGGTCTATAATTCCCTGCTTTCTCTCTCCCTCCTTTTTTAAAAAGTGGGGTTACATTGGCTACCCTCCACTCGATAGGAACTGATCCAGAGTCAATGGAATGTTGGAAAATGACTGTCAATGCATCCGCTATTTCCAAGGCCACCTCCTTAAGTACTCTGGGATGCAGTCCATCAGGCCCTGGGGATTTATCGGCCTTCAATCCCATCAATTTCCCCAACACAATTTCCCGACTAATAAAGATTTCCCTCAGTTCCTCCTCCTTAATAGACCCTCTGACCACTTTTATATCCGGAAGGTTGTTTGTGTCCTCCTTAGTGAATACTGAACCAAAGTACTTGTTCAATTGGTCTGCCATTTCTTTGTTCCCCGTTATGACTTCCCCTGATTCTGACTGCAGGGGACCTACGTTTGTCTTTACTAACCTCTTTCTCTTTACATACCTATAGAAACTTTTGCAATCCGCCTTAATGTTCCCTGCAAGCTTCTTCTCGTACTCCATTTTCCCTACCCTAATCAAACCCTTTGTCCTCCTCTGCTGAGTTCTAAATTTCTCCCAGTCCCCAGGTTCGCTGCTATTTCTGGCCAATTTGTATGCCACTTCCTTGGCTTTAATACTATCCCTGATTTCCCTAGATAGCCACGGTTGAGCCACCTTCCCTTTTTTATTTTTACGCCAGACAGGAATGTACAATTGTTGTAATTCATCCATGCGTTCTCTAAATGTCTGCCATTGCCCATCCACAGTCAACCCCTTAAGTATCATTAGCCAATCTATCTTAGCCAATTCATGCCTCATACCTTCAAAGTTACCCTTCTTTAAGTTCTGGACCATGGTCTCTGAATTAACTGTTTCATTCTCCATCCTAATGCAGAATTCCACCATATTATGGTCACTCTTCCCCAAGGGGCCTCGCACAATGAGATTGCTAATTAATCCTCTCTCATTACACAACACCCAGTCTAAGATGGCCTCCCCCCTAGTTGGTTCCTCGACATATTGGTCTAGAAAACCATCCCTTATGCATTCCAGGAAATCCTCCTCCACCGTATTGCTTCCAGTTTGGCTAGCCCAATCTATGTGCATATTAAAGTCACCCATTATAACTGCTGCACCTTTATTGCATGCACTCCTAATTTCCTGTTTGATGCCCTCCCCAACATCACTACTACTGTTTGGAGGTCTGTACACAACTCCCACTAACGATTTTTGCCCTTTAGTGTTCTGCAGCTCTACCCATATAGATTCCACATCATCCAAGCTAATGTCTTTCCTAACTATTGCATTAATCTCCTCTTTAACCAGCAATGCTACCCCACCTCCTTTTCCTTTTATTCTATCCTTCCTGAATGTTGAATACCCCTGGATGTTGAGTTCCCAGCCCTGATCATCCTGGAGCCACGTCTCCGTAATCCCAATCACATCATATTTGTTAACATCTATTTGCACAATTAATTCATCCACCTTATTGCGGATACTCCTTGCATTAAGACACAAAGCCTTCAGGCTTGCTTTTTTAACACCCTTTGTCCTTTTAGAATTTTGCTGTATAGTGGCCCTTTTTGTTCTTTGCCTTGGGTTTCTCTGCCCTCCACTTTTCCTCATCTCCTTTCTGTCTTTTGCTTTTGCCTCCTTTTTGTCTCCCTCTGTCTCCCTGTATAGGTTCCCATCCCCCTGCAATATTAGTTTAACTCCTCCCCAACAGCACTAGCAAACACTCCCCCTAGGACATTGGTTCCGGACCTGCCCAGGTGCAGACCGTCCGGTTTGTACTGGTCCCACCTCCCCCAGAACCGGTTCCAATGCCCCAAGAATTTGAATCCCTCCCTGCTGCACCACTGCTCAAGCCATGTATTCATCTGCGCTATCCTGCGATTCCTACTCTGACTAGCACGTGGCACTGGTAGCAATCCCGAGATTACTACTTTTGAGGTCCTACTTTTTAATTTAGCTCCTAGCTCCTTAAATTCTTTTCGTAGGACCTCATTCCTTTTTTTACCTATGTCGTTGGTACCAATGTGCACCACGACAACTGGCTGTTCTCCCTCCCATTTCAGAATGTCCTGCACCCGCTCCGAGACATCCTTGACCCTTGCACCAGGGAGGCAACATACCATCCTGGAGTCTCGGTTGCGTCCGCAGAAACGCCTATCTATTCCCCTCACCATCGAATCCCCTATCACTATCGCGCTCCCACTCTTTTTCCTGCCCTCCTTTGCAGCAGAGCCACCTACGGTGCCATGAACTTGGTTGCTGCTGCCCTCCCCTGATGAGTCATCCTCCCCAACAGTACTCAAAGCAGTGTATCTGTTTTGCAGGGGGATGACCACAGGGGACCCCTGCACTATCTTTCTTGCACTGCTCTTCCTGTTGGTCTTCCATTCCCTATCTGGCTGTGGACCCTTCTCCTGCGGTAAGACCAACTCACTACACGTGATACTCACATCATTCTCAGCATCGTGGATGCTCCAGAGTGAATCCACCCTCAGCTCCAATTCCGCAACGCGGACCGTCAAGAGCTCGAGGCGGATACACTTCCTACACACGTAGCGCCCAGGGACACCGGAAGTGTCCCCGAGTTCCCACATGGTACAGGAGGAGCATATCACATGACCGAGCTCTCCTGCCATGTCTTAACCTTAGATACCCTTAAATTGGTAATAACAATGTTACAGTTCACTTACTGATATAAAAAATAAAAGAAAAGCTACTCACCAATCACTTACCCCATTGGCTGTGACGTCACTTTTTGATTACTTTCTACTTCTATTTTGCTTTCTCTCCCGCTGTAGCTGCACCAGTATGCTTTTGACAGGTCGCTCCCCTCTCACCAACTGCCGCTGGCTCTCGATCTCCCGCTGGGCTTTTGACAGGTCGCTCCCCTCTCACCAACTGCCGCTGGCTCTCGATCTCCCGCTGGGCTTTTGACAGGTCGCTCCCCTCTCACCAACTGCCGCTGGCTCTCGATCTCCCGCTGGGCTTTTGACAGGTCGCTCCCCTCTCACCAACTGCCGCTGGCTCTCGATCTCCAGCTGGGCTTTTGACATATGAGAGACTGGATCAACTGGGCCTTTATACATTGGAGTTTAGAAGGTGAGAGTGGATCTCATAGAAACATACAAGATTCTGATGGGACTGGACAGGTTAGATGCAGGTAGATTGTTCCCGATGTTGGGGAAGTCCAGAACCAGGGGACACAGTCTTAGGATAAGGGGTAGGCCAAATAGGACTGAGATCAGGAGAAACCTCTTCACTCAGAGTTTTTAACCTGTGGAATTCCCTGCTGCAGAGTTGTTGATGCCAGTTCATTGGATATATTCAAGGAGTTAGATATGGCCCTTACGGCTAAGGGGATCAAGGGGTATGGTGACAAAGCAGGAAAGTGGTACTGAGGGAATGATCAGCCATGATCTTATTGAATGGTGGTGCAGGCTCGAAGGGCCGAATGGCCTACTCCTGCACCTATTTTCTATGTCTATATTTCTATGTTTCATAGCACTTCACAGTTCACTTGCAAAAGGATATTGGCAAGAAAGATTAATTTGAAAAGGGCTGGAGGTGATGTGGGCACAGTTCTATTATTTGATACACAAGAACTTGTTATCATCATACATGTACTCTGCTAACAGGCCAAGGCAGTTCATAACTATCAATAGAAATCCAGGACAGGTAGACCCAGCTAGGCTGGAACCACTGTCAGCGGTTGAGATCAAGGAGTTGGTCTTCACCCTTTTTGGCTGGGAATCCATCAAAGGACTGACATCGGAAGAAATAGTCCTACAACTCAGCAAATATACTCCATTTAACATGATTGTCGATACAAAAGCAGCAGGACCTACATTTGCAAAACAGTTGAATGACAGACATAATGCCTATCTCTGAAGCCATTGTCTGGAGGATACATTGTAAATCTTACTCCTTTTCTCTTCCTTCAGGGTCTTCACAAGATGAGGCACTTCACTGCAGATTGCATCAAGCCCACCATCTGCCTAAACCAGCATAGATACTAGCATCCCAGGGAATGTGGGTCATGATTTAGATGAAGGAATTGAATGTAATATCTCCAAGTTTGCAGATGACACTAAGCTAAGGAGGATGCTAGGAGGCTATAAGCTGACTTAGACAGGGTAGGTGAGTGCGCAAATGCATGGTAGATGCAGTATAATGTATATAAATGTGAGGTTATCCACTTTGGTGGCAAAAACAGGAAGGCAGAATATTATCTGAATGGTGACAGATTAGGAAAAGGGAAGGTGCAACGAGAGCTGGGTCTCATAGTACATCAGTCATTGAAAGTTGGCATTCAGCTACAGCAGGCGGTGAAGAAGGCAAATGGTATGTTGGCCTTCATAGCTAGAGGATTTGAGTAGAGGAGCAGGAGGGTCTTGGTGAGGCCTCACCTGAAATATTATGTTCAGTTTTGGTCTCCTAATCTGAGGAAAGACATTCTTGTTATTGAGGGAGTGCAGTGAAGGTTCACCAGACTGATTCCTGGGATGACAGGACTGACATATGAAGAAAGACTGGATCAACTGGGCTTATATTCACTGGAATTTAGAAGAGCGAGAGGGGATCTCATAGAAACATATAAGATTCTGACGGGATTGGACAGGTTAGATGCAGGAAGAATGTTCCCGATGTTGGGGAAGTCCAGAACCAGGGATCCCAGTCTAAGGATAAGGGGTAAGCCATTTAGGACCGAGATGAGGAAAAACATCTTTACTCGGAGAATTGAGAACCTATGGAATTCTCTACCACAGAAAGTTGTTGAGGCCAGTTCATTAGATATATTCAAAAGGGAGTTAGATGTGGCCCTTACAGCTAAAGGGATATGGAGAAAAACCAGGAACGGGGTACTGAAGTTGCATGATCAGCCATAATCATATTGGATGGTGGTGCAGGCTCGAAGGGCCGAATGGCTTACTCCTGCACCTATTTTCTATGTTTCCATGAGTCTAAGAAAGGTACATTACATAATATACAAGTGAGGAGTTGTAAGTGGAAGTGCAGGATAGGAAGATCAGAGCAGGGTGATATAATACAATATGTATCTGCTCTATTAGCAAATGATTGGTATTCTATTGAATCGGACTTCTGACTGGCATTGATGCAGGAGCAGGCCTTTTCCACATTTTATTTTAGAATGACTTGCATTTATATAGCACCTTTCACGACTACCGAACATCCCAAAACACTTACATGTAGTCACTGTTGTCTGTCATAAACAGCCTGCAGCAACTGCTGGAGAATGTACAGCATTGCAACTCTGATATAACTGCAGTCACGCCCAACAGGTTTTAAAAAAGTACAGCGTACCATGGAGAAAATTACATCTGTACAGCCCTCTACTGGGGAGTCTCAAAGCAATGAGGGAGCAAGGGCAGAACAACTTTCTCTCACTAGCCCTGTGAATAGTGCTATTGATACTTATAGGAGTCTGTCACCTTCAGGTTTGAGAGACAGAGATTCTTTGGAAAGAATAGCAGCAAGCTTAACCTATGTTGGAAATATTCTGTGATTACTCTCATGTAGATTGGTGATCAACATGAAGGTTTCCTCTGAAGGTAGCTGCACATCCTCCTACTCCAGCCAAGTTCCTCAGAGGATTAACGGACTATCCAAGAGTGGGCAATTCTTGCACTGTTGTATGTGGCTCCAGCTGTTTCAGGGACAACCCATGAAGCTGCACCGTTATGATCAAGGTCACCACGATTGCAAAAAGGCCACAAACAATTGCAACCTGTCACTAAAGTTGATGTCTCCACCCGAGAAGCAGACACCGCCCGAGCAGTGAAAACTGCATTAACATTTAGAAATAAGACCAGCTCCAAGAAATGGACACACAGAAAGATGGCACTTTATTACAAAAAACCGCGATGTTTTCTTTTTGCAACATTCGCGAGGTTTAACCAAAATATTTTTCGACTAAGAAGCCATCGAAGACAAGTTCTTGAACAATGCACCCAAAATAGAACAATCCCCAGGAACTTCGACAAGAAACTGGAACGTCACACACAAGTCTCGCGACCGGACTAATTCTCCGCTGCGCGTGTGTAGAACCAGAGCACGCGATCTCTCAGGATCGTACCATGGCCCAACTTCGGAAAGGAGGGATTAGCTGTTCCAATCTGAGAATTCTCCAAGCGGCCTTCACAACCGATGTAGCTCAAAACTGTTCATGAGCAATAGAGTCTGTGGCAAAAGCTAACAATCGAAAAAAAATGTAAATCCAGTTTAAACAGGAAATCGTATCAGCCATCAACTGATTGCCTTCCCCCCCCCCCCCCAGCGGCTGAAAGTGAACTCAGCCAGCCGGTGCATGCGCAGTGAGGGCCCGCCATCGAGGGGGAAGTTTAATTGCAGCGCGTTCTGTGGCCACTTTTGAAAGCACTGGCTGTTTGTCCGTCGCCTCCATGGGAAAGTTCCAATCGAACTCCGGCGTCAACGGCTCCCGGCTCGCGAGCGGGGCGGGCTGTTTCTGAACCCAAACACCAGCGTCTGAGACGGTAGCGGGAGCCGTGCATCGCGGTCGCATCGCCATGTGCTCGACCGCCGGGTGGCCGCCCACGGGCGTCTGCCTCGCTTTGCGGGTGACCCGGGTGGACCCTCCTCGGCCGGGCTCCGTGCTGGTGAGGCTGTGGGGCCGCTTCCAGCAGCGGGACAGGCAACCCGAGTACCAGAGGCTGCACAGCGAGATACAGAGCTGGGCGAAGAGCGGCCAGCTCGGCGGCGGAGGAGGAGGAGCGGTCGGGGTGGCAGGAGCCGGGCGCAGCGTGACGGCGGCCCCGCTGGAGACCAACGAGCGATGTCTGGTGGAGGTGAGCGGCGAGTGGCACCGGGCCCGGGTGCTGAGCCGAGTCGGCGACGATTACACCGTCTTCACGCTGGACGAAGGGCGGGCGCTGCCGGCGCGAGGCCGCAGCCTGGACCGAGGTAAGAAGGACTTCTTCCAGCTGCCGCCCGAGGTGGTCTGTTGCATCCTGGCCAACTTGGTGCCGGCGGCCGGGCCCCCCGCCGCCGCGGAGGAACACCAGCAGGAGTTGGAGGAGCTAGAGAAGCAGCAAGAGGAGGAAGAGGGCGGCGAGCGGAAAAAGGAGCCGGAAGACGACGACGAAGAGGAGGGCGGCACCAAAGCGCCGCTGCCGGGTGGAGCGGGCAGCGGGGCGGCCACCTCCTGGCCACCGGGGGCGCTCTCCTTCCTCCGCGCCCTACAGGGGCGCACGCTGGACGCGCAGGTGGAGGCGGTGCTGCCCAACCGCCTGGTGCTGGTGGAGGTGGTCAGGGTGTCGCGGCAGCTGTGCGAGCTGGGCCTGGCCAGGGCCATCGACCGGAGCGCCTTCCGGCTGCTGGTGGAGATGTCCACCTCGCGGCCGTCGGGCGGCCCGTTCCGCAAGGAGCGCCTGTTGTCGCTGGCGTCGTCCGCCTCGTCCTCGCTGGCGGCGCTGGGCGGCTCCGGGACCGCCGAGGCGGGCGGCTCGTCCGCCGCCCTGGCTCCGCGGAGCCTGCTGCCGCCGCCGCCGCCGAGCGAGGCGGGCTACAGCCTCAACTACTTCTACCCGTTGCTGCAGGTGGACGAGACGGTGACGGTGCGGGTGACGCACGTGCGCTACCCCGACCGCTTCTTCTGCCAGCTGCGCTGCCACTGCCCCGAGCTCGAGCGGCTGCACGACAGTATGTACCGTTACTACGACAACAACAGCAGCATCCGCGCGGCCGACGGGCCGCCCCGCCGTCTGGGCTCGCCGTGCGCGGCCAAGAGCGGCGATGGCCGCTGGTACCGCGCGCTCATCCAGCAGACGCTGTCGGACGGCGTGCACGAGGTCTTCTACGTCGACTACGGCGACCGAGAGGTGGTGCCGGCGCGCGTGGTGCGCAAGCTCAGCCCCGGCTACTTCAAGATGCCCGTCGTCACCTACCCGTTCGCGCTGCGCGACGCCTCCGACTACGGCCGCGGCTGGTCGGCGCGCCACGTCGAGCTGCTCAAGTCGCTGATTCTGCGCCGGGTGTTGCAGGCCAAGGTGGAGTTCTACAACTCGGTGGAGAACGTCTACTACGTCACCCTGTACCAGGAGGATGGCTCCACCATCAACGCGGCTTTCAATGCCCAGGCCGAGGGCCTGGCCCCCGGCCACTGCGAGGAGGGCCGGCTGAAGGGGGACTACCAGAAACTGAACGCGCTCCAGTGTGGCGGCAACTATCTCATCGGGGACAGGAGGATCGAAGGGGTTGCCAAAGCCAAAGATCGCATCTCTCTGCTGAAGAACGCCAATCTGAAATTGAATGCATTTTATGATGTCCTGGTTGAATTTGTGAAAAATCCTTCAGAGTTTTGGATCCGAACTATGGAGACGGCCAGCGAATTTGAAAAGCTCATGAACAGCATTGCCAAAAAGTATGGAAATTTGGGTCGAAATGAAGGATTGGTAAAGAAGCCCGAACCCGGTTTGTTATGTTGTGCTAAATTTAAGGCTGATCACTTATTTTATAGAGCTGTTATTACGGAGATTCTTGACGGCCAATTCAGGGTATTTTTCATTGATTACGGAAACATGGAAGTAGTGGACTGGCATGATGTTAAGGCCTTGCTTCCAGAATATAGAAAACTTCCTGCTTTAGCAGTGAAGTGCTGCCTTGCCGACCTCTCTCCCAAAGAGGGGACTTGGAGTAGAGAAGCTATTGCCTATTTTGAAAAGGCAGTATTCGAAAAACATCTTGTAGTTCATGTTTTAGAGAAGGAAATGGACAAATACTTGATTGAACTTCTAGATGTGGAAGATGAGGGAGAGCCCAGTGTGAACAAGTTAATCTTGCAAGCAGGTTATGCTGATCGCAAAGAACTTAAAATCTCAAATTTCAGTTCTAAGAATTTGGATTTATTGGGCCATTTGCATATTTCACATTCATCTGAAGAACTTGATCATTCATATGGCAGAAGCAAAAAAGACACATTGGAGCAAAGACCGATGACTCCTGAAAAAGTTAAGCCATTTACAGAATACTATGGTACACCAGCAGTGAGCTCAAATGATTCTCTAACCACATTACTTTCTGATCAGGGAGCATTTGAAGGTAATGTTAGAATAGAAATGATGGAGTCAGTAATTACAGAGTCTCCCTATAAACAAGAATATCTTAAAGTGGGAAGCACAGTAGATGTGCAAGTTTCTTACATTGATGAACCTGGTGACTTTTGGTGTCAAATGACTAAAAATGCACATGAATTGAAGATATTAATGAGTAAAATACAGGAATATTATAACACACATGAGGATAATTTTCAACCTGATCAATCTGCTTGTATTGTAAAGTACTCTGAAGATGGAAAGTGGTACAGAGCACTGGCCCTTGGAAAAGTGATTGCGATGGAAGTGGATGTGTTGTACATTGATTATGGAAATAGAGAGAGAGTGGTCATAAGTGACTTGCGTACAATAAGACCAGAATTTCTTCTTTTCAAAGGTCAGGCATTTAGGTGCAGTCTTTATAACATAATTCAGCCCATGGGTCCTGATCCATTCATGTGGAATGAAGATTCAATTGCTGCATTCCAGGAATTTATTGATAATGCCTTAAGCTTATACATGGAGCTGAAATGCACAGTGTATGCGTTGACTGTTGTAGATGGCAAAGGGCTGTGTAATGTTGTGGATTTGAACACTCCTTTTCAGAGTGCTTGCCAGTTACTTATTGAGCGAGGCTTAGCTAAATTTGTAGGATCACCGAGTGTTCTTGCCCCATCAGTAAGCCTTTATACCTATTACTATTCAACTCATGATGTGAAAATTGGTAGTGAAGAAGAAATGTATGTGAGTCATGTTGCAAGCCCAACTAAATTCTACTGTCTACTTGGTAGAAACTTGGGTATTCTAGATAAACTTGCATACAAAGTTAATAAACTGTCTTCTAACATGCAGGGCTATAATTTTTCACAGGGTGTAGATCCCATCTGTCTTGCAAAATATACTGATAACCGGTGGTATCGTGCTTTGGCGTGGCCCATACAAGACCGAATTAGGGTCTCTTTTGTGGACTATGGCAATAAACTGGACATTGATAAAGATGACTTGCTTCCTATACCCAACAGTGCAAAAGATGTTAAATTCTTACCCATGCAGGCAATTAAGTGTGGATTGTCGGATATACCAGTTGACTTATCCGTCGACATTATTATTTGGTTTAAAAAAGCTGTGATGGATAAGCCTTTAAAAGCTGTAGTAGTAGCAAAAGAGACTGATGGAAAACTGATAGTTGAACTATATGATGGGAACATGCAAATTAATGCAAAGATTAAAGAACAGCTATGCTTGCAGAGTACCAGTGAAACAAAAACAAATGGAAATGCAGGAAGGCAAAAAAATAAAAATGAAAAGTCATGCTCCCCTTACATACCAAAGAGTGACCATGAGCCATTACCTCTCAAAAGGTGTATAGTTGAGGACCAATTCGATAGTCGTGAAACTGACAAAGTAACTGTATCTACTTGCAAGCAGGACAGATGGAAGAATAGAACTGAGGTTATTTCAGAGACTGAAGAGGCTGGACTAAAGAAATGTGTTCCCAACAAAATATGTACAAAGAATGCAAAAGAATCTTCAAATGTAAAATTCATTGTGGAAATTGAATATCACACATTTGATGGCAGTTGCGTTGAAAACTCTAGCAAAAAAAGCACTAGTAACTTAACTATGCCTTGGCCGAAGGTGACCGACATCCCTCTGATAGTGTTGAATGCTGGATTTAAAAGTGAGGTATCTATTTCACATGTTGTTAGTCCATCAAACTTTTTTGTTCAGCTTCCCCAAAATGAAGATAAAATAACTGCAATGGAAGAAAAGTTGAATGCATGTAATGTAAATGAAAAAGTTGGAAGCTTTCAGATAGGTGATGTAGTTTGTGCAGAGTTTCCTGAGGATGGTTCTCAATACAGAGCTGTTGTAACTCAAATTAGTAATGATTTGGTTTCTGTGGAATATATAGATTATGGTAATACTGCAACAGTAGAGGCATCAAAAATAGTTCCTCTTTCTAAAGAGTTTTTGGAAGTCCAACGACTCAGTATACCATGCTTTCTCGCAGGATTTCAAGATACAAGTTTCAGAGAAAATGGTGAGGAAGCTGTATCTGAATTCATAAAGAGAACAAATAAAACTGGAATAATATGTGAATTTATACAACAGTGTGGGCAACTGTGGGAGGTTCATCTCTATGATGGCCAAGGACCAATGGCTGACTTGTTGAATGACTTTGTATTTAGAAGTGGTACACAATATTCTCAGCAACCAACTGAATATCCTGTAATTGATGCAAGGCCTGCTTCAAAGTTCAATACATATGTTTTTGCAGTAAAGTCTCCTCAGCAGTTTTGGTGTCAGTTTAAGACTACAGGTGATGGCATTTTTATTGAATCACTTGAGAAAACTCAAGATGACAGTCATGATGATTTGGCTCCCAAGGCTGGCGATCTATGTATGGTGAAAAGCAAAGCCTATAATAACTGGGCTACATGTGAAATTGTGCAAGTTTGTAACGGAGTTGTTGAGGTACTTTTTCTGAAGGAGGGCATTAAGGAAGAAGTAAACTGTGAAGATATAAAAGAAGTAACTCCTGCATTTACATTAACTTATGAATGTAAGTTGTATGGCTTGTTTCCAATTGATGGAAATAGCTGGTCTGAAAAAGCCATTGAACTCTTTGAAACTTTGGTTTTGCACAAAACTGTAACTGTAAAAGTAATCAGAGTTTCTGAGGATAATATACTAGAAGTGGCTATATATGAGAACTTGGACAATGTAGTCCGAAACAGACTAACTGCTTCAGGATTTGGTGTTGAGAAACTGAATGCGAGTGCATCTGACATAGCCAGTTATGGACGATACATCAGGAGAATTCCTTTAGTGGGACAAGCCATTGAGGGGTATATCACTGCAGTGGAAAGTCCTAGCTATTTCTGGTGTCAGTATGCAACCCCTGAAATTCAAATGCTAGCAACAAAAATGCAAGAAGTAGGAGTACTTGGTATTACAAACAGGGAATTACTATCAAACATTTCAGTTGGTGACAGCTGTTTTTGTAAATATGGTGAAGATGGACAGTGGTACAGAGCTGAAGTGAAAAAAATAAATGGAAGCATAATTTCTCTGCAGTATGTTGACTATGGGAATGAAGATGATGTTGGAATACAGCAAGTTAAAAAGTTGCCTAAAGAGCTACTAAAGATTCCTACCCAGTCGTTTCCGTGTTGTCTTTCAGGATATGATTTATCTAAAGGTTCTTGGAAAGATGGTGCTATGGATGCGCTCCTTCATCTTTCAGATCAGTTATTAAAAGTTACTGTGATAGAAAATGAATGTGGAAACAGCAGTACACCATCTTTATTGTATGTCCATATTCAGTATGTTGGTGGTATAATCAATGATCTAATGAGATACTTGTGGAATCCGCATACTGATGAATGTGATGAAAGTGGTCAGATATGTGAAGATGATTCATCATGTACTAGTCAGTTAACTCCTGTGCAATCAAGCCCTGGTGGCTTAAATCTAGAAGATAAACTATTGATGCAGGCTATAACTTCTAACATAATGTGTTCTGAGGTACCAAATGCAGCCAGCTTTGTGCAATTTGTACAAAGTGATCACGAGGAAGAGGTGCATCTTAAAAGTCCTGTATATATACTAGAAGAGAATAATGAATGCATAATTAATCTTCAGACTATTGAACTGTCTCCAGTAGTGGATAGTATAGATAAAGTACAAATGCTAAATACTTCAAAGACCCATGAACTTGTTGTGTTGTCTTCAATTTCCACTGAAGACACTATTGAGACTGTTGTGGCTGGCAATTTTGAAGATGCTGTGTCTTCAGGCCCAGATGAAGGAATGCCTACAATACAGACATGTATGGATCAATACTCTTCAAACAGCCAGGCTGAAGATGCAGATCTTAAAAATGAAGCACTGTTCTTCAAACAAGGGATACATATAGCAAGTGAACATTTGCAGGGTTCTGTGCAGACTATTGATCTGTATGAAGAAATTTTTAAATGCCAACATGATCAGCCTTTTACAGAGGAGATCGGTGATGATTCTATGACCCGCATTCTCATCTCCCATGACGATGATGATGACTACTATGACTTATCAGAAGCCCAGGTGAACAGCAGTGAAACAGAGGAACATTTTGAGACAGGTGAGCAAGAACTTAGTGTTAAGATAATTCTAACCAATTTCCAATTTGAAGTAGATTTTAATAGTGGAAGTTTTTAAAATTTCAGTAAGATGTAAGATTTCAAAGTAATATGCCTTATACTTTTGAATCCTCCCTGGGAGCCTATGGGTACTTTTCTACTGTTTTTTTAGAAGAGCTGAAAGTATACCACTTTTCTGAAGGAGTTGGAAGTAATTGACATGTCCAGATGACTGACCAACGTCATAGCTTTCATGTTTTGTTACCTGAAATCTGCTTTGTGATTCTCTTCCACCAATCATTTTTTTTGTAATTCTAGTTGAATTTTAAAATAAATTCTGTTCCTTTTCTTGCATTGCAGTTGGGTGATGCAAACTAATGAGCTGTTTCAGGAAAATTATTTTGGTGGTTATAAGGGAATTAGTCTGTCTCATTGTGATGGTATTGCAGCCATTTTAACTTCATATTTGAAAACCCTACAACTTACATAACATGTAATGGGCAACAGTATTAAATAGCCTCTTGTGACCAGCCTCACCAGTTATATGGTGAGCTACAATTCTGTGGTATAGGTCATGCTTGATCTGTAGCACAGACTGCATTGCTCTTGGTCTGATTCATGGCTGTTCTCATGAACTTGATTTTGAATATGGGGGAAAAATGTTCATGCTGCTGTAAATATTTGCCAGTGCAGGCAGAAAACAATGGGTACCTCATTTGTATAACAGATGGTCTAGGTTCAAGATTATATGCACCTTAACAGGTGCTCAAATGCATTTGAATTGTTATAATTCATTTAAATAGTCAGTTGAAGTTCTCCCCATGTCTCGGGTGAAAAACATGCTATACAGTATTGTAATCTGTTTCTCCGTTATGAATCATATTTTTTAATGTTTACATTTCAGGTCCTACCATATCCCCATGTGAGAGCCCCAATCTTTGTTCTGCTTTAACAGTTTTTTAACAAGTCCAGATAAAAGCAGTAGCTTATTTCTTGGTTGTGTGTGAGAATTCTGCAGTGTGATTAACTGCTTTGACAGCTTGTTAACGTCACAGAGCATCGCACTAAGATTCCTACTGCACTGTGATTAAAATCACTTGAATATCAAAAAAGGCAAACAACTTGCCTCAGATCACAAGATCTTTGGTTCTTAATGAATACTTTACGTCTGATTTCACAAAAGCGAGGGACGATGCAGACATTGTAGCTAAGGAGAAGGAATGTGAAATATTACATGAGATAAGATAGAGAGAGGAAATATTTAAGGGTTTTAGCATCTTTGAAAGTAGATAAATTGGCAGGCCCAGGTGAACTGTATTCCAGGCTATTAAGAGAAGCAAGAAATAACAGAGGCTCTGACTATCCCTTTCCAATCCTCTCTTGCTACAGGTGTGGTGCTGGAGGACTGCTTAATGTACCATTGTTTAAAAAGGGAGAAAGGGAATTGCTGGCCAGTCTGTCTAACCACGATGGTGGGCCAATTATTGGAAAAAATTCAGAAGGACCGTATAAATCATTATCATTTAGAAAGGCACGGATTAATCGAGAATAGACAGCATGGATTTGTTACGGGAAGATTGTGTCTGACTAACTTGATTGAATTTTTTGAGGCGGTAAAGAGGAGGGTAGTGCGTTTGATGAAGTTTACATGGATCTTAACAAGGCTTTTGACAAGGTCCCACATGGCAGACTGGTCAAAAAAATAAAAGCCCATGGGATCCAAGGGAAAGTGGCAAGTTGGATCCAAAATTGTGGTTAAAAAAACAAAGGCTAATGGTCGACGGCAATGTTCCCTATAAGCTGTGCGGCCACTCGGCTCTCCACGGAACCGACATTTGAAATGTTAAAGGAAACTGGGCCGTGCAGCCCTTTTTAAAGGGGCCACACCCAAACAAAAATTATGAGGAACATTGGTTGCGTGTCTTTTGTGAATGGAAGGCTGTTTCTAGTGGGGTTCTGCAGGGCTCAGTACAAGGTCCCTTGTTTTTTGTGGTATATAGCAATGATTTAGACATCACTGTAGGGAGTATGATTAAGAAGTTTGTAGATGTTACAGAAAATGTCCATTTTGGTTGATGAGGAAAGCTGTAGACTGCAGGAAGATATTAATTGGCTGGTCAGGTGAGCAGAAAAGTGGCAAATGGACTTCAATCTGGAGAAGTAAGCTAATGCATTTGGGAAAGGCTAACAAGGCAAGGGAATACACAATAACTGGTAGGATACAGAGAAGTGTCCCTGCATGTAGTAGGACAGGTAGATAAGGTGGTTAAGAAGGCATACAGGATACTTTCCTCTAATAGCCGTGGCACAGAATATAAGAGTTAGGGAGGTTATGCTTGAACTGTATAAACACTAGTTAGGCCACAGCTAGAGTACTGTGTACAGTTCTGCTTCCCACATTACAGGAAATATGTGATTGCACTAGAGAGGGAACCGAGGAGGTTTACAGAGATGTTGCCAGGACTGACTAATTTTAGCTGAGGAAAGATTGGATAGGCTGGGATTTTCTTTGCAACAGAGGAGGCAGAGGGGTAACTTGAGATGTATAAAGTTATGGGGCTAGATAAAGTGGATATGAAGTACCTATTTCCCTTAGAGAGGCCAATAACCAGGGGGCATAGATTTAAAGTAATTAGTACAAGTTGAACCCCTCAAATCCGACATCCTTGGGACCTGGCCTGTGCCAGACAAGAGAATTTTCTGGATCACGCTGACCCTCTACTGGGTCCTGATGACCGCTCGTGCCCCTGACCACCTCCGCCACGCTCTGGCTCCAAAACTCCTGTCACGCTCCTTCTCCACGCTACTTTATTAAATGTTGTCTCACAAGATGACATCCCGACCCCGAAGCTGGATTTGCGCATGCGCTGCGCAGAAGGCTACTGTGCGGCATTTAGTCCCGATTCACCCGAATGTTACCCACTGAGCCATGCGCTGCGCAGAAGATAGGCAACTAATGATAGTCCATTTAGCATCTAGAAACTGCAGTTTGAAAACATTGTGACTGACTCCTAAAAGAAAAACTTGGATCTGTGTGTGAATGTCCTTTGATCCCTGAAATTAAATTAAAACCTTGTCTGTCATCTTTAAGACACTGGGTAATGCTGATAACGCTGCTGTCAATGACCCGGCTGCATTCTGCGCATGCGCCCCCCGGGCTGGGAATGATGCCGGACAAGAAAGAGTGTAACGTAGCCAAGTTTGCTGATGATACACATTGCTTTTCCTCCCATCTTTGTAAGGAGGACACAAAGTAATCTGCAAAAGGACATGGACAGGCTAAGTGAGTGGCCAAAAATTTGGCAGAGGGAGTATAATGTAGGAAATTGTGAGGTTTGGCAGAAAAAAAATCAAAAAGCAAGTTCTTATTTAAATGGAGAAAGATTGCAAAGTGCTGCAGTGCAGCAGGACCTGGGGGTACTTGTGCATGAAACACACAAGGTTAGTATGCAGATATAGCTTGTGATCAGGAAGGGTAATGGAATCTTGGCCTTTATTGCAAAGGGAATGGAGTATAAAAGCAGGGAAGTCTTGCTACAGTTATACAGGGTACTGGTGAGGCCACACCTGAAATACTGCGTGCAATTTTGGTTTCCATATTTACGAAAGGATATACTTTGGAGGCAGTTCAGAGAAGGTTCACTAGGTTGAATTCTGGAGATGAGGGGGTTGACTTATGAGGAAAGGTTGAGTAGGTTGGGCCTCTACTCATTGGAATTCAGAAGAATGAGAGGTGATCTTATCAAAACTTAAGATTATGAGGGGGCTTGACAAGATGGATGCAGAGAGGATGCTTCTACTGATGGGGAGACTAGAACCAGAGGGCATGATCTTAGAATAAGGGGCCACCTATTTAAAATCGATGAGGAGAAATTTCTTATGAGAGTTGTAACTCTGTGGAATTTGCTGCCTCAGAGTTGTGGAAGCTGGGACATTGAATAAATTTAAGATAGAAATAGACAATTTCTTAACCGATAAGGGATTAAAGGGCTATGGGGAGCGGGCGGGGAAGTGGATCTGAGTCCATGATTGGATCAGCCATGATCGTATTAAATGGCGGAGCAGCCTCGAGGGGCCGTATGGTCTACTCCTCCTGCTCCTATTTCTTATGTTCTCATAAGGGAGGTTGTAGGATTTGAGAGGTTCAAACTGTTGAAGGATTAGAGGGTATTTGAGGAGAAGTTTGCTCACCCAGAAGAGGATGGTGGGGGTGGAACTCCCTACCTGAAAAGGTGGTAGAGGCAGAAACCCTCATCGCATTTAAAAAGTACTTAGATATGCACAAAGTGCTGTAACATACAAGGCTACGGACTGACAGCTGGAAAGTTAAATTCGTTTGGATTGCTCTTTTCAGCTGTCCAGACACAATGGGCTGAATGACTGTAAATTTCTGATTCTATTCTATGATCTTTGGGGCCAGCATCGAATGCCTTTGCTTTGCTGTTGATCGCAAATTCCGGACCATTTAAAAACAAAACTCAATCTGAGACTGGCGAAGTGGACCTCAATGGTCTCTTCTGGTTCTATGCATCCATGTTTTCCTTATTAAACAATGTATTTTGTTTTTAATATAAGCCCTCAAACAATCCTGACTTCCATTGGATCCTGACCCTGCTCTGACTTGGCTGATTCTCAGATAATTGAACTTCTAGTACATAGAATGTGACGGTACTCGGAACAATTTTGTCTTTTCTTCATTTTTAAATTCAGTTCTAGTGAGCTCTCATGAAGGCTAATTAATTTATTCTCTCTTCCCCCTTCTCTTCTCTTCTCCCTCCGCCCCCCTCCCCCCTGGTTTCCCCAACCCCATTGCTTCAACCCACTTGTGTTTTACACCCCCCGTGCTCCCTCTGGTCTCTTTCTCCTCCCCTTCCCTCTCGTCCTCTTCCTCCGTAAATTAATTACTCTGTATTAAACTTTATTAGAAGTATCTTGTTAACTTTTTCACTTACTCCATAGTTACAACTGCTATGCTGAATATCTGTCCAGAAGAGAATGAAAACAAAATTCTTTCTTGTGCTATGACTCTTAGTGGTGTACTGAATAAAGGTATACGGTTTCTGTTGTTCATGGCATCCTCCACAAAACTGTGGAAATAAACTTAAGCTACTGACTGAGCATTCCAAAGACAAAGTTTCTCATCTACATGTTGCTCCTTGGTGACCTCATCTGAAAACACAGTGTCCGTTTCCACATGTATGCTGATGACACCCACCTCTACTTCGCTACCACTTCTCTCAACCCCTCCACGGTCTCTAAATTTTCAAACTGCTTGTCTGAAATCCAGTTCTGGATGAGCAGAAATTTTCTCCAATTGAATATTGGAAAGATCAAAGCCATTGTTTTCGGTCACCGCCACAAACTCTGTTCCCTAGCCACGGACTCCATCCCTCTCCCCAACTTCTGTCTGAGGCTGAATCAGACTGTTCGCAACCTTGGTAGCATTTTTGACCCTGCAATGAGCTTTCGATCACACATCCGCAGCATAACTAGGACCACCTATTTCCTACTCCGTAACATCGCCCGTTTCCGCCCTTGCCTCAGCTCATCCGCTGCTGAAGGCATCATCCATGCCTTTGTTGCCTCTAGACTTAACTTCCAACGCTGGCTGGCTTCCCACATTCTACCCTACGTAAACTAGAGTTGATCCAAAACTCGGCTACCCGTGTCCTAACTTGCACCAAGTCCCGCTCACCCATCACCCCTGTGCTTGCTGACCTACATTGGCTCCCGGTTAAGCAACGCCTCGATTTCAAAATTCTCATATTTTTCAAATCCCTCCATGGCCTCGACCCTCCCTATTTCTGTAATCTCCTCCAGCCACCACCACCCCCCCCCCCCCCCCCCCCCCCCCCCCCCAGCTCCAAGATGTCTTGCACTCTTTTCTAATTATACCCTCTTGAGCATCTCTAATTATAATTGCTGAACCGTTGATGGCCATGCCTTCTGTTGCCTCGACCCCAAGCTCTGTAACTCCCTGCTTAAACATCTCCGCCTTGCTACCCTCTCTTTCAAACATACCTTTTTGACCAAGCTTTTTCTACTTATGTGGCTCGGTGTCATTTTTTTATCTCGTTATACTCCTGTGAAGCGCCTTGGGACATTTCGCTATGTTAAAGGCGCTATATAAATGCAAGTTGTGGTTGTTAAGACAGAGTGGGATCACTTGTATCTCATAATTGATGTCTTAACTGTTTTGCTTCTTTGCCATTTGCAGTCTGTGCCTGATGTGTTCAGAGTCCTTTTTGTGCTGCTTTGTTACATAATATTATGTTGACTTTTTTTTTAATCATGCAACTTCAGTGTTCTTTACTATATAA
This sequence comes from Pristiophorus japonicus, assembly GCF_044704955.1. Classification (NCBI taxonomy): domain Eukaryota; kingdom Metazoa; phylum Chordata; class Chondrichthyes; family Pristiophoridae; genus Pristiophorus; species Pristiophorus japonicus. Next base: position 72,677,707 of record NC_091983.1, on the reverse strand, counting down.
TGTAGCTTCCATACCTCCTACAACCCAGCCTCTCAACCTCTGTCTGTGCACACTGAGCAAACCACCAAGCGTGCAGCTACTCAAACTCTCATCCTCATCTCGTGCCTTGCTTATTTTCACAGCTATTCAACGATGGCAGGCATAACTCCCACATACTTAACTGGACTCTTACTTGAACAAGTTCCTTTCTTTTGCAGGCCAAGATGGCACATAAGGAGCAGCAGAGGACTGGCAGGGATGAACCACAACTGCAGGAGCTGTCTGACATGGAGGAGCGAGTGCTGTGGCCCACTGGGGCAACAACGGTATCTTTATCCCCTCCTTTTCTCATCCCACTTCCCTGTCAAAGCAGAAGGCTTTCACTTTCCAACTCCTGATAAAACTCCTGATACTGTCGGCCATCCTTGCTCCATTTCTGCTCCCCTGCCCTCATAACACTAGCCTGTGCCTAAGCACCCCCGCCCCCCCCCCCCTCCCCGCCAAGACACTGAAGAGGATGAGAACCGAAGCATTGCATCTCTCACCCCCTCAGGCACCAGCTCTGATACTGTCACTACATGGTCCTCAGGGGTTAGCTTAGCAGACAGGTCTACACTGGGTGATGCACAGAGGCCTAGCGGGCTGCAGCAAGGCCAAGGGCAAAGGGTACTTCAGGAGCCAGCTTCCCGGAGGGAGAGTTCATGCGCGGGTTCTGCTGCACAGGACTTGGATGAGGACCTCCATGGGGAGGCGTTCACAAGAATGGTGCAATGGCAAGGATGCGCAAGAGCCTCTCTGCTATGGTAAGGAGCGTGGAGGAGTCCGCCTCCAGCATTGCGCAGATTTCTTTGCACAGCATGGAGCCCATCATTTCCAGTCTGCAGATGGTGGTGGACTCCCGTGCAGATCCAGACCCCAGGATTCATGTCCTGGGCGATGTGGCAGCTTCCATTGCAGCACAACCGGAAGCAACACAACATCTTAGTGCTGCCATGCAGACAATGGTTGATGGCATTGCGTTTCAGACTGCTCTCATGCAGTCTCAGCTGGATGCCATGTGTGCTTTGACTGCTGCCATTGCCCCAGGGTCCACCACAGTTGATGACAATGATGCTGCAGCAGATTGGTGGGGATGCTGAGGTGCTGCCCTAGGGGAGTGACAGTGGGTCAGTGGAGCAGGAACCTGCTGTTTTCCCTCAGGATGACAGCATTCCTGATCCCACCACTGCTACTCCGCCATTGCACTTGTCACTGCCTGTTACCCAGCAGACCAGGCTGCCGCCTCCCAGCCTCAGGTGGTGCAGTCCCAGAGCTAGTAGAGAGCGTCCTGTAAGGATATCTGTAGTCTCTGGCCCTGATGCACAGCAGCCTTCCACCAGCCCTGCTGCAGCCACAGGGGATACACTGCGAGGAGCTGTAGAATAGTCAAGCCGAATGTTAAGAGAGGATATAGGGTATTGCTCAAGGGTGATTATTAAATATATTTGTTGTTTATGATACTGTTAAGTTATGGGATAAATATTAATTGGAATGTTACATCTTTGGTGGTGTCTAATTTCAGTTTTGGGGCTGTGGTATGCGAGGGAATATGGATGTGCTGATGGGGACGTGAAGAGGTACCAGGAAGTGGGATGGAATTCACTGGAACCGAAGTCTGATGCGACATGCGTGGACCGTCCTTGCAGAATCGCGATTGAATGGCTGCCTCCTCCATCGCCGGTGTTCCTGCTCCTGCTGGTCGTCGTCCTCTTGCTGCTCCTCGTCCTCCTATATCCCTGAGATGGTTGAGCTTATGTCTGGTGGCAATGGCTGTGCCCTCATGATGACCAAGTTATGCAGCATGCAGCAGACGATGACGAAAAGGGATGCCCGCTCAGCCGAGTAGTGGAGGACTCCTCCCGACCGGTCAAGGCAGCAGAACTATTGCTTGAGCACACCGATGGCCTGCTCAATTATGTTCCTGGAGGCGGCATAGCTCATTGAGTGTTGGACAAGACTGTTGGGGTTGCGGAGGGAAGTCATGAGCCAGGTGGAGAGCGGATAGCCCTTGCCTTCGACCAACCAGCCGCGAGCTTGATGTAGTGGCTGGAAGAACACATCGTGGCTGCTGCCAGGATAGCGGGCATTGACTGAGGGTTCTGCGTATGTGGTTGTACACCAATTGCACATTCTGTGAGTGGTAGCCTTTGCGGTTAGGGAAAATCTCAATATTGTGATGCGGTGCATGCCAAAACGATGAGTGCAGTCAATGGCACCATGGGGAAGCCTGCTATCCTGGCAAAGCCACACGCAAGCTCCAGATGCTTCTCTCTCTGGTCATGGGGAAGGAAATGTGTATTCCCTTCTCCTGTACAGAGAATTTGTCTCACTTTGCGGATGGAGCAATGGACGGCAAACTGAGAGATGTTGGAGATGTCTTCTGCACACTAGAAGGATGCGCTGGCATAGAAATTGAGCGCGATGGTAACCCTTGCTGCCACTGCACCGTCCTCAACCTAGTCTGAGGCACGAGGTCTGGTTGCAGGAGATGGCAGAGCTCTGTTTCCACGTTTTTGCTGACGCGCAGCCTTCGAACACTCTATTCCTCAGTGAAATCGATGTAGGAGAACTGCTGCCGGAATGCAAGGGAGGCTAAGGTCTCCTGTTGACAGCCCTGTTAGCTCTCCTCTCTCTGGCCACATTTTGCTGAAGTTCTCTCTGCCAAAGTGCCTCCGATAATGACATCGGAGCAGGAGGTCGAGTGTCAATACAGCCCCTGTGAAACTATATACATGTTTCAAATCTGCCCACGAAAGACAGGAATGTTTAACAACCAGAACACTCCTTCAACTGAAAGTCACTGAAATCTGTCTAAAAGCCTGTCTACCTATATGGAAGTAAGCTGCAAACTGTAATGGCCAACTAATATTTTTTCCAAAGATGGCACCTTTCAGTCGCGCTCTCCGAGCCGACACCTGACTGAAACTCGACAGCTGAAGCTGTCGTTGAGCGCCAGGCGGGAAGACTAGACGTGACCGAATTTGGCTTCCGGGGCGCTGCGCACAGCGATGACATCCTAGCCGAGCAGGGCGCTAACTGTTAGCGCCACTGCAAAGTCCCCGCCTAATTTAGTGGGGGGCACTGTTTTTGCCGTACTTTTGAGAACTCATTAGCGTCCCCACGGGCAAAGTACCCAAATTCTTATCCCCCATGTTTTGTTTTCAACTGCAACAAGCAGATTATGTCCAGGCACGTTAATTTCCTGCGCATTTTATGCTATAACTCAAACCCATAGATAAGAATGTTATCTTGGAACAAGTTTTTCTTGTTTGACCTATAGTATGAAAGCTCTTGCTGACTATCTGTGTTGTCTGTGCCACTGGGAAAATCTTCACGATAAATACACATTAGTACTGAATGTCTACTGTTGCTGTGGCAAAGTGAAGCTCCTTTCTTCAGGATTTTATGCACTTCATCTCATCAGTAGGTTGACTTTTTGTGTTGTGAACATCGTTCCTGTTACAGATAGCCCTTGGTCCCAGCATAGAAATTGTTAATTAACAATAATGTCATGATGTCAGTTGTACTGCATTCCACACCCTAGAAGGGAATAAATAATATAATAAATGAGTTTGAACCTAGTAATCTCTGCTACCGCCACTCCCACTGCCACTACCGCCACCGCCACCGCCACTACCACTACCACCACCACCACCACAGAACCTCTATTTAAAAAAAAAAAAAATGGACGGAGTACTTACAGGTATTTTAGAAATGTTTTGCATGAGGGTTAGGGGATGTAGAACATTCTCCATGTACCAAACAGTAGTAATGAGGATGGGGACAACATCAAACAAGAAATTAGGGATGCGTGCAATAAAGGTACAGCAGTTATCATGGGCGACTTTAATCTACATATTGACTGGGCTAACCAAACTGGTAGCAATGTGGTGGAGGATTTCCTGGATTGTATTAGGGATGGTTTTCGAGACCAATATGTCGAGGAACCAACTAGAGGGCTGGCCATCCTAGACTGGGTGATGTGTAATGAGAAAGGACTAATTAACAATCTTGTTGTGCGAGGCCCCTTGGGGAAGAGTGACCATAATATGGTAGAATTCTTTATTAAGATGGAGAGTGACGCAGTTAATTCAGAGACTAGGGTCCTGAACTTGGGGAAAGGAAACTTCGATAGTATGAGCCGTGACTTGGCTAGAATAGACTGGCGAGTGATACTTAGGGTTGACTGCAATGGCAAACATTTAAAGATCACATGGATGAACTTCAACAATTGTACATTGTCTGGAGTAAAAATAACTGGGAAGGTGGCTCAACTGTGGCTAACAAGGGAAATTAGGGATAGTGTTAAATCCAAGGAAACATAGAGGTATATAAATTGGCCAGAAAAAGCAGCAAACCTGAGGACTAGGAGAATTTTGTAGTACAGCAGAGTAAGACAAAGGGTTTAATTAGGAGGGGGAAATAAGAGTATGAGGGGAAGCTTGCTGGAAACATAAAAACTGACTGGATAAGCTTCTATAGATATGTGAAGAGAAAAAGATTAGTGAAAACAAACGTAGGTCCCTTGCAGTCAGATTCAGGTGAATTTATAATGGGGAACAAAGAAATGGCGGACCAGTTAAACAAAAACTTTGGTTCTGCTTTCACAAAGGAAGACACCAATAACCTTCTGGAAATACTAGGGGACCGAGGGTCTAGTGAGAAGGAGGAACTGAAGGATATCCTTATAAAGCAGGAAATTGTGTTAGAGAAATTGATGGGATTGAAGGCCGATAAATCCCCGGGGCCTGATAGTCTGCATCCCAGAGTACTTAAGGAAGTGGCTATAGAAATACTGGATGCATTGGTGGTGATTTTCCAACAGTCTGTTGACTCTGGATCAGTCCCTATGGACTGGAGGATAGCTAATGTAACACCACTTTGTAAGAAAGGAGGGAGAGAGAAAACGGGTAATTATAGACCGGTTAGCCTGACATCAGTAGTGGGGAAAATTTTGGAATCAATTATTAAAGATGAAATAACAGCGCATTTGGAAAGCAGTGACGGGATCGGTCCAAGTCGGCATGGATTTTTGAAGGGGAAATCATGCTTGACAAATCTTCTGGAATTTTTTGAGGATGTAACCAGTAGATTGGACAAGGGAGAACCAGTGGATGTGGTGTATTTGGACTTTCAAAAGGCTTTTGACAAGGTCCCACAAGAGATTGGTGTGCAAAATCAAAGCACATGGTCTTGGGGGTAATGTACTGACTAGGATAGAGAACTAGTTGGCAGACAGGAAGCAGAGAGTCAGGATAAAGGGATCCTTTTCAGAATGGCAGGCAGTGACTAGTAGAGTACCGCAGAGCTCAGTGCTGGGACACCAGCTCTTTACAATATACATTAATGATTTAGATGAAGGAATTGAGTGTAATATCTCCAAGTTTGCAGAAGACACTAAGCTGGGTGGGGGTGTGAGCTGTGAGGAGGACGCTAAAAGGCTGCAGGGTGACTTGGACAGGTTAGGTGAGTGGGCAAATGCATGGCAGATGCAGTATAATGTGGATAAATGTGAGGTTATGCACTTTGGGGGCAAAAACACAAAGGCAGAATATTATCTGAATGGTGGCAGATTAGGAAAGGGGGTGGTGCAACGCGACCTGGGTGACCTGGTACATCAGTCATTGAAAGTTGGCATGCAGGTACAGCAAGCGGTGAAGAAGGCAAATGGTATGTCGGCCTTCATAGCTGGGGGATTTGAGTATAGGAGCAGGGAGGTCTTTCTGCAGTTGTACAGGGCCTTGGTGAGGCCTCACCTGGAATATTATGTTCACCTTTTGATCTCCTAATCTGAGGAAGGACGTTCTTGCTATTGAGGGAGTGCAGCGAAGGTTCACCAGACTGATTCCCGGGATGGCGGGACTGACATATGAGGAGAGACTGGATCAACTGGGCCTTTATACACTGGTGTTTAGAAGGATGAGAGGGGATCTCATAGAAACTTACAAGATTCTGATGGGACTGGACAGGTTCGATGCGGAAAGAATTTTCCCGATGATGGGGAAGTCCAGAACCAGGGGACACAGGATAAGGGGTAGGCCATTTAGGACTGAGATGAGGAGAAACTTCTTCACTCAGTTGTTAACTTGTGGAATTCCCTACCACAGAGTTGTTGATGCCAGTTCATTGGATATATTCAAGAGGGAGTTAGATATGGCCCTTGCGGCTGAAGGGATCAATGGGTATGGAGAGAAAGCAGGAAAGGGGTACTGAGGGAATGATCAGCCATGCTCTTATTGAATGGTGGTGCAGGCTCGAAGGGCTAAATGGCCTACTCCTGCACCTATTTTCTATGTTTCTATTAACTCTTACAGTTGCTTTGTGTCTGAAAAATTCTATTTTCTTCAGTTTTTAATGAGCAACACAAGCTCGAGAAACAGCATCTCATCTTGCAGCCTTCTGGACTCAACATAGAGTTCAACAATTGCAGACTGTAACCCCTGCCCCTTTTGTTTCCCCCCACCTTTTTTTTTTAAACAACCCACTCTTTTCTCTCTCCCATAGCAGCTGGTGATGATTCCGCCATTCACACCTCATCTAGACTCATCTTTTGTTTCTTAACTTGTGCCATTACCATCCCATTTGTGTCTCAAATCTCTTCTGCCTTCCACCCTATCACAAACCTTCCCTTTTTTTCCCCTCCCTTCCCCCTTTCATTGCCTCTGCACTTCCTTAAGAATCTATTGCATCTCAAACTTTTCCAATTCTGACAAAGGGTCAGAGACCTGAAACGTTAACTCTGTTTCTCTCCACAGATGCTGCCTGACCTGAGATTTCCAGCATTTTCTGTTTACTTTTAGATTCTAGCACCTGCAATATGTTGCTTTTGTACCCTACCACCACCATTTGTACTCCAGCATCTTTGCACTAACCATGGGCTCAGCAAAATGCAGCAACCTTTGTTCATGCTCTTACTAGTTCTATCACTTGCATGTCAAAATTGAATTTGCGAGTATCTCCATTGGCCAAATCTGGACTTCAAAACCAAGTTCTGAGGGCATGGTAGAGGTCTTGTGCTTTGCTTAATAGCAGGGTTGCTGAAAAGCACCCCTATAAGCACTGAACATGGATATATTAGGCTGATGAGAGTTCAAACAAACCCGACCATTTTGATTTCAGTAGTGTACTTACCCACCGATTTTTCTTTCCCCATTAAACATTAGTCTTATTAAATAACTTATTACATTAAAGGTGCTATATAAATATAAGTTGTAGTGGAAAGCTTTCCACATGAGGAATTTGACACCAATTAAATACATTTTGTTACTAATGAATCTTCCCTCTACTGGGTTTCATTACAATGTATTTAAAATTTCATGTGTTAAAAATGGAATACACATCCTGTAGTGTCACTATGAAATGTGCACTTTATCAATAGATCAAAACCAAATTGTGAAATCGAGCAGAAGTTTGAGTCCTGGGGCATGCACACTGGAGCAACTATTTTCAAACATTTTTGCCAAAGCAGTTGGGCATGTAAATGCATACATTAACATTTTGTGAAGAGGAATGCTTTTAGGGTAAATTACGGTGGCCAAATTAGCTAATTTAAAAAAAAATCAATCCTTGGAAAACATCTTCAAAGTTACTATTTGCAACAAACTTTAATACTGTTTCTTGGATTTGTTCATAAAGGAACTTTGTAGCACGTATATATTAAATAGTACCTTGACCAGACCAAAAGGGCTATCTTACCTGCCTGTTGTAAGGCGAGAATCCAAATATATTCGGTGAACTTGAGTGATAACCTAGGTTTATTATACTTGACTGGTGAAAAAACTTATTAATGCAAATAAGTTTTACATTAATACCAAAAATATTCCTGAAGTGTTGCATTGAGATTTTGTCTATATGTAGGTTTTACATCGAATTAATAAAATGAAAATTCTGTAAAGTGCAGATAGTCGGTTCCACCAGTCTACTGCCCAGGTAGTAAAATTAAAATTATCCCAGACTCTCTTGTGGAATGTTGTGCATGGGATCTTTGGGTACTAGTTTATATATAATGAGTGGATGGTATCGTTTTCATGTTTTCTTCCTGCAGCATTACAGACAGTTGTACATGAAAAAGATGATGCTGAGGAAGAGGAAAGCATTCCTTTGAAAGATCCATTAACTGTCGCAATTAATACCAGCGTGGAAAAAGGTATGAAAAGTTTTGAAAATCTGCTTAGTGTTTTGTATTTGTGTATTTGAGCAATATTTTGCAGTGTTGCTACAGTTAAATGTAACTTGTCACTGAACTACACATGCACAATTTTACAAAGAGTGAATTGTCTTTGCTCACAAATTGTATGATGTGTAATCTGAACATTCTTTGATATACTTAAACCCCTGTAGTCCTGACGTTTAAAGACATTTTCATGCATTGTGATTCTATTCCACGTACCATCTGTTTTCTCCGCTAATTTTTCAAATTTTATTAAACTAACCTGTCACGTTTGGAGGGAAAGGTAGGGAGAAGCAAATTTGATCCTGTTACGGTGTGGTCTCAAACGCGATTGCTTTCAAATGGAAATAACTTATCTGTTGCTCACCAGCTAGCTGTATGTAATAGATGCGCTAACACTTACTCTGGACTTGGGTCTTCAGTATGACCTATTTTAGGTGTATTATATCTTGTATTCTGAGAAGGGTGGAACAATGACCTTCCTCCTCTCTCCCCTTTGCCCTTTCCACAGAAACAAATGCTGAGCCCAGGTTAGGATCTCAGAACATCTTGCATAGGTCTGGACGAAGTTGCTTCTTTGGTAGAAGACTACATTAGTCCAAACCTGACTGTGACCAGTAAGCCAGATTGGTGGATGCAGATTTAAAAAGCTCACACATACAAATCTAGATGATTTAAGTTTAAGATTGATACCCAAATTATTTTGTTAGTGACCAGGCAGATCTGATCTCATTACATAATATATGATCTGATCTCATTATGTTGGCCACCACTTTGGTTTAGATTTAGCTCAATGTGCTCAAGAACCCTCCAAGGTGTGTGTACTTCTCTGTTCTCTCAGAACACTCCTGAGGTTCAGCATTCTAGGTCACAGCTCGTGACAAATTCCATGGTATTGCCATTGTATGCAGGTAGATAGGCAGAACTAGCTTTTGTGTTAATCTACTCTGTATAGATATGAAGCTAGAGCTGGGGAAAGTCTTAAGATGACCAGCTACCTCTGGCATGCCTAGTTTCTAGAAGATGGCTTATGTCTTGGGCTTGTTTTAGATGGTGTGTGTGCACACACACATGAATGATGCAACTTGGAAATGGGACTGTCAGAAGAAACATTTAGCCATTGGTGTGCATTCCAGGGTGTTCAAAGGCTATTGGATCATTTCATCTATGGTCTGAGGTGCTGTCAGCTACAAGCATGAGAACCAAAATAGTCCTGGGTGAAATGGAGCCAAAAATTAATGTTGGAACAAGTTAGACTGAAGAATTTTACTGTTCTGGTTGGCAAATTTTAACTTCAGGAAATAAATCTAGTTAGTTAATTTAGAAATTGAGCCCCATTCAAGTGTGTTACATTAAGACTAACTTCTGGAATGACTTGGGGAGAAATGAGATGTGGTGGGTACTAGTGATTTTGGATTGAGTCCTAAATGGTATTGGATCTTTGCATCAGCAGAAAACCACAAAGCTAAAGTACTTGAATGTTTATCCCTTAGATGACTGGTTGTTCAAACAGCTGTTCAAGCTTTTGCGACATTGAGTTTGGAATTATTGATCATTTAAGTCTCAGCTGGAATCCCCATAGTGAATGTCTGTCTAAAATCGGGCACCTGCATGCAACTCTAGGAAAGTAGTTTTGTCCACTGACTATTCTGGGAACACTGGTATCTCTGGAAGACTGGATAACAGCAGAACATCTTTATACTGTGTCGATGCTGGTGTCTGTCTTTGTCTTTGCAGCTTTTTGTTTGAATGTTCAGTATTGTACAGCAGGTCTCTTGTCCCAGCTGCTGAAAATCAAGCCTCTGCTGAGAAGCAAAACAATCTGCAACATTCCCTGTGTCCTCCATCTCTTCACTCTTGTATAGGCAGGTGGGATGCTTTCATCTAACAGGAGTGACCCAAGGCCTGTAACAGAATCCATTTGGTGACTCAACAGTTCTGAATGTTGTCTAGGTGCAGATCAATTGCCATTGCAACAATCAGATGTTGGCATAATCATGTTTTGTTCTAGGTCGGGCATCAATACTGCTATAATAAAACCAGATGTTTCCTGAACAGAATAAATTTAGGGAAATTACCAACAGGCGCCAGATTAATGCTACAGCTTTACTTGTGTTAAATTTTTACACAAAGGAAGAGAACACTGGGAGAGTGTCACAGAAAGAAGCGTTGTGTGAAACTTTGAATTCTATGTGAACTTCTTGGATTAATGCAGAACATTGAGTGGAGATAAAGTAGCTCTTTAGAAAAAAAAACAACTGCTTCAGTCATGTTTTTAATGCTGAGATTGGATGGACTCTGGCATGGAGAAGGTCTTCAGTTAACTTGATTTTCCCCACTCCATCCCTGCAGCCTTCTAAATAAGTTAGCAGTTATGCAGGCCTTGTAGAGCATTTTAAGTTGGTGAGAAGTAGGATTTAACTGAGAATTTCTTTGCAATCTTTCAGCTTTTTCAGATTCTTCAGTTTTCCCAGTACACATTCCAATGTAGTTGGAGGAGTTTCCAACCTTGCCCATGAACTACTTCTACGATAAGATTATGTATATTAGTTTTCTTAATGCTGATCTACCATTTGTAAAATTCTGTCTACATCTGTGTGTGATGATTTTTGTCATTGTTCAATTTAATGGGCCCAAGTTTCCACATGATTTGTGCCTGATTTTTATGAGCAACTGGTGGAGAACGGACTATCTTAGAAATCGCAATTCTCCGCATTTTTTTTTCTGCAGTTCTAGTCAGGTAGAACAGTTCTACTTTGGAACAGAATTTTTTCATCAAAAGGGGGTGTGTCCGGCCACTGACGCCTGATTTCAAAGTTTCCACAGTGAAAACGTACTCCAAACTAACTTAGAATGGAGCAAGTGAAGATTTTTGTAGAACTGAAAAAACCTGTTCTACACATTAAAAAATCAGGCGCAGGTTGCAAATTAGGCGTCCAGAACGAGGTGGGGGGAAGGGAAGTCATTAAATTCTACAATAAATCCTTATTTATACTTATACAAATATTATACAAATAAATCCAACCTGAATAAACATTTATAAGCAAAGAAAAGATTAAATAAACTATCTTCCTACCTGTGTGAAAGTGCTTCAGCCAGCCTCACAAGTTCGTTCATTCGTTCCCGACGGCAGGGGGGGGGAGGGGAAGGAAGCCGTTCCCGACGGCGGGAGGGAGGGAGTGCGGGCCTGCCCACCCGAACGCAGCAGGGGGGGGGAAGAATGGAAGCCGTTCCCGACGGCGGGAGGGAGGGAGTGCGGGCCCGCCCGCACGAGCGCAGCGGGGGGGGGAGGAAGACGTTCCCGCGAGGGGGGGGGGGGGGAGGAGACCGTGAGAAGGCTGTAGGAAGCCTCAGTGCTGATGTGCTGATGGCAATGTGCTTTTATTAAAAAATGTTCAAAAATTAAACAGCTACAAAGAACTACAAAAATGGCCAAGTGCCAATGTTTCCTTCACACTTGGGTGCGCGAACGCTCCAACGCGCACACGCAGCGTTGCCAGCAGGAAAAAACTAAATTAAATAGTTCCCGCCCCCTTCCACTTACAAAATCGGCGCGAGTGTAGGCTCCGCCCCCCCCCGGGCGCCGCGCCAAACAGACAAGGAGCTGCAGGGCACTCCAGAATCGCGAGTTTTTTTTCCGGCGCCGTTTTAGGCGCAAAAAACGGGCGCCCAGCTCCTTGGGTGGAAAGGTAGTTTTTCTGTTGAAATTATTATTGTTTCCTGAAAAGGCCACCATCTTTGATGCCATCTATGAAATTGAGGAAAATAGAGAATATTTCCTGTGGGGATTCCTGGGTAGATTATGGACCTTGTTTTAAGAGGATCTGATTTGTTTTGAGTGTTGAATATCCAGTCCAGTAGCTTATCAGTCCATAAGCCATCAGAGGCCAACTTCTTGAGGGAGGATGTTTGATCCTATTGAGGGTTCCTACACAGTCAACAACACTGGATTTTATATGCTGAGCATTCAGGACATCACTCATTTATTGCAAATCAACTTGAGTATTACAAATTGATTTTGTTGTAAGGCTAAATGGCAATCTGATGGGTAGTTGACATTGACCTGCTATAGGATTCATTAGTTTCCATAATGAGCTTCTGGTTGACAGTCCCTTGATAACTGAAGGCATGGCCACCAATGGTGGAATGATTTAAAATCGGGGATGTTGGAGGCCAGAATTAGAGGAGCACAGATGTCTTGGGAAGGTTGTAGGTCTGGTGGAGATTAGAGATTGGGAGTGGCAAGGCCATGGAGGGATTCGAAAACAACGATGAGAATTTTTAAATCGATGCATGCTTAACCAGGAGCCAATGTCGGTCAGCGAGTGCAAGGGTGATGGGTGAAATGTAACTTGGTGCGAGTTAGGACAAGGGCAGCAGAGTTTTGGATACCCTTAAATTTATGGAGGGTAGAATGCAGGAGACTGGCCAGGAGTGTGTTGGAATAGTCAAGTCTAGAGGTAATGGGCATGGATAAGGTTCCAGCAGCAGATGAGCTGAGACAGGCTGGGGTGAGGTCGAGCGATGTTATGGAGGTGGAAATAGCGGTCTTGGTGCGGATATGTGGTCAGAAGCTCATTTCAGGGTCAAATGTGACACCAAGATGATGGACAGTCTAGTTCAACCTCACAATTGCCAGGGAGATTGATGGAGTCGGTGGCTAGGGAACGGAGTTTGTGGCGGGGACTGAAGACGATGGCTTTGGTCTTCCAATATTTAGTTGGAGGAAATGTCTGCTCATCCAGTACTACATAGGATTACATAGGATATATGGCATAGAAACCGGTCAATCTGCCCAACCAGTCCATACCGGCGTTTATGCTCCACTCGAGCCTCCTCTGGTCTTTCCTCCTCTCAATCTTATCAACATAACCCTCTTATGTTACCTTCTCCCTGATATGCTTGTCTAGCCTCCCTTTAAATGCATCTATACTATTCACTTCAACCACTTCCTGTGGTAGCGAGTTCCACATTCTCACCACTCTTTGGGTGTGGAAGTTTCTTCTGAATTCCTGATTGAATTGCTTGGTGACTATCTTATATTGATGGCTTCTAGTTATGCTCTTCCCCACAAGTGGAAACATTCTCTCTCTATCCACTTTATCAAAACCTTTCATAATTTTAAAGACCTCTATTAGGTTACCCCTCGGCCTTTTTTCAAGAGAAATGAGACCCAGTCTGTTCATCCTTTCCTGATATGTATACCCTCACATTTCTGGTATCATCCTTGTAAATCTTCTCTCCGCCCTCTCCAGTGCCTCTATATCCTTTTTTTTAATAATATGGCGACCAGAACTGTACGCAAGCAATCTGGTCTAACCAAAGTTTGATAAAGGTTTAGCATAACTTCCCTACTTTTCGATTCTATACCTCTAGAAATAAACTCTTGTGCTTGGCTTGCTTTTTTTAATGGCAACAACTTTGTGATTTGTGTATTTGTACTCCGCGATCCCTTTGTTCCTCTACCCCACCCAGACTCTCGCCCTCAAGATAATAAGTGACCTCCCAATTCTTCCTACCAAAATTTAATACAGGTTGTACTTCTCCAGTCTGGGACTCTTTGGTCTGGCAACATCCCTGGTCCGGCATCATTCCCGGCAGGGTGTCGCGACCTGTGCTCTTCACGGAGGGTCCAGCGCTGTTGGCAGAGGGTCCTGTGCTGTTCATAGAGGTAAGTGATGAAATGCTGCGCAGTAGGCTTCTGCGCAGAACGCGACTGCGTCAGCAGCGTTGTCAGCAGTTACCTCCAGAGAAAGAGTGACAAACCAATACCGAGAGAGGGAGGCCCAAGTGATTTTGGACTAAATGATGCGCAGTAACCTTCTGCGCAGCGCATGCACAAATCCAGCTTCGGGGTCGGGACGCCATCTGGTCAGGAATATCAGCAAAGCAGCACGGAGTTTTGCAGCTGGAGCGTGGCGGAGGTGGTCAGGCCCGAGCGCCGTCGTCAAGGGTCGGTGTGATCTCCTGTGGTCCGGAAAATTCTCTGGTCCGGCACCGGTCAGGTCCCGAGGGTGCCAGACTGGAGTGGTACAACTGTACCTCGCATTAATCTGTGTTGAACTTAATTTGAAAACTATTTGCCCACTCTGCAAGTTTATTAATGTCCTTCTGTAATTTGTTGCAGTCCTCCTCAGTATTGACCGTCACCCCCAATTTGGTGTCATCTGCAAATTTTGAAATTGTGTTTTTGATTCCAAAATCGAAATCATTAATATAAATTGTGAACAACGGTGGTTTCAGCACTTGATTCTTATGGAACACCACGACTCACCTTCTTTCACTGTTGGTGAACAAACAGATTGACAATTTAGAGACAGTGGAGAGGTCGAAAGAGGTGTTGATGAGCTGGAGTTGAGTGTCGTCAGCATACATGTGGAAACTGACGCTGTGTTTTTGGATGATGTTGCCAAAGGGGCAGCATGTAGATGAGAATAGATCCTTGTAGCAACACCAGAGGTAACAGTGCGGGAACGAGAAGAGTTCTGGCTACAATTAGATAAGAATAGAACCAGGTGAGTGCAGTCCCACCCAGCTAGATAATGGTGGGGAGGCATTTAAGGAGGATGGTGTGGTCAACTGTATCAAAGGCTGCAGAGAAGGGAGGGATTGTTTATCTCTTTCATAGTCACTTTGTTTTCCTACTATTCTTCTTGAATCTAAACTTGTGCTTAAAACAAAATACTTCTAGTTCATAAAATGCGTAGTTGTGATTGCAGCATATTGCCTCCCATAGCTTCATTAAGATTTGATTACTTGGCCCATATAGGATTGTCATGGGATCAGTGAACCATCCATTTTAGCTTTCTTGAGTAACTAAGAATTGCAGCAGAAGTAGACCATATGCCCCCTTGAGCCTCTGCCATTCAATAAGATCATTTCACATTTCCCCACATTATACTCCCTTTTTCCTACTTTCTTGCCCACTCACTTAATGTGACTGTCATCTATGTAACTCCACTGCAATACTGTATATACTTGAGCAATGCACACCTTGACCACAGGGGGGGGGGGGGGGGGGGGGGGGGGTGAACTTGTGGGAGACACTCCTTACTTGGTCATCCAGGTATATAAAGGGAGGTCCCACGCAGGGTCATCACTTCTGGTCCTGTGAATAAAGGTTCAGGTCATAGTGACCTTGTCCATAGAATGTGCCTTGTGTGGGTTTTGTGCCATTGAGTAAGGACTTTACATTGGCGATGAAAAATGGGAATCAACGACCCACGAGAATGGCCACTGGTAGCACAGAGGAACGGTGCTGTGTTGGTGAGGACTGGGATGATTTCATTGAGAGGCTCCAGCAAAGCTTTGTCACAAAAGAATGGCTGGGAGATGCAGCGGCTGACAAGTGAAGGGCATATCTGCTGACCAGCTGCGGACCTAAGACTTGCGCGCTCATGAAGGACCTACTAGCACCCGAAAAGCTGGCGGACAAAACCTTTGAAGAGCTCAGCAAACTAATCGGTGAGCACCTCAAACAGACGAGCAGCATACACATGGCCCGACACAGGTTCTATACCCACCAACGTCGTGAAGGACAGAGCATACCGGACTTCGTTGCGGACCTCCTGCGTTTGGCCGGCCTCTAAGTTCACAGGCGCCTGCAGGGGGGAGATGTTAAGGGATTTCTTTATTGAGGGCATCAATCATGCGGGGATTTTCCGAAAGTTAGTTGAGACCAAGGACTTGACTTTGGAAGCGGCGGCGTTGATGGCTCAGACTTTCCTGGCGGGGGAGGAGGAAACCAAAATAATATACGCGCGCAATTCTGCCTCCAACCCGGCGGGGGGATCAGGGAGTCAATATCATAAACACGACCCTGAGCCCCGAAGGCAGGCAAGGGCAGTTCGACGCACCCCAGGCAGCAATAGACCCCAGAGCAGGTTTTCAACAGACAATGGCAGGCTGAACGGACATTTATGCCATCACAATGGACAATGTGGTCCGGGATGGGGCCATTGACACCTACTAACTGGGTACTCAAGGGCAAT
This sequence comes from Pristiophorus japonicus, assembly GCF_044704955.1. Classification (NCBI taxonomy): domain Eukaryota; kingdom Metazoa; phylum Chordata; class Chondrichthyes; family Pristiophoridae; genus Pristiophorus; species Pristiophorus japonicus. Next base: position 72,661,528 of record NC_091983.1, on the reverse strand, counting down.
CAAAGGGACATCAGCAAGGAATGGCGGGTCATAGCTCCTTTGTTCACAACAATGGGAATCTCGGCTCATGCTGGAGGTGTGGGGGAAAACACTGCCAGGGACTTGCAGGTTTCAACAATTTGCAGAAATTGCAACCTCAGTGGCCATTGAGCTTGAATGTGCAGGAAGCCTGTAACCAGGTTAATTTACGAGGCGGATGGACCAGAAGAAGGGTCTGTGATGCAGGATGACTCTTAGGGCAAATCAATGGATGCTGAAGTTCAGCGGGTTCATGTGGCAAACATTCACAGATCGTATACCAAAACGCCACCAATGATGAAGGTTTTATAAAACTGCATCCCTGCACGCATGGAGCTGGACACGGGGGCCAGCCAGTCACTCATGAGCGTTCAATTCGAAAAGCTATAGCCACACAGTCAGTAGACCCAAACTAGAATGCATTGAGACACAACTACGGATGTATACCAAAGAAATCATTCCAGTGCTAGGCAGTGCAATGTTGGCGGTCACACAATGGATCAGTGAACCGGCTGCCTCTCTGCATTGTCCCGGGCAATCGTCCCGCACTGTTGGGAAGGAGCTGGTTAGCTGAGATGAACTGGAATGGGGGGATGTGCACGCAATGTTATCTGTGGAGCGAAGTTCGTGCTCAAGTCTTACAATAATTTGAGTCACTATTCCAACCTGGCGTCGGGACGTTCAGAGGTACCAAAATAGTGATGCGCATCACCCCGTACGCCAGACCAGTGCACCACAAAGCCAGAGTGGTGCCGTATGTGATGCGGGAGAAAATTGAGAACGAATTGGACCGTTTGCTGAGAGGGCATCATCTCGCCTGTTGAATTCAGCGACTGGGCGAGCCCCATCGTCCCCGTCCTAAAAGCGGATGATTGTCAGGATCTGTGGCGACTACAAGGCCACTATCAATCGAGTGTCCCCTAAAGACCAATATCCGCTCCTGAGACTGGAGGATCTTTTCGCCACGCTGGCAGGCGGCAAGCTGTTTACCAAGTTGGATCTCACTTCAACCTACATGACCCAAGAACTGGCCGACGAATCTAAACTACTGACCACCATCACTACGCACAAGGGACTGTTCATTTACAACAGGTTCCCGTTTGGCATTCGATCAGCGGCCGCAATTTTTCAAAGAAACATGGAAAGCCTGCTTAAATCCATTCCTGGAACAATCGTATTTCAGGACGACATCCTCATCACGGGTCGTGACACCGAGGAACATCTACACAACCCGGAGGAGGTGCTACGCCGACTGGCCCGGGTAGGCCTGCGACTTAAGTCTAAATGTGTGTTTTTGGCTCCTGAGGTAGAGTTCCTGGGTAGGAGGGTTGCTGCAGATGGGATTCGGCCCACCGAATCCAAAACACAGGCGATTCGACGAGCACCCAGGCCCTGCAACACATCGGAGTTGCGTTCATTTCTGGGACTGTTGAACTATTTCGGGAACTTTCTGCCGAACTTAAGCACGTTGTTGGAGCCGCTTCACGTGCTCCTGCGTAAGGGTTGTGATTGGTTTTGGGGGGACTGTCAAGAACGGGCTTTCAATCGGGTACGGAACCTACTTTGTTCAAATAAGTTATTGACCCTGTATGACCCCTGTAAGAAATTGGTTCTGACATGATGCATCGTCCGATGGAGGTCGGGTGCGTGTTGCAGCAGCGTAATGCTGAGGGCCAACTACAACCTGTGGCTTATGCTTCCAGGTCGCGTGCTCAAGCAGAACGGGGATATGGGATGGTTGAGAAGGAGGCACTCGTGTGTGTCTATGGTGTAAAAAAAATATGCATCAGTTCCTTTTTGGCAGGAGGTTCGAATTAGAAACGGACCACGAGCCTTTAGCCTTGCTGTCTGACAACAGGGATGTTGTCAATGCCAACACGCCAGCTCGCATACAGCGATGGGCTCTCATGCTGGCTGCTTACGACTACTCCATCCGGCACCGGCCGGGCACCGAAAATTGCGCTGACGCGCTCAGCAGGCTTCCACTGGCCACCACCGAGGGGGCAGCGGAACAAAGCGCTAAGATGGTCATAGCTGTCGATGCCTTTGACAGTGCAGGCTCCCCCATCACAGCCCGCCAGATCAAAATCTGGACAAACAGAGATCCCCTCCTATCTCTGATTAAGAAATGTGTCCTGACTGGGGATTGGGCGCCCGCACAGGGAGCATGCCCTGAGGAGGTCAGACCGTTTCACAGGCGGATGGATGAGCTCTCCATCCAAGCTGACTGCCTACTATGGGGCAGCCGGGTAGTCATGCCCCAGAGGGACAGTGAGGCATTCATCAGGGAACTCCACAGTGAGCATCCTGGCATCGTTCTGATGAAGGCCATTGCCTGGTCACATGTTTGGTGGCCAGGAATTGATTCAGACCTGGAACACTGTTCGCAGGTGCACGATGTGTGCCTAGCTAGATAATGCCCCCAGGAAGGCCCCGCTCAGCCCGTGGCCCTGGCCCACCAGGCCACGGTCATGTATTCATGTAGATTACATGTGCTTGTTCATGGGAAAAATGTTTCTCATTGTGGTAGATGCGTACTTGAAATGGATCGAGTGCATCATTTTGAATTCGTGCAAGACATCCACCACTGTGGAGAGTCTACGTGCGGTCTTTGCAACCCACGGCTTGCCGGACATCCTTGTTGGCGATAATGGCCCATGTATCACGAGCTACGAATTCCGAGAGTTCATGTCAGGCAATGGCATCAACCATGTCAGGACAGCACCGTTCAAGCCGGCCTCCAATGGCCAGGCGGAACGTGCGGTCCATATCATTAAACAAAGCATGCTCAGGATTCCAGGACCCTCCCTTCAATGCCGCCTATCGTGCCTCCTGCTGGCCTATAGGTCCCGACCGCACTCGCTCCCGGGCGTCCCGCCCGCTGAGCTATTTATGAAACGAACACTCAAAACTCTGTTGTCCCTCATTCACCCAGTCCTGACCGACACAGTTGAGGGCAAGCGCCAGTCCCAAAACGAGTACCATGACCGAAACTCGAGGGGGAGACGTATAGAAATAAATGATCCCGTATTTGTCCTCAATCACACCGTGGGGCCCAAATGGCTTGAGGGTACTGTAATAGACAAAGAAGGGAACAGGGTTATCGTGGTTAAACTCAACAATGGGCAGATATGCCATAAGCATCTGGACCAAGTAAAAAAAAAAAAAAGGTTCAGCATAGACACTGAGGAACCTGAGGAAGATCATGAGATGGTATTCACACCGCCACCAGTGAACGAGCAACAAGAACATTCAGCAGGATGCACAGTCCTGGCGGTCGGCCTGGACAGGCCGGAATCACCACAGGTGACAGACACTCACGCCAAGGCTCAACAACCAGAGCCCCAACCGTGGCGCTCCACGAGGGAGCATAGACCACCTGAAAGACTTAACCTATGATCCCAATAAGACTTTTTGGGGGGGTGGAGAAAGAGAGGTGATGTCATGTATGTAACACCACTGCAATACTGTATATACTTAAGCAATGCACACCTTGACCACAGGGAGGGGGGTGAACTTGTGGGAGACACTCCTTACCTGGTCATCCAGGTATATAAAGAGAGGTCCCACGCAGTGTCGTCATCTCTTGACCCTGTGAATAAAGGTTCAGGTCAGAGTGACCTTGTCCATAGAATGTGTCTCGTGTGGGTTTTGTGCCATTGAATAATGACATAACACTGTCTGTATCCCTTTTGCAGGCCCTGTAAACCTCCTCGCAGCTTACTTTCCCACCTAGCTTTATATTTGCAAACTTTGATATATTTCACTCTGTCCCCTCATCTAAGTTATTGATATAGATTGTAAATGGCAGAAGGCCAAGCGCAGATCCTTGCGACATCCCACTAGTTGCAACCTGCCAACCTGAAAATGACCCATTTATTGCTACTCTAATTGTCCTTTAACCAATTCTTAATCCACGCCGATATATACCCTTAATGACCACACTGGACCTCACTTGTACCTCGGAAAGAATTTGTGGTCCATTATGGACAAAAGCTTGAATGGTTGGTTGACTGTTACAAATTTGAAGTCTGCACTAGATATTCTCTCTGATTTAGCATCATCAGTTTCACCCAAATCCCTCTCCAGTTTTAAAACAGCCTTAAAACCCACTTTTTGACCAAGCTTTTAATCATCCCTCCTAATCTTCTTTGGCTCAACATCCATTGTTTTCTGGGCACCCTGAGAAGCACATTGGAAGATGTTCTATGTTAAAGACACTATATAAATGCATGTTGTTTTAAGCAGATCCGCGTCTCTTACGATGGGTTTACCTTGTTGGCGGATACTTAGTCCTACAGTAGCATTACTTGATGTCATAACAATGGTAACCCCTTATCTGAACTGGAAGCTATAATCTTGAACATGCCACCATGTCTGCTCCTTCAATCTTCCAAAAGGTGCACTGGTTAACAGTCTGGCGGGGTGAGGCCCAATATAAACAAACAGGCAAATTTATTGTACAGTCCATGAACAAATAGCAATGAATACAGTAAATTAATTACAGCTTATTTTGTAATGTAACATAGAAAATAACAGCATGTCGCATGGTCCCTCTTCACAGGCTAAATATAACTTGCTGATCAGTAATTCCTCTGAACTTGATTGCCATTTCTACAAGGAGAGTTCTCATTCTTTGTGTGTGTGTCCCTTACCAGATTTTCTGCAGTGAGCAAAACTGTTTGTTATCTGGCTGGGCAGAAACCAAAAGCGTGACCTCTGACCCCCTCCAAGCATTTGTAGACTAAGGCCGAAGAAACTACCCTCTCTTTCTGTTCTCAAATAAATAATCTGTATTATAGTTGGTGTAGAAGTTCACAAGTCTGCCTAAATGAACTTGCATTGTCTCAGTTTGAAGTGATTTGAGGGAGGCACCATTTTATTAAATAATCTAGGTATAGTCCCCAAGCAGCAGCACTCGGTTGCTTATGGGGATTTAAATTGCATGTGAGCTAAATTTAAGCTGTGAGGAACTTCGCCGAGGTGGAGGTTGGAAATGTTTGAGGATTATCTAGAATACTTGCCACCCACCAATATGGGAAAGTGTGGTGTATTAATTATGTAAATGTTGCAAGGTAATAGTTTCAGGCAGGAGAAAACCTTTGGTCCATCTAGCCCACCCATCCGTAGTATTTTCTTGGTGTATTTCTAATAACAACTTGCATTTATATAGCACCTTTTAACATAGTGAAATGTCCCAAGGCACTTCACAGGAGTATTGAGCTAAAACAATTTGACACCAAGCCATACAAGTAGAAATTAGTGCAGGTGACCAAAAGCTTGGTCAAAGAGGTAGGTTTTAAGGAGCGTCTTGAAGGAGGAAAGAGACGGAGGAGATTAAAGAGGAGATTAATGCAATAGTTAGGAAGGACATTAGCTTGGATGATGTGGAATCTATATGGGTAGAGCTGCAGAACATCAACGGGCAAAAAACGTTAGTGGGAGTTGTGTACAGACCTCCAAACAGTAGTAGTGATGTTGGGGAGGGCATCAAACAGGAAATTACGGGTGCATGCAATAAAAGTGCAGCAGTTATCATGGGTGACTTTAATATGCATATAGATTGGGCTAACCAAACTGGGAGCAATACGGTGGAGGAGGATTTCCTGGAGTGCATAAAGGATGGTTTTCTAGACCAATATGTCGAGGAACCAACTAGGGGGGAGGCCATCTTAGGCTGGGTGTTATGTAATGAGAGAGGATTAATTAGCAATCTCGTGCGAGGCCCCTTGTGGAAGAGTGACCATAATATGGTGGCATTCTACATTAGGATGGAGAATGAAACAGTTAATTCAGAGACCATGGTCCAGAACTTAAAGAAGGGTAACTTTGAAGGTATGAGTCGTGAATTGGCTAGGATAGATTGGCGAATGATACTTAAGGGGTTGACAGTGGATGGGCAATGGCAGACATTTAGAGACCGCATGGATGAACTAGAAGAATTGTACATCTCTGTCTGGCGTAAAAATAAAAAAGGGAAGGTGGCTCAACTGTGGCTATCAAGGGAAATCAGGGATTGGATTAAAGCCAAGGAAGTGGCATACAAATTGGCCAGAAATAGCAGCGAACCCGGAGACTGGGAGAAATTTAGAACTCAGCAGAGAAGGACAAAGGGTTTGATTAGAACAGGGAAAATAGAGTACGAGAGGAAGCTTGCAGGGAACATTAAGACGGATTGCAAAAGTTTCTATAGATATGTAAAGAGAAAAAGGTTAGTAAAGATAAACTTGGGTCCCCTGCAGTCAGAATCAGGGGAAGTCATAACGGGGAACAAAGAAATGGCAGACCAATTGAACAAGTACTTTGGTTTAGTATTCACTAAGGAGGACACCAACAACCTTCTGGATATAAAAGGGGTCAGAGGGTCTCGTAAGGAGGAGGAACTGGGGGAAATCCTTATTAGTCGGGAAATTGTGTTGGGGAAATTGATGGGATTGAAGGCTGATAAATCCCCAGGGCCTGATGGACTGCATCCCAGAGTACTTAAGGAGGTGGCCTTGGAAATAGCGGATGCATTGACAGTCATTTTCCAACCTTCCATAGACTTTGGCTACCCTCCACTCCATAGGAAGTGATCCAATGTAACCCCACTTTTTGAGAGAGAAAACAGGGAATTATAGACCGGTCAGCCTGACATCGGTAGTGGGTAAAATGATGGAATCAATTATTAAGGATGTCATAGCAGTGCATTTGGAAAGGGGTGACCTGATAGGTCCAAGTCAACAAGGCATTTGTGAAAGGGAAATCATGCTTGACAAATCTTCTGGAATTCTTTGAGGATGTTTCCAGTAGAGTGGACAAGGGAGAACCAGTTGATGTTGTGTATTTGGACTTTCAGAAGGCTTTCGACAAGGTCCCACACAAGAGATTAATGTGCAAAGTTAAAGCATATGGGATTGGGGGTAGTGTGTTGACGTGGATTGAGAACTGGTTGGCAGACAGGAAGCAAAGAGTAGGAGTAAATGGGTACTTTTCAGAATGGCAGCCAGTGACTAGTGAGGTACCGCAAGGTTCTGTGCTGGGGCCCCAGCTGTTTACATTGTACATTAATGATTTAGACGAGGGGATTAAATGTAGTATCTCCAAATTTGCGGATGACACTAAGTTGAGTGGCAGTGTGAGCTGCGAGGAGGATGCTATGAGGCTGCAGAGTGACTTGGATAGGTTAGGTGAGTGGGCAAAATGCATGGCAGATGAAGTATAATGTGGATAAATGTGAGGTTATCCACTTTGGTGGTAAAAACAGAGAGACAGACTATTATCTGAATGGTGACAGATTAGGAAAAGGGGAGGTGTAACGAGACCTGGGTGTCATGGTACATCAGTCATTGAAGGTTGGCATGCAGGTACAGCAGGCGGTTAAGAAAGCAAATGGCATGTTGGCCTTCATAGCGAGGGGATTTGAGTACAGGGGCAGGGCGGTGTTACTACAGTTGTACAGGGCCTTAGTGAGACCACACCTGGAGTATTGTGTACAGTTTTGGTCTCCTAACTTGGGGAAGGACATTCTTGCTATTGAGGGAGTGCAGCGAAGGTTCACCAGACTGATTCGCGGGATGACGGGACTGACCTATCAAAGACTGGATCAACTGGGCTTGTATTCACTGAAGTTCAAAAGAATGAGAGGGGACCTCATCGAAACGTTTAAAATTCTGACGGGTTTAGACAGGTTAGATGCAGGAAGAATGTTCCCAATGTTGGGGAAGTCCAGAACCAGGGGTCACAGTCTTAAGGATAACTGGTAAGCCATTTAGGACCGAGATGAGGAGAAACTTCTTCACCCAGAGAGTGGTGAATCTGTGGCATTCTCTAGCACAGAAAGTTGTTGAGGCCAATTCACTAAATATATTCAAAAAGGAGTTAGATGTAGTCCTTACTACTAGGGGATCAAGGGGTATGGCGCGAAAGCAGGAATGGGGTACTGAAGCTGCATGTTCAGCCATGAACTCATTGAATGGCGGTGCAGGCTCGAAGGGCCGAATGGCCTACTCCTGCACCTATTTTCTATGTTTCTATGAAGAGATGAGAGAAACACACTTGCAAAAGATGGATAGCTGGTTCAGGTCACAGGGTTTCATTGTAACTCCCTGAATGATTCTACCATCCAAGTAGTCACAAGACAATCAGACCACTAGCAGAAATGCCTGATGCCACTTGAATCTAAGAAGGTATGTATCCATGGCAGACTTGAATTCATAGCAGTGTCTTTAGCACGCTAGTTTTGTACAATCCCAAAGTCATACTTGGGAAACCTCACTATATTTTACTATAGTTTCAGTAGCTTTTTAAAAAATTACTGGCTTACCAAAAGTGAGTAATGTGTTTTTTTTTTCTGAAGTTTTTATTTCATTGTAGCAGGAAGAATCCTTTGCTTGCTGAAAAAGGAAATGGGGATTAAATTGTTTATCTAATCCTTGTGCTGAGGTTTCACTCCTGGTCTCGAACTAAGGGATTATTGCCCAAGGGGTATAGCTCTTGTATGACCACCACTCACTATATAGGTTCCAGTCAGGAACCTCCATTGGACAGGAAGTGGCAGTTGTTTGCTGGCTTCCATTTGTTTTGTAGCATATGCCTTAATTTACAAAATGTACTAAAGGTTGTGGGGTAATACAGGTGTAGATTAAGTACTCTACAGAAAAGAGGTTGCAATCCTGTTGAGACTATGGAAAGGGTATACACATGAGCTGAATTATGTTTAATAACCCTGGAATTTTTACTGTTGGGAGGGAATTCTTGAAATTACTACTTTCCTCTGCCAAGTGATCATGCAAGTTGGTTTTTGAAGCTATAACAGCTGTAATTGTTTGCTTGTTCGGTGGTTACTAAATAAAACCAGTATCACTGTTCATTCTCACAGTTTTGGTCCATTTTTGAGTCTGTTTTATGGGGGTTGCCTTATACAGCCCTTTTATCTATCTGTATGATAGTGCAACTCAGGAATATAACTATAATATTCCCTTGTGATCCGGATCAGATATTTGTGCCTTCTGCAAAGGCAGACTTGAACAAACACCGTGATTTGATAAGTAAAGCAGTTTTATCAGCCGGATCTACAGAAAAGTTATCCGATCATTTATTTCCTATCCATAAAACTTGTCTTGTGCAATATAAAATAATGACCAAGCATGCTGTTCTACTTCAATGGATCATGTTGCATAACTTAAAACTGATTTCCTAACTCCTTTCTCCAGTACCCTGCCTTGCAGTCTTTAGCTGACTGCAGTCACTGTCCTGTTTTTAAGAGCCAGACTACCTCTGCTGGAGTCAGTGATTTTGCTTTATTTTCTGGCTGTTGCACTGGGAAAGTGATCAAAAATCTTTCAACATAATGGGACATTTATTGATGTGAGACAACCTAACTAATTGCTTATTTGTAGTGTGAAGAAACATCAAAGCTAGTTCCTTATTTTAAAATTGATATGGTGTATAATAAACACACTCCATTTTAGGAGCGACTAACACAAATATAACCATCCCATCTTTAATTGCTCCAATGTTCCCCTGTTTAACACATTCACTGGGCCTCTCAAACATACCCACTCATCTCTGGTCTGCTTGAATAAAGATGGAAAAAAAAGTGCACATGCATAGAAAGCTAACTTCCCCTGTTGAGTGGTTGCCTTTTGTGTCTATATGCCAAATTGTGCCAAATGAATTGATTCCATGCTCGACACCTATTGAGTGCTCCTGGGTTTTGCTGTGGCTTCTACTCCACTGGATTGAGATTGGCTGTCTCTACCTCGAGCAGCGGCCTTGTTTTCCCTGCCCTCTTGCAGGTTTTCATATATCTTTTTGAGTGCCTTAGTAGTCCTGTTCTTCAGCACAGTAGAGGTGGCAATCTGGAATGGTTTATACCCACGTGATCCTCTCCATGGTTCCCAAAATACTTGTGCTCAGTGTATTTCTGAACAGCTTGTCTATAGATCCTTCTATAGATATGGAACTTTATAATTGATCTTTGGGTGTTAATGTTTCAGTTTTCATAGAATAATCTATTCAGGCTATATATGAATAAGATTTTGATTTGTTCTGTAGGTCTGAGGAGTATGTGCTAGCCATGTGACTTGCCGGTCATGTTACCAGCAACAAATTCCCCATGCCCCCAGACTGCCTATCTCTAGCTACACAGGCCTAACTTACAAGGAAGCTGAGAGGACCTGCACTAAACAAAGGCCAAAAAGTAATAAGCAATCAATCAATAATAATAAAGTCCTACCTTTATGCCAGAATCAAGTTTTTTTTTTTAAAGTCGTCCTCCCCCTCTCTTTCCTCCCCCCCCCCCCCCCCCAAATCAAAACTCTCCTCACTAAACAAAGGTGCCTCATACTTGCACAAAGATCACGTTTGCAGGTATCCGATTTGGAGTCTGCCTCGGCCTTCATGTTAGATGAGAGGAAAAAGACACATGCACAGGGTAAACACTAACACAAAGATAGCAAATGAGAAGCAGAGTCTCAGACATGCAGAATGAAGGATGATATACAGACTAAGACAAACTAACAGACATTGGGTCCAATTTCCCCCAATCCTTTTTTTTCGGTGCACTTACCTTAAATACGGCAACTTTGCGCGCTGGAAACGGTGCCGAAAAAAAGTGGCCCCATCTTGCCCGCTCTGCCGAGTCTCCGGTGTCCCAGTGTGGTGTAGATAATGAAGTGAGGGGCGGAGCAACAAGCCAGCGCAGAAAACACTGCCAGCAGCTGTGCACATGCGCAGTGAAGTCTGCGCACATGCTCCTTGCCCTCCCAGCGTGTCTTGCGGGCTGTGAGCAGGACCCAATGCTCGCAGCCCCTATCCTCGGCCGAAGGCACGCCCCGAGCCCAGCGGGAGATCGAGAGCCAGCGGCAGTTGGCGAGAGGGGAGCGACCGATCAAAAGCCCAGCGGGAGATCGAGAGCCAGCGGCAGTTGGCGAGAGGGGAGCGACCTATCAAAAGCCCAGCGGGAGATCGAGAGCCAGCGGCAGTTGGCGAGAGGCAGGAGCAGTGTCGGAGCGGCCTATAAAGCAAAATAGAAGTAGAAAGTAATCAAAAAGTGACGTCACAGCCAATGGGGTAAGTGATTGGCTGGTGATTGGTGAGTAGCTTTTCTTTTATTTTTTATATCAGTAAGTGAACTGTAACATTGTTATTACCAATTTAAGGGTATCTAAGGTTAAGACATGGCAGGAGAGCTCGGTCACGTGATATGCTCCTCCTGTACCATGTGGGAACTCGGGGACACTTCCGGTGTCCCTGGGCGCTACGTGTGTGGGAAGTGTATCCGCCTCGGGCTCTTGACGGTCCGCGTTGCGCAATTGGAGCTGAGGGTGGATTCACTCTAGAGCATCCACGATGCTGAGAATGACGTGAGTATCACGTGTAGTGAGTTGGTCTTACCGCAGGAGAAGGGTCCACAGCCAGATAGGGAATGGAAGACCAGCAGGAAGAGCAGTGCAAGAAAGATAGTGCAGGGGTCCCCTGTGGTCATCCCCCTGCAAAACAGATACACTGCTTTGAGTACTGTTGGGGAGGATGATTCATCAGGGGAGGGCAGCAGCAGCCAAGTTCATGGCACCATAGGTGGCTCTGCTGCAAAGGAGGGCAGGAAAAAGATTGGGAGCGCGATAGTGATAGGGGATTCGATGGTGAGGGGAATAGATAGGCGTTTCTGCGGACGCAACCGAGACTCCAGGATGGTATGTTGCCTCCCTGGTGCAAGGGTCAAGGATGTCTCGGAGCGGGTGCAGGACATTCTGAAATGGGAGGGAGAACAGCCAGTTGTCGTGGTGCACATTGGTACCAACGACATAGGTAAAAAAAGGATGAGGTCCTACGAAAAGAATTTAAGGAGCTAGGAGCTAAATTAAAAAGTAGGACCTCAAAAGTAGTAATCTCGGGATTGCTACCAGTGCCACGTGATAGTCAGAGTAGGAATCGCAGGATAGCGCAGATGAATACATGGCTTGAGCAGTGGTGCAGCGGGGAGGGATTCAAATTCTTGGGGCATTGGAACTGGTTCTGGGGGCGGTGGGACCAGTACAAACCGCAAACCGGACGGTCTGCACCTGGGCAGGACCGGAACCAATGTCCTAGGGGGAGTGTTTGCTAGTGCTGTTGGGGAGGAGTTAAACTAATATTGCAGGGGGATGGGAACCTATGCAGGGAGACAGAGGGAGACAAAAATGAGGCAAAAGCAAAAGACAGAAAGGAGATGAGGAAAAGTGGAGGGCAGAGAAACCCAAGGCAAAGAACAAAAAGGGCCACAGTACAGCAAAATTCTAGAAGGAAAAAAGGTGTTAAAAAAGCAAGCCTGAAGGCTTTGTGTCTTAATGCAAGGAGTATCCGCAATAAGGTGGATGAATTAACTGTGCAAATAGATGTTAACAAATATGATGTGATTGGGATTACGGAGACGTGGCTCCAGGATGATCAGGGCTGGGAACTCAACATCCAGGGGTATTCAACATTCAGGAAGGATAGAATAAAAGGAAAAGGAGGTGGGGTAGCATTGCTGGTTAAAGAGGAGATTAATGCAATAGTTAGGAAAGACATTAGCTTGGATGATGTGGAATCTATATGGGTAGAGCTGCAGAACACTAAAGGGCAAAAATCGTTAGTGGGAGTTGTGTACAGACCTCCAAACAGTAGTAGTGATGTTGGGGAGGGCATCAAACAGGAAATTAGGGGTGCATGCAATAAAGGTGCAGCAGTTATAATGGGTGACTTTAATATGCACATAGATTGGGCTAGCCAAACTGGAAGCAATACGGTGGAGGAGGATTTCCTGGAGTGCATAAGGGATGGTTTTCTAGACCAATATGTCGAGGAATCAACTAGGGGGGGAGGCCATCTTAGACTGGGTGTTGTGTAATGAGAGAGGATTAATTAGCAATCTCATTGTGCGAGGCCCCTTGGGGAAGAGTGACCATAATATGGTGGAATTCTGCATTAGGATGGAGAATGAAAGAGTTAATTCAGAGACCATGGTCCAGAACTTAAAGAAGGGTAACTTTGAAGGTATGAGGCATGAATTGGCTAAGATAGATTGGCTAATGATACTTAAGGGGTTGACTGTGGATGGGCAATGGCAGACATTTAGAGACCGCATGGATGAATTACAACAATTGTACATTTCTGTCTGGCGTAAAAATAAAAAAGGGAAGGTGGCTCAACCGTGGCTATCAAGGGAAATCAGGGATAGTATTAAAGCCAAGGAAATGGCATACAAATTGGCCAGAAATAGCAGCGAACCTGGGGACTGGGAGAAATTTAGAACTCGGCAGAGGAGGACAAAGGGTTTGATTAGGGCAGGGAAAATGGGAGTACGAGAAGAAGCTTGCAGGGAACATTAAGGCGGATTGCAAAAGTTTCTATAGGTATGTAAAGAGAAAAAGGTTAGTCAAGACAAACGTAGGTCCCCTGCAGTCAGAATCGGGGGAAGTCATAACGGGGAACAAAGAAATGGCAGACCAATTGAACAAGTACTTTGGTTCAGTATTCACTAAGGAGGATACAAACAACCTTCCGGATATAAAAGTGGTCAGAGGGTCTAATAAGGAGGAGGAACTGAGGGAAATCTTTATTAGTCGGGAAATTGTGTTGGGGAAATTGATGGGATTGAAGGCCGATAAATCCCCAGGGCCTGATGGACTGCATCCCAGAGTACTTAAGGAGGTGGCCTTGGAAATAGCGGATGCATTGACAGTCATTTTCCAACATTCCATTGACTGGATCAGTTCCTATCGAGTGGAGGGTAGCCAATGTAACCCCACTTTTTAAAAAAGGAGGGAGAGAGAAAGCAGGGAATTATAGACCGGTCAGCCTGACCTCAGTAGTGGGTAAAATGATGGAATCAATTATTAAGGATGTCATAGCAGCGCATTTGGAAAATGGTGACATGATAGGTCCAAATCAGCATGGATTTGTGAAAGGGAGATCATGCTTGACAAATCTTCTGGAATTTTTTGAGGATGTTTCCAATAAAGTGGACAGAGAAGTACCAGTTGATGTGGTATATTTGGACTTTCAGAAGGCTTTCGACAAGGTCCCACACAGGAGATTAATGTGCAAAGTTAAAGCACATGGGATTGGGGGTAGTGTGCTGACGTGGATTGAGAACTGGTTGGCAGACAGGAAGCAAAGAGTAGGAGTAAATGGGTACTTTTCGGAATGGCAGGCAGTGACTAGTGGGGTACCGCAGGGTTCTGTGCTGGGGCCCCAGCTGTTTACATTGTACATTAATGATTTAGACGAGGGGATTAAATGTAGTATCTCCAAATTTGCGGATGACACTAAGTTGGGTGGCAGTGTGAGCTGCGAGGAGGATGCTATGAGGCTGCAGAGTGACTTGGATAGGTTAGGTGAGTGGGCAAATGCGTGGCAGATGAAGTATAATGTGGATAAATGTGAGGTTATCCACTTTGGTGGTAAAACAGAGAGACAGACTATTATCTGAATGGTGACAGATTAGGAAAAGGGAAGGTGCAACGAGGCCTGGGTGTCATGGTACATCAGTCATTGAAGGTTGGCATGCAGGTACAGCAGGCGGTTAAGAAAGCAAATGGCATGTTGGCCTTCATAGCGAGGGGATTTGAGTACAGGGGCAGGGTGGTGTTGCTACAGTTGTACAGGGCCTTGGTGAGGCCACACCTGGAGTATTGTGTACAGTTTTGGTCTCCTAACTTGAGGAAGGTCATTCTAGCTATTGAGGGAGTGCAGCGAAGATTCACCAGACTGATTCCCGGGATTGTGGGACTGACCTATCAAGAAAGACTGGATCAACTGGGCTTGTATTCACTGGAGTTCAGAAGAGTGAGAGGGGACCTCATAGAAACGTTTAAAATTCTGACGGGTTTGGACAGGTTGGATGCAGGAAGAATGTTCCCAATGTTGGGGAAGTCCAGAACCAGGGGTCACAGCCTAAGGATAAGGGGTAAGCCATTTAGGACCGAGATAAGGAGAAACTTCTTCACCCAGAGAGTGGTGAACCTGTGGAATTCTCTACCACAGAAAGTAGTTGAGGCCAATTCACTAAATATATTCAAAAGGGAGTTAGATGAAGTCCTTACTACTCGGGGGATCAAGGGGTATGGCGTGAAAGCAGGAAGGGGGTACTGAAGTTTCATGTTCAGCCATGAACTCATTGAATGGCGGTGCAGGCTAGAAGGGCTGAATGGCCTGCTCCTGCACCTATTTTCTATGTTTCTATCTCGCCACACCCTATCCCCGGCTGAGTGGACTCCCGCGCTGGCCCACTGAGTTCCCGGGCCGAGGTAGGACTTCAGTTTTATTTTTTATTTATTGATGGTTGTGCTTTGTTTAGTGAGGAGAGTTTTGATTGTGTTGGGGGAGGAGGAGGAGGAGGAGGAGGAGGGGGGGGGTTGGGGGGAGAAAGTGTTTTGAGGGGGGAGGGACTTTTTTTAAAAAAAAAACTTGATTTTGGCATAAAGGTTGGACTTTTTCATGATTGATTGCTTATTACTTTTTGGCCTTTGTTTAGTGCTTTGTAAGTCTTGGTGAAGATCCTCTCAGCTTCCTTGTATTTTTTTATTATTGAATGCTTATTCTTGTGCTTTAAGTGTTGGTGCTTTAAATGTACTAACCTGCGCCAAATTCATAACTGCCTGCAATGTTTTTCAGAGCTGGCCATATTCGCTGACCTAGGTCGATTTGGAGTAAGTTTTAGCTGGCCAAAGTGGCATAAATGGCTAAAATTGGTCTAAGTGGCTGGGAACACCCCCTTTTGGAGGGAAGAAAAACTGAACTAAAAAAAATCGTACCTAACTGACTTACTCTGGAGCAAATTTTGAGGGGGAAATGGCATTTTTTAACTTGCACCAGAAAAAACAACTTGCTCCAAAAAATTGATGCAAGTCATGGCCAAAATTGGGCCCATTGAGAGAACCATGTAAATGAGAAGAGACCGAGATAGAGACATGTGCAAACTGTAGTGAGA
The DNA here is from genome assembly GCF_044704955.1 of Pristiophorus japonicus. Classification (NCBI taxonomy): domain Eukaryota; kingdom Metazoa; phylum Chordata; class Chondrichthyes; family Pristiophoridae; genus Pristiophorus; species Pristiophorus japonicus. Next base: position 72,645,573 of record NC_091983.1, on the reverse strand, counting down.
AACTCCTTGAGACCCTGAGAAAGGTATACTGAAAGACTAGACTAAATGAGACGAAGATGAGCAGAGACTTGCAGGGAGATTTTTTAAAAAGTTAATGAACTATGCTACAAGAGATCAACTAATGTCTATTGAAATAAATTGATACCATTGGCCTGCTTTTCTGTATTCTGGTCAGTTAAGTGAAGCCTTATTTTGAGATTTGATTAATCAATTAGCAGAAGTTTCCATTGCATATTGTATTAAATGTTTGAGTCACAGGTTATTTGTGCTGTTATGTTAATCTGTGCTTTTGAAATATTTTTTTTAAAAACACAGCCTCTGCTGCACCTACCTTAGTTGCCACAACTGTTCAAGTAACAGCAGGGTGTAAGTCATCTCAGACCTTGATGTAGTGCAGTATCATCCTAAACCAGCTCAAACAACTGATGGCAAAATGGACATAATATAGTGGATTTCCCCCTGACCTTGGGTGATTACAGAGAGCAAATCTATACTAAGAGGGTATGAGTTGATCTGAATATGGGAATTGGACCTGCTAGTAATCTAGATATGCTTTATACATATGCACATAAAACTTGGGACTGTAACTAAGCTGTCGTGCATTCTGCATCATTATTGCTCACAAGTGCTTGCAGGGTATTCTGAATGTGATTGGTTGCTCATCTTTAAATTTGTAACCCAATATATTTGATTGAGCTTACCCAGCTGTAGCCAAGTCATTTTGGGGTCACTGGGTTGAACAATTCACACTGGGATTTGACCATGGATCAATGTCCTCCTGCACTACTCTATTGTTATCCACTTTGGAGTTTGTGGTCTTTATTGGTGTCAATAGCTTTTGGATTGCTACTCTGGCTGTGCATTTTCTCGTAGAGCATTGATGCAATCCACATATTCGCTTCATTGAGAGTGAGTAGAAAAGTAAAATTCTGACTTTTCCAATACCTTGTGTTGCTTATTTTTTTAATAGGATCACCCTTATTGATACTTCAGGCTGATATTGGTGTAACTTGTGTGGAAGTTCAAAGTGAGAATGAACACCAGGGCAGTAGGTCAAGCTATCAAAATCCCAGTACTGATGTCTCCCAGAAGGAAATTGTTGGTTCTGAAGTTCAGTGTGAGAAAGAAGATGGTCAGATGCTGCATTCACATGTTGCAACAACTGCTGGTGTTGAATTCGATAAAGAACAATTGATCCATGGTGCCAGTATCAAGGTTACTGATGCTGTGTTACCATCTACCAAATCAGAAGTTGCATTGCTTAAACACTTTGTAGATCATAACCAACTGATGCCTTTTGCTATTTCAGCATCAGAAAAATTAAATGAATTTGAAAATTTGTCAGACAAAAGTGTGGAAACTAATATCTGCATCGCAGTAGAGGGTACATCTACAGCAGAATCTGTGGATTCCCTTCTGTAGTGGTCATCAAAGGTCTTTAAGGAAGATCTGTAAACAAATATACTGATAATTCCTGCTTCTGAAGATTTTTGTAGTAAAACTACGGCGACAAATACCAGGAAATGAGCATTTCATTTAGCCCCTTGCATTGCCCAACTGATTTTAAAGGTAAATTGGAAAAAGATGCTGTAGCCTCCAGAATGAATCCACAAGCCCTAAAATACAGAAACTGCTCTGGTACAATATGGTTGATCAGATGCTTAGAAAAACAATGAATCATCAGATTTTTATTTTGGGTAGTATTTCAGCCTAAGGGAGGTTTAAGTTTAGGATTCAAATGTGCATTAAATTGACTCGGCAAACCATTTTTTTTAAACTTGTCATGAAGATGCCTAAATCTGGATGTGGGGGGATTGGGGAAGAAAGAGTCTTGACAGGTTTGTGGCCTGTTGCATAGAATTGAATCTAAAGGTTACTGCTGGTACCAGTCAGTTAGAAAATGACTACGTTTCATCTATAAAGATAAACATAGATACATAAAGTTGTAAAAATGGATAAACCTATTAAGCAAACATTGTGTGAAGTGAATCTTGCTGAAACCTGATCAGAATGCAAGAATGTCAATGCCTTTGAATTGTTTCTGTATCTATTGCTGCCAAAAAAATGTAATCACTCATGGTTCCTGGAAAAAGTCCTTTCACAAACTCGAAATTATGGATTATAATGTCAACTACAACTGCTATGTCCAAGAACCAAACAAGATGTCTCCAAAAGTAGTAGTCATCAATCTACTTTTATGTACACTGCAACCTGTTTAAAATATGTTCAATTAAAATGACAAATAAAAGCTTGTTTATGCAGACATTTTTGTGAGGGCTCATGAAATTTAAAAAGTTGATCATGGCAAGGTTTTACCAAATGTTCTGTAGAAGTTGCTTTATTTTGTGCTCCCTCTTGTCTTTTTCATAAAGGTGCTGTGAAAAAGTCCATATCCTTGCAGACCAGATCACTGGGTTATTCCTCAGTTGTATTCTCCATTTTCACATTGATGTGATATGCAAAATCAGGTTTTGAATAATTAATTATAACCAGTTTTCCAGTTAATTTGTGCATCCTGTCACTACTATACAAATCGGATTAATTTCAACCTTTCACATGCCTTTGGTGGCTCTGCTGCACAGGAGGGAAGGAAAGAGTGGAAGAGCTATAGTGATAAGGGATTCAATTGTAAGGGGAATATAGACATTTCTGCAGCCGCAATCGAGACTCCAGGATGGTATATTGCCTCCCTGGTGCAACCGTCAAGGAGTCTCTGAGCGGGTGCAGGACATTTTGAAGGGGGAGGGTGTACAGCCAGTTGTCGTGGTGCATATAGGTACCAACGGGATGAGGTCCTACAAGCTGAATTTAGGGAGCTAGGAGCTAAATTTAAAAAGTAGGACCTCAAAAGTAGTAATCTCAGGATTACTACCCGTGCCACGTGCTAGTCAGAATAGGAATCGCAGGATAGCTCAGATGAATACGTGACTTGAGGAGTGGTGCAGAAGGGAGGGATTCAAATTCCTGGGACATTGGAACCGGTTCTGGGGGAGGTGGGACCAGTACAAACCAGACTGTCTGCACCTGGGCAGGATCGGAACCAATGTCCTAGGAGGGGGGAGTGAGTGTTTGCTACTGCTGTTGGGGAGGAGTTAAACTAATATGGCAGGGGGGTGGGAACCTATGCAAGGAGACAGAGGGAAGTAGAATGGGGACAGAAGCAAAAGATAGAAGAAAAGTAAAAGTGGAGGGCAGAGAAACCCAAGGCAAAAAAGGCCAAATTACAGCAAAATTCTAAAGGGGCAAAGTGTGTTAAAAAGACAAGCCTGAAGGCTCTGTGCCTCAATGCGAGGAATATTTGGAATAAAGTGGACGAATTAATTGCGCAGATAGCAGTTAATGGATATGATGTAATTGGCATCACGGAGACATGGCTCCAGGGTGACCAAGGCTGGGAACTCAACATTGAGGAAGGATAGACAAAGAAAAAGGAGGTGCTGTGGCGTTGCTGGTTAAAGAGGAAATTAATGCAATAGTAAGGAAGGACATTAGCTTGGATGATGTGGGATCGGTATGGGTGGAGCTACGGAATACCAAAGGGCAGAAATCGCTAGTGGGAGTTGTGTACAGAACACCAAACAATAGTAGTGAGGTTGGGGACCGCATCAAACAAGAAATTAGGGATGAGTACAATAAAGGTACAGCAGTTATCATGGGTGATTTTAATCTACATATTGATTGGGCTAATCAAACTGGTAGCAATGTGGTGGAGGAGGATTTCCTGGAGTGTATTAGGGATGGTTTTCTCGACCAATATGTCGAGCAACCAACTAGAGGACTGACCATTCTAGACTGGGTGATGTGTAATGAGAAAGGACTAATTAGCAATCTTGTTGTGCGAGGCCCCTTGGAGAAGAGTGTCCATAATATGGTAGAAATCTTCAAGATGGAGAGTGACACAGTTAATTCAGAGACTAGGATCCTGAACTTAAGGAAAGGTAACTTTGATGGTATGAGATGTGAATTGGCTAGAATAGAATGGCGAGTGATACTTTAAATGTTTGCCATTGCCTATCCACCGTCAACCCTTTACGATCACATGGATGAACTTCAACAATTGTCCATCCCTGTCTGTAGTAAAAATAAAACGGGGAAGGTGGCTCAACCGTGGCTAACAAGGGAAATTAAGGATAGTGTTAAATCCAAGGAAGAGGCATATAAATTGGCCAGAAAAAGCAGCAAACCTGAGGACTGGGAGAATTTTATAATACAGCAGAGTAGGACAAAGAGTTTAATTAGGAGGGGGAAAATAGAGTATGAGAGGAAGCTTGCTGGGAACATAAAACCTGACTGTAAAAGCTTCTATAGATATGTGAAAAGAAAAGGATTAGTGAAAACAAACGTAGGTCCCTTGCCGTCAGATTCAGGTGAATTTATAATGGGGAACAAAGAAACGCCGGACCAGTTAAACAAATACTTTGGTTCAGTTTTCACGAAGGAAGACACAAATAACCTTCCGGAAATACTAGGGGACTGAGGGTCTAGTGAGAAGGAGGAACTGAAGGAAATCATTATTGGGTGGGAAATGGTGTTGGGGAAATTGATGGGATTGAAGGCTGATAAAACCCCGGGGCCTGATAGTCTGCATCCCAGAGTACTTAAGGAAGTAGCCCTTGAAATAGTGGATGCATTGGTGATCATTTTCCAACAGTCTTAACAACTTTGGATCAGGTTCCTATGGACTGGAGGGTAGCTAATGTAACACCACCTTTTTAAGAAAGGAGGGAGAGAGAAAACTGGTAATTATAGACCAGTTAGCCTGACATCAGTAGTGGGGAAAATGTTGGAATCAATTATTAAAGATGAAATAGCACATTTGGAAAGCAGTGATGGGATCGGCCCAAGTCAGCATGGATTTATGAAAGAGAAATCCTGCTTGACAAATCTGGAATTTTTTGAGGATGTAACTGGTAGAGTGGACAAGGGAGAACCAGTGGATGTGGTGTGGTGTATTTGGACTTTCAAAAGGCTTTTGACAAGGTCCCACACGAGATTGGTGTGCAAAATTAACGCACATGGTATTGGGGGTAATGTACTGACGTGGATAGAGAATTGGTTGGCAGACAGGAAACAGAGTCGGGATAAACTGGTCCTTTTCAGAATGGCAGGCAGTGACTCGTGGGGTACTGCAGGGCTCAGTGCTGTGACCCCAGCTATTTACAAAATACATTAATAATTTGGATGAGGGAATTGAGTGTACTATCTCCAAGTTTGCAGAAGACACTAAGCTGGGTGGCAGTGTGAGCTGTGAGGAGGACGCTAAAAGGCTGCAGGGTGACTTGGACAGGTTAGGTGAGTGGGCAAATGCATGACAGATGTAGTATAATGTGGATAAATGTGCGGTTATCCACTTTGGCAAAAACACGAAGGCAGAATATTATCTGAATGGCAGCAGATTAGGAAAAGGGGAGGTGCAGCGACACCTGGGTGTCATGGTACATCAGTCATTGAAACTTGGCATGCAGGTTCAGCAGGTGGTGAAGGCAAATGGTATGTTGGCCTTCATAGCTAGGGGATTTGCATATAGGAGCAGGGAGGTCTTACTGCAGTTGTACAGGGCCTTAGTGAGGCCTCACCTGGAATATTTTATTCAGTTTTGGTCTCCTAATGTGAGGAAGGACGTTCTTGCTATTGAGGGAGTGCAGCGAAGGTTCACCAGACTGATTCCTGGGATGGCAGGACTGACATATGAGGAGAGACTGGATCGACTGTGCCTGTATTCACTAGAGTTTAGAAGGATGAGAGGGGATCTCATAGAAACTTACAAGATTCTGATGGGACTGGACAGGTTCGATGCGGAAAGAATGTTCCCGATGATGGGGAAGTCCAGAACCAGGGGACACAGGATAAGGGGTAGGCCGTTTAGGACTGAGACGAGAAACTTCTTCAGTCAGTTGTTAACTTGTGGAATTCCCTACCACAGAGTTGTTGGATATATTCCAAGGGGGGAGTTAGATAAGGCCCTTACGGCTAAAGGGATCAAGGGGTATGGAGAGAAAGCAGGAAAGGGGTACTGAGGTGAATGATCAGCCATGATCTTATTGAATGGTGGTGCAGGCTCGAAGGGCCGAATGGCCTACTCCTGCACCTATTTTTTTCTATGTTTTCCTAATTAGTTGTCCCTCACTGTTCACATGGCAGTTCGTGACATTTCTGAACAATCCTTCCACTGTGATTAAAATATTTATTTAGTACATTATGTAGCTCTGGTTTTGAGCATTGCTCCAGATGTTGCAGTTTAAACATGCTGCTCATTTTTTATTCAATTTTGAATTTGTCTTTTGTAGCACCGACTACTTGTTTTCTGAGCAACATGGGTGGGAGACCTGCTGTATAGGCTAAGATTCCCAAGTCAAATAGCAGCAGTAATGTTTAATTCCATAGTGTCTAGCATTTTGCTGATAGGTTATCAAGAATGAGAATTTTATCTACATAAAAGCAACAGTAGGGCAGCTTTGGTGGCTTGCAATTAAATTAACTGCCCCGTGGCTCTCTTCCTCCATTCCTTTTCCCTCAAGGTAGTGGGGCCTTGATGGTATCAATGTGAGTCAAAGGTTCCAGTATGTTATCTTTCACCTATAGTGTAACAGTGGATACAGATAGTATGGAGGGTAGCTACAAAATACTTGGCATGTTTAGTACATACTCAACAGCAAGCCAACACCTTTGCTTATGTCCTCACTCAGTGTGATTGTAGGTATAAAATTCAGCAGTAGTTTCATGTAATGGGAAAGGGTGCACAGCAACAGACAGTTTATGGGGGAAAGGTTTGTTTGACAAGTTTGTGTGACAAGGCAGCCATTTGAAGTTTCTTACCTTGGCATAAGGGAGTTTCCCTAGACATTATATTCTTGCCTAGTTATTTTCTGATGACAGCAGTTTAAATTCTTTATCCTCCAGCCATCATGACATTTGCCTGTAAGGTGTAGGTTCTTCTTGATAGCAATTTATACAATAGATGAAAAAATCTATGATCCATAATGTAGACTAACCTCTGCCACCATCTGTGGCTTTATACACCAAGGATATTGACCTTTTTAGCTAAGCGATTCCACAACCAACAGTTATGATGAAAGCTCTGCATTCCTACCCCATCCAGTCGCAAATGGTGGTTGACAATTAAAGGTCTAGAATCAGAGAATGGATACAGCACAAGGGAGGCCATTCAGCCTGTTGAGCCCATGCTGACTCTCTGCAAGAGCACTTAACCTAGTCCCACTCCACTGCCCTTTCCCTGTAGCCATGCAATTTCCTTTTGAAAGCCATGATTGTTTCTGTCTCCACCACCCTTTCAGGCAGTGCATTCCAGATCCTAACCACTCGGTGCATAAAAACGTTTTTCCTCATGTCGCCTTTGGGTCCTTTTTTGCTCTCTAAATTGGCCCCATCCCTCTTGCTACCGTTTACTATTTATATGCCATGACTTTTGAATTCCCTTTTATGTTGGCTGCCAATCTATTCTTATACTCTTTCTTTGCCCTGCTTACTTTCTTTTTTACTTCCCTCTGAACTTTTGATATTCAGTCTGCTTCTCAACATGTGGCAACAACGGCTGCTGTATTCTCAACCGGACATCTGGCATACATGCTCTTTTTCTGCTTCATCTTGCACTCGTTATCTAGGAGTTCTGGCTTTAGTTGCCCTATCTTTCCCCCTCATTGTTCGATTACAGTTTTGCTTGCCAATATTGGATTCCTTTTCCATAACTAATCTAAACCTTATGATACTATGATCACTGTTCCCTAACCAGCAATGCTTCCTTCCTCGTTAGGCCGGAAATGTACTGATCAAGAAAGTTCTCCAGAACAAACTTCAGAATTTTTTTCCCTCTCTGCCTTTATACTATTACTATTTCAGTGTATATTAGGATAATTGAAGCCCTCATTATCACTACTCTATAATTTCCCTGCAAATTTGCTTCTCTATCTTTCCCACTAGGTGGCAGCATATAAGAATACACGTAATGGCACCTCTTATTTCTGAACTCTAACCAAATAGATTCTGTCCTTGACTAACATTCTCCTTAACCAATACTGCCACATCACCTATCATTCCTGAACATCCTATATCAGGAAATATTTAAAACCCAATCCTGACCTTTGAGCCAGTTTTCTGTTATTACCACAACATCATATTCCCATGTGGCTATTTGTGTCTGTAGCCCACAACCTTATTTACCACGCTTTGTGTGTTTACATACATACACTGTAAGGGGAGGAAGAGGCTCCACGAACATCCCCATCCTCAATGATGGCAGAGTCCAGCACTTGAGTACAGAAGACAAGGCTGAAGCATTCACGAGCAACTTCAGCCAGAAGGACTGAGTGGATGAACTACTATCACAGAAGCCAGTCTTTAGTCATCTGTTATCAAGAAACGGCTGAATGAACTGGATACAGCCAAGGCTATGGGCCCCGACAACAGCCCGGCTGTTGTTCTCCAAAGTATCCGCACCTCTAGCCAAGCTGTTCCAGTACAGCTACAAAACTGGCATCTACCTGACGATGTGAAAAATTGCCCACATGTCCTGTCCACAAAAAGTAGGACAAATCCAATCCAGCCAATTACCGCCCCATCAGTCTACTCTCAATCGGCAGCAAAGTGATGGAAGGAACCGTCAACAATGCTATCAAATGGCACTTATTCACCAATAACCCGCTCACTAATGTTCAGTTTGGGTTCTGCCAAGACCATTTGGCTCCACCTCATTACAGCCTTTGTCCAAACATAGACAAAAGAGCTGAATTGCAGAGGTGAGGTAAAAGTGACTGTCCTTGATGTCAAGGCAACATTTGACCAAGCATCAAGGAGCCCTAGTAAAATTCACGTCAATGAGAATCTGGCGGGGGGGAAAACTCTTCATGGTTGGAATCTGACCCAGCACAAAGGAAGTTTGTTGTGGTCATTTGAGGCCAATTATCTCAGCCCTAGGACTTCACTGCAGGAGTGCTTCAGGGCAATATTTGAGGCCCAACCATCTTCAGTTGCTTCATCAATGACCTTCTCTCCATCATAGGGTCAGAAGTGGGGATGTTCACTGGTTGCAGTGTTCAGTTCCATTCGTAACTCAGATCATGAAGCATCCGTGCCCATATGCAGCAAACCTGGACCACATTCAGTCTTGGACTGATACGGCAAGTAATAATTTTCACCAGGCAATGACTATCACCAACAAGAGAGAGTGTAACCACTGCCCCATGACATTCAACGGTATTACCATCGCTGATTCTCCCACCATCAATATCCTGGAGGGTCACCATTGACCAGAAACTTAACCACATAAACACTGGCTACAAGAGCAGGTCAGAGACTAGGTATTCAGCAGTGAGTGACTCACCTCCTGACCCCCAGAGCCTTTCCACAAGGCACAAGTCAGGAGTGTGATAGGATACTCTCCACTTGCCTGGATGAATGCAACTCCAACAACACTGAGGAAGCTTGACATAATCCAGTATAAAGCAGCCTGTTTGATTGGTACCCCATCCACCACCTTAAACATCCACACCCTCCAACACTGGCGCATGTGGCTGCAGTGTGCACCATCTACAAGATGAACTGCAGTAAGTTGCCAAGGCTTCTTCGACAGCACCTCCCAAACCTCCAACTTCTACCACCTAGAATGACGAGGGCAGCAGGCGCATGTGAACATCACCGCCTCCAAAGTCCCCTCCAAGTCACACACCATCCCGACTTGGAAATATATTGTTGTTCCTCCATCATCGCTGGGTCAAAATCCTGGAACTCCCTACCAGCACGGTGGGAGCACCTTCACCACAGCGGTTCAAGAAGGCAGTTCACCAACACCTCAAAGACAGTTAGGGATGGGCAATAAATGCTGGCCTTGCCAGCAATACCCACATCCCATGTATGAATAAAAAAGTCACCTCTTCAATTCAGGTGGACATAAGACCCTGCCTGTTCTCCCGATTATCTGTCATAACTTCGGAAGAGCCGCAGAAACTCTATAAAATGGTGAATACTCAGTTTTACCAGGGTTTCTGAGGCTCTTCCATCGAAGTTACGGCAGCAAACCCCTGTGGAAATTTACCTCAGTGTCTAAATTACAGGATTGGAATGAAATATATAAATTCAGGGTACTTGTGACATTCACAGCTATAGAAAAAGGATTTTTAGCAGTGGACCAAAGTCAACTACCCTTTCACAAGTGTAAGTTAACTCTACATAGCAGGTCAACCTTCTTGTACACTTCTTCATTGGGCCCAAGCGATCCTGGTCCTCCTGTCTATCGTTGGATATTTTCTTCCCTGATGGTCGGCCACCTATGTTGCTTGGTTTACCACATAATATGCATTCCACATAATTCTTCTCTGTGACTTCTGGAGCTGAGTGCATGTCGCATTGTTAATTGGGAAAATGCAGCTTGTCTATATTTAACTAACTACAATTAATTACTGCATTAGCAGGAAATAATTACCATTTTAAAACGATATTTTTAAAAATTACATTAACTCTGCCTGTGACGCCACACCTAATTTATTTTCCATGTGTACATAGACATGCCAAAATTACTGACAAACAATTATGATGATTTAATTGTACTTTGTCTTGAATTGGAAGCTTTAAATAACTACAAAAAAACCACTGCACCTTGAAAGATAAAAGTTTAATTGAACAAGGCAGGAAAAAGACTGCACTTCAAAATCTGAAGTATGAGTACTTCATAAAGAAAGAAATTCCATTAATATAGCACCTTATCTCCTCAGGATATCCCAAAGCACATACTTTGTGCCAAGTTAATCTCGGGGTTAAGTCATGGCAGGAGAGCTCGGACACGTGTTATGCTCCTCCTGTAGTATGTGGGAAGTCAGGACGCTTCCAATGTCCCTGACGACTACATATGCGGGAAGTGTATCCGGCTGCAGCTCCTGACAGACCACATTGCGGCACTGGAGCTGTGGGTGGATTCACTCTGGAGCGTGTGCGATGCTGAGAATGTCGTGAATAGGACGTTTAGTGAATTGGTCTTACCGCAGGTAAAGATTACACAGCCAGATAGGGGATGGGTGACCAACAGGAAGTGCAGTGGAAGGAAGGTAGTGCAGGGGTCCCCCTGCGGTCATCCCCCTGCAAAACAGATACACCGCTTTGGATACTGTTGAGGGGGATGACTCATCAGGGGAGAGCAGCAGCAGCCAAGTCCATGGCACCGTGGGTGGCTCTGCTGCACAGGAGGGCAGGAAAAAGAGTGGGAGAGCTATAGTGATAGGGGATGCAATTGGAAGGGGAATAGATAGATGTTTCTGTGGCCGCAACCGAGACTCCAGGATGGTATGATGCCTCCCTGGTGCAAGGGTCAAGGATGTCTCGGAGCGGGTGCAGGACATTTTGAAGAGGGAGGGTAAACAGCCAGTAAAAAACGGAATGAGATCCTACAAGACGAATTCAGGGAGCTCGGAGCTAAACTAAAAAGTAGGATCTCAAAAGTAGTAATCTCAGGATTGCTACCAGTGCCACGTGCTAGCAAGAGTAGGAATCGCAGGATCGCTCAGATGAATATGTGGCTTGAGCAGTGGTGCAGAAGGGAGGGATTCAAATTCCTGGGACATTGGAATCGGTTCTGGGGAAGGTGGGACCAGTACAAACCGGGACGGTCTGCACCTGGGCAGGACTGGAACCAATGTCCTAGGGGGAGTGTTTGCTAGTGCTGTTGGGGAGGGGTTAAACTAATATGGCAGGGGAATGGGAACCTATGCAGGGAGACAGAGGGAAGCAGAAAGGGGGCAGAAGCAAAAGATAGTAAAAAAGTGGAGAGCAGAGAAACCCAAGGCAAAAAGCAAAAAGGGCCACTTTACAGCAAAATCCTAAAGGGGCAAAGTGTGTTTAAAAAAAACAAGCCTGAAGGCTCTGTGCCTCAATGCGAGGAATATTCGGAATAAGGTGGACGAATTAACTGTGCAGATAGCAGTTAACGGATTTGATGTAATTGGCATCACGGAGACATGGCTCCAGGGTGACCAAGACTGGGAACTCAACATCCAGGGGTATTCTACATTTAGGAAGGATAGACAGAAAGGAAAAGGAGGTGGAGTGACATTGCTGGTTAAAGTGGAAATTAATGTAATAGTAAGGAAGGACATTAGCTTGGATGATGTGGAATCTGTATGGGTGGAGCTACGGAATACCAAAAGGCAGAAAACGCTAATGGGAGTTGTGTACAGACCACCAAACAGTAGTAATCAGGATGGGACAGCATGAAACAAGAAATTAGGGATGCGTGCAATAAAGGTACAGCAGTTATCATGGGCGACTTTAATCTACATATTGACTGGGCTAACCAAACTGGAAGCAATGCGGTGGAGGAGGATATTCTGGAGTGTATTAGGGATGGTTTTCTAGACCAATATGTCAAGGAACCAACTAGAGGGCTGGCCATCCTAGACTGGGTGATGTGTAATGAGAAAGGACTAATTAGCAATCTTGTGCAAGGCCCCTTGGGGAAGAGTGACCATAATATGGTAGAATTCTTTATTAAGATGGAGAGTGATAGTTAATTCAGAAACTAGGGCCCTGAATTTAAGGAAAGGTAACTTCGATGGTTTGAGGCGTGAATTGGCTAGAATAGACTGGCGAGTGATACTTAAAGGTTTGACAATGGATAGGCAATGGCAAACATTTAAAGATCACATGGATGAACTTCAACAATTGTACATCCCTGTTTGGAGTAAAAATAAATCGGGGATGGTGGCTTAACCGTGGCGAACAAGGGAAATTAAGGATTGTGTTAAATCCAAGAAGAGGCATGTGAATTGGCCAGAAAAAGCAGCAAACCTGAGGACTGGGAGAATTTTTTAATACAGCAGAGGAGGACAAAGGGTTTAATTAGGGGGAAAATAGAGTATGAGAGAAAGGTTGCTGGGAACATAAAAAGTGACTGCAAAAGCTTCTATAGATGTGTGAAGAGAAAAAGATTAGTGAAAACAAATATAGGTCCCTTGCAGTCAGATTCAGGTGAATTTATAATGGGGAACAAAGAAATGGCGAACAAGTTAAACAAATACTTTGGTTCTGTTTTCACGAAGTAAGACACAAATAACCTTCCGGAAATACTAGGGGACCGAAGGTCTAGTGAGAAGGAGGAACTGAAGGATATCCTTATAAAGCAGGAACTTGTGTTAGGGAAATTGATGGGATTGAAGGCCGATAAATCCCCGGGGCCTGATAGTCTGCATCCCAGAGTACTTTAAGTAAGTGGCCCGAGAAATAGTGGATGCATTGGTGATCATTTTCCAACAGTCTATCGACTCTGGATCAGTTCCTATGGACTGGAGGGTAGCTAATGTAACACCACTATTTAAAAAAGGAGGGAGAGAGAAAACAGGTAATTATAGACCAGTTAGCCGACATCAGTAGTGGGGAAAATGTTGTAATCAATTATTAAAGATGAAATAGCAGCGCATTTGGAAAGCAGTGACAGGATCGGTACAAGTCAGTATGGATTTATGAAAGGGAAATCATGCTTGACAAATCTTTTGGAATTTTTTGAGGATGTAACTAGTAGAGTGGACAAGGGAGAACCAGTGGATGTGGTGTATTTGGACTTTCAAAAGGCTTTTGACAAGGTCCCACACAAGAGATTGGTGTGCAAAAATCAAAGCACATGGTATTGGGGGTAATGTACTGACGTGGATAGAGAACTGGTTGGCAGACAGGAACCAGAGAGTCGGGATAAACGGATCCTTTTTAGAATCGCAGACAGCGACGAGTGGGGTGCTACAGGGCTCAGTGCTGGAACCCCAGCTCTTTACAATATACATTACTGATTTAGATGAAGGAATTGAATGTTATATCTTCAAGTTAAGAAAGCAAATGGCATGTTGGCCTTCATAGCGAGGGGATTTGAGTACAGGGGCAGGGAGGTGTTGCCTTGGTGAGGCCACACCTGGAGTATTGTGTACAGTTTTGGTCTCCTAACCTGAGGAAGGACATTCTTGCTATTGAGGGAGTGCAGCGAAGGTTCACCAGACTGATTCCCGGGATGGCGGGACTGACCTATCAAGAAAGACTGGATCAACTGAGCTTGTATTCACTGGAGTTCAGAAGAATGAGAGGGGACCTCATAGAAACATTTAAAATTCTGATGGGTTTAGACAGGTTAGATGCAGGAAGAATGTTCCCAATGTTGGAAGTCCAGAACCAGGGGTCACAGTCTAAGGATAAGGGTAAGCCATTTAGGACCGAGATGAGGAGAAACTTCTTCACCCAGAGAGTGGTGAGCCTGTGGAATTCTCTACCACAGAAAGTTGTTGAGGCCAATTCACTAAATATATTCAAAAAGGAGTTAGATGAAGTCCTTACTACTAGGGGGTTCAAGGGGAATGGCGAGAAAGCAGGAATGGGGTACTAAAGTTGCATGTTCAGCAATGAACTGATTGAGTGGCGGTGCAGGCTAGAGGGGCCGAATGGCCTACTCCTGCACCTATTTTCTATGTTTCCAGATGACACTAAACTGGGTGGCGGTGTGAGCTGTGAGGAGGACGCTAAACGGCTGCAGGGTGACTTGGATAGGTTAGGTGAGTGGGCAAATGCATGGCAGATGCAGTATAATGTGGATAAATATGAGGTTATCCACTTTGGGGCAAAAACACAAAGACAGAATATTATTGAATGGCAGATTAGGAAAGGGGGAGGTGCAACGAGACCTGAGTGTCATGGTTCATCGGTCATTGAAAGTTGACATGCAGGTACAGCAGGCGGTGAAGAAGGCAAATGGTATGTTGGCCTTCATAGCTAGGGGATTTGAGTATAGGAGCAGGGAGGTTTTACTGCAGTTGTACAGGGCCTTGGTGAGGCCTCACCTGGAATATTGTGTTCAGTTTTGGTCTCCTAATCTGAGGAAGGACGTTCTTGCTAATGAGGGAGTGCATCGAAGGTTCACCAGACTGATTCCCGGGTTGGCGGGACTGATCTATGAGGAGAGAATGGATCAATTGGGCCTTTATACACTGGAGTTTAGAAGGATGAGAGGGGATCTCATAGAAACGTATAAGATTCTGACAGGACTGGACAGGTTAGATGTGGGAAGAATGTTCCCGATGATGGGGAAGTCCAAAACCAGGGGACACGGTCTTAGGATAAGGGGTAGGCCATTTAGGACTGAGATGAGAAAATTCTTCACTCAAGAGAGTTGTTAACCTGTGGAATTCCCTACCGCGGAGAGTTGTTGATGCCAGTTCATTGTATATATTCAAGAGGGAGTTAGATTTGGCCCTTGTGGCTAAAGGGATCAAGGGGTATGCAGAGAAAGCAGGAAAGGGGTACTGAGGGAATGATCATCCATGATATTGAATGGTGGTGCAGGCTCGAGTGGCCTACTCCTGCACCTATTTTTTGTGTTTCTATGTTTCTATACTTAATTAAAAAAGCACATTGTCAGTTAAGATAATATGGCCTGGATTTTTCAAACATAACATTGATATTAATCTATTTAAAATGAAAGGTTTATGTCAGCGTTATGATTAGAAAACCTAGACCAATACATCAAAACCTTTATAATTGTTTTGACATTAATTTTAACTTTTTAGCCAACAGTTGAATACACTCTGCCAAATCTCATTTAACGCTGTTATATTGTACATTTTAGCATTGAATTTCCATGGGACTCCTCCCGATCGTCTGTTGTAACTTTGACAGCAGATCTGTAAAACCCGCCCCCCCCCCCCCCCCCACCCCCGAAAAAAAACATAAGCACTGTTTTTTCAGGGTTTCTTCGGCTGAAGTTGTGGCAGACGAGCAGGAAAACCCCTGCGGAAATTCCACCCTTCTCCCCCTTGAACTTTTGTGCAGTGCTGACGTAAGCAGAAGATTATAACCTTTCCTACACTAGCTTTGTTGTGCAGTTTGGCACCAAAACCTCGGGTGGTTCAAGTACCCCCACTCCGTTCTGATTGTAGAACAAAGTCACCAATTTGGTTAGCCATGTCAATACAAATACAGTATTGCTAGTTGGAAGCTAGTAAATACACTTGCAAAGCCCTGCTCAACTTAACAGCGTTAAATGAGTCTATTAACAGTAATTTGAGCAAGCAGTATAATTGCAGTTCTCCAGTCACATCACTGTTAGAGTTACTATCAAACAGCAATCTTACTAATTAAAGTGAAAACGAAAGCTACTAAATGTAACCCGTTAATCATAGTAACTTCATAATGAACTCACTACAGTTTCATGCCACCTGGGCTGTAAACTAATCATCATCATAGGCAGTCCCTCGAACGAGGATGGCTTGCTTCCATGAGAGTTCACACATGTTTTAATGAAGGACCCGATGTTCCAGTCCTGAACTCCAGTTGAGGGGGAAGATGCCTGTGTGTGAATTTCTTTAACGTGTGGTGACCGTTGCATATCAGCCACCACACTGGCTTGACAGAGAAATGAAAATCGAGCGGGTGATTTGCTCAAATAGGCAGTGAAGCTGAAACTCTACTTTTCTATTACTAGACAAAGCAAGGTATTTGGTCTCTTTTGGAATAGAAACCCCGGTTTTGCTTCCTCTTTCACACACTTCAAAAACGAGGGTGCAAGTGCACTTTTACATTATTTTGGTTCCAGTACATCATTTGCAGCCAACTCAATTTCTTGACTGGGGTGAAAGACTGGCACCAGGAATGAGACTGCTTTGAGTGCAGTTAGAACAAGTGAGTTACACACACATTACTCTAATACTGGACAAAACTCAAGAGTGAATCATACATAAAATGCTATTGAATCTGCACTTCACTTAAATATTCACTTTAGTATCACTCTCACCTGGGGGATAGTATTAATTGTGTGAGCTTAGAGAAATTAGATTTTGTCATTTGAATATTAATTTCAGAAGTTCTTTTTAGAAATAGATTCCCCCAAAAAAGTGTTTTTCATTTAAATGTACTTTTTGATTCCATTAAACATTCTTCAGGGGCAGGATTGCAAAGTGTGTTGGTTGTCTTGAACACTTTTTAGCAGTAGTAAAAAGGAAAAGCTGGTAGGTTATTCACCTCTCAATAGTCAATTGCGAAATGCCACTAACATTCTTGGGAGGAGCTGCTTCTTGGTCAAAAGCCCCTTTGAGAGAAGAAAATGGGATGCAAAGATGGAAACATCATTGTAACAGAATTTTAACATTGAAGCAATTCAGATAAAATCTTTGCAAAACAATCACTGTTTTCAAAAATCTAAAATATAACTAAGAATTTTTCATAGTAAATAGTAATCATGGGTGAACTTTGAGCTTCACCATAGCAGTTGGGCTAGTAAAAGAAACATGCAAGACTGATCTGTGCTGCAATATAGCTTTAAACAATTGAGTATAATGTTAAAATGCTGAATGTAATAATTCACACACTTAGCTGTGTGAAATCAGTATATGATACCGTTCACTTTTAAAAAGATACAAACATTAAGGTAACTCCAACTTGGAGCCCACTGTTTTATAGTCCTGGTCGAATGGTAGACCTGTAACTTGAATGTTGTAATATTCATCTGAGAGAGATGCATGGATCTACATACAAGCAACATAAAGTGGAACAGAAATAATTATGGAGGTAATGTGTATTGTATGGCTGATGACACTTATGAGCATATTAGAAGTATAGAATTTAAAAATACGGCAAATGTTCTGTACAACAGCGGATGTTTGCTGCAGATAAACTTGATCATACTAATTTAATATTTGTTTCTATTTTCCTGCAGTACACTCAAAGTTGACATAGTCATTGTTTGGGGTCAGAGTTCGATTGAGGCAGATGAATATTTGTGCCTGGTATAATGTGTTCTCCTTTCCCATCAATAAGAGGGTCCCATTGGTTAAAATCTTTCTGAAGACCTGGAAAGTAAAATTTGGTATCCAGATTAATCCTGAAACAATTGAAATTACTTCAAGTAGCTCTGATGCTTTCATCCTGTCACAGTGGAGAAATGTTTGTCCCATCCCTATACAAACTCTTGCTACTGGAAATGCCAGTGTTTTTAATACTTTTTAATGGTTTTAAAAGAGTAATTTCATACAAGATCCACAATGACTACACATCTGAAACTCCAACACATTGTAAAAATATAAGAAATCCCACATTTCCCAAATGTTCTTGGATTATCATTGTATTGCCTCCCCACTATCTCTATAAAATGACTGCCCAGTATTTCTGGTACCTGGAATTAGAAAACTGTTAACTGTGATATATTCCAATAATAAATGCATTTTATTTACTTACCCAAGTGTCTTTGTATGAATGCTAATGAAGCTTTGTTGCTAATATCAATAGCTATATGGGGATCTATTGTTCCTTTCAATCGAAATATCTTCCCAAGGAAAGAGCCAGTCAAAAATGTGAAATCAGGGAAGCTCTGATGTACTGTTCCTCTATAAAGAACCAAATAAAAGAAAAAACCTCAAGGCAATGAATTAAGTTCTATATTCAATTCTATTTGTGGTCCATGTACAAACCAAGGTACCTTTTGAGAAAATAGCTAAGTTTGCAAGTGACTTATGGTTACCAAATTTATTGGTGTTCAAAATATACAAATGTAAACATTTTTAGCACTGCACCATCCAATGTGTAAGTATTTAAATATCAAATATGGTTGTGCAAGTGACTTGAGAAGGTGTTAGTTGAATGCTAAGCTAATGATAACACTTGTCTCTTTTTATCTTGAAGGCCTTTGCCATCACTCTACAACACATAGTATGCTACTTCACATTCCCAAATATATAGGAAAATTATTGGTAAAAATAAAAACAGTCTTCCTTTCGGCTTCTATAATGAGTTTAGAAATTTTGAAGTGCAAGAGGAAAACTCATGATTTGAATTGGAAAACATTGCAGGGAAACCATATTACAAACAATTTAGATGCAGATCAAATAATCATTCTAAAATGGACTTTGAGAGATGTGGATTATTGATTTTCTGCCATTAGGTATGGTAGTGGTTTTATCAATTCTAGACCCTGCGTTGTCAAGCCATGGGGAATGTAGTCATTGCTGTATAGAGTTTAGCGATTGCATCAAGTGTAACAGTAGATAACTAGATTACTATAGTGCCTACTGATCAGTCTATGATTCCTGCTGCAGCATTCTTTGGGTCATGAAATAATAAAAATTAAAACCATGCATTTATCATAAAGGAAGCTTGCACAAAACAAACCTACCCTCCAGGTATAAATATCGCTGTCAGGTTTGGTTAAGAGCAAGATATACTCACAGGATAACACGCACGATTGAGATGAAGGTAATGAGAGATGTGGGTTGAAAGATTTGTGACATTGTTCGAAGGTGCATTACCAAGATTCTCATTAATTTTAATATACTAAGCTGAGGAATATTTACAAAGTGTATAATGGATTACTACTTGACCATTGTGAAAAATGAACAGAAAATGAATCCTAAAATCTGCAGTATTTTATTAATTTGCTCTTGGTGTAGGTGCTGCGGGAAAGGCTATCCCTGGTTGCCTTGAGAAGGTAGTGATGGGCCTTGTCCTTGAACCACTGCAGTCTTTGTGATGAAGTGAACACTCACGGGTGGGAGTGGCCCAAGATGTTGAACTCAATTTATTTAGAATAAAAAAACTTCAATAATGTGCAAAGTATAAAATTACAAACTTCAAGCAACATTTGAAGTTACAAGGATTGGTTGTGGATAGGTTGAATAGACTTTCAGTTAAAGAAGTCAAAACTGCATTGAAAAAGTAATTAAAAATGCTAGGTGAATATCTAATTCAGAATAGAATTGGCAATTATTAGGATTAGTAGGCAGAATCTGTTCTTGAGCTGCTCAGACTGTGGGAAATACCACAACAAAGATGAGCAGAGGTCCAGGATGTAGGATTGGTAAATCTGGAGTTCTGCTTGATTTAATTTTTGGGGGTGGAGGCAGCATCAAAACCTTTCTTCAGGATATTAAAGGGGTTGATTCCACGATGAAGCACATTTTACATGGTCTATGGAGCAAATGGGTCGGAAATGCCAAACAAGCTTTTCTCATTTCACATTTTGTTATATTTAACTAAAGCTATATTCCGAGGGACTGCCTATGATTTGATACTGTTGTTTAACACTTCGGTGGTATGAACATTAAAACCCCTGAGGCATTTCATTCCTTAAGTTTGTTGAGCACATATTTGAATATATAAAACAATGACAATAAGGTAAGAATGTTTGCTTGTGTTTTTATAAATAATATTAATAGTAAAAGGGTAGTCAAAGGAAGGGTGGGGCCACTTGGGGACCAAATAGGAGATGCTTTTGTGGAGGCAGAAGGCATGGCTGAGGTACTAAATGAGTATTTTGCATCTGTCTATAGAGAAGAGGATGCTGAATGTAGCAGTAAAGGAGGTGTCATTAGCAATATTGGATAGGATAAAAATAAAGAGGATATACTTAAAAGTTTGGCAATCCTCAAAGTAGAAAAGCCACTCGGTCCAGATCGGATGCATCCTCGGTTACTGAGGTAAATGTGGGACATGTGGAGGCTCTGGCAACAATCTTTCAGTCCTGCTTGAATATGGGATGGTGCCAGAGGTCTGGAGGACTGCAAATGTTACACCCCAATTTTTAAAAAAGGGGAAAGGGATAAACCCGGCAACTACAGGCCAGTCAGCCTAACATTAGTGGTAGGGAAACATCCAAAGACAATAATCTGGGACAAAATTAATTAGCATTTGGAAAAATATCAGCAAATAAATGAAAGTCATCACAGATTTGTTAAAGGCATATCATGTTTGACTAACTTTTGAGTTATTTGATGAAGTAACGGGGAGGGTTGATGTGAATATGAACTTTCAAAAGACATTTGACAAAGGTGGCTCAACCGTGGCTATCTAGGGAAATCAGGGATAGTATTAAAGCCAAGGAAGTGGCATACAAATTGGCCAGAAATAGCAGCGAACCTGGGGACTGGGAGAAATTTAGAACTCAGCAGAGGAGGACAAAGGGTTTGATTAGGACAGGGAAAATGGAGTACGAGAAGAAGCTTGCAGGGAACATTAAGGCGGATTGCAAAAGTTTCTATAGGTATGTAAAGAGAAAAAGGTTGGTGAAGACAAACGTAGGTCCACTGCAGTCAGAATCAGGGGAAGTCATAACGGGGAACAAAGAAATGGCGGACCAATTGAACAAGTACTTTGGTTCGGTATTCACTAAGGAGGATACAAACAACCTTCCGGATATAAAAGGGGTCAGAGGGTCTAGTAAGGAGGGGGAACTGAGGGAAATCTTTATTAGTCGGGAAATTGTGTTGGGGAAATTGATGGGATTGAAGGCCGATAAATCCCCAGGGCCTGATGGATTGCATCCTAGAGTACTTAAGGAGGTGGCCTTGGAAATAGCGGATGCATTGACAGTCATTTTCCAACATTCCATTGACTCTGGATCAGTTCCTATGGAGTGGAGGGTAGCCAATGTAACCCCACTTTTTAAAAAAGGAGGGAGAGAGAAAACAGGGAATTATAGACCGGTCAGCCTGACCTCAGTAGTGGGTAAAATGATGGAATCAATTATTAAGGATGTCATAGCAGTGCATCTGGAAAATGGTGACATGATAGGTCCAAGTCAGCATGGATTTGTGAAAGGGAAATCATGCTTGACAAATCTTCTGGAATTTTTTGAGGATGTTTCCAGTAAAGTGGACAAAGGAGAACCAGTTGATGTGGTATATTTGGACTTTCAGAAGGCTTTCGACAAGGTCCCACACAAGAGATTAATGTGCAAAGTTAAAGCACATGGGATTGGGGGTAGTGTGCTGATGTGGATTGAGAACTGGTTGTCAGACAGGAAGCAAAGAGTAGGAGTAAACGGGTACTTTTCAGAATGGCAGGCAGTGACTAGTGGAGTGCCGCAAGGTTCTGTGCTGGGGCCCCAGCTGTTTACATTGTACATTAATGATTTAGACGAGGGGATTAAATGCAGTATCTCCAAATTTGCAGATGATACTAAGTTGGGTGGCAGTGTGAGCTGCGAGGAGGATGCTATTAGGCTGCAGAGTGACTTGGATAGGTTAGGTGAGTGGGCAAATGCATGGCAGATGAAGTATAATGTGGATAAATGTGAGGTTATCCACTTTGGTGGTAAAAACAGAGAGACAGACTATTATCTGAATGGTGACAGATTAGGAAAAGGGAAGGTGCAACGAGACCTGGGTGTCATGGTACATCAGTCATTGAAGGTTGGCATGCAGGTACAGCAGGCGGTTAAGAAAGCAAATGGCATGTTGGCCTTCATAGCGAGGGGATTTGAATACAGGGGCAGGGAGGTGTTGCTACAGTTGTACAGGGCCTTGGTGAGGCCACACCTGGAGTATTGTGTACAGTTTTGGTCTCCTAACTTGAGGAAGGACATTCTTGCTATTGAGGGAGTGCAGCGAAGGTTCACCAGACTGATTCCCGGGATGGCGGGACTGACCTATCAAGAAAGATTGCATCAACTGGGCTTGTATTCACTGGAGTTCAGAAGAATGAGAGGGGATCTCATAGAAACGTTTAAAATTCTGACGGGTTTGGACAGGTTAGATGCAGAAAGAATGTTCCCAATGTTGGGGAAGTCCAGAACCAGGGGTCACAGTCTGAGGATAAGGGGTAAGCCATTTAGGACCGAGATGAGGAGAAACTTCTTCACCCAGAGAGTGGTGAACCTGTGGAATTCTCTACCACAGAAAGTAGTTGAGGCCAATTCACTAAATATATTCAAAAGGGAGTTAGATGAAGTCCTTACTACTCGGGGGATCAAGGGTTATGGCGAGAAAGCAGGAAGGGGGTACTGAAGTTTCATGTTCAGCCATGAACTCATTGAATGGCGGTGCAGGCTAGAAGGGCTGAATGGCCTACTCCTGCACCTATTTTCTATGTTTCTATGTTACCACATGGGAACATAGGAACAGGAGCAGGCCTTTTAGCCCTCGCGCCTATTCTGCCAATCAGTGAAATCATGGCTGATCTGTGACATAACTCCATAATATCCTCCTTTGCCCCATAATCCCTTAATACCTTTAGTGAACAAAAATCTATCAATCTCAGATTTAAAATTAACAACTGATCTAGCATCAATTGCCATTTGCAGAAGATAGTTCAAAACTTCTACCACCCCTTTGTGTGCAGACGTGCTTCCTAATTTCACTGCTGTAAGGTATGGCTCTAATTTTTAGACTATGCCCTCTAGTCCTTGACACCCCAATCAGCGGAAATAGTTTCTCTCTATCGACCCCATCAGATCCCCTTAATTTCTTAAAAACTTCAATCAAGTCACCCCTTGATCTTCTAAATTCCAGGGAATACAACCCTAGTTTGTGTAATCCTTGTAATTTAAGCCTTGGAGTCCAGGTATCATTCTGGTAAATCTTAATGGCTCAAAATTGGCACACCCCTTTTTATGGCACACTCACGGAAATGCGGCGACATTCTGTGTGGAAAAGTGCTCCCCAAAAAAAATCGGTCCCCACTTTGGACGCTTTCCGGCCTCTCCCGGGTCTTCGCTCAGCATGGCCAGTCGGGGTCGGAGCCAGCGTCGTGCGCTGAAAGCAGTGCCGGGATGTCTGCACGTGCGCGTTGGAGTGTGCGCACATGCGCA
This sequence comes from Pristiophorus japonicus, assembly GCF_044704955.1. NCBI lineage: Eukaryota > Metazoa > Chordata > Chondrichthyes > Pristiophoridae > Pristiophorus > Pristiophorus japonicus. The sequence continues at coordinate 72,622,025 of NC_091983.1, read as the reverse complement.
ATAGCTCCTGCCCCCAACCTCTGTGTGCGAACTGCAGCGTGGGACCCGATCATCATCATCATCAGACTGGCTGCTAGTGCGTCCCGCCCCTATCCTAGGCTGAGTAGCCTACCGCACAGGCTGGTCCGCTGCCTTCCCGGACTGAAGATGTGCGTGTGCGTGCTGCAGCGTGGGAATTCGGCATAATTGATGCTAGTTAGAGGTATGTCTGGCCTGAGAGATAAAAGCAGGAGAAATGTTCTTGGTGCAGGAGAAAATGCCTCATTTGGACCGGACAGTGAGATCGTGCCATTCGGGGAAAGAGCAAGCTCGATTCGGAAAAGATTGACTTTGCCAATTGTATTTTTTTGTTGTTGTTGGAAAAGACCATACGCACAATTATTTGGAATATATCCATTTGAGTCCATCAAATCACTTTGAAAAGTGGGATGATGATCATCATGATATGGGCTGCTGGTGTGTCCCGCCCCTATCCCAGGCTGAGTGGCCTACCGCACAGGCTGGCCCACTGCCTTCCCAGGCTGAAGATGAAGGTAGGGTAGGACTTACTTCTATTTTTTATTTGGATATTTTGAAAAAATTATGTAAATATGTTTTGTCTCGTGAATAGTGGTGACCATTTGTCAAGTTTATTTACTTGGTGTTATTGTGAAAGAAGAACATAAGTGACGGAGGAACACTGAGAGAATATCTTATTTATTGAAGTAGACTTTATTTAGATAATATGGGCTCAATTTTGGCCCAATATAATCATTGCAAACAAATAGTTGTTTAAATTAGTTGCGAGATTAGGGCAATTTAATTCAACTATCTTTTACTTCTTTTATTCTTGTAGTTTAAGCTTCCATGAATGCTTCTGTTGTATAGTAAAATAACTTTGCGAAGTTTGTCATATGCATCATAGGCAGCCCCTCGGAATCGAGGAAGACTTGCTTCCATTCCTGATTTGAGTTCTCTGGTGGTTGAACAGTCCAATATGAGTCACAGACTCTGTCACAGGTGGGACAGACATTCGCCGAGAGAAGGGTTGGGTGGGACTGGTTTGCTGCACGCTCCTTCCGCTGCCTGCGCTTGACCTCTTCACGGTCTCGGCGTTGAGATTTGAAGAGCTCAACGCCCTCCTGAAAGCACTTTCTCCACCTAGGGCGGTCTTCGGTAAGGGACTCCCAGGTGTCGGTGGTGATGTCGCACTTTACCAGGGAGGCTTTGAGGGTGTCCTTGTAACGTTTCCGCTGCCCACCTTTGGCTCGTTTGCCGTGAAGGAGCTCTGCATAGAGCATTTGCTTAGGGAGTCTCGTGTCTGGCATGTGAACTATGTGGCCTGCCCAGCGAAGCTGATCGAGTGTGGTCAGTGCTTCAATGCTGGGGATGTTAGCCTGGACGAGGACTCTCATGTTGGTGCGCTTGTCCTCCCAGGGGATTTGCAGGATCTTGTGGAGACATCATTGGTGATTTATCTCCAGCGACTTGAGGTGTCTTCTGTACATCGTCCATGCCTCTGATCCATACAGGAGGGCAGGTATTACTACAGCCCTGTAGACCATGAGCTTGGTGGTAGATTTGAGAGCTTGGTCTTCGAACACTCTTTTCCTCAGGCGGCCGAAGGCTGCACTGGCGCACTGGAGGCGGTGTTGAATCTCTGCATCAGTGCCTGCTTTTGTTGACAAGAGGCTCCCGAGGTATGGGAAATGGTCCACGTTGTTGAGGGCCACGCCGTGAATCTTAATGACTGGGGGAGGCAGTGCTGTTCGGCGAGGACAGGCTGATGGAGGACCTTTGACTTACGGATGTTAAGCGTAAGGCTCATGATTTCATATGCTTCGGTGAATACATCGACTATATCCTGGAGTTCAGCCTCAGAATGTGCGCAGACACAGGCGCCATCCGCATAGTGTAGCTCAACAACAGAGGTTGGGGTGATCTTGGACCTGGCCTGGAGGCGGCGTAGATTAAACACCTTCCCACTGGTTCTGTAGTTTAGGTCCACTCCAGTGGGGAGCTTTCTGACTGTGAGGTGGAGCATGGCAGTGAGGAAGATCAAGAAAAGGGTTGGAGCGATGACACAGCCTTGTTTGACCCCGGTCCGGATGTGGATTGGGTCTGTAATGGATCCGTTGGTAAGGATCATGGCCTGCATGTCGTGGTGCAGGCGAAGGATGTTGACAAACTTTTGAGGGCATCTGAAATGGAGGAGGATGCTCCATAGACCCTCACAGTTGACAGTGTCAAAGGCCTTTAAGATCGAAAAAGGCCATGTATAAGGGCTGGCGCTGCTCCCTGCATTTTTCCTGCAGCTGCCGCGCTGCAAAGATCATGTCCATTGTGCCCCATAAGGGAATGAAATCCGCACTGTGATTCCGGGAGGAGCTCCTCGGCCACAGGGAGAACTCTAGCGACAACTTTCCCAGTGGCTGATAGCAGGGAGATTCCCCTGTAGTTGCCGCAGTTGGACTTGTCCCCATTTTTAAAGATGGTCACGATCACTGCATTTCTGAGATCTCCCGGCATGTTCTCCTCCCTCCAGATGAGAGAGATGAGGTCATGTATCCGCGCCAACAGCGCCTCTCCGCCATACTTTAGCGCCTCAGCAGGGATTCCATCCGCACCCGTAGCCTTGTTATTCTTGAGCTGTTTTATGGCTTTGCCTACCTCGTGCAATGTTGGGGTTTCATTGAGGTGGTGGCGGGTGGCATGCTGCAGGATGGGGTCGAGAACACTCGAGTCAAAGGCAGAGTCTTGATTGAGATCTTCGAAGTGCTCCTTCCAGCGGACTCTGACAGCCTCGGTGTCCTTGATGAGTGTTTCCCCGTTCTTGGCCAGGAGTGGGGTGGGGCCTTGGGAGTTTGCCTTGGGTAGGTGGCCTTGACTGCAATGAAGAATCCTTGCATATCATGGCTGTCGGCCAGTTGTTGTATCTCCTGTGCTTTCTCCAGCCATCACCTGTTCTTTAGGTCCCGGGTTTTTTGTTGGACCTCAGCCTTGAGCCGTCTGTAACGTTGCTTTGCTGCTCCCGAGTTGGGTTGTTGCTTGAGGCTCAGAAATGCTCTACGCTTGGAATCTATTCGTTCTTGGATCTCCTGATCATTTTCATCAAACCAGTCCTGGTGTTTCCTGGTTGAGTGATCAAGTGTCTCTTCACAGGACTGGTTATGGAGACCTGGAGGGCAGACCAAGCGTTGTGGGCAGTCAGCATTTCAGGATCATCAAGACACGCCAGATTGGCTGTATAGGCTCTTTTAGCTGGGTCTTTAAGTGCCCCGGCATTGACTTTTTTGCGGCACTGCTTCTACTGTTCCCTCTGCTTTGGGGCTAATGTCGATGATGGATCGGATTAGGCGGTGGTCCGTCCAGCAGTCGTCAGCTCCTGTCATGGCGCGGGTGATGCACACATCCTTGCTATCCCTGGCTCTGAAGATGACATAGTCGAGCAGATGCCAATGTTTGGAGCGAGGGTGTTGCCACGATGCCTTGTATTTGTCCCTCTGGCAAGTCCTCAACATGATGCACACCGTACTTTTGACTTTTAATCAATTTTTAATCAACTCTTAATCTATTTTTTTTGTCATTATGACATCCTGTATAGCTGTTTGATCCTATTCACATTCTTTAGTCAAGTCATTAAGTTCTGCTGGCCTCTGATGTACCTACCTGCGCTGATTTCTTAACTCTCCGCAAAGGTTTTCACAAGCGGCCACATATGCTGGCCTAAGTTAGTTTGGAGTAACTGTTAGCTGGCCAAAGAGGCCTAAATGGCCAAAACAGGCGTAGGTGTCTGGTAACGCTCCCTTTTGGAAAAAAAAACTAAACTAAAAAAATCCTAACTAACTCACTTACACTGGCGCAAATTGAGTGTGCAAAATGGGGATTTTTAAGATACTCCAGAAAAATCAAGTTGCTCCCAAAAAAACTGAGCAACTCCTGGCCAATTTTGAGCCCAAAGCTGCACTCCCTCCAAGGCCAACATATCCTTCCGAAGATGTGGTGTCCAGAATTGCTCACAGTACTCCAGGTGTGGTCTAACGAGGGCTTTCTACAGTGTAGCGTAACTTCTACCCCTTGTATTCTACTCCTGTAGATATAAAGATTAGCATTCCATTAGCTTTTTTTATTATTCTCTATCTGTTCATGACATTTTAATGATCTATGTACATGTACCCCAAAGTCTCTTTGGACCGCCACTATTTCTAGCTTTTCACCATTTAGAAAGTACTCTGTTCTATCTTTTAGGTCCAAAGTGGATGACTTCACATTTGCCTAAATTGAAATCTATTTGCCACAGTTTTGCCCATTCACGTAATCTATTAATAGCTATGTACTTTTATGCTTCCATATACAACGTTGACAATGCTGCCTATTTTGTGCCATCAGCAAACTTGGATATGTGGCTTTCTATCCCATCATCTAAGTCGTTAACAAATACGGTTAATAGTTGAGGCCCCAATATAGATCCTTGCAGGACACCACTAGTCACATTCTGCTAATTAGCCTACCTGCCCACAATCCTTACTCTCGGTCTCCTGCCACGCAGCCAATTTCCTAACCAGGTCAATAATTTGTCTTCAATTCCATGAGCTTCAACTTTAGCAAACAGTCTCTTATGAGGGACTTTATCAAATGCCTTCTGGAAATCCATATAAATAACATCCATAGACAGATTATATTTAGGGCATCTACAATGTGCTCACCTACTTCCTTTAAACCCTGGGATGGAAACCATCTGGTCCTGGGGATTTGTCACTCCTTCGTGCCATTATTTTCTTCATTGCTGTTATTTTGCTTATGCTAATTTTGGCACATCCATGTTCCTGATTCAATATTAGTTTCCTTGGGATGTCCAGCATACTAACCTCTTCCTGTACTGTAAATACTGACGCAAAGTAATTATCCAGCATGTCTGCCATTTCCTTATTTTCATTGACAATATTACCATTATCAGTTTTCAATGCTCCTGAACACCCTCTTTTTCCAAACATAATTGTAAAAAATTGTGTTTATTTTTATATCCCATACAAGTTTCTTTTCATAATCCCTTTTTGTAGCTCTAACTGTTTCGTCACTCTTTGCTGTTCTTTGTATCTCTCCCATTCACCAGGATTTGTTATTTTTTGCATTTTTGTAGGCTTTTTCTTTTAGTTTTATGTTGTCCCTTACCTCTTTAGTTGTCCATGGCTGTTTATTTTTAGCAAGTAGAGCTCTTGCTCCTTAGAGGTATGTAAGAGAAATTTGGCATTAGGGGTACCAGCGGGACAAGGGTTAAAGTGCTGGTTCCTGCACCGACCCATAAGGAGGTAAAAGGCCTTTCTTTGGCCTTGTACCAAAGCTCCAGAAGTTATCTATTCAATAATATTCCGACAGGATACAATGTGAGAACCTAAACAGACATTGATAAGACCTTGCGAAGAGGCTCGAGGCAGACTCACGGGCACCAGGGAGAATCAACAAATTCTGACCTAATGAAGTAATTCTAGTCACGGCCTAAGGTAGTCACGGGGGTCTTGGCCTGTCAATCCAAAGTAGCACTAATAAGGTAGTCCAATTAGGGATCTAGGGCGTTCTTACCAGGGAACGGAGGGGTTTTTGAAATGTATAAAAGTTGTATGATTGTGCTGTTCGGAGAGCATCTCCACTCACAGGCAGCTGTGATGAGAGGTGTTCCCGGACGTTCGTAATAAAAAATCGTTATACCTTGCCATTCATCTCTGTCTGCTAACTCCGGGGGCTGTTAACGCGGGTTGGGGCGAGCGTCGACCCTCTATATCAGGGGGCCCGCTTGTGGGAGGAGAAGCCTTCAAATTTTCCCCTTACAAGGTATAAACTAGTTCTGTAGCACATTAAATGCGAGCACAATTAAAGGCCAATGGGAATAAAGGGACAGTGGCAGCATGGATACAAAATTGGCAAAAGGACAGAAAATTGGCAAAAGGACAGAAAGCAGAGAGTAGTGGTGAATGGTTCTTTTTCAGACTGGAGGGAAGTATAAAGTGTTATTCCTTAGGGGCTGGTATTAGGACCACCATTATTTTTGATATATATGAATGACCTGGACATGGGAATACAGAGCATTATTTCAAAGCTGGTAGATGACACAAAACTCAGAAGGGTAGTAAACAATGAGGAAAAAAAAGACATGCATTTATATAGCGCCTTTCATGACCACCTGACGTCCCAAAGCGCTTTACAGCCAATAAAGTAATTTTTGAAGTGTAGTCACTGTTCTAATGTAAGAAAAGTGGCAGCCAATTTGCGCACAGCAAGCTCGCACAAACAGCAATGGGATAATGACCAGACAATCTGTTTTAGTGATGTTGATTTAGAGATAAATATTGGCTAGGATAACTCCCCTGCTCTTCTTCGAAATAGTGCCATGGGATCTTTTACATCCATCTGAGAGGGCAAACTGGGCCTTGGTTTAACGTCTCATCCAAAAGACAGCACCTCTGACAGTGCAGCATTCCCTCAGTACTGCACTGGAGTGCCAACCTAGATTTTTGTGCTTAAGTCTATGGGTCTTCACAGATTTCTATTAGTTAGAGATAACAAAATTTGCTTGTGAAAGCTAGAAAGGATATTTAGTGTTCAAAAGGTTAGACAATTTTGGACTATTTTACCCATCCAAACATTCCATAAACAATTACAAATATTGTTCTTGATTTAAAAGATGCTATTAAACTGGATCATATAATTCACTGATTTGCTAGGTTTATCTTTACTTACACATTTACTCACATGATTGTAAACATCTTTCGTTGAATTGTGTTTGAATCAAGTTTTTTCATTTTCAGGATATTTGCAATCCAGTGGAATTTTTGTGAGTTGATGAACAGTATTGGCTTCTGTACCTTTGCATATATATCATCCTCCAGTGGGAACATCCATACATCCAATGCCACTCCACATCTATGTGTAAAAATAAAATGTAGTGCAACTTTGTTCATGAATTCTGCAATTAATATGCACATACTCAGCAAGCGCGTTCCCAGCCACAGGTAAATGAATAGATCTCCGTTTGACACTGGGCTTGGTAGCTATGAGTTATCTTCCTAGATTAATTAAAAATATTTTAATATTCTTTAAAAAAAATCAGGGATAGGTGAGAAAAGACTATTCGTCCATGAAAGCTCATCCTTTAGTAAATTAATTCTCTTATCACAGCATCTAATTGTATTTTGAATGTTTTTACCTTGTATCTTGGTAGATTATTCCAGTCATTTATCACCCTTTAAATAAAGGTTTTTTTCCCCCCTAATACCTGTTTTATTTAATTTTCATTAACTTCTATTTATGTCTTTTGATTCTCCTTCCTTTCTTTACTTTGTAGTACTAATCTGGATTTAACTTGATCATAATCAAGTCTCTCACCCACCTCCTTGGCCATCTTGTTACTGAATTATAAAGTTTTTCTCTAATGTTTCCTCCCATTTTATTCTCTTTACTATGGAATTAATCTTGTTGCCCTTTTCGCTACCCTTTATAATACACGCATAGCTTAGAAATGGCTGTCAACGTAAAGTGACCATGCTGGTGACAATTGTGCGACTGCAGCCAGTAATCTTGGGGCTGCTGTAAAGCACTCGATCATCCATTTTCCAACATTGATGAAATTGCTAAATGAATTTTCTAATTGGCTCAATTTGTGCATTAGGGGAATTAAGATGGCACATTGGACACTTAAGAGGCAAGCGCTCCATATTACAGCAGTAACACATTGCTCGTTTTATGCATTCAACTTACCCAAATGGAACAAGCATTTACCAGAGAGCTTGCAGTGAGAAACCAGGAGTCTTCATTTAAAGGTAAGTTGCTGCTAATATTTTCTTTCCACATTTTATATTTTTGTACATTATGTGAATTGTATACTGGTACTGTATTTGGCAGAGGAGAACCAACAAAAACAGGAAGTGGGCTGCCTGCGAGATGCACTAACGTGTAGCATATCGTCAAATCCCAACTCTCCATTACATAGCGGGTCTCCTGTACACTGCCTGATGAAGCAGGAGAGATGTGCCTAAAGTAGCTAAGGTTTAGCAAGGAAGCATTGAGAGCTGTACCATATCCTTCAGAATGACTTTCGTCCAACATGTAACATCTAAATGATACTGTCAGTAGCTGGAAAAGTCAACGTGACCCTCAGTTTTTAACATATCCAGGCTAGCGCGAGGGCCAGGTGTTTCAGTAGTTAATTTGAGTTCACAGATTTGTCAAGAATGGGAGCAATGCCTTATTTAGTAGGGCCAAAAATGTCATCACTTTCTCCACTGATCAACAGCAGCAAGTTGAAAGGGCAACACAATACTACAGAACTACTGGATTTCTCACAGCTCAGAAGCTCATTGACTGTCCAAATTGCATTTGGGCTGTTGTGCACAATACTGTGTCCTATGTCACTTAAAGGATTAAAAAAAAATTCAATGTGTGCATGGTGTTCAACAACCAGCATGTAAATATGCAGGTCAACATTTACTTCCTCAGAAGCTCTCACAATGTCTTCTCTTTAAGGCAGTCAGTTCTGTCATCTGTGGTCGAAGAGTGGAAGGATGGCACCAGGGAGACCAAGGGTGCATTATCCATAGCAGTAGGGTGCAACTGAAATAAAGCTCATGCTACAAATATGATCATCAATCATAGCATCTTGAAGCAGCAAGATCGGGGCAGCCTTACAGAACATACTTCCCACTCCAGGATTTCCAGAATAATCACTGTCTGCTGTATGACTTAACCCTGGAAAGAGGCTTGGCCTGCAGGTTAAGGTCAATGATGAGAATGGCAGAGCCATGACCTAATAGGGTTTAACAGCAGTATCGGGGCTACACCATTTCTTAAAGAGGCAAACCATGAATGCCTGTTAACCTTGACCAGACCATCTTGTCCTACTCTTTCATGGTCAGTTCTTCAAACACCATTTATTGGCATGTTATGTTGTAACCAATAATAAATATATATTAAACACAATCTTCAAATCAAGTATAGGCCATCAATTTACTTTATTATGTAGTGTGAATGATAGCAATTTGAGTGGGCACGCTGCTACCTTTTAGTGCTTGTGTGTTCAGGTGTGACAGCTGATCTACTACTCACTCAAGTGATACCCATGTGGAAAGAGCATGTTCGTTGGCTGGTGAAAGGGTTTAATTGATAGTCTTTTGGGATTCCAGTGATCCTGGATCTCCTTAGGCTGCGCAATGCGAAGGTCCTACATGCACGTCAGCCACATTTGGGTCGATAATGCTTTCTGTTTTTTTCCATTTTGTCCAGTGCTTCGTACACCAGACACTTCTGTGGGAGAGGGTGGAGCATCATTTTAATAAGTCGTGTATCTTCTCCCCCAGCCTCCTTGAAGTAGGACTTGGAGCTCTAGGCCTGTTAAACTGGCTATCCACACTCCGTAACATCTAATTCTATAGCAATATTGCTCTCCCAGTGTTATTTCAAGTGCTTAACTTCCTAATTGCAGTTCACAACTAATTAGTGTTTATCATCTTTTGTTAACTGGCCTGGTCTGCAGGTGATATAACCACATTTTAACCCACAGACTTAAAATACCCAAATTATGCTTAAACCAGCAGGCTTCATTACTCCCAAAAACATATCTTCACTGCTATCACCTGAACAGCAGATCAATGGCAGTTTCTGGTTAGGATATATTTAAAAATTGTATGGCGTCTAAAATTGAAGTCAGTTTCTAATTGTGGCCCGATTAGTGCATTGTAATTATTTTACTATAACTTCTCTATTTTACTGATCTGGCTGTAGATCCGACCATATTAGCTTTTTTATATTGGTTCAACCCATTAACTAGACATTGAAAGTGGCATGTCCAGTATTACTCATAGGTGCCTTTCTAAGTTTCTATTTATTTATTCAATTTAATTCATTATTTATTTATATCAGAGATTTGTTCAGCTAATGTGTGACAATTTACATTCAACAATGTTTAATTTATGTTCTGCTTAACTGACTAAATCTTCCTGCCATCAAGAATGTGACTAAATTAGGGTTTACTAGCACAAAAGCAAAATACTGCAGATGCTGGAATCTGGAATAAAAACAGAAAATGCTGGAAATCTCAGCGGGTCAGGCAGTAGCTGTGGAGAGAAAGCAGAGTTAACGTTTTGGGTCAATGATCCTTCATCAGAACTGGAGAGTGTTCGGAAAGAACAGATTCTTAACAAGCACTGAAAGGGGGAGGGGAAGAAAGAACAGAAGGGAAGATCTGTGATAGGGTGGAAAACAGGAGAGATTAGAGAGGCAAATGGGATGATGGGCCAAATTCAAATGTTAATACCAGGAGTTAGAAAAACATTAGACAAGATAGGGTGTGAATGGCAGGATAATGACCAGCTGCCATTAAGAGACGAGAAAAAAAGAGACAGGCTCTGGGGGGAGGGGGCTAAAGGGAGCCAAAGATTGGCAGCGGCAATGCTCTAAAATTGTTGAACTCAATGTTGAAGGCTGTAAAGTGCCTAAACGAAAGATGAGGTGCTGTTCCTCGGGCTTGCATTGAGCTTCGTTGGAACAGTGTAGGAGACTGAGGACGGAGAGGTCAGAGTGGGAATGGAGTGGAGAATTAAAGTGACAGACGACCAGAAGCTCAGGGTCACACTTGCGAACTGGACGGAGGTGCTCCGCAAAGCGGTCACCAAATCTATGCTTGGTCTCCCCAATATAGAGACCACATGGTGAGCAGCAAATACAGTATACTAAATTGAAAGAAGTACAAAGTAAATCGCTATTTCACCTGGAAGGAGTATTTGGGCCCCTGGATAGTGGGAAGGGAGGATGTAAAAAGGCAGGTGTTGCATCTTCTGCGCTTGTACGGAAAGGTGCCGTGGGAAGAGGAGGGGCTGCTGGGGGTGACTTGCGGAATGGACCAAGGTGTCGCAGAGGAAGCGATCCCTTTGGAATGCTGGGAGGGGAGAGGAAGATGTGATTGGTAGTGGGATCATGCTGGAAATGGCGGAAGATGATCCGTTGAACGTGGAGGCTGGTGGGATGAAAGGCGATTTACTAGGCTGTCTGGTTGATTTATGTGGATGATGAACATGAGTTGAAGCACTGACCCTTGTGGAGATTCACTGAACACTGCACATTCTGACATTACTCCTCTCTCAAGTGCTCTCTTTCCTACAATCAAACTGCACATTTGCACATGAAGGTGAGCAGATATTACCAGATGGTAATAGGATGAAGTACCTACAGGAGGCAGACAGCTCAGGAACAGAGAACCTTGATAAAAGTGCAGAGGGGATCCTGTAGGTTGGTACAATCAAGATTTTAAGCACACTAAAGCTCTAATATCTATTTAATATTAAATATGTTGACTAGATAGCAACATTTTGTTTCAAAGTGCAAACATTTTAAAACTGCCAACATTTCAATATTGCACCAGTTATGCCTTTTAGGTGGTATAAATGGCAGGTTTTGATTATAAATTTATCATTGTGACTTAGCTTGAAAAGCTATGCTGATTTAGTAATTTTACTGAATTTCCAGACATTCTCCACCAGATGTCTCTTTAACAGCAGAAGAACATTGCCTGTGCCAATGTAAGTAAGCTCTGCTGAACATTCTGCCCTCCCTCACCCATTCATGCAAATTTGTCGTCTTTGGTAACCCGACTCTGTTAGGTACATTTCCACATTCTCTTCCTTGACACTTTCCCCTTGTTTTAAAATCCTGTTTTTTGTGTCCTCAGGGTATTTCTGTGTCAGCACCTTCAAACATGGTGCTACTGAAGGTGATGCCATTCTATTTACAAAATCCTCAACCCCCTTTTTCCCCCTCCACCCTTCCATCTTGCCTTAATTTGCTCCCCCAGCTGGGTCCAATTATCCCTCCGCTCTCTTAACCCTGCTTGACCTAAATTACTGTACTTGGTATCGACTCATGTACAATGCCACAGGAAGTCGACTAATATATTAAAAACGAGAGAGCAGTTAGACAGGAGGTTAGAATTCTGAAAGATAAAAGTGACAGAGTTAAAGATAAAAATGTTGAAATATTAACTGAATATATTTTCTGGACGTATTCACTAACTTATCAAATATTTCTGCTACATTGACTTAAATCCTTTAGGCTTACATGATATATTGGAGAGCAAGTTTCTGTTATTCTGTCCAATAACTAATTACCCTTGATAAGTCTAAGTTAAGGTCCAAGGCAAATGCGACCGAGAGCTTGGGAAAAGGATTCAAGAATGATCAATTCCCATGGATGGAAAATGTTCCTAAATTAATTCAGTTTAGAAAGAGGGAGAATCTCTTCAGCAAAACAGAATGGCTCAACCAAATTACGTTCAGTGAAGTTCAGTAAGAGGCCAGTTTATAAATGACTAACAATAATCTCTTCAAAAATAAGTCATGTGACTGCAGTTCTCATTAATTTCACTGGAGTAACCTCTCTTGACAGATGGTTGCAGGAATGGATACATTATACCACCGACTTGGCCATCCTTTGTTGTTCATTGTGAAACAATTTCCATATGCCATGAACAATTATGAAGTTTCTGACAAAACGATCATCGACCTGAAACGTTAACCCGATTTCCTTTTCGCCACAGATGCTACCTGACCTGAGTGTTTTCAGCGTTTTCTGTTTTTATTTCAGATATCCATTGTTATGTTCAGAATAACTCCACAAGACTGTATACTGTAAGCTCAAACTGTTGTGACCTTGGTCGCTTTAATGTAACTCCAGAGTGAGGAAGCAGCATGGTGGACTGCCTTTTATACCTGCTTTCCCGGTGTGTGCAGGTGACCCTTAGGTCTCCCACAGGTGCGCCCCCGGTGGCAAGTCTTACACACTAGTAAAGTTTACATACATAACATCACTCCCCCTCCCTCCCCCCAAAGTCTTAGATACAAGTTATTTACAAGTTGAGGCGATCCGGGGCTCTACGTTCCCAGGTTGATCGCCTGAGTTGAAGTCCTGGCATGGGTGAGTTGGTCGGATCATTGCTGCACTGCAGCGCAGCTGGTCTGATCGGACTGTCGGGCATGTTGGGTTCATCCTCGTGGTTGACAGCGAGGTCGGTTGCTGGTTGGGTGTGTGTTGGTGGATCAATGATGGTAATGTCCTCTTCAAACTGTTCTTGGTTGTCAGTGAATCGTAGTTTGGTCTGATCCAAATGCTTTCTGCACGTTTGTCCATTCAAAAGTTTGACAACAAACATTCTATTCCCCTCCTTGGCTAAAACAGTGCCAGCAACCCATTTGGGACCATGACCGTAATTAAGAACAAACACAGGGTCATTAACCTCAATGTCATGCGATACAGCCGCGCGATCATGGTACACGTTATGCCGGTGACGCCGGGTTTCTACATGATCATTGAGATCCGGGTGGACTAAGGAGAGTCTGGTTTTGAGTGTTCTTTTCATTAACAATTCTGCAGGGGGAACCCCGGTAAGCGAGTGGGGTCGTATCCAGTAGCTGAGCAGAACCCGAGATAATTGGGTCTGCAGGAAACCGTGCGTCACGTGTTTCAAGCTCTGCTTGATAGTTTGGACTGCCGTTCCGCTTGGCCATTGGATGCGGGCTTAAACGGGGCAGACCTGACATGCTTGATGCCATTGCGGGTCATGAACTCATTGAATTCCAAGATGGTGAAACATGGTCCATTGTCACTAACAAGGACGTTGGGCAAACCATGGGTGATGAACATGACCCGGAGGCATTCAATGGTGGCAGTGGACGTACATGATGACATTAAATCCATTTAGAGTAAGTGTCCACTGCTACAAGAACATTTTTCCTAGAAAGGGGCCAGCGAAATCTACGTGGACCCTGGACCATGATTTGGAGAGCCATGACCATAGACTCAGTGGGGCCTCCCTTGGTACATTGCTCAACTGTGAGCAAGTGTTACACTGGTGTATGCATAACTCCAATTCCGAGTCAATGCCGGGCTACCAAACGTGCGACCTGGTGATAGCCTTCATCATGACTATTCCTGGATGGGTACTGTGTAGGTTGCGTATAAACGTTTCCTTGCTTTTTTTGGCAAAACCACCATGATTCCCCCATCGGAGACGATCTGAATGGATGGACATTTCATCCTTGCATCGGTAAAACGGCTTAATTTCATCTTGCATTTCCCCGGGAACAGCCGACCAGCTCCCATTAAGGACGCAGCTTTTTACTAGTGATAGCACAGGGTCTTGGCTAGTCCAGGTCCTGATCTGGCAAGCCGTGACGGGTGACCCATCACTCTCAAAAACATCCATTACAAGAAGCAAGTCTGCGGGTTGCACCATTTCCACCCCGGTGGTGGGCAATGGTAGCTGACTGAGGGCATCAGCACAGTTCTCAGTGCCTGGTCTGTGGCGGATTACATAGTCATACGCAGATAATGTTAGTGCCCACCTTTGGATGCGGGACGAAGCATTGGTGTTAATACTTTTGCTTTCTGAGAACAGCAAAATGAGCGGTTTGTGGTCGGTTTCGAGCTCGAACCGGAGTCCAAATAGGCATTGGTGTATTTTCTTAACCCCGTATACGCATGCTAATGCTTCTTTTGCAATCATACTGTAGGCTCTTTCAGCTTTAGATAAACTTCTGGACACATATGCAACTGGTTGCAGTTTGCCTGACACATTGGCTTGCTGTAACACACAAACGATCCGGTACGAAGATGCATCACAAGCTAGTACTAAACGTTTACACGGGTCATACAATACAAGTAACTTGTTAGAACATAGGTTTCTGGCCTTATTAAAGGCTGTCTCTTGAGATTTACCCCAAACCCAGTCATTACCCTTGCGTAACAATAAATGCAAAGGTTCCAGCAAAGTGCTTAACCCCGGTAGAAAGTTACCGAAATAGTTGAGGAGTCCCAGGAACGAACGCAGCTCCATCACATTCTGTGGTCTGGGTGCATTCTTGATGGCCTCCATCTTGGAGTCCGTGGGTTTGATGCCATCCACCGCAATCTTTTTCCCCAGAAATTCGCTTTAGAACCTCTTCCAGGTTGTGCAAGTGTTCGGTGATGTCACAACCAGTGATCAGGACGTCATCTTGAAACACCATGGTGCGCGGAACCGATTTCAGCAGACTCTCCATGTTCCTCTGGAAGATGGCCTCGGCCGAGCGAATCCCAAAAGGGCATCTGTGGTATATGAACAGTCCTTTGTGCATGTTGATGCACGTCAATTTTTTCGAAGGTTCAGCCAGCTCCTGTGTCATGTCAGGTGAACGACTTCCTCCCTGCTAGCGTTGCGAACAGATCATCCGCTTTGGGTAGTGGGTACTGGTTCTGTAACGAGACTCGGTTGATCGTTACCTTGTAGACCCGCAGATTCTGACCATCCCATCGCTTTTCAACACCAGAACAGTTGGACTGGCCCACTCATTGAACTCGACTGGCGATATGATTCCCTCTCGTTGAAGTCTGTCCAGCTCGATCTCCTATGATGAACGGGCCATGCATCAGGGATGAGATGGATCTGCACTTTGGCGCCTGTGAAGTTGCCGATTCCTGGCTCAAATAATGATGGGAATTTGTTTAGCACTTGGGCGCACATGGCGTCATCCACTGAAGACAGTGCTTTGACACTTCCTCTTCAGCCTCGGGTTGAGTTGCCTCTCTTACTCGTTCAGCGTGATCTGTGCCAGATCAGTCATCTTCTGCCGACTCTGCCACGTGGTGAGTCGCAGCACGTTTGCACATTCGCTGGAGGTGCTCCATTGTTCCACAGCCCTTGCACACATAGTGCTTGAATCGACATTGATGGGCCTGATGATTACCCCCGCAGCGTCAACATGGTGTTAATGGATTTGCATTCAGGCCCCACAGCGGACTCTGAGTCATCCTAGGTCTGGCCTCATCAAAATTGCCATGTACAGTTCTGCTTGCTGAAGGCGTTATTTTATGCACAGTACTTGCCAGTGAGCTTCGAAGCTGCAAAGATATCTGTTTAGTGTTATCGTTCGTGGACATGAAAGCCTGGGCTAGCACGATGGCCTTGCTCAGATCTAGGGATTCGACAGACAGCAGTTTGCGAAGAATGACCTCGTGGCCGATTCCAAGCACGAAAAAGTCCCACAACATTTCCCCCAAAAATCCAGCAAATTCGCACGGTCCCGCAAGGTGTCTTAGGTCGGCAACATAGCTCGCCACGTCTTGGCCCTCGGAACGACGGTGCGTATAAAAGCGATAACTGGCCATTAAGAAGATCTCCTTCGGCTTGAGGTTTACTCGAACCAGCATGCGCAACTCTGCAAATGTCTTGTTCGTTGGTTTAGTCTGTGCTAGCAGATTTTTGATGAGGCCATATATCGTGGACCCACAAACGGTGAGGAGAATCGCATTATTGTCCTTATCAAGCTCGTTGGCCACGAAGTACTGGTCAAGATGCTCAACGAAGGCTTCCCAATCATCACCCTCAACAAATCTCTCAAGAATACCAATGGCAGCCATAACCGCGTGAAAGTTCTTGATCTGTTACTCATCGCCAATTGTTATGTTCAGAATAACTCCACAAGAATGTATACTGTAAGCTCAAACTGTTGTGACCTTGGTCTCTTTAATGTAACTCCAGAGTGAGAAAGCAGCATGCCTTTAATACCTGCTTGCCCGGGGTGTGCAGGTGACCCTTGGTCTCCCACAAGTGCGCCCTCTGGTGGTAAGTCTTGCAGACTAGTAAAGTTTACATACCTAAATAACATCCAGCATCTGCAGTGTTTTGCTTTTTGGAAGTTTCTTAGTTCTATCTACATCATCATTATAGGCGGTCCCTCATATCGAGGATGACTTGCTTCCACGCCAGAAAGGGATGAGTTCACAGGTGTTTCAGTGAAGGACCTAATATTCCAGGTCCCGAACTACATATTGAAGGATGGAAGATGCCTGCGCGCAAATTATTTATTTATTTTTTTTTAAACATGTGGTGGCCGTTGCACGCCAACCATCACACGGGCTTGACAGAGCTAGGTCTTGGTCCAGTGGCTTGGATTGACCAAGACGACTGGAGACCAGCTCTGCTGCACGGGCCTAGCATTGTGTGGGCTGGCCCATGGCCCCCAAGCCTCTTCTGGGCCCCGATCACGTTGCTCCGCGATCACTCGTCGCTCCTGCGTCCCAACCTCGCCACTTTTTTTGACACCTGTGGCTGCTGGCGGGAGCTTGCTGTGCACAAATTGGCGGTGGGCATTCCCTCACCAAGAAAAAAAGTACGTGGTTGTCTTTGTGTTGACCCTCCCCCAACCTTCTCCTCCCTTTCCCCTATTGCCAATCCCCGGTGCGATCCCTTTAAGAGGGGTAAGTTCCCTTTAAAAGAGGGGTGCGCGGCCCCTTTAAGAGCTGCCAACTCGGACCTCAGCAATCTGCTGCTGCAGCTGTTCATGCTGCTTCTCCCGCTTCTTCATCAGCTGCATGGCCCGGCCCGCCTCGTTGGCCGTTCCTTTGTACTGCGCCATGGCCTTGACGGCGGCACCTGAAAATCCGGTAATTTAAATCCACAAGAGATAAAAGATAAAGAAAATTTGTCCTGCTGATTGAAGTGCCGCTGAGCTGTGCGTGTGTGGGAGAAGTACATAGTACTTGAGTGGACTACATATATTAAAAATAGAATCATGATTTTTTTTCTTAAATTGTGAAATAATTTCTTGACCTCAAAGGTATATCACACAAGTATGCTGAGTAGAGTAGATATTCTTTGGCCACAAAACCTTAAAAATTACACTTTAAAAAAAAAAGCATGAGTGGTATAAATATGTAAGTAATATGATAGAATAAACATTGCCACTTGTGGGAAGAGAGATTGGTAAAGTTTGTAATTTTCTTAAGCATTCATGTAGTATGAATAGAATATGTCACACGCATGAGCTCATGCGTTATTTGGTCAGTCTTGTTTACAGATATTTATATCACTATGGCCCTGAAATTGCGGCCTCTCCGGGTGCGTACGATGTGCGCATGCGCCCGAAGAGGCTCCGTAAATGTCTTTTGACAGATCAAACGCATTCCTGGGAGAAGGGCCTTCGCGGGCAGAGATTTGGGCTCTTGGCCCAGCGAATGTCCTTAAAACTCTTACCCCTGGTAAAAGTAAGTGTAAGGCCTGCTTTTACCAGCATAAAAGTTTTAAAAATTAAATTTTATCACTAATTTTTATATTAAAAACCTTGTTCATTAAGTTAAGTTTATTTTTAACCACATTAAAACATTTTCAAAACATTTTTTCCCCGAAAACATTTCATTTAGTTAAATTTCAATTAATTTTAAATATGTGAGGTGTTTTTTAAAAATGTATTTTGTGTTTCTGTGATTTTGGGAGTATTCTTATTGATAGTAATGAGAGCTCGTACAAACGGAACTCACTATCATCATCAATGAGAATATTACATTGTGATTGGTCTTCCAGACCCATGTGATCCCAGGGTGCGCTTACGTTCCTGGGATACGTGGGCCTCTGCGCTGGGCTGCGCATCTACAGGACAGGAAGTGTTCAGTCCTCTGGGACCACCAGTTACTTTTGTAAAAAAAAAATTTGGTCAGAGGCATCTGCCCGCAGGAAGCCTCTGACTGCAATTTTTGGCTTTATGACATATTCTCGATTTACAAAAATTCAATCAATTTTATATGTCGATAATAGAATCATATACTTAGCATTTGGCAATGTTATTTTATCTGAACTAGAATTATAATGTAATATAACATTAATTGAAGTCTAAATTGTCTATTAACATGCAGAATATAGTAGGCTGTCCATGTCACCTTCGGATATTTAAGATCTTTTCTATCAATAAATTTCATTGCACCGTGTCCCAGATTTATTAAGACTTACCCAAACCGAAGCTCTTTGCTGAGTGACTCAATAACTGTAGCTCCACCAAATGAGTGGCCCATGATAGTTACTTTAGACAGATCGAGAGAGTCCTACAAAAAGTGGTTAAATTAAAAACTTTTAAAGCACAAGAAAGTTTATATTTTACTGTTTTGAAATATGCAGTCACATTTTTTTGAAGAATCTTATTTTGAATCCGGTTGCTTATAATCTATGGTCAGTACATTTCCTTTAAAGTAACTCCCTAGCTATTTTATAGCTGAAAATTAAAGAGATTTGATGTTTTCACACAACATACAGTACATCTGTTCCGTGGAATCACTCTCCCTCAGTGACATCACAGAGTGGTCTTGCAGAGAGGACTTCTGAAGTTTGACATATCTTTATGCAGCTCATTTGTGTTTTTTTGAACAAAAAGTATCTTCCTAGACTTTAACAGTTACTGTTCAATTAATCTCTGGACATGTAGTCAATGTTATAGTACTAGACTACATTCACTGTATATACAGATATCATACGGAGCAAGTGTGATTTCTGATAATGGTTTATTGCCAACATGAGTCACTGCTTGTTTTGAAATCTTATAAGAGTGATGCATGCTAGAATAGCTGCTTTCACAGTAATCTCACAATTTATTTATAAATAAACATACAAGCTGTGAAACATCTATGAATTGCAAAATAAACTGCAGCTAGACTTGAATATGAAGATTGATTTCATTCTGTGGTCTATTGATGATCACTGTATATCTTCTATAAATTACTTTCAATCTTTTACTGTGTAATGCTGGTTCTTGAATGCTTCTTCTGTTTTACAGAAGTGGTGAGAGTGCAAAAGAGAGTGAGCTTTTGAATTAGAGAAAGTGAGATGGGTACAAAACTGAGGGAAGAAGGTGGCTGTGCATGCATGAGAGCATGGCATGAGAACGGTCGCAGGATAAAGTACGGTACAAAAGGAGGGGCAGCAGGTAACGAAGAGGGTGAGTGAATACATAAAAGAGCGAACTGGTGTGAGATATAGTGCGCACGTGCATGAGAGAGATGTGTGCAGGCAGTTACATGAGAGTGCATAGGCTACTGAGTAAGATTGCATGCACACACGCATATTTTAGTGTTGAGCAGCCTAAACTGGTCTTTCAATGATAAATTTTTATGGAACCAGAAGGAGCAGGAAAGCTTCACTTAGCTCCACAAACATACAATGGCCTACTGCCGGCCCAGGCTCGCTCCTTCTGCTCGCCTCCCCCCAGACCTACCTCCAGATCAGCTCAGCACAGCAGCCAGCTGACATTCCTCGGGTCTGAAAGTGATGAGCGACATTGGAATGCCATTGGCACTAGCAGCTCACCAGTTTCATTTAAATGAGTTGGGCCTCAAAATGGCTCTGGGCTCTTTGTTGCGGGAACATGCACATGCTGAACCCTGAAAAAGGGGGAAGGGAGAGACAGCATTCACGAAACATCGTGAGAGTGAGCTCATGGAATTAGCAAATAAAAGTGTGCACAAGGGCATGAGAGTGCATGCAGAAAGTGAAAAGCTGGGGAAAACAATAGAATGATGAGTACAAAACGATGGAAGAGGAGACTGAGACAGACACAGAGGGGGGAATTTTAACCTAAAACAAAAAGGGTGGGTTTGGAGCGTGGTGGTAGTTAAATTGTTAAAAATCGGATTCCTAACCTGAACCCGCCTCCAACCCACCCAATTCCAGTTTTAACGGAGGCGGGACAGGATGGTGGACGGGGGCGGGCATCCAACCTGCTTCCAGGATACGGGATGACAACTTAAATATTACAATCAGGCTGGAAGCCTCTTTTTTGACCTGCATTTTATTTTTAACAGTATGTGGACAGGTTTTATACAATTCGTAAAACCCAGCTGGCCTCAGTATCATTGGTGGGCGGGAGGGAAGGCCTGAGGGAGTGATCAAAGGCCGCGTGGGGGGCTCTCCCATTGCAGAGGGTTAGGTAGGGACCCTGGATCCAGGAGGTAGGTATAAAGGCACTTGCCTCCTGAATCCAGCTGTCCACGCCTTGCTGTAACTGCTGGGTTTTATACAATTCAGGAGAAACTTCTTTACTTAAGAGTGGTGAGAATGTAGAACCACATGGGACTGAAGTCACATATAGGCCACACCAGGTGAGGACAGCAGTTTTCCTTCCCTAAAGGACATTAATGAACCAGATGGTTTGTTACGAAAATCCATTAATTTTGTCACCTTTATATGCAGATTTAAATAAAACTGAATTCAAATTCTCAAACAACCATGGTGGGATTGGAACATGCGTTCTCTGTATTATTAATCCAGACAAAAATGTGCCCATACCTTCATTTTGATGAAATCAAAGTCTAGTGGAAGTACATTATGTACTGGTTTTCCCATGTTTATATCAGTAATCAGATTTAAGGCCCTGATACACTCTTCTGCTCTCTGATGTACCTGCAAATCACAAGAAACAAACTAGTTAATGAGAACTTCAGCTATTTTTAAATAGTTTCAGAAAATGAAACAACATTATCAAGTGATACACTTCCTAATATAGAAAAACCTGACTAGACCTTGTGCAACGATTAACCTATTCAACAGAATTATTAATCGACTGGAATTATTGACTGAAGCGGAATTGATTAATTAAAATTAGTGTTAATGAGAGGCAGTCACAGGTTTTGGTTTGAATGGCTGTGTAAGAATTGTGCTCTCCAGGGCCCCATTTTCTATTGCCAATTTTTCAGTACAAGGATCTGTTTGATACTTCACTCATGTCAGTTTTTGACACTACAGGTCAAACTTCCCTTATCCGGAACCACTCCTCGTCCAGAACCGGGTGGTGCATGCGCAGAACTCCGATATGAACAAATTGAAGTCCTTCCTCGCTGCCGACTCCCGCGATCCTCCCCCACCCTCATGATCTCCCTGCCGCATTTCCAGCGCCAAGCCAGCCAGCCCCGATATCCTCTTGCTCAGAACCTGTACCATTCAATTTAACGTTACCACCCCTTGTCCAGAAAAATCCCTTATCCAGAACAGGCCAGGTCTCAAGGATTCCGGATAAGGGAGATTCAACCTGTATACACAATGGCTAACAAAAATACAAAAAGATCAATTAATCAGAATAATAAAAAGCACCTTGTTCCTCGATCAATCCTGCTCAGGGTCCTAAAATAGTGGGCCCAGCAAAGATTCTCTGAACACTAGTGGAAGAATTTGGGTCCCCAAAAAATAGAAACCCAAGGCTTCTGAAACACTTGAGTGTTCAAAATGCAATGTACAGCTGTTTAAATTGAACTTCAGTGGAAAAAGTCACTGGATCAAATTTTCAGATGAATATTTGTGGCAATAGCTCTACAGCATCTTATTTTCCCCCTACAGTTCCATTAATCAGACCAATGGGTTTCCCAGTGGCAGTCCCCCATCTCAATTTTCTGGAAAGCCAGAGAAGTGATGCCAAACAGGTCCTACTGCACCAGATGTGTTTTGTGCCCACACATCTCCAACTACAAACAGGAATACAGATACCTTGCATTGGCAGATTTGGTGTATGCAGTAACTCCAGTTCCTCTGGTGAGCTTTAATAGCCGACCACAACAACAGGCCCAATGTCACAAATTGGATAGGAGTGATTACTTCTTCAGAAGAAACACCCCAATCACAGTATGTCATGCTTTCAGAAATATTGAATGAAAGAGGGCATGCCAGGGTGATCAACAAACCCCTGGGAGAACAGACGTACCAACATTAGCATCCTCGACCAGGCCAACATCCCCAGCATTGAAGCACTGACCACACTTGATCAGCTCCGCTGGGCAAGCCACATTGTCCGCATGCCAGACACGAGACTCCCAAAGTAAGCGCTCTACTCTGAACTCCTTCACGCAAATGAGCCAAAGGTGGGCAGAGGAAACGTTACAAGGACACCCTCAAAGCCTCCTTGATAAAGTGCAACATCCCCACTGACACCTGGGAGTCCCTGGCCAAAGACTATCCTAAGTGGAGGAAGTGCATCCGGGAGGGCACTGAGCACCTCGAGTCTCATCGCCGAGAGCATGCAGAAGTCAAGCGCAGGCAGCGGAAAGAGCATGCAGCAAACCAGTCCCACCCACCCCTTCCCTCAACAACTATCTGTCCCACCTGTGACAGGGACTGTGGTTCTTGTATTGGACTGTTCAGCCACCTAAGGACTCATTTTAAGGGTGGAAGCAAGTCTTCCTCGATTCCGAGGGACTGCCTATGATGATGAACCTAATTAGTTAGTGGCATCTTGGCAGACATGCCCATATCTGCAATAATTGGTTTACCTACCTGGCAAACATCATGGGGAACAGTCTTCACAGGTTCGAGGTGAACAGAGATTCAGATTCAGAACTCTGCAATTGCTTCTAATGTGCACCTTAGGGCTGACAAAGCCAGTGACATCAGCTGCAGCCTCTCTCTAGATATGCTGCTATACTGAGCTATGAGGACAGGGTCACAAAATAGCAAACGGAGCCAGCCTCCTTGTAAACTCGTTCAGCAGTTCTGAGCTGCTTCCTCTTGTGCCTTGCTTTCCCATTAATATTATTTTGGTCTGTTACTCCTTAGCCTGCTACTCACATATAAATGAGTTAAAATGCCGTTTGAACCTCTAAGGGTGCAAGAATTTTTGTTTCCACCACCCCCTCCGCAAACCTCCGGGCCAAACAAATCCAGCACAGTGCTAAGGGAGTGCTGCACTGTCGGAATGCTGTCTTTAAGATGAGACGTTAAACTGAGGCCCCTCGCTCAGGTGGCCATAAAAAAATCCCATGGCACTATTTTGAAGAGCAGGGGAGTTATCCTCGATGTCCTGGCCAATATTTATCCCCAATTAACATAACTAAAACAGATTATCTGGTCATTCTCACATTACGTTTGTGGGAGCTTGCTGTGTGCAAATTGGCTGCCGGGTTTCCCACATTACAACAGTGAATACATTCCAAAAATGACTTCATTGGTTGCAAAGCGCTTTGAGACATCCAGTGGCCGTGAAAGGCGCTATATAAATGTAAAGTCTTTCCCTTTAATTTTCTGTATCCCTTTAAATTTCATCGATAGCATTTTGTTTTTAATCACACTAGTAGTAGTGCATACATCTAAATAGGCACCATTATTATGGTAATAAACTGACCATGGAGAATTGCGTGCAAACAGCACATCACTTCAGGTGGGCTGTGCACCCACTTTTAACCATTCAGAATAAATTGCACCTGTATTGGAAAATCTACCCTCTTATATCCTGTGACAGCTAACAAATTGTGTGACTGGAGTTTTTGTATGAAATTTGATATCAGACAGAAATGGGGTTTCTGATTGTTGTCACATGTTAACATTGCTTATTTCTAGAAGTGAAAGCCACAGGTGTTAGGCTTCGAGGATACAAATTTCATCTCTGCATGCCAAGATTATCAATGTGTCTGTTTTTCCTGATCAAATATTTTTTTTCTTCAAAGGAATAAAAGGAGACTAATGTCAAGACCTATCTATGGTTCTTTAGTTCTTCCTGGACTTCTGTTGGGTATTCAGACTAAAGTGATGCATAAATATTAAGCTTTCATATTTCACATGAAAAAGATATGGGGCTAGAACCTTCACTTTTTTTGCCTGCTTAACGCCCACTTAAAGCCCATTTTACCGCTGAAATGATGTATACCGCCCAGGTATCGCTCATTTTGGCATAAAATGGAAACTGGTGGGCTTTTTTTAGGAGACATCGCCGAGTGTTATTTTCCCAATGGGCTTAATGCCAAGAAAAAATATTACCGCCCGCCCATTTTTTTGGGCGGTATTAGCAGAACGGGCGAATTCAATGCCCATATTATCGCCCAGCGTTACTTTCCTCATGGAATTAACGCCGAGATTCAATATTAACGCCCGGCGACTGTTTTTTGTTGTGAAGAGCATATTTACCCAAATTAGCGGCCATGGAGATCACCCACTGTTAATTTCACCACCTCGCACATATCGCCCACAATATCGCTCAAAAACCACCCACAAAAAGTGGAACTAACCGGAACGAATCACAGCGTTATGGACGCCATGTTGTAGATCACTTGGCGAATCCTTTAAAAGGCTGCTGTGCTTCAACCTCGGCGGAGTTAGGATGTACTCTGCAGGTCGTTGCAGTTGATGTGAACATCTCTGAAAACATCTTGACCACACTGTGACTGATTGGAATTGAAGAGGTGTGCTCGTTGGGACATTCCTTGTTTGTGTGCAATCGGTGGCAAACAGAGAGCTATTGTAATGGGGCCTGTCCTTTCTCACCCTCTCTTGGTGACCAAATACATGCAGCAGACTCAACATCGCTGAAGGAACGCTGCACTGCACTATGTACCCAATGTACGAAGTGACAGACAGATGAGGAGGACCAGACGTTACACCCCCCGCAAGTACAAGGAGAAGCATTCTTACCTCGACTTGCCCGACACCACCTGCCTTTGGAGACTGCGTTTCCACAAGGAGGTTATCACACAGGTATGCCAGCTGATAAGGGCACACCTGCAGCCTGCCAGCACCATCAGTACTGCACTGTCCGTCGAGGTCAAAGTCACCGCGCCACTGTTGTTCTACGCCTCGGGTTCTTTTCAGGCCACAGCTGGCGACATTTGCGGACTTTCGCAGCATGCCACACATCGCTGCATTAGACAGGTCACTGAAGCCCTGTACATACGCAGGGGGGACTTGATCAGCTTCCCTATGACCAGGGAGGCACAGAGTGAGAGCTCTCAATTTCTCCAGAATTGCAAATTTCCCCAAGGTGCAGGGAGCAATAGACTGTACGCACATCGCGATGTGGGCACCTTTTCAGGATGCAGAGGTTTTCAGGAACTGCAAGGGATTCCACTCCCTGAATGTCCAACTCGTTGTCGACCACCAGCAAATTATACTGGCAGTGAATGCTCAATTTCCGGGCAGCATCCATGATGCTCACATCCTGCGTGAGAGCACTGTATCTGACTTGTTTAACAATGAGCCACAAGGTCAATGCTGGATGCTTGGGGACAAAGGATATGGCCTCACCACCTGGCTGATGACCCCCCTGCGTGACTCCCACACCGAGGCCGAGAGGCGATACAACGAGAGCCGCAGAGCAACTCGCAATATTGTGGAGAAAATCATTGGAGTGCTGAAGCAGCGCTTCAGATGCCTGGACCACTCAGGAGGCGAACTCCAATACCACCCTGAGCAGGTAGCTCAATTCGTGGTGGTCTGCTCCATGCTACGCAACTTGGCTATCAGGAGGGGACAAGAATTGTCTGATGAGTCTCACAGTCCACCGCACCAGGGGGAGAACGGGGAGGTGGACGCTGACATCGGCCCAGACAATCAGGCTGATGCTGAAACCATGCCCCCACCCCCTTGTAGACCACAGGAAAGGGCCCATGGTGGCATGATAGCTGCAAGAGCCTTATGTCAGGAGCTCATCAATGATCGCTTTGCCTAAAAGAACGTTGGTGTTATTTCCATGGCTGACACACTCCTGGGTGTGCAAGTCATACATCAATGGTGGGCATCACCTTGGTGACCGTTAAAGTTTACGTTGATTGAAGTTAAGTGTGATTATACCCTTTGATGTTAAGGAATCACCAGCGTGTAATGGTACAGCTATCTGAGCCAATATGCTGCAAGGTTTTGTAAAATAAAAAGCATTTAAACCGAACATTCGTCTGAAATCATTAGTATTTCTGTACAAACTAACCCTTTCCCCCCCCCCCCCTCCCCCACCTCTACACCTTACTTTTACCCTCCTGATTCCAGGCCGCCTGGCCGAGGAGGTCCTCGGGTGATATTTCATTGGGAGGGGGGGGTGTGTGACAGCTGAAGTGCTGCTTGGATGGATTGTGGAGAGGACCGTCCCAAGGTGGTAACGTGCTCCAAGCCATAAGCAAGATGTTGCTGCTGACTCTCATGTGTGGTTGGCAATGGGGGTGCGTCACCTTGGGATGCATTGCGGTGATCCGGGAGCACTGGGAGCCCTCTGCCACCAGTGTTCCTGGCTACCAGCTCCAGGACCTCCTCCATCCCTTCCATTTTATGTTATTTGTTGGACAAAAACTCGGTGCCAACTATGTTCTTGGTGCTTAGTGGGCTTTTTGTTGCTCGTGAATCTTCCTCGTGCCTCCCACAACAGCCAAACATGCACACACCACAGCCACACATGCTTTCAGTGCCTCTGAGCTCCCTCTCTCTCTGTCTCCTCTTCTGCGCATGTCATGTTGACCCTTGACCTCCAGAATCGTGGAAATGGAGCATTACCATGCTGTTGCTAAGGACGGCCACACTTTACGGCAGAAGGTTGGAAAAATTTTACCGCCCATTTGATATCGCTCGCGGTAACGCCCATTTTCAAAAATGTAAATGGGCAAGAAGCCGGCAATTTGAAAACCCTTTTTTAACGCCCATGCCGGAAATAACACCCATTTTTGGGTGCTAAGCTCAAAAGTGGAGGTTCTAGCCCATAGACAAAAAAACTTTTCATTCCAAGAGAAGCAAGAAGCAACAAGATAGCAGTAAGTCTGCTGAATACTCTGCAATGTATGTATTTTGAAATACTATTTTATAGTATAATCCTTCTGTATATTATTTAAATGTAAATGCATCAAATTAGTTGTTTCAGCTTGTGCTATTCTGGTTTGGTGTGCATTGCTTTCCACCATCTGACAGACTTAAGGCAAGGTAGAAATCCTTCATAAATTCCAGTACACAGCTTACCACAATTGTTAGCTTCGGACTAAATTATCTCTCAAAAGGCAGAAAACGGTTTTTAAGGGATGATTATGGATATTGTCATCAGGCTGTTTGAAAGAGAAAAAAATGTTTCAACAGTCTGAGTTTCAAACACCATAAAGTGTTAACCTAAACTGTATTACACAAGAACGTAAGAAATAGGAGCAGGAGTAGACAATTCAGCCCCTTGAGCCTGCTCCGCCATTCAATAAGAACATGGCTGATCTTCTATCTCAACTCCACTTTCCTGCATTTTCCCATGAACCCCTTAATATCCAAAAATCTATCAATCTCAGTCTTGAATATACTGAATGACTGAGCCTCCACAGCCCTGTGGGGTAGAGAATTCCAAAGATTCACCACACTCTGAGTGAAGAAGTTTCTCCTCATCTCAGTCCTAAATGGCCGACCCCTTATTGTGAGACTGTGACCCCTGGTTCTAGACTCCCCAGCCAAGGGACACATCCCCACTGCATCTACCCTGTCAAGCCCTGTAAGAATTTTGTATGTTTCAATGAGATCACCTCTCATTCTTCTAAACTCTAGAGAATATAGGCCTAGTCTACTCAATCTCTTCTCATATATCCCCACATCCTAGGAATTAGTCTGGTGAATCTTACCTCTATGGTAAGTATATCCTGCCTTAGGTAAGACCAAAATTTACACAATAATCCAGCGGCCGCCGTGGTCCAATGATTTTCCCTCCCGGAGTCATATTCAGCTCGGGGAGGATTTGAACAGTGTTCACTTCCTCCGGAAATGGCGCGGTGAAGCCGCTGTAAAGGAAGGTTTCCAGCAGAGAGGGAAGCAACATGTGGGCCACACGCAGAAGAAGATGTCACCGTCAGCACTGTGCAGACAGGCAGTGGCAAGGGAGGCAGCAGCCATGATTCATTCATTCTGCACCACACCAGTGTGCCCGCCGTCTTCACCGGCTCAAATCAGAATTGCGGTTGGTTGGTTGGGGACAAGGGATATCCCCCATCCACTTGGCTGTTCACTCCTCTACGGAACCCCAGGACAGTGCCAGAGCATTCATACAACGACGCTCATTGTGTCACCAGGTGCATATCGAGCAGTGCATAGGTATCCTTAAGCAGAGGTTCCGGGGCCTGGACCGCTCTGATGGCACGTTGCAGTACTCTCTTCAACGGGTCTTCATAATCATAGTGATCTGCTGCATGCTGCACAACCTGGCCATCATGAGGGGACAGCCTCTGGAGGTCGAGCCAGCAGTACCAACTAATGAGGAGAAGGAGGATACCCATCACCTCAGAGCTAGGTGACGTCGACCCATCGCCATCCTAGAAGGGCCGGGTGCAGACTGGCCAGCACCCTCCTGGGAGAGTGCATCCTCACATATATGGAGGTGCCTGACATCTCCCCTGCAATCTCCCTCCATACATTATGTACTGGCTGTCTGCCAGGTCTCCCCACGTCAGGAAACAGTATTCTTCTTCTGTCCTCCACACCGTCCATCAGTGTCTCCAGCTCCATATCAGTGAACCTGTTGGCTTTCCTTGCACCTCTTACACCAGCCATCCTTCCAACCTCCTTCCCCCCTCAGGGCCTTGCTGCAAACCCTGGCAGTAGCTGGCTCATTAGAAACCCTTACCTTGCACTTCAGCTGCATTTTGCAAGAAAGAAAAGTGACCTGTAAAGTCTTTGCTGGAGTTACCACATTTTTAAGAGTGCATGCTGAATTTCTCAGTGGTGATAACGCTCAAATTAAGACAACCACACTGCTGAAAAATCGACTTTGGAAGGTTCATTAGTGCTGGAACCCACTTGTTCATTTTTGGAGCTGAATATGGGGTGGCTCAGCCACTAAAAACTTTTGCCGCTAATGGCCACAAAAAGGTGGGGGAAGCACCAGCTTTCGAGCGGTATTGAATTTCGGGTCCCAGGTGTGGCCTCACCAGGGCCCTATATAATTGCAAGGACCACTGGACCAAGACCTAGCTTTGTCAAGCTCGTGTGCAACGGCCACCCCACGTTAAAAAAAAATTCACGCACAGGCATCTACCACCCTTCAGGATGAAGTTCGGGTCCTTCATTTAAACACCTGTGAACTCGACCTTTTTTTGGCGTGGAAGCAAGTCATCCTCGTTTTGAGGGACCACCTATGATGATGATGATGTAATTGTATTAAGATGTCTTTACTCTTATACTCAAATCCTCTTGTAATAAAGGCCAACATACCATTTGCTTTCTTAATTGCTTGCTGTACCTGCATGTTAACTTTCAGTGATTCGTGTACAAGGACACCCAGGTCCCTCTGAACACCAACATTTCCCAATCTCTCACCAATTAAAAAATACTCTGCTTTTCTATTTTTCCTACCAAAGTGGATAACTTCACATTTGTCCACATTATATTCCATGTGCCATGTTGTTGTCCACTCACTTAGATTGTCTATATCCCCTTGAAGCCTCTTTGCATCCTCCTCTTAATTTACATTCTCACCTAGCTTTGTATCGTCAGCAAACTTGGATATATTATATTTGGTCCCCTCATCCAAATCATTGAGGGGGTTGATGGTTGTCCACTGTTTGTGAAGAAGGTTTGATCGTACAGGTTGTACTGTGGGGTCTTCCAAAAGGAATCCATTCTGTATGTTGCAGTTCTTCCAAGCATCTCGCCATCGGTCATCAAGGCTGAGCTGAAGGGCTTCAGCGATGGATCAAAATGGCCTTCGAGATTTGAGATGAGTTGGTGGTAGGTTGTTTAAGTCGGCCTGGATCGTCATGTCTTTGCTGGTGTAGTGGTTGTATTCTCTGGAGACTGCATATTCGCGGCATAGGTGTGGTGGTGTGATGTTTTCAAGCACTGAGAGCCAAGGTGTTAAGTGTCGATAAAAGCGTACCAGTTCAAACCTTCGGTGCAAACAGTGGACAACCATCAATCGTCTCAGAACTGGTCATGGTAGATGCTGCCACTTCTTCATAGGTGGAAGATTAAAGCATCCCCATCATGTGACTCTGGAGCTCCTAATCAGACCCTGCAGCACATCATTGAGCTCTGTCCAAAGAGGAAATTTGCAGGCAGTTATAGCGGAAGCTTTGGTCTGGATATCCAATTTGGATATTGACGTTTGATTTGCTTTACTACTATCATACCGTAGTCGCTTTTCTACTATCATACAAAAAAATAAAATTGATATAGATTGTGAATAGCTGAGGCCCAAGCACTGATCATTGTGGTAACCCACTAATTACCGTCTGCCATCCCAAAAATGACCTGTTTATTCCTACTCTGTTTTCCGTTCGTTAACCAATCCTCAATCCATGCTAGTATATTACTTCCAATCCCATGAGCCCTAATTTTGTTTAATTACCTCGTGTGTGGCACCTTAAATAGTGGAGTTATATTTGCTACCTTCCAGTTAGCGGGAACTGTTCTACATTCTGTGGAATTTTGGAAGATGGCAACCATTGCATCCACTATCTCTATAGCCACCTCTTTCAAAACCTTAGGATGTAAGCCATCAGGTCCAGGGGGTTTATCGGCTTTCAGTCCCATTAATTTCTCCAGTACTTTTTTTTTTACTAATACTTATTTGTTTCAGTTCCTCATTCTCTCTAGACTCTTGGTTCTCCACTATTTCCAAAAGGGTTTTTGCATCTTCTGTGAAGACAGACACAAAGTATTCTGTTTAATTTCTCTGCCATTTCCTTATTCTCCATTATAATTTATGATTGGACAAATCAAATTGGTCAGGGTAGCCTTGAGAGAGAGTTCATAGAGTGCATAAGGGACAGGTTCTTTGAGCAGTATGTAATGGAACCAACCAAGGGACAGGCTATCTTGGATCTGGTCCTGTGTAATGAGACAGGATTAATAAACAATCTCCTACTAAAGGATCCCTTTAGAATGAGTGATCATAGCATGGTTGAATTTCAAATTCAGATGGAGGGTGAGAAGGTTGGATCTCAAACCAGCGTACTAAGCTTAAATAAAGGAGACTATGAAGGTATGAGGGCAGAGTTGGCTAAAGTGGACTGGGAAAATAGATTAAAGTGTAGGATGGTTGATGAACAGTGGTGTACATTTAAGGAGATATTTCACAACTCTCAAGAAAACTATATTCCAATGAGGAGAAAAGGGTGTAAAAGAAAAGGTAGCCATCCGTGGCTAACTAAAGAAATAAAGGATGGTGTCCAATTTAAAAACAAGGGCATACAAAGTGGCCAAAACTAGTGGGGGGACAGAAGATTGGGAAGCTTTTAAAAGCCAGCAAAGAATGACTAAAAAATTGATTAAGAAAGGGAAGATAGACTATGAAAGTAAACTAGCACGAAATATAAAAACAGATAGCAAGAGTTTCTATAGGTATATGAAAAGGAAAAGAGTGGCTAAAGTAAATGTTGGTCCCTTAGAGGACGAGACCGGGGAATTAGTAATCGGGAACATGGAGATGGCAGATACTCTGAACAAATATTTTGTATCAGTCTTTACGGTAGAGGACACAAACAATATCCCAACAGTGGATCGTCAAGGGGCTACAGAGGGGTGGGGGGCGGGGGGGAGAGGAACTTAACACAATCATAATCACTAAGGAGGTGGTACTCAGTAAGATAATGGTACTAAAGGCGGATAAATCCCCTGGACCCGATGGCTTGCATCCTAGAGTCTTAAGAGAAGTAGCGTCAGGGATAGTGGATGCATTGGTTGTAATTTACCAAAGTTCCCTGGATTCAGGGGAGGTCCCAGCAGATTGAAAAACTGCAAATGTAACATCCATAAAAAAGGAGGCAGACAAAAAGCAGAAAACTATAGATTAGTTAGCCTAACATCTGTGGTTGGAAAATGTTGGAGTCCATTATTAAAGAAGCAGTAGCAGCACATTTGGAAAAGCATAATTCGGTCAGGCAGATTCAGCATGGATTTATGAAAGGGAAGTCATGTTTGACAAATTTGCTGGAATTCTTTGAGGATGTAACAGGTTGGATAAAGGGGAACCAATGGATGTGGTGTATTTGGACTTCCCGAAGGCATTTGACAAGGTGCCACGTAAAAGATTACTGCACAAGATAAAAGTTCACGGGGTTGGGGGTAATATGATAGAGGATTGGCTAACTAACAGAAAACAGATAGTCAGGATAAATAGTTCATTCTCGGGTTGGCTATCAGTAACTAGTTGGGTGGCACAGGGATCAGTGCTGGGACTCCAACTATTTACAATCTATATTAACGACTTGGAAGAAAGGACCGAGTGTAACGTAGCCAAGTTTGCTGACGATACAAAGATGGGAGGAAAAGCAATGTGTGAGGACACAAAAAATCTGCAAAAGGACATAGAGAAGCTAAGTGAGTGGGCAAAAATTTGGCAGATGCAGTATAATGTTGGAAAGTGTGAGGTCATGCACTTTGGCAGAAAAAAATCAAAGCAAGTTATTATTTAAATGGATAAAAATTGCGAAGTGCTGCAGTACAGTGGGACCTGGAGATACTTGTGCATGAAACACAAAAGATTAGTATGCAGGTACAGCAAGTGATCAGGAAGGCCAATGGAATCTTGGCCTTTATTGCAAAGGGGATGGAGTATAAAAGCAAGGAAGTCTTGCTACAGTTATACAAGGTATTGCTGAGGCCACACTTGGAATACTGTTTTGGTTTCCATATTTACGAAAGGATATACTTGTTTTGGAGGCAGTTCAGAGAAGGTTCACTAGGTTGATTCTGGAGATGAGGGGGTTGACTTATGAGGAAAGGTTGGGCCTCTATTCATTGGAATTCAGAAGAATGAGAGGTGATCTTATCGAAATGTATAAGATTATGAGGGGTCTTGACAAGGTGGATGCAGGGAGGATGTTTCCACTGATAGGGGAGACTAGAACGAGGGGGCATAATCTTAGAATAAGGGGCCTCCCATTTAAAACTGAGATGGAGGAATTTCTTCTCTGAGGGTTGTAAATCTGTGGAATTCGCTGCCTCAGAGAAATGTGGAAGCCGGGACATTGCCTTAAATTTAAAACGGGACAGTTTCTTAACCGATAAGGGATTAAGGGGTTATGGAGAGCGGGCAGGGAAGTGGACCTGAGTCCATGATTGGATCAGGCACAATCTAATTAAATGCGGGACAGGCTCGAGGGGCCATATGGCCTACTCCTGTTCCTATTTCATATGTTCTTATTGTTATGTATGTAACCCTAGGCAACTTGTATCATACCGCCATCAGAGGGCCTACCTGTTGGAGTCCCAAGAGATCCCAGCATCCCTTTCTTGGGAGCACTGTATATAAGCAGGCCTCCCATCCTGTACCAGCACTCTGGAGTTTAAATAAAGGAGCTAAGGTCACACTTACTCATTGTCTACAGTACTCAGTTGCATTACTTTATTATGAGCATAACTATTGACGACAAGATAACGAACAACCACGTGAAAATGCAAAGAACTGTTGGTATCCTGGAGAAATTCTCAGAAGGGGACGATTGGGAGGCCTTCGTGGAGCGACTCAACCAATACTTCGTGGCCAACGAGCTGGAAAGGGACGAGAACACTGCCAAACGAAGGGCGATCCTCCTTACCATCTGTGGGGCAACAACCTATGGCCTCATGAAGAATCTTCTAGCTCCGGTGAAACCAACAACCAAATCGTATGAAGAACTGTTTACGCTGGTCAGGGAGCACGTAATTCCGAAGGAAAGCATTTTGATGGCAAGGTATCGATTCTATACGTGTCAACGGTCTGAAGGCCAGGAATTGGCGAGCTACGTCGCCGAACTGAGGCGCCTTGCAGGACATTGCGAATTCAATGGATTCCTGGACCAAATGCTTAGAGACTTTTTGGTGCTTGGCATTGGCCATGAGGTTATCCTTCGCAAATTATTGACTGTTGAAACACCGAATCTGAGCAAAGCCATAACGATAGCCCAGGCATTTATGTCCACCAGCGATAACATCAAACAAATTTCGCAACATAAAGAGGTTTCGGCTAGTATCATACACAAAATAACGGTGTTTTCAGGCAGGAATGCATATGGCAGAATGTACACACCAGCAGCTGCACAACTTCAGATGACCCAGAGACCGCCATCAATCGTTAATGCGAGGCAGTTATCACCTTGTTGGCGCTGTGGAGGTGATCGAGCCCATCAATGCCGCTTTAAACACTATGCGTGCAAAGGCTGTGGAACAATGGGACACCTCCAGCGAATGTGCAGACAAGCTGCAAACCACCACGTTGCAGAGGAAGATCGATCCATGGTGGATCAGGCTGAACTAGAGACTCGAACCGAGGAGGCAGAAGTGTACGGGGTACACACCTTCACCACGAAATGTCCACCGATCATGTTAAAAGTTTAACTGAACGGAATTCCAG
The DNA here is from genome assembly GCF_044704955.1 of Pristiophorus japonicus. Classification (NCBI taxonomy): domain Eukaryota; kingdom Metazoa; phylum Chordata; class Chondrichthyes; family Pristiophoridae; genus Pristiophorus; species Pristiophorus japonicus. Next base: position 72,587,181 of record NC_091983.1, on the reverse strand, counting down.
TATCCATGGAACTGGACACGGGTGCGAATCAGTCTATCATGAGCAAAAAGACCTTCGACAGGTTGTGGTGCAACAAGGCACACAGGCCCAAGCTTAGCCCCATTCATACCAAGCTAAGAACTTACACCAAAGAGCTGATCCCTGTTATTGGCAACGGAGAAGTAAAAGTCTCCTATGATGGAGCAGTGCACGAAGTTCCACTATGGATTGTACCAGGAGATGGCCCCACACTGTTCGGCAGAAGCTGGCTGGGAAAAATCCGCTGGAACTGGGACAACACCCGAGCGCTCTCGTCCATCGACAATGCCTCATGTGCCCAGGTTCTGAGCAAGTTACCGTCGTTCTTTGAGCCAGGCATTGGAAGTTTCTCGGGGGCGAAGGTGCAGATCCACTTGGTTCCCAGTACACAACCCATCCACCAGATGGCACAGGCGGTGCCATATATGATGCGAGAGAAAGTGGAAATTGAGCTGGACAGGTTGGAGCAAGGAGGCATCATCGCGCCGGTGGAGTTCAACGAGTGGGCCAGTCAGTTCTGTCACTGTCAGAATTTGTGGGGGCTATAAAGGAACGAATAACCGTTTTTCACTGCAGGACCAGTACCCGCTACCCAAGGCAGACGACCTATTTGCGACCCTGGCTGGAGGAAAGGCGTTCACCAAGTTGGACTTGACCTCGGCCTGCATGACGCAGGAGCTGGAGGAATCTTCGAAAGGCCTCACCTACATCAACACGCATAAAGGTCTGTTCACCTACAATAGATGCCCGTTTGGGATTCGATCAGCCGCGGCAATTTTCCAAAGGAACATGGAGAGCCTTCTAAAGTCGGTTCCGTGCACCGTGGTTTTCCAGGACGACATACTGGTCACAGGTCGGGACACCATCGAACACTTGCAGAACCTGGAAGAGGTTCCAAGTCGGCTAGATCGCGTGGGACTTAGGTTGAAATGCTCGAAGTGTGTTTTCCTGGCGCCAGAGGTCCAGTTCTTAGGGAGAAAAACCGCGGCAGACAGCATCAGACTCACCGACGCCAAGACGCAGGCCATCAAGAACGCGCCGAGATCACAGAATGTAATGGAGCTGCAGTCGTTCCTGGGACTCCTCAACTATTTCGGTAACTTCCTACCCGGGTTAAGCACCTTGCTAGAACCCCTACATGTGCTACTGCGCAAGGAAGACTACTGGGTATGGGGGAAATCACAAGAGGCAACTTTTGAGAAAGCCAGAAATCTGTTATGTTCCAACAAACTGCTTGTTCTGTATAACCCATGTAAACGATTAGTGCTAGCTTGCGATGCGTCGTCATACGGGGTCGGGTGTGTGTTACAAGAAGCTAACAAATCGGGAACATTGCAACCGGTGGCCTATGTGTCCAGGAGTTTGTCCAAGGCCGAAAAGGCTTACAGCATGATTGAAAAAGAAGCTCTGGCATGCGTTTAAAGGGTGAAAAAAATGCACCAGTATCTGGTCTCAAGTTTGAGCTAGAAACTGACCATAAGCCGTTCATATTGCTATTCTCAGAGAGCAAAGGGATTAACACCAATGCCTCTGTCCGCATCCAAAGATGGGCGCTCACGCTGTCTGCACACACCTATGTAATTCGCAACAGACCAGGCACAGAGAACTGCGCTGATGCTCTCATTTGGCTGCCATTGCCCACCACCGGGGTGGAAATGGCACAGCCTGCAGATTTTCTCTTGATGATGGATGCATTCAAAAATGAAAAGTCACCCATTACGGCCCGCCAGATCAGGACCTAGACCAGCCAGAATCCTTTACTGTCTCTAGCAAAAAACTGTGTCCTCCATGGGAGCTGGTCCAGCGTCCCAGCGGAGATGCAGGAAGAGATCAAGCCGTTCCAGCAGCGCAAAGACGAAATGTCCATACAGGCGGACTGGACTGTCTTTTGTGGGGTCATCGCCTGGTTTTGCCTAAGAAAGGCAGGGAAACGCGACCTACACAGTATCCACCCAGGCATAGTAATGATGAAAGCTATAGCCAGATCCCATGTGTGGTGGCCTGGCATCGACTCAGACTTAGAGTCATGCGTGCGCCAAATGCAACACTTGCTCTCAACTGAGCAATGCACCCAGAGAGGCACCGCTAAGTTTGTGCTCATGGCCCTCCAAACCAAGGTCTAGGATCCATGTTGACTTTGCGGGCCCATTTCTAGGCACAATGTTTTTGGTTGTTGTGAATGCTCATTCAAAATGGATTGAATATGTAATAATGTCTATAAACAAGTCCACTGCCAGCATCGAAAGCCTACGAGCCATGTTTGCCACGCATGGGCTGCCTGATGTCCTTGTCAGCCACAATGGGCCGTGCTTCATCAGTGCTGAATTCAAGGAATTCATGACCCACAATGGGATCAAGCATGTCACATCTGCCCTGTTGAAGCCCGCATCCAATGGCCAGGCAGAACAGGCAGTCCAAACCATCAAGCAAAGCTTGAAACGTGTGTCGGAAGGCTCCCTGCAGAACCGCCTGTCCTGAGTCCTGCTCAGCTACCGCACCAGACCCCACTTGCTCACCGGGGTTCCCCCAGCCGAGCTGCTCATGAAAAGGGCACACAAAACAAGGCTCTCTCTTGTCTACCCTTATCTCCATGATCACGTCAAGGGCAGGCGGCATCAACAAAGCATGTACCATGATCGCGTAAACTTGTCACGTGATACTGAAGTCAATGACCCTGTATTTGTACTCAACTATAGCAGCAGCTCAGCGAAGAACCAACCAACTCACCCACACCTGCATTTGTACCGAGATGATCGACAAGGGAGCGAAAAGCCCCAGATCGTCTCATCTTGTAAATAAGTGTACTATTGACTTTGGGAGGGAGCGATGTTATGTATGTAACCCTAGGCAACCTGTATCATACTGCCACCAGAGGGCCTACCTTTTGGAATCCCAAGGGATCCCAGCATCACTTGGGAGCACTGTATATAAGCAGGCCTCCCATGCTGTACCGGCACTCTGGAGTTTAAATAAAGGAGCTAAGGTCACACTTACTCATTGTCTACAGTACTCAGTTACATTACTTTATTATGAGCATAACACTTATGTTATAATTTCTCCAGTCTCAGCTTGTAAGGGACCCACATTTACTTCGCTAATCTTTTCCTTTTTACATTCCTATATAGAAGCTTTTACAGTCTGTTTTTATGTCTCTCGCTAGTTTACTCTCATATTCTATTTTCCCTTCCTTTAACAATTTCTTGGTCCTCCTTTGCTGAATTCTAAAATCCTCGCAATCCCGAGGCTTACTGCTCTTTTTGGCTCTTCCTTATTAGTCTCTTCCTTTGATCGAATACTATCTTTAAATTCTCATTAGCCACGGTTGGACCACTTTTTCTGTGGGATTTTTGTACCTTAAAGGAATCTATATTTGTTGTAAATAATGTATTAATTCTTTAAATGCTAGTCATTGCTCATCTACCATCACACCTTTTAATGTAGTTTCCCAATCTTCCTTAGCTAACTCGTCCCTCATACCAAAGTAGTTTGCTTTGTTTAGATTTAGGACCCTAGTTTTGGATTTAACTAAATCACATTCAACTTAATGTAAAATTCGATCATATTATGGTAATTCTTCCCTAAGGGCCTCTTTACTACAAGGATATTAGTTAACCCGTTGCTCTGGATCTCTGTGTTACCATGTGTTTACTGTCTCCACAACAAAACTCATTTGGTTCCGTAAGCAAGAACAATTTCCTGTTGCTTTACCTGGAGATTACGAAATGGAAATTCTTGTTCTCCCACTTTATGTGGCTTGTAGTAAAGCCATTTCTGCTCCAACTGATCTAAAGTAAGTGTTGAGCTGGTAGATGAGGTAGATTGCCCTACTTCATTGGATGTTTTAATTTTCTCTTCAAAGTAATAGGTTGCTGAAGCTGATCCATCCCTGAAAATGAACAGAGATAATAGTTTTTCAGCAATTTCATTAAAAGGTAGATTTTATGTGATCTTATTGAATGGCGACCCAGACTCGAGGGGCCATATGGCCCACTCCTGCTCCTATTTCTTATGTTCTTATGATATCCCAAGCCATCCTCAAGTTCCATAAACATTATGGAAAGCGGAGATGTCATTAAATTGAGCCACCCCTAATTCAAACGAAAGAAAAGCAGTAGTGCACTCAGTCACAATCTCACAGCTTGGTCACATATGTACATACCGACTGAAATCCTTATTCGTATATTGGGGTTTTAAAAAAAATAAAATCGTATCAGTGCATAAACCCTAGGTACTCTTCATTAATGTAACGCCAGATACACCGTACATATCTGTGAACTCGTGGAAGCAAGTCATCCTCGTTCGAGAGACCGCCTATGATGATGATGATATATCTACTAATTTATTAACACTGCATGGAGCAAAGGCTTATCATTTCAGTAATGACTTAAAGCACTGTAGAAGATACACAGAACACACCAGTTTTCGTTCTGTTGTCAGCTTTCACTATGATCTGGTAAATATCAAACTGACACTACTCCCTTTTTGCTAATGACTGCTCTCTCAGGTAGGGAGTTAACATTACTGTAAAGGCAACAACTAACAGATGTAAATAGACATTGGACACTGGTCCAGAAAATGGTGTGACGAATTTAAACCATCAAGAAAAATTAAGATAATGTTGTTACCCAACTCTACTTACTGTATAATACCTGTATTTGCACATTATCTTCAGTTGGCATGCTAATCTTACCAGATTCAACGTGGGGCAAACAAGTGAGTGTCTGGAGAAGTGGGTAGAAAGATAGCTGAGCCTACTTATTACCATTAGCGAGTGATCAACAAAGTCTAGATCCACCTAGTGATGGAATATTGCAGCCCTTTTTTTGGCAGCATGTAGGAAGATCACCTCTGGCTCCCGGTCTCAGTTGAGATAAGTGGAATTGACAAGAGCGGCCTATTCAAAACTAGAATGTCAAATCATCTACAAGGTTGTGACCAAATGAACAAGACCAATTTATAATGCTTAGGTCAGGCTTAAGGAACATTAGAGTTGCTGCAGTTGCACATCAATTCTAAAATTCATAAAATATCAGTGCAGTTTTACACACTGCTTACCTGCCTTTTGATCTCTCCCCACAACCGCTGATGCCCACGTGGAACTAAGTCCAATGAAGCAGGGTTGCTGAAGCATGCATCAGCTCATCAGAAATTGCTTATTACTTTCCTGCTATTGTTAGTGATTTTTTTTTTTTACACATACTTCTGTGCTCTTAGCAAACACCAGAATCAAAGCTGGGATGTGTCCTGGTTACAGTAGCAGTGTTATTCAATCAGCAAGGGTGCTGTATGCTGCATCAACATCAAGGGATCAGGTTATATTGTCAACTAAAAAAGGAAAGCTTGTGTATTCCGAAATGCATTGACTCCCCAAGTTTTGGTTTTATTTTAAACGTGACAGATGGTCAGTTTTCTTCAGTCGTCCAAAAAAGGTTTATGTACTATGGGAAGAACTGAATGGACATTTTTTTCATTGTAGTACCAGGAAAGTCACCATCTTATACACATTAGAATTATTATGTTAACACTTAAATAAGCAAAAGACAGACAGCAAGCATAGCAATGAAATTATGCAAAATGAATGGACATAATCGGATGTCAATCTCATGGTAAATTGACAACACTCGATTGAGGAAACCTTCGAAGTGCTCCTTCCAGCGGGCCCTGACTGCCTCTGTTATGTATCTGTAAAGCATGCACTCCCATGTTCTGCCACCAGGGAGCTCATCCCCTGAAGTCCCAAGGGATCCCAGCATCCCTTGGGAGCACTGTATATAAGCTGGCCCCTAAGGCCTGTTCCTCACTCTGGAGTGTCTTATTAAAGACTGAGGTCACTGTTACTTTAACCTCCCTGTGTGCAGCCTCATCTGTGTTAGAAACACAATAACTGGCGACGAGAATACGAATCCAACGCAAAGATGCAGCCTCATCTGTGTTAGGAACACAATAGCCTCGGTGTCCTTACTGAGTGTCTCCCCATTCTTGGCCAGCAGTCGGGTGGGGCCTTGGGTGCTTGGGCTGTAGGTGGACTTAACTGCGGTGAAGAATCCTCGCACGTCATGGTTGTCGGTCAGCTGCTGAATCTCCTGTGCTTCCTCCACCCACCATCTATTCTTTAGGGCACAGGGTTTTTGTTGGAATTCGGCCTTCAGCCGTCTGTAGAGCTGCTTTGCTGCTCACGAATTGGGTTGCTGCTTTAAGTTCAGAAATGCCCTGCGCTTGTGGTTTATTAGCTCCTGGATCTCCTGGTCATTCTCGTCAAACCAGTCCTGGTTGAGTGACCGAGCGTCTCTTCACAGGCGCTAGTTATTTGGCCTGGAAGGCAGATCAAGCGCTGTGGGCACTCTGCATCTCGAGGTCAACGAGGGTCGCCAGATTGGCAGTGAGGCGCTGGCCGTATAGGGCTCTCTTAGCTGGGTCTTTGAGTGCCCCAGTGTTGATTTTTTTGCGGCATTGCTTCTGTTGCCGTCGCCGCTTTGGGACTATGTTAATGTTGATGACAGAACAGATTAGGCGGTGGTCTGTCCAGCAGTCGTCAGCTCCTGTCTTGGCGCGGGTGATGTGCACGTCCTTGCGGTCCCTTGCTCGGACAATGACGTAGTTGAGCAGATGCCAGTGTTTGGAGCGAGGGTGTTGCCACGATGCCTTGTGCCTCTGGCGGAACACAGTGCTGGTGATGACAAGGTCATATTCTAGGCATTTTGTCAGGAGCAGGGTGCCGCTGGAATTGGTTTTCCCTACCTCCCTCTCTGCCGATCATGCAGGGGGAGTCTCTGAGGCGGCTAACCAGCTCATTCTTGATGGCGAAGCCAACTCCATGAAGGTGGCGTTCTTCTTCTGGTTTATCTTTCCAGAAGAAGGTGTAACCTCCACCTTGTTCTTTGAGCTGGCCTTCCCCTGCCTGCCAGGTCTCGCTTAGGGCGGTGATGTTGACGTTGAAGCGTCTGAGTTCCCGGGCAACGATGGCGGTGCGGCATTTCGGTCTGTCGCTGTTGGGGTTGTCCATGAGGGTCCTGACGTTCCAGGTGCTGAACTTGATTTTGAAGGGGTGGAAGATGCCTGTCCGCGAGTTCTTTTAACGTGGGGTGGCCGGTGCACACTCGCTACCACGAGACTCCCAAAGCAAGCGCTCTACTTGGAACTCCTACAAGGCAAACAGACCCCAGGTGGGCAGAGAAAATGTTTCAAGGATACCCTCAAAGCCTCCTTGATAAAGTACAACATCCCCACCGGCACCTAGGAATCCCTGGCCCAAGACCGTCCTAAGTGGAGGAAGAGCATCCGGGAGGATGCTGAGCACCTCGAGTCTCGTCGCCGAGAGCATGCAGAAATCAAGTGCAGGCAGCGGAAGGGGCATGCGGCAAACCAGACTCCCCACCCACCCTTTCCTTCAACGACTGTCTATCTGTCCCACCTGTGACAGAGACTAATTCCTGTATTGGACTGTACAGTCACCTGAGAACTCACTTTTAGAGTGGAAGCAAGTCTTCCTCGATTTCGAGGGACTGCCTACGATGATGATGATGAAATTGACAACATTTATTGACAATTTTTATCGGAGGTCAGCATTGAAAGGAAAAAAAAATGTTGCAGTTGATAACATTAATATTTAGAGTTGAAGGATCAACAAGAGATATTTTAAAAAAACAGTAAAATAATGTTTTGTTAAGAACAATTTGAAAAAAATTCAGTAGATTAAAAGAATTCAGCTCTGCCTGATATTTCTGCAGGAGTTCTCCATATCCACCCCTGTACCTCCAAATGGAACTCCTGAAGAAATGGCGCAAATGATAAAAGCGGCCACTTAGGCTAATTCCCAAGGGTTTCCGTCGATGGTATGGCAGTAGATTTTGGGAGAACCCGGTGGAAAATACAGCATCTTTTGCGAAGCCACCGCAATGCTGAACAAAATAAATATGAAGTATACTGCACATCAAGAAGGGAGGTAAAGCTCAACTGAAATAACCAACCATTTTCAGTATGATAACAGTAAAGTAGATGCTACACTCTAGTTTATGGAAAATTAATTGCTGAAGTGCAGAAATACTTGCTGGCAGTTGGTCTGTATCAGTCGTGTACTCGGAGGTAGTTAAAGTGGCAGCACTGCAATATACAGAACGGGCCAGCCCACCCTGCGATATGTGTGTGCACTAGGTCTGTGTAGCAGAGCTGGTCTTCAATCGTCCTAGTTAACCCATGCCACTGGACCAGCCAAGCCCATGTGGTGGCTGGTGTGCAACGGCCACCACACATTAAAAAAATCCACGCAGAGGCATCTTCCACCCGTCAACATATATTTCGGGACCTGGAATATTAGGCCCTTCATTGAAACACCTGTGAACTCATCCATTTTTGGCGTGGAAGCAAGTCATCCTCGATACAAGGAACCGCCTATGAGATAAAGTGATGCAGCACTAATTCCTCCAGCATCATGGAAATCCATTTCAAGAGAAGGTTTCCCTCTCCACCAGAAATGTAGCATTACTGGGGATAAACATAAACAAGAGCTGGCACTGTATGACACTTTTTCCCTCACCAAGGTGTCTGAGCTCCCAACCCTTCTGCACAGACCAGCAATGTTATATTTAAATTATACTTGTACATTTAATTGGGCCATGAGCAGAATCTAAAGTCCCACAAGGGCGTGCTCAGTTGTTTCAATGTTACCAGTGCTCAGAAATCTGCCCTGCAACATAAACAGGCAAACCCAGAACATCAACAGCCTTAGCTCAGTGTGGAGCCTCCTCCAATGGAAGTGATTCCACAATATAAAGGAGTATCTTCTTGGTTCTTGTACCACGGCCTCATCTCATAGGGTATCAATACACCAGAGTTACTGGTGTGGGGGCAAGGAAATCCCCTTCAGAAGCATTACTTGCTGACTGTAAGATTCTTACAGCCTGTTTGTAGACAGCTTGTTCCTGTTTAAGTGTCTGCTGAGTTCTGGCAAACAATGGTAAATTCCACTCTGATCTGAAGCTGCTTTTATGTTACAGCAGTGTTCATTTGTTTTCTGGGAGGCCAGCATCTGGGAGCTGGTTTCCGGTATTTAGCTGCTAAAATTGGCTCCTTTATCCCAGTAGGAGACTTGTAATCCTATAAAAAACTGGGTCTAGAATTTGCCACTGGGATAAGAAAACTGGATTTAGCAGCACAACTACTAGAATATCTCTCTTCCAGATTCTGAGTTAATACACCAATATAAACGCAACTTGAAAGTATGATGGTGAATTCTTGAGAGAGTAAGTGGGAATTGAACTGCTGAGAGAATTGTTACAACAAAACAGTTTAAAAGAAAAACAGGATCATTAGAAACTGCTTTAAAACATAATTGTTTTCACAGTACAGGTATATCTTTACAAAGATGAAAACGCTGGGAAACGTCATAATGTCAACAAATCTTTGTAGGAAATAATGGCAACGTCATAATGTGCTATAGGAAATGTGGGGAAGGGGTGTAACTAATACAATGTGAATCATTTTGTAGCAAATCCATTGTCTTTTACCACGGCACTTTACAGTGCCAATATAGGGGTCAATTTTACAATTTTAGACTCATGGCATAGACATAATGTGCAGGGAGCTCTCAATCATAGAATTTACCCCAGGAATTCCTGAGGTTACCGTGGTTTATACCAGTACAAGCTTAGGATGCATAAATCAGCTCAAAAGGAAAAAAACTCAATTTATATAGTCTTTTATTTTTAACAGCAATATTAGAAACATAGAAAATAGGTGCAGGAGTAGGCCATTCGGCCATTCGAGCCTGCACCGCCATTCAATGAGTTCATGGCTGAACATGCAACTTCAGTACCCCATTCCTGCTTTCTCGCCATACCTCTTGATCCCCCTAGTAGTAAGGACTACGTCTAACTCCTTTTTCAATATATTTAGTGAATTGGCCTCAACAACTTTCTGTGGTAGAGAATTCCACAGGTTCACCACTCTCTGGGTGAAGAGGTTTCTCCTCATCTAGGTCCTAAATGGCTTACCCCTTATCCTTAGACTGTGACCCCTGGTTCTGGACTTCCCCAACATTAATAAGAACATAAGAATTAGGAACAGGACTAGGCCATCTAGCCCCTCGAGCCTGCTCCGCCAGTCAACAAGATCATGGCTGATCTGGCCGTGGACTCAGCTCCACTTACCCGCCCGCTCCCCATAACCCTTAATTCCCTTATTGATTAAAAATCTATCTATCTGTGATTTGAATATATTCAATGAGCTAGCCTCAACTGCTTCCCTGGGCAGAGAATTCCAGAGATTCACAACCCTCCGGGAGAAGGAATTCCTTCTCAACTCAGTTTTAAATTGGCTCCCCCGTATTTTGAGTCTGTGCCCCCTAGTTCTAGTCTCCCCGGCCAGTGGAAACAACCTCTCTGCCTCTATCCTGTCTATCCTCTTCATTATTTTAAATGTTTCTATAAGATTACCCCTCATCCTTCTGAACTCCAACGAGTAAAGACCCAGTCTACTCAATCTATCATCATAAGGCAACCCCCTCATCTCCGGAATCAGCCAAGTGAATCGTCTCTGTACCCCTTCCAAAGCTAGTATATCCTTCCTTAAGTAAAGTGACCAAAACTGCACGCAGTACTCCAGGTGCGGCCTCACCAATACCCTGTACAGTTGCAGCAGGACCGCCCTGCTTTTGTACTCCATCCCTCTCGCAATGAAGGCCAACATTCCATTTGCCTTCCTGATTACCTGCTGCACCTGCAAACTTTGGGATTCATGCACAAGGACCCCCAGGTCCCTCTGCACCGCAGCATGTTGTAATTTCTCCCCATTCAAATAATATTCCCTTTTACTGTTTTTTTTCCAAGGTGGATGACCTCACATTTTCCGACATTGTATTCCATCTGCCAAACCTTAGCCCATTCGCTTAACCTATCTAAATCTCTTTGCAGCCTCTCTGTGTCCTCTACACAACCCGCTTTCCCACTAATCTTTGTGTCATCTGCAAATTTTGTTACACTACACTCTGTCCCCTCTTCCAGGTCACCTATGTATATTGTAAACAGTTGTGGTCCCAGCACCGATCCCTGTGGCACACCACTAACCACCGATTTCCAACCCAAAAAGGACCCATTTATCCCGACTCTCTGCTTTCTGTTAACCAGCCTATTCTCTATCCATGCTAATACATTTCCTCTGACTCCGCGTACCTTTATCTTCTGCAGTAACCTTTTGTGTGGCACCTTATCGAATGCCTTTTGGAAATTCCAAAGTGATTCACATACAATCAATTACTTGAAGTGCAATGATTGCTATGTTGGCAAACATGCCAATCCTTATGCAGATAGCATTGTCCTATCAATGGCAATTAGGTGAATGGCTAGTTCATCCATCTTTGAGGGCAGAATGTTAGTAAAGATACTGGAGAACTCCCTACTCTTTTTTAAATAGCACTATAGGATCTTTAATATCCATTTGAACCATAGAGAGGTGCAACCTTGGCTTAATATTTTAGCCAAAGGATTGCACATCAAACAATGCTGCACTGGAGGTCTGCTTAAGCAAGCATTATACTGTAACTGAATTCAAACTGGTGCAAGGCAGCCTCCTGAAGGGCATTTCACATCCCAGAGCTTAATTGCTCTGAGTTATACAGCCACTCTTCCATTGATGCACAATCAAAACTGTTTTGCATCAAATTAAAAAGTGGCACAATTATTTGTGGCACTATTATTTGCTCAATTAAGGTTCGGGGCTTGAACCCATAACCTTCTGACTCAGCGGCCAGAGTACTTTAAAATGAGGCAAGCTGGCAAATGACTTCCATTATGAGAATGCATTTCAACAGATTTTAAACTCAATACAATAATTCAAAACAGAGTTTAGTTATCATAGAAGTTATGCACTCGTAAAATTGTTAGGAATTTGACTCAATGATATTTAATTGTTTCCCACATAAGTGAGAAATAAAGTCAAGCAGTCAACTCGAACAAGTTCTGAACATTAGCAGAGCCAAAAGATCAAATCATTGTCTTGTAACTATCAGGCATTTGCATCTTTATGCATCGGAGGGCCGAAATTCACCCCCACTTGAAACGGATCGCACCTTCCACTTTTGAAGTGATTTCTCCGCCGCGTCGGATGAGGTGGACTCTTTCACAAAATTCAGCTCATTGTTTTTTTTGAAGCGGACTGGAAGTCGGTCATAATAGGGGCGGAAGTGGGGTGGTAAGTACTCTAGAGGGACGGAAGTGGAGGCGGGACGAAGTCTCCGCCGCGATGACGTCATTACACATGTGCATCACCACATCTCTCCCCTTCACCTAAAGGGGAGAGAAGCAGCGATTCCTTAGGTTTGGTCCACTGGGCCACCAGGGAGGGTTTAGGCTGGGCCAGTGGTCTGGCACCCAAGAGTGGGGTGCCAGGCTGCCTGTTAGCGACCCGGCCGAACCCGGGAGCATAATTCTCTGGCCGCCCTAGAAGTCAGCCGGCAAAAAAATAAAATGTCAGCTGCGGGCCTTTAATGGCCACCCCGCAGCCATATCCCACACATAAGAAACAAGATGCACTAACAGAAAAAGCTGTCGGGGACACTGTGCAGTGAATGGAAGATTTTTAATACTGAATTTCACTGGAGGTGTGGTAGATCGGTGGTGCGTGCTTTGATTACGCACTTAGGACCGGTTGGCAGAGGCGGGGTGGAAATGGGTACCGCCAGAAAAATCCCTGGGCTGAATTTCGCTAACGGCAGACATTGGACCGGAAGTTGGCGGCCACTCAACTCCGCCGTCTGGTCGCCACTTTGTGGCGGTAAGCGGCCTTTTTGAGGAGCTGAATTTCGTCCCCAAGCAGTCTGCATATCACAGGATCATCTAGTCAAGGTTTCGGATCTTGAAATTATGCATAAATTTATCAGCAAGTACAGTTGCTGGAATAACTTCTGACTGTAAAAATTTCTTAATGCTTTGTGTCATAATGATAACTAACAATGCAACTCAAATGTAAGCATCAAAGTGCACAATACAGAATTTTCAACTAATATTGCAGAATAGGAAATTTAAATGTTTCTTGCACAAAGTTGTTTCTTGTATAAGGTGGTTAAGAAGGCATATGGAATCCTTGCCTTTATTAGTCAAGGCATAGAATACAAGAGCAGGGAGGTTATGCTTGAACTGTATAAAACACTAATTAGAACATAAGAACATAAGAAATAGGAGCAGGAGTAGGCCATTTGGCCCCTCGAGCTTGCTCCGCCATGGCTGATCTTAGGCCACAGCTAGAGTACTGCGGCAGTTACAGGAATGATGTGATTGTACTAGAGAGGGTACAGAGGCGATTTATGAGGATCTTACCTGGACTGGAGAATTTTAGCTATGAGAAAAGATTGGATAGGATTGGATTGTTTTCTTTGGAACAGAGGAAGCTGAGGGGAGACCTCATTGAGGTGTATAATACGAGGGGCGTAGATAGAGTGGTTAGGATGGACCTATTTCCCTTAGCAGAGGAGTCAACAACGAGAAGGCATAGATTTTAAGTAATTGGTAGAAGGTTTAAGAGGGGATCTGAGGGGAAATTTCTTCACCCAGAGGGTGGTGGAGGTCTGGAACTCACTACCTGAAAGGGTGATAGAGGTATAAACCCTCACCACAATTAAAAAATACTTGGATGTGCACTTGAAGTGCCGTAACCTACAGGGCTACGGACCAAGAGCTGGAAAGTGGGATTAGGCTGGATATCTCTTTGTTGGCCGGCGCGGACACGATGGGCCGAAATGACCTCCTTCCGTGCTGTAAATTTCTATGATTCTATGAAAGTGATTTGAGTTTGTTATATTGTAAATGATTACATTTTACATTGAAATAAATTACATATACGTGAAAGATGCTAGCAATTCAAATAATTTAGCTAATGTCAAATTGCAAGAGCAAACTCAAACAAGTTCTGAACATTAACAGAGACAAAAGATCAAATCGCTACCTTGTAACTATCAGGCATTTGCATCTTTATACATCGGGGGTAGAAATTCAGGTCCGCTTGGAACGGGCGCACCTACCGCTTTTTGGCCGCCATGATCTAAATTCAGTGGTATTGTCCATCGGGAATCAGCAATTTGCAGCAGTGTGGGTGGGGAGCGGGGAGCGGAGTTTGGACAGGGAAATTCACCTTCTGGTGATTTGGTGTTGACAAGGCAGCTGGTCCCTGGTCTTCTTAAAGGCCAGCGTTTGCAGCTAGGCCCTGAGGAGGGAAGGCCTTTCAGTGAAGACCATGGCTGCTGCACCTGTACCAAGGAGGGCAACCCGTTTCTCAGATGCAGGCTGTGGAGAGAAAGAGGCAAGTCCTGTACCCCGATGCAGGCAGACCGACTCAGGAAGTGTTTACAAATGCGTGGAGATAGCTGTGGAGGTCTCAGTGACCTCCATTCATGATCGCACCGCCACTCATTGCAGAAAAAGCATGAATGATATCTTTCGTTTGATGAAAGTGAGTACCTCTTCCACCAACTGCTGACCTTCCATCAGCGAGCCTCTCCTTCATCCTTCTCTCCTTTCCCACCTTCACTATATAGTCACTGAAGCAGCATTTCATTGTTGAGGCCTCTATATATGTGTGTTCTCGCAACGGAGCTCCCTTTCATGTTACAGTTACAGCTGCATGTCAGGGACACATACTTGTGCACTCATTTCTGATGATTCATGACACTCAGCAAACATTCTTTGTTTTGCAGGCCAAGGTTGTGCACAACCGCATGGAGCAAAGGAGGACTGGTGGTGGCGAGGCTGATCTTCAGATCCTTACACCTTTGAAAGAGAGGGTCGAGGCACTAGTGGGCAGACATGCTGCCTTTCCTGTGGCCTCCGGCACAGCCGATCCTGTGTGGGCAATATGGGTAAGTGAAGGCCCTCCTTTAGTGCTTTCTCTCCCTGAAAGCGCCAGCGCCTATTGTGCCTTTCCTTCTGAAAGTGTGCATGAAGCATCCTCCAATTCCTTACCTCCCCCTCATGGCAGCCCTTGTGTCATTTATGCTTGCAGATGAGAGGCCAAGTGAGAGCCAAGGTGAGGGTCGTCGCTCTGGTGTGAGTTGGAGGGCAAGGCAGGACAACAGCCTTGAGTGCAATGGCACCCGAGGCCAGGGAGAGGCTGATGTGGACAATGAGAGGCAAGGCCTGGAGGTCAGCCAAGAGGGCAATGACAGCCGAGGCCATCCTGATACCCTGGAGGACATTGGGGGCTGGAGACTGGAGGAGAGCCTGGAGCCCACTCCAACTTTAGCGCCATTTCAGATGAGGCAGAGGAAGAGGGGGACACTGCTGTCAGCACCACGTCACTGCTTCCTACAGTCACACACACCAGCTCAGATACTGGGAGTATATAGTCGGATCTAGTAGACATAGCAGAGGGGTCTGCACTGGGTGTTGTACTAGAGCCTAGCAGGCTGCAGCATGGTGACGGGCATAGGTGCCATCTCTCTGGGGGGGTGAGTGCGCACCGGAGTTCTGCTGAAGAAGACTCAGACGAGCCCATCGATGTTGGGGCTTATGAAAGAAGTGTGGAAGTCATGCATTCCCAGATGTTGGGGGCACTGGCAAGGGTGCTGGACAGGCTGTCGGAAGTGGTCAGGAGCGTGGAGGAGTCCGCCTCCCGCATTATCGAAAGCTCTGCGCGCACCACGGAGCCCATCATTGCCAGTGCACTGGCGATGGCGGACTTCCAGAGAGACCGTGCGGATCCAGATGTGATGCCGCGACTCGTTGATGATGTGGCAGCTGCATTACAGCGCAGGCACAAGCGTATCGGTGCTGCTTTGGAGAGGATGGCTGCGGCCCTGGAAACTCTGAATGCTCTGATGCACTCTGGGCAACAGGCCATGGAGCGTCTTACTGCTGTCATCTCTGGTGGCTTTGAGACTGTAGCTGTTCTCATGCAGCCTCAGCTGGGTGCCACCCGACATCTCAGTGTTGCCTTTGCAGCTGGGTCCAGCACGGGCCACGGGGACCTTCCGGTGTGGCACCACAGCACCGACCTGTGCTCCCTCAGATTGGTGCCGGTGGTGGTGTGCAACGCCCGTGGAGTGACGCAGGCTCCTCGGATCAGGATCACATCATTCCTGATCCCAGACCTGTCACTCCGCCATTGCCTCGAAGCATGGAGTCGCCTGAGCCAAGGCCGACTGAACCTTCCAAGGAGGGTGCTGCCCAGTCTCCAGCCGGCCCTTCCAGGGCCAGAGCTCGTCGAGGGCGTCCCAGAAGGACATCTGTAGCTTCTACACAGGAAACATAGCAGCCTTCCCAGACCCATGAGGCAGCCACAGGGGAGGCACAGAGGCATTGTAGCAGGATAGGTTTATGTAAAAGGGGTTATAAGGAGATGCACAAGGGTGAGAAAAGATTTTGTGTTTGTTTTTTGCACCTTTCTTTATTATGTAATTAATCTTTACTTTGTGTTCCTGTATCTGGGCAGGTGTATCATTTGACAGTGGGCAATGATGTATGAAGGGACTCATTGGGATGGCCATGGAAAAGCAAAGATGAAGGGTGATGTGGGCATTAATTCATCGGAAATGAGCAGCGATGAGACGGGTTTGCACTTCCTTTGCAGGGTTGGGATGACGACGCCGCCTCCTGGTCCTCCTCCTCCTCCTCCTCTTCCTGCTGCTGCGCCTCCTCCTGAGGTGCTACTGCTGGATCGACCTCCAGCGGCTGGCCCTCATGATTGCCAGGTTGTGAAGGATGCAGCAGGCGACCACGAATAGGGAGACCGCTCAGGTGGGTACTGCAAACTCCACCAGAGCGGTCCAGGCAACGGCAAGCTCTGCTTGAAGATCCCGATGCAGTGCTCAATTATGCACCTGGTGGTGGAATGAGAGTCGTGTAAGCATGTTCGGGGGGCTGGACGGGCTGACCGTTGAGTTCCACAGGGCGTTCTGGGACGTCCTGGGAGGCGACTACGTGCGGGTCCTGGGGGAAAGTCTGGCGACCGGGGAGATGCCCCTCTCTTGGCGCAGGGCAGTCATCGTCCTGCTGCCTAAGAAGGGCGATCTCCGCCTACTTAAGAACTGGCGCCCGGTCTCCCTCCTCAGCACGGACTACAAAATCTTCGCCAGGGTGATGTCTGCTCACCTTGGCGCCGTGCTGGACCACATGATCCACCCCGACCAGTCCTACACGGTCCTGGGCCGGACAATCCACGATAACATCCATCTGGTCCAGGACCTCATCCATCATTCCCAGGAGGCTGGTCTGTCAGTCGCCTTCCTATCTCTCGACCAAGAGAAGGCGTTCGACAGGGTGGATCACGACTATCTGTTCGGAACTCTGCGCGCTTTCGGGTTCGGGACGCATTTCGTCGCCTGGATCCGACTTTTGTACGCCGCCGCGGAGTGTCTGATTAAGGTTAACGGGTCCGTGACGGCGCCCCTTCGCTTTGGGAGAGGGGTGCGCCAGGGATGGCCCATGTCCGGCCAGTTATATGCCATCTGCGTGGAGCCTTTCCTGCGCCTCCTGCGGACGAGGTTGACGGGACTGGCTCTGCAAGGGCCGGGCGTGGAGGTCGTCCTATCGGCTTACGCCGATGACGTGCTCCTCGCGATAGAGGATCCCACTGACCTGCGGAGGATGCGTGAGTGCCAGGAGATTTACTCGGCCGCATCCTCTGCCAGGATCAACTGGGAGAAATGTTCCGGACTCCTGGTGGGTCAGTGGCGGGTGGACTCCCTGCCGGAGGAGCTCAGGCCTTTTGCCTGGAGCACGACCCATCTCCTCTATCTGGGAGTCTACCTTAGCCCCGACGAGGAAGCCTGGCCGGCGAACTGGCAAGAGCTGGAGGCCAAGGTCGCCGCTCGCCTAGGGCGCGGGACAGGACTGCTCCGAGTGCTGTCCTACAGGGGTCGAGCGCTAGTCATAAACCAGCTGGTGGCCGCTATGCTGTGGTACCGGCTGGTCACTTTGACCCCTCCCCCTGCGTTTGTCGCCAAGATACAGAAGAAGCTGGTGGACTTCTTCTGGAACAACAGGAAGCACTGGGTCTCTGCCGCGGTCTTGAGTCTCCCGCTTAGGGAGGGCGGTCAGTCGTTGGTGTGCGTCAGCACCCAGCTAGCGACTTTCCGTCTTCAGACCCTGCAGAGATATCTTTACGTTGAGCCCCCTCCTAGGTGGCTTGCACTGGCGACGTATTTCTTCCGTCAGCAGCACGGCCTCAACTACGACACACAGCTCCTGTTTGAGAGCTTGGGGGGGAGTCAGGACCGCCGTCCAGGAGCTGCCTGTCTTTTACAAGGAACTCACCAGTGTCTGGAACAAAGTCTCCACCAAGCGCAGCTCTCCACCGGCTGGAGTGGCGGCTGTCCTGCAGGAGCCGCTGCTCGGGAATCCGTACCTCCACGACCGAGGTTTTAGGTGGCAGTCGGACGAGAGGGCTGTGGCTGGTGAGGTGACCAGGGTCAGGGACCTGCTCGATGGCGGAGGAGCGGGCTGGATGGCACCAGACACACTGGCGCGGCGCCTAAATTCGGCCGACGTCCGCCGCGCGTCCGATGCCATCGAGTCGCTAAAAACAGCTCTGGGCCCTGAGTCCGTTAGGTGCATCGAGGAGGCTCAAGCACGTGGGGAGATCCCGTCCGAACTGACCCCCGTCCGGACGGAATTCCTCATCGGCGCCAAACCCCGGAACCTCTCTCGGGAGCCGGCGCCTCACAACTTGAGCCGCCTCGGGGAAATACCCTCCATGCCTTTTAGTTCTGCGCGGAGGGGTTTCCTGTACGGGCTGCTCCTGCACACTCTCAACCTTGCCATCCTCGTCTGCCGTCCGGACACGCCATGGCGTAACATCTTGCCGTCCGGAGGAGGCGGGGGTCCCCGATGGAGTGCACTCTACACGGGAGTCCTCCCACTCTTTATCGGGGACTTGGCCTGGAGGGTGGTGCAGTCCCGTGCAACAAATTTTTAAGTCGGTTCACGGGCTCCAAGGCCGCCTGCAATTTCTGCGGTCTGGAAGAGTCCATGTTCCATGTTTTTATGGAGTGTGCGAGGTTGCAGCCCCTGTTTCAATATTTAAAGAGGCTGCTCCTCAATTTCTGGCTGCACTTCAGTCCCACACTCCTGATCTTTGGGCACCCTGTGCGGAGGGGAGCGGGTAGGTCCGAGGGCCTCCTCGTAGGACTGCTCCTGGGCACGGCCAAGGGTGCCATCAGCCGATCCAGGCAGCGAGCGATCGAGGGGGTCGTTCAGCCTGACTGCCTGCCTCTCTTCCGCGCGTACATCCGTGCCAGGGTGTCCTTGGAGATGGAGCTTGCGGTGTCCACCGGTACGCTCGCGGCCTTCCGCGAGAGGTGGGCGCCGGAGGGACTGGAGTGCATTATTACCCCCGGCAACCAAATTTTAATTTGATTTTATTTGTTTTAAAGTCTAATTTATTTTAAATGCCGGTTTTAGTGTCCCCCTCCCCTTTTATAGGGGACACTTGGGGAAAAAACTATGATTTTTGTGCCCAAAAAAACCCCTCAAAACTCACTTTAAAAAAAAAAAGGGCACGTGAAAAGTGTTTGGCGTGTCCCCCAGATCGGGGGACACTTGATTTAATTTATTATGTTTACTCAAAAAGAGTTGTAAGCATGTTCGGCAGCAGTCCTGGGGTTGAGAAGGAGAGTCAGCAGCCAAGTGCACAGGGGAGATCCTTTGTCCCCAAGCAGCCATCCACAATCTTGGTTTGGGCCCAGAGAACACGGCGGGCACACTAGTCTGGCACAGAATGAAGGCATCGTGGCTGCTGCCTGGATACCGGGCATCAACTGCCATGGTCTTGTGCTGGTGGTCACACACCAGCTGGACGTTGAGGGAGTGGAATCCCTTTCTGTTTATAAACATCTCAGCATTGGTTTGTGGCGCCCTCAGTCCGATGTGTGTGCAGTCAATGGCACCCTGCACCCTGGGGAACCCCGCAATCCGCACAAATCCGGTCTGCCGCTCCACCTGCTTCTCCCTGCTCATTGGGAAAGTAATGGTTCCAGCCTTCTCTTGTAGAGAGTATCGGTGACTTGACGGATGGAGCAATGGACGGAGAACTGAGATATGTTCGAGATGTCTGCAGTTGCAGACTGGAAAGAGCAAGTTATGTAAAAGTTTAGTGCAATGGTCAGTTTGGTTTCAACGCTCAGAGCTGTCCTCAGCCTTGTTTGAGGCTGCAGAAATGGCCACACGAGATTGCACAGCTCTCTGAGGATGTCCTTCCTGAATCGGAGCCTTCGCAGACATTGCTCATTGGTGAGCTCCATGAAGGAAAACTGCTGGCAGTACACCCTTGCACAGTAGGGCCTTCTTCCCCCAACTCTATGCTGGGCCCCTACTATGGCAGCTGGTTGATTGCCTTCTCCCTCATCCTCTTGATGCTCCTCAGCCTCTGCGGGCTGCTGCTGGCCAGCATCTGCCTCATTGCCCACTATCTGGTGTGAGGGGTCAGCGTACTTGACCCTCCTCCTCACGCCAGCTCCTTCCTGGCCTACCTCTGTGTCTTGAGGTCTGTGGCCCTTCTCTATGTTGGGCAGCCATGTCTGCTGTCTCCCTAGCTCTGCTGCCTCTGGACACATTGCTGACGGCGCCGCGTTCTGTGTGCCTCCCTGCAGTGTGCACAAGGCGTTTCCATGCTAGCATTGAGCCCATTGTGTCTGCAGGCTCAACCCTCACAATGAGGCCTCTGTGGAGTAGATTGAGGCCCCCAGGTAATCACTGCCAATGTCAAAAGGGCGAGTGAGAAATTTTTCACAAGTCCAAAAAAATAGCGATTCAACCAACATTGCTTTTTCTCCTCCGTTAGTGGTCTCGAGTCGGCTGGCACAGTGCACCTACACAAAAAGCTGTCGGGGGCACCGTCAGGCAACAGGTTGCATTTTTTTTAGTAAATATAGCTTCCGAGGCGGAGAGGCAGCGGTGCGCGCTCTGATTGCGTAATTAAGGCCTCATCCACAATATCGCGGCGGAACTAGGGGGAACGGGGTGGAAGTGAACACCGCTGCAAAAACCCCCAATGACAATTTCGCTGGCGGCGGCCATTGGACTCCACGGTAAGGTCTTTGAGGGGCTGAATTTCGGTGCCGGGTACTTTTTTTAGATTAGACTCCACGAGTTTCATTTAAAGTGCATGCATAATCAAGATAGGCATCATGTTTCAAATTAAAAGATAAGATTGATTAGTATTGTGAAACCTGAAGGTAGTATTATCAGCTTTATGATGTACTGTGGTTCATCAGGAAACATGGACCCAGAAATTGCTGGAAAATTAATGCCGAATTCACAGCGCCCGCCATTACTCGTTTTTTAAAAATCCATCAATTTGTGTCGAAGAGATACCCCATGAGTTCCAATTCTCCACAATTGCTGGACGATTTGCACTGTTAGCCTTGACAAAACCGAAAAAATTCTAAGCTCGCCATGAGCCTCTCCGGCGAAATCAATTGCAGGTTATGAAATTGCCAGATTTGCACCGTAAATGCGAATTAATCTCGCCGCTGCCATTTAGAGCTCATAATTCATGTTGTAAGGACCCTGTTAACGATGTGATTTATGGGCCCGACATGAAACATAACCTTGTATCCCCAGAAAGGGCACAATGAAACTGGAATCTCACTCCCACAGGGAGTGAATTGTTCCTATAGGTTTTTTAAACTTATCTGTTTTGGCAGTATTTTGCCAGTCTTGCCACCCATACTCCTGTTAATGTCAGAAGGCAATATTGTCAGGATGCATAGCTGTTTTGATACGCTGAAATACAAATTAGATAGATTTATTTCAGAAAATATGTTTGGGTGAATGCAGTATGAGTCCTAGTTGATCCTAATGATGCAGCTGCTCCTTGGCCTTCTTAAAGGTCAGGTTTTGCAGCTGTGGCATGACTTCGGTCTCACTTGTATCAGAGGAAATGGCTGTAAGGGGACGTTTGAGCAGGGCCAGCCGCTTCAGTGACTTGGAGCTGGAAACTCTAATGGAAGCTGTGGAAGGAAGGAGGCGGCTACTCTTCCTTGGAAGTGGTGGGAGACCAAGTAGGAGCGTCTTCACAGATGCCTAGAGGGAGATTGCGGAGGAGATTTCAGGGACCTCAATTCACAAGCGCACCCCCACCCAATGCAGGAAAAGGCTAACCGACCTTATTTGATGATGAAAGTCAATACATGTTCCCCTAACTCCTCACTCTCCTTCACCTTAACTTCTTTCTCACCAACACTACATGGTACCTGAAGTCGCTGTTCATTGCTAAGGCATGTATGTGTGCACACTCACAATGGAGGATCCCTTGCATCTGAGATTCACAGCTGCATGTAATCATCCCACATTTGCACTCATTGCCAAGGCCTCTGGAAACTGCGACTTACCAACTCTAGAGTGATCATGTGGATCCAGTTGCGATGACGCATCTCTTGGCTGAGGTGATAGCTGCCATTGCAACACAGGCGTGAGGGAATGAGCATGGCTGCTCTGGAAGCTCAGAATGCTCACATGCACATGATAGGGCACGGAGCATCTGACTGCTGTTGTCTCTGATGGTTTCCAGAGTGTGGCTGCTCTCATGCAGTCTCAGCTGGAGGCTACATGAGATCTGACTGCTGCCATTGTGGCTGAGTCCACCACAGTCCGACATGGGCCTAATGGTGCCACCCCACCCCGCCAACCTGTGCTCCAGCAGCTTGGTGGGGGAGGTGGGGTGCTGCCCCGGGGAAGTAGCACTGACCGGACCAGGATACTGATGTGGGCTCTCCGGTTCACAGCAGCCCTGAACTGAGCCCTGCCACTCTGCAATTACTGCCATCCATGGAATCGCCCCAGTCACTTCCGACTGAAGGAACAGAGGAGGATGCGGCCCAGTCCGCAGCCAGCCCTTCCAGGGCCAGAGCTGGTCGAGGGCGTCCAAGAAGGACATCTGTAGCTTCCTCTACAGACTCACAGCAACCTTCCCATAGCCATGAGGCAGCCACAGGGGAGACACTGTGGTGTACTGTAAGGATAGGTCCGCGTAAGACGGGTAATAAGGAGTTGCACAAGGGTGATAATTAATTGTGAATGTTTTGGGAACGCATTGTTTGGGTTCTAATAAATCTTTATTTTGTTTTTGGAATTTCTGATGAGATCTCTCATTTTACTGTGCAGGAATGATGTGTGAGAGGGCTCACAGGTTGGCCCATGGACATGGCCAGATGCAGGTTCAGCTGGCTATTCAGATATGTGAAACTCGCAGCTATGAGACAGCTTTGTGCCTCCCTTGCAGGGTCACGTTGGCGACGCTGCCTCCTGCGTGGCTGCCCACCCGCATCCTGCTCCTCCTCCTGTGCCTCCACCTCCTCATGCGCCTCCTCCTCCTCCTCCTCCTCCTCTTCCACCACAGCCATTGCTGCCTCGTCCTCCAATGGCAGCGCCCTCATGATGGCCAGATTATGCAGCACACCAACACGAATATGGAGACACGCTCAGGTGAGTATTGCAGCAGACCCCAAGCAGTCCAGGCAACGGAATCTCTGCTTGAGAATCCCAATGATGTGCTCGATGATGGTACTGGTGGCATTATACCCGTGCTGTGCAGCAGTTCTAGGGTTGCGCAGAGGAGTCATGAGCCAAGTGCTCAGTGTGTAGCCCTTGTCACCAAGGAGCCAGCCGCAACATTGATTGGGACCAGTGAAGAGGTGTGGCACAGCGCTCTGGCGCAGTTTGACAGAATCGTGGCTGCCGCCAGGGAAACGGGCATTAACTGCAATAATCTTGTGGTTGTGGTCGCAAACCAGTTGAATATTGAGGGAGCAGAATCCCTTGCAGTTTAGGAACTGCTCGGGAGTGTATTGGGGTGCCCTGAGAGTGACATGGTGCAGTCAATGACCCCCTGGGCCCTGGGAAAGCCCGCAATGCGCAGGAATGCAGTTTACCACTCCAATGCTTGTCCCTGGTCATAGGGAAGGAGATGTAATCAGCCCTCCTCCTATACAGAGCGACTTGAGGTGTCTACTGTACATGGTCCATGTCTCTGAGCCATACAGAAGGGCGAGTATTACTACAGACCTGTAGTCCATGAGCTTGGTGGCAGATATGAGGGCCTGGTCTTTGAACACTCTTTTCCTCAGGCGGCTGAAGGCTGTACTGGCGCAGGTATTGAATCTCGTCGTCAATGTCTGCAGCATCCCCACCGACACCTGGGAGTCCCTGGCCAAAGACAGCACTAAGTGGAGGAAGTGGAAGGCGCTGAGTATTTCGAGTCTCATCGCCGAGAGCATGCAGAAATCAAGCGCAGGCAGCGGAAAGAGCATGCGGCAAACCAGTCCCACTCATTCTTTCCCTCAACGACTGTCTGTTTTAACTGTGACAGGGACTGTGTTTCTTGTATTGGACTGTTCAGTCACCTAAGAACTCATTTTTAGAGTGAAAGCAAGGCTCCCTCAATTCCGAGGGACTGCCTATGATAATGATGATTATATAAAGAGTATCTGTGACCTCCCGTATTGATGTACAGGCTGCAAAGTGCGAGATGCTGCAGATGTCTTCAATGGCAGCTTGGAAGGAACCAGTCGCTTAAAAGTTCAGGGCGATAGTAACCTTGGATGCCACGCTCAGGGCTGTCCTCACCCATGTTTGCGACTCCAAGTCTGCCTGCAGGAGAATGCAGAGCTCCGTCACTACATCCTTGCAGAATCACCGCACCATCCGAAAAAAACAACTCTTGGCACCGCCGAGCGATTGGATGGTTTTTATAGCGGAATGTCACTTCTGGCCTGGGACATTGGTGGTGTGCGCAGTGATGACGCATTTAGGAGTGCTGGCCAGCACCGCCGCGGAAGTGGGGGGGAAGCGGTGTGGTGATGCTTACTGCTGGGAAACCGCAGCAGGGCAATTGGGCGATCAGCAGCATTACACGAAAAGTCGGCAGCCAATTTCCGGTGGTAACAGGCCTTAACGAAAGGGGTAATTTCGGCCCCAGAATGTTTGTACATTTACCTTACCATTCAAGGACCAATACAACAAATCCCACACAACTGGATTACAATGATCTTTTCTTCTGCTTGTTCTTTAAAAAAAAATGTCCTTACCTTTCCCTTTCTATTTTCTCTCTCGCTCTTAATCTTTATTTCTTTCCCCCTTTTTATTTATCTTTCTGTATCTAACTTGACTAAATTAACCAGATTCCTTCGTCGTCATTCGCTTTGTTTCTTTCTCTATCCTCAAATTTCTTTGGTTAAGGAGATAGACCATTGGGCACAACGTTCATGAGGTCTTTGATGCGACGTTGACATCATTGCACCGTTATCAATTCGCATTACAGCAATTTGCAGCGCAAATATAGTACGATCTGAAAAGTGAGGAAAAAAGTCCAGTTCATGTCGCTTGCCAGCAATTTCTGGGCCATAGTCAAGACTAAATAAAAGTTGTGATTTCACTGCTCTTTAGGAATATACACATAGGAACATAGTACTGTAGCACAGGACCACAAAATACCATTGCAGTCCAACTGGTTCGTCCCAGATATTGCAACACCAAAGTCATATTGGGGACTACATTTTCGAGAAGGTTCTCCCTCTTGTCCACAGTAACTCTAGAAGAGGCTGTGAAAATCCAGAATAACAGTGTTTACACAACATAACTAAATTGAGTGTTTTTAAAAAAAGTTAATGCCCGGAATTTGTGGTCAGGATGACGGGGTATGGTAGCACAGTAGTTTTGTTACTCGGCCACTAGTAATCCAGGTCACTAGAGCCCTGAACTAATGATCCAGTGACATGAGTTCAAATCCCACCAAGGCAGTTTGGGAATTTAAACTCAATTAATTAAATAAAATCTAGAATAAAAAGCTAGTATCAGTAATGGTGATATCTGCCGTCCTTACCCGGTTTGGCCTATGTGTGACTCCAGACCCACAGCAATGTGGCTGACTCTTAACTGCCCAGTGAATGGCCTAACAAGTCACTTAATTGTAGTCAGGAAGGCGGATCACTAACACCTTCTCAAGGGCAATTACGGATGGGCAATAAATGCTGGCCTTGCCAGCGATGCCCACATCCTGTGAATGAATATATTAAAAAAAATGAACTAGCAGCGTTCGCTGTTATTCCGCCTTTGAAACTGATCGCAAATCCTGAAGTTGCGGTCAATCATTGACAGCTCCAACACAGGCTCGCTGTGCACTCTCCACAGAACCGGCAATCTGTGTAATCACCCAAATCAGGGAAACTGACTTTGTTAAATTCCCCACTAAAAGTTAGATCCAAAGGGATTAGGCGTAACTAGGGTTTTAACAGCGTATTGTCTACTAAACATAGAAACATAGAAAATAGGTGCAGGAGTAGGCCATTCGGTCCTTCGAGCCTGCACCACCATTCAATAAGATCATGGCTGATCATTCCCTCAGTACCCCTTTCCTGCTTTCTCTCCATACCCCTTGATCCCCTTAGCCGTAAGGGCCATATCTAACTCCCTTTTGAATATATTCAATGAACTGGCATCAACAACTCTCTGCGGCAGGGAATTCCACAGGTTAACAACTCTCTGTGAATGAAGAAGTTTCTCCTCATCTCAGTCCTAAATGGCCTAGCCCTTACCCTAAGTCTATGTCCCTTGGTTCTGGACTTCCCTAACATCGGGACCAATCTACCCGCATCTCCCGTCAGAATCATGTATGTTTCTATGAGATGTCCTCTCATCCTTCTAAACTCCAATGTATAAAGACCCAGTTGATCCAGTCTCTCCTCATTGTCAGTCCAGCCATCCTGGGAATCAGTCTGGTGAACCTTCGCTGCACCCACTCAATAGCAAGAACGTCCTTCCTCAGACTAGGAGACCAAAACTGAACACAATATTCCAGGTGAGGCCTCATCAAACCCTGTACAACTGCAGTAAGACCTCCCTGCTCCTATACTCAAATCCCCTAGCTATGAAGGCCAACATACCATTTGCCTTCTTCACTGCCTGCTGTACCTGTATGCCAATTTTCAGTGACTAATGAACCATGACACCCAGGTCTCGTTGCACCACGCCTTTTCCTAATCTGCCACCATTCAGATAATATTCTGTCTTCGCGTTTTTGCCCCCAAAGTGGATAACCTCACATTTATCCACATACTGCATCTGCCATGCATTTGCCCACTCACCGAACCTGTCCAAGTCACCCTGCAGCCTCTTAGCGTCCCTCTCACAGCTCACACCGCCAACCAGTTTAGTGTCATCTGCAAACTTGGAGATATTACACTCAATTCCTTCATCCAAATCATTGATGTATATTGTAAAGAGCTGGGGTCCCAGCACTGAGCCCTGCGGCACTCCACTAGTCACTGCCTGCCATTCTGAAAAGAACCCGTTTATCCCGACTGTCTGATTCCTGTCTGCCAACCAGTTCTCTATCCACATCAGAATATTGCCATGTGCTTTGATTTTGCACACCAATTTCTTGTGTGGGACCTTGTCAAAAGCCTTTTGAAAGTCCAAATACACCACATCCACTGGCTCTCCCTTGTCCACTCTACTAATTACATCCTCAAAAAATTCCAGAAGATTTGTCAAGCATGATTTCCCCTTCATAAATCCATGCTGACTTACACCAATCCTGTCACTGCTTTCCAAATGCGCTGATATTTCATCCTTAATAATTGATTGCAACATTTTCTGCACCACTGGTGTCAGGCTAACCGGTCTATAATTACCCGCTTTCTCTCTCCCTCCCTTTTAAAAAAGTGGTGTTACATTAGCTACCCTCCAGTCCATAGGAACTGATCCCAAGTCGATAGACTGTTGGAAAATGATCACCAATGCATCCACTATTTCGAGGGCCACTTCATTAAGTACTCTGGGATGCAGACTAGCAGGCCCCGGGGATTTATGGGTCTTCAATCCCATCAATTTCCCTAACACAATTTCCCGCCTAATAAGGATATCCTTCAGTTCCTCCTTCTCACTAGACCCTCGGTCCCCTAGGACTTCTGGAAGGTTATTTATGTCTTCCTTCTATGTTTCTATGTTTCTAAGACAGAACCAAAGTATTTGTTCAATTGGTCTGCCATTTCTTTGTTCCCCATTATAAATGCACCTGAATCCGACTGCAAGGGACCTACGTTTGTCTTCACTAATCTTTTTCTCTTCACAGATCTATAGAAGTTTTTGCAGTCAGATTTTATGTTCCCGGGAAGCTTCCTCTCGTACTCTATTTTCCCCCTCTTTATTACACTTTTTGTCGTCCTCTGAATTCTAAATTTCTCCCAGTCCTCAGGTTTACTGCTTTTTCTGGCCAATTTATATGCCTCTTCCTTGGATTTAACACTATCCCTAATTTCCCTTGTTAGCCACGGTTGAGCCACCTTCCCTGTTTTATTTTTTACTCCAGACAGAGATGTACAATTGCTGAAGTTCATCCATGTGATCTTCAAAGGTTTGCCATTGCCTATCCATCGTCAACCTTTTAAGTATCATTTGCCAGTCTATTCTAGCCAATTCACACCTCAAACCATCGAAGTTACCTTTCCTTAAGTTCAGGACCCTAGTTTCTGAATTAACTGTGTCACTCTCCATCCTAATAAAGAATTCTACCATATTATGGTCACTCTTCCCCAAGGGGTCTCGCACAACAAGATTGCTAATTAGTCCTTTTTCATTACGCATCACCCAGTCTAGGATGACCAGCTCCCTGGTTGGTTCCTCGACATATTGATCTAGAAAACCATCTCTAATACACTCCAGGAAATCCTCCTCCACCGTATTGCTACCAGTTTGGTTAGCCCAATCAATATGTAGATTAAAGTCACCCATGATAACTGCTGTACCTTTATTGCATGCATTCCTAATTTCTTGTTTGATGCTGTCCCCAACCTTACTACTACTGTTTGGTGGTCTGTACACAACTCCCAATCGCGTTTTCTGCCCCTTGGTATTCCGCAGCTCCACCAATACTGATTCCACATCATCCAAGCTAATGTCCTTCCTTACTATTGCATTAATTTCCACTTTAACCAGCAATGCCACCCCGCCTCCTTTTCCTTTCTGTCTATCCTTCCTGAATGTTGAATACCCCTGGATATTGAGTTCCCAGCCTTAGTCACCCTGGAGCCATGTCTCCGTGATGCCAATTACATCATACCCATTAACTGCTATCTGCGCAGTTAATTCGTTCACCTTATTCCGAATACTCCTCACATTGAGGCACAGAGCCTTCAGGCTTATCTTTTTAACACACTTTGCCCTTTTAGAATTTTGCTCTAATGTGACTCCTTTTGCTTTTTGCCTTGGGTTTCTCTGCCCTCCACTTTTACTTTTCTTCTTTCTATCTTTTGCTTCTGCCCTCATTCTACTTCCCTCTGTTTCCCTGTTTAGGTTCCCATCCCCCTGCCATATTAGTTTAACTCCTCCCCAGCAGCACTAGCAAACACTCCCCCTAGGACATTGGTTCCGGTCCTGCCCAGGTGCAGACCGTCCGGTTTGTACTGGTCCCACCTCCCCCAGAACCAGTTCCAATGTCCCAGGAATTTGAATCCCTCCCTTCTGCACCACTCCTCAAGCCATGTATTCATCTGAGCTATCCTGCTAATCCTACTCTGACTAGCACGTGGCACTGGTAGCAATCCTGAGATTACTACTTTTGAGGCCCTACTTTTTAATTTAGCATCTAGCTCCCTAAATTCGTCTTGTAGGACCTCATCCCGTTTTTTACCTATATCGTTGGTACCTATATGCACGACAACTGGCTGTTCACCCTCCTTCTCAGAATGCCCTGCACCCGCTCCGAGACATCCTTGACCTTTGCAGCAGGGAGGCAACATACCATCCTGGAGTCTCGGATGCTGCCGCAGAAACGTCTATCTATTCCCCTTACAATTGAATCCCCTATCACTATAGCTCTCCCACTCTTTTTCCTGCTCTCCTGTGCAGCAGGGGCACCCATGGTGCCATGAACTTGGCTGCTGCTGCCCTCCCCTGGTGAGTCATCCCCCCCAACAGTACCCAAAGCGGTGTATCTGTTTTGCAGGGGGATGACCGCAGGGAACCCCTGCACTATCTTCCTTGCACTGCTCTTCCTGTTAGTCATCCATTCCCTATCTGGCTGTGTACCCTTTACCTGTGGGAAGACCAACACACTAAACGTGTTATTCACGTTATTCTCAGCATCATGGATGCTCCAGAGTTCATCCACCCGCAGCTCCAGTGCCGCAATGCAGTCCGTCAGGAGCTGCAGGTGGATGCACTTCCCACACACGTAGTCGTCAGGGATACCGGAAGCGTCCCTGACTTCCCACAGAGTACAGGAGGATCATAACACGTGTCCGAGCGGTCCTGCCATGACTTCACCCCCAGATTAACTTAAATTGGTAACAACAATGCTAAAGGATACTTACTGATATAGAAAAGAAAAAGAAAAACAAATGTTAAGGGCCTGAAAAACTCATTTTAATTTTGTGCATTGTGAAATTTGTCCATTTTAATAAAAATTAACATTTTTAAGAAACTTAAATTTTTTTTTTTAAAGTTTGTTCCTCTTTATTTTAGGTTTTCCTTTTTCCCCATGTGACATTTAAGTGTTAAGAGTATATTATCCTTTAGGTAAACAAATAGGCCTAAGAAATTAAATAGCCTAAATAGATCTAAGTGGCCAAAATAAACTAAGTGCAGGAAATTAACATTAAGCAGATCTAATTTGCATTAAGTAAGTAGCTGCTCTACATAAATAATCAGCAATGAATTACTAATTAATTTCAAATCAAACTAATCCATCAGCTAATTAATACTAGACCGTAAGTGATTCTATTAGTTCTAGAAATAAGTTACTGCCAATTAATAAATAAATAAAGATTAGACGTGGCAGTGCAGGCTGTGTGTCGTGACTGATATGTGAGAGTTTGTGGACAGTGAGACTGTCCCGGATTGCCACATCTGACCAAAGTAATAGATTGGAAAAATGCTAATTTTGAGAGGATGACAATGGAACTAGGGAAGGTAAAGTGGAAAAAAATGATAGAGATAGAACAGTAGTGGGAAATATTTATAACAGTGATCAATAGAGTTCAGGAGAAATATATTCGACTAAAAAACAAAAACAAACTAGCCAATAATGAAGCACCATGGATGAATAAAGACACAACAGTAAAAGTGAAACTAAAGAAAAAGGCACACACTAAGTACACAGCCAATAAAGGAGAGGATGACAAAAGGGAATAGGAAGAGGTTAGGAAAAGAAGCCAAAACAACTAGGAAAGCAAAAGGGAACTACAAAATTAAATTAGCGAGGAATATAAAGTATTCTATAGATACATGAACAACAAAAGAAAAATCAGGATAGGAATAGGGCCACTAAGGGGTGCACAAGATAAACTCACAGGTAATGACAACAAAATGGCAGAAATATTGAAGTTACTTTTTGCCTCAGTATTTACCAGGGAAATTAACAAGGTGGGAATGACATTAGAAGAAGATATCAAAAAAGATATAAAGGCATTTAAGATAGAAAGGGAGAAGATAATTGATAAACTAAACAAACTTAGAGAGGTTAAAACTCCTGGTCACATCCACGCATATTAAAAGTAGTCCGGGAAGAGATAGCAGAGGCACTATTACAAAAATATACGCTGTTTCTTTTGAGCAGGCTGCTCTTTTTGGCCTAAGTTGAAAAAAAACAGTTTCCCCAATCAACTGAGTGTAACTCAGTTACGATTTTTTTAGGTCAGTTTTTTTTTCAGCCAAAGGGAGCATAACCAGGCACCTATGCCAATTGTGGCCATTTAGGGAAGTTTGGCCAGCTGAGAGTTATTCCAGTTGTGCTTAGGCCATCGGCGCAGCAGATGCCCAGACACAGTGAAAGAATTGAAAAACACAGAGCAGCAACTTACCTCCAACCCCACCTGAAAGCTGTTCAGTCCCATTCTTGGTCCCCGGTTTACACACACAGTCCAGTCCCATTCGAGAGAGAGAGGGAGAGCGAGAGACCTGTGTGTGTGTGTGTCCAGGGAACGAGAATGGGGACAGAAAATGGGACCGGACCGGAAAGCCCTTCGGGTGGGGTTGGAGGTAAGTTGCTGCTGCTATGTGTTTTTCAATTCTTTTGATATGTTGGGAGCTGGCTGTATACTTCACTATGCAGCCTCAGCTCGCATTGTGTCCCTGGTTACCATGGCAGCCCGATCTTTTTGGCGCAGATCAAGGCTCCACCCCAAAACTAAAGGTCGGGTTACGCCACGCCAAAATGAAGACATCCAACGGGGAAACTTACAATATTTTTTTTTGCGTACTTAGGCCCCAAAAAATCGGGCGTAACTCTTCAAGTACGCCAAAAAAAATGCTATAGGGGAAATTGAGCCCTATAGACCAGTTAGCTTAATGTTAGTGGTTGGAAAGATAATGGAATCTTTACTCAAAGATGTAATAGAAAAACATCTAGAAGGTGAAAGTATAATAAAGAGCAGTCAGCACGGATTTCAAAGCGGTCATGCTCGACAAACCCGACTGAATTCTTTGAAGAAGTGACAGAAAGAGTAGGGTAATGCAGTAGACACAATGGCCTAGAAATCCCGGTCGGCTGTTTCCCACAGGCAATTGACCAAAAAAGGGAAAAAAGATGCGCACTTACTTGAACCTGCTGCAGCCACCAGTCCCGAGGCCTTCACTCACTGCGCGTTGGAGCACATGCACGTCTGGATGTCCGCAGAACTGGAGCGCAGTCACATGGCTCTGGGCAGCCAATCCAGGTAAAGTATTTTCTCATTCATAATAATGGGAACTCCATAAGTTGAAGTTCCCATTATTATGATTGAGAGACACCCACAAACACAAAAAAAAGTAGAAAAAATACACCACATATTTAACATTCATTTAAATTAAAGTTATTTATGTCTTATAAAAAAAAAATTATGGTTTAAAATAAACTTACTGTAGTGGGCAGGGTTTTTAACAATAAAATGTGTTTTTAAAATTTTATTTTTATGTTTTGTGTTTTAAAACTCTTGCACCTGTAAAAGTAGGCTACTCACACTTTTAAAGAGTCAGTTGTGTGTGTGTGAGAGAAGGAGTGCTGTGTGAAAGCACTGGAAAAATCGGAGCTGCAGCAGTACAAAATATACCGCGGTGCAAGAATTTCTTACAGGAAGAAGTGGACGCACTAGTTACTGTGATTGAGAACAGATCGCAGGAGCTGGACACCAGCAGAGATCACATAAAAGTTCCACCCAAAGAAATGAAGAAACGCTGGAACCAAGTTGCAGAACTGACTGCAAAAGCTTCTGTAGATATGTGAAGAGAAAAAGATTAGTGAAGACTAATGTAGGTCCCTTGCAGTCAGAATCAGGTGAGTTCATAATGGGGAACAGGGAAATGACAGACCAATTGAACAAATACTTTGGTTCTGTCTTCACTAAGGAAGACACGAATAACTTCCCGAAAATACTAGGGGACCGAGGGTCTAGCGAGAAGGAGGAACTGAGGGAAATCTTAATTAGTCAGGAAATGGTGCGAGGGAAATTGATGGGATTGAAGGCCGATAAATCCCCAGGACCTGATAGTCTACATCCCAGAGTACTTAAGGAAGTGGTCCTAGAAATAGTAGATGCATTGGTAGTCATTTTCCAACATTCCATGGACTCTGGATCAGTCCCTATGGATTGGAGGGTAGCTAATGTAACCCCACTTTTTAAAAGAGAGAGAAAACAGGGAATTATAGACCGGTTAGCCTGACATCGGTAGTGGGGAGAATGCTGGAATTAATTATTTAAGAAGAAATAGCAGCGCATTGGGAAAGCAGTGACAGGATCGGTCCAAGTCACTATGGATTTATGAAAGGGAAATCATGCTCGACAAATCTTCTAGAATTTTTTGAGGACGTAGCTAGTAGAGTGGATAAGGGAGAACCAGTGAATGTGGTGTATTTGGACTTTCAAAAGTCTTTTGACAAGGTTCCACACAAGAGATTAGTGTGCAAAATTAAGGCACATGGTATTGGGGGTAATGTATTGACGTGGATAGAGAACTGGTTGGCAGACAGGAAGCAAAGAGTGGGAATAAATGGGTCCTTTTCAGAATGGCAGGCAGTGACTAGTGGGGTACCGCAAGGTTCAGTGCTGGGACCCCAGCTATTTACAATATATATTAATGATTTAGATGAAGGAATTGAATGTAATATCTCCAAGTTTGCAGATGACACCTAACTGGGTGGCAGTGTGAGCTGTGAGGAGGATGCTAAGAGGCTGCAGGGTGACTTGGACAGGTTAGATGAGTGAGAAAATGCATGGCAGATGCAATATAATGTGATGTGAGGTTATCCACTTTGGTGGCAAAAACAAGGCGGCAGATTATTATCTGAATGGTGACAGATTAGTAAAAGGGGAGGTGCAACGAGTCATGGGTGTCATGGTACATCAGTCATTGAAAGTAGGCATGCAGGTACAGCAGGCAGTAAAGAAAGCAAATGGCATGTTGGCCTTCATAGCAAGAGGATTTGAGTATAGGAGCAAGGAGGTCTTACTGCAGTTGTACAGGGCCTTGGTGAGACCACACCTTGAGTACTGTGTGCAGTTTTGGTCTCCTAATTTGAGGAAGGACATTCTTGCTATTGAGGGAGTGCAGCGAAGGTTCACCAGTCTGATTTCTGGAATGGCAGGACTGATATATGAAGAAAGACTGGATCGACTAGGCTTATATTCACTGGAATTTAGATGAATGAGAGGGGATCTCATAGAAACATATAAAATTCTGACGAGATTGGATAGGTTAGATGCAGGAAGAACATTCCCAATGTTGGGGAAGTCCAAAACCAGGGGTCACAGTCTAAGGATAAAGGGTAAGCCATCTAGGACCGAGATGAGGAGAAATCTTTTCACCCAGAGAATTGTGAACCTATGGAATTCTCTACCACAGAAAGTTGTTGAGTCCAGTCCGTTGGATATATTCAAAAGGGAGTTAGAATAAGCCCTTACGGCTAAAGGATCAGGGGGTAAGGAGAGAAGGCAGGAGTGGGGCACTGAAGTTGCATGATCAGCCATGATCATATTGAATGGTGGTGCAGGCTCAAAGGGCCAAATGGCCTGCTCCTGCACCTATTTTCTATGTAAGATTACTGCGCAATGGTGACCACCATGAGATCTGGAGGCCAGTGTAAAAAGAAGTGGCAGGACCTTGGTCAAGTAGTTCGTGTAAGTAATATTTTAATTTACTCAATGCAATTGTAATTGTAAATCTGACCAGCTGTATATGTCCCACCCAGCAGAAAAACGTTATGTTTTCATCTTTGCAGAGGAAAGTGGCACACAACAAACGAGAAAGAACCCGAACAGATAGAGGCCCGGCAAACCTGCAGCCACTGACACCTTTGGAAGAGAGGGTCGCTGCTTTGATGGGTTCTGCCTGGAGAAAAGCAATCACCACTGCACAAACTGGGCCCACACTCGAGGGAGAGGGTAAGTCCTGCAAATTCCAGAGTCTGGCTTTGCTGAATGTTAAGTACTGCGTGGGCTAGCTATGCTTCGGTTCCTGGGGATGTCTCCGTCAGCTACGCTTCGGTTGATGCAATGTGCTATCATTCATTGTGGTCCTTCAAATCAGCCTGCTGCCTGCGCTGTGTGAGCCTACTCATGCCACCCACCCTGCCCCCTCCTCTGCTGCTAACCATTTGTCTGTGTTCTGTTATATTTTGCAGAACTTGAGGCCGACCTGGACGATGTAGAAGGAAATTCAGACGAGGACCAGGCTGAACAAGATAACATCTTCAAATCCAACCTTCCAGACCAAGAACATGGGGGTGAAGGGGAGGGGGGAGGGGGGAGGGGATGGAGCAGGATGAA
The DNA here is from genome assembly GCF_044704955.1 of Pristiophorus japonicus. Classification (NCBI taxonomy): domain Eukaryota; kingdom Metazoa; phylum Chordata; class Chondrichthyes; family Pristiophoridae; genus Pristiophorus; species Pristiophorus japonicus. Next base: position 72,551,447 of record NC_091983.1, on the reverse strand, counting down.
GCCCCCACTGTTTTATTGACTTTGGAGGAGGTGCTGCTCATTGCGTTGACAGCCCCTTCCGTGACTAGTGGTTTGAGTGCTGGTGAGACATTTCATGGTTTCTGAATGTCTGAGACTGCGGGTCCCAGTGGTGTGGTGCAGCGAGGTACACCCAGGACCCCACCGTCCCAGGCTGCAGTTCCAGTGTTGGGGCGTGAGCCCACACCCATGGGGAGGAGGGGAAGGAGAGTTCGACCGCACTCTCTTGAGGTGTAGGATCTAACAGATGTTGTTCAGATGATGTCATTGAGTGTGGAGAGCATTGACCTTACCCGATCACTCCTGGACACCATCAGTGGAGTGAGTGATGAGGTAGTAGGACTGTCGGAGAAGTAACAGCAACGACACGACAAATGGGAACGATGTCTGGAAGCATCAGTGAGGGTATAGTGACCATGAGAGAGGGAATGTCAGAGGTAGCTAAAGCGCTGTCAGTGACATCAGGGAGGGAATGTCAGAGATAATGCAAACACTGTCACTGACCATGAGGGGAGGGAATGTTGCAGGTAGTAAAGACAGTTTTGCTCAACATGAGGGAGGAAATGTTGCAGGTAGTTGACACTGTTAGGACGCACGAGGGACTACATGTAGGAGTTAGTTGCTGCAATAAGGGAACACGCCCAGACCCCGCGCCCATTGACAGAATCAACTGCCACTCCCACTCCAATTCCCATACAAGCCTCTGAAGAGCCCAAAGCCGGGCCCACTAACTTGCCGCCTGCCACCGCCGCCCCCCCCACCCCCCCCCCCACCCTCACCTCCCCAAATAGGTGCGCAATACCCGAGATCTTAGAAAGAATAAGCTTGGTACCGGGGTGGAGTGGCCATGACCAAGTGCAGCGGGTGGCCTTCGAATAAGGTGGAGGAGAGATGGGTGCAACCTTTCTTTGCTACTGCTGTTGTTACATCCCCAGCATTGAAACACTGACCACCTGATCAGCTCCACTGGGCAGGCCAGATTGTCCACATGCCAGACACGAGATTCCCAAAGCAAGCGCTCTAATCGGAACTCCTTCATGGCAAACAAGCCAAAGGTGGACAGAGGAAACATTACAAGGACACCCTCAAAGTCTCCCTGATAAAGTGCAATATCCCTACCGACACCTGGGAGTCCCTGGCCAAAGACCGCCCTAATTGGAGGAAGTGCATCCGGGAGGGCGCTGAGTGCCTCAAGTCTCATCGCCGAGTGCATGTAGAAAACAAGCACAGGCAGCGGAAAGAACGTGCAGCAAACTTGTCCCACCTTCTCTTCCCCTCAACGACTGTCTGTCCCACCTGTGGCAGGGACTGTGGTTCTCGTATTGAACTGTTCAGCCATCTAAGGACTCATTCTAAGAGTGGAAGCAAGTCTTCCTCGATTCCGAGGGACTGCCTATGATGATGATTGTTGTTACTGTTGTAACTATTCTCAAATTAAAATTTTTTTGTAAGTTACGTAAATTTACAAGTTTATAAAAGTTTGTAAATGATCTTAAAAGTTTTTAAGTGATCTTAAAGAGTGATCTTAAAGTAAAGTTTAATACAAGAATAATTTTATTAACGTTAATCACAAAAGAACTGTTTGTTAAATGTTTGAATAAAATATATTTTACATTAAAACTGAATCATTTTCATTATTTGTCCATTCTTAATAAAGCTTTTGGAACTCAAAACGAATCATTTCCATTATTTGTTCGATTATTAAAACAACTTCTGAAGTAAACAAGAATAATTTCCATCATTTGTTCCATTAACACAACACAACATTACGGAACAGCTCCAAACAGTAAACATGGTCCATGTGGAATAGTTGTCGCTGAGCTCTCAGGCAACAGTAAAGCGCTCACAGATGAGCTGCTGGTGCAAGGCTCGAGCAATCGGTATAGGGGCACGATGGCCCACACTCCTCCGCCGTCGTGCTCCGGCACTTGCATGGCTTCCTGTCCTCGTCATCCTCCTCCTGCCCGTTATCTGCATCTTCCGTATCATTATCATCAGCCACTCTTACCGCATGTGGGTCTTCCACTACCAGGTGCTGCTGCCTCATGATGGCCAAGTTATGCAGCATGCAGCACACAACAGTGAACTGACCGACAATCTCAGGGTAATACAGCAAATAGCCTCCGGAATGGTCCAGGCATCGGAAACGCTGTTTCAAGATGCCAATAGTCCTCTCTATAATGCTGCATATTGCAATGTGCAACATGTTGTATTCAGGGTCAGCTTCTGTCTGGGTTATGCGTAGGGGCGTCATGAGCCAGGTGGCCAGGCCATACCCTTTGTCTCCCAGTAGCCAGCTCTGCTCTTCTGCTGAAACATGTCAGATATAATGCTGTCACAAAGTATGAACGCATCATGAGTGCTCCCAGGGTATCTTGCATCGACTGACATGATATGATGTATGTCGTCAGACACAAGCTGTACATTAATGGAGTGGAAGCCTTTTCTGCTCCTGTACATCTCGGAATCCTCCAAAGGTGCTCGCAAGGTGATATGGGTACAATCAATGCAGCCCTGTACCTTTGGGAAGCCAGCAATCCTGGAGAAGCCCACAGCCCTGTCATGGATTGCTTGGGCGGTCATGGGGAACTTTATGAAGTCATTCCTCCGTGCGTACAGTGCAGCTGTCACCTGGCGAATGCAGACATGTGTTGCATGTTGAGAGATGGCACACACATCCCCAGTTGTAGCATGAAATGAGCCGGAGGCATAGAATGAAAGTGCAGCTGTAACCTTCACTTCAACTGACAAAGCAGTCCTCCTGATGCTTCTAGGTTGCAGGTCTGCTTTGAACAACTCACAGATCTTAGTTATAACTTCTTTGCGGAAACGCAGCCTTCTGACACAGTCTGCATCACTCAGGTGCAGATATAGCCTGTCTCGCTATACCCGAGATGGGCAAGGCCTCCTGCCCAGCACCCTATGGGCTCTGATGTTCCTGATGCGATGACGTTGAATCAATTGTCTCCTATGTAGCACCATAATGCAGAAGGCTCGCACAAGGTATGGCATTGTCAGTATTGCCCCCATACTTAAATTTTACCTTTGAAAGAAGCTCAAAACAGCAGGAAAGCAGGCAGGACAGTTCACAGTTCTCTCTCCCCAAAGTCTGTATGGATAGACCACACCCAAGGTCTTGTGACTTCTCCTCTCTTTCCCCCCCCCCCCCCCCTTAACTAGTTGCAGTCTCGTGATTTCTCCTCTTCTCTCTCCCCCACCCCCTTCTCATTGCAGTCTTCAGAAGCCTTCCGATCGGCACCTCGCTCTCTCTCTCTCTCTCTCCTCCTTCCCCCCCACCCCGGGCTTGTTTTCCAGCCGAGCCCGTGTCCGGGAGCGGGGCTGATTCCGCCAGCCCTGCTTCAAGATATTCAGTGGTCTGGCAATTACTGCTCAGCAGGTTTATTTGTCACAGCATTCCACTGCACATAGCAATAGCCGAGGGGACTTAATGCACCTGAGGGACATAATCCACGGTTAGACTAGAAACAGCTGGCAATCAGTAGGAGCTCTGGGACATAGCCTTCCACTTGGCAACAATTTCAACAACTCATGAGTGACAGTTCATGCCGCACTACTGACTTGTGTTCAAACAAGATGATTTATGTGATATTTAAATATTGAATATTACTCGACAAGTAATGGAATAAGGGATTTATCTTCAAATAAGTATAAATAAGTCTGCCTGTTTGACGCCTTATCCGTAAATGAGTTAGCTGATCAAGGATAGAGATGGGTACTACAGTTGGCCACAATTTTACATTATAATTACATAGACTGCAAAAAAAAATTAAACGATGACTAAAGCCAAGAATCATACAAATACGTTAATTGCGTTAGGGCTGAGAAATCTCTAAAAACAGGCCATAGAAAAGTAGCCCTTACTGCAAAGTGCCAAACATTCCAGTCAGAGGATAGACACTGTTTTAACTGTTGTGTTCCATTCCACCACTGCCTCAAACTGATGACCTTGCAATTCTACTATTGTCTATATCTACTTGCTGTCCATTATTCCAGAACTGACAGCGTATACAAGACAACTAGCTTCAGCACTGTTGAGATTTAATGCCCTTTTCTAATTAGTTTAGCAGTGACCCGTGAAATTTGGTCTGTTCCCTTAACAATAGCACACATCAGCATCAGCAAAATATTCCTGCTGAGAGGCATGAACCTCAGAATTAATTACTTTTTTCTTGTTTGTTGTAAAAAAGAACCTTGAGCCCACTTTGCAAATAAACTAGAGGTTAGTCAAACAGTTACATGTTGAGAATGCATCTCACGCAACACGGAAATGTCCTGCTCAGACTATGAATATGAGAGATAAAGATTACTGACAAGTTTTTGGGAAATCTTTTTTTGTTAAGGAAGGGAGGAAAAGACAGAGAGCCTGTGTAATTTTGTCATGATATCATGTACAAGTGATGTAGTTACATTTTATCACAAATTCCCTTCCAGCAATTGAGCTAGTTCCTGCAAACCTTGGAGGATTAGTACGATGATGGAAGGCCCAAAAGGCAGGTGTTGTGGATATCTAATCCCGGGAGAATTTCCGACATGCTAGACAATTGTGCAGTGAGGTGACGGCATTGCGCAGTGGCTGCAGAAACTGTATGCTAAAGTTAATCAGTCTGTAGAGCCGAGTGGGCCTCATTCATAATGACATCGATCGATAGTTGTCAGATGACTACCTGATATTAATTTTCAAGTAGACTATCAAAATCTTATTCAAATGGCTATAGGATTAAAAGGAAGACTGCCTGGAGGGGAGAGGATTTAGTAAATATTAAGCGTGTTTTTCAGCTTGTTGCTGGTGACAATGTAAAATTGTGGCCAACTGTAGTACCCATCTCTATCCCTGATCAGCGAACTCATTTATGGATAAGGCCTCAAAATAAAACCGCTTCAAAATATTTATTAAAATATCACTGCCAAGTCATTTCTCCTCCCATGGGATTGAGGACATTTTTGACTGTATGTGAAGATTGACTGAATGAGGAAGAATGATTATTCTTTGTGGTATATTGACTCCTTTGGTAAAAAGTCTTAATATATATTCCAGATTTCTCCCTTCATACAGCAGATACGATGTCCAACATCCCCCCACATATACAGGACACCATTGTAACATTCTCAGATAGTTGCTGAAAAATGCTTGCGTGGCCTTCTTTTCAAAACTATTGAACCCTCAAATTCAGTTTCCATCCTGCCACAGTACTGAGATTGCAGCGGTCAAAATCACAAATTACACCCTGTGTGATTGTGGATCACTTCTTTCATCATCCTTGATCCCTCCGCTGTTTTTGACATAGTTGAGCAGTCCATCCTCCTTAGAGTCTGCCTCCATGGTCCTTATCTTATTTCCACTCATACCTGTTGCATCACAGACATTACATCTTCTTAAATGGCTTCTCCTCCTATGCCTGCTAGATCACCTCCTGCATACCACATGGCTCTATCCTTTGCTACAAGCTCCAATCAGCCATCAAGTTCTGGAGAAATGACATATCCCTTAGCGAAATCTCAGCCCATCCTCTGGCTCCCACCTGTACCTACATGGCTCTGGACTTGACTATCAAACTGTCCAGCTCTCATCTCAGGCCAAGTCCCACTCGCCCATCTCCTTGGTGACAGGCATTAACTTGAGTCGGAGAGGCGGGAGTCGGAGCAGCAGCGGCCTATAAAAGGCCCAGCAGTTCGGGGACCAGTGTGGTGAGTCGGGAGAGGCGGGAGTCGGAGCAGCAGCGGCCTATAAAAGGCCCAGCAGTTCGGGGACCAGCGTGGAGAGTCGGAGAGGCGGGAGTGCATTAGAGAGGCAGCGGCCTATAAAAGGCCCAGCAGTTCGGGGGTCAGTGAGGCGGGAATCGGAGCGGCAGTGGTCTATAAAAGGCCCAGCAGTTCGGGGATTCGTGAGGTGCGTCAGTGAGACCAGCCGGTGCAGCTGCAGCAGGGAGGCAAAAAAGAAGTAGAAATCGAAAGGTGATGCCACAGCCAAGGGGGTAAGTGATTGGCTGGAGATTGGCAAGTAGTTTTTCTTTTTATTTTCTTTATCAGTAAGAAACCTTGAGCATTATTGCTGCCAAATTAAGTTTATCTAAGGGTTAAGTCATGGCAGGAGAGCTCGGACACGTGTTATATGCTCCTCCTGAACTATGTGGGAAGTCAGGGACGCTTCCGGTGTCCCTGACGACTAAGTGTGCAGGAAGTGTATCCGCCTCCAGCTCCTGACGGACCGCATTGCGGCACTGGAGCTGCGGATAGATGAACTCTGGAGCATGCACGATGCTGTGAATGACGTGAATAGCACGTTTAGCGAGTTGGTCTTACCGCAGGAAAAGGGTACACAGTCAGATAGGGAATAGAAGACCAATAGGAAGAGTAGTGCAAGGAAGGTAGTGCAGGGGTCCCCTGCGGTCATCCCCCTGCAAAACAGATACAGTGCTTTGGGTACTGTTGAGGGGGATGACTTATCAGGGGAGAGCAGCAGCAGCCAAGTCCATAGCACCGTGGGTGGCTCTGCTGCACAGGAGGACAGGAAAAAGAGTGGGAGAGCGATAGTGATAGGGGATTCAATTCAATTGTAAGGGGAATAGATAGACGTTTCTGCGGCCGCAACCGAGACTCCAGGATGGTGTGTTGCCTGCCCTGGTGCAAGGATCAAGGATGTCTCGGAGCGGATGCAGGACATTCTAAAAAGGAAGGGTGAATAGCCAGTTGCCGTGGTACATATAGGTTCCAACAATATAGGTAAAAAACGGGATGAGGTCCTACGAGACGAATTTAGGGAGCTAGGAGTTAAATTAAAAAGTAGGACCTCAAAAGTAGTAATCTCAGGATTGCTACCAGTGCCACATGCTAGTCAGTAGGAATCGCAGGATAGCTCAGATGAATACGTGGCTTGAGCAGTGGTGCAGCAGGGAGGGATTCAAATTCCTGGGGCATTGGAACCAGTTCTGGGGGAAGTGGGACCAGTACAAACCGGACGGTCTGCACCTGGGCAGGACCGGAACCAATGTCCCAGGGGGAGCTTTTGCGAGTGCTCTTTGGGAGGAGTTAAACTAATATGGCAGGGGGATGGGAACCAATGCAGGGAGACAGAGGGAAATAAAATGGAAACAAAAGCAAAAGATAGAAAGGAGAATAGTAAATGTGGAAGGCTGGGAAAACGCAAGGCAAAAAACAAAAAAGGCCACTCTACGGCAAAATTCTAAAGGGTCAAAGCCAAGCCTTGTTATAAAGACAAGCCTGAAGGCTCTGTGCCTCAATGCGAGGAATATTCGGAATAAAGTGGACAAATTAACTGTGCAGATAGCAGTTAACGGATTTGATGTAATTGGCATCATGGAGACATGGCTCCAGGGTGATCAAGGCTGTGAACTCAACATCCAAGAGTATTCAGCATTTAGGAAGGATAGACAGAAAGGAAAAGAGGCGGGGTGGCGTTGCTGGTTAAAGAGGAAATTAATGCAATTGTAAGGAAAGACATTAGCTTGGATGATATGGAATCGATATGGGTGGAGCTACGGAATACCAAAAGGCAGAAAACGTTAGTGGGAGTTGTGTACAGGCCACCAAATAGTAGTAGAGAGGTTGGGGACAGAATCAAACAAGAAATAAGGGATGTGTGCAAGAAAAGGTACAGCAGTTATCATGGGTAACTTTAATCTACATATTGATTGGGCTAACCAAACTGGTAGCAATGCGGTGGAAGAGGATTTCCTGGAGTGTATTAGGGATGGTATTCTAGACTAATATATCGAGGAACCAACTAGAGAGCTGGCCATCCTAGACTGGGTGATGTGTAATGAGAAGGGACTAATTAGCAATCTTGTTGTGCGAGGCCCCTTGGGGAAGAGTGACCATAATATGGTAGAATTCTTAATTAAGATGGAGAGTGACAAAGTTAATTCAGAAACTAGGGTCCTGAAACTTAAGGAAAGGTAACTTTGATGGTATGAGGTGCGAATTGGCTAGATTAGACTGGCAAATGATACTTAAAGGGTTGACGGTGGATAAGCAATGGCAAACCTTTAAAGATCATATGGATGAACTTCAACAATTGTACATCCCTGGAGTAAAAAGAAAACGGGGAAGGTGGCTCAACCGTGGCTAACAAGGAAAATTAAGGATAGTGTTAAATCCAAGGAAGAGGCAGTGGTGCAGCAGGAAGGGATTCAAATTCCTGGGGCATTGGAACCGGTTCTGGGGGAGGTGGGACCAGTACAAACCGGACGGTCTGCACCTGGGCAGGACCGGAACCAATGTCCTAGGGGGAGTGTTTGCTAATGCTGTTGGGGAGGAGTTAAACTAATATGGCAGAGGGATGGGAACCAATGCAGGGAGACAGAGGGAAACAAAATGGAGACAGAAGTAAAAGACAGAAAGGAGATGAGTAAAAGTAAGGGCAGAGAAACCCAAGGCAAAAAACAAAAAGGGCCACTGTACAGCAAAATTCGAAAGGGTCAAAGTGTAATAAAAAGGCAAGCATGAAAGCTCGGTGCCTCAATGCAAGGAGTATTCGGAACCCAGGAGAGGGCTCCGAGGTAGTTAGAGTGGATGAGAGCTCAGATTAACAGGACCCCAAGAAAGAATGCAAAAGGCAGGAGGCAACAGAGCAGAGTAGCACTGGGGTAAGTGGAAACCACAAGGTGATAGGAAGGGACAATATGTATGAATATAAAGGGGCTGCAGGAGGGGTCAAAACTAAAAATCATGGTTTAAAAACTAGTATTAAAACACTCTACCTAAATGCACGCAGCATTTGAAATAAAGTAAATGAGTTTACGGCACAAATCATTACAAATGGGTATGATTTTGTGGTCATTACAGAAACGTGGTTCCAGGGTGGCCAAGACTGGGAATTAAACATAGAGGGGTATCTGACAATTCAGAAAGATAGACAAGAAGGGAAAAGAGGTGGGGTAGCTCTGTTAATAAAGGATGATATCAGGGCAGTTGTGAGAGATGATATTGGCTTTAATGAACAAAATGTTGAATCATTGTGGGTGGAGATTAGAGTTAGTAAGGGGAAAAAGTCACTGGTGGGCGTAGTTTATAGGCCCCCAAATAATAACTTCACGGTGGGGCGGGCAATAATCAAGGGAATAATGGAGGCATGTGAAAAAGGAAAGGCAGTAATCATGGGGGATTTTAACCTACATATCGATTGGTCAAATCAAATCGCACGGGGTAGCCTCGAGGAGGAATTCATAGAATGCATACGGGATTGTTTCTTAGAACAGTATGTTACAGAACCTACAAGGGAGCAAGCTCCTTTGGTCCTGTGTAATGAGACAGGAATAATAAACGATCTCCCAGTAAAAGATCCTCTCAGAATGAGTGATCACTGCATGGTTGAATTTGTAATACAGATTGAGGGTGAGGAAGTAGTGTCTCACAACGAGCTTAATATGCTTAAACAAAGGGGACTACAGTGGGATGAGGGCAGAGTTGGCTAAAGTCGACTTTAAACACAGACTAAATGGTGGCACAATTGAGGAACAGTGGAGGACTTTTAAGGAGCTCTTTCATCGTGCTCAACAAAAATATATTCCAGTGAAAAAGAAGGGCAGTAAGAGAAGGGATAACCAGCCGTGGATAACCAAGGAAATAAAGGAGAGTATCAAATTAAAAACCAATGCGTATAAGGTGGCCAAGGTTAGTGGGAAACTAGAAAATTGGGAAAATTTTAAACGACAGCAAAGAATGACTAAGAAAGCAATAAAGAAAGGAAAGATAGATTACGAAAGTAAACTTGCGCAAAACATAAAAACAGATAGTAAAAGCTTTTACAGATATATAAAACGGAAAAGAGTGACTAAAGTAAATGTTGGCCCCTTAGAAGATGAGAAGAGGGATTTAATAATGGGAAATGTGGAAATTGCTGAGACCTTAAACAATTATTTTGCTTCGGTCTTCACAGTGGAAGACACAAAAACCATCCCAAAAATTGCTGGTCTCTGGAATGTGGGAAGGGAGGACCTTAAGATAATCACTGTCACTAGGGGGGCAGTGCTGGACAGGCTAATGGGACTCAAGGTAGACAAGTCCCCTTGTCCTGATGAAATGCATCCCAGGGTATTAAAAGAGATGGCGGAAGTTATAGCAGATGCATTCATTATAATCTACCAAAATTCTCTGGACTCTGGGGAGGTACCAGCGGATTGGAAAGCAGCTAATGTAACGCCTCTGTTTAAAAAAGGGGGCAGTCAAAAGGCAGGTAACTATAGGCCGGTTAGTGTAGTGGGGAAAATGCTTAAAGCTATCATTAAGGAAGAAATAGCGGGACATCTAGATAGGAATAGTGCAATCAAGCAGACGCAACATGGATTCATGAAGGGGAAATCATGTTTAACTAATTTACTGGAATTCTTTGAGGATATAATGAGCATGGTGGATAGAGGTGTACCGATGGATGTGGTGTATTTAGATTTCCAAAAGGCATTCGATAAGGTGCCACACAAAAGGTTACTGCAGAAGATAAAGGTACGCGGAGTCAGAGGAAATGTATTAGCATGGATAGAGAATTGGCTGGCTAATAAAAAGCAGAGAGTCGGGATAAATGGGTCCTTTTCGGGTTGGAAATTGGTGGTTAGTGATGTGCCACAGAAATCGGTGCTGGGTCCACAACTGTTTACAATATACATAGATGACCTGGAAGAAGGGACAGAGCGTAGTGTAACAAAATTTGCAGATGACACAAAGATTAGTGGGAAAGCGGGTTGTGTAGAGGACACAGAGAGGCTGCAAAGAGATTTAGATAGGTTAAGCGAATGGGCTAAGGTTTGGCAGATGGAATACAATGTCGGAAAATGTGAGGTCATCCACCTTGGAAAAAAAAACAGTAAAAGGGAATATTATTTGAATGGGGAGAAATTACAACATGCTGCGGTGCAGAGGGACCTGGGGGGTCCTTGTGCATGAAACTCTTTTTGGATCCTTGTGCATGAATCCAAAAAAGTTAGTTTGCAGGTGCAGCAGGTAATCAGGAAGGCGAATGGAATGTTGGCCTTCATTGGAGAGGGATGGAGTACAAAAGCAGGGAGGTCCTGCTGCAACTGTACAGGGTATTGGTGAGGCCGCACCTGGAGTACTGCGTGCAGTTTTGGTCACCTTACTTAAGGAAGGATATATTAGCTTTGGAGGGGGTACAGAGACGATTCACTAGGCTGATTCCGGAGATGAGGGGTTGTCCTTATGATGATAGATTGAGTAGACTGGGTCTTTACTCGTTGGAGTTCAGAAGGATGAGGGGTGATCTTATAGAAACATTTAAAATAATGAAAGGGATAGACAAGATAGAAGCAGAGAGAGGTTGTTTCCACTGGTCGGGGAGACTAGAACTAGGGGGCACAGCCTCAAAATACGGGGGAGCCAATTCAAAACCGAGGTGAGAAGGAATTTCTTCTCCCAGAGGGTTGTGAATCTGTGGAATTCTCTGCCCACGTAAGCAGTTGAGGCTAGCTCATTGAATGTATTCAAATCACAGATAGATAGATTTTTAACCAATAAGGGAATTAAGGGTTATGGGGAGCGGGAGCGTAAGTGGAACTGAGTCCACGGCCAGATCAGCCATGATCTTGTTGAATGGCGGAGCAGGCTCAAGGAGCTAGATGGCCTACTCCTGTTCCTAATTCTTATGTTCTTATGTTCTTATACAAATTAGCCAGAAAAAGCAGCAAACGGAGGACTGGGAGAAATTTAGAATTCAGCAGAGGAGGACAAAGGGTTTAATTAAGAGGGGGAAAACAGAGTACGAGAGGAAGCTTGCTGGGAACATAAAAACCGACTGCAAAAGCGTCGATAGATATGTGAAGAGAAAAAGATTAGTGAAGACAAACGTAGGACCCTTGCAGTCGGATTCGGGTAAATTAATAATGGGGAACAAAGAAATGGCAGATCAATTGAACAAATACTTCGGTTCTGTCTTCACAAAGGAAGGCACAAATAACCTTCCGGGTGTACTAGGGGACCGAGGGGCTAGTGAGAAGGAGGAACTGAAGGATATCCTTATTAGGTGGGAGATTGTGTTTGGGAAATTGATGGGATTGAAGGCCGATATATATCCTTATTAGGTGGGAGATTGTGTTCGGGAAATTGATGGGATTGAAGGCCCATAAATCCGTAGGGCCTGATAGTCTATATCACAGAGTACTTAAGGAAGTGGCCCTAGAAATAGTGGATGAATTGGTGATCATTTTCCAACAGTCTATTGACTCTGGATCAGTTCCTATGGACTGGAGGGTTGCTAATGTAACTCCATTTTTTTAAAAAAGGAGGGAGAGAGAAAACAGATAATTATAGACCGGTTAGCCTGACATCAGTAGTGGGGAAAATGTTGGAATCAATCATTAAGGATGAAACAGCAGCGCATTTGGAAAGCAGTGATAGGATTGGTCCAAGTCAGCATGGATTTATGAAAGGGAAATCATGCTTGACAAATCTTCTGGAATTTTTTGAGGATGTAACTAGTAGAGTGGATTAGGGAGAACCAGTGGATGTGGTGTATTTGGACTTTCAAAAGGCTTTTGACAAGGTCCCACACAAGAGATTGGTGTGCAAAATCAAAGCACATGATATTAGGGGTAATGTACTGACATGGATAGAGAACTGGTTGGCAGACAGGAAGCAGAGAGTCGGGATAAACGGGTCCTTTTCAGAATGGCAGGCAGTGACTAGTGTGGTGACGCAGGGCTCAGTGCTGGGACCCCAACTATTTACAATATATATTAATGATTTAGATGATGGAATTGAGTGTAATATCTCCAAGTTTGCAGATGAGACTAAACTGGGTGGCGGTGTGAGCTGTGAGGAGGACGCTAAGAGGCTGCAGGGTGACTTGGACAGGTTAGGCGAGTAGGCAAATACATGGCACTTGCAGTATAATGTGGATAAATGTGAGGTTATCCACTTTGGGGGCAAAAATACGAAGGCAGAATATTATCTGAATGGTGGCAGATTAGGGAAAGGGGAGGTGCAGCGAGACCTGGGTGTCATGGTTTTTCAGTCATTGAAAGTTCGCATGCATGTACAGCAGGCGGTGAAGGCGGCAAATGGTATGTTGACTTTCATAGCAAGGGGATTTGAGTATAGGAGCAGGGAAGTCTTACTGCAGTTGTTTCGGGACTTGGTGAGGCCCCACCTGTAATATTGTGTTCAGTTTTGGTCTCCTAATCTGAGGAAGGATGTTCTTGCTATTGAGAGAGTGCAGTGAAGGTTCACCAGACTGACATATGAGGAGAGACTGGATCAACTGGGCCTTTATACACTGGAGTTTAGAAGGATGAGAGGGGATCTCATAGAAACATATAAGATTCTGACGGGACTGGACAGGTTAGATGCGGGAAGAATGTTCCCGATGTTAGGGAAGTCCAGAACCAGAGGACACAGTCTTAGGATAAGGGGCAGGCCATTTAGGACTGAGATGAGGAAAAACTTCGTCACTCAAGAGAGTTGTTAACCTGTGGAATTCCCTGCCGCAGAGAGTTGTTGATGCCAGTTCATTGGATATATTCAAGAGGAAGTTAGATATGGCCCTTATGGCTAAAGGGATCAAGGGGTATGGAGAGAAAGCAGGAAAGGGGTATTGAAGGAATGATCAGCCAAGATCTCACTGAATGGTGGTGCAGGCTCGAAGGGCCGAATGGCCTACTCCTGCACCTATTTTCTGTGTTTCTAAGTTTCTAACTTCTGGTTTCCCAACACCTCCAATTTAAAATGCTCATCCTTGTGTTTAAATCCTTTCCTGGTCTCGCCCCCTCCCTATCTCTGTAACCTCCTCCAGCTTTATAACCCCACAAACTCTCCATTCCTCTGACTAGCTTCTTGTGGATACCCTCTCCCTTTGCCCTATCATTGGTGGCCATGCCGTCATACATCTAGGCCCAATCATGTGGGATACCCGCTCTAAACCCATCCACCTATTTCTTGCTCCTTTAAGACTCTCCTTAATACATAGAGACATAGAAAATAGGTGCAGGAGTAGGCCATTCGGCCCTTCGAGCCTGCACCACCATTCAATACGATCATGGCTGATCCTTCACCTCAGTACCCCTTTCCTGCTTTCTTTCCATACCCCTTGATCCATTTAGCCGTAATGGCAATATCCAACTCCCTCTTGAATATATCTAACTAACTGGCATCAACAACTCTCTGTGGAAGAGAATTCCACAGGTCAACAACTCTCTCAGTGAAGAAGTTTCTCCTCATCTCGGTTCTAAATGGCTTAACCCTTATCCTTAGACTGTGACACCTGGTTCTGGACTCCCCCAATATTGGGAACATTCTTCCTGCATCCAATCTGTCCAGTCCCGTCAGAATTTTTATAGGATTCTATGAGATCCCCTCTCATTCTTCTAAACTCCAGTGAATACACGCCCAGTCGATCCAGTCTCTCCTCATATGTCAATCCCGCCATCCCGGGAATCAGTCTGGTGAACCTTCGTTGCACTCCCTCAATAGCAAGAACGTCCTTCCTCAGATTAGGAGACCAAAACTGAACACAATATTCCAGGTGAGGCCTCACCAAGGCCCTGAACAACTGCATTAAGACCTCCCTGTTTCTATACTCAAATCCCCTAGCTATGAAGGCCAACATGCCATTTGCCTTCTTCACCGCCTGCTGCACCTGCATGCCAACCTTCAATGATTGATGTACCATGACACCCAGGTTTCATTGCATCTTCCCTTTTCCTAATCTGCCGCCATTCAGATAATATTCTGCCTTCATGTTTTTGCCACCAAAGTGGATAACCTCACATTTATCCACATTATACTGCATCTGCCATGCATTTACCCATTTACCTAACCTGTGTCCAAGTCACCCTGCAGCCTATTAGCATCCTCCTCACAGCTCACACCGCCACCCAGCTTAGTGTCATCAGCAAACTTGGAGATATTACTCTCAATTCCTTCATCTAAATCATTGATGTATATTGTAAATAGCTGGGGTCCCAGCACTGAGCCCTGCGGCACCACACTAGTCACTGCCTGCCATTCTGAAAAGGACCCGTTTATCCCGACTCTCTGCTTCCTGTCTGCCAACCAGTTCTCTATCCATGTCAATACATTACCCCCAATACCATGTGCTTTAATTTTGCACACCAATCTCTTATGTGGGACCTTGTCAAAAGCCTTTTGAAAGTCCAAATACATCACATCCACTGGTTCCCCCTTGTCCACTCTACTAGTTACATCCTCAAAAAATTCTAGAAGATTTGTCAAGCATGATTTCCCTTTCATAAATCCATACTGACTTGGACCGATCCTGTCACTGCTTTCCAAATGCGCTGCTATTTCATCTTTAATAATTGATTCCAACATTTTCCCCACCACCGATGTCAGGCTAACCGGTCTATAATTACCCGTTTTCTCTCTCCCTCCTTTCTTACAAAGTGGTGTTACATTAGCTATCCTCCAGTCCATAGGAACTGATCCAGAGTTGATAGACTGTTGGAAAATGATCACCAATGCATCCACTATTTCTTGGGCCGCTTCCTTAAGTACTCTGGGATGGAGACTATCACGCCCTGAGGATTTATAGGCCTTCAATCCCATCAATTTCCCTAACACAATTTCCTGACTAATAAGGATTTCCTTCAGTTCCTCCTTCTCGTTAGACCCTCGGTCCTCAAGTATTTCCGGAACATTATTTAAATCTTCCTTCATGAAGACAGAACCAAAGTATTTGTTCAATAGGCCTGCCATTTCTTTGTTCCCCATTATAAATTCACCTGATTCTGACTGCAAGAGACCTACGTTTATCTTCACTAATCATTTTCTCTTCCCAATCTATAGAAGCTTTTGCAGTCAGTTTTTATGTTCCCAGCAAGCTTCCTCGCATACTCTATTTTCCCCCTAATTAAACTCTTTGTCATCCTCTGCTGAATTCTAAATTTCTCCCAGTCCTCAGGTTTGCTACTTTTTCTGGCCAATTTATATGCCTCTCCCTTGGATTTAACACTATCCCTAATTTGCCTGTTCACCACAGTTGTGCCACCTTCTCCGTTTTATTTTTACTCCAGACAGGGATGTACAATTGTTGAAGTTCATCCATGTGATCTTTAAATGTTTGCCATTGCCTATCCACCATCAACCCTTTAAGCATCATTCGCCAGTCCATTCTAGCCAATTCACGTCTCATACCATCAAAGTTACCTTTCCTTAAGTTCAGGACCCTAGTCTCTGAATTAACTGTATCACTCTCCATCCTAATAAAGAATTCTACGATATTATGGTCACACTTCCCCAAGGGGCCTCGCACAACAAGATTGCTAATTAGTCCTTTCTCGTTGCACATCACGCAGTCTAGGATGGCCAGCCTTCTTGTTAGTTCCTCGACATAGGAAATCCTCCTCCAGGAAATCCTCCTCCACCATACTCCTACCGGTTTGGTTAGCCCAATCTATATGTAGATTAAAGTCGTCCATGATAATTAATATACACCTCTTTGGCCAAGCTTTTAGTCATCCTTCCTAATAGCTCCTTCTTTGGCTTAGCATTCTTTTTTGTCTGGTAACGCCTTGGGACATTTTTTTATATGCAACATAAATGCAAGTTGTTATACTATCATCACTCCTGTTCTTGTCCAGTAATTTGATTTAAACAGGTTCCTCCTCACATTCAAATCTCTCCGTGACCTCACCTCATGTTAATCCGTGTGATCTTCTCTAAGCATATGCATTCCATATTGCTTCAACAGTGGCTTACTGCTCACACCCCTTGCCCTCTTACTTAAGAACATAAAAACTAGGAGCCTGCTCCGCCATTCAATAAGATCATGCCTGAACTTCGACATCAACTCCATTTTCCTGCCCTATCTCCATATCCCTTGACTCCCTTAGTGCCTCAGTCGTAAATTAATAAGGGAACAATTTTAAACCCCAAGGATGGGAGGGTTGGGAGTGGGTGGGAAACTATAAATATTAAAGCTCTCAAATTGACACAAAGTCGCCTCCAACATGCAACAAATCTGCTTTCAGGTGGCGGGTTGGTGACTGAAATTTTTTAAAGAGGCTGCATGCCTCCATTTTAAACAAGATTTTAATTTTTAACACGCGAAGCGAATCCTGACAAATAAAAGGAGGCGAGAAGGGCCGGATCCACGAGGTAAGTGTCTTTACAGCACTGCATGTAAGCAGGGAGGAGCAGGATTGTTTCCTCCAGGCCCAACAAGCTTACTTCCCCTGCGATCTGACTCCCGCAATCAGCCAACCATCCCCTGTCCAGTGGCATCCGACCCCCCTCTCGTGATCCCAGACTTAGCTGTCATCTGGCTGGCTGTTGGGCGGGAAACCTGTTGAAAGAATGTAAAAGACGTCCTGCAGTTAATTTCTGCAGGACATCTGGGAAAACTATAGTTTCAGTTTTCTCGTCGAAAAATCCTCTCCTCAGCTCTCATCCCTGCCCTGGGTAAATATAGGGGCCTAGGAGTTTGGCTCAGTTAGTGTGCTTCTGAGTGATAAGATTCTGACAAGATCAGTTGCAATAGGGAACAATAGCTGCAAAGTTTATAGCGGTGGCGATCTGGACCACTGTCACTGAAAGGGAAGGAGCAGAGTCTGGCCTGGGCTTTAGCTGCCAAACTCCAATCGGATTGGGAAGAGCAAACAGATATCAAAGGGAGGGGGAGAAAGCAAGGGGAGGGCAAAGGTGGGAGCAGAATTCAAGGAAAGAGGTGCATTTCATAGCAAAGGGGAGGGGGTGTGGCTGGAGAGGGGAGGGAATGGCGAAAGGGGGAAATGGAAGAGGGAGTGGATGGGTTGCAGTGCCCTTGTGGACTGTGGTGGTGGAAAGTTGAATGTGAAAATAGAAAAACTTGCATTTATATAGCGCCTTTTACGAACACCTGACATCTTAAAACACTTTACAACCAATGAAGTACTGTTTGAAATGTAGTCACTGTTGTAATATAGGAAATGCGGCAGCCAATTTGCGCACAGCAAGCTCTCACAAACAGCAATATGATAATGACCAGAAAATCTGTTTTACTGATGTTGATCGAGGGATAAATATTTGATAGGAGACTGGGGATAACTCTTCGAAATAGTGCCATAGGATCTTTTACATTCACCTGGGAGGGTAGACGGGACCGTAGTTTAACGTCTCATTCGAAAGGCGGCACCTCAGACAGTGCAGCACTCCCTCAGTTTGTGCTCAAGCCTCTGGAGTGGAGCTTGAAACTACAACCTTCTGTCTCAGAGGTGATGGTGCTGACACTTATGTGGGAGAGGGATTGTTGAAAAGGGCTAAAAGTTTACTTGGTGATCCCGTGCCACAACTAATTGGTTAATGGTTACATTTTTTACCTCCTTCATTCAAAGTGTAATGAAATGTTTTCCTACATTTAAGGATGACTATAAAAATACAACTTTTTACATTCAATATATCAATGCTTTTGTATTAAAATGTTATTTTGCATCTGTTTCAATGTATAAGTATGATGTAAGTCAATAGACCATTATTATTTCATTTAGCTATCGCACTCACAAACATAGGCCTGCTGTGTTACACTCATTGAATTTACCTTCTCCGGATGCAAAAGTCAAGTCAACGGTGACTCGTGTATATATAAATTTCTAAGTACAAATCAGGAAATTGTGGCTATGCGATCTCATCAACATTCATCAATTTTGTCAAGATCAGCCATGAAATCCTCCCTCATAAGAAGGGAAGACCATAAAGCATTATCCTAAAACAATCTTTCTATACAGCTCATTTCACAATCCACCTTCTTTGTTTTGTATTTTTCTTTTTTATATGACAGCCCAGCTACAAAATCTGGCAAACTCCTTGCAAATGTTGGCATGCAAGATGGACCATTAATCAGTGCTGGTACTTGAATTCATTAGTGCTGAGATGTCTAGATTAACTGAACAAAACTCCTCAGGCTGAACACTCTACGCTTTCTTGTGTTGTATTTCCGAGCAATATTTCTAGTCTACAGTTAAGAAACATGAATCTGATATTGTTCAGACATCATTTACTAGTAAAGGGTTTTGCTTATTCAGAATTCTTACCTGTGTTCCACAGCAGCAACTACAAATCCCTGTGAAGCCACTTCAATGCATATAGCTGAATACAGAGTCCTACAAAGAGAACAAATTCTGCTTAGATTATTTGGAGATTAAATTTGAAGAATTTATCATCTCAGTAACTAGATTATTCATTTCCCTCTGAACCGCCATCTACAATAATCATGCCCTAGCACTGGGACCAACTGGTAGATTAGCAATTGGACTTCAGCAGAAGTAGCATTGGGAAGCCGGTTTTGTACTAATATTTAACAGCAAACACTGGCACATGGACGAGGAATCTAAAATGATGTATATAGCACCTTGGCATGGCTCAAGAAGCACCTCAAAATGCTTCACATACAATAAATTACTTTGAAGTAGAGTAATTCTAGTTCATTCAACAACACCAACCCATCCACTTCACAGCTTGATGGTCATTAAGTCAAGATACAATTCTTGGTCTGGTTCAGTACTTCTCCCAATTCACAAAACAAGTTTTTGCAAAATCCCGCATTTCCCACAATCGGCTTACAGATACTCCTCTCTGGTGGAATGTGCACATGCAGAAATTAAATGAGGACAGGATGAGATAACTACCAGTTAAGATAATTCTTATAATATCCACTGGTCCATAATGGCTCACCATCCCTGTGGATGGAATAGTGGTATTCAGCATCACTAGGTAACAGAAGGCAAGCTTCTGCCCATAATCCCCACACATGGCGATAACCTTGGGTATGTTAACCCAGGAAGGGTGAAATGTAAAATGAAGTGGGCCAATCACTCTGGGCAGCAGTTGTGCTCCTCCTTTTAGCCAATTATACAGCAACATTGGCAGAGTTCTCGGTGCAGGTCTGTAATTTATAACACTGGCTGCAGAATACAGGTGACGGGGTAATATACTCTGGCTGACCAAGTCAACCAGAATTCTTTACTTCGACCATGGGATCAATTGTAGTATCTCCACTGCCAGGTTAAAGAGGAGAAAAATCAGCCTGAACTCTCCCACCTGATCACTATTCGATAACACCTGCTGGAATGCATGTGTCTGGATGTCAGGTGATGACAGAATTGGATTGGATCAGCTATAATTCTTCCCATGATCTAATAATTTGCTGAACACCATCAAGGCATACACATCAATGATAACCATTTGTCAAAGTAGCAAAGCACTACAACACCTGTGGAACTGTACCCCAGCAAAAACATGTCTTCAAAAGAAAGGGAGGAGATAAGATAAGAAAATTGTAAAAAAAAAGACAACCAATAGCAGAATTTAGCCTTTTTCTTGTACAAGATCTAGACCTGTGTTCCTATCTCTGGCCATAATAAAATGTGATCAAAAAGGCTATTTACCCCATGAAAGCTCGTCTCTCTAGTAGTTCAGCTCACTCAGCCAAGTATTCAACTGATCTTGAATTCCCTTCATGCCAATTTTTTAAAATTTGTCTTAAATTAATTTTTCGCAAATTTAGATTTATTTCCTCTTTTTCTACCAGCCTAACTGACCTTGCAGTAATACTCTGGATTACCTTATCAATACCATTTAATATTTTATACCTCAACATGATGACCCCTTAACGATCTTCTCTCTAGACAATATAGTTGAAGCTTCAAAAATCTTACAAATGGCTCATTCCCATTACATTTGGGATCATTCATGTTGCTTTTCTTTGCATCCTTTCCAATTACTATATACCCCATTTGAAATGTGGTGATCAGATTTACATATAGTACTCCAAGAGAGGTCTGACGGGTTCTTTAAAAGCTTCAGCATAACTTCTGTTATGACTATATATCTCCATCTATTTGCTCTTTTAATTACTTCTCCATGTTGTCTTGACATTCAGAGTCTCCCTATGCTAATTCTAGTCCTTAATTTTATACTTGTGTTGCTCATTTTTCCTTCCAATATGTAATACTTTGCATGTGTCAGCATCAAGTTTAATTTGCGAGTTCTCTGCCCAATTACATAACAAACCTAAAACCGTCTGCTGCAAAATGTTAACTGCATCCTCCATTCCTGCTGCACTTTCTATTTTAGTGTTAGCTGCAAATTTAACAAGCTTACAATAGCTTTTTGCATCCAGTTCATTTATGAAGATTTATGGTCCAAAGCATTGACACTGCTGACTCTGAGTGTCAAGACAACATGGAGATGTAATCAAAAGAGCAAGTAGTCAACGCAACTCTCTTTCCCCCTCCTCTTCCTGTCTCCAAGTCTGACACTACGTTTTTACAAGTAATCGGTTTCCTATTTTTATCCAGTTTCTTATCCATGACGCATTCTAATCTGGATACCCATGTATTGTAATTTCATTAGTAAGTAGTCTTTCATGTGGGACTTTGTCAAAGGCTTCTGAATATTTTACTTGTAACATCCTCAAAGAGGAGGTGCGCAGGCAGGACCAGGCCCTTCTAAATCCATGCTGACATTTAATTATTAAGCTATTAGTACACAGATACTCCTTCAACCTACTCTTTTGTATAGATTTTGTCATGTATGTAACCAGCATACTACTGTAACCCTTATACAATTGTAACCCTCATGTAACCGCTACATACTGTACATACCTACTAGAAATGCACACCTTGACCACAGGGGGTGTACTTGTGGGAGACACTCCTGACCTGGAGGTCCCTCGCAGGGTCAGCACTCCTTGGTTTAGGTAATAAAGGTGAAGGTCACAGAGTGACTGTGTCTGCAGTACGTGCCTCATGTGATTATGTTTAAGAGTTAAGGACTCAATACCTGGCGACGGGAAACGGGAATCACTGAACCCAAAGGATGGCCACCGGTAGCTCAGAGGAACGCTACTGTGTGGGTGAAGACTGGGCCGATTTTGTGGAGAGACTCCAGCAGACCTTTGTCACGACGGACTGGCTGGGAGAGGATGCGGCTGACAAGCGGAGGGCGCATCTAACAAGCTGTGGGACAAAAATGTATGCGCTGACAAGCGGAGGGCGCATCTACTAACAAGCTGTGGGACAAAAACGTATGCTCGCACCCCACAAACCGGCCGACAAGTCTTTTGAAGAGCTCAGCCAGCTGATCAGCGAACACTTAAAACCGGCGAGCAGCATACACATGGCCCGGCACCGGTTCTACACACACCGATGTCGGGAAGGGCAAAACATCTCGGACTTTGTGGCAGACTTGCAGTGCTTGGCAGCCTCTTAAGTTCTCAGATGCCTGCAGGGGGAGATGTTAAGGGATTTTTTTCATTGAGGGCATGAGCCATGCCGGGATCTTCAGGAAGCTCATAGAGACCAAGGACTTAACTCTAGAAGGGGCAGCATTGATAGCTTAAACTTTCATAGCAGGGGAAGAAGAGACCAAGCTAATTTATGTGAGTAGTCCTGGGTCCAACGTGGCAACGGTCCAAGGAATTAACGTGATAAACGCGGCTCAAGATCTTGCAGTCAGGCAAAGGCATTTTGAAACTGCAGCAGTCAGACAAAGGCATTTTGTAACTGCCCAAGCTGAAACCGACACTAAGGTGGGCCCCCGACAGGGACAATGGAGAGGGGAGCGGCAATTCACACCTTCAAGGGGACCATTAACACCCACCATCATGGTGTTTAGAAACAACCAAGGGAACAATCAGAGAGGAATGCCTGCTAACAGTCCTTTTGTGAACAACGATCTCAGCCAATGCTGGAGATGCGGGGGCAGACATTATGCGAAAAGCCGCAAATTTCAGCAGTTCGTCTTTAGGAATTGTAATGCCAGAGGACATTTGGCTAGGGTTTGCAAACAGCCGGTAGCGAGGCTAATCTATGAGACAGAGAATCAGGCGAGGGGCCTGTAGTGCAGGACAATGCTTGGGGTAAAGTCATGGATGCTGAAGTTCAACGGGTTCATGTGGCTGACGTCCACAGCTCATACACCAAAACGCCACCCATGATGATGAAGGTTTTATTGAATGGCATCCCGGTGCGCATGGAGCTGGACACAGGAGCTAGCCAGTCCCTCATGAGTGCACAACAATTTGAGAAACTATGGCCACACAGAGCTAGCAGGCCCAAACTGGAACGAATTAATACGCAGCTACAGATGTACACCCAAGAGATCGTTCCAGTGCTAGGCAGTATAAACGTGGTGGTAACACACAATGGGTCACAGAACCGGCTGCCACTCTAGATTGTTCCAGGAAATGGCCCCGCGCTTTTGGGAAGGAGCTGGCTAACTGAGATGAACTGGAAATGGGGGGGATATGCATGCCATTTCATCTGTGGCGCGAAGCTCATGCTCACAGGTACTACAAAAATTCAGGTCACTGTTTCAACCCGGTGTCGGAACGTTCAAGGGCACAAAAGTAGTTATACACATCACCCCGGACGCCAGGCCAGTGCACCACAAAGCCAGAGCGGTGCCGTACGTGATGCATGAGAAAATTGAGAGTGAACTGGACAGGCTGCTCAGAGAGGGCATAATTTCGCCCGTTGAATTCAGTGACTGGGCAAGTCCCATCGTTCCTGTCCTTAAAGTGGACAGCTCGGTTAGGATCTGCGGTGACTACAAAGCCACCATCAACCGGGTGTCCCTGCAGGACCAATACCGCTCCCGAGGGCAGAGGACCTTTTTGCCACGTTGGCAGGTGGCAAGCTGTTCACTAAATTGGACCTCACTTCGGCCTACATGATTCAGGAACTGGCTGAAGAATCCAAGCTTCTGACCACCATCACGACGCACAAGGGTTTATTCATCTACAACAGGTGTCCTTTTGGCATCCGTTCGGCGGCCGCCATCTTTCAGAGAAACATGGAAAGCTTGCTGAAATCCATTCCCGGCACAATCGTATTCCAGGACAACATCCTAATAACGGGTCGAGACACCGAGGAACACCTCCAGAACCTGGAGGAGGTACTATGCCGACTGGACCGGGTAGGCCTGTGGCTGAAGGCGGCCAAGTGTGTGTTTTTGGCCCCAGAGGTCGAGTTTTTGGGCAGGAGGATTGCCGCAGACGGGATCCGGCCTACCGAATCCAAAACGGAGGTGATCCATCGTGTGCCCCGGCCCGGCAACACATCGGAGTTGCGATCGTTCCTGGGACTTTTGAACTATTTCGGGAACTTCCTGCCGAACTTAAGCACATTGTTGGAGCCGTTACACGTGCTCCTGCGTAAGGGTTGCGAATGGTTTTGGGGGGGACTGTCAAGAATGAGCTTTCAACAGGGCGCGGAACTTGCTTTGTTCTAACAAACTGTTAATGTTGTATGACCCCTGTAAAAAAAACTAGTTTTAACATGTGATGCATTACCATACGGGGCTGGGTGTGTGTTGCAGCAGGATAATGGAGACGGACAACTCCAACCGGTAGCTTATGCCTCCAGGTCGCTCTCCCAGGCAGAGCGTGGGTACGGCATGGTCAAAAAGGAAGCACCCGCTTGCGTTTGTGGTGTGAAAAAAATGCACCAATACCTTTTCGGCAGACCATTCGAGTTAGAAACAGACCACAAGCCGTTAACTTCTCTGTTGTCCGACAGCAAGGCGGTCAATGCAAATGCGTCAGCTCGCATACAGCGATGGGCTCTCACGCTGGCTGCGTATGACTATACCATACGGCACCGGCCAGGCACCGAAAACTACGCTGACGCGCTCAGCAGGCTTCCCCTGGCCACCACCGAGGGGGTGGCGGAGCAAAGCGCTGAGATGGTCATGGCCGTTGAGGCTTTTGACACTACAGGCTCCCCCATCACAGCCCGACAGATCAAACTCTGGACCAACAGAGACCCCCTCCTATCCATGATAAAGAAATGTGTCCTGACGGGGGATTGGGCGCCCATGCACGGGGCGTGCCCCGAGGAGGTCAGACCGTTTCAGAGACGGATGGATGAGCTCTCCATCCAAGCCGACTGCCTGCTATGGGGCAGCCGAGTAGTCATGCCCCAGAAGGGGAGGGAAGCATTCATCAGGGAACTCCACAGCGAGCACCCTGGAATTGTGCTAATGAAGGCAATTGCCCGGTCACATGTATGGTGGCCGGGGATTGACTCAGACCTGGAACACTGGGTTCGCAGGTGCACGACGTGTGCCCAGCTGGGCAACGCCCCCAGGGAGGACCCGCTCAACCCGTGGTTCTGGCCCACCAAGCCTTGGTCACGCATTCACGTGGACTATACGGGCCTGTTCATGGGCAAAATGTTCTTGATAATTGTCAATGCACACTCGAAATGGATCGAGTGCATTATATTAAGCTCGTGCACGACATCCATCACCGTGGAGAGCCTGCGCAGAGTTTTCGCGACCCACGGCTTACCGGACATTCTGGTCAGCGACAATGGCCGTGTTTCACCAGCCATGAATTCCAGTTTATATCAGGTAATGGCATCAAACATGTCCGGACGGCACCGTTCAAACCGGCTTCCAATGGCCAGGCGGAATGTGCAGTCCAAGTCATAAAGCAAGGCATGCTCTGCATCCAAGGACCCTCTCTGCAGTACCGCCTATCGCGCCTCCTGCTGGCCTATAGGTCCCGGCCGCACTCGCTCACGGGAGCGAAACTCCTCATGAAACATACGTTCAAAACGCGGCTGTCCCTCATCCACCCAACCCTGGCAGACATTGTTGAGGGCAAGCGCCAGTCCCAAACTGAGTGCCACGATCGTAACTCAAGGGAAAGGTGTATAGAAATAGATGATCCGGTATTTGTACTTAACCATGCATTGGGACCCAAGTGGCTGGAGGGCACCGTAATTGGTAAAGAGGGAAACAGGATCGTAGTGGTCAGACTCAATAATGGGCAGATATGCTGCAAACACTTGGACCAAGTAAAGAAAAGGTTCAGCATAGACACCGATGAACATGAAGAAGAGCATGAGACCTCCCACTGCCAGTGGACGAGCAACAAGGACAATCACCAGCATGCACAGTCCCTGCGGCCAGCCCAGACACGCCGGAATCACCTCAGGTGACAGAAACGCATGCCAAGGCTCAGCCGCCAGAGCCTCAACTGTGGCGCTCCACGAGAGAGCATCGACCATCTGATAGACTTAACCTTTGAGTCAAAAAGCCGTGAGGGGAAAGGTGATGTCATGTATGTAACCAGCATACTACTGTAACCCTTATACAATTGTAACCCTCATGTAACCACTACATACTGTACATACCTACTAGAAATGCACACCTTGACCACAGGGGGTGTACTTGTGGGAAACACTCCTTACCTGGAGATTCAGGTATATAAGGGGAGGTCCCTTGCAGGGTCAGCACTCCTTGGTTCAGGTAATAAAGGTGAAGGTCACAGAGTGTCTGCAGCACGTGCCTCGTGTGATTATGTTTAAGAGTTAAGGACTCAACAGATTTCATTACTTATCCCATATCTATATTACCTTGTTCAAATACAGTCACTAAGCTTGCTTGCTTGCTAACAATCCTTCAGAACCGTTCCAGTATCCAATGTATCACTCATTGCAGTAGCTAGTGCCCCACAAATTTCCTCTAGGGATATATGCTATCTGGCCCAGATGATTAGTTTAAAAGGGACTGAAGATTAACAATTCTGCTAACTTCCTTGACATCCTTATTCTGCACATATATGCTACTGCTCCTCCCTGTCCTCCATTTCTATCATTACTGAACAACCTATCCTGAATATTGAATTTGCTCCCATCTCTTCTGGTGAACCAATTTCCATTATGATGTCAAATGTTCCTTCTGATGCAGTTACTTCCAATTCTAGAATTTTATTCCTAATTGTTCTCGAATTCAAGTAGAAGCATTTAATTGTGCAACTTACTTTTGTCTTAAGTTTTTTTTAGCCTCTTTCAAAATGTTATTATTCCTAAATTTATTTCCTGATGTATCTTATCTTTTCCCATGACTTCCCTCCAAGTTCTGCCTAGTCATAGTGACAGTCTGAACTCCTTCCCTTTTGGCAAATGGCTATGGTTTTTCATCAGTTGAAAAGCTTTCCTCAAAATGTGTTCCTTAGTTCCTTATACAGTTCTAGTAAATTAATAGTAAGTTGTTAGCGTTTGTAAAAATAAAACCATTTAATTTTGGTTTGTTCTGATCAGTCAATTTTACACACTCTGCGGTACTTAGCTCACTTGCTTGATAATTGTTTTCAGTGTGCACTGTGAAGTTTCATGTTATAGTATGGCCATTCCCTCACTGGACTATACACAGATGGCTTTATCACTGCTCCACCCTGTTGGTAGCAAGGGGGACATGTGGTCCTGCAGATAGAACAAACTGCTGGAGATAGAAGTTGCATTTGTTTGAATAAATTGCCACCCACCCACATCAGCCCATTGCAGTAATGTGAATAATGTGATGTGAACAATAATGCCTGGTTCAGCAACATACAGTGAGAATCTGTGGAACGGTGATACAATATATTCTACTCTTCTCTCCTCTCCTCCCATTTCCTGCCCTGATATGGCAAGAATTACAAGATGCCCAGGTTGTGGAGCAATAAGTACAATGAAATCTCAAGCGTAGGAGGTTAAAATAAACAAGTTTAATTACAGCCAGACTTAGATTGCACAAGCACTGACTAAACTTAGCAACAAGATGAATGCTTACATATTGTACAGTGTACTGGTTTGCCATTGCCAGCTATTATTTCAACTGAAGAGAGTATTATCTGGGGTACTGGTGTGTGAGGAACGAGATTAGAAACATTGGTAATAAAAGATTTTTATAGTTGTCAACCACCAACAAACTTAGCTCATTAATAATCCTGGGATGTCTAGATGATCCTATACATGACTACACAAAAAATTTTACTTTAATGAATGCTAAATTATGTTAGTGGGTCTTCATGGCATTGCACATGTTACATCAAGGGGCACACTATTCTATAATGATAGGAACATTTTTAAATAAAGCGAGTGTTTCTGCAGCCACTGCAGTACAGTAGTGCATGCACAGTAAAGCACTAACGGATACAAGGACAGTGGTGTGACATAATGAAAAAGATAGGTGGTCACAGATGAAGGTTTGTGTGTTCACTTTTTTTGTCGCCGAAAGTGACATGTTAGAAGGAGGGTTCCAGATATAAAACAGTAAAAGTTACCCTACTTCTCTCATTCCCAGGATAATCGCTGAAAATGATCAAAACTGATGTATGAAAGAAAGACTAACATTTATATAGCACCTTTCACATCTCAAAGTGCTTTACAGCCAATGAAGTACTTTTGGAGTGTAGTCACTGTTGTAATGTGGGAAACGCGGCAAGCAATTTGCACACAGCAAGCAATGTGATAATGACTAGATAAACTGTTTTGGTTATGTTGATCGAGGGCTAAATATTAGCTTGACAAGATGGCCGCCGGGGTGGCAGCTCCCCGCTAATCAACTCCCATCTTCTACCATCGGCAACTTTCCACCCTCAACCGCCCACCCTCCCAATGTCTAAACTTCCCCTAGCCCTAATAAACCCTAATAGGGGGTCTTAAACACTTAAACCCTTACTTTAAATCCAACCCCACAAGTTCGGGCCGACCTCAGCCTTCCCACCACACCGCCCATCGGCAACCGGGACTCCTGCAGCGAAGACTGGGACTCCTGCGCCGAAGACCGGGGACCTCTGCGGCGACGACCTGGTGATCGGCCCCTTCCCCCCCACCCCCCCCACCCCCAGCGGTGATCGGAACACCTCCAGTGGTGGCAGATGGGCCTCTCCTCCCTGACGACGGCTGGACCTCCTGCGGCTACAGGCGACGTCCTCCTCAACGGCAACCGGGTCTTCCTCCTCTACGACGATAGTTGGCCCCTCCTTCAGCGATGACTGGAGCTCTCCTGCCCGCCTGGCCTCTTCTCCTCCTCCAACACGTGGTGAGTACCATGGCTGTGAACCCCCTGACCTCTCACTCTGAACTCCAATGGGCCACTGATACTCCCAATGCCTGCCCCCAACCAAGCTTCGGCACTACTCAGCGTCAAGCCTGCGGCCAACATCTTGCTATAGGCAACTAGGCCCATAAAGCAGTGCCTGGTCTCCAGTCATCTTGGACCCCCTTACCATTGGATCAAGACCTTGCTCAGCTAAGCCCATGTGGTAGCCGGTGTGCAACGACCACCCCACGTTAATAGAACTCACGCACAGGCATCTTCCACTCCTCTAACATGATGTTCGGGACCTGGAATGTCAGGACCCTAACGGACAACTCCAACAATGACAGGCCAGAACACTGCATCACCATCGTTGCCCAGGAACTTAGACACTTTAATGTCGAAATCGCCGCCCTAAGCGAGACCCGGCAGGCAGGGGAAGGCCAGCTCAAGGAACAAGGTGGAGCTTACACTTTCTTCTGGAAAAGGAAACCAGAGGAAGAACGGCAACTCCATGGAGTCAGCTTTGCCATCAAAAACAAGCTGGTCGACCACCTCAAAGAATCCCCTGCGGGGTTAACGAACACCTCATGACTCTCCGACTCATCCTATCCGAGAATCAATGTGCCACAGTCATCAGTGTGTACGCCCCAACATTCGATGCAGAGGTTTTTACTCCAGCCTCGAAAAATCCCTGTCCCGCGTCCCTGCTGGCGACAAACTGATCCTCCTCGGTGCCAGGGCCAGCAAAGACACACCCGCTGGGGAGGCGTGATTGGCAGAGAGGGGGTAGGGAAAGCCAACTCCAGCGGTACCCTACTCCTGACAAAATGTCTAGAACATGAACTTTTCATCACCAACACCCTGTTCCGCCAGAGGGACAAATACAAGGCATCATGGCAACACCCTCACTCCAAACATTGGCATCTGCTCAACTATGTCATCGTCAGAGCCAGGGATCGCAAGAATGTGCGTATCATCCACGCCATGACAGGAGCTGACGACTGCTGGACGGGCCACCGCCTAATCCGATCCATTATTGACGTCAACATAGCCCCAAAGCGGAGGGGGCAGCAGAAGCAGTGCCACAAAAAAAGTCAATGCCGGGGCACTTAAGGACCCAGCTAAGAGAGCCCTATACAGTTAGTGCTTCATAGCTAACCTGGCTTAACCTGATGACCCTGAGATGCAGAATGCCCACAACGCTTGGTCTGCCTTCCAGGCCTCCATAACCTGTGCCTGCAAAGAGACGCTCGGTCGCTCAACCAGGAAACACCAGGACTGGTTTGATGAGAATGATCAGAAGATCCAAGAGCTAATAGATCGCAAGCGCAGGGCATTTCTGAGCCTTAAACAACCACCCAACTCGGGAGCAGCAAAATGGCATTGCAGACAGCTCAAGGCTGAGGGCCAACAAAAAACCAGGGACCTAAAGAACAGGTGGTGGATGGAGAAAGCACAGGAGATACAGCAGCTGGCCGATAGCCATTATGTGCAAGGATTCTTCATCGCAGTCAAGGCCATCTACGGTCCAAACACCCAAGGACCCACCCCACTGCTGGCCAAGAATGGGGACACACTCATCAAGGACACAGAGACAGTCAGGGCCGCTGGGAGATCTCCTCAATCGAGACGCTGCCTTTGACCCGAGTGTTCTCGACTCCATCCTGCAGTATGCTACCCGCCACCACCTCAGCAAAACCCCAATACTGTACAAGGTAGAAAAAGCCATAAGACAGCTTAAAAACAACAAGGCTAAGGGAGCAGATGGAATCCCTGCTGAGGCACTGAAGTATGGCAGAGAGGCACTGTTGGCACGAATACATGACCTCATCTCTCTCATCTGGAGGGAGGACAGCATGCCGGGACATCTCAGAGATGCAGTAATCGTGACCATCTTTAAAAAAGGGGACAAGACCGACTGCAGCAACTACAGGGGAATCTCCCTGTTATCAGCCACTGGGAAAGTCGTCACTAGAGTCCTCCTCAACTGTCTTCTCCCTGTGGCTGAGGAGCTCCTCCCGGAGTCGCAGTGTGGATTTCGTTCCCTACGGGGCACAACGGACATGGTTTTTGCAGCGCGACAGCTGCAGGAAAAATGTAGGGAACAGCACAAGTCCTTATACAGGGCCTTCTTCGACCTTACAAAGGCCTTTGACATTGTCAACTGCGAGGGTCTACGGAGAGTCCTCCTCCGCTTTGGATACACCGAAAGGTTCGTCACCATCCTCCGCCTGCTGCACGACGACATGCAGGCCATGATCCTTACCAACGGGTCCGTAACAAACCCAATCCACGTCCGGACTGGGGTCAACCAAGGCTACATCATGCCCCAATCCTCTTCTCAATCTTCCTCGTTGCCATGCTCCACCTCACAGTCAACAAGCTCTCCGCTGGAGTGGAACTAAACTACAGAACCAGTGGGAACCTGTTCAACCTTCTCCGTTTCCAGGCCAGGTCCAAGACCACCCCAACCTCTGTCGTCGAGCTACAGTACACGGACGATGCCTGCGCCTGCGCATATACAGAGGCTGAACTCCAGGACATAGTCGACGTATTTATTGAGGTGTATGAAAGCATGGGCCTTACGCCAAACATCTGTAAGACAAAGGTCCTCCACTAGCCTGTTGTCGCCACACAGCACTGCCCCCCAGTCGTCAAGATCCATGGCGCGGCCCTGGACAACGTGGACCATTTCCCATACCTCGGGAGCCTCTTATCAACAAGAGCAGGCATTGACGTCGAGATTCAACACCGCCTCCAGTGCGCCAGTGCAGCCTGAGGAAAAGAGTGTTTGAAGACCAGGCCTTCAAAACTATCAAGCTCATGGTCTACAGGGCTGTAGTAATACCCATATGGCTCAGAGAAATGGACCATGTTAAGTAGACATCTCAAGTCGCTGGAGAAATATCACCAACAATGTCTCCGCAAGACCCTACAAATCCCCTGGGAGGACAGATGCACCAACAAGGGGATAAAGGGTTATACGGAGTGGACAGTGAAGTGGAGCTGAGTCCATAATCAGATCAGCCATGATCATATTGAATGGTGTAGCAGGTTCGGGGAGCCGTATGGCCTACTCCTATTCCCATTTCTTATGTTCTTATTAGCGTCCTTGAATAGGCCAATGTCCCCAGCATTGAAGCACTGACCGCACTTGATCAGCTCCGCTGGGCAGGCCACATTGTTCACATTCCCAAAGTGGAGGAAGTGCATCCGGGAGGGCGCTAAACACCTCGAGTCTCATCACCGAAAGCATGCAGAAAACAAGCGCAGGCAGCGGAAAGAGCATGCGGCAAACCTGTCCCACCCTCCCTTACCCTCAACGACTATCTGTCCCACCTGTCAGAGTCTCTGGTTCTCGTATTGGACTGTTCAGCCACCTACGAACTCATTTAAAGAGTGGAAAGCAAGTCTTCCTCGATTTCGAGGGACTGCCTATGATGATGATGATTAGCCAGGGCACCGGGGATAACATCCCTACCCTTCTTCAAAATAGTTCCACAGGATCTTTTACGTCCACCTGAGAAGGCAGACGGAGCCCCAGTTTAATGTCTCATCCGAAAGACGACACCTCCAACAGTGCAGCACTCCCTCAGCACTGCACTGGAGTGTCAGCCTAGATTTATGTGCACAAGTCCCTGGAGTGGAATTATGAACCCATAAACCTCTGACCCAGAGGTGAGTGTGCTACCAACTGAGCCAAGGCTGACAACCTGTGATGTGTATGAAACGGTTTGTAACTAAAAAGTATATAGCAATTAGGAACCAAGTGCAGCATTCCAAACGGTCACATGTTTTAGCCAAATTTAATAATAGTGCTTTTCTAAAAAGCTTGGCATCATTTGAAATTTTTTTTCTCCAATATAGAAAATCTCTTGCAGGTTTCAGTCAGGCTCGCTATATCTGAAGTTGGCTTCAGGATCAAAACAGGCACAGCAGGGGAGCACTGTTTTAGCTTTCATTCACAGAATTGCGCAACATCCTAACAAATATCAGAGTTTAAATGCAGAGCAAGAGTTGCTCAGGTTTCAAAGGGAGCAGAGAATGCAGAGTTGAGTTGGGCAGGGAAGAACGATGGCAGTCGGGTGCAATGGGGAGCGGCAGTTTAATTAGATGGATTGGGAATTATCAACTGCAGATTCAGGTTGGGTTGAGCATGGAGAAGTGAGGACAGAATAAATTCAGTCACGATTACACATCCTTCTGTGCATACATTGCAATGGAGGGCAGGCCGCTCAGTAGATTCTGATCATTATAGTTCAGTCATTTGGCAAAATTCCCAGGGCCTCAGAAAGGTTTCTTTGAAAAATTCTAAGGCAGTCTGTGTGGGGTTGGAATTAGGTGGTGTGACTGGAATGACTATGAACCCAATGGTTTTGAATGGGGAACATAGAAACATAGAAAATAGGTGCAGGAGTAGGCCATTCGGCCCTTCGAGCCTGCACCGCCATTCAATTAGTTCATGGCTGAACATGCAACTTCAGTACCCCATTCCTGCTTTCTCGCCATACCCCTTGATTCCCCCTAGTAGTAAGGACTTCATCTAACTCCTTTTTGAATATATTTAGTGAATTGGCCTCAACAACTTTCTGTGGTAGAGAATTCCACAGGTTCACCACTCTCTGGGTGAAGAAGTTTCTCCTCATCTCGGTCCTAAATGGCTTACCCCTTATCCTTAGACTGTGACCCCTGGTTCTGGACTTCCCCAACATTGGGAACATTCTTCCTGCATCTAACCTGTCTAAACCCATCAGAATGTTAAACGTTTCTATGAGGTCCCCTCTCATTCTTCTGAACTCCAGTGAATACAAGCCCAGTTGATCCAGTCTTTCTTGATAGGTCAGTCCCGCCATCCCGGGAATCAGTCTGGTGAACCTTCACTGCACTCCCTCAATAGCAAGAATGTCCTTCCTCAGGTTAGGAGACCAAAACTGTACACAATACTCCAGGTGTGGCCTCACCAAGGCCCTGTACAACTGTAGCAACACCTCCCTGCCCCTGTACTCAAATCCCCTCGCTATGAAGGCCAACATGTCAACAGAAGATGTAACAATTTTTTTCACAATTATTCAAGTTTTTTCCTCATTTATGTTATAAATTTAATTGTTGTGGCGTCGATAATGGGTCAGCAACCAGCATTGCTGCAGAACAAATTTGAAGAAAAAAATCTAAATAAAGATTTTTGACTCTTTTGATAAATGAAATTGAGTGAATTAGGAAAGTACCCTATGAACAATTTTCTCATTCCCAACAGATAGAGCAAGTACAAAATTATATATACACTGGTGGATTTTCTTTGACACTGCTCACAGTGAGTTGCGAATGTAGTTCAGTAAAAACTATACATTGAAAAGAAGAGTCCCAAGAGGCAAATGCAACAGATTTTTAGTGACAGGCACTAAGTGGAAGATTTATATTAAAGGTACAAGAACATAAGAAATAGGAACAGGAGTAGGCCATACGGCCCCTCGAGCCTGCTCCGTCATTCAATAAGATCGTGGCTGATCTGATCATGGACTCAGCTCCACTTCCCCACCCGCTCCCTATAACCCCTTATCGTTTAAGAAACTGTCTATTTCTGTCTTAAATCTATTCAATGTCCCAGCTTCCACAGCTCTCTGAGGCAGCGAATTCCACAGATTTACAACCCTCAGAGAGAAGAAATTTCTCCTCATCTCTGTTTTAAATGGGCGGCCCCTTATTCTAAGATTATGCCCCTAGTTCTAGTCTCCCTCATCAGTGGAAACATCCTCTCTGCATCCACCTTGTCAAGCCCCCTCAATCTTATACGTTTTGATAAGATCACCTCTCATTCTTCTGAATTCCAATGAATAGAGGCCCAACCTACTCAATCTTTCCTCATAAGTCAACCCCCTCATCCCCGTAATCAACCTAGTGAACCTTCTCTGAACTACCTCCTGAGCAAATATATCCTTTCGTAAATATGGAAACCAAAACTGCATGCAGTATTCCAGGTGTGACTTCACCAATACCTTATATAGCTGTAGCAAGACTTCCCTGCTTTTATACTCCATCCCCTTTGCAATAAAGGCCAAGATACCATTGGCCTTCCTGATCACTTGCTGTACCTGCATACTATCCTTTTGTGTTTCATGTACAAGTACCCCCAGGTCCTGCTGTACTGCGGCACTTTGCAATCTTTCTCCATTTAAATAATAACTTGCTCTTTGATTTTTTCTGCCAAAGTGCATAACCTCCACTTTCCAACATTATACTCCATCTGCCAAATTTTTGCCCACTCAAGTGGATAGATGTAAAAACAATGGCAAAGCAAACAAAATTAACAATTCAAAAGTTATAGAAATTAATCATGAGCATTTAAAATCACACAAAACAGTTTCAATAGAGCTTAACAGGATGACATTTTTTAATTATATTAGTGAAAGTGAACCACTGAATAAATATTTTGACCCATGTAGTTTGGGGTTGTGATTAAGGATCACTATGTGAAATTACAGATTGTAATTACTGTGCATTAAGATTATTTTGCTCCCTATTGATGAAGCTCCTTAAAGAAAATAAACGCTGCAATTATTAACGATCTTAAATTGCAATAGTTTTACCTGAAAGCTCCAAGGCCATGGGAGAAAACAACTAGGGGATATTTTCCATCAGATTTAAATGGGGCATCCCACTCAGCAGGAACTCTGTACGACCCTGGCAAAGAAACAAATGATTCAACTCTATTGCCAAGATAAGGCTGGTGCTATAATGTTCTGTCAACTTTCCTTGTTATGTCTAATGTAATTGAAAGCAAACCTTATCATTCAATGAGAGGAATAATGTTGGTTTTAAAGCCCTGCGCCCTAACTTAGCCTATTAAAAAGTTTTGTATTCTTATTTTGCACATGAGCGAACTAAAATAACGTTAAAAAAAAACTTAGCAAAAAGAACAAAATGCGAGAAACTTGCTGATGGATGTATGCATAGAGAAACTTGTAATTTCATAGTCCACTTCTCAAATAATTTAAGATTTTCCAAACCATTTCAATATAACTCGTCTGATTTTATATCCTAACAGATGTGATCTGAGGTACATTTTATAAATTACAGCTTCAGACACAGAGTTTCATGCAACAATTACAGTGAATATCAGAAACTTGAGCATGAAGGTCAACCATTCTGTTCAATAACTTTGGGCAACGGAGCAAATGATCTCAACTTTTCAGATGAAGCAAACCACTGGGTCCTCACTTTTGATATTTGAGTTGAAAATAGAGCGGGGAAGGGACAGCGGAAGAAGGGAGTCGGAGGAGGTGATCTTTCATTGAGAAAAGAATCCTCCAGCAAAATCCTGAAATAGTGCAAAAATTTTCAGATGTCATGAAACTCCGAAATGTAATAAACAATGAGGGGGATAGTAACGAACCTCACAAGGCCATAAACAGACTGGTGAAATGGGCCGACATATGGCAGATTAAATTTAATGCAGAGAAGTGTGAAGCAATGCATTTTAGAAGGCGATATAAACTAAATGGTACAATTTTAAAGGGATGCAGGAACAGAGACCTGGGAATGTAGGTACACAAATCTTTAAAGGTGGCAGGAAAAGTTGAGAAGGCTGTTGAAAAAGCAAATGGGATCCTGGGCTTTATTAACAGAGCCATGGTGTACAAAACTGCTTAATCTTTATAAAAACATTGGTTAGGCATTAGCTGGAGTATTGTGTTCAATTCTGGGCACCACACTTTAGGAAGGATGTCAAGGCCTTAGACAGGGTACATGTGATTTACTAGAATGGTACCAGGGATAAGGGACTTCAATTATGTGAAGAGACTGCAGAAGCTGGAGTTGTTCTCTTTAGAGCAGAGAAGATTACAAGGAGATTTGATAGTGGTGTTCACCAGTGGCAAAAGGGTCGATAACCAGACGACACACATCTAAGGTGATTGGCAAAAGAACAAGAGATGATATGTGGAAACATTTTTTTTTTTTACACAGCGAGTTGTTGTGATCTGGAACGCACTGCCTGGTGATGGTGGAAGCAGATTCAATAGTAGCATTTGAAAGAGATTTGAATAAATACTTGAAGGGAAAAATTTACAGGGCTATGGGGAAAGAGCAGGAAACTGGGATTAATTGGATAGCTGTACCAAAGAGCCGACACAGGCGCGATGGGTCAAATGGCCTCCTTCTGTGCTGTATCATTCTATGCTTCTATGTGGAAATAGAGATTTTGAACAACCAACTGACGAAAAGTCAGCCGAGGAATAATGATAAGTGGATGGAGATATGAGGCAGTGGGGCAATACATGGGAAATGATTGATAAAAGGGTCTTACAAATAGATGATGGGACAAGAGGAGGAAAAGCAGTCAACAACAGAAAATGAAGGAAAATTCAGTTCTAGGGTGCCACCCAAACTGCATATGCAGCAGACACAGAGTGCCTATGGATTACATGTATAAACTGAGTTATGCGAGTCTGTAATAGAATGCATCATAGGTGCCAAAACACGGTCTATGGTATGCTGTTGACAAAAGGAATCATGGGCAGTGTTAGTCAAAGAAATTGAGGGCTGGTGACGGAGAAAGGAAAGTAACATGGGGCTTGGTGATCATTGAAGAAATTGCAATCTTGAAAGTGGTTTGAGAGTTCAAGGCCTAGTGTAGGTCAGAGAAGGTTTGGGGCCTGGTGGCTGCTATAGAACGTCTAGGGTCTGTTGACAAGACCCAGAGCTTGGTAAGTTGACTGGTCTGCAGTCAGGTTTGGAGCTGGCAGGCAGGCTGGAAGTCTGGCTCTGGACATGGTAAGTTTAAGGAATTGGCCGGCTGGCTGACGGAGGTTTATGGCCTGGCTGTCTGGAAGTAGGTGTCTGGCATGCGGAGATCTGGGTCCCAAGGGCCAGGCTGGAATAAGAGGTCTGGTCCTTCTACAAGTCTGCATCCAGGGCCTAGCTGACCAGGGGTTGATGATTGGTTGGCAGAGGTCTCAGTCAAAAATAGAACTTCCATTTTCTTTCATCTCTATTCTGCTCTTTCATCTTTTAGCTCTCTTTCCTTTTCTCTGAGTTTCGTCCTCAACGTCTTTATTTTCTTGCTTCCCCTTCTCAACTTTTTCTCCTGAACTTCTTTATTCTCTCTTTCATTCCCCTCTTGTAATTATTTTATATGTATCTGCTGCAGTTTTTCCTCTGTTACAACTATTTCCCCTCTCACTCTCTCTCTGCAGTATTTTTTTTCTATGGGTCTTTTTGTAAAATATCAGTGCTCTGCTGCTTTTTCCTTTCTCTCTGCTACAGCCTTTCCCACTCCTTTTACTTCATTCAATTTTTCCTTCTTCTCTTCCTCAACCCTAGTCTAGAGAGTTTCCCCCCACTGTCTCCAGGTTGCTTGTTTCTTCACTCTTCCCACAGTGATTGTACTGCAATGTTGTGCTGGTGGTGGGCTGCCATATTAGGAAGGAGAGCGTGGGCCATTGGAATGTTTAGTGCTGTTTGCAATGAGCACTGTAAAGAAGAAAACTTCAAAACTTATCTCCTATCTCTATGGGCAGAAGCTCAGTCCAGCCTGCAGATCTGTGGTGGGGAGTAGGCTGCTGAGGGCTGCCTATGACTGACAACAAAAAATCTGACTGGGGAATTCAGCACAAAAGAAAATAGTCAAAAAGGAAAATACTGGGGCCCTTCAAAAAGAAGCTATGTATTTGATGACCATCTGCCACAATGCCAGCATCACAAGGTATGCTAGAGGAGTGGATTTATCAGCTTCAATAAGGTGTTGAAAAAGTCCATGCCAGTGAGCAAGCTGGAGGCACCCAGATACATACTGGTGATGTCTGGCTTGCTTCTTATACAATTAGGCACAGTTTAAGGAGTAGGTTTACTCACAGCACTGAAGTAAACCAAATGCAAATGTCACATTAAGGTATTGAACACTGATGAAACAGCTTTCTTTTATCACTATTAAAGTTGCATGTATTTATCCAATAGTGAGTAGAACTACTGCAGCCCTGCAAACATGCATAAATAACATACTAGTGAACATTATGCAAGATTTTAGTACAATACTGTACTGCACTGATATGTGCACAGGATTTATGTTACCTGTAATATTTACCTG
The DNA here is from genome assembly GCF_044704955.1 of Pristiophorus japonicus. Taxonomy (NCBI): domain Eukaryota; kingdom Metazoa; phylum Chordata; class Chondrichthyes; family Pristiophoridae; genus Pristiophorus; species Pristiophorus japonicus. The sequence goes on along the minus strand of NC_091983.1, from coordinate 72,512,554 downwards.
GTCCTTGAAGGAAAGGTTTACTTTTCTCACTTTGTCTCCTGTGTCGTCATCATCTCCTTTCATGCCAGATTATTAATTAATTCAATTATTGGTGTTTTCAGTTCACTGGTGTTAAACATTTATAGTGGATTAAATCTACATCAAACTATATAAACTAACCTTACCTCCAGTTTAAACCAGTACTTTCTAAATGCAAAAGTCAAGTAAAAAAATTACTAACATTCAGAATATATTCTCTAGGTGACCGCAACTGACGGCTTCGGGCCGATATTCACCTCCACCCGAAATGGGACGCACCTACCGTTTTCGAAGTCTTCTGGCTGCCACAATGGAAGCGGCGGCTTATCTGGAGGAATTCAGCTCCTCAAACTTTTTTTTCCAAGCGGGGAGGAAGTGGCCTCATTATGGGGGCGGAGCGGAGTAGGCGTCACTAGCGGGACGGAAGTGAGGGTAGGACGGAGTCTCCGCCACTATCAGTCATCAGCACAGCGCGTTGTCGTCATCGCGCCAACACATCTCTCCCCTTCAGTTAAAGGGGAGAGCTGCTGCGAGCTCTTCATCTTTTTCAGTTAGGTTCACTGGGTCACCAGGGAGGGTTTCAGCTGGGCCAGCAGCCTGGCATCCAAGAGGGGGTGCTAGGCTGCCTTTTGGCAGCTCGGCTGAACCCGGGGGCATAATTGTCAGCCCGACCTGGCAGTGGCCGACAAAAAAAATAAAATGGCGTCGCCAGCCGCCCCACCTCCCCTTTAAGAGTAGCTGCGCCCCCAACCAACAAGGCCCAACATGAAGTGCACCGACACAAAAAGCTGGCGGGGGCACCGAGCAGCGACCGGGAGACTTTTGCAGGTGATTTTCTCTCCCGGGGTGGCTCCGTTGCGGTGCGAGCTCTGTTGATGTCTTTAAGAGGCATCTGCAGGAGCGGGGTGGATCGTCATGCTGCAGCAAAAAGCCCCGAGGTGAATTTAGCAAGCATCGGCCAGGTTGCCACAATTCGGTGGCCATTTGGCTCTGCCCTGTGACCACCGCTTTCAGGCAGCCAAAGGCCTTATTGGGAGGCTGAATTTTGGCCCCATCATGTCGAGATGGTGGTAAAAACTTCAAGCCTTGGTGAAATAGCTAGTACCTCTGATCAATCATTTTTCAGGGCACAGTTACTATACAAATGTAGTCATTTTCCTGATGTGATTTGATGAGAAATTAAATGTGATAAACTTCAAAAAAAGGTAGCGTGAAAAAAACATTTGAAGACAATGGTTGATTTCAAGCAATCCAGACAAATCTCACCAAACACAGTTCAGTCTAGATCTATGCCCATAGTTTATGTCCATTTCATATGGACCACCCAATTGTAAAGCTTTATATGCAATAACATTATTTATCTCTTTTAAAAAAAAAAGGATGCCAAAACAAGAAGCAGAGGAGAATATTTCTTACCATACAAATGGCTTAAAATATGACCAACAAATGATCTGCTGTATTTAAGAAAATCAGCAAGTCCATAGTAATATTCATGTTCGGGAATCCACAATGGCTGTTGATGCTTCCCACCTTGTTCACAAGGGTAATACAGGCGTATAAAACTCCCCTATTGGAAAATAGTGTGTATAACATAAACATATACAAGCTACGGAGTCTGAAAGTAAACTAAATACTTAAACATTAATTAAATTTTTTCAGTGGCAGTTTGAAAGTGACACCTCTATGTGATACATTAGCAAAAGAAAAAAAAGATAAAGATAACAGCTAAAAGACATTAGAACAAGTCTATAAATGCAAAATGCAGTGCCCAAACTGAATTTTATTTGAGAGCACCACTCACTTTTTCTTCTCATGCCAAAGAATCAATGCGGCCTTATTTACCCTGCCACCCCGTCTACCAAATCGGCCTAGAAACCACTTACACTTTGATCTTCTCTATTTCCCTCTATGAGAATCTCCCTGTTATCAGCCACTGGGAAGGTCATCGCTAGAGTCCTCCTCAACCGTCTTCTCCCTGTGACTGAGGAGCTCCTCCCGGAGTCACAGTGCGGATTTCGTCCCCTACGGTGCACAACGGACATGATTTTTGCAGCCCGACAGCTGCAGGAAAAATGCAGGGAGCAGCACCAGCCCTTATACGTGGCCTTCTTCGACCTTACAAAGGCCTTTGATACTGTCAACCGCGAGGGTCTATGGAGCGTCCCCCTCCGTTTCGGATGCCCCCAAAAGTTCGTCACCACCCTCCGGCAGCTCCACGACGACATGCAGGCCGTGATGCTTACCAATGGATCCATTAGAGACCCAATCCACGTCCGGACTGGGGTCAAACAGGGCTGCGTCATCACCCCAATCCTCTTCCCAATCTTCCTCGCTGCCATGCTCCACCTCACAGTCGATAAGCTCCCCGCTGGAGTGGAACTAAACTACAGAATCAGTGGGAAGCTGTTCAACCTACGCCATCTCCAGGCCAGGTCCAAGACCACCCCAACCTCTGTCGTCGAGCTACAGTACGCGGACGACATCTGCGTCTGCGCACATACAGAGGCTGCACTCCAGGACATAGTCGACGTATTTACTGAGGCGTATGAAAGCGTGGGCCTTATGCTAAACATCCGTAAGACAAAGGTCCTCCACCAGCCTGTCGTTACCGCACAACACTGTCCCCCAGTCATCAAGATCCACAGCGCGGCACTGGACAACGTGGACCACTTCCCATATCTCGCGAGCCTCCTATCAACAAGAGCAGGCATTGACGACGACATCCAACACCGCCTCCAATGCAGCCTTCGGCCGCCTGAGGAAAAGAGTGTTTGAAGATCAGGCTCTCAAAACTGTCACCAAGCTCATGGTCTACAGGGCTGTAATAATACCCGCCTCCTGTATGGCTCAGAAACCTGGACCATATACAGTAGACACCTTAAGTCGCTGGAGAAATACCACCAACGATGCCTCCGCAAGATCCTACAAATCCCCTGGGAGGGCAGACGCAACAACATTAATGTCCTTGACCAGGCCAACATCCCCAGCATCGAAGCACTGACCACAGTTGATCAGCCCCGCTGGGCAGGCCACATCGTTCGCATGCCAGACACAAGACTCCCAAAGCAAATGCTCTACTCGGAACTCCTTCACGGCAAATGAGCCAAAGGTGGGCAACGGAAACGTTACAAGGACACCCTCAAAGCCTCCCTGATAAAGTGCAACATCCCCACTGACACCTCGGAGACCTTGGCCAAAGACTGCCCTAAGTGGAGGTAGCGCATCCAGGAGGGCACTGAGCACCTTGAATCCCGTCGTCAAGAGCATGCAGAAATCAAGCGTAGGCAGCGGAAAGAACGTGCGGCAAACCAGTCCCACCCAACTTTTCCCTCAACGACTATCTGCCCTCCCTGTGACAGGGACTGTGGTTCTCGTATTGGACTGTATAGCCACCTAAGAATTCAGCAAGTCTTCCTCGATTCCGAGCGACTGCCAATAGTGATGATAATGCTTGCCTGAGCTTCAAGGCTAAGGCTGGGTAATAGTAATGTGGCGGGGGGAGGGGGGGAAACATGAGTGCAAATTATAAGCTCCATTTATAAATGACACCATGGTTATACAGATAGCATCACCGTACCCCATTACTAGCAGTAACATGAAAAAAAGGATGCAGTTATGGACTTTTATTACACAGCATTTTCTGTTGGATTGCATTCCATTTCATAAATCTTGACCGAAAGACTTATCTCACCACTCAGTGACTTAGAAATAAAACACATTCAGAATATTCGGGCAAAGACAAAGAAGAGTTTGGTGAAGATGTTTCTGCAGATGTGGATTATAACAGTTATCATTGATTATAAAATGTAAAGCCATTTGAACCACTGGATTACTAGTACAGTAACATAACCACTATGCTACTGTTCCTGGACTAGTAATCCAGAGGCTTGTACTAATGATCCAGAGACACAAGTTCAAATCCTACCATGGCAACTGGGGAATTTAAATTCAGTTAATTAAATAAATCTGGAATAAAAAGTTAGTATCAGTAATAGTGACCATGGCCCCAAGTTTCCACATGATTTGCTCCTGATTTTTAGGAGCAACTGGTGTAGAACGGAGTATCTTAGAAATCGGAATTCTCGGCATTTAGTTTGCTCCAGTTCTAGTCAGTTAGAACAGTTTCACTTTGGAACAGAATTTTTTTTTTCAAAGGGGGGCGTGTCCGGCCACTTACGCCTGTTTTCAAAGTTTCGTCAGTGAAAACTTACTCCAAACTAACTTAGAATGGAGTAAGTGAAGATTTTTGTACGCTCGAAAAAACCTTGTCTACACTTTAAAAAATCAGGCGTAGGTTACAAATCAGGCGTAGGGAATGGTGGGGGGGGGGGTTTAAAGGGAAGTTTACAAACATTAAACACTTCAGTTTTACAAATAAAGAAGCCATCAATAATAAATGATAAATACATCAATAAATCAACCAATAAATCAATCAAAAAAAATTAATAAGAAATAATTTTTTTTTAAATCAATAAATAAAACATTTTCTACTTACCGACTGCAGCACCGGGAGCCCTCCAACAGCGTGCTGGGATGCCCCCCCCAGTGTGTCTCTGTCAGTGTCTCTATCTGTCTGTCTGTGTGTGTCTCTCATTCTCTGTCTGTCAGTGTCTGTGTTTCTGACAGCGAGGGGAGGGGGAGGAGGGGGGGTAGAGGGAGAGAGGGGGGGGAGCAGAGGGAGGGAAGGGGAGGGATGGTGGAGAAGTGGGAGGGGGGGAGAAGGGGATAAAGGGGAGAAGGGGGAGAAAGGAGATGGGGGGAGGAGATGGGGGGGGGGAAAGAGATGGGGGGGGAGGAGATGGGGGGGAGGAGATGGGGGGGGGAGGAGATGGGGGGGAGGAGATGGGGGGGGAGGAGATGGGGGGGGGAGGAGATGGGGGGGGAGAGGAGATGGGGGGGGAGAGGAGATGGGGGGGAGAAGGAGATGGGGGGGAGAAGGAGATGGGGGGGGGAGAAGGAGATGGGGGGGGAGAAGAAGATGGGGGGGAGAAGGAGATGGGGGGGAGAAGGAGATGGGGGGGAGAAGGAGATGGGGGGAGAAGGAAATGGGGGGGGGGAGAAGGAAATGGGGGGGAGAAGGAGATGGGGAGTGGGGAGAAGGAGATGGGGAGGGGGGAGAAGGAGATGGGGAGTGGGGGAGAAGGAGATGGGGAGTGGGGGAGAAGGAGATGGGGAGTGGGGGAGAAGGAGATGGGGAGTGGGGGAGAAGGAGATGGGGAGTGGGGGAGAAGGAGATGGGGGGGGAGAAGGAGATGGGGGGGGGGAGGAGATGGGGGGGGGGAAGGAGATTGGGGGGGGGGGAGAAAGGAGAAGGGGGAGGGAGGCTGAACGGGCCGGGCCAGAGACTTCGGGCAGGGCCCGTCCCCAGCACCCGATTTACAGGTAGGTGGCGTTGGGTCGGGTCGGGGGGGGTTGGTGGAAGGGAGGTCGGTTCGGTTCGGAGGAGATGGGGGGAGGGAGGGAGAGGGAGGTCAGGTCGGGGAGAGGGAGGTTAGGTCGGATCCAGTCCGGGGGCGGGGGGAGGGGGGAAGCGGGTGTCGGGTCCAGTCCGGGAGCGGGGGCGGGGGGCGGGAAGCAGGAGTCAAGTCGGGTCGGGAGGAAGCAGGAGCTGGCCGTGGGAGGAGCCTTATACACGCAGCCCCAGTGATGCCATTCGGCCAGGGCTAGGGGCTGCGTGCTTTGGGCCCCTCCCTCACAGTTTTGGGCGCCTGGAGCTACTGCACTTGCGTGCCCACTGTAGCGCGCATGTGCAGAGGTCCCGGCACTGTTTTCAGCGCAGGGACCTGGCTCCGCCTCCTACAGCTCCTGCTGCGCTGCGTCGAGGGCTAGAGGACCTGCAGGGAGGTGGAGAATACAGAGGGTTTTTTTAGGCGCACTTTGTGGCGCGAAAAACGGGCTTCCAGGTCGGGACTGCGCCGTTCTAGGCGCGGCTTGAAACTTGGGCCCCATGAAACTATCAGATTGTCGTAAAAACTTACCTGGTTCACTAATGGCCTTTATGAAAGAAAATCTGCCATCCTTAACTAATCTGGTGGTATTTCATATGAAATGGACGTAAACTATGGGCATAGATCGAGACTAAACTGGTCATCTGACTCCAGACCTACAGCAATGTGGTTGACTCTTAACTACCCTCTGAAATAGCCTAGCAAGCCCACATTTGTACAGATCCATTACGAAAAACACTAAGAATAAAACCGGATGGACTACCCTGCATTGACCTCGGCACCGGCTTCGGACACGACAACGGCATACCCAGCCCAGGCGACCCTGCAAAGTCCTCCTCACTAACATCTGGGGATTCGTGCCAAATTTGGGAGGAAGGTCCCACATAGTCAAGCAACAGCCCGACATAGTCATACTCACAGAATCATACCTTTCAGTTAATGTCCCAGATTCCTCCATCACTATCCCTGGGTATGTCGAGTCCCACCGGTAGGACAGACCCACCAGGGGTGACAGCAGTGGTATAGTCGGGAGGGAGTGGCCTTGGGATTCCTCAACATTGACTTCGGACCCAATGACTTCAGATAAAGCATGGGCAAGGAAAACTCCTGCTGATTACCACCTACCGTTCTCCCACAGCTGATGAATCAGTACTCCTCCAAGTTGATCACCACTTGGACGAAGCACTGAGGGCAGCAAGGGCACAGAATGTACTCTGAGTGGGGGACTTCAATGTCTACTGACCGAGCCGACCAAGTCCTGAAGGACATAGCTGCCACACTGGGCCTGCGGCAGGTGGTGAGAGAACCAACACAAGGGAAAAACCTACTTGACCTCGTCCTCATCATTCTACCTGTCGCAGATGCATCTGTCCATGACAGCATTGGTGTTGGAGCGGATTTTTGGACATATATTTGATTGTATACGGAACCAAACATTTGTTTTATTTTCCCCTTTAAATGAATTTTGTAAGGGACAATACTGATGCATTGTGAACACTGGAGAGTTAAGTGCTAGGTATGTTTGTTTATACCGACCGGTGTCAAAAGCCTGCACTTGTTTATACTGCCCTGTCACAATGCAGGATGGGTTATATATCAAAAGCTTAGCCTTCGATAGTAACAGCTTTGTAATGCTAAAGCATTTGTTGTAAAGTGACGTAATTTGTAAGATAAAAGGACTTCACTGCAGATACCAATTGGAGAAGATGGTTCAAAGACAGGGGTCTTTAACACTTCTCCCAAAGCTTTGTCTCCGATTTAATAAACCTCTCTTTATATATTATACAGTTTCGGAAATATTTTTCCACAACAATTGGTAACAGTGACCACTGCACAGTCCTTGTGGAGACGAAATCCCGTGCTAAATGGGATAGATTCAGAACAGATCTCGCAACTCAAAACTGTGCATCCATGAGGCGCTGTGGGCCATCAACAGCAGCAGAATTGTATTCCACCACCTCATGGCTCAGCATATCCTTCATTCAACCATTACCATCAAGCCAGGGGACCAACCCTGATTCAATGAGGTGTGCAGAAGAGCATGCCAGGAGCAACATCAGGCATACCTAAAAATGAGGTGCCAAACTGGGGAAGCTGCAACACAGGACTACATGCATGCTAAACAGCAGAAGCAGCATGCTATAGACAGAGCTAAGCAAATCCACAATCAACAGATTAGATCAAAGCTCTGCAGTCTTGCCACATCCAGTCATGAATGGTGGTGAACAATTAAATAACTAAAAGAAGGAGGCTCCATGAATATCTCCATCCTCAATGACAGCGGAGCCCAGCAGGCGAGTGCAAAAGACAAGGTTGAAGTGTTTGCAACCATCTTCAGCCAGAATTGCCGAGTAGATGATCCCTATCAGCCTCCTCCTGAGGTCCCCACCATCACAGATACCAGTCTTCAGCCAATTCAATTCACTCCACGTGATAAAGAAACGGCTAAGCGCACTGAATACAGCAAATGCTATGGGCCCTGACAACATCTTGGCTGTCGTGCTGTAGACTGGTGTTCCAGAACTACTCACGCCTCTAGCCAAGCTATTCCAGTACAGTTACAACACTGGTATCTACCCCACAATCTGGAAAACTGCCCAGGTATGTCCTGTCCACAAAAAGCAGGACAAATCCAATCCGGCCAATTACCACCCCATCAGTATACTCTCAATCATCAGCAAAGTGATGGAAGGTGTCGTTGACAGTGCTATCACTGGCATTTACTCAACAATAACGTGCTGACCGATGCTCAGTTTAGATACCGCCAGGACCACTCGGCTCCAGACCTCATTACTGTAGAATTTACCAATATTTCGCTAAGATTCCTGGTATCTTTCCCCTGCAGAGGAGAAGAATCCCTTTCTGGACTTTTAAAATGGAAGGAAAAACTTCAGGACACAAATGAGTTTTAAAGGGGGAGACAAGGCCTGCAGGGGATAAAAGGGGATGCATTCATGGAGACCTCCCCCCAGTGTTTAGACTCATAGGAAAGGGAATTTAATTTGGAACTATCTACCAGAAAGTTTGAAATCCTAAAGTGCACATGGAAGAAACTACGAACTTTAATCGAATTTGGGATTTTTAAAAGGTGAATGTTGGGTCTGCAAGAAAAGGGGTGGGGTCAATCTCTAAAGGGCCAGTTTGGACATTGGAGCTAATCAAATTGTCTGGGAACTGTTTACCCTAGAAACTTGCCCCTAGAAAACATTAGCATTTAAACAATCGACCATGGAAGAAACATTATCACCCCACCCAGAGGACCCAAATGTCACATACATATTCCAACACCTTTTCAACAGGCATAGAAATATCTGGCTCAGGCCAGACTAGCACAATGGACGAGAGCTCATCAACCTCGAAAAGCCTATTAATGCCAGATTAAAACCACTTAATCAAGTTTCAGTTAGCTGGGCTGCAAAATCGAAAGAAGAGCTGGGCTAGATTTGGTGGGAGCCTTTTTGGGGTATATCTATTCCCAGTTTTACCAGGAAAAGTCACAGACTCGAACACAGACACAGACACAAGCAGCCGGAGCTGGGGAGTGAAGAAATGAAGTAGTGAAGGAAACTACTCGAACTCATCAAGAACTGACCGAGCAGGAGGCCCACGAAACAGAATGTTGTCAGCAACCAAATTGACAAACACTCTACAATCTACTTCTGAACGACCCAACGGGTGAGAAATTACCAAAAAGGACTAAATAAAACTATTCCTAACCAAAGAAAGTGGGTACTTACCCCATACATCCAAAATACAACTTACCGCATCAACGGACGCACCCCACCCGAAGACTACGCAGTCCGAAGTACGGCTCGCCTAGAAGGCCAAGTGCACCGAACCCCGAAACCGTGATTCACCAGCAACTGTCAAAAGGGATTGGTGAGCATAGCCCCTGAACCCCCAGAGCTATAACTTAGTTAGTTAGGGAAATTGGGTTAGTTAGGGAAATTGGGAGGCGGGGGGGGGGGGGGGGGGGGAAGGCTGGGATAACTTGTGTAAATGTATCTGCATTATCCTCTTTACCCCATTTAGAGTTTCAGCTGTATTCTTTTCCCCACAGGCTGTAATTTGACATTTTATTCAATGTGTTGTATCCCTCAGTGTGTATTGGTATTACTATTCTGTGTGTGTTATTAAAGGTGTGCCTTTTACTTCTTTTTAGACACATTAAAGCCATACCTGCTTCCTACCTTGAAACCGATTGTCTGTCCAAGTCTGTCACAGTCCCTTCATAATTCCAGTGTCTAGAACCAAGGGTGTGGGAGCGATTCTGAACTGCTCATATAAGGTCAGAAGGGAAAGCTGACCCCCTGAAAACCACCCCTTACATTACAACCTTCTTCCAAACATGGATAAAAGAGCTGAATTGCAGAGGTGAGGTAAGTGTGATTGCCCTTGACATCATGGCAGCATTTGACCGAATGTGGCATCGAGAAGACCTAGTAAAATTCAAGTCAATGGGAATCAGGGGGAAAACTCAACACTGGCTGGAGTTATACTGAGCACAAAGGAAGATGGTTATGGTGGTTGGAGGTCAATCATCAGAGCCCTACGACATCACTGCAGGAGTTCCTCAGGGCAGTGTCCTATCTTTAGCTGCTTCATCAATGACCTTCCCTCCATCATAAGGTCAGAAGTGGGGATGTTCACTGATGATTGCACAGTTTTCAGTTCCATTCACAACTCCTCAGATAATGAAGCAGTCCATGCCCAAATGCAGCAAGACCTGGATGACATTCAGGCTTGGACAAGTGGCAAGTAACATTCGAGCCACACAAGTGCCAGGCAATGACTATCTCCAACAAGTGAGAGTCTAACTATCACCCCTTAACATTCAATGGCATTATCATCGCTGAATCCCCCACCATTAACATCCTGGGGGTCACTATTGATCAGAAACTTAACTGGGCCAGCCACATAAATACTGTGGCAACAAGAGCGGGTCGGAGGCTGGGTATTCTGCTGTGAGTGTCTCAGTTCCTGACTCCCCAAAGCTTTTCCACCATCGACAAGGCACAAGTCAGGAGTGTGGAATACTCTCCACTTGCCAGCATGAGTGCAGCTCCAACAACACTCAAGAAGCTTGACACCATCCAGGACAAAGCAGCCTGCTTGATTGGCATCCATCCACCACCTTAAACATTCACTCCCTGCACCACTGTTCTCTGTGGCTACAGTGTGTACCTTCTACAAGATGCGCTGCAGCAATTCGCCAAGGCTTCTTCGGGAGCACCTCCCAAACCCGCGACCTCTACCACCTAGAAGGACAAGGGTACAGGTGCATGGGAACACCACCACTTCCACCTTCCCCTTCAAGTTACACACCATCCAGACTTGGAAGTATATCGCCATTCCTTCATCTGTCGCTGGGTCAAAATCCTGGAACGCCCTCCCCAACAACACTATGGGAGTACCTTCACCACAAGAATTGCAGTGGTTCAAGAAGGTGAAGGGCAATTAGGGATGGGCAATAAATGTTGGCCTTCCCAGCGATGCTCACAACCCAGGAAGGAATAAAAAAAATTGTAGGCCTAAAAGTAATTTCTCTTTGATCCAGGTTTAAGGATAAAACTCACTGATTGCTTAGCCTCCCCAAATTCAATGGGCAAATGCAATACTTGGTCTTGGACTGAGCGATATAGAGTGGAAATCTTTCAGGTTTGAACCCTGCCTTGTGGTGAGTTAGCTCTTTTCAGTCAAGATGACAGTAGAGGCATTAAATTTGGTTACTGTGCCCTGGTCTAAGGAAGTGAAGGGAAAGAAAAGACAGCCAGAGGTTCCCATTCCTGGTTGCTAGCCAGTGACCAAATTGAAGTATTGATTTAGGATGCATTTGGGCTCAGCTGTGATGCTGCTTATTACACTCATAATAAAGGGTGAGACTGAGTACTGGGTGTAATGAGCAAGTGTGACCTTAGCTCTTTTAATAAGATTTCAGAGTGCAGGTACCTTGAGGGTGGCCTGCTTATATACTGTGCTCCCAAGGGATGCTGGGATCCCTTGGGACTCCCAACAGATGGGCCCTCTGGTGGTCAGGTGTCATGCAGGTTACAAAGGGTTAAATACATAACATCACTCCCCCGTGAAGTCAACAGTACACTTATTTACAAGGTGAAACAATCTGGGGCTTTACGCTCTCTTGTCAATCGTCTCGGTACAAATGCGGGTGTGGGTGGATTGGTCAGTTCTTCACTGGGCTGTTGGGCTGCTGGCCTTACCGGGCTGCTGGGGATGGTGAGTTCGGTTTCATGGTCAACCATGATGTCAGTTGCCACTTGTGTGTGTGTTGGAGGGTCAAAGTTGGTGGTGTCCTCTTCGGGTTATTCGTAGCTGTTGGTGAACCGCAATTTGATTTGGTCCAAATGTTTTCTGTACGTTTGTCCATCGGCCAATTTGACCTGAAACACCCTACTCCCCTGTGACCGTGCCAGTAAGCCATTTGGGACCATGTCCATAATTGAGCACAAACACAGGATCATTGATCTCAATATCGCGTGACAAATTTGCACGGTCATGGTCCACACTTTGTTGATGCCACTTGCCCTCCACATGATCATGGGGATCAGAGTGGACAAGAGAGAGCCTTGTTTTAAGCGCCCTTTTCATGAGCAGCTCGGCTGGGGGAACCCCGGTGAGTGAATGGGGTCTGGAGCGGTAGCTGAGCAGCACTCGGGACAACCGGTTCTGCAGGGAGCCTTCCGACACGCATTTCCAGCTTTGCTTGATGGTCTGAACTGCCCGTTCTGCCTGGCCATTGGATGCGGGCTTGAACGGAGCAGATGTGATGTGTTTGATCCCGTTGCGGGTCATGAATTCCTTGAATTCAGCACTGGTGAAGCACGACCCATTATCGCTGACTAGGACATCAGGCAAGCCGTGCGTGGCAAACATGGCTCGTAGACTTTCAATGGTTGCTGTGGATGTGCTTACAGATATTATTGCACATTCTGAGTCAGCGTCCACGACAACCAAAAACATTTTGCCTAGAAATGGGCCCGCATAGTCTACATGGATCCTCGACCATGGTTTGGAGGGCCACAACCACAAACTTAGCGGTGCCTCTCTGGGTGCATTGCTCAGCTGAGAGCAAATGTTGCACTAGCGCATGCATGACTCTAAATCTGAGTCAATGCCGGGCCACCACACATGGGAACTGGCTATGGCTTTCATCATTACGATGTCTGGGTGGGTGCTGTGCAGTTCACATATGAATGTGTCTCTGCCTTTCTTGGGCAAGACCACGCAATTACCCTACAATAGACAGTCCGCCTGCAGGGACAACTCGTCTTTGCGTCTATGGAACGGCTTAATCGCCTCCTGCGTCTCCACTGGGACACCGGACCAGCTCCCATGGAGGACACAGTTTTTTTTATCAAGGACAGTAAAGGATCCTGGCTGGTCCAGGTCCTGATCTGGCGGGCTGTAACGGGGGACTTCTCATTCTCAAATGCCTCCATGACCATGAGCAAGTCCGCTGGCTGTGCCATTTCCACCACGGTGGTGGGCAATGGCAGCCGACTGAGAGCATCTGCGCAGTTCTTTGTGCCCGGTCTGTGGCGGATTACAGAGTTGTATGCAGACAGCGTGAGCGCCCATCCTTGGATGCGGGCAGAGGCATTGGTATTAATCCCTTTGCTCTCAGAGAACAGCAATATGAGTGGCTTGTAGTCAGTTTCAAGCTCAAACTTGAGGCCAAATAAGTACTGGTGTATTTTTTTTACCCCGTAAACACACACCAGAGCCTCTTTTTCAACCATGCTGTAGGCCCCTTCGGCCTTGGACAAACTCCTGGATGCATAGGCGACCGGTTGCAAAATCCCCAATTCATTTGCCTGTTCTAACACATACCCGATCCCATATGAGGACGCATCGCAAGCTAGCACTAATCATTTACAAGGGTTGTACAGGACAAGCAGTTTGTTAGAACACAACAGATTTCTGGCTTTCTTAAAAGTAGCCTCTTGTGAATTCCCCCAAACCCAGTCGTCTCCGTTGCGCAGTAGCGCATGTAGGGGTTCTAGCAGGGTGCTTAACACAGGTAGGAAATTACCGAAATAGTTAAGGAGTCCCAGGAACGACCACAGCTCCGTCACGTTCTGTGGTCGCAGCACGTTCTTGATGGCCTCCGTCTTGGCGTCGGTGGGTCTGATGCTGATTGCTGCGATTCTCCTTCCTAAGAATTCGACGTCCTGTGCCAGGAAAACACACTTTGAGTGTTTCAACCTGAGTCCCACGCGATCCAACCGACAAAGAACCTCCTCCAGATTTTTCAAGTGCTCCATGGTGTCCCCACCTGTGACCAATATGTCATCCTTGAAGACCACTGAACAAGGAACCGAGTTTAGCAGGCTCTTCATGCGGCCGACCGAATCCCGAACGGGCACCGGTTGTAGATAACAGACCTTTGTGCATGTTGATGCAGGTGAGGCCTTTTGCAGACTCCTCCAGCTCCTGCGTCATGTAGGCTGAGGTCAGGTCCAGCTTGGTGAACGTCTTCCCTCCAGCCAGGGTCGCAAATAGGTTGTTTGCCTTGGATAGCGGGTACTGGTCCTGCAGTGAAAAACAGTTAATCGTTACATTATAGTCCCCACAAATTCAAACCGTGCCGTCCTCTTTAAGTACCAGGACAATCGGACTAGCCCAGTCGTTGAATTCCACCGGCGCGATGATGCCTTCACGTTGCAGCCTGTCCAGCTCAATTTCCACTTTTTCACGCATCGTGTATGGTACCGCCCGAGCCTTGTGGTGGATGGGTCGCGTACCGGGAACCAAATGGATCTGCACTTTCGCCCCCGAGAAGCTTCCAATGCCTGGCTCGAACAACGATGAGAACTTGCTCAGAACCTGAGTACATGAGGGTTCGTCGACAGGCGAAAGCGTTCGGATGTCATCCCACTTCCAGCGGATTTTTTCCAGCTAGCTTCTGCCAAACAACGTGGGGTCATCCCCTGGCACAATCCACAGCGGGAATTCGTATACTGCTCCGTTGTAGGAGACTTTGACTTCTGCACTGCCAATTACAGGGATTAGTTCCTTGGTGTAAGTCCTTAGTTTGGTGTGAATGGGGCTGAGCTTGGGCCTGAGTGTCTTATTTCCGCACAGCCTGTCGAAGACCTTTTTACTCATTATGGGCTGACTTCCCCCCGTGTCTAGCTCCATAGATACTGGAATTCCGTTCAGTTCAACTTTCAACATTATTGGTGGACATTTCGTAGTGAATGTGTGTACCCCATACACTTATGCCTCCTCAGTACAAGTCTCCAATTCAGCCTGATCCTCTGTAGATCAGTCTTCCTCTGCAATGTGGTGGTTTGCAGCTCGCCTGCACATTCGTTGGATGTATCCCATTGTTCTGTAACCATTGCACGCATAGTGCTTAAAGCGGCATTGATGGGGCCGATGATCACCTCCGCAGCGCCAACAGGGTGTTAACTGCCTCGCATTAACAGATGATGGCAGACTCTGGATCAATTGAGATCGGGCCACAGCAGCCGGCGTGTACGTTCTGCCATGTACATTTCTGCTCAAAACCGACATTACTTTATGCACAGTACTGGCCGAAACTTCTTTGTTCTGCGAAATCTGCTTGGTGATGTCGCTGGTGGACATAAATGCCTGGGCTATCGTTATGGCTTTACTTAGATTCGGAGTTTCTACAGTCAACAGTTTGCGAAGGATTGTCTCATGTCCAATGCCCAATACAAAAAAGTCTCTTAGCATTTGTTCTAGGAATCCCTCAAACTCACCATGTCCTGCGAGGCGCCTTAGTTCGGTGACGCAGCTCGCCACTTCCTGGCCCTCCGATCGTTGGCACGTGTAGAACCGATATATCGCCATCAAAACGCTTTCCTTAGGATTTAGGTGCTCCCGGACCAGCGTACACAATGCTTCTTGGGATTTCTCTGCTGGTTTTGCCGAGGGCAGGAGATTCTTCACGAGGCCATAGGTTTTTGCCCCACAGACCGTTAAGAGGATCGCCCTTCGTTTGGTAGCGTTCCCGCCCCCTTCCAGCTCGTTGGCCACAAAGTCTCTCCACGAAGACCTCCCAATCGTCCCTTTCTGAAAACGTCTCCAGGATGCCGACTGTTCTTTGCATTTTCGTGCGCTTGTTCGTTACCGCGTCGCCAATTATTACACTCATAATAAAGGGTGAGACTGAGTACTGGGTGTAATGAGCAAGTGTTACCTTAGCTCCTTTAATAACATTGCAGAGTGGGTGGTCTGCTTATATACTGTGCTCCCAAGGGATGCTGGGATCCCTTGGGACTCCAACAGCTGGGCCCTCTGGTGGTCAGGTGTCATGCAGGTTACAAAGGATTAAATACACAACACTGTCCATGGTTGAATAGCCTGCCAACACTCACCATTAAAGCTCACATATGATAATGACAACTTTGGTGGGGCACTGCAGAGTGTTCAGAAATGCACCTCAGGAAATGCCTGCAAATGCTTTGGCCGAGATCAATAGCAAATAACTATTGTATTTTAAACTATCGGCCAACACAGTGGATGTAGAGTACATGAAGTTTAGGAAAGCGCTTGAAAAGGTACCAATGGGTGATTCCGACAGAAGATTCAAGTGTATGGAATTGAGGGAGAATAGAAAGCTGGATTAAAAATTGTTTGGAAAGGAGAAAATAAGAGTACCAGCTAAGAGCATTTTTGCCAGAATGGTGGAAGTGGGTAGTGGTGTTCCACAGGGTTCTGTTCTGGGGCCACTTTCGTTCTCTGTGTATATGAATGATTTGGGTATAGGCCTAGAGGAAGTGGTTTTGCAATTTTCAAATGATACCAAAATCGAAGATATAGTTAATTCTTTAGAAGACCAAAGGAAGGTGTAAAGGGATATTAATAATATTGGGCAATGGGCTAAAAAAATGGCTGAAATCAATGTCAGTAAGTGTGGTAAAAAAAATAACAGCAATAATTGCACTCTGAAAAGTAGCAGCCTTAGTGCTGTGGAAGAGCAGTTGTCTTGTGGTTACAGATTCACATTACATTAAAGTCAGCACTTTAGGTTGATATGGCTGTTAAAAAAGTTGATGAAATCCGAGGTTTAAGAGTTACAGAATATAAAAGCTAGGAGGTAACGATGAGCCTATATAAAACCGGTGTGCGATAGTCTGATCTGTGTTCACATTGCCATGTGGGATAGTCTTATCTGTGTTCACACTGCGGTGTGTGCGATAGTCTGATCTGTGTTCACAGTGTGTGTGTGATAGTCTTATCTGTGTTCACACTGCGGTGTGTGTGATAGTCTGATCTGTGTTCACAGTGTGTGTGTGATAGTCTGGATTAGACGTCACCAAAATCCAGGTTGCTGATTGGAGCATGGGCGGGTACAGCAGGAGAGGTGGCAGACAGCAGAGGAGCGGCGATGTCGGGGCGAAGGAGTGGCGAGAGATTGTAGAGGGACATGATCGGGGCCCAGGAGAGGCGTGAATTCAGGGCCCAGGTGAGTCGAGGGTCATGGGGCAGCACGGGCCAGCCCACACTGCGATATGTGTGCGTACTAGGTCCGTGCAGCAGAGTAGGTCTCCAGTCGTCTTGGTTAACTCTTGACACTGGACCAAGACCCAGCTCTGTCAAGGCCGTGTGGTGGCTGGTGTGCAATAGCCACCACACGTTAAAAAAATCCACACACTTCCACCCTTCAATATGTAGTTCGGGACCTGGAGTGTTAGGTCCTTCATTGAAACACCTGTGAACTCATCCCTTTTTGGTGTGGAAGCAAGTCATCCTCGATATGAGTGACTGCTGAAGAAGAAGAAGATATAAAACCTTAATAAGATTAGATTGTATAGATGAGTGAAGGAAACGGGGATGAAGGGATATGGGTAGAGGATGGTCAAATGTGATTAGAACTATCTTCTCGTGTGGAGAGTGAATAGCAACATGGACTCATTGAGCCAAATGACCTGTTTCCATGTCGTAGTTTCTATGTATGTATTTCTATGTACTTTTACCTTGTATGCACAGAAAAAATGAAAGGGGGAGAAATTGCATTGTTTGCACCTCGCTAATGGGGCACAAACGACTTCTCGCTCGGGCCCGCTGCCACCTCCCATGAAATTCCGCGGGAGTTAGCGGAGGCACAAACCGGTAGTGCCCTGCTCCTGCCGGTAGCAGCCCATGCGCAGTGACCCGTTTTCGCCCCAGAGCGATACTTCAGTAGCGCCCAGTGAAGCCACCGCTGGCAATGCCCGCACCAGCTTCACGGGTTGTGAACTGAGTCTCACTCCGCTCATGGGGCGAAAAATAAAGGGGATGTGCGGCGTGCAATTTTTTTTTTTTTACAATGGCCGACTTAATGTTCCTAGTTGCCCGAGAGAAGGTGGTGTGAGCCGACTTCTTGACCCACTGCAGTCCTTGTGGTGAAGTTACTCTCACAGTGCTGTTAGGTAGGGAGTTCCAAGATTTTGGCCAAGCGATAATGAAGGAACGCCGATATATTTCAAAGTCAGGATGGTGTGTGACTTGGAGCAGAATGTGGAGGTGGTGGTGTTCCCATGCACCTGCTTTTCCGATCTGCCAAGATTCCTTCTGACAGACTCTACGCAACCCCGGGAGAAGGACATCCGCAGGGCAGAGATTGCGCTCTTGCCCAGCGAATGTCCTTCAAACTTTTACGCCTGGTAAAAGCAGATGTATAATCTATTTTTACCAGCATAACACTTTTAAAACATATAAAAATTAAATTTAAACACTCATTTTTATATTGAAAACCCTATCCATTAAGGTAAGTTTATTTTTAACCCTATTAAAACACACAAAAAAAATTCCCCCAAAAATATATTTTTTCTAAAATATTTAATTTCAATTAATTTTAAATATGTGCGGCGTTTTATTTATTTATTATGCTGTGTTTCGGTGCTTTAGGGAGTTTCCTCATTGATAGAAAAATGCATGCGCATCACGCCCCAAGAACCGGCTTTGGCGAGGCCTCGACAGGTGCGTACAAACTTCTTTTGGACCCGGCGAGGCTGCAATTTTCGGCCCATTACCTACTGCCCCACTTAATTTTCTTGATCTAGATCAAGCATTGCCCTATTGCTGAACTAAAAACAATACTGATCAAGAAAATAGTTCTGGACATATTGTAGAATCCCCTCCCCTTCTTTGCACTTGGCCTTGTGTGCTTGGATAATTAAAATCATCCATTATTTTAGGCCTGTATTCCTGTAATTTTCTCCAATTTGTCTACATATCTCTTCCTCTATCTCCTTTTTACTGTTCAATGGTTTAACTCTAATCAAATAAATTCATCTTTCCCACCATCTCCTTTATAATCCTCATGTTCTGGTGCTGTAATGACATCTTTGATTAATATTGCCACCTCTCCTTTTTTGCCTATTCTATCCACCCTGAATATTGTCTAACCAGGAATGGTCAGCTTCCAACCCTGCCTTAGCCTAAGCCACATCTCTATTAATTCTATAACATCATTGTCCTGAAAGCAATTTCTGCCCCTAGCTAACAAATTTTATTCACCATATTTTTTGTATTTACATAGAGACAAACCTGCCTCTATCTAATAGTTTTAATCCATCTTCTTTCTGACCTGTTCCATAAAACATTTTTGCTTCTTTTCTTTTGTCTTTCCAACATCCCTTGACCTTTTTATTTTGTTTTCTGTTCCTTATATTTTTTCTTTCACTCTTCCATATTAGTTAAAACCCTCTCCACATAAATTGTTATTCTCCTGGTGGAGACATTAGTCGTAACTTTCTTCAGTTAAAGCCCATAAGAACATAAGAAATAGGAGCAGGAGTAGGCCATACGGCCCCTCGAGCCTGCTCCGCCATTCAATATCATGGCTGATCTTCCACATCAACTCCAGTTTCTCTCCCTATCGCCATATCCCGTGATTCCCCTCGAGTCCAAAAATATATCGATCTCAACCTTGAATATACTCAAATACTCAGCATACACAGCCCTCTGGGGTAAAGAATTCCAAAGATCAACAACCCTCTGAGTGAAGAAATCTCTCATCATCTCAGTCCTAAAAGGATGACCCCTTATCCTGAGACTATGACCCCTAGTTCTAGACTCCCCAGCCACAGGAAACAGACTCTCAGCATTTACCCTTTTATTTATTTATTAGTTCATAGGATGTGGGTGTTTTTATTCCCCTCCCTAATTGCCCTCGAGAAGGTGATGGTGAGCTGCCTTCTTGAACTGCTGCAGTCCATGAGGTGAAGCTACTCCCACAGTGATGTTACAGGATTTTGACCCAGTGACGATGAAGGAATAGCGATATACTACCAAGTCAGGATGGTGTGAGACATTCTCAGGGTGAGTTCAGATCGGACGATAGATTTACACCTGATTCTACACTCCATTGAAGTTTGGCCCAAAACTGCCTCCTCTGGTTAAAAACCGGGGTTCTCTAAACAGTTTCTAGAATTGAAAATCCATTATTAAATAAATTAAATTACATTAAAGACAAAATAAAAGATGTTGGTAATACCCCTTTATCTAAACTTGTTCACATTTATTATTCATTTTCTGCATATTACAGATATCCTCTTCAGCAGTTGAGAAAGCTTGTATACTTTTGTCTGCTGTATATTATAACTCTCCGAATTGCTGTTGGCTTATTTGGATTTCAATGTTGCTTGCTATGCATATCATATAGCACCTTACCTGAATTGTGTGATCAGCCATCAAATCAATACATCCAACAAGATTTTGTCCCCTCCCAGAAGGGATCCCAAGACAATGACTGCCACTGTTCCCCATATTTTGATTGGCTATATATCTGTAAAAAAAAAAGTTTAAATTAGATCTACTGGTTATGCCATTGCACTGCCAACATTATGAAGCCATGTGTCTTCTGGACAATCTCTTCTGCACAAACTTATGGTGGAATTAGTTTGCTGAGATTCGCCAGTTTCATCATTACGCTGTGTAGTGCAATTCTCCCAAGAAAGTCTCTTATCTCCCTCTCAAAAGGCCAATTTCTCTGATCAAGTATAACATTGTTGAAATTTAGCTTTCCTACA
This sequence comes from Pristiophorus japonicus, assembly GCF_044704955.1. Taxonomy (NCBI): domain Eukaryota; kingdom Metazoa; phylum Chordata; class Chondrichthyes; family Pristiophoridae; genus Pristiophorus; species Pristiophorus japonicus. The sequence goes on along the minus strand of NC_091983.1, from coordinate 72,492,084 downwards.
CAGTGGCTAAAAAGTTGAAATCAGTTGCTGTTGACCCGAGAAACTAATGTAAATAAAAAGCAAAAAAAAACTCCAGATGCTGGAAATCTGAAACAAAAGCAGAAACGTGCTGGAAACACTTAGCATAGGACAGTAATCACCATTTCAAAGAAAAAAAAGCCCAATAATCTTCTCTCGACCTTCAACAGCACTATCGTTGCTGAGTACCCAACCATCATAGGAATTGCTTGACAAAAAAAACAGTCTATTTAGTTTGCCTTCCAATATCTTCGTAGTCATATGATACAATGATAATGGAGTTGTTGACCATTCATAACAACCAATCTCTATTAATTAATCTACAACAGATCCAGACATGATGTGAGAAAAAAAAACAGTGGTGGAGAGCTTTGGGAACCATGGTCCAGAAATCTGGGCACACCCATTCCAAGCACCCGACAGATGAGGCCTGAGACTCCCCTGATATTGAGCCGTGAGCCACATTTCAGCCGGTGAGGTGATGAGAGCCTGTCGGCAAAAAGGACCGCTGCTAACGTCGTAGTGGCCTGCAGGTAAGTGGCCCCAGGGGTTGGGTCCGGAATAGGATATATTTAAAAACCAGAAAAAAAGTACAAGGAGCTCACTAAGATTGAGACGATCCATTCAGCTGCCTATGCTGCATCCCTCCATTCTCCCAGCCCATCATGCAAAAACTTCTCTAAGATTCCCCCCTGCCCTAGTTATTTTCCTATCTCCCCTCATGCTCAACCTGAGATCATCTTGCCAATGAGGCCCATCTCCTGCTCTCTTCACCCTATTCCCAATGAACTGCTGACCAGCTAACTTCTTTTCCTGGCCCCCATGATGCCCGATATTATAAATGGTTCTCTCTCTACAGATACTGTCCCTCCTTTTCAAATCTGCAGTTATTCTAAAAAAAAACGTTAATTTTCTGTCCTTGCAAATTACAATCTCATAAGAACATAAGAAATAGGAACAGGAGTAGGCCATACGGCCCCTCGAGCCTGTTCCGCCGTTCAATAAGATCATGGCTGATCTGATCATGGACTCCGCTCCACTTCCCTGCCCGCTCCCCATAACCTCTTATCCACTTATCGTTCAAGAAATCATCTATTTCCATCTTAAATTTATTCAATGTACCAGCTTCCACAGCTCTCTGAGGCAGCAAATTCCACATATTTACAATCTTCTCAGAGAAGAAATTTCTCCTCATCTCAGTCTTAAATGGGCGGCCCCTTATTCTAAGATCGTGCCCTCTAGTTCTAGTCTCCCCCATCAGTGGAAACATCCTCTCTGCATCCACCTTGTCAAGCCCCCTCATAATCTTATACGTTTCGATAAGATCACCTCTCATTCTTCTGAATTCCAATGAGTAGAGGCCCAACCTACTCAACCTTTCCTCATAAGTGAACCCCCTCATCCCCGGAATCAACCTAGTGAACCTTCTCTGAACTGCCTCCAAAGCAAGTATATCCTTTCGTAAATATGGAAACCAAAACTGCATGCAGTATTCCATGTGTGGCCTCACCAATAATCTGTATAGCTGTAGCAAGACTTGCCTGCTTTTATACTCCATCCCCTTTGCAACAAAGGCCAAGATATCATTGGCCTTCCTGATCACTTGCTGTATCTGCATACTAACCTTTTGCGTTTCATGCACAAGTACCCCCAGGTCCCGCTGTACTGCGGCACTTTGCAATCTTTCTCCATTTGAATAATAACTTGCTCTTTGATTTTTTTCTGCCAAAGTGCATGACCTCACACTTTCCAACATTATACTCCATCTGCCAAATTTTTGCCCACTCACTTAGCCTGTCTATGTCCTTTTGCAGATTTTTTGTGTCCTCACACATTGCTTTTCCTCCCATCTTTGTATTGTCAGCAAACTTGGCTATGTTACACTCAGTCCCTTCTTCCAAGTCATTAATGTAGATTGTAAATAGTTGGGGTCCCAGCATTAATCCCTGCGGCACCCCACTATTTACTGGTTGCCAACCAGAGAATGAACCATTTATCCCGACTCTCTGTTTTCTGTTAGTTAGCCAATCCTCTATCCATGCTAATACATTACCCCCAACCCCGTGAACTTTTATCTTGTGCAGTAACCTTTTATGTGGCACCTTGTCTGGAAGTCCAAATACACCACATCCACTGGTTCCCCTTTATACACCCTGTTCGTTACATCCTCAAAGAACTCCAGAAAATTTGTCAAACATGACTTCCCCTTCATAAATCCATGCTGACTCTTCCGAACCGAATTTTGCTTTTCCAAATGTCCTGCTACTACTTCTTTAATAATGGACTCTAACATTTTCCCAAACACAGATGTTAGGCTAACTGGTCTGTAGTTTCCTGCTTTTTGTCTGCCTCCTTTTTTAAATAGGGGCGTTACATTTGCAGTTTTCCAATCTGCTGGGACCTCCCCAGAATCCAAGGAATTTTGGTCAAATCCAATCAATGCATCCACAATCCCTGCCGCTACTTCTCTTAAGACCCTACGATGCAAGCCATCAGATCCAGGGGATTTATCTGCCTTTAGACCCATTATCTTACTGAGTACCACCTCCTTAGTGATTGTGATTGTGTTAAATTCCTCCCCTGCTATAACCCCTTGGCTATCCATTGTTGGAATATTATTTATGTCCTCTACCATAAAGACTGATACAAAATATTTGTTCAGAGTTTCTGCCATCTCCATGTTCCCCATTACTAATTCCCCGGTTTCATCCTCTAAGGGACTAACATTTACTTTAGCCACTCTTTTCCTTTTTATATACCTATAGAAACTCTTGCTATCTGTTTTTATATTTTGTGCTAGTTTACTTTCATAGTCTATCTTCCCTTTCTTAATCATTTTTTTAGTAATTCTTTGCTGGCTTTTAAAAGCTTTCCAGTCTTCTGCCGTCCCATTAGTTTTGGCCAATCTCCCTTTCCTGTCTGAAGTCCTTGAATGTGTTGTCACCTCCGTGCCATCTTTCCCACAATTCCATGTTTGAACTTCTCCAATCAGGATCCTCTGCCCCCGTGCCACAGCACTGTAACACGAATGGCATCCTATGTGACTGTGACCGTGGTGCACTATCCCTCCTCATCCTTCTCGACCTGTCCACAGCCTTTGACAAAGTTGATCACACCATCCTCCTCCAACACTTCTCCTCTGTTATCCAGCTGAGTGGAACTGTCCTTGTCTGGCTCCACTCTTATCTATCCAGTCGTAGCTAGAGTATCCCCTGCAATGGCTCATCATCCCGTTTTTGCACCATTATCTCTGGAGTCTCCCAGATATCTATCCTTGGCCCCTTCCCATTTCTCATCTATATGCTGCGCTCTGCAAAATCATCTGAAAACACATCAGGTTTCACAAGCGCACTGACGACACGGAGCTCTACCTCACGATCAACTCTCTTGACCCCGCTACTTCCTCTGTGGTGTCAGACTGCTTGTCCGACAGTAATGGATGAGTTGAAATTTCCTTCAATTAAACTTTGAGAAGGCTCCATCACAAACTCTGTTCCCTGGTCAACAGTTCCATTCCCTTTCCTGGCAACTGTTTGAGGCGGTCATCTGTGAGCCTGAGCTGAGGTTGTGACCACATATCCTCTCCATTATCAAATTCTCTAATTCTGGCCTCTTGAGCATCCCTGATTTTAATCGTTCCACCATTGGCAGCTGTGCTTTCAGCTGCCTCAACCCCAAGCTCTGGAATTCACTCCCTAAACCTCTTCTCTCTCCATTATGAAGACCAGCTATTTCCATCTCCGTAATGTCACCAGTCGCCGCCGCTGCCTCAGTCCATCTGCTGCTGAAACCCTCATCCATGCCTTTGTTACCTCAGGATTTGACTATTTAAATGTTCTCCTGGATGGACTCTCATTTTCCAACCTCCATAAACTTCAGCTTATCCAAAACACTGCTGCCGTATCCTAACTCGCACCAAGTCTTGTTGACCTATCATCCTGTGCTTGATGACATTGGCTCATGGTCCCTAAATGCCTCCATTTTAAAATTCTCATCATCATGTTCAAATCCCTCCGATGATCTGGTCACTCCCCATCTCTGTTACCTCCTCTAGACTTGCAACCATCTGAGAACTCTGGCCTCTTGTCCATCCCACACTTGCTTCAACCCACCATTAGCAGCCATACCTTCAGCTGTCTATGCCCCAACCTTTGGAAATCACACCCTAAACCTCTCACCTTTCTCTGTTCCTTCAAATGCTCCTTAAAACCTACCTCTTCACCTTATCTATCCAGTCATGATAATTTTTGTCTGTTTACGCTCCTGTGAAGTGCCTTGGGACAGTTTACAACCCTCGGAGGTCTCTGCACTCCTCTAATTCTGGCTTTTTGCGCACCCCGATTTTAATTACTCCACCACTGGCAGCCCTGCTTTCAGGTGCCTAGACACTAAGCTCTAGAATTCCCTCCCTAAACCTCTCTGCCACTCTACCTCTCTCTCCCCTCCTTTAAGACGCTCCTTAAAATCTACTTCTTTGTCCAAGCTTTTGATCATCTGATCTAATATCTCCTTAAGTGGCTCACTGTCAAATTTTGTTTGATTACGCTCCTGTGAAGCACCTTGGGACGTTTTACTATATTAAAGGCACCATATGCAGGCAAGTTGTTATTATTAAATTATTGTGCTTTGGCTCTCTCCACTTTATGGGCCCAAGTTTCCCTAAAACTCACTTACCTGGATGCCCATTTTTATTTGGCCCCTCAGCGCTGAAAATAAAAAAACAAAGTCTCCTTCCACCATGCACACCTTCTGGCGCCAGCGCTACCCGGGACGTGGCTTTAAGTGTGAATGTTTTATTTTTTTAAACAGACAAGTAATGGCGCATGCGCAAAACAAAAAAACTTATTTTTTTTTTTAAACGCATAGAACATGCCAGGAGCTAGCAGCGGCTGCAGTCGAGGAGGAGAAATTGCAGAAGGCTGCCCTTGTTGCTCACGGAGGAAATCTTTATTTTGCCAGCTTTTTTGCAAAACCTGGTGGATGTCACGGAAGATGGAGCCTGTTGTATTAACTTTGAAGAATTTTTGAAGATTTTGGTTGATTTTGGGACCCAGAAACATCAATAGAAAAAGGTGAAAATTAATTTTTTTTTATGGCCTGAATGCAGTTTAACATCGCAGGAGCAGCATTCTTAGTAAGTAACATTTTTATTTTTATACTTAGTTACTGGTAATGTAGTACAGTATTTTATATTGTGCTAATAGTTAAAGTTTTAGTGAGGGAGTCCATTCGGCCGGGGATAGGAGCGGGCCAGCACAGGTTTCTCCAACTGAAGGTAGAGTTTTTTCCTACGGTGATTATAGGCTCTGTGCAGCGGGTTAAAAATTTTCGTGGAAACTTGGCCTTAAGCCCAGAAATGGCGCGGGAACCTTCTTCACAGGATGCACCAAACATTCTGCCGCTGGTAGTGCATGCTGACATTGGGGAAGCTTTGTGCTGGGCATCGCTGCCAAAAATTCTCACTGGGGAAACTTTGGGCCTATATCTGGAATTATTTTAGATTTGCAATATCAGGATGCGCAATTCCGTTTATTTTATGAAGTAACTGGAAGGAAACATTATAAACAAATAAAATAAACCCTTCCTCTTTCCATTTTGGTTCTTTCTTGTTCTATTTTTTATATAGTTTCGTATTCACTCATTTTCTTTTTATCACTGTAATTTGGAGATTTCAACTTTGTTTAATTTTCTGGAAGACAGAATGCACCATAAAGAACTTTACAGAGCTGGGGTTGGGGGGCGGTGATGATATATTTGCTCCTGAAGAAGATCTAAGCCTAGAATTTTGTGGAAAGTTTCAGAGTGAATGCGGCATAAGAGCGGAGTTGCACCATTTTTACTGAAGGAAATTCACACGTGACTGATTCTTCACTACTTAGTGAATTTCCTCAATTGTATATCCAAGTTTGCAGATGACACTAAATTAGGATGCAAAATAAGTTATATAGATGGGGGCACAAGTTACAAAGGGATATGGATAGACTAAGGGAGTGGGCAAAACTATGGCAAATGAAGTCCAATGTGGGGAAGTGTGTGGTCTTTCACTTTGGTGCTGAGAAAGACAAATCAGAAAACTTTCTTTATGCTGAGAGATTAGGAGCTGTAGAGGAGCAAATGGATTTAGGTGTCCAGGTAAATAAATCACTAAAACTTCATGCACAGATACAAAATGCAGCCAAAAGAAGAATAGAAGAAAGTTTTGCTTCAGTTGTACAGAACCTTCCTCAGATCCTATCTGGCACACAAAAAATATATTTGGGCCTTGGCGGGGGGTACAAGCCAGATTCACCAGAATGATATCAGGGTTCAGTGGTGAGAAAAGGTTGCATTAACTCGATTTGTTTTCCTGGAGTTCAGAAGGTTGAGGGGTGACTGAATAAGATTATTAAAATTCTAAAGGGATTTGATAGGGTAGATATAGAGAAATTACTCCAGAAGGCTGTAGTACTGGGTCAATAGAAATTTTCAAGACAGAGATCGATAGAATTTTAAGGGATATGGAGCCAAGGCAGCAAGAAGTGGAGTTGAGATCAGACATAATCTAATTAAATGATGGAACAGGCTTGAGTAGCTCAATAGCTAACTCCTGTTCCTAACATCCTAAGTTTGCATGCTTCTGGGATACGACAGCCGGAACTCTCTGCTGCTTTTTTACTCTAGGGTGACTATATTTTATAAACCGAATCTAGGGACACACAGGATGGGAGCACAACAAAGTAGCCAGAACGTGTTTTAAGAAGATCTACACAGCCTCTGCTTCTGCTAGTGGAATAAGCACGGAGACACAGGATTTTCACTTTACAACAAAGCTCGAATCTTGCATGTGTTCTGGCAATAATGCTGCACCATCTATACTTGTCCCCGAATACCCTAACTTTTAATTTCTCAATTTTAAATCTGTTCCAAACAGATTGAGATTTTCCATATAAGGTGTGAAACATCCTGTCTCAGAAGGTTTCAGAAACCTCTTCCCGGTGGGAGAATTTAAAGCTTGCCTTATTCAGTAAAATAACACGTTGCACCATAATAATCTGAGGTAAAGTAAATCCACTCACCCATCAGCTGCCACAGCTTCTCCCGCGCATTTTAAAAGTTCTGCCCTCTGACCAGTCACTATTGGCTGAAACACGGGGTCAGGTGGCTCAACCCCCACCCCCCCACCCCCCACCCCAGCCCACAGTGCAGTGTGGCCCGAGCTATTGATGGGGCCTTTTATCTGTTGCGCTGCATTGTGGGAAGGTAGGGCAGCCATCGTCGCCTGCATTCAAACTGGGCAGGAACGAGCCGAGAATCTCTCCCTGGGATTTTTGTACATTTTCATTTAATGCAAAGAGCTTTTTGAACTTGGGACTCTTCCAGGGATATTGCTTGTCCGGGGACATGGTACCTAATCCGGGGACTGTCCCCAGAAAATGGGGATATATGGTCAGCCTAATTAACTGCGCCTTCCCGTGCAAAAGACCATCTCACACGAGTTTCCTAGATTTTCACGGATAGTGCACTGCCGCAGAATAAGCCCAAAATATTTGGTGCAGTTGATGTCGGCATAACTGAGATTTCTGGAGTTTAATTGTAATTTTCTTTTGTAATTTAAAAAAAATTCTTACTGAAGCCACGAAGTGCCGTCAGACTCAGTGCACCTGATTTTTTTTGCACCCCTATAAACCCTCCCTCCCTACACGTTAAGACTAAGCATGCTTAAATGACCTTCCCAATGGCCATACCTTTGCTCTGCATTATAATGAATGAGGATGAGGAGCAGCAGAGGCACGTGTCTCTGAGAGCGAGACAACATAGCAGAAGGCAACAGACCACTCGCTATTGCTCTTATTGGGGCACGGCATTGTTTGTTTTATGCCAGTATTTACATATCTGTAATGTCTGTAAGCTTGTACTGTTGTAGCTTCATATTGTGGATGTGGACGTAAAGGTGAATAAATGAGTCAGCTGACCAGAAGCTTCCAGAACTTCTGAGATGCTGTTTGCCATTATAGAAAGCTGTGTGTGCTGCACTCTGTGAATATATCACACTTGACGATGAGGATGAGCAGTAATGGGTCATTCAGGTGAATATAAACGCGACCAGGAAAGGTTTAAGGCGTATGTGGACCGACTACAAATATATTTCACTGCAAATAATATAATCGAAGTTCCAGAGAATGCAGATCAGAAACGGGCTGTGTTGCAATGGAAGAGAGCTATCTTCTTATCGGAAGCAGGTCCTGAGTTGTATGAAGCCTTGATAAATCTACCTGTGCCCGACAAGCCAAAGGACACAACGCTTAAAGAGATTGTAACGAAGCTAGAGCAGCACTACAACCCCAAACCGTTAGAAATTGCTGAAAGCTATCGTTCCGGTATCCAAAATCAAAAGACTGATGAAGATATCAGTGAATACATTGTAGCATTGAAAAAGCTATCTATTCACTGCAATTTTGGAAACTTTCAAAACCAAGCATTGTGGGACCGTTTTGTTTGTGGGATGCAAAATGATGCGATAAGAAAGTTATTGATGATGGATGACTTGACTTTTCAGATTGCTTATCAGACAGCGAGGTCGATGGGCATGGCCGATCAATATTCCCGAGTATTTCATAATAATTACGGTCGTCAGTCAATGGAGGTGAATCACTTGCAGATTGCATATGGTTTGGAACGTAGCATGCAATAAACCATTGCACATTTATCCACATTATACTGAATCTGCCATGCATTTGCCCACTCACCTAACCGGTCTAAGTCACCCTGCAGCCTCTTAGCGTCCCCCTCACAGCTCACACCGCCACCCAGCTTAGTGTCATCTGCAAACTTGGAGATATTACACTTAATTCCTTCATCCAAATCATTGATGTATATTGTAAAGAACTGGTGTCCCAGCACTGAGCCCTGCGGCACTCCACTAGTCACTGCCTGCCATTCTGAAAAGGACCTGTTTATCCCAACTGTCTGCTTCCTGTCTGCCAACCAGTTCTCTATCCACGTCAGTATATTACCCCCAATATCATGTGCTTTGATTTTGCACACCAATCTCTTGTGTGGGACCTTGTCAAAAGCCTTTTGAAAGTCCAAATACACCACATCCACTGGTTCCCCTTTGTCCACTCTGCTAGTTACATCCTCAAAAAATTCCAGAAGATTTGTCAAGCATGATTTCCCCTTCATAAATCCATGCTGACTTGGACCGATCCTGTCACTGCTTTCCAAATGCGCTGCTATATCATCCTTAATAATTGATTCCAACATTTTCCCCACTACTGATGTCAGGCTAACCGATCTATAATTACCCGCTTTACCCTCCAATCCATAGGAACTGATCCCAAGTTGATAGACTGTTGGAAAATGATCACTAATGCATCCACTATTTCTAGGGCCACTTCCTTAAGTACTCTGGGATGCAGACTATCAGGCCCGGGGATCTATCGGCCTTTCATTCTAGTTTCTTCCTTCGTGAAGACAGAACCAAAGTATTTGTTCAACTGGTCTGCAATTTCTTTGTTCCCCATTATAAATTCACCTGAATCTAACTGCAAGGGACCTACATTTGTCTTCACTAATCTTTTTCTCTTCACATATCTTTAGAAGCTATTGCTATCAGTTTTTATGTTCCCGGCAAGCTTCCTCTCATACTCTATTTTCCCCCTCTTAATTAAACCCTTTGTACTCCTCTGCTGAATTCTAAATTTCTCCCAGGTTTGCTACTTTTTCTGGCCAATTTATATGCCTCTTCCTTGGATTTAACCCTATCCTTCATTTCCCTTGATAGGCATGGTTGAGCCACCTTCCCCGTTTAATTTAACTCCAGATAGGGATGTACAATTGTTGAATTTCATCCGTGTGATCTTTAAAAGTTTGCCATTGCCTATCCACCGTCAACCCTTTAAGAATCACTCACCAGTCTATTCTAACCAGTTCACATCTCATACCATCGAAGTTACCTTTCCTTAAGTTCAGGACCCTAGTCTCTGAAATTAACTGTGTCACTCTCCATCTTAATAAAGAATTCTACCATGTTATGGGCAGTCGTCCCCAAGGGGCCTCGCACAACAAGATTGCTAATTAGTCCTTTTTCATTACACATCACCCAGTCTAGGATGGCCAGCCCGCTAGTTGGTTCCTCGACATATTTGTCCAGAAAACCATCCCTAATACATTCCAGGAAATCCTCCTCCACCGCACTGCTACCAGTTTGGTTAGCCCAATCAATATGTAGATTAAAGTCGCCCATGATAATTGCCGTACCTTTATTGCACGCATCCTTAATTTCTTGTTTGATGCTGTCCCCAACCTCACTACTACTGTTGGTGGTCTGTTAGCGTTTTCTGTCCTTTGGTATTCCGCAGCTCCACCCATACAGATTCCACATCATCCAAGCTAATGTCCTTCCTTACTATTGTGTTAATTTCCTCTTTACCCAGCAACGCTACCCCACCTCCTTTTCCTTTCTGTCTATTCTTCCTGAATGTTGAATACCTCTGGATGTTGAGTTCCCAGCCTTGGTCACCCTGGAGCCATGTCTCCGTGATGCCAATTATATCATATTAATTAATTGCTGCCTGTGCAGTTAATCCGTCCACCTTATTACGAATACTCCTCGCATTGCGGCACAGACTTGTTTTTTTAACAGACTTTGCCCCTTTAGAATTTTGCTGTAATGTGGCCCTTTTTGATTTTTGCCTTGGGTTTCTCTGCCCTCCACTTTTACTTTTCTTCTTTCTATCTTTTGCTTCTGCCCCCAATCGACTTCCCTCTGTCTCCCTGCATAGGTTCCCATCCCCCTGCCCTATTAGTTTAACCCCTCCCCAACAGCACTAGCAAACACTCCCTCTCGGACATTGGTTCCGGTCCTGCCCAGGTGCAGACCGTCCGGTTTGTACTGGTCCAACCTCCCCCAGAACCGGTTCAAATGTCCCAAGAATTTGAATCCCTCCCTTCTGCACCACTCTTCAAGCTATCCTGCGATTCCTACTCTGAATAGCACGTGGCACTGGTCGCAATCCTGAGGTTACTACCTTTGAGGTCCTACTTTTTAATTTAACTCCTTGCTCCCTAAATTCAGGTTGTAGGATCTCATCCCGTTTTTTTACCTAAATCGTTGGTACCTATATGTACCACAACAACTGGCTGTTCACCCTCCCCCTCCAAAATGTCCTGCAGCCGCTCCAAGACATCCTTGACCCTTGCACCAGGGAGGCAACATACCATCCTGGAGTCTCGATTGAGGCCGCAGAAACGCCTATCTATTCACCTTACAATAGAATCCCCTACCACTATAGCTCTCCCACTCTTTTTCCTGCCCTCCTGTGCAGCAGAGCCACCCACGGTGCCATGCACTTGGCTGCTGCTGTCCTCCCCTGATGAGTCATCCCCCCAACATTACCCAAAATAGTGTATCTGTTTTGGAGGGGGATAACCGCAGGGGACCTCTGCACTACCTTCCTTCCACTGCTCTTCCTGTTGGTCACCCAATTCCTATCTGTCTGTGTAACCTTTACCTGCAGTATGACTAAACGTGCTATTCACGTCATCCTCAGCATCGCGGATGCTCCAGAGTGAATCCACCTGCAGCTCCAGTGCCGCAATGCGGTATGTGAGGAGCTGCAGCAGGATACACTTCCCATCCATGTAGTCGTTAGGGATACTGGAAGCATCCGAGTTCCCACATAGCACAGGAGGAGCATGACACGTGTCCAAGCTCTCCTGCCATGACTTAACCCCTAGATTAACTTAATTTGGCAACAACAATGATAAAGGTTACCTACTGATGAAGGAAAAGAAAAAGAAAAACTACTCACAAATCACCAGTCAATCACTTACCCCCTTGGCTGTGACATCACCCTTCGATTTCATTCTATTTCCTTTTTGCCTTCTCTCCCTGCAGCTGTACCAGCTGGCTTCTCCGACAACAAATTCCCGCCGCTCCGACTGCTGGGCCTTTTATAGGCCTCCCTCTGACCTCCCGCTGGCCTTTCCGACGACGAACTCCTGCCGCTGCGACTGCTGGGCCTTTTATAGGCCTCCTCAGACCTCCCGCTGGCCTCTTCAACGACGAACTCCCGCCACTCCGACTGCTGGGCCTTTTATAGGCCTCCCTCTGACCTCCCGCTGGCCTCTCCGACGACAAACTCGGAGAATAATTGAGTCAGCTGACCAGAAGCTTCCAGAACTTCTGAGATGCTGTCTGCCATTATAGAAAGCTGTGTGTGCTGTGCTCTGTGAATATATCACAGTATCAGCATAGGCAAATAAGCTCCACAGGACATTTGGGTGGAAGTTCCCGTCGGCCAGATCTGTGCAGAAGCCGTGTAAATTTCGGCATAATTTACACATAAGTATGATAGAAAAATTCCGGGCCTATAATGTTCAGTTACCACAGTTCCAGGTTGATATTTACCGTTGAAACCAAATATATCCATTGAAAATGAATCACCCTCACCACCCCAAGCTGAAAACCTGGACCAGATTGGAACCATAGTAAGTCCTGACTCAACTATCCCACCTCTGAAAAAAATGTTAAGTATGTCAAAGGTTTAGTCTGTATATCTATTGAGAAATCACATCTCTGTTGCGATACTCATTCCAATTATGTAGTGCAACACATCTGAATCACTTCTATCCTCAAACCTCAATACAACTTGACAGAAAACTGATTAACATCTTTCTAACTACAACATTTAAATATCAACCTCATTTGCTATTATGCTGTGTTTGCAAAACTGTTCAGCATCTCTTCAGTTAACAAATGTTATAGAGCAGTGAATCGATGTAATACTGAGAACAAAATAAAAACTATAATTGTATTAAGTAACGGTTGTGTGAAAATTTCTTCCTGAAAAGAACTGTTTACAACATTATAACAAATCCCATTGAAAATATTAAAGAGGTAGGAATGAGCAGCACTTAAAAAGAGCTATATATATTTTTTCAATTGTAAATTTAATACACCCTCATTCTTCAAATATATACCTTTTGTTTCCATGACTTTAAATTAAGAATAAAGATGCTCCTCCAGTTGATTCCAACTCTATCCATCTTGCCAGCCAGTCAACCAAAGGAAATGGGCACAATGTGGAGCCAATTATCTCATACTCTACAATACACTGCTCAGGAAATTGGATCAGGCTACAAGTGTGCTGCTACTCTTACTTAAGCTTGCCAACATGCAAAATGGTAGCAACCCAGCAGGTAACATGGATACTAGACTGATTGAACTTATTTCTTTAAAACAACTTGCATTCATATAGCACCTTTAATGTAGTAAACCATTCCAAGGCACTTCACAGAAGCATTATCAGACAACATTTGACACCGAGCCACATAAGGCAATATTAGGACTGGTGACCTAATTAAGTGTTCAATTATATATTTGGCAGACTGTTGGTGGTAAAAATCACAAATATTAGCAATTCTACCAACAGACAACACAACACCAGTTAAAATGCATAACTCTTTTAATACATAAAAAGAAACATCAGCCACCCAGTGACTCAGTGAATAAGCATAGCACTTGGGTATTGCAATGAGTCACACAATGCATATTTTCATTTGCAATCTAATGACCTCCAATGAGTCATTACATCATCAGGTACAAGTGAAGAAATTATCCACTTCAATGTAGTTGAAGCAATCATATTTTGTGTGATTGTTTAAACAATGGGTAAGGCTCCCTTTTGGAAAGACGGTGTCCCTCCTTAAAAGAAACCTAACTTGAAAAAAATAGAATTAGCTTTTTATTAAATCAAAGTAAACACAAGACATGAAATGGAAAAAAAAATTCTAAAATGACTTTTTAAAACTGACTTTTTAAACTTTCCTTCTCATAGTTTCAATTTAACAGCATAGTCTAACATTTACAGAAGTGATTATTGGCTGAGGTAGATATTATTACAGAATTACTGTTGGTTGAATTACACCCATAGCAGTCAAATAGATAAGGACTAATTTTTAAAGCCGGTTTTAATTCTTTTTTTTGGAGGGGTATCCACAATTTCTTGGTTTGAAACCAGGGGAAAATCAGTCAGAATAAATTGTACCCTAAAATGAGTTTAAAAAGTTTAGATTTTTTTTTAAACCGAAGAAAAAAAAGGGGAATTTAAAAAAGTCAGGTTAAATGAAAACCGTTAATTATTTACATCATACATAGACACTACTTTTATGCAGTTCACGTCAGAGCCTAGCTTAACCAAGAGTAAGCTATTTTAGAAAATGAGAGAGAAAAATTGAAGAACCCATGTTTATTGTTGTGGCTCTACCCACTTACCTGCCATTACGATAGTGGGATATTAAAAATTATTCTGTGGAGAGAGAAAAGTTAATGTTTCAGGTCATCGACCTTTCGTCATCAACCTGAAACGTTAACTCTGTTTCTCTCTCCACAGATGCTGCCTGACTTGCTGAGTATTTCTAACATTTTCTATTCCAGATTTCCAGCATCCGCAGTATTTTGCTTTTGATTGGTGATCATGCACAGGGAACAGTTGTGATTTTGCTTTTCTATGGGCCAGATTTTGCTGTCAAAATCACGGTGAGGCTAATAGCATTCGCCGTAATTTATGCGTAAATTGTATACCAACTTCAGGTGAGGAGCAGATGTATGGGTAAATGCCAATATTGTTGTCCGAACTGCACTGAAAACGGCATTTTGCTGTCTGCCTCACCACTGATATGCATTGAATTATGAAGTTGATGTATTTGCGCAATAGTTATGAACTAAACTCGCCTCAGAAAGATAAGTCACATCATTACAAGTGTAAGAACTCTTTTAACTATGTGACAATTGTTAATTACTGTCAGTCAACCTCTCAGAGACTGAAAGTTAACTGTTACAAGCGTGGCGTCTCATTCCTTCAGGCATTAATTGTTGTTGGAGATTTAAAATGTCACATAAAATATGAAAAAAATCACTTTTCTTAGTCTCTTTTTGTTCTCTCTCTCAATCCAATCTTTCTTTCCCTCTACATTTCTCTTTCTGTACCTAATTTGACATTAAATTCACCCACTCTAATTTACACTTCCTTCAGAGGCCATCAGAACAAGGTTACATCTTCTTCTGGAAAGGGAAACCAGAGGAAGAACGCCGCCTCCACAGAGTCGGCTTCGCCATCAAAAACGAGCTGGTTGACTGTCTCAAAGACTCCCCATGCAGGGCTCACAAATGCCTCATGACTCTTCGTCTTACCCTATCCCGGAACCAATGCGCCGCAGTCATCAGTGCGTACGCCCCAACACTCGATGCAACTGATGAGGGCAAAGAGGGTTTTTACTCCAACCTCGAAAAATCCCTGTCCTGCGTCTCCGCAGGCGACAAACTGATCCTCCTCGGTGACTTCAATGCCAGAGTCGGCAAGGACACAGATCTCTGGGGAGACGTGATTGGCAGAGAGGGGATAGGGAAAGCCAACTCCAGCGGTACCCTACTCCTGACAAAATGTCTTGAGCATGAGCTTGTCATCACCAACACCTTATTCCGCCAGAGGGACAAATACAAGATATTGTGGCAACACCCTCGCTCCAAGCACTTGCACCTGCTCGACTATCTCATCGTCCGAGCCAGGGATCGCAAGGATGTGCGCATCACCTGCGCCATGGCAGGAGCCGCCGACTGCTGGACAGACCACCTCCTAATCCGATCCATCATCGACATCAACATAGTCCCAAAGCAGAGGGGACAGCAGAAGCAGTGCCGCATAAAAGTCAATGCCGGAGAACTTAAGGGCCCAGTTAAGAGAGCCCTATACAGTCAACGCTTCACAGCTAACCTGGCGTGCCTTGACGACCTTGAGATGCAGAATGCCCACAGCGCTTGGTCTGCCCTCGAGACCTCCATAACCAGTGACTGCAACGAGATGCTCCGTCACTCAACCAGGAAACACCAGGACTGGATTGATGAGAATTGTTAAGTCTTGGATAAAGAGTCAGATTAGATACTGCAAGCTCAAAGTAAGTATGACCGTAGTCCCTTATTACAGATCTCAGAGTGTGAGATCCCAGCCTGTGAGGCCTCCTTATATACAGGTGCTCCGAAGGGATTGTGGAACTCCAGGGGATAAGCCCTCTGGTGGTTAGACATGGTAATTACAGGTTTACATACATAACACTCCCCCCCCCCCACTACCCGCAAAGTCAATAGTGTAACTATTACAATGTGAGTTGATCTGGGGCCTTCCTTTCCCTGGTTGATCGTCTCGGTGCAAATGCTGGTGTTGGTGAATCGTTTGTTGGACCTTCGCTAGCCAGCGTCCAACGGTCAGGCAGAACAAGCAGTTCAAACAATCAAGCAGAGCTTGAAAAGGGTAACTGGCCTTGCTGGACAGCTGGAGGTAGTGAGTCTTGCTAGGCTGCTGCGGGGTGATGGGTTCTGCTTCGTGGTCAACTGCTGGGTCGGTTGCCACTTGTGTGTGTGTTGGAGGGTCGAAAAAGGTAGAGTCTATTGTGGGTTGTTCTGGATAGTGCATAAATCTGAGTTTGGTTTGGTCCAAGTGTTTTCTGCAGGTGAGTCAATTTGCGAGTTTGACCACAAACACCCGACTCCCCTCTTTGGCCGAAACAGTGCCAGCAATCTACTTGGGACCTTGTCCATAGTTCAACACAAATACAGGATCATTTACTTCAATTTCGCGTGACATATTTGCGCAATAATATGTATTCTATTGAAGCCGCCTGCTCTCTACCTGTTCGTGTAGATCAGGGTGGACTAACGAGAGCCTTGTCCTAAGTGCCCTTTTCATGAGCTGTTCAGCGGGAGGGACCCCAGTGAGCGAGTGGGGTCTTGTGCAGTAACTAAGCAGGACTCGGGATAAGCGAGTCTGCAGTGAGCCTTCAGTTACTCTTTTCAAGCTCTGCTTGATTGTTTGAATTGCTTGTTCTGCCTGACCGTTGGACGCTGGCTTAAACGGGGCAGACTTGACATATTTGACCCCATTGCGGGTCATGAATTCCTTGAATTCGACACTGGTAAAGCACGGCCCATTGTCACTTACAAGGACATCAGGCAGGCCGTGCGTGGCAAACATGGCTCGTAGGCTTTCAATGGTGGCAGCGGACGTGCTTGCCAACATTATCACACATTCAATCCATTTGGAGTACGCATCTATAACCACTAAAATAATTTTTCCCAAGAATGGGCCTGCATAGTCGACATGAACCCTAGCCCACGGTTTGGAGGGACAAGACCATAAGCTTAGTGGCGCCTCCCTGGGTGCATTGCTTAACTGGGAACATGTATTACATTTGTGCACACAGGACTCTAAGTGTGCATCGATACCGGGCCACCACACGTGGGATCTGGCTATCGCTTTCATAATTACAATGCCTGGGTGGATACTGTGGAGATCACTGATGAAAGTGTCCCTGCCTTTTTTTGGCACAACTACCCGATTACCCCATAGGAAAAAGTCTGCCTGCATAGACAATTCATCTTTGCGCCGCTGGTACGGCTTTATTTCTTCCTGCATCTCTAATGGGACACTCGACCAACTCCCGTGGAGCAAACAGTTTTTTTACTAAGGACAGTAAGGGGTCCTGGCTCGTCCAGTTTCTAATCTGTCGGTAACAGGTGATTGCTCACTCTCGAATGCTTCCATTCCTATAACTAAATCTGCTGGCTGTGCCATCTCCATCCCGGTGTGGGCAATGGTAGCCGACTGAGAGCATCGGCACAGTTTTCTGTGCCTGGCCTGTGGCAGATGGCGTAGTTGTATGCGGACAACGTGAACACCCATCTCTGGATGCATTCGTATTTATTCCCTTATTTTCAGAAAAGAGGGATATAAGCGGCTTATGGTCGGTTTCCAATTCAAATTTGAGCCCGAACAGATATTGATGCATTTGCTTTACCCCGTAAACACACGCTAACGCTTCTTTTTCGATCATACTGTAGGCTCTCTCGGCCTTAGACAGACTTCTGGATGCATAAGCAACCGGTTACAATTTCCCAAGTTCATTAGCTTGTTGCAATACACACCCGACCCCGTACAACGACGTATCACATGCTAGTACCAAACGTTTACGTGGATCGTACAACACAAGCAATTTGTTTGTACATACAGCTTCCTGGCTTTCTCAAAGGCATTTTCTTGGCTTTTATCCCATTCCCATTCATTTCCCTTACGCAGTAAAGAGTGCAGGGGTTCTAACAATGTGCTAAGGCACGGTAAGAAGTTACCAAAATAGTTCAGGAGTCCTAAAAACGACCGCAGCTCCGTCACGTTCTGTGGTCTCGGTGCATTCTTGATTGCCTCCGTCTTCGAACCGGTGGGCCTGATGCCGTCCGCCGCGATTCTTCTCCCCAGGAACTCCACTTCAGGCACCAGGAATATGCACTTCGAGCATTTTAGCCTGAGCCCCACACGATTAAGCCGACTAAGAACCTCCTCCAGTTACTGCAGGTGTTCGACGGAGTCCCGACCTGTAACCAAGATGTCGTCCTGGAAGACCACGGTGCATAGGACCGACTTCAGCAAGCTTTCCATGTTCCTCTGGAATATCGCCGCGACCTAGCGAATCCCAAACGGGCATCTGTTGTAAACGAAAAGATCTTTGTGCGTGTTGATGCAGGTGAGGCCTTTCGAAGATTCCTCCAGCTCCTGTGTCATGTAGGCCAAGGCCAAGTCCAGCTTCGTGAACGTTTTCCCTCCCGCAAATAGCTCGTCTGCCTTTGGAAGCGGGTATTGATCCTGCAGCGAGAAATGATTGATAGTTGCTTTGTAATCACCACAGATTCTGACGGTGCTGTCTCCCTTGAGCACTGGAACAATCGGACTGACCCAGTCATTGAATTCGATCGGCGAAATGATGCCCTCTCGTTACAGCCTGTCCAGCTCGATCTCCACTCTCTCTATCATGTAAGGTACTGCTCTCGCCTTGTGATGGATGGGTCGCGCCCCCGGAATCAAATGGATCTACACTTTTGCTCCTTGGAACTTCCTGATGCCTGGTTTGAACAGCGAGGGGAACTTGCTTAGGACCTGAGCACATGAGGTGTCGTCGACGGACGAAAGCGCTCAGACGTTGTCCCAGTTCCAGTGTATCGTTCCCAGTCAGCTCCTGCCAAACAGCGTGGGGCCATTGCCCGGTATCATCCAGATTGGTAAATCGTGCACCGCTCCATCGTAGAAGACCTTTATGGTAGCGCTGCCAATTACGGGAATCAGTTCCTTTGTGTACGTTCTAAGTTTGGTACGAATGGGAGTCAGGACTGGCCTTGAAGCCTTGTTGCACCACAACTTATCGAAAGTCTATTTACTCATTATGGACTGGCTTGCGCCCGTTTCCAACTCCATGGACTCCAGGAGTCCATTTAATTCAACCTTCAACATTATCGGGGGACACTTTGTGGTAAATGTGTGCACCCCATATACCTCTGCCTCCTCGGTCTGAGGCTCTGGTTCGTCATGATCCACCGTGGATCTGTCCTCCTCTGCAACATGGTGGTTTTCAGGATTAGCAGGGTTTGCAGCTCGCCTGCACATATGTTGGAGGTGTCCCATTGTTCCACAGCCCTTGCAAACGCATCCTTTGAACTGGCATGAATGGAATCGATGATCACCCCCAAAGCGCCAACAAGGTGTTAATTGCTTTGTATTCACCACCCTTGATGGCGGACTGTGTGTCATCCGCGGATATGCAGCTACAGGCATGTAGGTCCTGCTATGTACATTTCGATTCGAAAACAACGTTACTTTGTTCACAGTACTTGCAGCAGCACTAGTGTGCTGGGAAATTTGTTTGGTATTGTCACTGATGGAGATAAACGCCTGGGCTATCGCTATGGCTTTCTTCAAGGTTGGTGCCTCTACAGTCAAAGTTTGAGAAATATTACTTCATGGCCAATGCCAAGTACAAAGAAGTCCCTGAGCATATGCTCCAAGTGTCCTTCAAATTCGCAATATCCTGCAAGGCGTCTTAGCTCGGCGACGTAGCTCGCCACTTCCTGGCCTTCCGACCTCTTGTACGTGTAGAACCGATACCTCGCCATCAGAACACTTTCCTTTGGGTTTAGATGCTCCTGGAACAGTGTGCACAACTCATCGTACGACTTGTCTGTGGCTTTTGCTGGAGTAAGCAGGTTTTTCATGAGGCCATACACTGATGCCCCTCAAACGGTGAGGAAGATTGCCCTTCGTTTGGCAGCATTCCCTTCTCCTTCCAGCTTGTTGGCCATGAAGTATTGGTCAAGTCGTTCCACGAAGGTTTCCCAATCATCTCCCTCCGAAAATTTCTCCAGGATGCCCACAGTTCTCTGCATTGTTGGTTGGGGTTCGTCATCTGTATCTCGTCGCCAGTTGTTAAGTCTTGGATAAAGAGTCAGCCTAGATACTGCAAGCTCAAAGTAAATGTGACCGTAGTCTTTTATTACAGATCTCAGAGGGCCTCTCCAGCCTGTGAGGCCTCCTTATATACAGGTGCTCCAAGGGATTGTGGGTGGTTAGATATGGTAATTACAGGTTTACATACATAACAAGAATGATCAGGAGATCCAAGAGCTAATAGATCGCAAGCGCAGGGCATTTCTGAGATGTAAATAACAACCCAACGCGGGAATAGAAAAGCAGCATTACAGACGGCTCAAGGCTGAGATCCAACAAAAAACCCGGGACTTAAAGAACAGGTGGTGGATGGAGAAAGCACAGGAGATAAACAGCTGGCCGACAGCCATGATATGCGAGGATTCTTCATCGCAGTCAAGGCCACCTACAGGCCAAACACCCAGGCCCTACCCCGCTGCTGGCCAAGAACGGGGAAACATTCATCAAGGACACCGAGGCAGTCAGGGCCCGCTGGAAGGAGTACTTCAAAGATTTCCTCAATCGAGACTCTGTCTTTCGACTCGAATATTCTCGACTCCATCCCGCAGCATGCTACCCACCACCATCTCAGTGAGACCCCCACACTGCACGAGGTAAAAAAAGCCATAAAACAGCTGAAATACAAGGCTACGGGTGCGGATGGAATCCCCGCTGAGGCACTGAAGTATGGCGGGGAGGCACTGCTGGCGCAAATACACGACCTCATCTCTCTCATCTGGAGGGAGGAGAGCATGCCGGGGGATCTCAGAGATGCAGTAATCGTGACCATCTTTAAAAAAAAGGACAAGTCCGACTGCGGCAACTACAGAGGAATCTCCTTGCTATCAGCCACTGGGAAAGTCGTCGCTAGAGTCCTCCTCAATCGTCTTCTTCCCGTGGCCGAGGAGCTCCTCCCGAAGTCACAGTGTGGATTTCATCCCCTATGGGACAGAAAGGACATGATTTTTGCAGCACAACAGCTGCAGGAAAAATGCAGAGAACACCGCCAACCCTTATACATGGCCTTCTTCGACCTTACAAAAGCCTTTGACACGGTCAACCGCGAGGATTTATGGAGCATCCTCCTCCGTTTCGGATGCCCCCAAAAGTTCATCATCACCCTCCGCCAGCTCCACGATGACATGCAGGCCATGATCCTTACCAACGGATCCATCACAGACCCAATCCACGTCCGGACCGGGGTCAAACAGGGCTGCGTCATCACCCCAACCCTCTTCTCAATCTTTCTCGCCGCCATGCTCCACCTCACAGTCAACAAGCTCCCCGCTGGAATGGAACTAACTATAGAACCAGTCGGAACCTCTTCAACTTTCGCCGTCTCCAGGCCAGGTTCAAGACCATTCCAACCTCTGTCGTCGAGCTACAGTACGCGGACGACACCTGCGTCTGCGCACATACAGAGGCTGAATTCCAGGACATAGTCGACGTATTTACTGAGGCGTACGAAAGCAAAGGCCTTACGCTAAACATCCATAAGACAAAGGTCCTCCACCTGCCTGTCCTCACCGCACAGCACTGCCCCCCAGTCATCAAGATCCTGGACACCGTGGACCACTTCCCATATCTCGGGAGCCTCCTATCAACAAGAGCAGGCATCGACGACGAGATCCAACACCGACCGCCTCCAGTGCGCCAGTGCAGCCTTCGGCAGCCTGAGAAAAAGTGTTTGAAGACCAGGCCCTCAAAACTGCCACCAAGCTCACGGTCTACAGGGCTGTAGTAATACCCGCCCTCCTGTATGGCTCAGAGACATGGACCATGTACAGCAGACACCTCAAGTCGCTGGAGAAATATCACCAACGATGTCTCCGCAAGATCCTACAAATCCCCTGGGAGGACAGGCGCACCAACATCAATGTCCTCGTCCAGGCCAACATCCCCAGCATTGAAGCACTGACCACACTCGATCAGCTCTGCTGGGCAGGCCACATAGTTTGCATGCCAGACACGAGACTCCCAAAGCTAGTGCTCTACTCAGAGCTCCTTCATGGCAAACGAGCCAAAGGTGGGCAGCGGAAACATTACAAGGACAGCCTCAAAGCCTCCCTGATAAAGTGCGACATCCCCACTGACACCTGGGAGTCCCTGACCCAAGACCGCCCTAAGTAGTGGAAGTGCATCCGAGAGTGCGCTAAGCACCTCAAGTCTCAATGCCGAGAGCATGCAGAAATCAAGCGCAGACAGCGGAAAGAGCGTGCGGCAAACCAGTCCCACCCACCCCTTCCCTCAACGACTATCTGTCCCACCTGTGACAGAGTCTGTGACTCTCGTATTGGACTGTTCACCCACCAAAGAACTCACTTCAGGAGTGGAAGCAAGTCTTCCTCAATTCCGAGGGACTACCTATGATGACATTGCTCCCCTTGCTCACACTATTCTATAATATTCTATGTACAGTAAATAGATTATCCTCACAGCAGTAAAGATAATCGAAGATCCAACTCCCCTTAAAAATATCCACATTGAACAGCCTTCAATTATGTTCCTGCCATAAATCAGATCCAGAGGCATTCACATCACATCTACAGCACACAACATGCATTTGAGCATCATGGGTGTGATGCTTGCCTGTCTCCAGCCCTGATGTTTGGTACGAAAACAATGAGTAATTTCAGGGGGTTTTCCTTCAAATTTGGGAGGGAATCATTTTTTAAAGTCAATTTACTACCCAAAATAAAAATTTACATTTATTGGTGATAATTAGTAAATGCTAATATTCGAAGACTCTTCAAATAGATTCAACAATACAAATTGACATTGACATTATTGAAGTGATTTAAGCTACTGCTACATTTATTGCTATTGAAAATGGTGGAAATGTAAATAAATTAATAGCATTTAACTCTAAGCCAAAATACATTATTACTCTAATATTAAAACTGTGATAAAGTTCACACCATAGGATTTTTTATGGCTGCATCCGATCAACATCAACAAACAGATGTTAGAACCAAGACATGTGGCAGAGGTTGACCTGATCTCATATTAAACGCATCAGCTGATTGAAGCTCCCACTTTTCGACTGTTTTCCATGGTTGTTAATAGTTAAGAGTGCAAGCAGCTGATATAGACTTCAGGCAGCTTCAATCTGCTGATCAGGTGAGATCAGGTGACCCTCTGCCACAACGTCTTGGTTCATTCAGATGAATTTACCGTCCACTGTGTATAGCAGGCAAATCACATTACCACGAATGTGCCTGCTATATGCGGTGGGGACTGTACTACAAAGTTCATTATTTTGTTGCAGTGGTAGGTCTCCTTGGTGTTACAGCAAGTCGGATGATACACTGTTTTATAATGAAAGAAGCCTTTTAGCGTGGCATAAATATTATTCTGCTGTTAAAGGTGGAGCTATATTTAATCTGGCGTGTATTTTTAAAACTCCAAAATTCAATTAATGTTAGTAAACAAAGTCCAAAATCTTATTCTTTTTTTAAATGCTTTTGACATTTAAATATGTCTGAAACACGACAGATGCTCAAAACTTTTATATATTATAAATAAAACAATATCTATCCATTATTTAATAGATTAGATCATTTTAATAAAAGTATGAAATTATAAATTTTTTAGTACTACAAAATCACAACCTATATAGGTTGTCAGCCATGACTCAGGAGAAGGACTTTAACCTCTGAGTCAGAAGGTTGTGGGTTCAAGTCCCACTCCAGAGACTCGAGCACATAACCCAAGCTGACACTGCAGTGCAGTACTGAGGGAGTGCTGCACTATCGGAGGATGAGACACTAAGCCAATTCAGGGGGACGTTAAAGATCCTATGTCACTATTTGAAGAAGAGTAGGGGAGTTCTTCCCAGTGTCACAGCCAATATTTATCCCTCAACCAACACCTGAAACAGATTATCTGGTCATTTATTTCATTACTGTTCATGGGACCATGCAGTGCGTAAATTGGCTGCCATGTTTCCTACATTACAACACAGTGACTACATTTCAAAAGTACTTCATTGGCTGTAAAGTGCCTAAACACCCTGAGATTGTGAAAAGCGCTATATACATTTCAAGTCTTTTTTTTGTTCTTTGGTTCAACAACACTGCATTTCAGGACATTAGCCCGTGTTAGAGGGTCAGTATCACCGCATACCAATAGAACAAGATAAATAAATGCAAAGCCTCTAACCATAATAAGGGTAATTGAAAAGATAAGCTGAACACTTGCAATCGTGTATCTTATCCATATCACAATGTGCAATTCTATTCAGTGCTGAATGGACATCCAGGAGCTTCCTTTAGTGCAAGTGCCAGTTTAATTCCATCACCATGTTTGCACCCATATCAGTCGCCAGGGCAAAGTTACATCACCCATTCACACAATTCTTCAATGAGGGAATGCAGGTTCTAAAAGTGTGTGCTTAAATGTCTTAACATAGCTCTGCTCACTTGCCTTTAACTGCCAGTGGAAGTTAGAAAAGTGGCAATAGGATGGTCAGTTTGTTCTATTCTTGTCGATGATGTGAGATTAATTCTTTCAGATGGTCACATGTGGCTATAAAAACACTAAAATCAAAATAACTTTGGCTCAGTTATACCACTTATTTTTCAAAAATGCCAGATGAAAAAAAACTTCATCCAGGTAAGGTAAACAGTATAATTGTCCTGTTTGTGACAATTGTATCTTTCTTATGCAGACAGATTATTGCTTCACGTTGAGTGCCATTTAACATTGTACATACTGGATTAACCTGGCACATTATCCACTCAGAAATATGAACATTAGCCTGGCATAGCAGTCCACAATAGAATAAGCAAACTAGCTGGTAGTACATTGTCAGTTTGTACTCACACCTAAATATCACAAGAATCATAGCATCGAAACATCATAAGATAGATACAAATAAGGAAAGCTATTCAGCACATCCATCCAGAAAAACGTAAGAGTTCTTCCCAATCCACTCACAATATACAACTGTTCCTCAAATGAGCCCAAAGTGTTTGCTTCCACTATCTTACCCAGAAGTCAATTCCATATGTTGATCACTAAAAAGAAATTCTTGGATTTATATAGCGCCTTTCACGACCACCAGACGTCTCAAAGCGCTTTACAGCCCATGAAGTACTTTTGGAGTGTACTCACTGTTGTAATGTGAAGAACTTACACCAGTCCTCATTTACCCTTTATCAGTTTAAACCCATTCTACTTGTCCTACTGTCATGGTTTAAGTTGAAGTAGTGTTTCAGATTCACCCTTTCTATATTGTTTACTTGCATATACATCTCTTAAGTTCCTTTCAAGGTTGAAAAGTTCAAGTTTCTCTTGTCTTTCCTCATAATTTAGTTCCCTGATGCTCGTCATCAGATTTTGTGGCCCTTCTCGGCATACCTCCAGCACTTGTAACCAGAGCTGACAGCAGTACCGCAGATGCAATCTGACAAGATCACTACAGAGCATGACTTGTTCTGACTTGTACTCTGCTGATTTGGTGAGATAATTGAGCTTTTGCTGTGTTGATTACTACCCTGCAGTAACTGAACATGTTAGTCATAGGATCATAGAATAGGACAGCACAGAAAGAAGCCATTCGGACCATCGAGTCTGCATCAGCTCTTTCAAAGAGCAATCCAGTTAAAAAGACAGGGGTCGAAATTTGGTACCGCCATTTTTGAGGCGTTGTCACCGCATGAGAAACATTTTTACCGTCTCACTTCAGGCACGCTCCTCAAACGCGAAATTCAATGTCGATGCCTAAAGAATTAAAATCATGGCATTGCACACTTACCTGGAGGTGCTATGCTGCGCTAAGTGGGCCGTTAAGCGTGGGCTCAACATCCGGGACTTGAGCAGCATTTGGAGCTGTGCCACACACATAGTGGCATCACCTGGATTGAAATGATTGGGGGCCTCAACGCCTCATGCGTATATTTGCTTCCTATGCACTCACTCAGACTGTGAGGGTGGCAGACCTAGCACCAGCAGCTCGTCAGCGTGCCCACCGGTTCACGGATGCTGCAGTGGATGCACTCCTTGATGTCTTGGAGAGGCATCGGCAGGTGCTGAAGACAGAGACTGGTAGGAGACCCCAACCCCAAACATACCGAAGGCTATGGAGGGAAATAGCAGAGCGAGTGTCTGCGAGTGACATGGTACCAAGGACAGCTATGCAATGTTGAAAAAAGTGGAACGACCCAATACAGATAGTGAGGGTGAGTATCTTTAATTTCAAACTTCAACCTGCTGTGCTTTGACCTCAATGTGCACGCTCTGCTCAATGTAGTGTTTCCAAATCCATGCTGTAAGAGGGTGAGGCCACAGTCAAAGTTCCCATTTGCTGTCTCTCCCACTGCAAGGGCCTACATGTGCTGTTAACCTTGCTACTCAGCTCTGCAGACCCACCCCTCATGTTGTTTACTCGTCAGTCTTCATATGCGTCTCGAAGACAGTAGCATCCCCATTACTGTTAGGTCCAGTCACTCTAATTCAAGCATTGTCACAGCAAGTTGATGGCACAAATGGTAGTTACAACGAACTGTGAAGATGATCATAGAATAAAATGTACTAAACATTGAGCTGTGAAGACTCTCAGAGTAAATTGTAGTAAAGTATCTAAGGCACTTGGGACACACTGATAGAAGGCCTCGAACTACGACTTTCTGTTTAATATTACGGGCGAAGCTCGCACACAACCGACAGGAGCAAATGTGGACTGGTGTAGGCGAGCCAGACCTCCAAGTGCTCAGTCCATTGGAGGAATGGATAGCTGCCCTGATGGGTGTCCAAGTTGATGTGATGGCGGTGGGTACGGCCGACCCTCCTTGGGACAGTGAAGGTATGTTGAGTTCCTTTGCAGCGACCTGCAGAACACTTGGCCCTGACAACATCCATGTGCAGCTATTTCCATGGGACTGGCAGTCACGAATGTCTTTCCCGCTCCTGACCCCCTCCTCTGCAGGTAACCGCTGTTCTGTTTGTGCTTTCAGATGACCAGCCAGATCCACCGGGACCTCCTCAGATGCCTTCCACGGGTACAGGTGGTGGCAACAACCCAGAGGACGAGGAGGAGCAGGAGGACGACTCCTCCTTTGACCATCACACAGGAGGCTGCGCTGTCCGAGAGCGGGGCCAGCAGCTCTGCCGACCAAGGAGTGTTGGGGGAGGCGGAGGAGGGTGATGCTCCAGGACCAAGTGGCCTCCGGCAACGCCATGGAGGAGGGGAAGCCCCTAGAGGTTGTTGCAAGATAATCCCTGCAGTTGCACAGCGATCTTCTGGGTGCACTAGCAAGGGTGCCACAGAGTCTGGATGCACTAGCTGTGTGGATGGAGGAGTGCACCTCAACTGTTGCTCATGCCTCTCAGCAGCCCACCAAGCCCATCCTTGGTAGATACCAGTGGATGCTAGATACAAACAGTGACCCAGACATGGTAGCATGGGTTATGGCTGACGTTGCAGTGGCCATTGAGCACCAGGCTGATGCTATTGCAGGCCTCCATACGCAAATGTCATCAGTGCGTGGTGTCCTGAGTCAGCTCTCTGCTGTACTGCAGTCGCAGTCATTCTTGATACAGAGGCAAATAGATTCAGTGGACACACTGACTGCTGCCATCTGGTCTGGGGCCCCATCAGTTGAACAGGGACCTAACCTTGCCGACTCAGCGCGGGATTCTGACCTCACCCAGATTTCTGCTCATGATGATGCTCTGCCCCGGGGGAGTATAAGCCTGTTGGGCCAATTGGGCCATGATGTTCTTTCTCAGGACATTTCACCTTCGCAGCTGCCGCTCTCTGCACCCCATCCACAATAGAGTGTTTCCAGCCATGCTGAGCCAATGCAGTCCGCAGCCGGGTCTTCCAGGGCCCGAGTTGGTTGGGGACGTCCTGCTAGGCCATCATGTGTGGCTGTGGATCTAAGTCAGCAACTGACTACCAGCCTTGCTGAAGGCCCTGAGACCCCATTGCAGAGGAGCGGTAGGCATGGGAGTGGGGGGGGGGGGGGGGGGGGGGGGGAGTAGAAGGGAAGGGGTGGTAAAGCCCTCTTTAAGACAAGGTATGTCTTTTTGAAGGTGGCCACATATGCTGACCTTGAAGATATAACCTTTTAAAATTAGTTGCACTTGTAAGATGCACCAAACACTTGGTTGATAGTCAACGGAGATGGTTAGGTGGCGGCAATGTGAGCTCATGTAAATTGTTGCACTTGGATGAATAAACCGACAATTGTTTGGTTCTCGCCAGAGATGGCTACCTTGTTACAAAATGAACTGATGTCAGTAGGTCCACTTGAATGTCTATGAGAATGTTTGAAGTGGTTTTGTGGAATGGTAATGTGTTGGGGATGAAGTTGTTGTCTTGTGGTTGTTTTCACCACACATGCTTTATGTTTACAATAAAGCAAGTTTGGATTGTTCACATGATGAGGCACTGATTATTAAAGACGGAAGGATGCAGGGTGTTTTATTTCGGGCTCCCAATCTGACTGCACTTTGAATTATTAGAATCGTGTTGAGTTGATGCCCACGTGTATAGGCTGGCCATTTGGCACGTCAAGAGTCATTCATTGGAATCGATGAGCGATGAGTCTCTGACGAGCAGCCCCTCCAGCCGCAGCAGTCATGCTGCCTCCTCCTTCGGTGAGGATCCTCGTCTTCCTTGTCACCGTTGTCCTCCTCCTGAGGTGGATCATCTATCCCTGGTGGTAATGGCTGGGCCCTCAATGGCCAGGTTGTGCAGTATGCAGCAGACAACGGTGATCATGGAGACTCTATCGGGTGAGTACTGCAATGCCTCTCCAGAGCGGTCATAGCAGCGGAAACGCAGCTTCAGAACCCTGATAGTTTGCTCGATAATGGCCCAGGTTGTGGTATGGCTGGTGTAGCGCTGCTCGGCAGGAATGGTGGGATTGCGGAGGGGTGTCATCAGCCAGGGGGCCACACCATATCCTTTGTCGCCCAGGAGTCAGCCATGGGCCTTCATGCGGTGACTTGAAAAGTCGTGGCACACTGGTCTCTTGCAGGATGAAGGCATTTCATGCCAGTTGCCAGGATATCGGGCATTGACAGTGAGGATCATCTGTCTGTGATCGCAGCCTAGCTGTATGTGGGAGTGGAATCCCTTGCTATTCCGAAAGATATCTCCTTTGTGGGGCGAGGCCCTCAATGCTACATGCTCCTTGAACCCCGGGGAAGCCTGGGCAAAGCCGCGAATGCGCTCATCCTGGTCTTGCGTTAACATGCTGAACTTGATGTAGTCCAATCTTTGCCGTAGAGAGCGTGGGTCACCTGGCAAATGCAGCAATGTACTGCAAACTACGAGATGTTGCATATATTGCCGACAGGAGACTGGAAGGTGCTGGTAGCCTAGAAGTTCAGTACTACTGTCACTTTCACTGCCACCGCCAGCGAGGTCTTAGTGCCGATGTCAGCTGCTAGGTATGTCCGCAGAAGGTTGCAAAGCTCCTTGACCACCTCCCTGTGGAACCTCAGCCTTCTTAAGTACTGCTCGTCGACCATCTCAAGGTAAGAGTAATGCGTGCGGTGAACCCTGCATGTGTACAGCCTCCTGCCTCGCCATCTGGGGAGGATCCACATTTGCCCTAAGCTGTCTCTGCAGCCGGTGCCTTTCAAGTAGGCGCCGTAGGATGACATGGTGTACCATTACTGCCCTCATCACTTGGCACAGGTCACAGCGAGATAGAGATTTCAAAGGTATCCAAGATGGCAGCCAATGTGTCCCAGATACTAGTAGTCAATCTGACAAGACAACAGCAGTGCGACACCAACAGCCTACTTTGGTGCGAGAATCAAACGCAGCACTGACCAAGACCTCTGAGCTCCGGCTGCAACAACGTTTAAGTAACGCCCCTGATTTTTTGCTCAGCCTTGTAAAGTCCAACTTTTTCAGGCGTCATGGACATCAGCCGTTAAGCGAGGCGGCAAAAGTGAATGTGGCAAGAAGGGTGCCAAGGAGGCGTTGCACGCGTACTGATGTCATGATTTCCATGTCGTTAGCCGGCAGTACGTTATGTTTTAACGCCCATAAAAAATTACAACCGAATTTCGCGACAGGCGTGAACAGCACTGAGTGCCACTCCCAGACGCCTAAGGCAGCGGCAGTCAGCGAGAGGCGTGAGCAGCGTGAGTGAGGCCTATAAAGGCCCAGCGGGTGTTCCTGAGGCGGCGGCAGTCGGCGAGAGGCGGGAGCAGCGTGAGTGAGGCCTATAAAGGCCCAGCGGGTGTTCCTGAGGTGGCAGCAGTCAGCGAGAGGCGGGAGCAGCGTCGAGAGGCCTATAAAGACCCAGCGGGTGTTCCTGAGGCGGCGGCAGTCGGCGAGAGCCGGGAGCAGCGTGAGTGAGGCCTATAAAGGACCAGCGGGTGTTCCTGAGGTGGCAGCAGTCAGCGAGAGGCGGGAGCAGTGTGAGTGAGGCCTATAAAGACCCAGAGGGTGTTCCTGAGGCGGCGGCAGTCGGTGAGAGGCGGGAGCAGCGTGAGTGAGGCCTATAAAGACCCAGCGGGTGTTCCTGAGGTGGCAGCAGTCAGCGAGAGGCGGGAGCAGCATGAGTGAGGCCTATAAAGGCCCAGCGGGAGTTCCTGAGGTGGCAGCAGTCAGCGAGAGGCGGGAGCAGCATGAGTGAGGCCTATAAAGGCCCAGCGGGTGCAGCTCCAGCCGGGAGAAAAAGCAAAAAAGAAGTAGAAAGAAATCAAAAGGTGACGTTATAGCCAAAGGGGTAAGTGATTGGCTGGTGATTGGTGAGTAGCTTTTCTTTTTCTTTTTTATATCAGTAAGTAACCTGTTAACATTGTTGTCGACAAATTAAGGTTAAGTCATGGCAGGAGAGCTCGGACACGTGATATGCTTCTCCTGTACCATGTGAGAACTCAGGGACACTGGAACGTGTGCGGGAAGTGTATCCGCCTCCAGCTCCTGAAGGACCGCATTGCGGCATTGGAGCTGAGGGTGGATTCACTCTGGAGCATCCACGATGCTGAGAATGACGTGATGAGCATGTGTAGCGAGTTGGTCTTACCGCAGGTGAAGGGTCCACAGCCAGATAGGGAATGGAAGACCAACAGGAAGAGCAGTACAAGGAAGGTAGTGCAGAGGTCCCCTGCGGTCATCCCCCTGCAAAACAGATACACCGCTTTGAGTACTGTTGGGGGGGATGACTCACCAGGGGAGGGCAGCAGCCGCCAAGTGAATAGCACCGTGGCTGGCTCTGCTGCACAGGAGGGCAGGAAAAAGAGTGGGAGAGCGATAGTGATAGGGGATTCAATTGTAAGGGGAATAGGTAGGCGTTTCTGCGGCTGCAACCGAGACTCCAGGATGGTCTGTTGCCTCCTGGTGCAAGGGTCAAGGATATCTCGGAGCGGGTGCAGGACATTCTGAAAAGGAAGAGTGAACAGTCAGTTGTCGTGGTGCACATTGGTACCAACGATATAGGTAAAAAACGGGATGAGGTCCTACGAGACGAATTTAAGGAGCTAGGAGCTAAATTAAAAAGTAGGACCTCAAAAGTAGTAATCTCGGGATTGCTACCAGTGCCACGTGCTAGTCAGAGTAGGAATCGTAGGATTGCTCAGATGAATACATGGCTTGAGCAGTGGTGCAGCATCAAGGGATTCAAATTCCTGGGGCATTGGAACCGGATCTGGGAAGGTGGGACCAGTACAAACCGGACGGTCTGCACCTGAGCAGGACCGGAACCAATGTCCTGGGGGAGTGTTTGCTAGTGCTGTTGGGGAGGAGTTAAACTAATATGGCAGGGGGATGGGAACCAATGCAGGGAAACAGAGGGAAACAAAATGGAGACAGAAGCAAAAGACAGAAAGAAGATGAGTATAAGTGGAGGGCAGAGAAACCCAAGGCAAAAAACAAAAAGGGCCACTTTACAGCAAAATTCTAAAGGGTCAAAGTGTATTAAAAAGACAAGTCTGAAGGCTCTGTGCCTCAATGTGAGGAGTATTCGGAATAAGGTGGACGAATTAACTGTGCAGATAGCAGTTAACGGATACGATGTGGTTGGCATCACGGAGACATGGCTCCAGGGTGACCAAGGCTGCGAACTCAACATCCAAGGGTATTCAACATTTAGGAAAAATAGACAGAAAGGAAAAGGAGGCGGGGTGGCGTTGCTGGTTAAAGAGGAAATTAATGCAATTGTAAGGAAAGACATCAGTTTGGATGATGTGGAATTGGTATGGGTGGAGCTACGGAATACCAAAGGGCAGAAAACACCAGTGGGAGTTGTGTACAGACCTCCAAACAGTAGTTGTGATGTTGGGGAGGACATCAAACAGGAAATTAGGGGTGCATGCAATAAAGGTGCAGCAGTTATCATGGGTGACTTTAATATGCATATAGATTGGGCTAACCAAACTGGAAACAATACGGTGGAGGAGGATTTCCTGGAGTGCATAAGGGATGGTTTTCTAGACCAATATGTCGAGGAACCAACTAGGGGGGAGACCATCTTAGACTGGGTGTTGTGTAATGAGAAGGATTAATTAGCAATCTCGTTGTGCGAGACCCCTTGGGGAAGAGTGACCATAATATGGTGGAATTCTACATTAGGATGGAGAAGGAAACACTTAATTCAGAGACCATGGTCCAGAACTTAAAGAAGGGTAACTATGAAGGTATGAGGCGTGACTTGGCTAGGATAGATTGGCGAATGATACTTAAGGGGTTGACAGTGGATGGGCAATGGTAGACATTTAGAGACCACATGGATGAACTACAACAATTGTACATCCCTGTCTGGCGTAAAAATAAAAAAGGGAAGGTGGCTCAACCGTGGCTATCAAGGGAAATCAGGGATAATATTAAAGCCAAGGAAGTGGCATACAAATTGGCCAGAAATAGCAGCGAACCTGGGGACTGGGAGAAATTTAGAACTCAGCAGAGGAGGACAAAGCGTTTGATTAGGGCAGGGAAAATAGAGTACGACAGGAAGCTTGCTGGGAACATTAAAATGGACGGCAAAAGCTTCAATAGATATGTAAAGAGAAAAAGGTTAGTAAAGACAAACGTAGGTCCCCTGCAGACAGAATCAGGGGAAGTCATAACTGGGAACAAAGAAATGGCAGAGCAATTGAACAAGTACTTTGGTTCGGTATTCACTAAGGAGGACACAAACAACCTTCCGGATATAAAAGGGGTCAGAGGGTCTGGTAAGAAGGAGGAACTGAGGGAAATCCTTATTAGTCGGGAAATTGTGTTGGGGAAATTGATGGGATTGAAGGCCGATAAATCCCCAGGGCCTGATGGTCTGCATCCCAGAGTACTTAAGGAGGTGGCCTTGGAAATAGCGGATGCATTGACAGTCATTTTCCAACATTCCATCGACTCTGGATCAGTTTCTATGGAGTGGAGGGTAGCCAATGTAACCCCACTTTTTAAAAAAGGAGGGAGAAAACAGGGAATTATAGACCGGTCAGCCTGACATCAGTCGTGGGTAAAATGATGGAATCAATTATTAAGGATGTCATAGCAGCGCATTTGGAAAGAGGTGACATGATAGGTCCAAGTCAGCATGGATTTGTGAAAGGGAAATCATGCTTAACAAATCTTCTGGAATTTTTTGAGGATGTTTCCAGTAGAGTGGACAAGGGAGAACCAGTTGATGTGGTGTATTTGGACTTTCAGAAGGTGCCACACAAGAGATTAATGTGCAAAGTTAAAGCACATGGGATTGGGGGTAGTGTGCTGACGTGGATTGAGAACTGGTTGGCAGACAGGAAACAGAGAGTAGGAGTAAATGGGTACTTTTTAGAATGGCAGGCAGTGACTAGTGGGGTATCTCAAGGTTCTGTGCTGGGGCCCCAGCTGTTTACACTGTACATTAATGATTTAGACGAGGGGATTAAATGTAGTATCTCCAAATTTGCGGATGACACTAAGTTGGGTGGCAGTGTGAGCTGCAAGGAGGATGCTATGAGGCTGCAGAGTGACTTGGATAGGTTAGGTGAGTGGGCAAAATGCATGGCAGATGAAGTATAATGTGGATAAATGTGAGGTTATCCACTTTGGTTGTAAAAACAGAGAGACAGACTATTATCTGAATGGTGACAGATTGGGAAAAGCGGAGGTGCAACGAGACCTGAGTGTCATGGTACATCAGTCATTGAAGATTGGCATGCAGGTACAGCAGGTGGTTAAGAGGGCAAATGGCATGTTGGCCTTCATAGCGAGGGTATTTGAATACACGGGCAGGGAGGTGTTACAACAGTTGTACAGGGCCTTGGTGAGGCCACACCTGGAGTACTGTGTACAGTTTTGGTCTCCTAACTTGAGGAAGGACATTTTTGCTATTGAGTGAGTGCAGCGAAGGTTCACCAGACTGATTCCCGGGATGGCGGGACTGACAAATCAAGAAAGATTGGATCAACTGGGCTTGTATTCACTGGAGCTCAGAAGAATGAGAGGAGATCTCATAGAAACGTTTAAAATTCTGACGAGTTTAGACAGGTTAGATGCAGGAAGAACGTTCCCAATGTTGGGGAAGTCCACAACCAGGGGTCACAGTCTAAGGATAAGGGGTAAGCCATTTAGGACCGAGATGAGGAGAAACTTCTTCACCCAGAGAGTGGTGAACCTGTGGAATTCTCTACCATAGAAAATTGTTGAGGCCAATTCACTAAATATATTCAAAAAGGAGTGAGATGTAGTCCTTACTACTAGGGGGATCAAGGGGTATGGCGAGAAAGCAGGAATGGGGTACTGAAGTTGCATGTTCAGCCATGAACTCACTGAATGGCGGTGCAGACTCAAAGGGCCGAATGGCCTACTCCTGCACCTATTTTCTATGTATGTTTCTATGTAAGTTGTTATGTCTGGAATAAAGTAATGTGATTGAGTACTGTAGACGTTAATAAGTGTGACCTTAGTTTCTTTGTTCTAACTCCAGAGTGTTGGTACAGCATGGGAGGCCTGCTTATATACAGTGCTCCCAAGGGATGCTGGGATCCCTTGGGACTCCAACAGCTACGCCCTCTGATGGCAGTAGAATGCTGGTTACATAGGGTTGCATACATTAACACAAGTTACCTCTCATTCTTTTGCCAATCACCTTAAATCTGTGCCCTCTCTTATCGACCCTTCAGCCACTGGAAACAGTTTCTCTTTATTTATTTTATCTAAATCATTCATGATTTTAAGTGCCAAGTTTACTAACACCCTAGATATATTTCAACTTCACCTTCCCATATTTTGACAACATTCATAAAGTATTTGTCACCTTTTAATCAGCCACTGTAGTTATTTATTCAATTCAATATTGAATTCTGTCCACACAGATTTTATCTAACTTGTTTTGTAAGCCACATTGTTCGCATGCCAGACACGAGACTCCCAAAGCAAGCGCTCTACTCGGAATTCCTTCGTGGCAAACAAACCAAAGGTGGACAGAGGAAACTTTACAAGGATACCCTCAAAGCCTCCCTGATGAAGTGCAACATCCCCACAGATACCTGGGAGTCCCTGGCCAAAGCCTGCCCTAAGTGGAGGAAGTGCATCCGGGAGAGCGCTGAGCGCCTCGAGTTTCATCGCGGAGTGAATGCAGAAAACAAGCGCAGGCAGCGGAAAGAACGTGCGGCAAACCTATCCCACCTGTGGCAGGGACTGTGGCTCTCATATTGGACTGTTCAACCACCTAAGGACTCATTCTAAGAGTGGAAGCAAGTCTTCCTCGATTCCGAGGGACTGCCTATGATAATGATGGGTTCAACTGCCTCCTTTCTCCCTTGTCTATTTCGTAGCCTACCCAAATCTGGAATTAAAACGCTGGAGAGGTTAAGAATGTGCATGTGGCGGCGCATAGCGTTGTGTGGATCCCAAGATGCGCCAGAGCAGTGGTTGGAGGAACGCTGAATATCTCGGGAATATCTGGAATCCTGGGTGGATCCAAAACATGAAGGGTGATATTTCAGTTGGAACCCACGCGGATTAAGTCCGAGGCGAGACAGTTACTGAGGAAAGAGATGTGACTGTGAAAGCGAGCCTTGGCAGATACTTGATCAAATCTGACAAGTTTGCATTGAGCTTTTAAAACCAGGTTGTTAATGTGCGGGGAAAACCTCCCCGAAAATGTAGAGATCCCTGGGGAGCATTCTCTTCAATATTTTTCCGGACAACCTCACTCACTCCCTCTAAATCTTTGATACTCCGCATCCAGTAGATTACTCTTGGTAATAAGTGTCTCCCACATCCCCAACTTTTAGCCAGGGAGTTATGCATTCCAGGGTTTTTTTTGTAATCTTGAATTCTCCACGCATTACCCTTTCCTGTTGAACTTGTAACAGCTAACACGCACTAAACGCGGCTGTATCAAATGCAGTAACTGGGTAGTTACAGCCTGAGGGGAATCTGCGCATATTTCAGTTGGAAGCAGTCTGCCGTGTAACTCTTCCTCTGGACAGAAGATGCCCTCTAACCCACAATGTAACACCACAAGACGGCTCTTGTTTGCAGGCTCGGACTTTGCCCGAGGTAATTTACTGCCTTGATCAGTACTCCCCACCCCCTCCTCAGTCTGGCCTATTTCATTTAGTATCTGAAATGCTATGCGAGTATTATTCCTTCGTTCCATATTTCTTTTTTTAATGAGAAGCCTTTACGTTAAGAGTGTTTTCTTGCCGTGTTGTCCACCTGTGTCGGTAATAAACTCTCAATAAATTAAAATTTCTTACCGCCGTGAGTAGGGAGGTCTGATCCGGAGCTGACGTGAGCTTGTGGGGACTGCTCGCACAGCTATCCCTCCCCCTCCCCTCGGCTCAGTGAGTCAGTGTGCACTCGGATCACACGCTGGTTGCTTCACCTGATCAACTCAGGGCACTCTCGCTTCCTGCTCCGTGAGATCCCAATCGCTGCGGGAGGAGCTCTGTGCTTGTGCTCAATGCCAAGACACAGTATATTAACTTATGCCATGAGACTGAGTCAAAACTACAGTGTGCCTTTTCCAAGGAACCCATAAGGAGTCGCTGGGTTGCCTCCGTGCTTAAAGGGGCACAACTAACAAAGAACGAAACCATAAAACAAAGGAAACTTATAACTTAAGTATTATTGCCCGTGTCTAATACACAACCAGCCCCTGCGGTACCCACAGATGGCAGATGGTTTCTGACCG
Organism: Pristiophorus japonicus; assembly: GCF_044704955.1. Taxonomy (NCBI): domain Eukaryota; kingdom Metazoa; phylum Chordata; class Chondrichthyes; family Pristiophoridae; genus Pristiophorus; species Pristiophorus japonicus. The sequence continues at coordinate 72,454,691 of NC_091983.1, read as the reverse complement.
AATAATGGTCTTTTAAGATTATGATAGGCTGGATGTAGAGAAGATGTTTCCACTTCAAAACTAGGGGTCATAAATACAATATAGTCACTAATAAATCCAATCGGGAATTCAGAAGAAACTTCTTTACCCAAAGAGTGGCTAGAATGTGGAACTCGCTATCACATGGTGTAGTTGAAGTGAATCTCGTGTGGAGCAGAAACCTGTTGGGCCAAATGACCCGTTTCTGTTTTGTAAATTCCATGTCATTCTATATGTAATTGGAATTTGATCGAGTGACCTTTACCATCAGAAAATACAAAAAGCAGCTAATCCCCCGTGGGACCAATGTGGCTGGTATCTTCCACATGCATGTGTACACACTACTTATTTACATTCGGGTCATCGGTTTGTGTGCACGCTAGCTCTATTATATATTGTTCATCGTAAGCATTGTAATTGTTAAAGGACCATTCTCCTTTGTCACTTTGAGGTTTGGAAACAAATGTGCAATGATGTGGCCAATGGTACAGTAATGTGGCCATGTTGCCCATCTCAGTTCAGTCAAGTTTTAAAAAGCAGAACTTCAAAAAATACATTGTGGTTAAGAGGACATAGCTTCTGCTGAAATGCAGGCTTAACTTGATGGCCAAAAACCTAAAGATAATTAAAATCATTTTTACCAATTTCCATAATAAATTCCCACATTTTTCCAGGTAAGTGGATCAGTAAAATCGATTCTATCCTGATCTTTGAAAAATAAATTCTCACTGTAATTCTCCCTTAAATGCAATGAAAGTCAGGTCCCAATATACACAGGCATCACACTCACGGTGTGGTCATGCACATTGGTGAATTGTCTGATGGTGGGATCAGACAAACAATCAAGTTGAATTATTAATTTAACAAAAAGCAATTTGAATCTTTTTACAACTTGTACTTCTTTTGTAAAACCTATATTTATACTGTTTTTTATTTTTACAAATTTTTGTTATTACAGGTCTAAAACTTGCATGATCTAAATCAAAAATTTATCATATCTTTCTTTTTATAACCGCCTTAAAAGAAATTCATTCTCGCGATGTGGGCATTGCTGGCAAGGCTGGCATTTATTGCCCATCTCTAGTTGCCCTTGAGAAGATAGTGTTGAGCCCTCTTCTTGAATTGCTGCAGTCCATGTCCAACTGTGGCTTAGTGTGTAGTACTCTCACCTCTGAGTCAGTGAGTTCAACTCTCACTCCAGAGACGAGAGCTCAAAATCTAAGCTGACACTCCCAGTGCTGTCTTTCGGATGAGATATTAAACTAACGCCCCATCTGCCCTCTCAAGTGGACGTAAAAGGTCCCATGGCACTATTGGAAGTAGAGCAGGAAAGTTCTATCCAGTGTCCTGGTTAATATTTATCCCTTAATCAACATCACCTAAACAGATAATCTGCTCATTTGTATGTTGAAGTTTGCTGTGCACAATTTGGCTGTCATCTTTCCTACATTACTACACTTCAAAAGTACTTAATTGGCTGTACTTTGGGACATGTTATGGTCGTGAAAGGCGCTATATAAATGCAAGTCTTTCTTTTAAGTGGTGAAGGTTCTACCACAATGCTGTTAGGCAGGGAGTTCCAGGATTTTTATCCAGCGAGGATGAAGGATCTACGATATATGTCCAAGTTAGGATGGTGTGCAATAAGAACATAAGAAATAGAGGAATAAGCCATTTGGCCCCTGGAGCCTGCTCCGCCATTCAATAAGATCTGACCATGGACTCAGCTCCACTTCCCTGCCTGCTCCCCAAAACCCTTTACTCCCTTATCGCTCAAAAATCTGTCTGTTTCCGCCTTAAATATATTCAATGACCCAGCCTCGATAGCTCTCTGGTGCAGAGAATTCCACAGATTTACAACCCTCAAAGAGAAGAAATTTCTCATCTCAGTTTTAGTTTCCCCTATGAGTGGAAATATCCTCTCTGCAGCCACCTTGTCGAGCTCCCTCATTATCTTTTTTGTTTCAATAAGATCACCTCTCATTCTTCTGAACTCCAATGTGTATAGGCCCAACCTACCCTCAGAAGTCAACCCCCTCATCTCCGGAAACAACCTAGTGAACCTTCTCTGAACAGCCTCCAATGCAAGTATATCCTTTCTGAAATACGGAGACGAAAACTGTACGCAGTACTCCAGATGTGGCCTCACCAATACCCTGTACAGTTGTAGCAGGACTTCGCTGCTTTTATACTTTATCCCCCTTGCAATAAAGGCCAACATTCTATTTACCTTCCTGATTACTTGCTGTACCTGCATACTAACTTTTTGTGTTTCATGCACAAGGACCCTGAGGTCTCTCTGTACTGCAGCACTTTGCAATTTTTCTTCATTTAAATTATAATTTGCTTTTCGATTATTTCTGCCAAAGTGGATAATCTCACATTTTCCCACATTATACTCCATCTGCCAAATGTTTGCCCACTCACATAGCCTGTCTGTATAAGGAGATGAATTTAGAGGTGATGGTGTTCCCATATATCTGCTGCCCTTATCCTCCTAGGTAGTGGAGGTTACGGGTTTGGGAGCACTGTCAAAGACGTCTTGGCGACTTGCCCCAGTGCATTTTGGAGGTAGCAGTGCGTTGGAGGGAGTAGATGTTTAAACTAATGGATGAGGTGCCGATGTCCTGATGATTCAGGAGACCATCTGCTTTGTTCTGGATAGAGTTGAGCTTCTTGAGTGTTATTGCAGCTGCATCCATCCAGATAAGTGGAGAGTATTAAATCACACTCCTGACTTGAGCCTTGTAGGTGATGGAGATGCTTTTTAAGAGCACACCATCGGCCGTAATTTCAGGATTATTTCCCCAGTCATACACTAGAATAGGGAAGGACAGGAAGATTAGCGAAACCAATGCATGGCTAAAGGTGTTGTGTCAGGAAGACAGATTCCACAATGTTGTTCATTTGACATTTTTGTCAGTTTCATTACTTGGTGTGATTGATCTATGAATCAGGCCACTCCAAGTCACTACATTACAAATTATTAATAATTTAGAAATAAAATTAGTTTTTATTTTCAAATGCATAAATACATAGAATAGAATCTTACAGTACAGAAGGAGGCCATTCTGCCCATCAAGCCTGTGACAGCTCTTTGAAAGCTGTGGAATATAGTCTCATACCTCAGCTTTTTCCCCACAGCCCTGCAAATTAGTCCTCGTCAAGTACACGTCAATTGACTTTTGAAAGTTCCTATGGAACCTGCTTCCACCACCATTTCAGGTAGCGTGTTCCAGATCTTAACTACCCTTCGTGTGAAAAAAAATTCTCATTTCCCCTCTAGTTCTTTTACCAATTATTTTAAATCTATGATCTCTGGTTATCAACCCAGAGGAAACAAATTCTCCCTGCTTGCTCTATCAAAACCCCTCACAATTTTTAATAGCTCTATGAGATCACCCCTTAACATTTTCTGCTCTAAGGAGAACGTCAACTTCTCCAATCCCTCCACATAACTGAAATTCCTGGTATCATCCTGGTAAACCTCCTCTATACACTTCCCAAGATCTTGACCTCCTTCCTAAAATGTGGTGTCCAGAACTGTACACAGCACTCCAGCTGAGGCCTAACCAGTGATTTGTAAAGGTTTAGCATGACCTCCTTGTTTTTGTATTCGATGCTCTTATTTACAAAGCCAAATATGCCATCCACTTTCTTAATCACCTTTTCAACTTGCTCTGCCACCTTCAAAGATTTGTGAATATGCACCCCCAGGTCCCTCTGCCCTGACAACCCCCGCCCCCTTAAATGAGTACCAGTTAGATTATACTGCCTCTCCATGTTGTTCCTCCCAAAGTGCATCACTTCACACTTACCCACATTAAATTGCATCTGGCATGAAAAACTCTCTTATAACTGCACTTACAAAATCCGAACTATCCAGCTTTTGACCCTCCATTCACCTTGACATTTCTGTAGCTACCAATCTGCCCAACCACACCCTCACCACCACCTTTGATGCCCTAGTCCCTATTAAAACAATTACTCTCTCTCATCCTGGCCGTTCCCTGTAGTACGGCCCTCACCTTCACTCCCTTAATTAAGTCCAAGGAACGCAGACTTGAACAGATATGGTGGACAACTGATTTAGCCAATCACTGCCACATCTGGCTGGATCACATAATGCATTATCGGGTCCGGCTCTTGTCTGCCAGAATTGCTCACTATTCCAGAATCATTTTGGAATGCAAAGATAAACCCCGGCTTCTATTTTCCACTGCTAACCGTCTTCTTAAACCCCTCTGTCCTCTCCTCCACCTACACCTCCAACAACAAACGTGAGAAGCTCATGGACTTCTTTGTCTCCAAGATTGAGACCATATGTTCAGCTGCCACTGCCATTATCCTTCCTTTCCCTAGCCCACCAGGCCAAACTTCATCTAAGGTTTCCCTTGCCATAGCCGTGAACTCACATCTTTCTCCAGTTTCTCTCCGATCTCCCCTCATGACTAGTGAGGTGCCGCAGGGATCAGTGTTGGGACCGCAACTATTTACAATCTATATTAACGACTTGGAAGAAGGGACTGAGTGTAATGTAGCCAAGTTTGCTGACGATACAAAGATGGGAGGAAAAGCAATGTGAGGAGGACACACAAAATCTGCAAAAGGACATACAGGCTAAGTGAGTGGGCAAAAATTTGGCAGATGGAGTATAATGTTGGAACGTGTGAGGTCATGCACTTTAGCAGAAAAAAAATCAAAGAGCAAGTTATTATTTAAATGGAGAAAGATTGCAAAGTGCCGCAGTACAGCGGGACCTGGGGGTACTTGTGCATGAAACACAAAAGGATAGTATGCAGGTACAGCAAGTGATCAGGAAAGCCAATGGTATCTTGGCCTTTATTGCAAAGGGGATGGAGTACAGGGAAGTCTTGCTACAGCTATATAAGGTATTGGTGAGGCCACACCTGGAATACTGCGTGCAGTTTTGGTTTCCATATTTACGAAAGGACATACTTGCTTTGGAGGCAGTTCAGAGAAGGTTCACTAGGTTGATTCCGGGGATGAGGGGATTGACTTATGAGGAAAGGTTGAGTAGGTTGGGCCTCTACTCATTGGAATTCAGAAGGATGAGAGGTGATCTTATCGAAACGTATAAGATTATGAGGGGGCTTGACAAGGTGGATGCAGAGAGGATGTTTCCACTGATGAGGGAGACTAGAACTAGAGGGCATGATCTTAGAATAAGGAGCCGTCCATTTAAAACTGAGATGAGGAGAAATTTCTTCTCTCAGAAGGTTGTAAATATGTGGAATTCGTTGCATCAGAGAGCTGTGGAAGCTGGGACATTGAATAAATTTAAGACGGAAATAGATGATTTCTTGAACAATAAGTGGATAAGCGGTTATGGGGAGCGGGCGGGGAAGTTGAGATGAGTCCATGATCAGATCAGCCATGGTTTTACTGAATGGCGGAGCAGGCTCGAGACGAATGGCCTACTCCCATTCCTATTTCTTATGTTCTTATGTTATGTTCTTATGGCCTCTCCGTGCTCATCTTGTCCATGAGACCCACTTCCTGATCCCTCGACTCTATTCCAACTAAACTGCTGACCACCCAAATTCCCTTCCTGGCCTCCATGGTAGCTAATATTGTTAACGTTTCTCTCCACTCAGATACTGTGCCCCTCACCTTCAAATCTGCCATCGTCATCTCACTCCTCAAAAAAAAAACCTTGACCCCTCTGTCCTTGCAAACTACCGCCCCTTCTCTAACCTCCCTTTCCTCTCCAAAGTCCTTGAACGTGTTGTCACCTCCCAAATCCGTGACCAGCTTTTCTGCAACTCCATGTTTGAGTCCCTCCAATCTGGTTTCTGTCCCTGCCACAGTACGAAGCAGCTCTCATCAAAGTCACAAATGACATCCTTTGTTACTATGACAATGGTAAACTAAACCTCCTCATCCTTCTTTATTTGTCTGCAGCCTTTGACCCGGTTGAATACTCCATCCTTCTTAAACGCCTCTCCACCATCATCTATATGGGTGGGACTGCACTCACCTGGTTCCATTCTTATCTATCTAAATTATAGCCAAAGAATCACCTGCAATGGCTTCCCACTCCCCCATCATTACCTCTGAAGTCTCCCAAGGATCTGTCCTTTGCCCCCTCCTATTTCACATCTCATCATCATAGGCAGTCCCTCTGAATCAAGGAAGACTTGCTTCCACTCTTAACATGAGTTCTTAGGTGGCTGTAGAGTCCAATACAAGAACCACAGTCTTTGTCACAGGTGGGACAAATAGTCATTGAGGGAAGGGGTGGGTGGGACTGGTTTGCCGCGCACTCTTTCCACTGCCTGCGCTTGATTTCTGCATGCTCTCGACGACGAGACTCGAGGAGCTCAACGCCCTCCCGGTCCTCCACTGAAGGCGGTCTTTGGTCAGGGACTCCCAGGTGTCAGTGGGGATGTCGCACACTTTATCAGGGAGGCTTTGAGGGTGTCCTTGTAACGTTTCCACTGCCCATCTTTGGCTCATTTGCCGTGAAGGAGTTCAGAGTAGAGTGCTTGCTTTGGGAGTGTCGTGTCTGGCATGTGAACGAGGTGGCCTGCCCAGCGGAGCTGATCAAGTGTAGTCAGTGCATCAATGCTGAGGATGTTGGCCTGGACGAGGACGCTAACGTTGGTGCCCAGGGGATTTGTAGGATCTTGCGGAGACATCATTGGTGGTATTTCTCCAGCGACTTGAGGTGTCTGCTGTACATGGTCCATGTTTTGAGCCATACAGGAGGGCTAGTATTACTACAGCCCTGTAGACCATGAGCTTGGTGGCAGTTTTGAGGGCCTGGTCTTCAAACACTCTTTTCTTCAGGCGGCTGACATGCTGCCCCTTACCGACATCAACCAAAAACACAGCGTCAGTTTCCACAGTACGCTGACGACACCCAGCTCTACCTCACCACCACTTCTCTCGACCCCCTCCATGGTCTCTAAAATGTCAGAATGCTTGTCTGACATCCATTTCTGGATGACCACAAATTTTCTCCAATTAACTATTGGGAGGACCAAAACCGTTGTTTTTGGTCCCCGCCACAAACTCCGTTCCCTGACCACTGACTCCATCCCTCTCCTTAGCATTTGAAGCTGAACCATACTGTTCACAACCTTGGTGTCATATTTGACCCTGAAATGAGCTTCTGACCACATATCCGTGGCATAACTCAGATCGCCTATTTCCACCTCCATAACATCGCCCGTCTCCACCCTTCCTCAGCTCATCCACTACTGAAACCCTCATCCATGCCTTTGTTACCTCTAGAATTGACAATTCCAAAGCAATCCTGGCTGGCCTCCCACGCTCTACCCTATGTAAACTTGAGGTCATTCAAAATTCGGCTGCCCGTGTTCCAACTTGCATCAAGTCCCGCTCACCCATCACCCCTATGCTTGCTGATCTACATTAGTTCCCATTTAAGCAACACCTCGACTTCAATATTCTCATTCTTGTTTTCAAATCCCTCCATGGCCTCGCCCCTCCCTATCTCTGTAATCTCCTCCCGTTCCACAAACCCCCCATCGCTGAGATACCTGCGCTCCTCTAATTCTGCCCTCTTGAGAATCCCTGATTATAATCGCTCAAACATTGGAGGCTGTGCCTTCAGTTGCCTAGGCCTTAAGCTCTGGAACTCCCTGCCTAAACCTCTCCGTCTCTCTACCTCTCTTTCCTCCTTCAAAGATGCTCCTTAAAACCTACCTCTTTGACCAAGCTTTTGGTCATATGTCCATATTTCTCCTTATGTGGCTCGGTGTCAAATGTTTTTTTTGTCTTGTGAAGTACCTTGGGACTTTTTTGTTATATATGTGGACTTGTATTTACTCTGTACAGCCACCAGAGGGCTCATTTCCCAGAGTCCCAATGGATCCCATAATCCCTTCGGAGCACAGGTATTTAAGAAGGCTTCACAGGTTGGAGAGGCACTCTGGAGACCTGCAATAAAAGACTTCGGTCACACTTTACTTTGAGCTCACAGTGTTCAGTCTGACTCTTTCTCCATACACAACAGTTTTACTATGTTAAAGGCATTATATAAATACAAGTTGTTGTTAGTTAGTCAGACCGATTCGTCTTTAACAAATCAATGCTGTCTGTCTCTTATTAATCCATGCTTCTCCAAGTGAGAATTATTTTTGTCCTTGACAATGGTCACTCGTAATTATCCCATCACTGTATTAGACTGATTGGCGTGTAGGTACCAGGTTTCTCTCCCCTTTTTTTGAAAAGTGGTGTAACATTTGTAATCCTCCACTCCTCTGGCACTACTCAGCTATCTCCAACCTAGCTTCCCTCAACAACCTAGGATGCAACCTACAACACAAAAGCAAAATACTGTGGATGCTGGAATCTGAAATAAAAACAGAAAATGCAGTAAACATTAGCAGGTCAGGCAGCATATGTGAAGAGAGAAATAGAGTTAATGTTTCAGGTTGATGGCCCTTCGTCAGATAGGATGCATCCTATCTGGACCAGGCAACTTGTTAACTTTAAGTGATGCCTGTTAAGCTCATAATAAAGTAATGCAACTGAGTACTGTAGACAATGAGTAAGTGTGACCTTAGCTCCTTTATTCAAACTCCAGAGTGCCAGTACAGCATGGGAGGCCTGCTTATATATAGTGCTCCCAAGATTCCAGCATCCACAGTATTTTGCTTTTGTGTTGTAGGATGCTGAGATCCCTTGGGACTCCAACAGGTAAGCCCTCTGGTGCCGGTATGATACAGGTTGCCTACGGTTGCATACATAACATCACTCCCTCCCAAAGTCAATAGTACACTTATTTACAGGGTGAGACGATCTGGGGCTTTTCGCTCCCTTGTCGATTGTCTCGGTACAAATGCAGGTGTGTTCTTCGACGGTCTGCTGGGGGTGGTGAGTTCAGCTTCGTGGTTAACTGTGATGTCAGTTGCCACTTGTGTGTGTGTGTTGAAGGGTCAAAGTTGGTGGTATCCTCTTCGGGTTGCTCGTGGGTGTTTGTGAATCGCAGTTTGGTTTGGTCCAAATGCTTTCTGCAAGTTAGTCCATTGGCATGTTTGACCTGAAACACTCTACTCCCTTCTTTGGCTATGACGGTGTCAGCAAGCCATTTGGGACCATGTCCATAGCTGAGTACAAATACAGGGTCATTGACTTCAATATCAAGTGACATGTTTGCGCGATCGTGGTACATGCTTTGTTGATGCCGGCTGCCCTCGTCGTGATCATGGAGATCAGGGTGGACAAGAGAGAGTCTTGTTTTGAACGCCCTTTTCATGAGCAGCTCGGCTGGGGGAATCTCGGTGAGCGAGTGGGGTCTGATGCGGTAGCTGAGCAGGACTCGGGACAGGCAGATCTGCAGGGAGCCTTCCGACACATGTTTCAAGCTTTGCTTCATGGTTTGGACTGCCCGTTCTGCCTGGCCATTGGATGCGGGCTTGAACGGGGCAGATGTGACGTGCTTGATCCCATTGTGGGTCATGAATTCCTTGAATTCAGCACTGGTGAAGCACGGCCCATTGTCGCTGACAAGGACATCAGGCAGGCCGTGCGTGGCGAACATGGCTCATAGGCTTTCGATGGTGGCAGTGGACATGCTGACAGATATTATTATACATTCAATCCATTTTGAATAAACATCCACAACAACCATTTTGCCACAACAAACATTTTGCCAAGAAACGGGCCTGCATAGTGCACATGGATCCTAGACCACAGTTTGGACGGCCACGACCACAAACTTAGCGGTGCCTCTCTGGGTGCATTGCTCAGTTGAGAGCAAGTGTTGCACTGGCGCATGCATGACTCTAAATCTGAGTCGATCCCGGGCCACCACACATGGGATCTGGCTATAGCTTTCATCATTACTATGCCTGGGTGGGTCCTGTGTAGGTTGTGTATGAATGTTTCCCTGCCTTTCTCAGGCAAAACCACGTGATTACCCCACAAAAGACAGTCTGTCTGTATGGACATTTCATCTTTGCGCCGCTGGAACGGCTTGATCTCTTCATGCATCTCCGCTGGGATGCTGGACCAGCTCCCATGGAGAACACAGTTTTTTACAAGGGACAGTAAAGGATCCTGGCTGGTCCAGGTCCTGATCTGGCGGGCCGTAACAGGTGACTTTTCATTTTCGAATGCCTCCATCACCACGAGCAAATCTGCAGGCTGTGCCATTTCCACCCCGGTGGTGGTCAATGTTAGCCGACAGAGAGCATCAGCGCAGTTCTCTGTGCCTGGTCTGTGGCGGATTACATAGTTGTATGCAGACAGCGTGAGCGCCTATCTTTCGATCTGGGCAGAAGCTTTGGTGTTAATCCCTTTGCTCTCTGAGAATAGCGGTATGAGCAGCTTATGGTCAGTTTCCAACTCAAACTTGAGACCAAACAGATACTGGTGCATTTTTTTCACCCTGTAAACGCATGTCAGAGCTTCTTTTTCAATCATGCTGTAGGCCCTTTCGGCCTTGAACAAACTCCTGGATGCATAGGCGACCGGTTGCAATATTCCTGATTCATTAGCTTGTTGTAACACACACTTCACCCCGTATGAAGATGCATCGCAAGCTAGCACTAAATGTTTACATGGGTTATACAGAACAAGCAGTTTGTTGGAACATAACAGACTTCTGGTTTTCTCAAAAGCAGCCTCTTGTGATTTCCCCCATACCCAGTAACCTCCCTTGCGTAGCAGCACATGTAGGGGTTCTAGCAAGGAGCTTAACCCGGGGAGGAAATTACCGAAATAGTTGAGGAGTCCCAGGAACGACCGCAGCTCCGTCACGTTCTGTGGTCTCGGCGCGTTCTTGATGGCCTCTGTCTTGACGTCGGTGGGTCTGATGCTGTCTGCCGCGATTCTTCTCCCTAAGAACTGGACCTCTGGCGCCAGGAAAACACACTTCGAGCGTTTCAACCTGAGTCCCACGCGATCTAGCCAACTTAGAACCTCTTCCAGGTTCTTCAAGTGTTCGATGGTGTCCCGACCTGTGACCAATATGTCGTCCTGGAAAACCACAGTACGCAGAACCGACTTTAGCAGGCCCTCCATGTTCCTTTGGAAAATTGCCGCGGCCGATCGAATCCCAAACGGGCATCTATTGTAGATGAACAGACCTTTGTGCGTGTTGATACAGGTGAGACCTCTTGAAGATTCCGCCAGCTCCTGCGTCATGTAGGCCAAGGTCAGGTTCAACTTGGTGAACGTCTTTCCTCCAACCCGGGTCGCAAATAGGTAATCTGCCTTGGGTAGCTGGTACTGGTCCTGTAGCGAAAAATGGTTGATCGTTACTTTATAGTCCCCACAAATTCTGACCGTGCCATTGCCTTTGAGAACCGGGACAATCGAATTGGCCCACTTGTTGAACTCCATCGGCGCGCTGGTGCCTTCTCACTGCAGCCTGTCCAACTCAATTTCCACTGTCTCTCGCATCATATATGGCACCGCCCGTGCCTTGTGGTGGATGGGTCGTATACCGGTAACCAAGTTGATCTGCACCTTCACCCCCGAGAAACTTCCAATGCCTGGCTCAAACAACGACGAGAACTTGCTCAGAACCTGGGCACGAGGTGTCGTCGGCAGATGAGCGCTCGGATGTCGTCCCAGTTCCAGCGGATTTTTCCCAGCCAGCTTCTGCCGAACAGTGTGGGGCCATCTCCTGGTACAATCCATAGTGGGAGTTCGTGCACTGCTCCATCATAGGAGACTTTTGTGCTGCGCTGCCAATAACAGGGATCAGCTCTTTAGTGTAAGTTCTTAGCTTGGTATGAATGGGGCTAAGCTTGGGTCTGTGTGCCTTGTTGCACCACAGCCTTTGGAAGGCCTTTTTGCTCATGATAGACTGACTCGCACCCGTGTCCAGTTCCATGGATACTGGAATTCCGTCCAGTTCGACTTTTAGCATGATCGGTGGACATTTCGTGGTGAAAGTGTGTACCCAGTACACTTCTGCCTCCTCGAGTCTCTAGTTCAGCCTGATCCGCCATGGATCGATCCTCCTCTGCAATGTGGTGGTTTGCAGGTCGTCTGCACATTCGCTGGAGATATTCCATTGTTCCACAGTCTTTGCACACAGTGTTTGAAGCGGCATTGATGTGCTCGACGATCACCTCCGCAGCGCCAACAAGGTGTTAATGCGAGGCAGTTAACGATTGCTGGCGGACTCTGGGTCATCTGAGGTCGTGTAGCTGCTCGCGTGTACGTTCTGCCATATGCATTCTAGTCTGAAAACGATGTTACTTTGTGTACAGTACTAGCCGAAACCTCTTTATGCTGCGAAATTTGTTTGGTGTTATCGCTGGTGGACATAAATGCTTGGGCTATCGTTATGGCTTTGCTCAGATTCGATGTTTCAACAGTCAATCGTTTGCGAAGGATAACCTCATGGCCAATGCCAAGCACAAAAAAGTCTCTTAGCATTTGCTCAAGGAATCCATCGAATTCACAATGTCCTGCAAGGCGCATTAGTTCAGCAACGTAGCTCGCTTCCTGGCCTTCAGACCGTTGACACGTGTAGAATCGATACCTTGCCATCAAAACACTTTCCTTCGGATTTAGGTGCTCCCGGACCAGCGTAAACAGTTCTTCATACGATTTGGTTGTTGGTTTCACCGGAGCTAGAAGATTCTTCATGAGGCCATAGGTTGTTGCCCCACAGACGGTAAGGAGGATCGCCCTTCGTTTGGCAGCGTTCTTGTCCCCTTCCAGCTCATTGGCCACGAAGTATTGGTTGAGTCGCTTCACAAAGGCCTCCCAATCGTCCCCTTCTGAGTATTTCTCCAGGATGCCAACAGTTCTTTGCATTTTCGCGTGGTTGTTCGTTATCTCGTCACCAGTTGTTAAGCTCATAATAAAGTAATGCAACTGAGTACTGTAGACAATGAGTAAGTGTGACCTTAGCTCCTTTATTCAAACTCCAGAGTGCCGGTACAGCATGGGAGGTCTGCTTATATACAGTGCTCCCAAGGGATGCTGGGATCCCTTGGGACTCCAACAGGTAAGCCCTCTGGTGGCGGTATGATACAGGTTGCCTAGGGTTGCATACATAACAATGCCAACCTAGTTAACACCTCCTTTCAATCTATTTTTATCCTATCCAATATCTCTACTCCCCCCACCCCACCACCTCCGCTACTGCGACATTAATTTCATCCTCTTTTGTGAAGACAGATGCAAAGTACTCAATTAATACCTCAGCTCTGCCTCTGCCTCCACACTCCTTGTTTCTCCCTATTCAGTCCCTTAACTACCCTTTAACTCTTTATATGTTTATAAAAGATTTTTGGGTTCCCCGTTATGTTAACCACTAAACTTTTCTAATACTCTCTCTTTGCCCTTCTTATTTCCTTTTTCAATTTACCCCTGCACACTCTGTATCCTGCCTGATTTTCTCTTGTATTCTGTCTCTGTTCTGGGCCAAACTGTCTCTAAGGATCCCTCCTGCAACAGACCTGCACTCGCATCTTTCTCTAACAACCCTCTGTGTGAAAAGAATTCTCATTGCCCCTCTAATTCTTTTGCCAAAAATCTGCGATCTCTGGTTATTGACCCACTTGCTAAAAGAAACAGATTCTCTGTTTTAATAGCTTTATGCGGTCTCCCTTAACCTTCGCTGCTCCAAGGAGAACAATCCCAGCTTCTCCAATCTCTCCACATAATTGAAAGTTTTTTAAAAAATTGTCCTTGGGATATGGGCGTCGCTGGCAAGGCCAGCATTTATGGACTATAAAAACATAAGAATTAGGAGCAGGAGTAGGCCATTCGGCCCCTCGAGCCTGCTCCGCCATTCATTATCATGGCTGATCTTCTACCTCAACTCCAATTTCCTGCACTGTCCACATATCCCTTGATTCCCTTAATATTCAAAAATCTATCGATGTCTGTGGTGTATTTGGACTTTCAGAAGGCTTTCGACAAGGTCCCACACAAGAGATTAATGTGCAAAGTTAAAGCACATGGGATTGGGGGTTGTGTGCGGACGTGGATTGAGAACTGGTTGGCAGACAGGAAGCAAAGAGTAGGAGTAAATGGGTACTTTTCAGAATGGCAGGCAGTGACTAGTGGGGTACCGCAAGGTTCTGTGCTGGGGCCCCAGCTGTTTACATTGTACATTAATGATTTAGACAAGGGGATTAAATGTAGTATCTCCAAATTTGTGGATGACACTAAGTTGGGTGGCAGTGTGAGCTGCGAGGAGGATGCTATGAGGCTGCATAGTGACTTGGATAGGTTAGGTGAGTGGGCAAATGCATGGCAGATGAAGTATAATGTGGAAAAATGTGAGGTTATCCACATTGGTGGTAAAAACAGAGAGACAGACTATTATCTGAATGATGACAGATTAGGAAAACGGGAGGTGCAACGAGACCAAGGTGTCATGGTACATCAGTCATTGAAGGTTGGCATGCAGATACAGCAGGCGGTTAAGAAAACAAATGACATGTTGGCCTTCATAGCGAGGGGATTTAAGTACAGGGGCAGGGCGGTGTTACTACAGTTGTACATGGCCTTGGTGAGGCTACACCTGGAGTATTGTGTACAGTTTTGGTCTCCTAACTTGAGGAAGGACATTTTTGCTATTGAGGGAGTGCAGTGAAGGTTCACCAAACTGATTCCCGGGATGGCGGGACTAACATATCAAGAAAGACTGGATCAACTGGGCTTGTATTCACTGGAGTTCAGAAGAATGAGAGGGAATCTCATAGAAACGTTTAAAATTCTGACGGGTTTAGACAGGTTAGATGCAGGAAGAATGTTCCCAATGTTGGGGAAGTCCAGAACCAGGGGTCACAGTCTAAGGATAAGGGGTAAGCCATTTAGGACCGAGATGAGGAGAAACTTCTTCACCCAGAGAGTGGTGAACCTGTGGAATTCTCTACCACAGAAAGTTGTTGAGGCCAATTCACTAAATATATTCAAAAAGGAGTTAGATGTAGTCCTTACTACTAGGGGGATCAAGGGGTATGGCGAAAAAGCAGGAATGGGGTACTGAAGTTGCATGTTCAGCCATGAACTCATTGAATGGCGGTGCAGGCTCGAAGGGCCGAATGGCCTACTCCTGCACCTATTTTGTATGTTTCTATGAATATCTTCTTAGGCAGTCCCTCGAAGGCAAGGATGGCTTGCTTCCACACTAAAAATTAGTTCTCAGGTGACTGAAGAGTCCAATGCGTGACCTACAGTCTCTGTCACAGGTGGGGCAGACGGTAGTTGGAGGAATGCGTGGGTGGGGTGCCTGGGTTGCCACTTGGCTTCAACTTGCTCTCAGCAAGGAGACTTGAGGTGTTAAACGCCTTCCCGGATACTTTTACTCCACTTTGGGCAGTCTTGGGCCAGGGATTCCCAGGTGTCGGTGAGGATGTTGCACTTTTTCAAGGAGGCTTTGACGGTGTCCTTGAAACGTTTCCTCTGCTCATCTGGGGCTCGCTTGCCATGTCGAAGCTCCGAATAGAGTCTCATGTCAGGCATGCGGACAATGTGGCCCACCCAATGGAGCTGATCGAGCATGGTCAATGCTTCAATGCTGGGGATGTTGGCCTGAGCGAGACCACTGATGTTGGTGCACCTATCCTGCCAATGGATTTGCAGGATCTTGTGGAGGCAGCGCTGGTGGTACTTCTCCAGAGTTTTGAGGTGCCTGCTGTACATGGTCCACATCTCTGAGCCATATAGGAGGGCGAGTAGCAATACTGCTCTGTAGCCCATGAGCTTAGTGCCGGGTTTGAGGTCCTGGACTTCAAACACTCTCTTCCTCAGGCGACCGAATACTGCACTGGCACACAAGGTATTGGACCTCGTCGTCAATGTCTGCCCTTGTTGATAGTAGGCTCCCAAGGTATGGAAAATAGTCCACGTTGTCCAAGGCCTTGTCGTAGATTTTGATAACTGGTGGGGGGTGGGCAATGCTGTGTGGCGGCGGCAGGTTGGTAGAGGACCTTTGCCTTACGGGTATTTAGAGTAAGGCCTATGCTCTCGTATGCATTGGTGAAGAAGGTGTTGACGATGCCTTGGAGTTCGGCCTCCGAGTGTGCGCAGACGCAAGCGTCGTCTGCGTACTGTAGTTCATTGACAGAGGATGGGACGACCTTGGGTCTGTCCTGGAGGCGGCGGAGGTTGAACAGATTCCCGTTTGTTCTGTAATTTAGCTCCACTCCAGCGGGGAGCTAGCTGAGGGTGAAATGGAGCATTGCAGCAAGGAAGATCGAGAAGAGCATTGGTGCGATGACACAGCCCTGCTTGACCCCAGTCCAAACATGAATTGGATCTGTGGTGGATCCTTTGGTCAGGATCACGGCTTGCATGTCATTGTGGAGCAGGCGGATGATGGTGACAAACTTTTGGGGGCAGCTGAAATGGAGGAGGACCCTTCATAATCCCTCGCGGTTGACAGTGTCAAAGAAGGCCATGTACAAGGGTTGGTGCTGTTCCCTACAATTGCCACGAGGTGAAGATCTTATCCGTTGTCCCCTTAGTGGGCGGAATCCACATTGCAACTCTGGGATGAGCTCTTCTGCCACAGGGAGATGATGATTGAAGAGGATTCTTGTGATGACCTTCCCTGTGGTTGACAGCAGGGAAGTTCCTCTGTAGTTACCGCAGTAGGACTTGTCACCTATCTTGAAGATGGTCACGATTACTTGGTCTTGCTACAGTTATTCAGGGTATTGGTGGAGGCCACACCTGGAATACTGCGTACAGTTTTTGTCATGTATGTACATGCTGTTTGTAGCCACCAGATGGTGTCATTATTGGAGGCCACTGAGCAGCACGCACATGGTGCTGCTCTGGTATAAAACGCCAGCCCTTTTGTGAGTCAGGCACTTTCGGCCAAAATAAAGCCGAAGCAAGGTTATACCTTGCTTAATTAAACACTACTCAGTTTGAACTTTTATTGCATACATAACATTTGGCGACGAGAATACAAGAACCTTTGTTTGCAAAATGAGCACGATTGGATTTTTAGAGTGATTCATGGAGGGAGAAGATTGGGCAGAGTTTGTGAGCCGTTTGAACCAGTACTTCGTGGCCAACAACATGAAGGGGGTCGACGATGCTGATCGGCACGGGCCGTGTTCGTCACTGAGTGCAGTTCAAAGATCTACGGTCTGATAAAGAATCTACTCATGCCTAGTGATCCAACAGAGAAAACGTTCGAGGAGTTGTGTACATTGGTACGGGAGCACCTCAAGCCAGACGACGGCATCATCATCTCGAGATACAGGTTTTATACACACGTTTGATTGGAGGGCCAGAGCACGGCGGAATTCGTTGCCGACCTGAGACGTCTAGCGGGACTGTGCAAGTTCGGGACGGTGTTGGCAGACATGCTGCGGGACTTCTTTGTTATCGGTATCAACCACGAGGTGATCCTGCGCAAACTTCTGGTGGTGGAGGAGTTGGATTTAAAAAGGGCCATCCAGATCGCTCAGTCATGTATGACGACGGACAGGAGTTTAAAGCAAATATCGGTGTTGAACCCAACCTCAGCAAGCACTGTAAATGCGATTGATTTGGCATTCGGTAGAGCGGTACATGGCAGGGCCTATCTGGCTGTGTTCACGAAACCTGTGGCTGCCCAAAGTCCGCCAGTGGGAATGTATCCGACTTCTCCGTGTTGGCGTTATGGGGGAAATCATCGGCACCAGCAGTGCCAATTTAAACAGTACAGTTGCAAAGGCTGTCTGAGAGTGGGGTATCTCCAGCGCAAGTGTCTGCAGATGAGCAAGCAAGCTGCGACACACCACGTGGAGGATGAGAGTCAGACTAGCACGGATCCGGATACGCAATCTGAGATGCCAGAGGAGGAAGTGTATGGACTATACTCTTTCACAACCAAGAGTAAACCAATTTTGATTAAAGTGAAGTTTAATGGGATACCGATATCGATGGAACTGGACACAGGGGCGAGTCAATTGATCATGAACGAGAGGGCATTTAATGAGCTGTGGGATAATAAGACTGTGAGGCCCAGGCTGAGCCCTGTTAACGCCAAGCTGTGCACGTACACCAAAGGACTGATAAAGGTGATTGGTAGTGCATAAATTAACGTGTCGTATAACGGTGCAGTTCATGAGTTACCACTGCGGATTGTTCCAGGCAATGGCCCAACGCTGCTCGGCAGGAGCTGGTTGGAGAAAATCAGATGCGATTGGAACAACATAAAGGCGTTGTCATCAGAGGAAGATACATGTGCCCAAGTATTGAGCAAGTTCCCCTCGCTGTTCGAACCGGGCATCGGCAACTTCACGGGAGCCAAGGTGCAGATCCACGTGGACTCAGATGCAAGACCCATCCATCATAAAGCTCGGGCAGTGCCGTATATGATGAGGGAGAAGGTCGAAATTGAACTGGACAGACTCCAGCGTGAAGGGATCATATCACCGGTCGAATTTAATGAATGGGCCAGCCGCATTGTTCCTGTGCTGAAAAATGATGGCACAGTCAGAATCTGTGGAGACTATAAGACTACGATCAACAGGATTTCAAAACAAGATCAGTACCCATTACCGAAGGCTGATGACTTGTTTGTGACGCTAGCCGGAGGGAAGTCATTCACAAAACTGGAGTTGACATCGGCCTATATGACGCAGGAGTTGATCGAGACGTCGAAGAGACTTACGTGCATTAACTCGCACAAAGGACTGTTTATTTACCACAGGTGCCCGTTTGGAATTCGTTCGGCTACAGCAATATTCCAGAGGAATATGGAAAGTCTACTGAAGTCCGTTCCCAGAACCGTCGTGTTGCAAGATGACATCCTGATCACCGGTCGTGACTCCAAGAATCATCTGAACAACCTGGAAGAGGTTCGACTGCATTTGGACAGAGTGAGACTCAGACTGAAACGCTCGAAGTGCGTCTTCATGGCACCGGAGGTCGAATTCCTCAGGAGGAAAATCGCTGTTAATGGCATCAGACCTACTGACGTGAAAACCAAAGCCGTCAAGAATGCACCCAAGCCGCAGAACGTGAAGGAGCTGCATTCGTTCCTGGGTCTACTCAACTACTTTGGTAACTTCCTACCTAAATTGAGCACCTTACTTGAACCACTGCACATGCTATTGAGAAAAGGCAACAACTGGCTGTGGGGCGCATTGCAAGACAGAGCTTTCGAGAAAGCCACCAATCTGCTTTGCTCGAACAATCTGCTGGTATATTAGGACCCATGTAAACGTTTAGTTTTGGCCAGTGACGCATCGTCATATGGAATTGGTTGTGCGTTACAACAAGCCAATGAGTCGGGAAACTTCAACCTGTCACGTATGCATCCAAAAGTTTGTCTAAAGCAGAAAGAGCCTACAGTATGGTAGAAAAAGAAGCTTTAGCGTTTGTGGATGGTATTAAAAAGATGCATCAATACCTGTTCGGTCTGAGGTTTGAATTAGAGACCGATCACAAGTCGCTCATTTCGTTGTTTTCCGAGAGCAAAGGTATCAATACCACGTTTCATCCTGCATCCAAAGGTGGGCGCTGACATTATCCGCCTATGATTATGTCATTCGCCACAGACCTGGCACAGAGAATTGTGCCGATGCTTTGAGCCGGTTGCCGTTGCCCACACCAGAGGTGGAAACGCCATAACCGACAGATTTAATGTTAATCATGGATGCTTTTGAGAGTGAAGGCACCCCTGTCACAGTTCAACAAGTTAAGACCTGGACCAGCCAGGACCTGATATTATCAGTGGTAAAGGGTTGCATCCTCAAAGGGGATTGATCTGCCATACCTAAGCAAATGTGCGAGGAGGCCAAACCGTACATTCGTCGCAAGAACGAACTGTCTATTCAAGCAGATTGCATATTGTGGGGCAATCGAGTTGTAATGCCTAAGAAAGGGAGAGAGAAGTATATGCGTGAGTTACACAGCACGCATCTTGGTATAGTGATGATGAAGGCCATCACCAGGTCCCATGTATGGTGGCCAAGAATTGATTTTGAACTGGATGCATGCGTGGTCCAGGATCCATGTAGATTTTGCAGGTCCCTTCCTGGGCAAGATGTTTTTAGTGGTGGTGGATGCTTATTCGAAGTGGATAGAATGCATAATCATGTCATCCAGTACGTCCATGGCAACCATAGAGAATCTCAATATCATGTTCGCGACACATGGTCTGCCTGACATAGTGGTGAGCGACAATGGGTCGTGCTTCACCAGTCAGGAGTTTCAGGAGTTTGTAAAACTTAACTGCATAAAACATGTGAGATCAGCACCGTTCAAGCCTATGTCCAATGCGCAAGCAGACAGTGCAGTACTAATTATCAAGCAAAGCATGAGGAGAGTAACCCAAGGGTCACTGCAGACCTGCTTGTCTTGCATACGGCTGAGTTACAGGACAAGACCCCACACACTCACAGGGGTCTCGCCTGCTGAACTCATGATGAAAAGAGGTCTTAAGACCAAGTTATCTCTTGTACACTCGGATTTATGTAATCATGTTGAATACAGAAGACAGAATCAACAAGAGTACCACGATCGCGCAACTGTGTCACGCGAGATTTCTGTTAATGATCCTGTATATGTGTTGAATTATGGTCAGGGTCCCAAATGGATCGCTGGTACGGTCATGGCCAAGGAGAGCAACAGAGTATTTGTTATTAAGCTCAAGAATGGGCAAACTTGCAGTAAACACATGAATCAAACAAAGCTGAGGCACACAGACGAACCAGAGCAGTTGGACGAAGAAACCGTCGATGACCAACCTACCTACCAGCAGCCTTCAGTGGACTCGAGGGTCATCAGTGAACCCGGAATTTCCATCATGGACTTGTTCAATAAAAATGGACTTGCAATTCCTGACATGGCCACTGCCACCCCCAAGTCAGCCATCCAGCCACCAGCCACAACATAGAAACATAGAAAATAGGTGCAGGAGTAGGCTATTCGGCCCTTCGAGCCTGCACCACCATTCAATAAGATCATGGCTGATCTTTCACCTCAGTACCACTTTCCTGCTTTCTCTCCATACCCCTTGATCCCTTTAGCCATAAGGGCACATCTAACTCCCTCTTGAATATATCCAACGAACTGGCATCAATAACTCTCTGCGATAGGGAATTCCACAGGTTAACAACTCTCTGAGTGAAGAAGTTTTTCCTCATCTCAGTCCTAAATGGCTTACGCCTTATCCTTAGACTGTGACCCCTGGTTCTGGAACTCCCCAGCATCGGGATCATTCTTCCTGCATCTAACCTGTCCAATCCCGTCAGAATTTTATATGTTTCTATGAGATCCCCTCTCATCCTTCTAAACTCCAGTGAATAAAGGCCCAGTCGATCCAGTCTCTCCTCAAATGTCAGACCAGCCATCCTGGGAATCAGTCTGGTGAACCTTCGCTGCACTCTTTCAATAGCAAGAACATCCTTCCTCAGATTAGGAGATCAAAACATAACACAATATTCCAGGTGAGGCCTCACTAAGGCCCTGTACAACTGCAGTAAGACCTCCCTGCTCCTATATTTAAAATCCCAAGCTATGAATACCAACGTACCATTTGCCTTCTTCACCGCCTGCTGTACCTGCATGCCAACTTTAAATGACTGATGTACCATGACATCCAGGTCTCGTTGCACCTCCCTTTTTCCTAATCTGCCGCCATTCAGATAATATTCTGTCTTCTTGTTTTTGTCCCCAAAGCGGATAACCTCACATTTATCCACATTATACTGCATCTACCATGCATTTGCCCACTCACCTAACCTGTCCAAGTCACCCTGCAGCCTCTTAGTGTCCTCCTCGCAGCTCACAACGCTACCCAGTTTAGTGTCATCTGCAAACTTGGAGATATTACACTCAATTCCTTCATCTAATTCATTGATGTATATTGTAAATAGTTGGGGTCCCAGCACTGGGCCCTGCGGCACCCCATTAGTCACTGCCTGCCATTCCGAAAATAATCCATTTATCCTGACTCTCTGCTTCCTGTCTGCCAACCAGTTCTCTTTCCACGTTAGTACAGTACCCGCAATACCATGTGCTTTAATTTTGCACACCAATCTCTTGTGTGGGACCTTGTCAAAAGCCTTTTGAATGTCCAAATACACCACATCCACTGGTTCTCCCTTGTCCACTCTACTAGTTATATCCTCAAAAAATTCCAGCAGATTTGTCAAGCATGATTTCCCTTTTCTAAATCCATGTTGACTTGGACCGATCCTGTCACTGCTTTCCAAATGCACTGTTGTTTCATCTTTAATAATTGATTCCAACATTTTCCTCACTACTGATGTCAGGCTAACCGTTCTATAATTACCCGTTTTCTCTCCTTCCTTTTTTAAAAAGTGGTGTTACATTAGCTATCCTCCAGTCCATAGGAACTGATCCATTGTCGATAGACTGTTGAAAATGATCACCAATGCATCCACTATTTCTAGGGCCACTTCCTTAAGTACTCTGGGATGCAGACTATCAGGTCCCGGGGATTTATCGGCCTTCAATCCCATCAATTTCTCCATCACAATTTTCCACCTAATAAGGATATCCTTCAGTACTTCCTTCTCACTAGACCCTCGGTCCCCTAGTACCTCCGGAAGGTTATTGGTTCAGTCTTCACGAAGGAAGATACAAAAGTATTTGTTCAACTGGTCTGCCATTTCTTTGTTCCCCATTATAAATTCACCTGAATCTGACTGCAAGGAACCTATGCTTGTCTTCACTAATCTTTTTCTCTTTGCAGTCAGTTTTTATGTTCCCGGCAAGTTTCCTCTCATACTCTATTTTCCCCCTCCTAATTAAACCTTTTGACCTCCTCTGCTGAATTATAAATTTCTCCAAGTCCTCAGGTTTACTGCTTTTTCTGGCCAATTTATATGCCTCTTCCTTGGATTTAACACCATCCTTAATTTCCCTTCTTAGCCACAGTTGAGCCACCTTCCCCGTTTCATTTTTACTCCAGACAGGGATGTACAATTGTTGAAGTTCATCCATGTGATCTTTAAATGTTTGCCATTGCCTATCCACCGTCAACCCTCTAAGTATCATTTGCCAGTCTATTCCAGCCAATTCACGTCTCATACCAGCGAAGTTACCTTTCCTTAAGTTCAGGATCCTAGTCTCTGAATTAACTGTGTCACTCTCCATCTTAATAAAGAATTCTACCATATTATGGACACTCTTCCCCAAGGGGCCTCGCACAACAAGATTGCTAATTAGTCCTTTCTCATTATACATCACCCAGTCTAGGATGGCCAGCCCTCTAGTTGGTTCCTCAACATATTGGTCCAGAAAACCATCCCGAATACACTCCAGGAAATCCTCCTCAATCGTATTACTACCAGTTTGGTTAGCCCAATCTATATGTAGATTAAAGTCGCCCATAACAACTGCCGTACCTTTATTGCACGCATCCCTAATTTCTTGTTTGATGCTGTCCCAAACCTCAGTACTACTGTTTGGTGGTCTGTACACAACTCCCAGTATCGTTTTCTGCCCTTTGGTATTCCGCAGCTCCACCCATGCAGATTCCACATCATCCAAGCTAATGTCCTTCCTTACTATTGTGTTAATTTCCTCTTCAACCAGCAACGCTACCCCACCTCCTTTTCCTTTCTGTCTATCCTTCCTGAATGTTGAATACCCCGGGATGTTGAGTTCCCAGCCTTGGTCAACTGGAGCCATGTCTCTGTGATGCCAATGATATCATATTCATTAATTGCTGCCTGTGCAGTTAATCCGTCCACTTTATTACGAATACTCCTCGCATTGAGGCACAGAGCCTTCAGGCTTGTCTTTTTAACACACTTTGCCCCTTTAGAATTTTGCTGCAATATAGCCCTTTTTGATTTTTGCCTTGGGTTTCTCTGCCCTCCACTTTTACTTTTCTTCTTTCTATCTTTTGCATCTGCCCCCATTCTATTTCCCTCTGTCTGCCTGCATAGGTGCCCGCCATATTAGTTTAACTCCTCCACAACAGCACTAGCAAACACTCCCCCTAGAACATTGGTTCCGGTCCTGCACAGCTGCAGACCGTCCGGTTTGTACTGGTCCCACCTCCCCTCGAACCGGTTCCAATATCCCAGGAATTTGAATCCCTCCCTTCTGCACCACTCCTCAAGCCACATATTCATCTGAGCTATCCTGAGATTCCTACTCTGACTAGCACGTGGCACTGGTAGCAATCCTGAGATTACTACCTTTGAGGTCCTACTTTTTAATTTAACTCCTAGCTCCCTAAATTTAGCTTGTAGGACCTCATCCCGTTTTTTTACCTATATCGTTGGTATCAATATGCACCACGACAACTCGCTGTTCACCCTCCCTTTTCAAAATGTCCTGCACCCGCTCCGAGACATCCTTGACCCTTGCACCAGGGAGGCAACATACCATCCTGGAGTCTCGATTGAGGCCGGAGAAACATTTATCTATTCCCCTTACAATTGAATCCCCTATCACTATAGCTCTCCCACTCTTTTTCCTCCCCTCCTGTGCAGCAGAGCCACCCACGCTGCCATGAACTTGGCTGCTGCTGCTCTCCCCTGATGAATCATCCCCCTCAACAGTACCCAAAGCGGTGTATCTGTTTTGCAGGGGGATGACCGCAGGGGACCCCTGCACTACCTTCCTTCCACTGCTCTTCCTGTTGGTCACCCATCCCCTATCTGGCTGTGTACCCTTTACCTGAGGTGTGGCCAACTCACTAAACGTGCTATTCACATCATTCTCAGCATCGTGGATGCTCCAGAGTAAATTCACCTGCAGCTCCAGTGCCGCAATGCAGTCTGTCAGGTGCTGCAGGCGGATACACTTCCCGCACATGTCGTCACCAGCGTCCCTGAGTTCCCACATAGCACAGGAGGAGCATAACACGTGTCCGAGCTCTCCTGCCATGACTTAACCCCTAGATTAACTTGATTTGGCAACAATGATAAATGTTACCTACTGATAAGGACAAGAAAAAGAAAAATTACTCACCAATCCCCAGCCAATCACTTACATCCTTGGCTGTGACGTCACCTTTCCATTTTTTTATACTTCTTTGTGTACCTTCTGTCCCTGCTACAGCTGCATCGGCTTGCCTCCGACGCTGCCCCGGACTCCCGCCTCACCGACTGATTCCCATAAGTTGAATGTTCAGCCATGAACTCATTGAATGGCGATGCAGGCTAGAAGGGCCGAATGGCCTACTCCTGCACCTATTTTCTATGTTTCTATGTTTCTATTCTTCGATCTCCCGCTGGGCCTTTTTATAGGCCTCCGATGCAGCCCCAGACTCCCGCCTCACCGACTGCGGACATTCACCCAAGGCCGGAATCGAACTGAGACCGTCCCCAGGAGCGTAAAGCACCGGACCATCTCAACCTGTGAAAGACTGTGATCAGATCTCAGAGGAGGGTATTGTCATGTATGTACATGTTGTTTGTAGCCACCAGATGGTGTCGTTGTTGGAGGCCACTGAGCACCACGCACATGGTGCTGCTCTGGTATAAAAGGCCAGCCATTTTGTGAGTCAGGCACTTTGGGCTGAAATAAAGCAGAAGCAAGGTTGTACCTTGCTTAGTTAAACAGTACTCAGTTTGAACCTTTATTGCATACATAACAGTTTTGGTTTCCATATTTAAGAAACGATATACTTGCTTTGGAGGCAGTTCAGAGAAGGTTCACTAGGTTGATTCCGGAGCTGAGGGGGTTGACTTATGAGGAAAGGTGGAGTAGGTTGGGCCTCAACTCACTGGAATTCAGAAGAATGAGAGGTGATCTTATCGAAACGTATCAGATTATGAGGGGGGCGCTTGACAAGGTGGATGCAGAGAGGATGTTTCCACTGATAGTGGAGACGAGAACTCGGGGCCATAATCGTAGAATAAGGGGCTGCCCATTTAAAACTGAGATGAGGAGGAATTTCTTCTTTCAGAGGGTTGTAAATCTGTGGAATTTGCTGCCTCAAAGTGCTGTGGAAGCTGGGTCATTGAATAAATTTAAGACAGAGATAGACAGTTTCTTAACCGATAAGTGAATAAGGGGTTATGGGGAGTGGGCAGGGAAGTGGACCTGAGTCCATGATCGGATCAGCCATGATCGTATTAAATGGTGGAGCAGGCTCGAGGGACCGTATGGCCTACTCCTGCTCCTATTTCTTATACTCTTATGATTACGGCATCTCCGAGAACTCCTGGCATGCTCTCCTCTTTCCCGATAAGAGAAATGAGGTTATGTATTCGCGCCAATAATGATTCTCCGCCATGTTTCAGTGCTTCGGTGGGGATTTCATCTGCTCCTGATGCTTTGTTGTTCTTTAGCTGTCGGATGGCCTTTACTACCTCGTGCCGTGCTGGGGTTGTGCTGAGATGGTGGCGGGTAAGTATGCTGCGGGATGGAGTCGAGGACATTTGCGTCGAAGACAGAGTCTCGGTTAAGGAGATCTTTGAAATGCTCCTTTCTGTGGGCACTGACTGCCTCTCTGTCCTTGTTGAGCACCACTCCGTTCTTGGCCAGCAGTGGGATGGGGCCTTGGATGCTTGGGCCATAGGTGGTCTTATTGCGCTAAAGAATCCTTGCACGTCATGGTTGTTGGCTAACTGCTGGATCTCCTGCGCTTTCTCCACTGACCATCTGTTCTTTAGATTGTGGTTTTTTTGTTGGACCTCAGTCTTCAGCCGCCTGTAGAGCTGCTTTCTTCCTCTTGAGTTGCATTGCTGTCTCAGGTTCAGAAAAGCCTTGCACTTGCGGCTTATCAGCTCCGGGATCTCCTGGTCGTTCTCGTCGAACCTGTCTTGGTGTTTCCTGGTCGAGTGACCAAGCATCTCTTCACGGATGCTAGTTATGGAGGTCTTGAGGGCAGACCAGGCCGGGTGGAAACTCTGTCTCTGGGTCACCAGGAGTCATCAGGTTGGCAGTAAGGTGCTGGCTGAATAGGGCTTTCTTATCAGGGTCTTTGTGCCCCAGCGTTGATTTTCCTGCGGCATTGTTTCTGTTTCTGTCGCTGCTTTGGGGGTAAATTGATGTTGATGACAAAGCGGATTAGGCGGTGGTCCGTCCAGCAGTCGTCCGCTCCTGTCATGGCGCGGGTGATACACATGTCCTTGCGGACCATTGCTTGGACAATGCCGTAATCGAGCAGATACCAGTGCTTGGAGCGAGGATGTTGCCATGAATCTTTGTACTTGTCTCTCTGATGGAACAAGGTGTTGGTTATGACAAGGTCGTGTTCTAGGCATTTTGTCAGGAGCAGAGTACCGTTGGTGTTGGATTTC
This sequence comes from Pristiophorus japonicus, assembly GCF_044704955.1. Lineage (NCBI taxonomy): Eukaryota > Metazoa > Chordata > Chondrichthyes > Pristiophoridae > Pristiophorus > Pristiophorus japonicus. The sequence continues at coordinate 72,427,521 of NC_091983.1, read as the reverse complement.
CCTACCCACTCTCTGCCGATCACACCTCCCCAGACGTCTGTGTCCTCTCCAACTCTGGCGTTGAAGTCGCCAAGGAGGATCAACTTGTCGCCCATTGGGACTCGGGCCAGGGATTGTTCGAGGCTGGAGTAGAATTCTTCTTTGGACTCATCTGTAGCTTCCAGTGTTGGGGCATACGCGCTGAAGACAGTAGCGCACTGGTTTCAATCTAGGGCGAGATGAAGGGTCATGAGGCGTTCATTTATCCTGCAAGGGGAGTCTCTGAGATGGCCAAATAGTTCATTTTTTATGGCAAAGTGAACCCCGTGAATATACTCAAAGTCTGAGCCTCCATAGCCCTCAGGGATAGATAATTCCAAAAGATTCACCACCCTCTGAGTGGAGAAGTTTCTCCTCATCCCAGTCCTAAATGGTCAACCCCTATTCTGAGACTGTGACCCCTGGTTCTAGACTCCCCATCCAGAGGAAACATCCTCCCTTCATCAACCCTGTCAAGCCCTGTAAAAATGTTGTATGTTTCAATGAGATCACCTCTCATTCTTCGAAAATGTACAGCACATAAGTCTAGTCTACTCAATCTCGCCTCATAGGACAATCCCCCCAACCCAGGAATCAGTTTGGTGAACCTATGTTGCACTCCCTCAATGGCAAGTATATTCTTCATTAGCTAAGGAGAACAAAACTGTACACAATACTCCAGGTGCGGTCTCACCAGGGCCTTATATAATTGCAATAACATTTATTTCCTTTACAGAAACATAGAAACATAGAAAATAGGTGCAGGATTAGGCCATTCAGCCCTTCGAGCCTGCACCGCCATTCAATGAGTTCATGGCTGAACATGCAACTTCAGTACCCCATTCCTGCTTTCTCGCCATACCCCTTGATCCACCTAGTAGTAAGGACAACATCTAACTCCTTTTTGAATATATTTAGTGAATTGGCCTCAACAACTTTCTGTGGTAGAGAATTCCACAGGTTCACCACTCTCTGGGTGAAGAAGTTTCTCCTCATCTCGGTCCTAAATGGCTTACCCCTTATCCTTAGACTTTGACCCCTGGTTCGGACTTCCCCAACATTGGGAACATTCTTCCTGCATCTAACCTGTCTAAACCCGTCAGAATTTTAAACATTTCTATGAAATCCCCTCTCATTCTTCTGAACTCCAGTGAATACAAGCCCAGTTGATCCAGTCTTTCTTGATATGTCAGTCCTGCCATCCCGGGAATCAGTCTGGTGAACCTTCGCTGCACTCCCTCACTAGCAAGAATGTCCTTCCTCAAGTTAGGAGACCAAAACTGTACACAATACTCCAGGTGTGGCCTCACCAAGGCCCTGTACAACTGTAGTAACACCTCCCTGCCCCTGTACTCAAATCCCGTCGCTACGAAGGCCAACATGCCATTTGCTTTCTTAACCGCCTGCTGTACCTGCACGCCAACCTTCAATGACTGATGTACCATGACACCCGGGTCTCGTTGCACCTCCCCTTTTCCTAATCTGTCACCATTCAGATAATAGTCTGTCTCTCTGTTTTTACCACCAAAGTGAATAACCTCACATTTATCCACATTATACTTATTCTGCCATGCATTTGCCCATTCACCTAACCTATTCAAGTCACTCTGCAGCCTCATAGCATCCTCCTCGCAGCTCACACTGCCACCCAACTTAGTGTCATCCACAAATTTGGAGATACTACATTTAATCCCCTCGTCTAAATCATTAATGTGCAATGTAAACAGCTGGGGCCCCAGCAAAGAACCTTGCGGTACCCCACTAGTCACTGCCTGCCATTCTGAAAAGTACCCATTTACTCCTACTCTTTACTTCCTGTCTGCCAACCAGTTCTCAATCCACGTCAGTACACTACCCCCAATCCCATGTGCTTTAACTTTGCACATTAATCTCTTGTGTGGGACCTTGTCAAAAGCCTTCTGAAAGTCCAAATACACCACATCAACAGGTTCTCCCTTGTCCACTTTACTGGAAACATCCTCAAAAAATTCAAAAAGATTTGTCAAGCATGATTTCCTTTCATAAATCCATGCTGACTTGGACCTATCATGTCACCTCTTTCCAAATGCGCTGCTATGACATCCTTAATAATTGATTCCATCATTTTACCCACTACCGATGTCAGGCTGACCGATCTATAATTCCCTGTTTTCTCTCTCCCTCCTTTTTTAAAAAGTGGGGTTACATTGGCTACCCTCCACTCCATAGGAACTGATCCAGAGTCTATGGAATGTTGGAAAATGACTGTCAATGCATCAGCTATTTCCAAGGCCACCTCCTTAAGTACTCTGGGATACAGTCCATCAGGCCCTGGGGATTTCTCGGCCTTCAATCCCATCAATTTCCCCAACACAATTTCCCGACTAATAAGGATTTCCCTCAGTTCCTCCTTCTTACTAGATCCTCTGACCCCTTTTATATCCGGAAGGTTGTTTGTGTCCTCCTTAGTGAATACCGAACCAAAGTACTTGTTCAATCGGTCTGCCATTTCTTTGTTCCCCGTTATGACTTCCCCTGATTCTGACTGCAGGGGACTTACATTTGTCTTTACTAACCTTTTAATCTTTTTCTCTTTACATATCTATAGAAGCTTTTGCAGTTCATCTTAATGTTCCCTGAAAGCTTCCTGTCGTACTCTATTTTCCCTGCCCTAATCAAACCCTTTGTCCTCCTCTGCTGAGTTCTAAATTCCTCCCAGTCCCCGGGTTCGCTGCTATTTCTGGCCAATTTGTATGCCACTTCCTTGGCTTTAATACTATCCCTGATTTCCCTTGGTAGCCACGGTTGAGCCACCTTCCCTTTTTTATTTTTACGCCAGACAGAGATGTACAATTGTTGTAGTTCATCCATGCGGTCTCTAAATGTCTGCCATTGCCCATCCACAGTCAACCCCTTAAGTATCATTCGCCAATCTATCCTAGCCAATTCACGCCTCATACCTTCAAAGTTACCCTTCTTTAAGTTCTGGACCATGGTCTCTGAATTAACTGTTTCATTCTCCATCCTAATGTAGAATTCCACCATATTATGGTCACTCTTCCCCAAGGGGCCTCGTACAACGAGATTGCTAATTAAACCTCTCTCATTACACAACACCCAGCCTAAGATGGCCTCCCCCCTAGTTGGTTCCTCGACATATTGGATTTGTCCTGTTTTTTGTGGACAGGATATACCTGGGCAGTTTTCCAGATTGTCGGGTCAATGCCAGTGTTGTAGTTGTCCTGGAACAGCTTGTCTAGAGGCGCGACTAGTTCTTCAGCACAACAGCTGGGATGTTGTCAAGGCCCCTAGCCTTTGCTGAATCCAGTGCGTTCAGCCGTTTCTTGATATCACGTGGAGTGAATTGACTTGGCTGAAGACCGGCTTCTGTGATGGTGGGGACCTCAGGAGACTGATTTGGATCATTTCACTTGGCACTTCTGGCTGAAGATAGTTCCAAATGCTTCAGCCTTGTCTTTTGCACTCGCGTGTTGTGTTCCGCCATCATTGAGGATGGGGATATTCATGGAATCGTCTCTTTCTGTTAGTCGTTCAATTGTCCACCTCCATTCACGACCGAATGTGATAGGACTGCAGAGCTTTGATCTAATCCATTGACTGTGGGATCACTTGGCTCTGTCTATAGCATGCTGCTTTCACTGTTTAACATGCATCTAGTCCTGTGTTGCAGCTTCCCCAGGTTGGTACCTTATTTTTAGGTACGCCAGATGCTTCTTCTGGCATGCTCTTCCGCACTCCTCATTGAACCAGGCTTGGTCCCCTGGCTCGATGGTAATGGTAGAGTGAGGGATATGTCGGGCCAAGAGGTTACAGATTATGGTGGATTATAATTCTGCAGCTGCTGATGGCCCACAGCGCCTCATGGACGCCCAGTTTTGAGCTGCTAGATCTGTTCTGAATTGATCCCATTTAGCATGGTGGTAATGCCACACACACGATGGAGGGTGTCCTCCGTGTGAAGACAGAACGTAATCTCCACAATGACTGTGTAGTGGTCACTGCTACAAATGTAGTCATGGACAACTGTATCTGTGACAGGTAGATTGGTGAGGATGAGGTCAAGTAAGTTTTTCCCTTGTATTGGTTCTCTCACTACCTGCCACAGGCCCAGTCTGGCAGTTATGTCCTTCAGGACTCGGCCAGCTTGGTCAATAGTGGTACTACCAAGACATTCTTAATGATGGACATTGAAGTCCCCCACCCAGAGTCCATTCTGTGCCCTTGCTACCCTCTGTGCTTGTTCCAAGTGATGTTCAACATGGATGAGTACTAATTCATCGGCTGTGGGAGGTCAATAGAAGGTAATCAGCAGGAGGTTTCCTTGCCCATGCTTGACCTGAAACCAAGAGTCTTCATGGGCTCCGGAGTCAATATTGTGGACTCCCAGGGATACTCCCTCCTGACTGTATACCACTGTGCCATCACCTCTAGTGGTCTGTCTTGCCGGTGGGACAGGACATACCCAGGGATGGTGATGGAGGAGTCTGGAACATTGGCTGAAAGATATGAATCTGTGAGTATGACTATGTCAGGCTGTTGTTTGACTAGTCTGCAGGACAGCTCTCTCAATTTTGTCACACCCCCAGATGTTAGTGAGTCCCTGGTATCATCTTGGTAAACCTCCTGTACCCTCACCAAGGTGTTGACATAATTCCTAAAGTGTGGTGCCCAGAAATGTACGCAACACACCAACTGAGTCCTAACCAGTGATTTGTAAAGGTTTAGCATGACTTATTTGTTTTTGTGTTCAATGCTATCTCTTCTATCTCCCATCATGCCGTTACAAACTTATCTTGTCTATGAGACTGATAGCCTGATCCCTCAACCCTATTCCCACTAAACTGCCGACCACCCAAATTCTCTTCCTGGCCTCCATGCTAGGTAATATTGTTAACGGTTCTCTCTACTAAGGTACTGTGCCCCAACCTTCAAATCTGCCATCTTTAACCCTCTCCTCAAAAAAACAACCCTTGACATCTCTGATCTTGCAAACGACCGCCCCAGCGCTAACTTTCCTTCTTCTGCAAAGTCCTTGAACGAGCTGTCGCTTCCCAAATCCGTGCCCCTCTTTCCTGGATCTCCATGTTTGAATCCCTCCAATCAGGTTTACGCCCCTACCACAGTACCAAAATGGCTCTCGTGAAAGTCACGTGACTGTGGTAAGCTATCCCTCCTCGTCCTTCTTAACCTATCTGCAGCTTTTGACATGGTTCACCACACCATCCTCCTTCAACACCTCTCCAATGTCGCCCAGCTGGCTGAGACGCCAATCGCCTGGTTCCATATTTATCCATCCAGTTGTAGCCAGAGAATCAGTTGCAACGGCGTCTCTTCCCGCTCCCACCACATTACCTCTGAAGTCCCCCAAGGATCTATTCATGGCCCCCTCCTATTTCTCATCTATATGCTGTCCCTCAGCAACGTCATCCGAAAACACAGCATCAGGTTCTGCATGTACAATGACGACACCCAGCTTTCCCTCACCATCACCTCTTTGATCCCTCCAGTACTAGTGAGCAAAAATTTCTTCCAACTAAATATAGGAAGACCGAAGCCATTGACTTTGGTCTCCACCACAAACTCCATTCCCTAGCCACCAACTCTACCCTTCCCAGCCATCAACTCCACCCCTACCTCTGACTGAGGCTGAACCAGACTGTTTGCAACCTTGATGTCATATTTGACCCCGAGATGAGCTACCGACCACATAGCTGCGCTACCACTAAGACAGTCTATTTCCATCTCCGTAACATCACACAACTCCACCCCAGCCTCAGCTGATCTGCTGCTAAAACCCTTATCAATGCCTTTGGTAGCTCGAGACTTGACTATTCCAACGCACTCCTGACCGACCTCCCATCATCCAACCTCCATAAACTCAAGTTCATCTAAAACTCTGCTGTCCGTATCCTAACTCGCACCAAGTCCCGCTCACCCATCATGCTGTGCTTGCTGACCTACCTTGGCTCCCGGTTAAGCAAAGCCTCAATTTTAAAATTCTCATCCATGTTTTCAAATCTCTCCATCGTCTTGCCCCTCCCTATTTCTCCAATCTCTTCGAGCCCCTCAATCCTCCGAGATATCTGCGCTCCTCTAATTCTGGCCTCTTGCGCATCCCTGATTTTAATTACTCCACTATCGGCACCGTGCCTGCAGTTGCCTAGGCTCCAAGCTCTGGAATTCCTTCTCTAAACCTCTCCACTTCTCTATGTCTGTTTCTTCCTTTAATTTTCTTCCTTTAATTTCTTCCCTATTCCCACTAAACTGCTGACCACCCAACTTCATTTTTTGGCTACCATGTTAGCCGACATTGTTAACGGTTCTCTCTCATCAGGTACTGTTGCCCTCTCCTTTAAATCTGCTGTCATCACATCTCCTCAAAAAAAACAACTCTTGACCCCACTTTGCTTGCTAGCTATCGCCCCATCTCCAACCTCTCTTTCTTGTCCAAAGTACTTGAACGTGTTGTCGCCTCCCAAATCCGTGACCATCTTTCCCTGAATTCAATGTTTGAATCCCTTCAATCTGGTTTTCGCCCCTGCCACAATACCGAAACGGCTCTCATCAAAGTCACAAATGAACTCCTTTGTGAGTGTGACAAAGGTAAACTATCCTCGTCCTTCTGGACCTGTCTGCAGTCTCTGACATGGTTGACCACTCCATCCTCCTCCAACGCCTCTCCACCATCGTCCAGCTAGGTAGGACTGCACTCGCCTGGTTCCATTCTTATCTATCTAATCGTAGCCCAGAAAATCCCTAGCAATGGCTTCTCCTCCCACTTCCGCGTTGTTACCTTTGGTGTCCCCAAAGGATCTGTCCTTGGCCCCTTCTATTGTTGTTTACAAATCACTCCATGGCCTCACCCCTCCCTATTTCTGTAATCTTTTTCAGCGTCACAACCCTACAAGATGTCTGCGCTCCTCAAATTCTGCCCTCTTGAACATCCCTCATTACAATTGCTCAACCATCGATGGCCATGTCTTCAGCTGTTTGGGCCCCAAGCTTTGGAACTCCCGCCCTAGAGCTGTCCGCCTCTCTACCTCTCTTTCCTGCTTTAAAACGCTCTTTAAAACCTACCTCTTTAACCAATCTTTTAGTCATTTGCCTTAATTTCTTCTTTTGTGGCTCGGTGTCAAATTTATGTGTTTTGTCTTGTAACACTGCTGTGAAGCGCCTTGGGATGTTTTACTTGTGTTAAAGGCACTATAACTAAAAGTTGTTGTTGTTATTGTTGTTTAAAACCTACCTCTTTGACCAAACTTTTGGTCATTTGCCTTAATATCTCCTTTTGTGGCTCGGTGCCAAAATTTGTTTGCTAATGCTCATGTGAAGCATCTTGGGACATTTTACTATGATAAAAGGTGCTATATAAATGCAAATTGTAGTTGTTGTACCTGATAATTGTCATAAACCTCCTTTTTCTATTTTATTCCAACCTCTAATTCATTTTGTCATCCAGGCAGCTCTAGCTTTGGATGCCCCATCTTTCCTCCTTATGGGAATATGCCTGGTTTACATCCGGTCTATCTCCACCTTGAAGACCTGCCATTGCTCATTTACTGGTTTCTTGGGTAACCTTTATTTCCATCCACCTATGCTAGATCTCAAATCACTAAGTGGCTCTTTTTCAGTTGGGTACCTTCACTGTTGATTTTTCTTTGTCCCTTTCCATAGCTACTTTAAACCTAATTACATTATGATCATTATTACCTAGCTGTTCTCCCACCGAAAAACACTCTACATGCCCCACTTCAGTCCCCAGAACTAGATCCAGCACTGCTTTCTTCCTCGTTGGGCTTCAAAAATACTGACCAAGAAATAAGCTAAGCAAGCTAACCATGAATTTTGAATGTATCAGTATTGAAAAGTGCTGGTAATTATTTCGGTTTGAAAAAGACTGAGGATCCCAAATTTTTGGTTGTACTTTTTAGCGATTTATGTATCCGTATTCCCAGATCTCTCTCTTCCTCTCTCTCATTTGGTTTCTTACCTTCCAAGGGATAAGTGACCTTCTTATTCTTATCAAAGTGAAACAAGATGCCATTGATATACGATTAAATGTAAGAGATTTAGAACAGAAAGCAAGAGAAACCTTTTTACATAGAATGCTGCGAGACTGTGCAATTAATGGTTAAGGCCGAAACTATGTCAACATTTAAGATTAGATCAGACAGGTAAATGAAGGAAAAGGTGCTAAAGGGATATGGGAACAGAATGAATAAATATGATTAGGATTATTAGCTTGCATGCAGGGTAAATGGCAATGTGGACTGGTTGGGCCAAATGGCCTGTTTCTATGTTATAACTTCTATGTATTTCTATGGAAATATTATAATATTAGCACTGAGGAACAAAGGCACAAACATAACAGACAGGAAAAGAGACAAGAGTTAGGCAAGTGATCTTGTTGGGAGTAAGCAGTGATACAAGGGTGTAGCTGACTGCCACTTTTGCTTCGCTGCAAAGCAGTTTTTGCAGAGCAGTGAAAATCACAATTTAGCTTCAGACTTGGGTTCCGATCAGACTCCATGAGGGACTCAGGTACTCAGGACAAAATTTCAAAGTTTGCAGATGACACAAAACTCAGAAATGTTGTAAACAGTGAGAAGGATCGTAGCAGACTTCAGGAGGACATAGATAGATTGGTGAAATTCAAACTGATACCAGAAGAGAGGAAGTCTCCGCTGACAAGCCCGTTAAAAGTCTCTGGGCAACTGTACGCGAGATGAATGGCAAAAGCCATTCCTTTGCTGCTCACAACAAAATCCAGGCCATTCTCTTGATTTCATATTACAGGCAAGGAGGCCTTTTGGGTTTCAGTCTTCACAAAAAATTGGTTCGAATTGTGAAATATGTGTCCAAAACAATAGTGAATATCCTGCAATCCCAAATAATAAAACAGAAGTTAACTTATTGCATAGACTAGGCTTGTATTCCCTTGAGTATAGAAGATTAATGGGTGATCTAATTGAGGTGTTTAAAATGATTAAAGGATTTGATAGGGTAGATAGAGAAAAACTATTTCCTCTGGTGGGAGAGTCCAGAACAAGGGTGCACAACCTTAAAATTAGAGCTAGGCCATTCAGGGGTGATGTCAGAAAGCTCTTTGTCACACAAAGGGTAGTGGAAATCTGGAACTCTCTCCACCCAAAATGCTGTTGAGGCTTGGTCAATTGAAAATTTCAAAATTGAGAATGATAGATTTTTGTTAGGCAAGGGTATTAAGGGCTACGTAACTAAAGTGGATAGATGGAGTTAAGCTACAGATCAGCCATGATTTAACTGAATGGCAGAACAGGCTCTTGGGGCTGAATGGCCTATTCCTCTTCCTATGTTCCTATATTCACAGGTTCATCAGCTATTGTGGATTTTCCAGGTTGGCATGTATGATTCTGCAGTGTTCCTATTGTGCAAATAGCTGTTTCTTAAGTGAGTCCATTATCCTCGTCTCAACCACTCTTTCTGCCTTCTTCCAGCCATGAAAAGAAATATTACTGATATTTTGTCTTAAACTTGCCTTTTGAACCTTTAAAACTATGCCCTCTTATCCTGGTACTTTGGTGTTTCTTGGTTCTCCTTTTTCTATCTCTCATTAAGTTTGCATATAGAAGTGAATAATATGCACTTGGGTATAAAGATCTAGTCTACGGGTTTGTACATACATGACTTGTGGCTGCAAGTGTATTTGTCATCATCATCATAGGCAGTCTCTCAGAGTAGAGGAAGACTTCCTTCCACTCTTAACATGAGCCCTTAGGTGGCTGAATAGTCCAATGCGAGAACCACAATCTCGGTCAAAGGTGGGGCAGATGGTCGTTGAGGGAAAGGGTGGGTGGGACAGGTTTGCCACGCGCACTTTCCGCTGCCTGCACATGATTTCTGCATGCTCTCGATGACGAGACACGAGGTGCTCGGTGCCCTCCCGGATGCGCTTCCTCCAATTTGGGCAATCTTTGGCCAGGGACTCCCAGGTGTCAGTGAGAATGTTGCACTTTATCAGGGAGACTTTGAGGGTGTCCTTGTAACATTTCCGTTGACCACTTTACTTTTGGCTCGTTTGCCGTGAAGGAGTTCAGGGTAGAGCGCGTGCTTTGGGAGTCTCGTGTCTGGCATGCGGACTATGTGGCCTGCCCAGTGGAGTTGATCAAGTGTGGTCAGTGCTTCAATGCTGGGGATGTTGGCCTGGTCGAGGACGCTAATGCTGGTGCATCTGTCTTTCCAGGGGATTTGTAGGATCTTGCGGAGACATCGTTGATAGTATTTCTCCAGCGGCTTGAGGTGTCTACTGTACATGGTCCATGTTTGAGTCATACAGGAGGGCGGGTATCACTGCAACCCTGTAGACCATGAGCTTGGTGGCGGTTTTGAGGGCCTGGTCTTCAAACACTCTTTTCCTCACGTGGCCGAAGGCTGCACGGAGATGGTGTTAGATCTCGTCATCAATGCCTGCTCTTGTTGATAGGAGGCTACCGAGATATGGGCAGTGGTTCACATTGTCCAGGGCCACGCCGTGGATCTTGATGACTGGGGGAAGAGTGCTGTGCGGTGGAGGACCTCTGTCTTGCTGATGTTTAGCGTGAGGCCCATGCTTTCGTACACCTCAGTAAATACGTCGACTGGAGTTCAGCCTCTGTATGTGCGCAGACGCAGGCGTCGTCCGCGTACTGTAGCCAACAACAGAGGTTGGGGTGGTCTTGGACCATGTCTTGACAGTGGAGGTTGAACAGGTTCCCACTGGTTCTGTAGTTTAGTTCCATTCCAGCGGGGAGCTTGTCGAGGAAGATTGAGAAGAGGGTTGAGGCGATGACGCAGCCCTGTTTGACCCCGGTCCGGACGTGGATTGGGTTTGTGATGGATTCGTTGGTAAGGATCATGGCCTGCATGTCGTCGTGGAGCAGGCGGAGGATGGTGACGAACTTTTGGGGGCATTTGAAATGAAGGAGGACGCTCCATAGACCCTCGCAGTTGACTGTGTCAAAGACCTTTGTAAGGTCGAAGAAGGCCATGTATAAGAGCTGGTGCTGTTCCCTGCATTTTTCCTGCAGCTGTCGGGCTGCAAAAATCATGTCCGTTGTCCCCCGAAGGGGACGGAATCCGCACTGTGACTCCAGGAGGAGCTGCTCAGCCACAGGGAGAAGACAGTTGAGGAGGACTCTAGCGACGACTTTCTCAGTGGCTGATAACGGAGATTCCTCTGTAGTTGCCGCAGTCAGACTTGTTCCCTTTTTTAAAGATAGTCTCAATCAGTGCATCTCGGAGATCTCCCGGCATGCTCTCCTCCCTCCAGATGAGATGAGGTCATGTATTCGCACCAATAGTGACTCTTCGCCATACTTCAGTGCCTCAGCAGGGATTCCATCCGCTCCCGAAGCCTTATTGTTCTTAAGCTGTCTTATGGCTTTTTCTACCTTATGCAGTGTTGCGGTTTTACTGAGGTGGTGGCGAGTAGCATGCTGCGGAATGGAGTCGAGAGCACTCGGGTCAAAGGCAGAGTCTTGGTTGAGGAGATCTTCGGTGCTCCTTCCAGCGGGCCCTGACTGCCTCGGTGTCTTTAATGAGTGTTTCCCCGTTCTTGGTCAGCAATGGGGTGGGGCCTTGGGTATTTGGACCATAGATGGCCTTGACTATGAAGAAGAATCCTCGCACATCATGGCTGTCGGCCAGCTGCTGTATCTCCTGTGCTTTCTCCATCCACCATCTGTTCTTTAGGTCCCGGGTTTTCTGTTGGAACTAAGCCTTGAGGCACCTGTAATGCTGCTTTGCTGCTCGGAGTTGGGTTGTTGCTTAAGGCTCAGAAATGCCCTGCGTTTGCGATCTATTAGCTCTTGGATTTCCTGATCGTTCTCATCAAACCAATCCTGGTGTTTCCTGGTCGAGTGACCTGTTATGTATGTAAACATTGTAACTGTGTAAGACTTGCCACCAGAGGGCGCAACTGTTGGAGGCCCAAGGGTCACTTGCACACCTCGTGCAAGGGAATATAAAAGATTGTCTGCCATGCAGCTTCGGCACTCTGGAGTTGTATTAAAGAGACTAAGGTCACATCAGTTTTAGCTCACAGTACTCATTCTTGTGGAGTTCTTCCATACTTAACAATTGGCGACGAATAACAGATGATGAACTTTCATGCGGTCATGGCTGCTGTCGATATTTTAGAGAGATTTGTTGAGGGTGATGATTGGGAAGCCTTAATTGAGCATCTTAACCAGTACTTCGTGGCCAACGAGCTGGATGGGGACGATAAACCGATAAAGCGCAGGTGTGCGGGTGCACAATATACGGCTTCATCAAGAATCTGTTAGCACCGGAGAAACCAGCGGAGAAGGCATATACAAAGTTGTGTACACTGGTTCGGAACCACCTCAAGCCGAAGGAGAGCGTCTTAATGGCCAGGTATCGCTTCTACATGCACCACCACAACGAGGGCCAAGATGTGGCGAGTTATGTCGCCGACCTGAGACGCCTTGCGGGAACTTGCGAATTTGCTGGATTTTGGGGGGAAATATTGCAGGACTTTTTTGTGCTTGGCATCGGCAACGACGCCATTCTTCGCAAGCTGCTGTCTGCCGAATCCCTAGACCTGAGCAAGGCCATCACGATAGCCCAGATATTCATATCCACCCAGATATCAATACCAGACAGATATCTTCCCAGCATTGAAGCTCACCCGCAAGTACTGTGCATAAAATAACGTCGCTAGTAGGCAAAACTGCATATGGCAGGGCCTACATTTCTGCAGCTGCAAGACCTCGGATGACTCAGAGTCCGCCATCGGGCGTGAATGCAAATCCATTAGCACCATGTTGGTGCTGCGGGGGTAATCTTCGAGTCCATCAATGTCGATTCAAGCACTACGTGTACAAAGGCTGTGAAACAATGGGGCACCTCCAGCAAATGTGCAAGAGTGCTTCGACTCACCACGTGGCAGAGGATGATCGATCCGGTGCAGATCACGCAGAACAAACAAGAGAGGCAACTCAACCCGAGGAAGAAGTGTATGGGGTACACACCTTCACCACCAAGAGCCCTATCATGCTGATAGTCAAATTGAATGGTATTCCGGTATCAATGGAGTTGGACACGGGGGCAAGTCAGTCAATTATGAGCCAGAAGGCTTTTGAGAAACTGTGGGGCAATAAGGCACAAAGGCCCAAACTGAGCCCGATTCAGACAAAGCTGCGCACCGACACCAAAGAGCTCATACCAATCATTGGCAGTGCAGCAGTTAACGTATCATATGATGGAGCTGTGCATGATTTATCAGTATAGATTGCCCAATGCTATTCGGCAGAAGCTGGCTGGGAAAGATTCGATGGAACTGGGACGACATCAAAGCACTATCTTCAGTGGATGATGCCTCGTGCACCCAAGTGCTGAGCAAGTTTCCTTCGCTATTTGAACCAGGCATCGGCAACTTCACAGGTGCCACGGTGCAGATCCATCCAGTCCCCGATGCAGGGCCCGTTCATCACACGGCTCGAGCGGTTCCATATATGATGAGGGAGAAAGTCTAGATTGAACAGGACAGACTTCAACGAGAGGGAATCATATCGCCAGTCAAATTCAACGAGTGGCCAGTCCGATTGTTTTGGTGTTGAAAAGCGATGGCATGGTCAGAATCTGCAGAGACTACAAGGTAACAATCAACCAAGTCTCGTTACAAGACCAGTACCCGCTACCCAAGGCGGATGACCTGTTCGCAACGTTAGCGGTGGGGGGGGGGGAAGTCGTTCAGCAAGTTGGACCTAACCTCCGCCTACATGACACAGGAGCTGGTTAAATCTTCGAAAAGATTGATGGTTGACCAGACTGATGCCTGGGATGGAAGGACTGACATATGAAGAAAGACTGGATCAACTAGGCTTATATCCAATGGAATTTAGAAGAATGAGAGGGGATCTCATCGAAACATATAAAATTCTAACGGGATTGGACAGGTTAGATGCAGGAAGAATGTTCCCGATGTTGGGGAAGTCCAGAACCCGAGGTCACAGTCTAAGGATAAGGGGTAAGCCATTTAGGACCGAGATGAGGAGAAACTTCTTCACTCAGAGAGTTATGAGCATGTGGAATTCTTTACTACAGAACGTTGTTGAGGCCAGTTCATTAGATATATTCAAAAGGGAGTTAGATGTGGCCCTTATGGCTAAAGGGATCAAGGGGTATGGGGAGAAAGCAGGAATGGGGTAGTGAAGTGCATGATCAGCCATGATCACATTGAATGGTGGTGCAGGCTCGAAGGGCCAAATGGCCTACTCCTGCACCTATTTTCTATGTTTCTATATTTCTAACACGCACAAAGGACTGTTTATGTACCACAGTTGCCCTTTTGGAATTCGCTCGGCTGCTGCCATCTTCCAGAGAAACATGGAGAGTCTGCTGAAATCGGTTCCGCGCACCATTGTGTTTCAAGAAGACATCCTGATCACCGGTCGTGACACCATCGAACACCTGCACAACCTGGAAGAGGCTCTAAGTCGACTAGACAGAGTGGGACTCAGGCTGAAATGCTTTAAATGTGTTTTCCTGGCGCCAGAGTTCAAGTTTTTGGGGAGAAATATTGCGGCAGACAGCATCAGACCCACAGACTCAAAGACAGAGGCCATCAAGAATGCACCCAGACCACAGAATGTGATGGAGCTGCGTTCATTCCTGGGACTCCTCAACTATTTTGGTAACTTTCTACCCGGGTTAAGCGCTTTGCTGGAACCGTTGCACATGTTGCTACGGAAGGGTGATGACTGGGTTTCGGGTTAATCTCAAGAGACAGCCTTTGAGAAGGCTGGAAACCTACTTTGTTCTAATAAGTTACTTGTACTGTATGACCCGTGTAAACGATTAGTGCTAGCTTGTGATGCATCTTCGTACGGAGTTGGCTGTGTGTTACAGCAAACCAATGTATCGGGCAAACTTCAACCAGTTGCATACGTGTCTAGAAGTCTGTCTAAGGCTGAACAAGCCTACAGTATGGTCAAGAAAGAGGCGTTAGCATGTGTATTTGGGGTTAAGAAAATGCACCAATACCTATTTGGACTTCGGTTTGAGCTTGAAACCGACCACAAACCACTTATTTCGCTGTTTTCAGAAAGCAAAGGTACAAACACCATACTTCGTCACGCATCCAAAGATGGGCACTAACATTGTCCGCCTATGACTATGTTATCCGTCACAGACCAGGCACGGAGAACTGTGCTGATGCCTTCAGTCGGCTACCATTGCCCACTACCGGGTTGGAAATGGCGCACCCCACAGACTTGCTTCTGGTTATGAATATTTGTGAGAGCGAGGGGTCACCTGTCACTGCTCGCCAGATCAGGACCTGGACCAGCCAGAATCCTGTGCTATCACTTGTAAAAAGTTGCGTCCTCAATGGGAACTGGTTGGCCGTTCCCAGGGAAATGCAAGATGAAATTAAGCCGTTTCACCATTGCAAGGATGAAATGTCCATCATTTGGATTGTCTCTTATGGGGTAATTGCATGGTTTTGCCAAAAAAAGGCAGGGAATTGCGACCTACACAATACCCACCCAGGCATAGTCATGATGAAGGCTATAGCCAGGTCGCATGTTTGGTGGCCCGACATTGACTCGAACTTAAGAATCATGAGTACATCAGTGCAACATGTGCTCACAATTGAGCAATGCACTAAGGGAGGCTCCATCGAGTCTGTGGTCATGGCCCTCCAAACCGTGGTCCAGGATCCACCTAGAGTTTGCTGGCCCCTTTTTCGGAAAGATGTTTTAGTTGTAGTGGACGCTTACTCTAAATGGATTGAATGCTTAATCATGTCATCCAGCACATCCACTGTCACCATTGAAAGCCTCCGGGCTATGATCGCCACCCATGGCTTGCCCGACGTCCTGGTCAGTGATAATGGACCGTGTTTCACCAGCTCGGAATTTAACGAGTTTATGACCCGCAATGGCATCAAGCATGTCAGATCTGCCCCATTTAAGCCCACATCCAATGGTCA
The DNA here is from genome assembly GCF_044704955.1 of Pristiophorus japonicus. NCBI lineage: Eukaryota > Metazoa > Chordata > Chondrichthyes > Pristiophoridae > Pristiophorus > Pristiophorus japonicus. The sequence continues at coordinate 72,411,530 of NC_091983.1, read as the reverse complement.
AGCAGAACGGGCAGTCCAAACTATCAAGCAGAGCTTGAAACACGTGACGGAAGGCTCCTTGCAGACCCGCTTTTCCTTGGGTTCTGCTCAGTTACCGGACGCGACCCCACTCGCTCGCTGGGGTTCCCCCTGCAGAATTGTTAATGAAGAGAGCACGCAAAACCAGGCTCTCCCGAGTCCACCCGGATCTAAGTGATCATATGGAAACCCGGCGTCACCGGCAAAACATGTAGCACGATTGCGCGGCTGTATCACGTGACATTGATGTTAACCACCCTGTGTTTGTCGTTAATTACAATCATGGTCCTAAATGGGTTGCTGGCACTGTCTTGGCCAAGGAGGGGAATAGAGTGTTTATAGTCAAACTACTGAATGGACAAACGTGCAGAAAGCATTTGGATCAGACCAAACTGCGGTTCACTGACAACCAGGAACAACCTGAAGGGGACATCACCATCATCGATCCACCAACTCCCACCCAACCAGCAATCGACCTCACTGTCAATCAAGAGGATGAACCCACCATTCCCAACAGTCCTGTCACACCAGCCCCCCGCAGTGCAACTCACACATGAGAGAGTTTGAACTCAGACGATCAACCAGGGAGCGTATGGCTCCAGATCGTCTCAATTTGTAAATAATTTGTATCGAAGACTTTGGGGGGGGGGGGGGGGATGGGGAGTGATGTTATGTATGTAAACATTGTAACTGTGTAAGACTTGCTACCAGAGGGCGCAACTGTTGGAGACCCAAGGGTCATCTGCACACCTTGTGCAGGGACTATAAAAGGTTGACTGCCATGCTGCTTAGGCTCTCTGGAGTTGTATTAAAGAGACTAAGGTCACATCAGTTTTAGCTCACAGTACGCAGTCTTGTGGAGTTCTTCCATACTTAATATGACCGAGCGTCTCTTTGTAGGCACTGGTTATGGAGGCTTGGAGGGCAGATCAAGCGCTGTGGGCATTCTGCGTCTCGGGGTCATCAAGACACTCCAGGTTAGCTGTGAGGCGCTGACTGTATAGGGCTCTTTTAGCTGGGTCTTTAAGTGCCCCAGCATTGAAATTCTTGCATCACTGCTTCTGCTGCCCCCTCCGCTTTGGGGATATGTTGATGTCACAATGACGCATCGGATTAGGCGGTGGTCCGTCCAGCAGTCATCATCTCCTGAACATTACAGGCAGGAAGGGTCACCAACTTTGGCTCCCTCTGGTGGTTGTATTTCCAGCACTACTCAACTTGCACTTTTTTCCACCTGCACTTTTGCTGATCTCTCACTCAGCAACATTTGCTCTCTGCAGCAGTAGAAGGTAGCAGCCCCTCTTCCATTATTTGAAGGGGCTGCTCTTCAATTTTTGGCTGCACTTCAGTCCTGATCTTTGGCCACCTGGTGTAGAGGGGAGTGGGTAAGTCCAGGGCCGCCTGGTGGGTCTGCTCCTGCGCCTGGCTAAGGTTGCAATTACAGGTCCAGGCAGGACGCAGTCGAGCGGATTGTTTGATCTGGCTGGCTGCCTCTCTTCTGTGGCTGTGTCCATGCCCGGGTGTCCCTGGAGAGGGAGCATGTGGTATCCGCCAGTACGCTTGAGGCATTCTGCGAACTATGGGCAGCACAGAGCCTGGAGTGTATAGTAGACATGGGCAACAACATTTTGATTTGATTTAATAAGTTTCCTTTGTTTTTATTTGTAATTTGGAGTTCATTGTTTGTGCCCCTTTAAAAAGGGGGCATTTTTTTATTAATTTGATTTTGACTGATGACAATGAAGTCCTAATTGGCGTTTTATGAGATAGAACATGGTAGCAAGGTGGGACAATGTGAGGCTATGCATAAGTAAGGGCCATGGAGTTAATACAGTGCTCCTGGAGTAAAGCATTTCTAGGTGAGCACAGCACCGCAGCTTTTCGTAGCTGTTAATTTCTCTTACATACAGATGTGACATAGTGAGCTCAAGTTCCGGCCTATGTGCTCCTGGTTTAGAATGGAGCATCTTAGAAATTGCAATTCTCGGCATTTAGTTTGCTCCAGATCTAGTGAGTTAGAAGTATTTCATTTTAAAACAGACTTTTTTTTCAAAAGGGGGCGTATCCAGCCACTTACGCCTGTTTTGCAAGTTTAGGCAGCAAAAACTTACTCCAAACTAACTTAGAATGGAGTAAGTGTAGATTTTTATACACTCAGAAATACCTTGCCTACACTTAGAAATCAGGCATAGGGATCAAGAGATGGGGGGGTGGGGTTGGAATGGGGTTTTACAAACAAAAAACACTTCACTTTTACAAATAAAGAGCCATCATCAATAATAAATGATAAATAAATCAATAAATCAACCAATAAGTCAATCAAAAAAAATTTTTTTTTTTTAAATTTAAAAAAGATTTAAAAATCACTCAATAAATAATAAAAACGATTTCTACTCACCTACTGCAGCACCGGGGAAAAGAGAGGGGGGAGAAGAGAGGGGGGGAGAAGAGAGAGGGGGGGGGGGAGAAGAGAAGAGGGGGAGGAGAGAAGAGGGGGAGGAGAGAGAAGGGAGATGATGATGAACGGGGGGGGGTGGAGAAGGTGATGAATGGGGGGGGGGGGGTTGGCGAGGAAGATGAATGTGGCGGTGGGGGGGGTGGGGAGAGAAGATGATGAATGGGGGGGAAGCTGAACGGGCCCCGCTGAGGACTTTGGGCGGGGCCCGCACGCAGATGCCGGGCCACAGCCACCGTCGACAATTCGGGCGGGGCCTGTCCCCAGCAAGAGGCCGGGCGGCCCTGACGAGGTAAGATGTGTCAGACCACTCGGCCCAGGATAGGGGCAACATCCCTTCGGCCTGGGATAGGGTCGTCGCCCGGAGGCAGGACGCCAATGCAACACTTGCTCTCAACTGAGCAATGCACCCAGGGAGGCACCGCTAAGTTTGTGGTCATAGCCCTTCAAACCCGTGGTCTAGGATCCACATTGACTTTGCTGGCCCGTTTCTAGGCAAAATGTTTTTGGTTGTTGTGGATACTTATTCAAAATAGATTGATTCTGTAATAATATCTGTAAACACGTCCACTGCCACCATCGAAAGCCTACAAGCCATGTTTGCCATGCATGGACTGCCTGATATCCTTCTTGGCGACAATGGGCCGTGCTTCACCAGTGCTGAGTTCAACGAATTCATGACCCACAATGCAATCAAGCACATCACATTTGTCCCATTCAAGCCCGCATCCAATGGCCAGGCAGAACGGGCAGTTCAAACCATCAAGCAAAGCTTGAAACGCATGTCGGAAGACTCCCTGCAGATCCACCTGTCCCGAGTCCTGCTCAGCTACCGCACCAGACCCCACTCGCTCACCGGGGTTCCCCCCGCCGAGCTGCCCATGAAAAGGGCGCTCAAAACAAGGCTCTCTCTTGTCCACCCTGATCTCCATGATCACGTCGAGGACAGGCGGCATCAACAAAGCATGTACCATGATTGTGTAAATTTGTCACGCGATATTGAAGTCAATGACCCTGTATTTGTACTCAACTATGGACATGATCCCAAATGGCTTGCTGGCACTGTCATAGCCAAAGAAGGAGTAGGGTGTTTCAGGTCAAACTTGTAAATGGACTAACTTGCAGAAAGCATTTGGACCAAACCAAACTGCGATTCACAGACAGCCACGAGCAACCCGAAGAGGACACCACCATCTTCGACCCTCCGACACACACACAAGTGGCAACCGACATCACGGTTGACCCCGAAGCTGAACTCACCATCCCCAGCAGCCCGGCAAGGCCAGCTGCACTGCAGCCCAGCGAAGACCAACCAACTCACCTACACCTGCATTTGTACCGAGACGATCGACTAGGGAACGAAAGGCCCCAGATCGTCTCACCCTGTAAATAAAAGTGTACTATTGACTTTGGGAGGGAGTGATGTTATGTATGCAACCTTACGTAACCAGTATTATACCGCCACCAGAGGGCATACCTGTTGGAGTCCCAAGGGATCCCAGCATCCCTTGGGAGCACTGTATATAAGCAGGCCTCCCATGCTGTACCAACACTCTGGAGTTAGAATAAAGGAACTAAGGTCACACTTACACACGTCTACAGTACTCAGTTACATTACTTTATTTGAGACGTAACAATTTTAAACTGATTTAAATGATCAGGGTATCCCAGCATGCTTTGCTTTAGCATTTTAGCCAGCAATCGAATGTGGAGGAAAGGTGGCAGCTTTTTGTCTCTGTGTGAATAAAACAAGCTGAGCCATGAGAATAACACACCGAGACAAAGAGAAAAACTTACATTTATATAGCGTCTTTCCCGACCACCGGACATCCCAAAGCGCTTTACAGTCAAGGAAATACTTTTTGAAGTGTAGTTACCGTTATAATGTAGGAAACGCAGCAGCTAATTTGTGCACAGCAAGCTCCCACAAATAGCAATGTGATAACGCCCAAATAATCTGTTTTTTTGTTATGTTGATTGAGGGATAAATATTGGCCAGGACACCAGGGATAACTCCCCTGCTCTTCTTCGAAATAGTGCCGTGGGATCTTTTACGTTCACCTTCGAGAGCAGACAGGGCCTCGGTTTGATGTCTCATCTGAAAGACGGCATCTCCAACAGTGCAGCACTCCCTCAATACTGCACTGGAGTGTCAGCCTAGATTTTTGTGCTCAAGTCTCTGGAGTGGAACTTGAACCCACAACCTTCTGACTCAGAGGCAAGAGTGCTACCCACTGAGCAAGGGCTGACACTGTGGGGCAGTTGCTAAGCCACTACATACCACAGTAAGAGATAGCATTGAGATACTGCTAAGACAGTCAGAACTATAAAAGCCTGAAAGGCTACTTGGCCTATGCATTAAAGTATAATAAACAAAGCTTGTAGAACAGAAGTGGAGGCTGAAAGATTAGATAGTAAGGTAAACACCTAAATACGTGACCTCAGCAAACGTGCAGCTACACATACTGTTGTGTGGGTGCACGTTTGCTGAGGCCACGTATTTAGGTGTTTACCTTACTATCTAATCTTTCAGCCTCCACTTCTGTTCTACAAGCTTTGTTTATTAGTCCATTCGCCTTAACGGTGACTCACGAAAGATCACAGGTCTGATCAGCTTGAACGGGTCTTCATGGAAGAAACAGGTTGTATTAATTGCTCGCCATTTAATGTAATATTGTAGGACAGTTGTATAAAATCTATCGTCAATTAGTCAATTAAAGCTTGTTATTGAAAACCACTTGGGCCTGAATCATGAGGAGTTTATTGTTGCAGGGCTAACAACCCTTTGTTGCCACCGCAACCATGGGAATTCCATTAACAAATTATAACAAATACTTACAAATATGATTAAATGTGGATACACCCTTCCTTCACCTAGCCCAGGGCCAAACGTCATCTGAGGCTCAAACCTGCCCTAGCCCTAAACTCATATCTTTCTCTAGTTTCTCTTTGATCTCCTCTCTTGATCTCTCCAAAATGATCTTGTCCATGAGACCCACTTCCTGCTCTCTTGACCCTATTCCCACTAAACTGCTGACCACCTAACTTCCTTTCTTGGCTCCCATGTTAGCCGACATTGTTAACGGTTCTCTCTTCTCAGGTACTGTTCCCCTCTTCTTCAAATCTGCTGTCATCACCCCTGTCCTTAAAAAAACAACCCTTGACCCCACTTTGCTTGCTAGCTATCGCCCCATCTCCAACCTCCCTTTCCTGTCCAAAGTCCTTGAATGTGTTGTCACCTCCCAAATCCGTGACCATCTTTCCCTGAATTCAATGTTTGAATCCCTTCAATCTAGTTTTCGCCCCTGCCACAATACCGAAACGGCTCTCATCAAAGTCACAAATGACATCCTTTGAGTATGACAAAGGTAAACTATACCTCCTCATCCTTCTGGACCTGTCTGCAGCCTTTGACACAGTTAACCACTCCATCCTCCTCCAACACCTCTCCACCAACGTCCAGCTAGGTAGGACTGCACTCGCCTGGTTCCATTCTTATCTATTTAATCAGTCAGAAAATCTCCTGCAATGGCTTCTCTTCCCACTCCCGCATCGTTATCTTTGGTGTCCCTCTAGGACCTCTCCTTGGCCCCTTCTAATTTCTCTCTACATGCTGCCCCTTGGCGATATCATCTGAAAACACGGAGTCAGTTTCCACATGTAGACTGATGACAGCCAGCTCGACCTCTCCATCATTTCTCTCGACCCCTGTTTGGTATCTAAATTGTCAGATTGCTTGTCTGACATCCAGTATTGGATGAGCAGAAATTTTCTCCAATTAAATATTGGGAAGACCGAAGCCATTATCTTTGGTCCCCGCCACAAACTACGTTCCCTAACCAGACTCCTTCCCTCTCCCGAGCATCAATCTGAGGGAGAACAAGACTGTTTGCAATCTAGGTGTCAAATTTGACCCTGAAATTAGTTTTCAGCCATATATCCACGGCATAACTAAAACCGCCTTTTTCCACCTCCGTAACATTGCACGCCTCCGCCCCTGCCTCAGCTCTTCTGCTGCTGAAACCCCCATTCATGCCTTTGTTACCTCTCGACTTGACTATTCCAACTCACTCCAGGCCGGCCTCACACATTCTACTCCATGTAAACTTGAGGTCATCCAAAAATCAGCAGTCCATGTACTAACTTGCACCAAGTCACGTCATCCATCACCCCTGTGCTTTCTGACCTACATTGACTCCCGGTTAAACAACGCCTCGATTTCAAAATTCTCATCCTTGTTTACAAATCGCTCCATGGCCTTGCCCCTCCCTATCTCTGTAATCTTTTTCAGCCTCATAACCCCACAAGATGTCTGCACTCCTCAAATTCTGCCCTCTTGAACATCTATCCCTCATTATAACTGCTCAACCATCGGTGGCCATGCCTTCAGCTGTTTGGGCCCTAAGCTCTGGAATTCCCTCCCTAAACCTCTCCGGCTCTCTACCCTTCTTTAAGACGCTTCTTAAAACCTACCTCTTTAAACAATCTTTTGGTCATCTGCCTTAATTTCTTTTTTTGTAGCTCGGTGTCAAATGTATCTGTTTTTGTCTTGTAACACTGTTGTGAAGTGCTTTGGGATGTTTTACTATGTTAAAGGCGCTATATAAATAAAAGTTATTATTATATGTAAGTTATTAAATATACCTCATAAACATCAGCAGAGAATGCCACCATATCAAATCATAAATGTCAACCTCCTAGAAAAAAAAATGATCCACCAATAGATCTTAACTGTTTCCCAGGGTTATAATGGAAATATCAAGAATTCATTGTAGAGATCTCAAATTTTAGGTAATCATAATTGCCATCTAGATTCGTTAATATAAAATGCAGATAGGAATCATATCAAGTGTTGCTGAGCATGTACCAAATGCTCTTGGTTTGTTCATATAGGTGATATTTGCCAACCAACATATTGTGACATGTATCATCACTATAACATCAACGTAAGAGCAATGTTACAAGATACATATATGTATGAAGCATGAAAGTGGACTGGGATCCCAGGAAGATAGCTTTATGGGTCACTGTGCAGGAAATCTCAGAGGATTCGCAATACCATGACCAAAGTGGAAAAGGGAGCCAAAAAGGGGGATATTAGGAGGGGTGACTAACAGGTTGGTCAAAGTGGTATGTTTTAAGGAGGGTCTTAAATGAGAAATTCACCTCAGTACCCCTTTCCTGCTTTCTCTCCATACCCCTTGATCCCTTTAGCCGTAAGGGCCATATCTAACTCCCTCTTAAATATATCCAACGAACTGGCCTCAACAACTCTCTGCGGTAGGGAATTCCAAAAGTTAACAACTCTCTGAGTGAAGTAGTTTTTCCTCATTTCAGTCCTAAATGGCTTACCCCTTATCCTAGGTTCTGGACTTCCCCAACATTGGGAACATTCTTCCTGCATCTAACCTGTCCAGTCCCGTCAGAATTTTATATGTTTCTATGAGATCCCCTCTCATCCTTCAAAACTCCAGTGAATAAAGGCCCAGTTGATCCAGTCTCTCCTCATAGGTTAGATAAGACATCCCGGGAATCAGTCTAGTGAACCTTCGCTGCACTCCCTCAATAGCAAGAACGTCCTTCCTCAGATTAGGAGACCAAAACCGAACACAATATTCCAGGTGAGGCCTCACCAAGGCCCTGTACAACTGCAGTAAGGCTTCCCTGCTCCTATACTCAAAACCCCTAGCTATTAAGGCCAACATGCCATTTGCCTTTCTTCACCGCCTGCTGTACCTGCATGCCAACTTTCAATGACTGATGTACCATGACACCCAGGTCTCGTTGCACCTCCCCTTTTCCTAATCTGCCGCCATTCAGATAATATTCTGCCTTCGTGTTTTTGCCACCAAAGTGGATAACCTCACATTTATCCACATCATACTGCAACTGTCATGCATTTGCCCACTCACCTAACCTGTCCAAGTCACCCTGCAGCCTCTTAGTGTCCTCCTCACAGTTCACACCGCCACCCAGTTTAGTGTCATCTGCAAACTTGGAGATATTACACTCAATTCATTCATCTAAATCATTAATGTATATTGTAAATAGCTGGGGTCCCCGCACTGAGCCCTGCGGCATCCCACTAGTCACTGCCTGCCATTCTGAAAAGGACCTGTTTATCCCGACTCTCTGCTTCCTGTCTGCCAACTAGTTCTCTATCCACGTCAGTACATTACCCCCAATACCATGTGCTTTAATTTTGCACACCAATCTCTTGTGTGGGACCTTGTCAGAAGAGAGGTGGAGAGATTTAGGGAAAGAATTATGGATCTTAAGGCCCAGATGACTGAAGGCACAGCTACCAATAGTTGGAATGAAAGGAGTGGGGGATGCACAATAGGCAAGTGTTGGAGGAATGCAGAGTTCTCAGAGGGATGTCAGGCTGGAGGAGGTTACAGTGGTAGGGTGGGGCGAGGTCATGAAAGGATTTCAACATGGGGAATATAATTTTAAATTGGAGGTTTTGAGCAATGGGATCCAATGTAGGCTAGTGAGTACAGGATTGATGGGTAAGTAGGATTTGGTACGAGTTAGGATACGAGCAGCAGAGTTTTGGATAATCTCAAGTTTATGGAGAGTGAAAGATGGGGGACCAACCAGGAGAGTATTGAAATAGCTGAACATAAGATCATAAGAATCAGCAGTAGGAGTATGCCCTTCAAGCCTACTCCGCCATTCAATAAGATCATGGCCAATCTTCGACTTCAACTTCACTTTCCCATCCAATCCCCATATCCCTTGATTCCCCTAGAGTCCAAAATCTATCTATCTCAGCCTTGAATATGCTCAATGACTCAGCAACCACAGCCCTTTGGGATAGAGAAATCCAAAGATTCACAACCCTCTGAATGAAGAAATTCCTCCTCATCTCAGTCTTAAATGGGCGACCCCTTAACCTGAGACTATGCCCCCTAGTTCTAGACTCTCCAGCCAGGGGAAACAACCTCTCAGCATTTATCCTGTCAATCCCCCTCAGAATCTTATATGTTTCAATGAGACCACCTCTCCTTTTAAACTCAAGAGAGTATAGGTCCTTTCTCAGATAAGGAGGCAAAATTATCACATTGCTGTTTGTGGAAGCTTGCTGTTTGGAAATTGGCTGCAGTGTTTCCAGAATTTAACAGTGACTACACTTCAAAAAATACTTCATTGTCTGTAAAGCACTTTAAGATGTCTGGTGGTCATGAAAGGCGCTATATAAAGGCAAGTCTTTTTTTTCTTTTAAAACTGTGGTGTGGTCCCACCAAGGCCCTGTATAATTGTAGCAAGAATTTCTTACTCTTGTACTCGAACCTCCTTGCAATAAAGGCCAATAAGCCATTTGCTTTCCTAATTACTTGCTGTACCTGCACGCTAACTTTATGTGTTTCCTGTAGGAGGGCAACTAAATCTCCCTGAACACCAACATTTAATAGTACGTCACTAAGATATACATATTTTTCTTGAAACAAAGCACAGGAAGAGGCCACAAACAAAGTTTTAAAGTAAAACAAACTGTTTTAAAGTAAAACAAACTGTTGGGCTGCCTGGGAGGGGGGGAACAGATGCCAGCCTGAGACAAGTGGTGACTCATCACCCATTAAAAGCAATCTATGTTAATCAAGGACGAGACTTGGTTATGCATACAGACAAAGACATTGATACCCCAGAGACTACAAGTAAACCAGGAGTAAAAAGGACCCTATGAAATGCACATTTTTGGATAACCGAACATTTAGCTTAAGGAGTTATCTTTTGCATTGTCGACTCTGTATGCAAATTAGTAGCCATTCAAACTCACCACCATAGCCAGTTAAACAAATCACCACATCGATAATCGGATCTCGGCCCAGCAGGAAACTTCTTCATACTATGGATATAAATATATGAACACAGAAACAGCAAGTAGGTAACACAGGAAGGAACAGCAAGCAGGCACAGAAGGAAAGGAACAGAAGCTACAGAGAACGGCCAGAAGAAGAACCAACAGGTCATGGAATTAACGACCACGAACCTACAATAGCTACAGCCAGGGCTGGGGATTGTATGTCTAAAGTCAATTTCTCTCAGCAGTCTAGTCCTGCAGTTTTAGTCGGTTTTTGTTGCGTAATAAAACTGACACTGGTTAAGCCTAAATTTTGTGCCATGTGTTGTCCTTTCCCACTATAAGTTCCGAGGTCTGAGAATCAGAGTAGAGTGAAAAACAAACACCCTACAGTCACCACTTAAAAAATACAGTTTTTCTATTCTTCCTACCAAAGTGAATAACCTCCCATTTCCTCACATAATACTGTATCTACCACCTTATTGCTCAATCACTTAACTGACTCTGGAAGTAACAAAAGATGAATGAGGATTACAGCAGCCAATAGACTGAGATGAAATGGAAATTTTTTTTTTAATTTCAAAATATACTTTATTCATATAAAAATTTCGACAGTACATTCAAAAGCAGTTTAGTACATTTAGCTGCGGTCAGCAATCCCATATACTACATTTGGGTGCTGACGGCAGTTCCGTTCGATACATTTCCTTGCTTTTCAGTTCAAGTACAATTCGGATGAAATGGAAATGTTACGAAGGTAGAAGCAGATTGATTTTATGATGGGTCGGAAGCTCAGCTTGGGCAAATAGGACACAAAGGCTGCAAACAGTCCACTTCAGCCTCAGACTGGCTGGGGTGGGGTTTAGAATCGGTGACGAAGGAACAGGGTTTGTAACAGGGGCTGAAGTTTTCCAATGTTTAACGGGAGGAAATTGTGACTCATCCAGGACTAGATGTCAGATAAGCAGTCGATGTCAACATCGAGGCAATGGAGGTATCGAGATACGTAGTGGAGAGGTAGAGCTGAGTGTCATTAGTGTACATAGGCAACCCAAATGTCAGGCATTCTGATGCTGTTGCTGACGGATGGGGGGGCGGGGGGGGGCGCGGGTAATGATAGACACATGAGGGACTACAGAGGTAATGGTGCAGGGCAGGAAGAGAAGACATTGCTGGAGGTTCTCTGGCTATGATTGGATGGGCATGAGTGGAACCATGTGAGGGCAGTCGAACTCAGCCAGAATGGGAGAGGTATTGGACAAGGATGGTGTGGTTGACGGTATAAAAGGCTGTCATCATCATAGCAGTCCCTCAAAATCGAGGAAGACTTGCTTCTACTCTAAAAATGAGTTTTCAGGTGCCTGTGCAGTACAATATGGGAATTACAGTCTCTGCCACAGGTGTGGCAGACAGTGATTGAAGGAAAAAGTGGACGGGGAGCCTGGTTTGCCGCACACTTCTTCTGCTGTCTGCGCTTGATTTTTGCATGCCCTCGGCGACGGGACTCGAGGTGCTCAGCGCCCTCCCAGATGCTCTTCCTCCATTTTGGGCAGTTGTGGGCCAGGGATTCCCAGATGTCGATGGGGATGTTGCACTTGATCAAGGAGGCTTTGAGGGTGTCCTTGAAACATTTCCTCTGTCCACCTGGGGCTCGCTTGCCATGTCAGAGTTCCGAGTAGAGCGCTTGCTTAGGGAGTTTCGTGTCAGGCATGCAGACGATGTGGCCCGCCCAACAGAGCTGGTCGAACGTCGTCAGTGCTTCGATGCTGGGGATGTTAGCCTGAGCGAGAACACTGATGTTGGTGCATCTATCCTCCCAGTGGATTTACAGGATCTTGCAGAGGCAGGGTTGGTAGTACTTCTCCAGCGCTTTGAGATGTCTGCTGGAAATAGTCCATGTCTCTGAGCCATATAGGAGGGCAGGTATCACTACTGCCCTATAGAGCATAAGCTTGGGGTCATAGAAACATAGAAAATAGGTGCAAGAGTAGGCCATTCGGCCCTTCGAGCCTGCACCTCCATTCAATGAGTTCATGGCTGAACATGCAACTTCAGTACCCCATTCCTGCTTTCTCGTCATACCCCTTGATCCCCCTAGTAGTAAGGACTACATCTAACTCCTCTTGAATATATTTAGTGAATTGGCCTCAACAACTTCCTGTGGTAGAGAATTCCACAGGTTCACCACTCTCTGGGTGAAGAAGTTTCTCCTCATCTCGGTCCTAAATGGCTTACCCCTTATCCTTAGACTGTGATCCCTGGTTCTGCACTTTCCCAACATTGGGAACATTCTTCCTGCATCTAATCTGTCTAAATCCGTCAGAATTTTAAAAGTTTCTATGAGATCCCCTCTCATTCTTCTGAACTCCAGTGAATACAAGCCCAGTTGATCCAGTCTTTCTTGATATGTCAGTCCCGCCATCCCGGGAATCAGTCTGGTGAACCTTCGCTGCACTCCTTCAATAGCAAGAATGTTCTTCCTCAAGTTAGGAGACCAAAACTGTACACAATACTCCTGGTGTGGCCTCACCAAGGCCCTGTACAACTATAGTAACACCTCCCTGCCCCTGTACTCAAATCCCGTCGCTATGAAGGCCAACATGCCATTTGCTTTCTTAACCGCCTGCTGTATCTGCATGCCAACCTTCAATGACTGATGTGCTATGACACCCAGGTCTCGTTGCACCTCCCCTTTTCCTAATCTGTCACCATTCAGATAATAGTCTGTCTCTCTGTTTTTACAACCAAAGTGGATAACCTCATATTTATCCACATTATACTTCATCTGCCATGCATTTACCCACTCACCTAACCTATCCAAGTCACTCTGCAGCCTCATAGCATCCTCCTCGCAGCTCACACTGCCACCCAACTTAGTATCATCCGCAAATTTGGAGATACTACATTTAATCCCCTCGTCTAAATCATTAATGTACAATGTAAACAGCTAGGGCCCCAGCATAGAACCTTGCGGTACCCCACTAGTCACTGCCTGCCATTCTGAAAGGTACCCATTTACTCCTACTCTTTGCTTCCTGTCTGCCAACCAGTTCTCAATCCACGTCAGCACACTACCCCCAATCCCATGTGCTTTAACTTTGCACATTAATCTCTTGTGTGGGACCTTGTCGAAAGCCTTCTGAAAGTCCAAATACACCACATCAACTGGTTCTCCCTTGTCCACTCTACTGGAAACATCCTCAAAAAATTCCAGAAGATTTGTCAAGCATGATTTCCCCTTCACAAATCCATGCTGACTTCGACCTATCATGTCACCTCTTTCCAAATGCGCTGCTATGACATTCTTAATAAATGATTCCATCATTTTACCCACTACCGATGTCAGGCTGACCGGTCTATAATTCCCTGTTTTCTCTCTCCCTCCTTTCTTAAAAAGTGGGGTTACATTGGCTACCCTTCACTCCATAGGAACTGATCCAAAGTCGATGGAATGTTGGAAAATGACTGTCAATGCATCCGCTATTTCCAAGGCCACCTCCTTAAATACTCTGGGATGCAGACCATCAGGCCCTGGGGATTTATCGGCCATAATCCCATCAATTTCCCCAACACAATTTCCCGACTAATAAGGATTTCCCTCAGTTCCTCCTTCTTACTAGACCCTCTGACCCCTTTTATACCCGGAAGGTTGTTTGTGTCCTCCTTAGTGAATACCGAATCAAAGTACTTGTTCAATTGGTCTGCCATTTCTTTGTTCCCCGTTATGACTTCCCCTGATTCTGACTGCAGGGGACCTACATTTGTCTTTATTAACCTTTTTCTCTTTACATATCTATAGAAGCTTTTGCAGTCCGTTTTAATGTTCCCTGCAAGCTTCCTCTCGTACTCTATTTTCCCTGCCCTAATCAAACCCTTTGTCCTCCTCTGCTGAGTTCTAAATTCCTCCCAGTCCCCAGGTTCACTGCTATTTCTGGCCAATTTGTATGCCACTTCCTTGGCTTTAATACTATCCCTGATTTCCCTTGATAGCCACGGTTGAGCCACCTTCCCTTTTTAATTTTTACGCCAGACAGGGAATGTACAATTGTTGTAGTTCATCCATGCGGTCTCTAAATGTCTGCCATTGCCCATCCACAGTCAACCCCTTAAGTATCATTCGCCAATCTATCCTAGCCAATTCACGCCTCATACCTTCATAGTTACCCTTCTTTAAGTTCTGGACCATGGTCTCTGAATTAACTGTTTCATTCTCCATCCTAATGTAGAATTCCACCATATTATGGTCACTCTTCCCCAAGGGGCCTCGCACAACGAGATTGCTAATTAATCTTCTCTCATTACACAACACCCAATCTAAGATGGCCTCCCCCTAGTTGGTTCCTCGACATATTGGTCTAGAAAACCATCCCCTATGCACTCCAGGAAATCCTCCTCCACCGTATTGTTTCCAGTTTGGTTAGCCCAATCTATATGCGTACTAAAGTCACCCATGATAACTGCTGCACCTTTATTGCATGCACGCCTAATTTCCTGTTTGATGCCCTCCCCAACATCACTACTACTGTTTGGAGGTCTGTGCACCACTCCCACTGGCGTTTTCTGCCCTTTGGTATTCTGTAGCTCCACCCATACCGATTCCACATCATCCAAGCTAATGTCTTTCCTTACAATTGCATTAATTTCCTCTTTATCCAGCAACGCCACCCCGCCTCCTTTTCCTTTCTGTCTATCCTTCCTAAATGTTGAATACCCTTGGATGTTGAGTTCCCAGCCTTGGTCACCCTGGAGCCATGTCTCCGTGATGCCAACCACATCGTATCCGTTAACTGCTATCTGCACAGTTAATTCATCCACCTTATTCCGAATACTCCTCGCATTGAGGCACAGAGCCTTCAGGCTTGCCTTTTTAACACACTTTGAACCTTTAGAATTTTGCTGTAAAGTGGCCCTTTTTGTTTTTTGCCTTGGGTTTCTCTGTCCTCCACTTTTACTCTTCTCCTTTCTGTCTTTTGCTTCTGTCTCCATTTTGTTTCCCTCTGTCTCCCTGCATTGGTTCCCATCCTCCTGCCATATTAGTTTAACTCCTCCCCAACAGCACTAGCAAACACTCCCCCCAGGACATTGGTTCCGGTCCTGCCCAGGTGCAGACCGTCTGGTTTGTACTGGTCCCACCTCCCCCAGAGCCGGTTCCAATGCCCCAGGAATTTGAATCCCTCCCTGCTGCACACTGCTCAAGCTACGTATTCATCTGAGCTACCCTGAAATTCCTACTCTGACTAGCACGTGACACTGGTAGCAATCCTGAGATTACTACTTTTGAGGTCCTACTTTTTAATTTAACTCCTAGCTCCCTAAATTCGTCTCGTAGGACCTCATTCCGTTTTTTACCTATGGCATTCGTACCTATATGCACCACGACAACTGGCTGTTCACCCTCCCTTTTCAGAATGTCCTGCACCCGCTCAGAGACATCCTTGACCCTTGCACCAGGGAGGCAACATACCATCCTGGAGTCTCGGTTGCGGCCGCAGAAACGCCTATCTATTCCCCTTACAATCGAATCCCCTATCACTATATCCCACTCTTTTTCCTGCCCTCCTATGCAGCAGAGCCCGCCACGGTGCCATGAACCTGGCTGCTGCTGCTCTCCCCTGATGAGTCATCCCCCTCAACAGTACCCAAAGCGGTGTATCTGTTTTGCAGGAGTATGACCGCAGGGGGCCCCTGCACTACCTTCCTTGCACTGCTCTTCCTGTTGGTCTTCCATTCCCCATCTGGCTGTGTACCCTTTACCTGCGGTAAGACCAACTTCACATCATTCTCAGCATTGTGCATGCTCCAGAGTGAATCCACCCGCAGCTCCAGTTCCGCAACGTGGCTCGTCAGGAGCTGGAGGTGGATACACTTCCGCACATGTAGTCGTCAGGAACAGCGGAGGCGTCCCTGATTTCCCACACAGTACAGGAGGAGCATAACACTTGTCCGAGCTTTCCTGCCATGACTTAACCCCTAGATTAACTTAATTTGGCAACCACAATGCTAAAGGTTACTTATTGAAATAGAAAAGAAAAAGGAAAGCTACTTACCAATCACCAGCCAATCTCTTACCCCTTTGGCTGTGACGTCACCTTTCGATTTCTTTCTACTTCTTTTTTGCTTTCTGTCCCCGCTGCAGCTGCACAAGCACGCCTTTTATAGGCCTCTCCATGCACCCCGGACTCGTGCTACTCGAACTGCCACTCCTCCTCCGACGTTGGGCCTTTTATAGGCCTCTCCACGCACCCCGGACTCACGCTCCTCAGATTTGAGGTCCTGGTCTTCAAACACTCTCTTCCTCTGGCGACTGAAGGCTGTGCTGGCACACTGGAGGCAGTGTTGTACCTAGTCATCGATGTCTGCCCTTGCTAATAGTAGGCTCCCAAGGTATGGAAAATGATCCATGTTATCCAAGGCCGCACCAAGGATTTTGATGACCGGGGGAGCAGTGCTGTTTAGCAGTGTCAGGTTGGTCGAGGACCTTTGTCTTACGGATGTTTAGCATAAGGCCTATGCTTTCGTATGCCTTGGTGAAGGTGTTGATGATGGTTTGGAGTTCAGCCTCTGAGTGTGCGCAGACGCAAGTGTCGTCCGCGTACTGTAGTTCGATGACGGAAGATTGGACGACCTTGGATCTAGCCTGGAGGTGGCGAAGGTTGAACAGGTTCCCACTGGTTCTATAGTTTAGTTCCACTCCAGTGGGGAGGTCGTTGAGAGTGAGATGGAGCATTGCAGCAAGGAAGATCGAGAGATTGAGAAAAGCGTTGGTGCGATGACGCAGCCCTGCTTGACTCCAATCCGGATGTGGATTGGTTCTGTGGTGGATCCATGTGTGGTCAGGATCACGGCTTGCATGTCATCGTGGAACAGACGGAGGATGGTGACAAACTTTTGGGGGCAGCTGAAACGGAGGACGATGCTCCACAGTCCCTCACGGTTAACAGTGTCAAAGGCCTTTGTGAGGTCAAAGAAGGCCATGTAGAGAGGTTGAGAAGAATGAGGAGAGATAGTGCACCATGATCACAATCACAGAGAATACCATTTATAACTTTGATTAGGGCTGTTTTAGTGCTATGGCTATTGCGGAAACCTGATTGAAGAGACTCAAACATGGAGTTGTGGGAAAGCTAGGCATGGATTTGGGAAGTGACAACACGTTCAAGGACTTTAGAAAGAAAAGGGACGATAGAGATTGGGTGGTAGTTTGCAAGGCTAGAGGGGTGGAGGGTCTTTTTTTAGAGAGGGGGTGATGACAGCACTTTTGAAAGGAAGGAGATCAATACCTGAGGAGAGGGAACCATTTACAATGTCAGCTAGCACGGGGGTCAGGAAGGAAAGTTGAGTGCTCAGCAGTTTATGGGGTCAAGGGAGCAGGAGGTGGCTCTCATGAACAAGATGGGCTCGGAGAGGGCTTGAGGGGAGACGGGAGAGAAACTAGGGAAAGATGCAGGTTCAGGGCTTGGGAATCTTGGAGGAAATTTAGCTTGCTGGACAAGAAGAATGTTGTGTCCTTAGATGCCCTAGTAATGACTCCACGAGGCAATATATTGTACTTGAACTGTAGTGACCTTAGTTCTTTATTCGTTAACTCCAGAGTGAGGATCACACCTGGTGGCCTGACTTTTATACTCGGCCAGGCACACCTGTACAGGTAACCTACAAGTCTCCCACTGCTGTGCCCTCTGGTGGCACACCTTGTGATAGTACTAACAGTAGCCATGCAGGATACATGACATCACTCTTCCCTGAGCCTTTAGTGCAAATCGCCTCTGCATTGACTGTGCTCTGGGCTTAGCTCTATGTGGGCTCTGTCTGGTTGACCCTTGGCAGGTCATTTCAATCTTGGGTGAGTGGTTGGTGCAATAGAGTGCTGGTGGTTGCCGTTCGTGTGTGTGTCCCTGTCCACTCCATTCTCCGCCCCCCCTCCCCCCCCCCCCACATCAATTATGGCGGGGGCTCCTAACATTCATGTACATTCAAGTTCAGGAAAATGGGTTTTGCCTTACATTTGTGGTTCCGCTGTGAGACAAGTACGTTAGATGTCTTATCGAGGCAGTGACTGGTGCGTGAGGACAAATTAGTTCCGGAGCTGCTGGGTTGTGTCCCTGCAGTCTGGTGGCAGCTCAGTGCACGGTGCTGGCAGTGGGAACCCGGTTGGCCCGAGTTGCTTGCTCTCAGGCTGTTGCTGTGGTCCCTAGCTTCGGACCGGTTCTCAGATGCCTGTGACTTCCTTGTCCTTTCTTTGCACCCTGGGTTGCTGCTGCTTCCTGAGGGGTTGTCGCCTAGCAGTGCACAGGGAACTGCTGACTCGCTGGCCTGGACGTTGTTTGGTTTGGGACCCTGGCTGATGCCGGTTCCCTTTGGGGGAACTGTGGCGGGTGACCCTACATTTACGGATATGGTCTTAGTGGCGATGGGGTCTGGGGATTGCGCCTTAGTTCAGGCTCGTGGCAGTTTGTGCCATCGGGTGCCTGAGAGGTGGAGCTGATCAGGGGCATGGTATCGATGCCGGTGCCATTGCCCTGCTGAGGCCGCTTGCCCTGCAGCTAGTGTGTGTCAGCTGCTAATGGCACATGGTGCATGACTCTGGTCCCCGGGACGCAGGCTACAGCATTGGGTAGCTCGCTGGACCTGTGCATTCCTGATGGGCGTCTGCCCGCTGCATTGGCTGCGTGCAGTTGAAACCCTACATCGCCCAACTTTTCATTACTTATGATGGACACACTGTAGGTCCGATTACGATCACGCGACTTTTTCCCACTGGTTGCATGTGCACAATTCAGATCATCAGTTGCACATTTTGCATGATCAATTACCCCTTTTGTCTGTGACTTACAATTACTATTACATTGCTTAAATGTGTGGAACTGTCCCTTTAATTGTGGTGGGTTGCAGGCCTCCTTTAAAAAAGCCTTGCTTTCTTTACCCCAATCCGTTTCTCCGTTCGGTGCCACGTGTTGCTCCATCAGCGCTGCACCTCGTGGTCTGGCCGCGACCATCTTTGTCTTCAGCGCCTCACCTCGTGGTTTGGGCACCATCTTTTCACCATCCACGATGTCGACTGCGGTGATCCTCTTCTCCCCAGGTTCTGCCACCGAAGCCGGGAAGTCACCTCTGGATCCAATTTTCTTCCTCCGGAGTCCTGCCATTGGGGCCTGGAAGGTGCGTTCGGGTCATCTCAGCCGGATCATCTCCACGCAGTGGTGCTGAGCAGTCTGTGTCTCAGGTGCTGTGCTGGTCTGCTCTCCGGTGCTGGGTCCACTCTCAGGTGAGGGCTTGCTTTGCCTCTGAGTGCAGAGGGCGTCGATCGCTGGAGGGGTGAAGTCTTCCCACTTCCAATGGATCTTCTCCATCCACCTTCTGCCGAGCAGCGTTGGTCCATCACCTGCTCGGTAACCACAGAGGTAACTTGTGCTCCGCGCCATCATGGAGTACCTTTACATTCGCGCTACCAACGACTGGGATGATTTCATTGGTGTAGGTGCGCAGCTTTTCCTGAACTAGGACCAACTTGGGTCGTTCAGCTTGATTGTCCCACAGCCTCTCAAAGGCTTCTTGATTCATCACTGACTGGCTCGCCCCCGTGTCCACTTCCATGAAGACTGGAACGCTCTCTATCTCAACTTCCATCTTCAGCGGGGAACAATTGGTGGTGCAGGTAAACATGCTATGTATCTCCCCGTGGGACTGAGCTGCCTCTCTGCCTATCGATTCATAATCCGCGCAGGATTCATGGCCATCTGCAGACTCTTCATCGACACAGTGAGTCATATTTATCTTACACATTCGCTGGAGGTGGCCCTTTGTGCTGCAGCCTTTGCATACATAGTCTTTAAAGTGGCACTAGTGAGCCCTGTGATTCCTTCCGCAACGCCAACATTGTGCTCCTCGATTAGCCCCCCCCTCGGCAGACTCTGAGTTAAGGGACTCGGGGGGCCTGTTCTCTCTTCCCTGAAAGGGTTTGCGCTTTACAGTCCAGCCCCTAAACGGCGCTACTCTGTGCACAGTACCTGCCGGGTTTGAGTCCTGAGGATGAGTCATCTGTCTAGAGCCGCATGTCGAGGTCATGAATGACTGGCTCACAGAGATGGCCTTCTGCAGTGTGACTGTGGTATCCGCCGACAGTAGCTTATGAAGGCGGCCCTCATGGCCAATTCCAATAACAAAAATGTCCCGCAGCGCTTCGTTGAGGTGGGTGCCGAACTCGCACGTGCCACCAGCCTCTTGAGCTCTGCAGCATACTTCGCGACTTCCTGGCCTTCGGTAGGTATAGAACCGATGTCTGGCTGTGAGGATGCAATCCTTGGGCTTGAGTTGCTCATGGATCAGGGTTACGAGTTCCTTGTACGTCTTGGTCGTTGTCTTCGCTGGTGCCAGCAAGTCCCTGACGAGGCCATAGATGGTGGGCCCACAACTGGTTAGTAAGATAGCTCGGTGCTTATCAGCCAGTGTGGCCGGGTCGTCTCCTGCCAGGTCGTTTGCTGTGAAGAAATGTTCTAGCCTCTCCACAAAGGCGTCCCAATCATCGGCGAACTGCTGCAACGTACCAAGGATAGCCATTTTCGCATGAAAGTTCGTAATCTCGTCGCCAATTGTTGTGTCCTTAGATGCTCTAGTAATGACTCCAGGAGGTAATGTGTTGTGCTTGAACTGTAGTGACCTTAGTACTTTATTCATTAACTCCAGAGTGAGGATCACACCCAGTGGCCTGCCTTTTATACTAGGCCAGGCACACCTGTACAGGCAACCTACAAGTCTCCCACTGCTGTGCCCTCTGGTGGCACATCTTGTAATAGTACCAACAGTAGCCATGTAGGATACATGACAAGGAAGGAGTGGGGTGCAGCAGAGGCAGCTGAGTGGATGGTCTCAATCTTAGTGACAAAGAAGTTATAAGCTCCTCAAACTTGTTGAATGCGAGGGTGGAGGCGGCAGGGAAGAGTGGTTTAAGGAGACCGATAGTCGTGGAGAAAAGAAGCCAGGGATTATCTTTGCATTCGAGTAGTGAGCAGTTTTATCAGAGGAGAGCATAGCCCAGTAGTGCTTGATGGGGTCCAGTCAGATCTGCAGATGAATGGTTAAACTAGTTGTGTGCCAGATATATTCAAATTTGCACCTTGGACTTGAGGGAGCAAAGATGGGGGCTGTGCCAGGAGGAAAGACCAGGATGAGAGAGTCTTATTGAGATAAGGGCATTAAAGGCAGAGGTGTCCACTGATTGCAGCTGTTGATCTGCTCAGAAATATTATGGGAATGGAGAGCCAAAAGCTCAACAGTTGGAAGTTTGAAAGTGCCATTGTTGGGAGTTTTTTCCAGAGACAGATGCAGAAGGAAGTGTGTTGTAAGGGGGATGGGAGTGGTGAGGGATACAAGTAAGTGATCTGAGATGGCCTTGTCTGTGATTGAGACTATGGGAGCAGAGCAGTCTCATGAGATGTAGGTTCGAAGGATAACCATGAATATTGGTAGGAGAGATTATATGGAGGAAGATTTAAAGGAGGGCAGTGGACTCTATTGTGTTCAGAATAACCCCACAAGACTGTATTGTAAGCTCAAACCATTGTGACCTTGGTCTCTTTAATGTAACTCCAAAGTGAGGAAACAGCATGGTGGATTGCCTTTTATACCTGCTTGTCCAGGGTGCACAGGTGACCCTTAGGTCTCCCACAGGTGTGTCCCCTCGTGGCAAGTCTTATACATTGGTGAGGTTTGCATACATAACATCACTCCCCCCCCAAAGTCTTATGTACAAGTTATTTGCAGGTTGAGGCGATCTGGCGCTCTGCGTTCCCGGGTCGATCGCCTGAGTTGAAGTCCTGGCATAGGTGAGTTGGTCAGATCATTGCTGCACAGCAGTGCAGCTGATCTGATCAGACTATCGGACATGGTGGATTCATCCTCGTGGTTGACCACGAGGTCGATTGCTGGTTGGGTGAGTGTTAGTGGATCATAGATGGTAAAGTCTTCTTCAAACTGTTCTTGGTTGTCAGTGAATCGTGGTTTGGTATAATCCAAGTGCTTTCTGCACGTTTGCTCATTCAACAACACTCTATTCCCCTCCTTGGTTAAAACAGTGCCAGCAATCCATTTGGGACCATGACCGTAATTGAGAACAAACGCAGGATCATTAACCTCAATGTCACACGATACAGCCGCGCGATCGTGGTACACATTCACACCCCACAGCGGCCTCTGAGTCACCCTAGGCCTATCCTCTGCAGTCATGTAGGCCCTACCATGTACAGTTCTGCCTGCTGAAGGCATCAGTTTTATGCACAGTACTTGCCGGTGAGCTTCGATGCTGTGAAGATATCTGTTTCTTGTTGTCGCTCGTGGATGTGAAAGTCTGGGCATCGTGATGGCCTTGCTCAGATCTAGGGATTCGGCAGACAGCAGTTTGCGAAGAATGACCTAGTGGCTGAGTCCAAGCACGAAAAGTCCCGCAATATTTCCCCCAAAGATCTGGCAAATTCGCACTGTCCTGCAAGGAGTCTTAGGTCGGCGACAAAGCTCGCCACGTTCTGGCCCTCGGAGTGATGGTGCGTGTGAAAGCAATACCTGGCCATTAGGATGCTCTCCTTCGGCTTGAGGTGTTCTCGTACCAGCGTGCACAGCTCTGTGTCAGTCTTGTTTATTGGCTTGACCGATGCCAGCAGATTTTTGACGAGGCCATATATCGAAGACCCACATATGGTGAGGAGAATCGCCCTGCATTTGACCGCCGTCTCAGCCGTTTCCAGCTCGTTGGTCACGAAGTACTGGTCGAGATGCTCAACGAAGGCTTTCCAATCATCACCCTCAACAAATCTTTCAAGAATACCAACGGCAGCCATTACCGCGTGAAAGTTCGTGATCTGTAACTCGTCGCCAATTATTGTGTTCAGAATAACTCCACAAGACTGTGTCGGAAGCTCAAACCATTGTGACCTTGGTCTCTTTAATGTAACTCCAAAGTGAGGAAGCAGCATGGTGGATTGCCTTTTATACCTGCTTGCCCAGGGTGCACAGGTGACCCTTGGGTCTCCCACATGTGTGCCCCCTGGTGAGGTTTGCATACATAACAGACTCAGAGGAGAGAGGTCAAGTATTAGAGAATTTAGCTTCAACTATAATACCCTTCACTACCGTAAGTGAATTCAAGCCATTGAAGGAAATATAGCGCGGGTCACTGGACTGCACCTAACTCACATCTATATGGCTCAACAGTTCTTGATGCTGACAATATATTCATAATTTTGATTGTGAAATTGTAAGAACCTTTTCTACTTGGCTCAGTATTAATTAGCATTAGAAATATTGAATTTGATATAATTAAGTCCTTAGATATATTTGTGGTGGGTTGACCTGCATACATCAACCCCCCCCAAAATAATCATAAATAATAAAAATGCCTTTAAGAACTGACCTGGTCTGATTGAGCGTTTCAACAACAGCTAGCTGACATTAGCCCGAGTGCGGCGCCAACCGCGCTCCTCGCACGCTCTTGGCCCGGGTCATTCTCGGTTGACATGAATCCTTTCCTCTTTCCCCTTCATTTTGCTCACTCGGTTCACTCACTTTTATTTCACCCGCCTCGCCCGGCGGGCCCGCTTTCCCGTGGGCCCCACCCCTCGCTCCCACAGAGGCGATTGGCAGCCTGTGTGTGCGGTGCCGCAGGCTGGGGCCCAGGACTGTGGGCGCGTTGCCCCGGTAACGCGGGCTGGCTGCTGGGAATGTGGGAGCTGCACGAGGCGGCGGCCGCTGGCGACGCTGAGCTGGTGGAGGAGATTGTGACCAAAGGGTCGTGCAACCCCAACATGAAGGACCCGGACTGGAGCCACCGCACCCCGCTCCACTGGGCGGCGGCGAAAGGTCAGACGGCAGAGCCTGCTTCACCCCCAAGCAACCTTAAGCCCTCGCCCAGACGCCTCCCCTTCGGAAAAGTATTTCCAACTTTTTCTCTTAACTCTATCCTCTGACACCAGGGATTACCCATGGCCCTTCTCTGCATTACTTCCTAGCTCGAGATGTTTCTCTTGTTCCTTAGCGACCAGAACTGAACACTTATTCAAGCTGGAGCAGGGACAACATCCGAGCCAGGGTGTCCCTGGAGATGGAGCACGCGGTGTCCACCAGTACGCTCGCGGCCTTCTGCGAGAGGTGGGCGCCGGAGCGACTGGAGTGCATCATCATCCCTGGCAACCAAATTTTAATTTGATTTTAATGTGTAAAGTTTAATTTGTTTAAGTTGTTGGTTTTAGTGCCCCCCCCCCTTCTTTAGCCAGGGGGCACTTGTATAATTTGTGTCTTAGTGCCCTCAAAAAAAGAAAAAAACAAAAAAAAGGGGCACTTGAAAAGTTTTTGGAGTGTGCACCCCCCGCAGCCGGCTTTAATCAGGGGGCATTTGATTATTTGTTTTCTACAAAATAGTTGTAGCTGGGACAAAACCTCAGTATAAAGTGCCTTGCAAAAGGTCTACAGCTTCCCATTCGACATTCGACTCAAGTTAGGAATTAATCGGCCGAAATTCAGCTTCTTGAAAGGCCTCTTACCGCCGGAAAGAGGCGACCAAGTGGCGGAATCGAATGGCCGCCGCTAGCGAAATTCACCTCGGGGGTTTTCTCGGCGGTTCCCACTTCTGCTCCGCTGCTGCTAACCCCTCCTAAGTGTGTAATCAAAGCGCGCATCGCCGATCTCGCGCACCTTCACCTGCAAAACTCTTAGTCCTGCCACATGGTGCCCCCGACAGATTTTTCTGTCGGTGCACTGTGTTTTCAGTGTGTGCGGCATGGCTGTGCAGCGCTCATTCAAGGGGCGGGCGCACTGCCACGGCTGCCATATTTATTTTGTCAGCAGACATAGAAACATAGAAAATAGGTGCAGGAGTAGACCATTCTGGGGGAGGTGGGACCAGTACAAACCGGACAGTCTGCACCTGGGCAGGACCGGAACCAATGTCCTAGGGGGAGTGTTTGCTAGTGCTGTTGGGGAGGAGTTGCTTACATGGCAGGGGGATGGGAACCTATGCAGGGAGGCAGAGGGAAATAAAAGGGAGACAGAGACAAGATAAAAAGGAGTACAGTAAAAGTGGAGGGCAGAGAAACCCAAGGCAAAAAACAAAAAGGGCCACATTAAAGCAGAATTCTAAAGGGGCAAAGTGTGTTTAAAAAAACAAGCCTGAAGGCTCTGTGCCTCAATGCAAGGAGTATTCGGAATAAGGTGGACGAATTAACTGCGCAGATAGCAGTTAATGGATATGATGTAATTGGCATCACGGAGACATGGCTCCAGGGTGACCAAGGCTGGGAACTCAACATCCAGGGGTATTCAACATTCAGGAAGGATAGACAGAAAGGAAAAGGAGGCAGGGTGGCACTGCTGGTTAAAGAGGAAATTAATGCAATAGTAAGGAAGGACATTGACTTGGATGATGTGGAATCGGTATGGATGGAGCTACGGAATACCAAAGAGCAACAAACGCTGGTGGGAGTTGTGCACAGAGCACCAAACAGTAGTAGTGAGGTTGGGACAGCATCAAACAAGAAATAAGGCATTTGTGCAATAAAGGTACAGCAGTTATCATAAGCGACTTTAATTTACATATAGATTGGGCTAACCAAACTGGTAGCAATGCGGTGGAAGAGGATTTCCTGGAGTGTATTAGGGATGGTTTTCTTGACCAATATGTCGAGGAACCAACTAGAGAGCTGGCCATCCTAGACTGAGTGATGTGTAATGAGAAGGGACTAATTAGCAATCTTGTTGTGCGAGGCCCCTTGGGGAAGAGTGACCATAATGTGGTAGAATTCTTTATTAAGATGGAGAGTGACACAGTTAATTCAGAAACTAGGGTCCTGAACTTAAGGAAAGGTAACCTCGACGATATGAGGCGTGAATTGGCTAGAATAGACTGGCAAAGGATACTTAAAGGGTTGACGGTGGATAGGCAATGGCAAACATTTATAGATCACATGGATGAATTTCAACAATTGTACATCCCTGTCTGGTGTAAAAGTAAAAGAGGGAAGGTGGCTCAAACGTGGCTAACAAGGGAAATTAAGGATAGTGTCAGATCCAAGGAAGAGTCATATAAATTGGCCAGAAAAAGCAGCAAACCTAAGGACTGGGAGAAATTTAGAATTCAGCAGAGGAGGACAAAGGGTTTCATTAGGAGGGGGAAAATAGAGTACGAGAGGAAGCTTGCCAGGAACATAAAATCTGACTGAAAAAGCTTCTATAGATATGTGAAGAGAAAAAGATTAGTGAAGACAAACGTAGGTCCCTTGCAGTTGGACTCGTGTGAATTATAATGGGGAACAAAGAAATGGCAGACCAATTGAACAAATACTTTGGTTCTGTATTCACGAAGGAAGACACAAATAACCTTCTGGATGTACTAGGGGACCGAGGGTCTAGTGAGATGGAGGAACTGAAGGATATCCTTATTAGGCGGGAAATTGTATTGGGGAAATTGATGGGATTAAAGGCCGATAAATTCTCGGGGTCTGATTGTCTGCATCCCAGAGTACTTAAGGAAGTGGCCCGAGAAATAGTGGATGCATTGGTGATCATTTTCCAACAGTCTATCGACTCTAGATCAGTTCCCATGGACTGGAGGGTAGCTAATGTAACACCACTTTTTAAAAAAGGAGGAAGAGAGAAAACGGGTAATTATAGCCTGACATCAGTAGTAGGGAAAATGTTGGAATCAATTATTAAGGATGAAATAGCAGTGCATTTGGAAAGCAGTGACAGGATTGGTCCAAGTCAGCATAGATTTATGAAAGGGAAATCCTGCTTGACAAATCTTCTGGAATTTTTTGAGGATGTAACAAGTAGAGTGGACAAGAGAGAACCAGTGGATGTGGTGTATTTGGACTTACAGAAGGCCTTTGACAAGGTCCCACATAAGAGATTGGTGTGCAAAATCAAAGCACATGGTATTGGGGGTAATGTACTGGCGTGGATAGAGAATTGGTTGGCAGACAGGAAGCAGAGAGTTGGGATCAACGGGTCCTTTTCGGAATGGGAGGCAGTGACTAGTGGAGTGCTGCAGGGCTCAGTGCTGGGACACCAGCTCTTTACAATATACACTAATGATTTGGATGAAGGAATTGGGTGTAATATCTCCAAGTTTGCAGATGACACTAAACTGGAGGGTGGTGTGAGCTGTGAGGAGGATGATAAGAGGCTGCAAGGTGATTTGGACAAGTTAGGTGAGTGGGCAAATGCATGGCAGATTCAGTATAATGTGGATAAATGTGAGGAAGAAGGCAAATGGCATGTTGGCTTTCATAGCTAGGGGATTTGAGTATAGGAACAGGGAGGTCTTACTGCAATTGTACAGGGCCTTGGTGAGGCCTCACCTGGAATATTGTGTTCAGTTTTGGTCTCCTAATCTGAGGAAGGACATTCTTGCTATTGAGGGAGTGCAGGGACGGTTTACCAGACTGATTCCAGGGATGGCTGGACTGACATATTCCAAAACTGAACACAATATTCCAGGTGAGGCCTCACTAAGGCCCTGTACAACTGCATTAAGACCTTCCTGCTCCCATACTCAAATCCCCTAGCCATGAAGGCCAACATACCATTTGCCTTCTTCACCGCCTGCTGTACCTGCATGCCAACTTTCAATGACTGATGAACCATGGCACCCAGGTCTCGTTGCACCTCTCCTTTTCCTAATCTGCTGCCATTCAGATAATATTCTGCCTTCGTGTTTTTGCCACCAAAGTGGATAATCTCACATTTATCCACATTATACTGCATCTGCCATGCATTTGCCCACTCAACCTAACCTATTCAAATCACCCTGCAGGCTCTTAGCGTCCTCCTCACAGCTCACATCACCATCCAGTTTAGTGTCATCTGCAAACTTATAGATATTACACTCAATTCCCTCATCCAAATCATTAATGTCTTTTGTAAACAGTTGGGGTCCCAGCACTGAGCCCTGCGGCACCCCACTAGTCACTGCCTGCCATTCTGAAAAGGACCCGTTTATCCCGACTCTCTGCTTCCTGTCTGCCAACCAGTTCTCTATCCACTTCAGTACATTACCCCCAATACCATGTGCTTTAATTTTGTACACCAATCTCTTGTGTGGGACCTTGTCAAAAGCCTTTTGAAAGTCGAAATACATCACGTCCACTAGTTCTCCCTTGTCCAATCTAGTTACATCCTCAAAAAATTCTAGAAGATTTGTCAAGCAGGATTTCCCTTTCATAAATCCATGCTGACTTGGACCGATCCCGTCACTGCTTTCCAAATGTGCTACTATTTCATCTTTAATAATTGATTCCAACATTTTCCCCATTAGTGATGTCAGGCTAACCGGTCTATAATTACCCGCCTTCTCTCTCCTATCAAGAAAGACTGGATCAACTGGGCTTGTATTCACTGGAGTTCAGAAGAATGAGAGGGGACCTCATAGAAACATATAAAATTCTGACGGGGTTAGACAGGTTAGATGCAGGAAGAATGTTCCCAATGTTGGGGAAGTCCAGAACCAGGGGTCACAGTCTAAGGATAAGGGGTAAGCCATTTAGGACCGAGATGCGGAGGAACTTCTTCACCCAGAGAGTGGTGAACCTGTGGAATTCTCTACCACAGAAAGTTGTTGAGGCCAATTCACTAAATATATTCAAAAAGGAGTTAGATGAGGTCCTTACTGCTAGGGGGATCAAGGGGTATGGCGAGAAAGCAGGAATGGGGTACTGAAGTTGAATGTTCAGCCATGAACTCATTGAATGGCGGTGCAGGCTAGAAGGGCCGAATGGCCTACTCCTGCACCTATTTTTCTATGTTTCTATGTTTCCCTTCTTAAAAAGTGGTGTTATATTAGCTACCCTCCAGTCCATAGGAACCGATCCAGATTCGATAGACTGTTGGAAAATGATCACCAATGCATCCGCTATTTCTAGGGCTACTTCCTTAGCCTGCATCCCAGAGTACTTATCAGGCCCCGGGGATTTATCAGCCTTCAATCCCATCAATTTCCCTAACAAGTTTTCCGCCTAATAAGGATTTCCTTCAGTTCTTCCTTCTCACTAGACCATCGGTCCCTTAATATTTCTGGAAGTTTTATTTGTGTCTTCCTTCGTGAAGGCAGAACCAAAGTATTTGTTTAACTGGTCTGCCATTTCTTTGTTCACCATTATAAATTCACCTGAATCTGACTGCAAGAGACCTACGATTGTCTTCACTAATCTTTTTCTCTTCACATATCTATGGAAGCTTTTGCAATCAGTTTTTATGTTCCAAGCAAGCTTCCTCTCATACTCTATTTTCCCCCTCCTAATTAAACCCTTTGTACTCCTCTGCTGAATTATAAATTTCTCCAAGTCCTCAGGTTTGTTGCTTTTTCTGACCAATTTATATGCCTCTTCCTTGGATTTAACACTATCCTTAATTTCCCTTGTTAGCCACGGTTGAGCCACTTTCCCTGTTTTATTTTTACTCCAGACAGGGACGTACAATTGTTGAAGTTCATCCATGTGATCTTTAAATGTTTCCATTGCCTATCCACCGTCAACCCTTTAAGTATCCTCTGCCAGTCTATTCGAGCCAATTCACGTCTCATACCATCGAAGTTATCTTTCCTTAAGTTCAGGACCCTAGTCTCTGAATTAACTGTGTCACTCTCCATCTTAATAAAGAATTCTACCATATTATGGTCACTCTTCCCCAAGAGGCCTCGCACAACAAGATTGCTAATTAGTCCTTTCTCATTACACATCACCCAGTCTAGGATGGCCAACTCTCTAGTTGGCTCCTCGACATATTGGTCTAGAAAACCATCCCTAATACACTCCAGGAAATCCTCCTCCACTGCATTGCTACCAGTTTGGTTAGCCCAATCAATATGTAGATTAAAGTCACCCTTGATAACTGCAGTAGCTTTATTGCACACATGCCTTATTTCTTGTTTGATGCTGCCCCAACCTCACTACTGCTGTTGGTGGTCTGTACATAAGTCCCACCAGCGTTTGTTGCTCTTTGGTATTCCGTAGCTCCACCCATACCGATTCCACATCATCCAAGCTAATGTCCTTCCTTACTATTGCATTAATTTCCTCTTTAACCAGCAATGCCACCCCACCTCCTTTTCCTTTCTCTCTATCCTTCCTAACTGTTGAATACCCCTGGATATTGAGTTCCCAGCCTTGGTCACCCTGGAGCCATGTTTCCGTGATGCCAATTACATCGTATCCGTTAACTGCTATCTGTGCAGTTAATTTGTCTACCTTATTGCGAATACTCCTCGCATTGAGGCACAGAGCCTTCAGACTTGTCTTTTTAACCGCCTTTGCCGCTTTAGAATTTTGCTGTAATGTAGCCCTTTTTGCTTTTTGCCTTAGGTTTCTCTGCCCTCCACTTTTACTTTTCCTCTTTCTATCTTTTGCTTCTGCCCCCATTCTACTTTCCTCTGTCTCCCTGCATAGGTTCCCATCCCCCTGCCATATTAGTTTAACCCCCCCCCCCCCAGCAAACACACTCCCTAGGACTGCCAGGACCGACAATTGTGCCCCCGGGTTGAGCCGGGCCACCAACAGGCAGCCCGCCACCCCCTCTTGGGTGCCAGGTCCACTGACCTGGCCAAAACCCTTCCTGGTGGTCCAGTGGACCGAAGTTTTAAAATGGCAAAGGCTCTCCCCTTTGAGTGAAGGGGAGAGATGTGGTTACACATATGCGTCATGATGTCAGCGCCAGGCTGATGACTGACAGCAGCGGAGACTATTCCCGCCTCCACTTCTGCCCCGCCTCCACTTCCGTTCCTCTAGAGTGCTCACCGTCGCACCTCCGCCCCCATTATGACCGGATTCCGGCCAGCTCCCAGAAAATTGCCAAGGAGCTGAATTTCGTGCAGGCGACAACTGTAGTGTCTGGAGAAAGAGACAGACTGAACACTGTGAGCTCAAAGTAATGTGTGACCTAGGTCTTTTATTGCAGGTCTCCAGAGTGCCTCTCCAACCTGTGAAGCACTCTTAAATACCTGTGCTCCCAAGGGATTATGAGATCCCTTGGGACTCCAGCGAATGAGCCCTCTGGTGGCTGTACAGAGTATATACAAGAGCAGATACATAACAACAACCTCATTCACAGCGGCGGAAAAAACACTGCAACAGCGGTAGGTGAGACCCGTTTTGGCAGACTTTCAATTTCTTCCCCATCATGTAGGTAATTGCAGGACAAACCATAAATTTGCGGTGGGTTTGAAATGGACTGCAAGTTCTGCATGCGCTAATTCCCGAGCTTGACGGATGATCTGCACTGACGAGAAAATCCTAATTGCTGGCGCAGATGTGGGCGAATCTGCCCAGCAATTATGTCTGAAAATTTTACGGCTGGTGCAAACAGGCGCAGGGCCTGTTTGCACCAGCGTAAGGGGATACCTCCTGACAAATCCAAGTAATTTAAAAAAAAACTTTTGAGGCCGGAAACTAAAGCATTTTAGGATTTTGGATATGGAAAGTGTTTATTGTCCATGAAAAGTTCTGAGGAAGTGGTTTCTACAATGATGGATTTATTTTTGTTTTGTATCTATGTGGAGCATAAACTTTAAAAAAAATCTGTACTGAAAGTATAGCTATTTATGCACATTAAATCTCAGAAGACTCTAGTAATGAGGGTTTTTTTAATGAGGGTTTCAATGAGATACCTTCTGTTTCCTGATTCTAGACCGGCCCGCGTGATCCTAGGTACGCTTCCACATATGGGGGACTCTCCTACGCAGCATGAAACAGCAAGTTCGCGAAGGAGAGACCCCACAGGTAAGTTTGCATTCCTTTCAGATGCTGGCGGCGTAATTACGTATTTTCAAAAATCCAGACCATAGTGTAGCAGCATTGTGAGCCACTAAGGGTGCTCCCTTGTCATGCACTTTTCCAGTCAATATTCTTCTACTTTGGAAATTTGAGGATATGATCTTTTCTTTTTCTAACTGCCAACCTTGTTTCTCCACTTCCAGTTTTAATTCTCCCTCTCTTACTCACAAACTGACTTGCATATGGTGTAAGACTGACAAACTGTTTTTGTACGTGTGATTGTTCATACAGTACATAGTATAGTACTTCATTGTAACACTTTTTATCTAAGATTACTTTTTTTGAAATAAAAAATACTTTTTGGAATCTATTATCAGTTATTTTCTGAAAATTATTTTGCCAGGAATCTAAAGATAGCAAACACTTTTCATTGCCCGACACAGTTAAATTAAACAAAGGTATTTTTCAGTTTTAAAACTTCAAACCGATCGTTGGGCTGGATTTTTGGGTCGTTTGCGATCGGGTTTTTGCCACATTTTGACCCTCCGCAGCGAAAAATGGGGCGGTCAGCTGTTTTTCGCCCGGTCGCGATCCTCAGGTCAGTTTTTGCGGCGGCACTTAGAAGCACCGCCGGGGAGAGCTGCACAGGGTGTGCAACGGCTCACATTGTGATATCGCTGCGAGTCTCAACAAACACCCAACCCGTCCGCTGCGAAACGCGCCCCGCGATGACTGCCAGGGAAAACAGCGGTGCAGCCCTGCTGGCGGCAGTGAGTTGGAAAAACAGCAAAAAAGGTAAGTTAAAAATGTTATTGTTTTAATCTTTTTGCAGCGAGTTGTGAGATAAGGGTGTTGGCAATGTTTTTTAAAGGTTTTTAAAAAAAAAATGTTTTCCCTCCCAAAGCCTCTCTCGGAGCCCTCCCGCCCCGCACTAAAGTTGGCGAGGTTCCCGTTTTTGCACCGTGAAAATAGTTCAGTGCCTCTCTTTACGCTGCGCCTGGCGCAGAGCCCAAATGACGAAAGTTAAGCAATTAATCGCTAACGTTAATTGGGCGGTAAATTTCCCGCCTCCGTTTTCGCCGCGAAATTGGCAAAGCCGAAAATCCAGCCTGTTGAATTTGTTTGGAGAATTTGGACCAGGTTTTATGTAGATGAACATATTTAATTTAGAATGAACCTTTAATATGGTAACCTTATTTTGTTTTACTGATAGGGAAAGCAGACATGGTTAAACTCCTCATAGTAAATGGGTCCCGATCTTGCTTGCGAACTGACACTGGATGGACTCCAGCACATTTTGCTGCAGAATCTGGAAAATTATCCGCCCTTCGAATGCTGCATTCACTGCATGCTCCTGTTGACAAAGCAGACCTCTATGGGGATTCCCCCAAAAGAATCGCAGAAATATATGGGCAGAAAGACTGTGTCAAATTTCTTGAAATGTAAGTCGTGGCATACATTATAAATAGATCTTACTACGTTTATCTTACTCCTGGCTGGCCTCCCACATTCTACACTACGTAAACGTGAGGTCATCCAAAACCCGGCAGCCCGTGTCCTAACTCACGCCAAGTCACGATCACCCTTCACCCCTGTGCTCGCTGACCTACATTGACTCCCAGTTAAACAACACCTCGATTTCAAAATTCTCATCCTTGTTTACAAATCTCTCCATGGCCTCGCCCCTCCCTATCTCTAATCTATTTCAGCCTCACTACCCCACAAGATGTCTGCGCTCGTCAAATTCTGGCCTCCTGAACATCCCTCATTATAACTGCTCAACCATCGGTGACTGTGCCTTTAGCTGTTTGGGCCCTAAGCTCTGGAACTCCCTCCCTAAACCTCTCCGCCTCTCTTTCCTCCTTTAAGACGCTTCTTAAAACCTACCTCTTTAACCAAGTTTTTGGTCATCTGCCGTAATTTCTTCTTATGTGGCTCGGTGTCAAATGTATCTGTTTTTGTCTTGTAACACTGCTGTGAAGCGCCTTGGGATGTTTTAGTACATTTAAGGCACAATATAAATAAAAGTTGTTGTTGTGATAATGGATGTTACACCATTCACTAACCCACCATCATAAGATTTTATTAACCATTGAATGTCAGTGGATAATGGGAACATGGTTTTGATGATGGCAGATGAAAAAATATTTTAGAAAGTATTTTGAGCAAGTTGTGTGAGCTCAGTGGTCAGATTTCCAATCACAGTAATGATTACAGAATCCAAATCCATTTTGAATATGGACATAAGAATTAATAACGATGGGGAAATATTGACAAAATGTGACAAAAACATGATCATAGGAAGTCAAGCTATGCAGACAGGAAGTGTGTGCAGCTGCAAGGTTTTTTAATGGGATATAGATGGATACAGAGTAAATTGTCCACAAAACTGAACTACTTAAATGGTAAATGTAATGTTTTAGAATAATATTTTTAAAAATAGTTTGTAAAATTCCCCAAATGATTAAAGCATTTAGCACTAATTATTATCTATGTTATTAATATACGGAAATTTTAAATTCCCTTTTATTTTCAGTGCTGAGCAAGAGTGTTCCAATTACAGGAGGGTTGCTGAGATGAAAGGCATTTTACTAGATGACACAGATGAAGAATGGAAAAACCAGAAGGAGGGAGAAATGGCTGAAAGGAAGGATACTGCCAAGAATGAGAGTAAAAATACACGTGGAGTTCACCAAAGCTACAAAAACTATCCCCGCACAGTGAGACCCAATACAGTGAGTCAGAAAGGAAAATGATCAAATATTAACAGTGTTTCTAAAAAAAACAAAATAAAATTAGTTCCAGGGTCAATTACAACCATAATCCAGTTAAGCATGTAACTCTACTATCTGAAGTTGCACAAACTTATAGTTTATTCTGGAGTGAACAACTGCCAAGTCACAAATTGATCAAAGTGGTTTTGTACTCCTACAGAAAAAAAACAATATTGCTATACAACAGTACCATAACTATGTAAATACTGCCACGGTATGGCATCAGTCAGCCTTTAATGACCTGGAATTTACTGGAAAGTTTTGTGTAACTGTGGCGTAAGTTCACTACCCTCCTGTCCTTGCTTAATCCCTCCCTCCATGTGAAATCCCCAACCCATATTCATGGCCACCACCATGACATTTCTGTAGGCACTGATCTGCTCAACCACACCCTCTCCACCTATGTAATCAGTGACTTTACAAAGTGTAATTCGAGCTATTCTGTCTGCCGACTCCAGACAGAACAGAGCCCACTTGGAACAGACAGGGCTCACTCTTATGAGATAAGACCTCCTCCCACCTCCCCAAATAAGTTCCTGCCCCCATCCTCCGCCGTCCAAGTGCCTGACCTTCTCCCCCCGCCCGCAGCCCAAGTTTCTAATCTTCCCCCACCCGCGCCCCACCAAGTTTCTGACATTCGCCGTCCGCCCAAGTGCCTGACCTTCCTCCCCCCGCCCCCGAGTTCCTGTCCTCCCCCTGTCCGAGTTCCTGACCTTCTGTCCCTATCCCCCCCCCGTCCCCAATGGATTCATGACCTCCCCCCTACAAGTTCCTGACCTTATCCCCCAAACACCCGCCACCGCCACCCCCCCCCCCCCCCCCCCACGGCCAATTATGTGCCATTGTGTGTGACAAATTGTTAAAAGGTTTATTGGGTATGAAGTGAATAGTGATGGTGTCGTGACTTACGAATTTTGTCCAGTCCAATGATGTCACTTGCCACACACGCACCGAGCTTTCCGAGAAATCAACCAGGTGTAGGGGGAGGAGAGGGAGAATGTGGTGCAGGTGTAAAGGGGGTGGGGTTGAAAGAACGTAATCCGTCTTTCCATCTGGATCACGTTCTCGCTCTCAAACCCTCCCCACCCCTCTTTAGACCTGGAATCACGCTCTACCACCATCCCCACTGTGCTCACTGTCCTCTTTTACCTTACCCCCGCCGGCACTGAGTTCCTAACCTGCCCCAGTCTCGCTCTCACCGCCACTCTCTGCCCCGCTCTCTCTCTCTCTCTCTCTCTCTCTCTCTCTCTCTTTGTCTCCCCCAGTCTCTCTCTCTCTCTTTGTCTCCCCCAGTCTCTCTCTCTCTCTCTCTTTCCCCCAGTCTCCCACCTCTGATTTCCTCTCTCTCAGAAGGCCGTGAAAATGTTCGTATAGATAATCACAGCGATATTTTGGGCAAAAGTCCTGGAGACTCCTTCATTATAGTGATTGATTTTCGATAGATAACCCAGAAGCCCCAGTAGCAGGCTCAGACTCGAGCTCCATGCACAGCAAAGTGGTGCAGCCCCACCATCGGCTTCCTCATACATCGTACTGTGCATGCGCGACCGGATCAAGCGCACAGGTGCAAAAGAGCAGAGTCTATGGTGTGCAAGAGCAGAAGGACACAAAAATGTTCGTGCACATAATCGCTCTATGGATTTAACTAAGATTCACACTTCTTTCCCCTCATCGTGCACCGTTTGGTGGTTCTTGCCAGACTATGCTGCTCTGAAGCATCAGATTGCTCTATTTCACACTCCACACATGTAAGTTTCCTTCTTTTACAAAACAAAGTCCACTTATATTGACTTTGTGGAACATCAAATGTGCACATCTCATTCTTGCAATGTCAGTTGGTATTCCAGTATATTGTGCTGTCATGTCCCTGGCACAACTTAACTTGAGCTGTAACCTTTGCTTAAAGATATGTGAAATAACTCTAGATGCAATGCGTATGACATAAGAGTTGTCACTAACTGCCGTTTGACTCTGTTGCTTTTCTCTCTTATTTTCCCCAGTGGAATAATTGAAATATTAAAAATCAAAACATTTTGGAGTCAAATTATTTAGTGGTGAAAGTTTCAATTTTTTTGTTGCAAACTCAATTTTAATTTTGCAGCTATGATTGCCTCTTCCTGTGCTCTGATTGTGGCATCTGTGGTCAGATACTGTTTGATGTTATAACTGAGAAGATTAATATGCATCAGAAAATGTATACTCAATGTAGAAATATTTGGTTCTGTAAATTTCTGGATTATGTACCATTTCTTTGCAATTTAAAAAGTGCCATTTAAATAGTTTTGTTGTAATTGTGTTACAAATAGTTGATAATTAAAAAAAGTTAAATAATTTCACCAGTTCAGAGGGAGACTTGTCTTTTCAAAATTTAAGTTTTGAGTTTTGTTTTTGCTTGTTTACTTGAGCTTTCTATTCTGTTTCTTAAATGTATTTTGTTCACACTTTGTTTTGCTGCTTCTGACGTGCTTTTAATTCTTCTCAGCCCTGTCATTCTGTCAGCTCATTAAAACAAATACAGAAAAGTTGCTGTCACTCTTACGATCAGAAATACATAATGTCAAAGCCGATGTTGTTTGTAACATGTTGATCCTCCATATTGCTGTGCCATGAAGTGACAAGCTGTGGTTTTAAGTTCATGGTGAGTTCCCAAATTTGTCCGAATAGATAGCAACGGAAGTCAAGTAGAGACGTTGCTGCTTCACACAGTAGGGGGAAAAATTAATGAGCATGTTATCTGGATTGCTTTTAAAAACCTCCTGGTAGGTCCTTATCACAGTATACCCTCTTTTATATTCCAATCAGACTGTGGAATTTTTATGGATGAAACAATGCTGCTTGAATTGCCTGCTTCAACTAATGCAGTTTTCATGTTGCTGACTGCAGCACACAGAAACTTAATTGATCTGCCTCAGTAAGTTCCTCAGTGCATTGTTTAAGGAAAACATGAATATATGCTGACATTTTGAGACAACTGCAAAAATTAGGAGTCAAGCAGCCCATGAGCCACTTAACTGGTAGGAATCTAGCCCCTCCCCTGCTATGTGGTGTGTAAATTGAACTCTTGACTTCTAGGTTACTTGTCCAGTACCACAGCCACTATATTGCAGTACCTGCCATATAAAGTTGTTAATTCTGAACACTAGTAGCCCTTCTCTACATAATTGCCTGCTTAAACTACATATTTTGAGATTATGAAGTATCTTTCTAACGATCTAGCTTTATATGGTAAAAGGCTCATTTGCTGTTAAATGGGTCACCCGGCACTTTCTTATCTGTTATAAACTTCCCTCACTTGTGCATATATTGTGTCATATTCAAGTAATTACTTTAAATTGCATTGCAGTCACTTGTTTTAGGCAAATGCAGCAGCCATTTTGCCCTGATTTATTATAAGCAGATGAAACATAATTGATCTAATTTATGTACAAAGTAGCAGCAGGGGCCCACAAGCAACATTGAGATGAGTAATCAGTTAATCTGTATTTTCTGGTGTTGGTTAACATGATTTCCTGTATATGCAACCTGAAATATAACTGTAATGATGAAGATTAGCTAGTCTGTTTTCAAGTGCACTCCATTCTTTGCCAGCCAGCACATGTACTCATTGTCCTCCCAGTGTAAAATAGAATCAGTCAACACAGCTCACTCATTCCAGATCTGCTAATTTTATGTCAGTGAGTTCACAAAATGGTAAGTTAGGATACTATGCAATGAATAACATATTACTCAGTTTGAGACTAATTGTAAATTAGTCAACATAGTTACACAATTTTGTGGTAACAATTTTGCAAATGTTTAACTTGCATTTTTAAAATGCTTACTAAGGTTGTCAGAAAACCTGCATACATCTATCTCTCTCTTCACATTTTGTTAAAATATTTTATAAAAAGGAAAAAGAAATCTAGTTTTTTCTTGTTGCTTTACCTGTTGATAACCTGAGATCTTCATAAATGGAATCGCAGACAACTGAAAAACTTCCCTCAGCAATTCCCTCTATTTAAACCATTTTCCCAGTGAGTGATGAAGTAGCGAAAGTAAGCAGATAGACCAGGTGGAACCCAGCTCCAGAAAGATGAGATTTAAGCCTGCTCATCCAGATACAGCTACCTGCACAGGAGGTGAATTTACCAAGGAGCAATGGATCCAGGAGGATCAGAATACAGCTCTAGAGATGGAGATTTTGACATCTCCGAAGGCCAGTGCCAACCTCAACTGGGAAGGTGAGGCAACCAGTTCATCCACATCAGTTCACAAGGTCGTATCAGTTCTGGGAGCATTACTAGCTACAAACATATCTTTAATCTATTCAGCAAGCTGGCTTTCTAATACTATTAACTTGTCAGATATTTAAGGAGTCTAATCTCACCAATTTACTGGTCTTAGCAAACAGTGAATGTTACTGACATAACTGAACTGGCTTTGCAACCTCTTATTTATTTTGTCAATCAAACCTATCTACTAATCATTTGCATACTTAATGGTTTTAAAGTTAATAAACAATTTTTAGTTCATGACTTTGTTGTCTGACTACTTCTTTTATAATTGTCCAAAGGTACAGGAAATGAGTGGGAGAACCCCCACAGCAAATTACCCTCTCTGTCTCCACTATTTTTTGTCTTCAACAAATTTGACCAGCGTAACATTAGTTTCATATCCAGATCATTAATGTACATTAGAAACAGTAGGGGCCCAAGCAGTGACCATTGTGGCACTTCATTCAATGCTTCTCCCAGTCTCGTTATACTCTGTTTTCTATTTTCATCCAGGTTCTTATAAGTCCGAAATTTCTCCCTGGATTCCAGAGATGTTTGGTTTAATTACAAATCTTTCACGTAGAACTTTGTCAAAAGCCTTCTGAAAGTCCACATAAATGATACCATTTATATTGCCACTATTTACTTTCACCCCCAAAATCCATGGCCGTTGTAATGTACTCCTGCTGTAACTTCAGCAAGAGTCTGCGGGAAGGATTGCACAAGAACTACAGGTATGGGAACTCTTTTTCCGCCCCCCCCCCAAAAAAAAATGCCTTCTCATACTTATTTAGGACCAATAATAACTCACAAACATATCCACAATGGAGCCAAATCCAGAAGGGATTCATGATAAATGTTTTAACTCAATTTGTATCGCCGCCATGCTCCACTTTACAGTCAACAAGCTCCCCGCTGGAGTGGAACTATCTACAGAACCAGTGGGAACCTGTTCAACCTGCGCCGTCTCCAGGCCAGCTCCAAGACCACCACAGCCTCTGTCGTCGAGCTACAGTATGCGGACGACACCTGTGCCTGCGCACATACAGAGGCTGAACTCCAGGACATAGTCGACGTATTTACTGAGGCGTACAAAAGCATAGGCCTTACGCTAAACATCCATAAGACAAAGGTCCTCCACCAGCCTATCCTCACCACACAGCATTACCCCCAGACATCAAGATCCACGGCGCGGCCCTGGAGTCCGTGGACCACTTCCCATACCTCGGGAGCGTCCTATCAACAAGAGCAGGCATTGATGATGAGATCCAACACCGCCTCCAGTGTGCCAGTGGAGCCTTCGGCCGCCTGAGGAAAAGAGTGTTTGAAGACCAGGCCCTCAAAACTGCCACCAAGCTCACGGTCTACAGGGCTGTAGAAATACCCACCCTCCTGTATGGCTCAGACATGGACCATGTACAGCAGGCACCTCAAGTCGCTGGAGAGATATCACCAACGACGTCTCCGCAAGATCCTACAAATCCCCTGGGAGGACAGGCGCACCAATATCAGCATCCTCATCCAGGCTAACATCCCCAGCATTGAAGCACTGACCACACTCGATCAGCTCCGCTGGGCAGACCACATAGTTCGCATGTTAGACACGTGACTCCCAAAGCAAGTGCTCTATTCGGAGCTCCTTCACGGCAAACGAGCCAAAGGTGGGCAGCGGAAACGTTACAAGGACACCCTCAAAGCCTCCCTGATAAAATGCGACATCCCCACTGACACTTGGGGGTCCCTGGCGCAAGACTGCCCTAAGTGGAGGAAGTGCATCCAAGAGGGCGCTGAGCACCTCAAATCTCAACGCCGAGAGCATGCAGAAATCAAGCGCAGACAGTGGAAAGAGCGTGCGGCAAACCAGTCCCACCCACCCCTTCCCTCAATGACTATCTGTCCCACCTGTGACAGAGTCTGTGGCTCTCGTATTGGACTGTTGCAAGTCTTCCTTGATTCTGAGGGACTGCCGATGATGATGATGGTGATTAACTCATCACATAGGAATTATAATGTATAATATGATATTTGGAAAGATAACACAAAACCAGGCTGCGATGCTGAAGATCAGTAAGAAACTGGAGTTACTAAATATTTCAGTAGAATGAGGGCCTTAAATTTGAACATTGAAGCTGAAACACACTAGATATGATTAGAGACTGGATTTTGTTAGTTCAGTGATACTTTGCTAGATTTAATAGCTAGCATAGAATGTGATTTTGGGCAGCCATTCAGTTTTGGATGGTTTTACCAATTTACCATCCGTTTACATTTTACAGTGTTATTATCAGGTGGTAATTAGGTAAGAGCTAATTAATGGGCAATGCAGATGTAAACCCTTTTTCCAGTTTATATGGGGTTGATTTTAAGTTCCAAAAATCAGTGCT
This sequence comes from Pristiophorus japonicus, assembly GCF_044704955.1. Taxonomy (NCBI): domain Eukaryota; kingdom Metazoa; phylum Chordata; class Chondrichthyes; family Pristiophoridae; genus Pristiophorus; species Pristiophorus japonicus. Next base: position 72,370,093 of record NC_091983.1, on the reverse strand, counting down.
AATGGGGCAATAACTTAATCAAGATGGGGTTGATTCACTTACTGTCCTGCTAACGACAACGCTCTGTCCACTGGAACTTTTACAGGAGCCTACCACAGGGTGGCTGAAGCTCCTGCCTGTTTCAGGTTCCTTTTAATGTGCAAATTGGGGCCTAGAGCATACATAGGACCCCGATTTACATTTTAGGACAGAACTGGTCAAAGTGTGAGCAATGGACTCCCCGACCAGTTATACTGGCAATACATGCAAAGAGGCCCTGAAAAGGTATGTTTTAAATTATGTTTCTGAGGCCAAATGGGACAGGAGTTCTCTGTCTTTGATTGGCCAAATGGGACAGGAGTTCTCTGTCTTTGATTGGCCAAATGGGACAGGAGTGCTCTGTCTTTGATTGACAGCATAGGGTCACCTTTTACTTCGCTAGTTCCTACTTTTCCACTGTCATCAGGCATTCCAGCTGGTGATGGATCATGCTGCCATCTTCTTCACTACCTTCACTGCGCACCATCTGCCCTCATTCAACTAACACTTCAGCCTCACACTCTGGGCACTGAGGCTTGTACCACCACCCACTGTGTAGCTGTTCCAAAGGAAATATTCAGGAAACCATATATGTTTGCACAAGAGCGGTGACCAGCAGTTTACTGTATGAACCAGAACCGGGTCATGGAGTGGTGTCACGGGCTGGAATTAGTACTGGGAGCAAGAATGGAAATAGAAAAGCCATGGTGAGAAGAAGCGAGGAATGGAGCTCGGAAGTGGCTGAGCACCAGTGACTGGGACTACTGTAAAATTGGTGACGTACAGTGTGCAACTGAGCAGGCTGCAGCCTCGGAATGGGCTGAGGAAACAGATGGCATCTTTACATATAAAAAAATTGAAATTTGAAAATATGTATGTTTAGTGTAGAATAAAAAAAAGTTAAAGTCAGACCTTGCATTATATAATGCCTTTCGTGTCTTCAGTATGTTTTAAAGTGCTTCACAGCCAATTAAGTACTTTTTGAAGTGTGGTCATTGTTGTAATGTAATAACATAAGAAATAGGAGCAGGAGTAGGCCATATGGCCCCTCGAGCCTGCTCCGCCATTTAATACGATCATGGCTGATTCGATAATTCTGCTGGGAGTGCAGCGAAGGGGCTAGAAATTGGACTGAGACCTGGATATGCGCTCCAAATGTGCATGGGAGGGTGGGGCCATGGGTTGGGAATTCCCAGACCAAGAATTTCCTCATCCCTGACTTAGATTTCTTTGAGCAGCCAGTTCACTGGGTTCAGCCAGGTATACTGACACTAAACCTGTGTGGGGGTGCGGGCAGGGTTTGGTGGATTCAAAAAGAAAATTTGCAGCAGCTCCGAAATTGGTACCAATCGGATTATGTTATGTAAATTGCAGACCAATTGAACAAATACTTTGTTAATAGCAGACCTATTGAACAAATACTTTGGTTCTGTTTTCACGAAGGAAGACACATATAACCTTCTGGAAGTACGAGGGGACCGAAGGTCTCGCGAGAAGGAGGAACTGAAGGAAATCCTTATTAGTCAGGAAATTGTTTTAGGGAAATTGATGGGATTGAATGCCGATAAATCCCCAGGGCCTGATAGTCTGCATCCCAGAGTACTTAAGGAAGTGGCCCTAGAAATAGTGGATGCATTGGTGATCATTTTCCAACAGTCTATCGACTCTGGATCAGTTCCAATGTACCGGTGGGTAGCAAATGTAACACCACTTTTTAAAAAAGGAGGGAGAGAGAAAATGGGCAATTATAAACCGGTTAGCCTGAGATCAGTAGTTGGGAAAATGTTAGAATCAATTATTAAAGATGAAATAGCAGCGCATTTGGAAAGCAGTGACAGGATGGATTTATGTCAGCATGGATTTATGAAAGCGAAATCATACTTGACAAATCTTCTGGAATTTTTTGAGGATGTAACTAGTAGAGTGGACAAGGGAAAACCAGTGGATGTCGTGTATTTGGACTTTCAAAAGGCTTTTGACAAGGTCCCACACAAGAGATTAGTGTGCAAAATTAAAGCACATGGTATGGGGGTAATATATTGACGTGGATGGAGAATTGGTTGACAGACAAGAAGCGGAGAGTAGGGAGAAATGGGTCCTTCTCAGAATGGCAGGCAGTGACTAGTGGGGTGCCACAGGGCCCAGAGCTGGGCCCTGAGCTCTTTATAGTATACATCAATGATTTAGATGAAGGAATTGAGTGTAATATCTCCACGTTTGCAGAAGACACTAAGCTGGGTGATGGTGTGAGATGTTAGGAGGATGCTAAGAGTGGGCAAATGCATGGCAGATGAAGTATAATGTGGATAAATGTGACGTTATCCACTTTGGTGGTAAAAACAGAGAGACAGACTATTATCTGAATGGTGACAGATTAGTAAAAGGGGAGGTGCAACGAGACCTGGGTGTCATGGTGGTGAGAAAGCAGGAATGGGGTACTGAAGTTGCATGTTCAGCCATGAACTCATTGAATGGCGTTGCAGGCTAGAAGGGCCGAATGGCCTACTCCTGCACCTATTTTCTATGTTTCTATGTTTCTACATCAGTCATTGAAGGTTGGCATGCAGGTACAGCAGGCGGTTAAGAAAGCAAATGGCATGTTGACCTTCATAGCGAGGGGATTTGAGTACAGGGGCATGGAGGTATTGCTACAGTTGTACAGGGCCTTGGTGAGGCCACACCTGGAGTATTGTGTACAGTTTTGGTCTCCTAACTTGAGGAAGGACATTCTTGCTAGTGAGAGAGTGCAGCGAAGGTTCACCAGACTGATTCCCGGGATGGCGGGACTGACCTATCAAGAAAGACTGGATCAACTGGGCTTGTATTCACTGGAGTACAGAAGAATGAGAGGGGATCTCATAGAAACGTTTAAAATTCTGACGGGTTTAGACAGGTTAGATGCAGGAAGAATGTTCCCAATGTTGGGGAAGTCCAGAACCAGGGGTCACAGTCTAAGGATAAGGGGTAAGCCATTTAGGACTGAGATGAGGAGAAACTTCTTCACCCAGAGAGTGGTGAACCTGTGGAATTCTCTACCACAGAAAGTTATTGAGGCCAATTCACTAAATATATTCAAAAAGGAGTTAGATATAGTCCTTACTACTAGGGGGATCAAGGGGTATGGCGAGAAAGCAGGAATGGGGTACTGAGGTTACATGTTCAGCCATGAACTCATTGAATGGCGGTGCAGGCTCGAAGGGCCGAATGGCCTACTCCTGCACCTATTTTCTATGTTTTTTATGTAAGAGGCTGCAGGGTGACTTGAACAGGTTAGGTGAGTGGGCAAATGCATGGCAGATGCAATATAATGTGGATAAATGTGAGGTTATCCATTTTGGTGGCAAAAACATGAAGACAGAATATTATCATATTTGCGGCAGATTAGGAAAAGTGGAGGTGCAACGAGACCTGGGTGTCATGGCACATCAGTCATTGAAAGTTGGCATGCAGGTACAGCAGGCGGTAAAGAAGGCAAATGGCATGTTGGCCTTCATAGCTAGGGGATTTGAGTATAGAAACATAGAACATAGAAAATAGGTGCAGGAGTAGGCCATTCAGCCCTTCTAGCCTGCACCACCATTCAATGAGTTCATGGCTGAACTCCAGGTGTGGCCTCACCAAGGCCCCGTACAATTGTAGCAACACCTCCCTGCCCTTGTACTCAAATCCCCTCGCTATGAAGGCCAACATGCCATTTGCTTTCTTAACCGCCTGCTGTACCTGCATGCCAACCTTCAATGACTGATGTACCATGACACCCAGGTCTCTTTGCACCTGCCCTTTTCCTAATCTGTCACCATTCAGATAATAGTCTGTCTCTCTGTTTTTACCACCAAAGTGGATAACCTCACATTTATCCACATTATACTTCATCTGCCATGCATTTGCCCACTCACCTAACCTATCCAAGTCGCTCTGCAGCCTCATAGAATCCTCCTTGCAGCTCACACTGCCACCCAACTTAGTGTCATCCGCAAATTTGGAGATACTACATTTAATCCCCTCGTCTAAATCATTAATGTACAGTGTAAACAGCTGGGGCCCCAGCACAGAACCTTGCGGTACCCCACTAGTCACTGCCTGCCATTCTGAAAAGTCCCCATTTACTCCTACTCTTTGCTTCCTGTCTGACAACCAGTTCTCAATCCATGTCAGCACACTACCCCCAATCCCATGTGCTTTAACTTTGCACATTAATCTCTTGTGTGGGACCTTGTCGAAAGCCTTCTGAAAGTCCAAATATACCACATCAACTGGTTCTCCCTTGTCCACTCTACTGGAAACATCCTCAAAAAATTCCAGAAGATTTGTCAAGCATGATTTCCCTTTCACAAATCCATGCTGACTTGGACCTATCATATTACCTCTTTCTAAATGCACTGCTATGACATCCTTAATAATTGATTCCATCATTTTACCCACTACCGATGTCAGGCTGACCGGTCTGTAATTCCCTGTTTTCTCTCTCCCTCCTTTTTTAAAAAGTGGGGTTACATTAGCTACCCTCCACTCCATAGGAACTGATCCAGAGTCAATGGAATGTTGGAAAATGACTGTCAATGCATCCACTATTTCCAAGGCCACCTCCTTAAGTACTCTGGGATGCAGTCCATCAGGCCCTGGGGATTTTTCGGCCTTCAATCCCATCAATTTCCCCAACACAATTTCCCGACTAATAAGGATTTCCCTCAGTTCCTCCTCCTTACTAGACCCTCCGACCCCTTTTATATCCGGAAAGTTGTTTGTGTCCTCCTCAGTGAATACCGAACCAAAGTACTTAGAAACATAGAAACATAGAAACATAGAAAATAGGTGCAGGAGCAGGCCATTCAGCCCTTCTAGCCTGCACCGCCATTCAATGAGTTCATGGCTGAACATGAAACTTCAGTACCCCCTTCCTGCTTTCTCGCCATAACCCTTGATCCCCCGAGTAGTAAGGACTTCATCTAACTCCCTTTTGAATATATTTAGTGAATTGGCCTCAACTACTTTCTGTGGTAGAGAATTCCACAGGTTCACCACTCTCTGGGTGAAGAAGTTTCTCCTCATCTCGGTCCTAAATGGCTTACCCCTTATCCTCAGACTGTGACCCCTGGTTCTGGACTTCCCCAACATTGGGAACATTCTTTCTGCATCTAACCTGTCTAAACCCGTCAGAATTTTAAACGTTTCTATGAGGTCCCCTCTCATTCTTCTGAACTCCAGTGAATACAAGCCCAATTGATCCAATCTTTCTTGATAGGTCAGTCCCGCCATCCCGGGAATCAGTCTGGTGAACCTTCGCTGCACTCCCTCAATAGCAAGAATGTCCTTCCTCAAGTTAGGAGACCAAAACTGTACACAATACTCCAGGTGTGGCCTCACCAAGGCCCTGTACAACTGTAGCAACACCTCCCTGCCCCTGTATTCAAATCCCCTCGCTATGAAGGCCAACATGCCATTTGCTTTCTTAACCGCCTGCTGTACCTGCATGCCAACCTTCAATGACTGATGTACCATGACACCCAGGTCTCGTTGCACCTTCCCTTTTCCTAATCTGTCACCATTCAGATAATAGTCTGCCTCTCTGTTTTTACCACCAAAGTGGATAACCTCACATTTATCCACATTATACTTCATCTGCCATGCATTTGCCCACTCACCTAACCTATCCAAGTCACTCTGCAGCCTAATAGCATCCTCCTCGCAGCTCACACTGCCACCCAACTTAGTATCATCCGCAAATTTGGAGATACTGCATTTAATCCCCTCGTCTAAATCATTAATGTACAATGTAAACAGCTGGGGCCCCAGCACAGAACCTTGCGGCACTCCACTAGTCACTGCCTGCCATTCTGAAAAGTACCCGTTTACTCCTACTCTTTGCTTCCTGTCTGACAACCAGTTCTCAATCCACGTCAGCACACTACCCCCAATCCCATGTGCTTTAACTTTGCACATTAATCTCTTGTGTGGGACCTTGTCGAAAGCCTTCTGAAAGTCCAAATATACCACATCAACTGGTTCTCCTTTGTCCACTTTACTGGAAACATCCTCAAAAAATTCCAGAAGATTTGTCAAGCATGATTTCCCTTTCACAAATCCATGCTGACTTGGACCTATCATGTCACCATTTTCCAGATGCACTGCTATGACATCCTTAATAATTGATTCCATCATTTTACCCACTACTGAGGTCAGGCTGACCGGTCTATAATTCCCTGTTTTCTCTCTCCCTCCTTTTTTAAAAAGTGGGGTTACATTGGCTACCCTCCACTCCATAGGAACTGATCCAGAGTCAATGGAATGTTGGAAAATGACTGTCAATGCATCCGCTATTTCCAAGGCCACCTCCTTAAGTACTCTAGGATGCAGGCCATCAGGCCCTGGGGATTTATCTGCCTTCAATCCCATCAATTTCCCCAACACAATTTCCCGACTAATAAAGATTTCCCTCAGTTCCTCTTCCTTACTAGACCCTCTGACCCCTTTTATATCCGGAAGGTTGTTTGTATCCTCCTTAGTGAATACCGAACCAAAGTACTTGTTCAATTTGTCCGCCATTTCTTTGTTCCCCGTTATGACTTCCCCTGATTCTGACTGCAGGGGACCTACGTTTGTCTTTACTAACCTTTTTCTCTTTACATATCTATAGAAACTTTTGCAATCCATCTTAATGTTCCCTGCAAGCTTCTTCTCGTACTCCATTTTCCCTGCCCTAATCAAACCCTTTGTCCTCCTCTGCTGAGTTCTAAATTTCTCCCAGTCCCCGGGTTCTCTGCTATTTCTGGCCAATTTGTATGCCACTTCCTTGGCTTTAATGCTATCCCTGATTTCCCTTGATAGCCACGGTTGAGCCACCTTCCCTTTTTTATTTTTACGACAGACAGGAATGTACAATTGTTGTAGTTCATCCATGCGGTCTCTAAATGTCTGCCATTGCCCATCCACAGTCAACCCCTTCAGTATCATTCGCCAATCTATCCTAGCCAATTCACGCCTCATACCTTCAAAGTTACCCTTCTTTAAGTTCTGGACCATGGTCTCTGAATTAACTGTTTCATTCTCCATCCTAATGCAGAATTCCACCATATAGGAACAGGGAGGTCTTAATGCAGTTGTACAGGGCCTTGGTGAGGCCTCACCTGGAATATTGTGTTCAGTTTTGGTCTCCTAATCTGAGGAAGGACATTCTTGCTATTGAGGGAGTGCAACGAAAGTTCACCAGACTGATTTACGGGATGGCGGGACTGACATATGAGGAGAGACTGGATCGACTAGGCCTGTATTCACTGGAGTTTAGAAGAATGAGAGGGGATCTCATAGAAACATATAAAATTCTGACGGGACTGGACAGGTTGGATGCAGGAAGAATGTTCCCGATGTTGAGGAAGTCCAGAATCAGGAGTCACAGGTAAAGGATAAAGCGTAAGCTATTTAGGACCGAGATGAGGACAGTTGTTAACCTCTGGAATTCTCTACCGCAGAGAGTTGTTGATGCCAGTTTGTTAGATATATGGTTTGAGGAGTGGTGCAGAAGGGAGGGATTCAAATTCCTGGGACATTGGAACCGGTTCTGGGGGAGGTGGGACCAGTACAAACCGTACGGTCTGCACCTGGGCAGGACCGGAACCAAGGTCCTAGGGGGAGTGTTTGCAAGTGCTGTTGGGGAGTATTGTGTTCCTGATACAGATGAGACTGCACACAGGGAGGTTAAAGTAACAGTAACCTCAGTCTTTATTAAGACACTCCAGAGTGAGGAACAGGCCTTAGGGGCCGACTTATATACAGTGTTTCCAAGGGATGCTGGGATCCCTTGGGACTTCAGGGGATGCACTCTCTGGTGGCGGAATATGGGAGTGCATGCTTTACAGATACACAACATCACTCCCCTCCCCAAAGTCAAAGTGAAAACTATTTACAAGGTGAGGCGGTCGGGAGCCTTTCTTTCCCTGGTGGACCGCTTCGGTACAAATGTCTGTTCTGGTGTGTTGGCTGTACCCTCGCTGGGCTGGCATGTTGTTGGCCCTGCAGGGCTGCTGGGTGAGCCTGGCCATGCTGGGCTGTTGGGCGTGATGGGTTTGATTTCCTGGTCCGGCGTGGTATCGTTGATCCTTCGGATGTGTGTTGTGGGCTCGAAAAAGGTGGTGTCTGCTGTGGGTTGTTCAGCGCAGTCTGTGAACCACAGTCTCGTTTGGTCCAGCTGCTTTCTACAAATTTGTCCATTGTCTAATTTGACTACAAACACCCGACTCCCTTCTTTAGCTATTACCGTGCCCGCGATCCACTTGGGACCATGTCCATAGTTTAGCACATATACAGGGTCATTCAGATCAATTTCCCGTGACACAGTGGCGCGACCATCGTTTACATTTTGTTGCTGCCGCCTGCTCTCTACCTGATCATGCAGGTTGGGGTGAACCAGCAAGAGTCTGGTTTTAAGTGTCCTTTTCATGAGTAGCTCAGCCGGGGGCACCCCTGTGAGCGTGTGGGGTCTCATGCGGTAGCTGAACAGTATTCGGGACAGGCGGGTTTGGAGTGAGCTTTCTGTGACTCGTTTAAGCCTCACTTTGATTGTTTGTACTGCCCGCTCTGCCTGCCCATTGGAGGCTGGTTTAAACGGGCCGAGGTGACATGTTTGTTCCCATTGCGGGTCATGAATTCTTTAAATTCAGCATTGGTGAAACATGGCCCGTTGTCACTGACCAGTATGTCAGGCAGGCCGTGGGTGGCAAACATGGCCCTCAGGCTTTCAATGGTGGCGGTGGCGGTGCTTCCCGACATTATTTCACATTCAATCCATTTTGAAAAAGCATCTACCACCACCAGGAACATTTTACCGAGAAACGGGCCTGCATAGTCAACGTGGATCCTTGACCATGGTCTGGAGGGCCAGGATCACAAATTTAGTGGTGCCTCTCTGGGCGCGTTGCTCAACTGAGCACACACGCTGCATTGCCGTACACAGGACTCTAAGTCAGAGTCGATACCGGGCCACCACAAGTGCGATCTGGCTATCGCTTTCATCATTACTATACCCGGGTGTGTGCTGTGGAGATCCGAGATGAGCATCTCCCTGCCCTTTTTGGGTAGCACAATGTGGTTAGCCTACAACAGGCAGTCTACCTGAATGGACAGCTCGTCCTTTCGCCGCAGGAACGGCTTGATTAGCTCTTGCATTTCAACGGGGATGCTGGCCCAGCTCCCATGCAGTACACAGTTTTTTTTACTAGAGACAGCAGAGGATCTTGGCTGGTCCAAGTCCTATTCTGGCAGGCCATGACAGGTGATTTATCATTTTCAAACGCTTCCATGACCATCAACAAGTCTGCGGGCTGCGCCACCATCAACAAGTTTGCAGGCTGCGCCATTTCCACCCCCGTGGTGGCCAATGGTAGCCGACTGAGAGCATTCGCACAGTTCTCAGTGCCTGGCCTGTGACAGATGGTATAGTTATACGCTGATAGCACGAGTGCCCACTTTGTATGCAGGCTGAGGCATTAGTATTTATCCCCTTGTTTTCAGCGAACAGGAATATGATCGGTTTCCAGCTCAAATTTGAGGTTAAACAGGTACTGATGCATTTTCTTTACCCCGAACACACACACGCTAATCCCTCTTTCTCAATCATGCTGTAGTCTGTCTCGGCCTTAGACACCTCCTGGAGGCATAGGCGACAGGTTGCAACTTCCCCGCAACGTTTTCTTGTTGTAATACACACCCAACTCCGTACGACGACGCATCACATGCTAGCATAAGTCTTTTACACGGGTTATATAATACAAGCAGCTTGTTGGAGCATAAAATGTTTCTGGCTTTCTCAAAAGCAATTACTTGGTTTTTTCCCCATACCCAGTTCTCACCTTTACGCAATAACACATATAAGGGCTATAAGAGGGTGCTTAACCCCGGTAGGAAGTTACCAAAATAGTTGAGGAGTTCCAGGAACAACCACAGCTCCGTGACGTTCTGTGGCCTGGGCGCGTTCCTGATAGCCTCTGTCTTGGCGTCTGTGGGCCAAATGCCGTCCGCCGTGATCTTTCTCCCCAAAAACTCCACTTCTGTTGCCACGAAGACACATTTCGACCTCTTCAGCCGCAGCCCTATGCGATCCAGTCGCTGGAAGACCTCCTCCAGGTTTTGTAGGTGCTCGACAGTGTCCCGACCCGTGACCAATATGTCGTCCTGAAAAACCACCGTGCGTGGTACCGACTTGAGTAGGCTCTCCATGTTTCTCTGGAAGATCGCCACAGCCGACCGAATTCCAAATGGGCATCTGGTGTAGATGAACAGTCCCTTGTGCATGTTGATGCAGGTGAGGCACTTCGAAGACTTCTCCAGCTCGTGCGTCATGTAGGTCGAAGTTAGGTTGAGCTTGGTGAACGTCTTGCCTCCTGCCAGCGTCGCTAATAGGTCGTCTGCCTTAGATAGTGGGTTTTGGTCCTGTAGCGAGAAACGATTAATAGTTACTTTAAAATTGCCGCAAATCCTGACCGTGCCATCACTTTTGAGTACTGGAACAATCGGGCTGGCCCACTCGCTGAATTCCACTGGGAAGATGATGCCCTCGCGTTGCAGCCTGTCCAGCTCGATTTCCACTCTCTCCCTCATCGCGCCTTGTGGTCAATGGGTCGTGCCTCTGGGACCAAGTGGATCCGCACCTTCGCCCCGGAAAAGTTTCCAATGCCTGGCTCAAAAAGGGAAGGAAATTTGTTAAGAACCTGGGTACATGAGGCCTCATCGACGTGATAGCGCTCGGATGTCATCCCGTTCCAGCGGATTTTGCCCAGCCAGCTCCTTCCAAGCAGTGTGGGGCCATCGCCCAGGATAATCCAGAGTGGCAGTTCGTGCACCGTGCCCTCGTAGGTGACCTTGACCATGGCACTGCCCAGGACAGTGATAAGCTCTTTGGTGTACGTTCTCAGTTTCGTGTGGATGGGGTTCAGCGCTGGTCTGAGTGCCTTGTTGCACCACAGTCTCTCAAACATCTTTTTACTCATGATGGATTGGCTAGTGCCAGTGTCAACTTCCATGGCTACGGGTAAGCCATTCAATTTTGCATTTAGCATTATAGGTGGACATTTCATCGAAAATGTGTGCACCCCGGGTATTTCAGCATCTGCCTCCTCTCTCCGAGGCTTGAAATTGCTTTGATCCACCATGGAGCAATCTTTCTCTGCCATGTGGTGGTTAGCAGGTTTTGCGAGCTGCAAGCTCGTTGGAGGTGCCCCATTGTTCCACAGCTCTTGCAAACATACCCTTTGAAGCGGCATGAATAGGCTGAATGGAAGCCTCCACAACGCCAACAAGGTGTGAATTGCTTTGTTGGGTACTCTTAGTCATCTGGGTCACCTGAGGTCTGCTGGCAGTTGCAGACTCGTGGTTTCTGCCCTGTACATTTCTGCTCGCAAACACAGTTCCAGTTAATTTATGAACATTGCTAGCACTTGTGTGCTGAGAGGTTTGTTTGGTGTTATCACTGGTGGACATAAATACCTGTGCTATTGCAATGGCCTTGCTGAGGGTCGGTGTCTCTACAGTCAAAAGTTTTCGTCGGATGATTTCGTGGCCAATGCCCAGTACAAAAAAGTCTCTGAGCATTTGCTCCGAGTAGCCATGAAACTCACATTGTCCTGCAAGTCGCCTTAGCTCGGCGACATAGCTCACCACTTCCTGACCTTCAGATTGCTGGCACGTGTAGAACTGATACCTCTCCATCAGCACGCTCTCCCTCGGGTTAAGATGCTCCCGAACCAGTGTGCACAGCTCCTCATAGGTTTTATCTGTGGGTTTCACCGGAGCCAGAAGATTCTTCATGAGGCTGTAGGTCGGTGCCCCGCAGACCGTGAAGAGGACCGCTCTCCTTTTTGCAGCACTTCCTTCTCCGTCCTGCTCGTTGGCTACAAAGAACTGGTCTTGCCGTTCGACATAGGCTTCCCAGTCCTCACCCTCTGAGAACTTCTCCAGGATGCCCACAGTTTGCTGCATAGAGACATAGAAACATAGAAAAATAGGTGCAGGAGTAGGCCATTCGGCCCTTCGAGCCTGCACTGCCATTCAATAAGATCATGGCTGATCATCCCTTCAATATCCCTTTCCTGCTTTCTCTCCATACCCCTTGATCCCCTTAACCGTAAGAGCCATATCTAACTCCCTCTTAAATATATCCAGTGAACTGGCATCAACAACTCTCTGCGGCAGGGAATTCCACAGGTCAACAACTCTCTGCGGCAGGGAATTCCATAGGTTAACAACTCTCTGAGTGAAGAGTTTCTCCTCATCTCAGTCCTAAATGGCCTACCCGTTATCCTAAGACTATGTCCCCTGGTTCTGGACTCCCCCAACATCAGGAACATTCTTCCCGCATCTAACCTGTCCAGTCCCGTCAGAATCTTTATGTTTCTATGAGATCCCCTCTCATCCTTCTAAACTCCAGTGAATAAAGGCCCAGTTGATCCAGTCTCTCCTCATATGACAGCCCAGCCATCCCTGGAATCAGTCTGGTGAACCTTCGCTGCACTCCCTCAATAGCAAGAACGTCCTTCCTCAGACTAGGAGACCAAAACTGCACACAATATTCCAGGTGAGGCCTCACTAAGGCCCTGTACAACTGCAGTAAGACCTCCCTGCTTCTATATTCAAATCCTCTAGCTATGAAGGCCAACATACCATTTGCCTTCTTCACCGCCTGCTGTACCTGCATGCCTCCTTTCAGTTACTGATGTACGATGACACCCAGGTCTCATTGCACCTCCCCTTTTCCTAGTCTGCCGCCATTCAGATAATATTCTGCCTTCGTTTTTGCCCCCAAAATGGATAACCTCACATTTATTCACATTATACTGCATCTGCCATGCATTTGCCCACTCACCTAACCTGTCCAAGTCACCCTGCAGTCTCTTAGCGTCCTCCTCACAGCTCACACCACCACCCAGTTTAGTGTCATCTGCAAACTTGGAGATATTACACTCTATTCCTTCATCCAAATCGTTAATGTATATTGTAAAGAGCTGGGGTCCATGTCATTTGCACAGTTAAAGGTGTAACAAGTTGTCATTTTAGCAATTCAATATTTGGTTCTCAAATGATTCATTAAACACATCAATAAATAATTCAAAAAAGTACAATTTCCTAGCCAAATATTCATTCAATACAGTTAATAATATTCCATGTGCTGTGAACCTCAAATCCAGACTCCACGATTAAGAAAGTGACCATTGTTTTTCACACCAATTGTTGACTAAAATAAAGTCAGATTTAATAATGAATTAAGTAAATTGATACTGATTAGTTAACAGCCCTTTTGAGTTTGTTTTATTAGGAGATTAAGAATCTGACAAAATAAAAATGATTATAAGTATGAAGATTTATAGAAATATTCTGTTTAAAAAGAAACTATGCAACAAATTTGTGAACTGTAGATTAGCCACTGGATCTGAACATGGAGACAGAGTCCTCAGTACAAAATAATGGTCAGAATTGAAAACTACTGTAACTTATAAACCCATACAGAGTGCAAAAACTTCCTAAGCATAAAAGCCAGGATTGTATTCTGAAAAATAGATGGAAAAAGGAAAACCAACGCATCTTTGCATTGGATTCGTATACTCGTCGCCAATTATTGTGTTCCTGACACAGATGAGACTGGACACAGGGAGGTTAAAGTAACAGTGACCTCAGTCTTTACTAAGACACTCCAGAGTGAGGAACAGGCCTTAGGGGCCTGCTTATATACAATGCTCCCAAGGGATTCTGGGATAGAAACATAGAAACATAAAAAATAGGTGCAGGAGTAGGCCATTCGGCCCTTCGAACCTGCACCGCCATTCAATGAGTTCAGGGCTGAACATGCAACTTCAGTACCCCATTCCTGCTTTCTCGCCATACCCCTTGATCCCCCTAGTAGTAAGGACTACATCTAACTCATTTTTGAATATATTTAGTGAATTGGCCTCAACAACTTTCTGTGGTAGAGAATTCCACAGATTCACCACTCTCTGGGTGAAGAAGTTTCTCCTCATCTCGGTCCTAAATGGCTTACCCCTTATCCTTAGACTGTGACCCCTGGTTCCGGACTTCCCCAAGATTTTAACATTCTTCCTGCATCTAACCTGTCTAAACCAATCAGCATTTTAAACGTTTCTATGAGATCCCCTCTCATTCTTCTGAACTCCAGTGAATACAAACCCAGTTGATCCAGTCGTTCTTGATATGTCAGTCTCGCCATCCCGGGAATCAGTCTGGTGAACCTTCGCTGCACTCCCTCAATAGCAAGAATGTCCTTCCTCAAGTTAGGAGACCAAAACTGTACACAATAGTCCAGGTGTGGCCTCACCAAGGCCCTGTGCAACTATAGTAACATCTCCCTGTCCCTGTACTCAAATCCCCTCTCTATGAAGGCCAATATGTCATTTGCTTTCTTACCCGCCTGCTGTACCAGCATGCCAACCTTCAATGACTGATGTACCATGACACCCAGATCTCGTTGCACCTCCCCTTTTCCTAATCTGTCACCATTCAGATAATAGTCAGTCTCTCTGTTTTTAGTATTCAGGGGATGCACCCCCTGGTGGCGGAATATGGGAGTGCATGCTTTACAGATACACAACAGAGAGGAGTTAAACTAATATGGTAGGGGGATGGGAACTTATCTAGGGAGATAGAGGGAAGTAGAATGGGGACAGAAGCAAAAGATAGAAAGAAGAAAAGTAAAAGTGGAGGGCAGAGAAACCTAAGGCAAAAAGCAAAAAGGGCCACATTACAGCAAAATTCTAAAGGGACAAAGTGTGTTAAAAAGACAAGCCTGAAGGCTCTGTGCCTCAATGCGAGGAGTATTCAGAATAAGGTGGATGAATTAACTGCGCAGATAGCAGTTAACGGGTATGATGTAATTGGCATCACAGAGACATGGCTCCAGGGTGACCAAGGCTGGGAACTCAACATCCAGGGGTATTCAACAATTAGGAAGGATAGACAGAAAGGAAAAGGAGGTGGGGTGGCATTGCTGGTTAAAATGGAAATTAATGCAATAGTAAGAAAGGACATTCGCTTGGATGATGTGGAATCGGTATGGGTGGAGCTACAGAATACCAATGGGTAGAAAACTCTAGTGGGAGTTGTGTACAGACCACCAAACAGTAGTAGTGAGGTTGGGACAGCATCAAACAAGAAATTAGGGATGCATGCAATAAAGGTACAGCAGTCATTATGGGTGACTTTAATCTACATATAGATTGGGCTAACCAAACTGGTAGCAATGCGGTGGAGGAGGATTTCCTGGAGTGTTTCTAGACCAATATGTCGAGGAACCAACTAGGAGCTGGCCATCCTAGACTGGGTGATGTGTAATGAGCAAGAACTAATTAGCAATCTTGTTGTGCGAGGCCCCTTGGGGAAGAGTGACCATAACATGATAGAAGTCTTTATTAGGATGGAGAGTGACACAGTTAATTCAGAAATTAGGGTCCTGAACTTAAGGAAAGGTAACTTCGATGGTTTGAGGCGTGAATTGGCTAGAATAGACTGGCAAATGATACTTAAAGGGTTGACGGTGGATAGGCAATGGCAAACATTTAAAGATCACATGAATGAACTTCAGCAATTGTACATCCCTGTCTGGAGTAAAAATAAAATGGGGAAGGTGGCTCAACCGTGGCTAAAAAGGGAAATTAAGGATAGTGTTAAATCCAAGGAAGAGACATATAAATTGGCCAGAAAAAGCAACAAACCTGAGGACTGGGAGAAATTTAGAATTCAGCAGAGGAGGACAAAGGGTTTAATTAAGAGGGGGAAAATAGAGTACGAGAAGAAGCTTGCCGGGAACATAAAAACTGACTGCAAAAGCTTCTATAGATATGTGAAGAGAAAAAGATTAGTGAAGACATTCATAGGTCCCTTGCAGTTGGATTCAGGTGAATTTATAATGGTGAACAAAGAAATGGCAGACCAATTGAACAAATACTTTGGTTCTGTCTTCACGAAGGAAGACACAAATATCCTAACGGAAGTACTAGGGGACCGAGGGTCTAGTGAGAAGGAGGAACTGAAGGATATCCTGATTAGGCGGGAAATTGATGGGATTGAAGGCTGATAAATCCTCGGGGCCTGATAGTCTTAAGTAAGTGGCTCTAGAAATAGTGGATGCATTGGTGATCATTTTCCAACATTCTATTGACTCTGGATCAGTTCCTTTGGACCGGAGGGTAGCTTATGTAACACCACTTTTTAAAAAGGGAGAGAGAGAGAAAGCGGGTAATTATAGACCGATTCGCCTGACATCAGTAGTGGGGAAAATGTTGGAATCAATTATTAAGGATGAAATAGCAGCGCATTTGGAAAGCAGTGAAAGGATCGGTCTAAGTCAGCATGGATTTATGAAGGGGAAATCATGCTTGACAAATCTTCTGGAATTTTTTGAGGATGTAACTAGTAGTAGAGTGGACAAGGGAGAACCAGTGGATGTGGTGTATTTGGACTTTCAAAAGGCTTTTGACAAAGTCCCACACAAGAAATTGGTGTGCAAAATTAAAACACATAGTATTGGGGGTAATATACTGACATGGATAGAGAACCGGTTGACAGACAGGAAGCAGAGAGCCAGGATAAACGGGTCCTTTTCAGAATGGCAGGCAGCGACTAGTGGAGTGCCACAGGGCTCAGTGCTGGGACCCCAGCTCTTTACAATATACATCAATGATTTAGATGAAGGAATTAAGTGTAATATCTCCAAGTTTGCAGATGACACTAAACTGGGTGGTGGTGTGAGCTGTGAGGGGGACGCTAAGAGGCTGCTGGCTGACTTGGACAGGTTAGGTGAGTGGGAAAATGCATGGCAGATGCAGTATAATGTGGATAAATGTGAGGTTATCCACTTTGGGGATAAAAATGTGAAGACAGAATATTATCTGAATAGTGGCAGATTAGCAAAAGGGGAGGTGCAACGAGACCTGGGTGTCATGGTTCATCAGTCATTGAAAGTTGACATACACGTACAGCAGGCGGTGAAGAAGGCAATGGTCTCTTGGCCTTCATAGGGGATTTGAGTATAGGAGCAGGGAGGTCTTACTGCAGTTGTACAGGGCCTTGGTGAGGCCTCACCTGGAATGTTGTGTTCAGTTTTGGTTTCCTAATCTGAGGAAGGATGTTCTTGCTATTGAGGGAGTGCAGCGAAGGTTCACCAGACTGATTCCCGGGATGGCTGGACTGACATATGAGGAGAGACTGGATCAACTGGGCCTTTATACATTGGAGTTTAGGAGAATGAGAGGGGATCTCATAGAAACATATAAGATTCTGACGGGACGGGACAGGTTAGATGCGAGTAGAATGTTCCCGATATTGGGGAAGTCCAGATCCAGGGGACACAGTCTTAGGATAAGTGGTAGGCCAGATTTCAGGAGAAAATAGACTGGTGAAATTGGCAGACACATAGCAGATGAATTTTAATTCAGATGTCTGAATTGATGCATTTTGGAAAGAATGATGAGGAGAGGCAAAATAAACTAAATGGTGATATGCTAAAAGATATGCAGGAACAGAGAGACCTGGGGGTCCCTATACTCAAATCTTTGACAGTGGCAGGACATGTTGATAAGGCTATTAAAAATGCATGCTAGTTCCTTGTCTTTAAATAGAGGCAAAGAATGCAAAAGCAAAGAAGATATGCTAAACCTTTATAAATCACTGGTTCAACCTTAGGTAGAGTATTTTGTTCAATTCTGGGCACCACACTTTAGGAAGGACGCCAAAGCCTTAGAGAGGATGCAGAAGAGATTTATTAGAATGGTACCAAGGATGAAGGAATTCAGTTATGTGGAGAAACTTGAGTAGCTGGGGTTGTTCTCCTTTAAAGTAAAAGAGGTTTATTGGAGATTTAATAGAGGTGTTTAAAATTATATGGAGTTTTGATAGAGTAGATAGGGAGAATCTGTTTCCACTGGCAGGAGGATCTGTAACCAGAGGACACAGATTTAAGATAATTGGTAAAAGAACCAGGGGGAGATGAGGAGAATATTTTTTATATTCAGCAAGTTGTTATGATCTGGATGTACAGCCTAAATGGGTGGTGGAAGAAGATTCAGTAGTAACTTTCAAAAGAGAATTGGATACCTATTTGAAAAGGAACCATTTGCAGGAGGGGAGTGTGTCATGCATTCAACTGTCATTGTAACCCATGTATAAACTGACCTAAGTTGTACACCATGAGAACATTGACCACTAGATGGTGAACTTGTGGGAGACACTCCTAACCTGGACTTTCAGGGATAAAAGGGGAAGCTCCACCCACCTTCATCACTTCAGTGCTGGCTAATAAAGGTTACTGGTCACAGAGTGACCTTCTCTCAAGTATGGGCCTCGTATGCATTTATACTGTATAGTCAGGACATATTAGAGTGGGACTAATTGGTAGCTCTTTCAGGGAACTGGCACAGGCATGAGGGGTGAAGGGCCTCTTTCTGTGCTATATTATTCTATAAACATTAGCATTTCCTGTGTTTAAAATGCCTGTGAATTTGCTCTCAAAAGTCCAGTTTGTAAATGAGAGTTCCATTTAATTCTTTTACTTTTTTTGCCCGATGATGTGGATGTATTCATTGTTAAAGTTTCATTATCGCCAAACATAAGCCATGGTCAATGTTGCTATCTTGCATTTAATGCGTTTTGCTACTTTTTGAACTTGGCAATAGGTGGCATTCCTGACTATGTAAACTCTGATGATGATTTTCCCTTTCAATTCACTTGTTGACAGATTGATACTGGTTACTCTTCACCCAATCAATATTGATGTATTAATCTCTCCTTTGTTTGACATAAAATAAAACGTAAATGAATATTAATTAAATTAAACTTGCTAACTGATATGTACATTGATGTATCTTACAGAAACAACTAACAGAAACCAGCATTAATTCTATGTGTGCATGTCGTGTTCTTCGCTAAGTGAATGACCACAATTTGGGATTAATTGTTAAACCTGGGCTAACCCATATGTGACAAAGAATAAAGTTGCAAGTTTCGGTTCATAAGGGACTTGGCATGCATATGAAAAGCTGTGAAGTTCAGAACTGATTTGGGAAAAAGCCAGTTATTCTGTTTTTTGTAGTATTATTTCAGGGAGGAATGTTGATTAGGAAACCTCCTGCGCTTCTTCAAACCTCCAACATCTACCAGAACAAATAGACATGACTTGAGAGTTTAAGCAGAAAATGAAGCACATCCTCAGTTCTATCCTGCAATGCAAACCTGGATTATAAGTTTAAACTCTGAAAGGGGTTCCAAGTCCACAACCTTCTGGCCCAGAGGCAAGAATTCTACCAATTGAGCCAAAACAACACATGCTTACTTTATAATCATATCTGAATTACTTTCTGGATGATTTTCAAAACGTATGTCAGCACACGGAGAGAAAGTAAGCATTGTTCACTTTTCCAGGTACATTATTCATTAGCCCTTTGGATTGTTTTCATAATCTACAAAAACGTTTTATGTTTCCTAAAGGCCAGGATCACTTGCAAAATACAGTAAAACTCTAAACGACTGTTTTACTATTCAAAGCAAGATTGCTTGATTATTGCTTTCTTTGCATACTGCCAGATCTGCAGATTTGAATCACTGAAAATGTTATTGGCATGGTACAAGAATGCTGAAAAGATAAATTTGCTGCACAAAGTCCAGAAATTTGGGAAACTTAATTTAAATGTGTCTGTATAACACAGCACTGCTGATCCATTTGCTTCTACTGTTCCAAACATGAAGTCTTCTGGATTGTTTTCCCTTTGTTTAACGTTATTGTTCACATACTGTAGCACTTTGGTGGTAAGATACATTCCTTGCATATTAAAAGCATATTTTTTATTGTTTCACCATTTAAACAAATATCATTCTTTTTCCAGATCAGAGAGACTCCTTCTGGAAATGGTACACGTTGAGATTGTTTGTATTTTTTTTCCTGCTATATATTTTTTAAGTCTTTCACAACTTCTCAGATTGCAATAATTAACATATTAATTTCTTGTTCTTCCTTAACCAGTTTATGAAGTAGATGCTGGGGATTTAAGAGATGACATTCCACAAATAAATTTAGGTAGGTTTAAAATTTACAACTAAGAACACATTTTACAACATCTTTCAAACTTAATAAGTATATCCTGCTAAAATTATTAATATCAATGCAACTTATATATTCTGTTATTCGGTGTGACTTCTTTCATCAGCAGGCAGAGTATTTTATGTTGCAGTACTTTTCTAATTATCTTTTTGTTAGCATCCCAAAGGTTTCTGTTTCAAGGAGACATTGCAGGGATTGTGAGTATGATACATGTTATGTTGATTTATAATAAACTAATTTATAACACTATGCTTTCATCTGTGAATGTATTATTGATTTCCTCACTTTGTTACAGCAAGAACGGAATGCTCTTAAAGATCCGACATCGAGATGGAAATTCCCTATTCCATACATTCTGGCTGACAACCTTGGTAACTCTTTACATATAAATTTACCAATAATCAGAAGGTTATTCAAACACTATTGGTTTACATCCTGATATGAGTATCTATTGTTGAAAGTGTAACATCATTATCATAATATTACTCCTGATTGAGGTACAATGCTTCCAAATATCCAGTTATTCCTATCTTTATAATGACTACTTGAGTGATTTATTTATGACAAACACTATAGTTCAAAGGGGAAATCATCTTAAAATAAATAAAACATACGTCACTTTATTTTAGATTCCAGAAAATAATTATTCATTGTTGTATTTTAATTTATAAATTCATAAAAAAAGAATGGAAAGCAGAATGGCTAGCTAGCTAGCATCAAGACAGGAAGCGGAGAGTAGGGGTAAAGGGTAGCTATTCAGAGTAGCAAAAGGTTAAAAGCGGTGTTCCACAAGGATCAGTGCTGGGACTAATGTTGTTCACAATTTATATTAATGATTTAGACTTTGGAATCAAACACATAATTTCTAACAGCAAATTGGGGGGTATAGTCAATACTGAAGAGAACTGCAACAAATTACAGGAGGACATTAATAAACCTGCAGAACGGACATATAATTGGCAAATGAAATTTAACACAGATAAATGTGAGGTATTACATTTGGGTAAGATAAATAGGGAGGTCAATTATTACTTGGAAAATAAGTATCTAAATGGGATAGACGAGCAAGGGATCTCGGAGAACAAATACACAAATCAAACCAAACAAACCAAGCACTAGTGTTTATTTTTAGAGGGATAGAATTGAAAAGTGGAGAAGTTATGCTAAACTTGTAATGAGCCTTGTTTAGACCGCACTTGGAATACTGCGTACAATTCTGGTCACCATATTATTAAAAGGATATAGAAGCACTGGAGAGGAAGCAAAAAAGATTTACAAGGATTATACCAAAAATGTGAGGGTATACCTATTAGGAAAAGGTGAACAGGCTGGGTCTTTTTTTTCTTAAAATGAGAAGGCTGAGGGGTGACCTAATAGAGGTCTTTAAAATTATGAAATGTTTTGATAGTAGACACAGAGAGTGTTTTCACTTGTGGGGAAGAGCAAAACTATAAGATAGTCACCAAAAAAATCAAA
Source organism: Pristiophorus japonicus (assembly GCF_044704955.1). NCBI lineage: Eukaryota > Metazoa > Chordata > Chondrichthyes > Pristiophoridae > Pristiophorus > Pristiophorus japonicus. Next base: position 72,348,513 of record NC_091983.1, on the reverse strand, counting down.
TAGAGAATTCAGAAGAAACTTCTTTACCTAGAGAATGGTGAGAATGTGGAACTCGCTACCACGGGGAGTGGTTGAAGCGAATAGTATAGATGCATTTAAGGGGAGGCTAGAAAAGCATATGAGGGAGAAGGCAATAGAGGATTATGCTGATAGATTTAGATGAGGAAAGACTGGAGGAGGTTCAAGTGGAGCACAAACGCCGGCATAGACTGTTTGGGTCGAATGACCTGTTTCTGTGCTGTATATCCTATGTAATCCTATATAAATAAAAATATTTGTAGTCAAATAATTCTTTGCACAGTAATGGAAGGTTGTTATTAGATGTGTAAGAGCACAGATCTTGGTCTAATGGGCAGTAATTTAGGACTCACCCATTATCTGATCCTGTACGATGAGGGCTTGATATTCGGCCCAATATTGATTTGGGTGAAGTATCTTGGAATAAAAATGATACCCCATAATCTCTACAGTGTGCATGTGACTTTTTGTGTTACAACTCGGCATATTGTAACAGGCAGATATGCCTAGTTGTAATACAAAATGTCACATGCACACTGTAGAGATTATGGAGTATAATTTTTGATCAGTGTGCATTCTTCTGAGCATATTTAGACTCTTTAAAATAAGGGTTTTATACCTAAATTTAATCAATTGGAAAATATAGCTCATTGTGGTTTATTTTATAGTTTTATTCAAATGCAATGTTTAATTTTTAGTTTTTCAATTTTCAGAACTAAATGCCAAGGGCGAAATCTTGCATGCATTTGAGCAGTATCGCTTGAAATCATGCATTGATTTCAAACCATATGAAGGAGAGGAAACATTCCTACATTTTCAAAAATTAGATGGGTATGTACAAAATCTCACAATTGTATTAATATTTAAGAGTAGAAATCATCAATGCTGTTCTTGTAGAAAACTTAATGTCCTCTTACCAAATTGCTCTGTGTGCCATTTTATTGCGGATTGGAATTTTGTACGAGCATGTTCAATGTTTGTGCAAGAATAGAGCTGATCGTTATTTCTCCCCTATTAAACATAAAAACTTAGAAAATAGGTGCAGGAGTAGGCCATTCGGCCCTTCGAGCCTGCACCACCGTTCAATATGATCATGGCTGATCATGCAACTTCAGTACCCCATTCCTGCTTTCTCTCCATACCCCTTGATCCCTTTAGCCGTAAGGGCCACATCTAACTCCCTTTTGAATATATCTAATGCACTGGCCTCAACAACTTTCTGTGGTAGAGAATTCCACAGGTTCACAATTCTCTGAGTGAAGAAGTTTCTCCTCATCTAGGTCCTAAATGGCTTACCCCTTATCCTTAGGCTGTGACCCCCTGGTTCTGGACTTCCCCAACATCGGGAACATTCTTCCTGCATCTAACCTGTCCAATTCCATCAGAATTTTATATGTTTCTATGAGACCCCTCTCATTCTTCTAAATTCCAGTGAATATAAGCCTAGTTGATCTAGCCTTTCTTCATATGTCAGTCCTGCCATCCCGGGAATCAGTCTGATGAACCTTTGCTGCACTCCCTCAATAGCAAGCATGTCCTTCCTCAGATTAGGAGACCAAAACTGTACACAATTTTCAAGATGTGGCCTCACCAAGGCCCTGTACAAATGCAGTAAGACCTCCCTGCTCCTATACTCAAATCCTCTCGATATAAAAGCCAACATGCCATTTGCCTTCTTCACCGCCTGGTCTACCTGCATGTCAACTTTCAATGACTGATGAACCATGACACCCAGGTCTCATTGCACCTCCCCTTTTTCTAATCTGTCACCATTCAGATAATATTCCGCCTCCCTGTATTTGCCACCAAAGTGGATAACCTCACATTTATCCACATTATGCTGCATCTGCCATGCATTTGCCCACTCACCTAACCTGTCCAAGTCACCCTGCAGCCTCTTAGCATCCTCCTCACAGCTCACACTGCCACCCAGCTTAGTGCCATCTGCAAACTTGGAGATATTACATTCAATTCCTTCGTCCAAATCATTAATGTATATTGTAAATAGCTGGGGTCCCAACACTGAACGTTGCGGTACCCCACTAGTCACTGCCTGTCATTCTGAAAAGGAACCATTTATTCCTACTCTTTGCTTCCAGACTGCCAACCAGTTCTCTATCCACGTCAGTATATTACCCCCAATACCAAGTGCTTTAATTTTGCACACTAATCTCTTGTATGAGACCTTGTCAAAAGCCTTTTGAAAGTCCAAATACATCACATCCACTGGTTCTCCCTTGTCCACTTTTGCATTCTCAAAAAATTCTAGAAGATTTGTCAAGCATGATTTCCCTTTCATAAATCCATGCTGACTTGGACTGATCCTGTCACTGCTTTCCAAATGCGCTGCTATTACATCTTTAATAATTGATTCCAACATTTCCCCACTACTGATGTCACGCTAACTGGTCTATAATTCCCTGTTTTCTCTCTTCCTCCTTTTTTAAAAAGTGGGGTTACATTAGCTACCCTCCAATCCATAGGAACTGATCCAGAGTCTATAGAATGTTGGAAAATGACCACCAATGCGTGCACCATTTCTAGGGCCACTTCCTTAAGTACTCTAGGATGCAGACTATCAGGCCCTGGGGATTTATCGGCCTTCAATCCCATCAATTTCCCCAACACAATTTCCTGACTAATAAGTATTTCCCTCAGTTCCCTCAGTTCCTCCTTCTCGCTAGACCCTCGGTCCCCTAGTACTTTCGGGAGGTTATTTGTGTCTTCCTTAGTGAAGAAGGAACTAAAGTATTTGTTCAATTGGTTTGCCATTTCTTTGTTCGCCATTATAAATTCACCTGATTCTGACTGCAAGGGACCAACATTTGTCTTCACTAATCGTTTTCTCTTCACATATCTATAGAAGCTTTTGCAGTCAGTTTTTATGTTCCCTGCAAGCTTACTCTCATACTCTATTTTTGCCCTCCTAATTAAACCCTTTGTCCTCCTCTGTTGAATTCTAAATTTCTCCCAGTCCTCAGGTTTGCTGCTTTTTCTGGCCAATTTATATGCCTCTTCCTTGGATTTAACACTATCCCTAATTTCCCATGTTAGCCACGGTTGAGCCACCTTCCCCGTTTTATTTTTACATCAGACAAGGATGTACAATTGTTGAAATTCATCCATATGATCTTTAAATGTCTGCCATTGCCTATCCACCGTCAACCCTTTAAGTATCATTCGCCAGTCTATACTAGCCAATTCACATCTCATACCATCGAAGTTACCTTTCTTTAAGTTCAGGACCCTAGTCTCTGAATTAACTGTGTCACTCGCCATCTTAATGAAGAATTCTACCATATTATGGTCACTCTTCTCCAAGGGGCCTCACACAACAAGATTGCCAATTAATCCTCTCTCATTACAGAAGATCCAGTCTAGGATGGCCTGCTCTCTAATTGGTTCCTCAACATACTGGTGTAGAAAACCATCCCTTATATACTCCAGGAAATCCTCCTCCACCGTATTGCTCCTAGTTTGGTTAGTCCAATCTATATGTAGATTAAAGTCACCCATGATAACTGCTGTACCTTTATTGCACGCATCCCTAATTTCCTGTTTGATGCCATCCCCAACCTCACTACTACTGTTTGGTGGTCTGTACAGAACTCCCACTAGCGTTTTCTGCCTTTGGTGTTCCGTAGCTCTTCCCATACAGATTCCACATCATCCAAGCTAATGTCCTTCCTTACTATTGCATTAATCTCCTCTTTAACCAGTAATTATGTAAAGGTATAAAAAATGTAGTTGACCAAAAAAGCATCATATTTTGTATTATATCTCCACAACATATCAAACCTGTTCTCACTGACCTCCACTGCTCCCCATTCTCTAGCACATTGACTTTAAATTCCACAATTTCATTTACAAATCTTCCATGGCCTCGCTTCACCCTACCTCTGAAATTTCCTCACACACTACTTCCCAATTTCAACCCTTCATTTTTCTGAGTCTAGACTACTGTGTGCTCCCTTCCCTCTTGGTGGCAGAGCCTTCAACTATCATGGCCCTTCTCTGTGGACTTCTCTTCTTAAGCCTGCTGCCTTGCTATATTGCAGCCCACCTTGAAAACGTCCTCAAAATCTAATGCCAAGATTTTGCTCACCTTGATGAATCCGGCATGATTGGTGTCGGTGGTGGATCGTGGCCCCACTATTGGCTCCATCCTGCTGCCTAAAATGAACTTACCTCAATGGGGCTTGTAAAGCCTGCCCAACGTGTTTCCCCGCCCAATTTGATGGAGTTGGTCTGGTGCCATCATTCATGACGTGTCTTGAGCCGGGTTCCTTAAAGGAACCATGTCCACCTTACTTTTAATGTTTATGCTGTCAGTGCATATAGCATTGAAGTGCTGCAAATACTGACAATCACTGCACAGAGGCAGAGGATTTCACCCAGGTTCACCCATGACTCCCTCCATATGCTTATGGAGGGAGTCAGAGCATGGAGGGAGGTACTCTTCCCTTCCAATGGGTGGAAGAGACCTCCCCAAGAGACCAAGACAACCTGGTTGCACATTGCACAGGAGGTCACAAGCAGGGATGTCATCAGGAGGATCTGGTTGCAGTGGTACAAACCCTCCAATGATCGCATTAGATCAGAAAACGTTAGTACAAAGCCACACTCACTTTCATCCTGCTGTGTCTCTCATCACATCCCCATCACTCTGCCTTCCATACCCTACTCCTGCACATGCTTACTCATACCAACATACATTGCACCTATCTACATTATCATATCCCCATCTCACTAGCCACCCCTCACAATCCCCTTCATCCTAGTCATCATCATCATAGGCAGTCCATCAAAATCGAGGAAGACTTGCTTTCACTCTCAAAGTGAGTTCTCAGGTGACTGTACAGTCCAATATGGGAATTACAGTCTCTGTCACAGGTGGGACAGACAGTTGTTGAAGGAAAGGGTGGGTGGGATTGGTTTACCGCACGCTCCTTCCGCTGCCTGTGCTTGTTTTCTGCATGCTCTCGGCAACGAGACTCGAGGTGCTCAACACCCTCCCAGATGCTCTTCCTCCACTTAGGGCAGTCTTTGGCCAGGGATTCCTAGGTGTCGATGGGGATGTTATCAAGGAGGCTTTGAGGGTGTCCTTGAGAAGTTTCCTCTGCCCACCTGGGGATCGCTTGCCATGTAGGAGTTCCGAATAGAGCACTTGCTTTGGGAATCTTGTGTCGGGCATGCGGACGATGTGGCCCACCCAACGGTGCTGGTCGAGCGTGGTCAGTGCTTCGATGCTGGAGATGTTGGCCTGATCGAGGACACTGATGTTGGTGCACCTGTCCTCCCAGGGAATTTGCAGGATCTTGCGGACACACCGTTGGTGGTATTTCTCCAGCCATTTGAGGTGTCTACTGTATATGGTCCATGTCTCTGAGCCATACAGGAGGGCAGGTATCACTACAGCCCTGTAGACCATAAGCTTGGTGCCAGATTTGAAGGCCTAGTCTTCGAACACTCTCTTCCTTGGGCGACCAAAGGCTGCGCTGGCACACTGGAGGCGGTGTTGGACCTCGTCATCGTTGTCTGTCTTTGCTGGTAGTAGGCTCCCGAGGTTTGGAAAATGGTCCACGTTGTCCAAGGCCGCGCCGTGGATTTTGATGACCGCGGGGCAGTGCAATCATAGCAACTAACAACACACAAAGGTAACCATTTGGGTGTTTTATCCAATGTTTATGTGAAGTTTCTGTTAATGTGTTGTCAAACATTGAAACCTTTATTTTCAACACTGCGTTCATGTACAGATTTGTGTGCACCTTGTAAGTGGTTCAGTGAGTTGCAGTGAATGATGAGACATAACAGTACCCCTCGCAAGTGTGATGAGTGTGAAAGTAATGACTTGGACATTGTAGCTTTATGATGTTGGTGTGGAGTGGTGCCAACCTGGCGCATCATGTGGCAACCAAGGTATGCAGCATCAAGTAAAGTAAATCTGGCCATGGTGAGGCCATCCCTGGCCTCCCGGGCAACAATGCGGTTGGATGCTAATGCCCTCTGTCCTGTGCAGCATCAGATGATTGTGGAGAAGGTTGGTGTTGTCATTGGTGCTGCTGGTGTTGGGGCTGATTGTGGTCAGATTCTGACGACCAAAGTGAAATAGTATAAACGATACACATGCTGATGAAATAGATGGCAGGTGAAGTTGAGATGACAGAAGCAATCTGTCAATGGTGAGAGAGGTTCTTCCAATGAGGTGACACTAGCTGGAGAGTTTGCTCCAAACACTTGCAGCCTGCATAAAGCACAATCTGTGTTCCAAATAGAATAAGCAACAACTTCTGCACTTGGAAAGTGAAAGCTATGAGATGGGAGCTGTTATAGTACATTTCAAGCTGTCAACTAATCAGGTGATTCAATGGCCATTCTTCTACCGCCTGAGGTTAACAGACATGGTCCATGAGCAGTGTGGACCCCATGGGCGAGCCGTTAAAGTTAAAAGGTAAGGTTAAAACCATTATTAAGGGTCTGTGAACAAGCCAATAATTGCTTTAATTGGGTCGCCCGCCTCTGCGGATCGGGTCCGATCCGAGATCACAGATGTGCCATTGGCTAAGGCACGTTGCAGCAGGGTGATAATGGGTTCCTGACCGTTCTTAAAAAAAATCTAATTTCCCACACTGACTCCCCCGGAAAATTCCGCCTTATGTAGTTAAACTTACCTTTGGGACACCTTCTCTAATTCTTCTGTTAATTCTTGGCTGGTGTCTGAATTGCTCCTACCCCTATTCTTGTTGAGGTACCTTGGTATGTTAAAAGTGGTACACAAGAATAAGTTGCCGTTGATATATTGTACAGAAGAGATAATGAGGGACTTTTAAAGGCTGTGGCTACATCATAGAACTAGAGAGCTTTGGTCCAAGAGTAAACTTGGCATCAGGGGGCTAAAGGAAATCTACACTGGGATGAAAATGAAATCGGGGCACAGATTGGCTGCTTATACCCGTAAGATAAGGAGGAATGAAGGTGGTCAACTGTATCAAGAAGCAGATAAATAAGATCATAAATGTAAACAAGCAAATAAATAATCAAAATCCAACCATAGTTTTTGACATACGAATACAGTGTTAACATTCAACATAATTTTTCAAACTGTGTATTTCAGGAAAATGCAGTTTTCTTTCAAATTTTCAACTTGCTTCAAATCTGTAAACTTTCAAAGCTGTGGGGCAGGCTTTCCTCTTGTTGCATTCGCTGTAGCAAATCATCTGGGTGCAACAGATGGAGGAAAATTGAGTGTGTAGGAATGCACACCCTCAATTTTCAATCCATTAATTTCAAAGCACGTAAAATGAGGCAGGCTCTGTTACAGATATAGAATCCTCCCTGATTTTCCTCAATGTGCTGCACCCATGCAATCCCTTATACCAACAAGAGGAAAATCTCGCTCAAAAAATGTAAACCTCGGAAAGGGTACTTCTGGCCTATATCAACTTATTCAATAGCATAACCCAGGGTTGTAACATAGCACCCCCTTGCGATCTGAACCAGATACTCATGTCTTTCACATGTTTATTTTTTCAATCCCTCTGACGAAGTGAGGTTTAATACAATCATTAAGCTGCTTTATTTCACAGTAAGGTGAACATATAGAATAACAATTATGATCAGCTTCACCTAGATCAATTGGGACAACTTACTTCACTTACTGATATGAAAATAATAAACTCAATACACAACCTCTCTTCAGCAACTCATCTTGCTTGACTTAAAGCTTATTTCTCAACTCCTCGCTTATGTATTCCATCCTTTTCACAGCAATTTAATGCCTGACTGTCTCTGCAAAAGCCCTCACAGCTTTTCCTTCAACAAAGGCTGATTGTGCATATGCGGGGCTTTTGTTCACCTCTTTCTGGTTCCCACAAGGAATTAGGGCTTAGGGCTGGCCAGAAAAACTGGTAATCAAAGGTGATGTCCAGGCGCCAATCCAGGCCTGGAGCCCCAGGTGGGACCCAGATCCGTCTCTGTTGGTAAGGGGCGTTTGGTGAGACCAGGCGTACCTATGTTAACTCAATGCTAGGTCCCAACAGAGGTAGTCCCCAGTTCCACCCCCTTACATTAATTGTCTTTAGGAACGGTTGGAGGCTCTGCCCCTCAAGCTTATACAAGAAACATCAGCACAAGGCCAGGATCCGACATATGTGGGTCCTGACTGAGTTTGTTTCAATAGACACCTGGTAGGAATACGCTGGAGCAGCCAGGGATTTTCAGTCGCAACATGCTTACAATGTTGCTCGAGTGAAGAGCATAGTGTGCATAGTTGACATTACAATAAATATAAATTTGATCTCAAGTTATAATAGTGCCATGATATAATATGTTTCCTACATTACAACAGTGACCACACTTGAAAAGTACTTAATTGGCTGTAAAACGCTTTAGGACATCCTGAAGTAAAGGTGCTATATAAATGCAAGTTTTTTAAAATTAAGTATACTATTAAACAGGTGCTGGTCTTTTGTTGGTGACTTGCACAGTGGCCAAAATGTGTCCATTGGTGAACGATGTGACTTAAAAGCTATTATTGAGCATGAACTCCTACATGCATTGGGATTTTACCATGAGCAATCAAGAACTGACCGTGATGACTATGTTAACATTTGGTGGGATGAAATTATTCCAGGTAAGATTTCAAATGTTCATCACTTTCAATTATAGCAATGTACACTTGCTTGTCACAGTAAATAGTGTAGTTGCACAGCCACTCATTACAACATTTTAAAAAACACAATGGCCTAGAAATTGGTTTACCCCTGACTTTGAGTGTGAAGCCCCAAACCATCGCGCTGAAGCTGTTGGGCAAGAAGACCAAGCAAATTGACCAAAATGTCCAATGTCAGTGACTGGTGACAGAACTGAGTTCAAATCACACCATGGCAGTTTGAGAATTTGAATTCAATTAAAAGTAAATATGGAAATAAAAAAAACTCTTGTCAATAGAAGTAACTGTGAAGCTATCGGATTGTCATAAAAAAACAACTGGTCACTAATGTTCTTTAGGGAAGGAAACCTGCCACCCTTACATGGTCTGGCCTATATGTGACTCTGGTGCCACACTGATGTGATTGGCTCTTAACTACACTCTGAAGTAGCCTAGCAAGTCATTCAGTTGTATCAAACCACTAGCAGTTCAACAAGGAGGCCCACCACCACCTTCTCAGGGCAGCTAGGGATGAGCAATATTTGCTGGTTTTGCCAGCAATGCCTGCACCCCGAGAATGAATTTAAAAAAACTTGAGTATTCTTCCTATTTTGGGCTAATATGAATTGAAATTACGAGCTAAAAGCTACTCAAGCCACAATGCAAACCAAATGTCTCTGAAAACATATATTCTTTCTGATTCTAAACATGATGCACTAACTAAATAACTTTTGAAAGTGTATATTGCTTTTTTATTCTTTTGAATATTGTTGGCATTTTCTCAATAGAAAGAAAGAACTTGTATTTAAATACCACCTTTTACATTCCCAGAATGTTTTGAAATGTTTTACAGCCAATGAATTTCTTTTGAAGTTAGTCACTGTTGTTTTTTGCTTAAACAAGGTCCCAAGAACGGTAGTTAGAAGGATAACCAATTTGTCTATTTTGATGGTATTGGTTGAGGGATAAATGTTGTCCAGGATAGTGGGAGAACTCCTCTGCTCTATAAATAGATTTTTTACATCCACCCAAGCAGTTTAATATCTCATCTGAAAGATAGCACCTTTAACAATGCAGCAACAGCATAGCACTGCACTGAAATGTCAGACTAGATTGTGTTCAAGGACCTTCAGTGGAACTTGAACCCTACCGCCTTCTGGCTCAAAGTTGAGAGTCCACAACGTTATTTATTAAATATTACAATGTACAGATACACAAACAACGTTCAATTTTAATTTTAGATTAATCCAGCAATGTTTATCAAATACATGGAGATATTGCACTTGTTGAAGGTATATCACGATTCTTCTCATCTCAATTGAACCTCTAGTGCTCGCGAGTTGTGAAAGAAGAATGGGAATGCATTATTACTGGTGTAATATCCCAGATATAGTTTAAACAAACATGTAATCTGATAAAGTATATCTGAAATGTAATCAATAACTTTGAACATAAAAATATCCTTCACTACAGCTGAATATCAACTGTTGTACTTTTATATTCAGATATGGAGCACAACTTCGTTGTATATAATGATGATTATATTACCGACCTGAATTCTCCATATGATTATGAATCTTTGATGCATTATGCACCATTCTCTTTCAACAAAAATGTTAGTTTTCCTACTATCACTACAAAGATACCAGCATTTGATGAAATAATCGGACAGCGATTGGACTTCAGTGCTATTGATTTGCTGAGGCTAAATCGCATGTATAACTGCAGTAAGTTCAGTTTTTATTCTTTACATGTAATGAAAGTAGGACTCTTCAGAGAGTTCAGCACTTAAAGACAGATTAATCAAATTCATTTTCACGCAAATCTTTTTCTCAGCTTCTTCTCTCACACTGTTGGACCAGTGTGCATTTGAATTCATTAATATCTGTGGCATGATTCAGGGTGAACATGCAGATGCCAACTGGGTTCATGTGAAGAGCAGTCCTGGAAATGAAGATCATACTCTAAATGGCAAATGCAGAGGTAGGTGCATGCTTTCCAACTCTTCTTATTTTACTACTACTGCTAATCGCCTGCAACAATAACAACTTGTATTTATAAAGCACCTTTAATGTAGTAAAACATCCCATAGGAGTGTTCTCAAACAAAATTTGACACTGAGATATTACAACAGAAAAGAGGTAGATTTTAAGGAGAGTCTTAAAGGAGGAAAGAGAGGTGGAGAGATTTAGGGAGGGAATTCTAGAGCTTAGGGCCTAGGCAGCTGAAGGCACGGTCGCCAATGGTGGAGCGATTAAAATCGAGGATGCTCAGAATTAGGAAGAGCGCAGATATCAGAGGGTTCTAGGGCTGGAGGAGATTACAGAGATAGGCTGAGGCGAGGCTATGGAGGGACTGGAAAGCAAGGATGAGAATTTTAAAATTGAGAAGTTGCTCAACCAGGAGCCAATGTAGGTCAGCAAGCACGGGAGGATAGGTGAACGGGACTTGATGTGAGTTAAGACATGGGCAGCAGAGTTTTGGATGGCCTCAAGTTTACGGAGGGTAGAAAGTAGGAAGCCAGCCAGGAATGTGTTGAAATAGTCAAGTCGAGAGGTAACAAAAGCATGGATGAGGGTTTCAACAGCAGATGAACTGAGGCAGGGCAGAGTCAGATGATGTTACCCAGGTGGAAATAGGCAGTTTTCGTGACTTCACTCATAGTGGTGTGAGTACGATGTTTCCAGTTTTCTCTGACTTTGAAACAGAGGAAGAAGAGTAGGCCATTCAGCCCCTCGAGCCAGTTCTGCAATTCAATTCGATCATGGCTGACCTGAATTTTAAAACCATCTACCTGTCCTGGTTCCGTAACCCTTAATACTCTTGCTTAACAAAAACCTATCAATCTCTTTTTTAACATTTTCATTTGACCTAGCCTCAACAGCTTTTTGGAGGAAAGAGTTCCAGATTTCCATTACCCTTTGTGTGAAGATGTGCTTTCTGACATCACCCCTGAATGACCGAGCTCTAATTTTAAGGTTCTGCCCCTCCCAATGTTCTCTCTAACTTTCTTTGGCCCGCGCGGCCCCTTTATCAGGCTGCGTGGACCATTCAAAAATCTGCGCATGTGCGTTTTTTCTACTTAAAAGCTGGCTCACCAGTTGCGCAGGACCTTCAGAGCGTTGCGTGGCTGCATGGCTGCATTGAAGGGAACATTGATGCCCCCTTGCTCTGGACTACCCCACCAGAGGGCATAGTATCTCTCTATCTACCTTATCAAATCATTTAATCATTTTAAACACTTCAATTAGATTACCGCTTAATGTTCTATATTCAATGGAATACGAAGTGCCACGTAATGTGGAAGTCTGCGATAACTTGTTTCGACTGCATGGTTGCAATTGGGTCTTGGTTGGCTGCGAGGTCTATGGGAATCGAGAGGGAACCTTGATTGCGCTGCAGGGGTCTCTTCACATCAAATTTCTCACTGACTGGGCGATATGCTTGAATAGTTGCAGTTGCTGGAGACTGATGGTTTAGGAGACAGCAGGTTATAAGAACATAAGAAGTAGGTCATTTGGCCCGTCGAGCCTGCTCCGCCATTCAATAAGATCATGGATGATCGGATCATGGACTCAGCTCCACTTCCCTGCCCGCTCCCCATAACCCCCTATCGCTCACAAATCTGTCTGTCTCCACCTTAAATATATTCAATGACCCAGCCTCCACAGCTCTCTGGGGTACAGAATTCCACAGATTTACGACCCTCTGAGAAGAAATTCCTCATCTCAGTTTTAAATGGGTGACCCCTTATTCTGAAACTATGCCCCCAGTTCTAGATTCCTCCATGAGTGGAAACATCCTGTCTGCATCTACCCTGTCAAGCCCCCTCATTATCTTATATGTTTCAATAAGATCACCTCTTATTCTTTTAAACTCCAATGAGTATAGACCCAATCTACTCAACCTTTCTTCATAAGTCAAACCTTTCATCTCAGGAATCAACCTAGTGAACCTTCTCTGAACTGCCTCCAATGCAAGTATATCCTTCCTTAAATAAGGAGACCAAAACTGTACGCAGTACTCTAGATGTGGCCTCAAGGTTGTTCTATGCACCTTTGATCTCCGTGTTCCTGACGTAGTTGTACCAGCGTACTTCAAGTATTCATCAGAGATGCCATTGGTCAAAGGCATCCAGTCCTGATAGGTCACAAACTATAGGAGCCTATGTATCTGCTGGGATAACAAGATAGTTGTATAATCTGAGTTTGGTTGTTAGTTGGATTCTTAACTTTCACGCATTCTTGTCAAGATGGGGCTAGTCCATTTGGTCAAGAGATCACAAAACACAGCTGGTGATCTCTATTTGCCGATGTCATCATCATAGGCAGTCCCTCGGAATCGAGAAGGACTTGCTTCCACTCCCAAAGTGAGTTCTTTGATGGCTGAACAGTCCGATACAAGAGCTACAGACCCTGTTACAGGTGGGACAGACATTCGTCGAGGGAAGCCGTCGGTCGGGCTGGTTTGCCACGCGCTCCTTCCGCTGCCTATGATTGGCCCCTTCATGCTCTTTGCGTTGAGACTCGAAGAGCTCAACGCCCTCCCAGATGGACTTTCTCCACCTCGGGCGGTCTGCGGCCAGGGTCTCCCAGGTGTCAGTGGTGATGTCACACTTTACCAGGGAGGCTTTGAGGGTGTCCTTATAACATTTCCGCTGTCCTCCTTTGGCTCATTTACCATCAAGGAGCTCCGCATAAAGCATTTGTTTAGGGAGTCTCATATCTGGCATGCGTACTATGTGGCCTGCCCAGCGAAGCTGATCGAGTGTGGTCAGTGCTTCAATACTGGGGATGTTAGCCTGGTCGAGGATACTGATGTTGATGCGCCTGTCCTCCCAGGGGATTTGCAGGATCATGCGGAGACATTGTTGGTGATATATCTCCAGCGACTTGAGGCGCCTTCTATACATCGTCCATGCCTCAGATCCATACAGGAGGGCGGGTATTATTACAGCCCTGTAGACCATGAGTTTGGTGGTAGATTTGAGGGCCTGGTCTTCACTCTTTTTCTCAGGCGGCCGAAGGCTGCGCTGGCGCACTTGAGACGATACTGAATCTCCGAATCAATGTCTGCCTTTGTTGATAAGAGGCTCCCGAGATATGGGAAATGGTCCACGTTGTCCAGGGCCGCACCGTGGATCTTGATGATTGGAGGGCAGTGCTGTGCGGCGGTGACAGGCTGGTGGAGGACCTTTGTCTTACTGATGTTAAGTGTAAGGCCCATGCTTTCATATGCCTCAGTGAATACATTGACTATATCCTGGAGTTCAGCCTCTGAATGTGCACAGAAGCAGGCATCGTCCGCATACTGCAGCTCAACGACAGAGGTTAGGTTGATCTTGGACCTGGCCTGGAGGTGGCGTAGATTAAACAGCTTCCCACTGGTTCTGTAGTTTAGTTCCACTCCAGCGGGGAGCTTGTTGATTGTGAGGTGGAGCATGGCGCCGAGGAAGATTGAGAAGAGGGTTGGAGTGATGACGCAGCCCTGTTTGACCCCGGTCCGGACGTGGATTGGGTCTGTAATGGATCCGTTGGTAAGGATCACGGCCTGCATGTCATCATGAAGCAGGCGAAGGATGTTGACAAATTTTTGGGGGTATCCGAAACGGAGGAGGACGCTCCATAGATCCTCATGGTTGACAATGTCAAAGGCCTTTGTAAGATCGAAAAAGGCCATGTATAAGGGCTGGCGCTGCTCCCTACATTTTTCCTGCAACTGGCACGCTGCAAAAATCATGTCTGTTGTGCCCCGTAGGGGACGAAATCCGCTTTGTGATTCCGAGAGGAGCTCCTCGGCCACAGGGAGAAGACGATTGAGGAGAACTCGAGTGACAACTTTCCCAGTGGCTGAAAGCAGGGAGATTCCCCTGTAGTTGCCGCAGTCGGACTTGTCCCCTTTTTAAAAAATGGTCACAATCACTGCATCTCTTAGATCTCCCGGCATGCTCTCCTCGCTCCAGATGAGAGAGATGAGGTCAAGTATCCGCGCCAACAGCGCCTCTCTGCCATATTTTAGCGCCTCAGCAGGGATTCCATCCACACCCGTAGCCTTGTTATTCTTAAGCTGTTTTATGGCTTTGCCTACCTCGTGCGACGTTGGAGTTTCACTGATTTGATGGCGGGTCACATGCTGCGGGATGGAATCGAGAACACTCGAGTCAAAGGCAGAGTCTCGATTGAGGAGATCTTCAAAGTGCTTCGTCCATCGGGCCCTGACAGCCTCGATGTCCTTGATGAGTGTTTCCCCGTTCTTGGCCAGGAGTGAGGTAGTGCTTTGGGAGTTTGGACCGTAGGTGGCCTTGACTGCAGCGAAAAATCCTCGCATATTGTGGCTGTCGACCAGTTGTTGTATCTCCTGTGCTTTCTCCATCCACCACCTGTTCTTTAGGTCCCGAGTTTTTTGTTGGACCTGAGCCTTGAGCCGTCTGTAATGTTGTTTTGCAGCTCCCGAGTTGGGCTGTTGCTTGAGGCTCAGAAATGCTTTGTGCTTGCGATCTATTAGTTCTTCAATCTCTTGATCATTTTCATCAAACCAGTCCTGATGTTTTCTGGTTGAGTGATCAAGTGTCTCTTCAAAGGCACTGGTTATAGAGGCCTGGAGGGCAGACCAAGCGCTATGGGGATTCAGCATCTCAGGGTCATCAAGGCACGCCAGATTGGCTATGAGGCACTGGCTACATAGGGCTCTTTTAGCTGGATCTCGAAGTGCCCCGGCATTAACTTTTTTGCGGAACTGCTTCTGTTGTCCCCTCTGCTTTGGGGCAATGTTAATGTTAATGATGGATCGGATTAGGCGGTGGTCCGTCCAGCAGTCGTCAACTCCTGTCATAGCGTGGGTGAATCGCACATCCTTGCGATCCCTGGCTCAGACGATGACATAGTCGAGCAGGTGCCAGTGTTTGGAGTGAGTGTGTTGCCACGATGCCTTTTATTTGTCCCTCTGGCGGAACAGGGTGTTGGTGATGAGTTCATGTTCTAGACATTTTGTCAGGAGTAGGGTACCGCTGGAATTGGCTTTCCCTACCCACTCTCTGCCAATCACGCCTCCCCAGAGGGCTGTGTCTTTGCTAACCCTGGCATTAAAATCACTCAGGAAGATCAATTTGTCGCCCATGGTGACGTGGACAAGGATGTCTCAAGGTTGGCCTCATCCGTTGCATCGAGTGTAGGGGCGTACGCACTGATGACTGTGGCACATTGGTTCCGAGATAGGGTGATACGGAGAGTCATGAGGCATTCGTTAACCCCACAGGGGGACTCTTTGAGGTGGTCGACCAGCTCATTCTTGACGGCAAAGCCGACTCCATGAAAGCAGTGTTCTGCCTCTGGTTTCTCTTTCCAGAAAAAGGTGTAACCTCCACCATGTTCCTTCAACTGGCCTTCCCCTGCCCGCTGGGTCTCGCTTAGGGCGGCGATGTCAATGTCAAAACGTCTGAGTTCCCGGGCAACTATGGCGGTGCAGCATTCCGGCCTGTTGCTGTTGGGATTGTCCATGAGGGTCCTGACGTTCCAGGTCCCGAACTTCATACTGACGAAGTGGAAGATGCCTGTGCGTGAATTCTTTTAATGTGGGGTGGCCGCTGCACACCGGCAACCACACGGGCTTAGCTCAACAAGGTCTTGGTCCAGTGGCAAGGGGGTCCAAGACAACTGGAGACCAGGCACAGCTCTATAAGCCTAATTGCCTACGGGGAAGTGTTGGTCGCAAGCTCGGCGCCGGGTAGCGCCATTGATGGTAGGTGGCCCAAGGCTAGGTTGGGGGGCAGGTATTAGGAAGGTGACTTCCAAGGTTATTTTAAAAGTTAAAAGTTGATAAAGATTCCCAATTTATTTCAAAAGTTTCTAAGAGTTGTTAAAAAGTTTTAAAACGTTTCTAAGAGTTGTTAAAAGTCTAAGATGTAAATCAATAATAGATTATAAAAGTTTCTCCAATTTTAAAAGTTTCAAAAAGTGCTGATGTAATTCTCCTTCTGAGGCACGTGCGTTGTGTATCAAACTCCCATGGTTGTTAAATTTGTCAACTATCTCTATGGTTTCATTGTTCACAGTGGTGGAAACTGGAGGATTTGAGGCTCCAAAGTGCTACAATTTGGTTTTCTACCAGTTGAACTACGATCCAATGGTTCAGCCCCAACTTTGACGAGACTCATTGCAGATGTATTTTTTCTAGCATTGCTTACTTCACCATTTCTGAAACTCTAGTACAGGTGCCAATAAACAGGAGGAAAAGCGTTGGACAAGCTAAATATCCTGGGCACTAGAAAGCCAAGAAATGCTAGCCAAGCACATTGAAGTTTAACTGGTAGAAAACCAAATCCTCCGTATTCTCCACCTCCCTGCAGGTCCTCTGGCCCTCGGCGCAGCGCAGCACGAGCTGTGGGGGGGCGGAGCCAGGTCCCTGCACTGAAAACAGTGCCGGGATCTCTGCACATGCGCGCTACAGTGGGCACACAAGTGCAGTAGCTCCAGGCGCCTGAAACTGTGTGGGAGGGGCCCGAAGCACACAGCCCCTAGCCCTGGCCGAATGGCCTCACTGGGGCTGCGTGAATAAGGCTCCTCCCACGGCCAGCTCCTGCTTCCCCCCACACCCCCCCCCCCCCCCCCCGACCAGACCCGACACCTGCTCCCCACCGCCCTGCCTCTGGACTGGACCCGATACCCGCTCCCCACCCCCGGACTGGACCCGACCCGATTCTCGCTCCCGCTCCCCCCCTCGGACCGGACCGGACCCGACTCCCGCTCCCGCTCCCCCCCCCCCCCCCCGACTGGACCCGACCCGACCCGACTCCCGCTCCCCCCCCCCCCCCGCCTCCGGACCCGACCCGCGCTCCTGCCCCCCGACCTGACCCCCCCCCCCGACTGGACCCGACCCGACCCTACTCCCGCTCCCCCCCCCGCCTCCGGACCCGACCCGATTACCCGATTCCCGCTCCCGCTCCTGCTCCCGCTCCCGCTCCCCCCCCAACTGGACCCGACCTGATTCCCGCTCCATGCCCCCCCCCCCCGACTGGATCCGACCCGACCCGCGCTCCCGCCCCCCGACCCGACCCCCCCCCCGCCCCCCGACCCGACCCCCCCCCCCCCCAACTGGACCTGACCCGTCCAGACCCGCGCTCCCGCTCCCGCTCCGCCCCTACCCCCCGATGGGACCCGACCCGACCCGCGCTCCTGCTCCCGCATCCCCCCCCCCCCGACTGGACCCGATCCGACTTCCGCTCCCCGCCCCCGGACTGGATCCGACCTGACCTCCCCCTCCCCCTCCCCGACCTAACCTCCCCCTCCCTCCCTCTCGCTCTCTCCCCCTCCCTCTCTCTCTCTCCCTCTCTCTCCCTCCCTCCCCCCGACCCGAACCGAACCGAACCTCCCCGACCCGACCCAACGCCACCTACCTGTAAATCTGGTGCTGGGGACGGGCCCTGCCAGAAGTCTAGGGCCGACCGGTTCAGTCTTCGGTCCCGAAAGGCCTGCCTGAAGCACTTTCACACAGGTAGGAAGATGGTTTATTTAATCTTTTCTTTGCTTATAAATGTTTATTCAGGTTGGATTTATTTGTATAATATTTGTATAAGTATAAATAAGGATTTATTATAGAATTTAATGACTTCCCTTCCCCCCCCCTCCCCCCGACCTCGTTCTGGACGCCTAATTTGTAACCTGCGCCTGATTTTTTAATGTGTAGAACAGGTTTTTTCAGTTGTACAAAAATCTTCACTTGCTCCATTCTAAGTTAGTTTGGAGTACGTTTTCACTGTGGAAACATTGAAATCAGGCGTCAGTGGCCAGACACGCCCCCTTTTGAAGAAAAAATTCTGTTCCAAAGTGGAACTGTTCTACCTGACTAGAACTGCAGAAAAAAAAAGTGGAGAATTGCGATTTCTACGGTAGTCCGTTCTCCACCAGTTGCTCCTAAAAATCAGACTCAAATCATGTGGAAACTGGGGCCCTTTAATTCCTCTGCAATTCAGAAAGTTCTGTAAGAGGTCTCCTGCTTTCTCAATTATATCATAATACAATCATACTCCATGTTCATGTTTTGACCTTTCAGGACCTGGGGATACTTGTGCATGAAACACACGAAGGATAGTATGCAGGTACAGCAAGTGATCAGAAAGGCCAATGGTACCTCGGCCTTTATTGCAAAGGGGATGGAATATAAAAGCAGGGAAGTCTTGCTGTAGCTATACAAAGTATTGGTGAAGCCACACCTGGAATACTGTGTGCAGTTTTGGTTTCCATATTTATGATAGGATATACTTGCTTTGGAGGCAGTTCAGAGAAGGTTCACTCGGTTGATTCCGGGGATAAGGGGGTTGACTTATGAGGAAAGGTTGAGTAGGTTGGGCCTCTACTCATTGGAGTTCAGAAGAATGAGAGGTGATCTTATCGAAACGTAAAAGACTATGAGGGGGCTTGCCAAGGTGGATGCAGAGAAGATGTTTCTACTGATGGGGGAGACTAGAACTAGAGGGCATGATCTTTGAATAAGGGGCCGCCCATTTAAAACAGAGATGAGGAGGAATTTCTTCTCTTAGAGGGTTAATCTGTGGAATTTGCTGCCTTGGAGAGCTGTGGAAGCTGGGACATTGAATAAATTTAAGACAGAAATAGACAGTTTCTTGAGTAATAAGGGAATAAGGGGAACAGGCGGGGAAGTGAAGCTGAGTCCATGATCAGATCAGCCATGATCTTATTGAATGGCGTACTCCTGTTCCTATTTCTTATGTTCCTATGTTCTAAAATGATTTGTTTCCATTCCACAGACAGCTGCATCTTAAATTCGCCACATAGAAAATGCATAGAAAATGTTTTTTTCATTCATAAAAAATGTGTAAAATTAGAATATTTAGGGGCGAAATTGTCCATTTTTGAGAGGCCTGTTCGTGCCACCAGGGCATCTTTCGGCGGGGGGCGAAGTTGGCTGACAAAGTGGAGGATGCAGCGCCACACGTCGCCATCTTCGTTTTTTTGTCGACTCTCGGGTCGGTTAGCCGACCTGTTTTTTTCCATGGTCCGGGCCGCCATCATGCAGCCCGGCATTCTGTTTTGGGTGGCGAGCTACAGGCTCAGTACCACGTTGCCCTGCTGGTCCAACGGAGGTCGTCAGATGCCTTTAAGCGAAGGGAAGCGGCCTTGAAGTGAGTCAGCGGTACGCAGAGCGGCGCTGTACGACTCGCCCCGTTAGTGCCGCGGGAACCGCCCCTAAAGAAAATGGAGCACGCGAGATTGCGCTGCACTTCCTTTGAGGGGCTGTAAGCCCAATTCAGCGGCCAGGATGGGACTTCTGCGTCGGGTGCAGGAAGTCCCGCCCCGAGTGGGTTACCGCCCCCAATCGGGGCGCAGGGCAATTTTGTCCCTTCAACTTTAGTCTCAGAAGAGCTTTTGCTGCTTTTCTGGCATTGTATTTTCTACTTACCATATTAGCCTACCTTTAAGGATCTACTGTTCACTATTTATAGTGAATAAACATGGCTATAAAGATTTAAAAAAATTTCACTACATATAAATATATATAAAATGAACAGTGTAAATCTTCCCCTTTAGTCAGGTAACCCAGTCAGTGTCAATTAGTTGTGGATTATGGAGCTCAGGGTTACAGAGAAAAAAATAACTTGCATTTATATAGTACCTTTCATTCTCGCAGCACATCCCAGAGTGCTTTATTGCCAATCAGTTACTCTTGATGTGTGGTTGCTGTTGTTTTGTCGACAAATACAGCAATCAATATGTGAACAGCAAGGTCCCACAAACAGCAATGAGATGAATGACCAGATAATCTGGTTTTGTCTGTGTTCATTGAGAGATAAGTATTAAAAAAGGAGGGAGAGAGAAAACAGGGAATTATAGACCGGTTAGCCTGACATCAGTAGTGGGTAAAATGATGGAATCAATTATTAAGGATGTCATAGCAGCGCATTTGGAAAGAGGTGACATGATAGGTCGAAGTCAGCATGGATTTGTGAAAGGGAAATCATGCTTGACAAATCTTCTGGAATTTTTTGAGGATGTTTCCAGTAGAGTGGACAAGGGAGAACCAGTTGGTGCGGTGTATTTGGACTTTCAGAAGGCTTTCGACAAGGTCCCACACAAGAGATTAATGTGCAAAGTTAAAGCACATGGGATTGGGGGTAGTGTGCTGACGTGGATTGAGAACTGGTTGGCAGACAGGAAGCAACGAGTAGGAGTAAATGGGGACTTTTCAGAATGGCAGGCAGTGACTAGTGGGGTACCGCAAGGTTGTGCTGGGGCCCCAGCTGTTTACACTGTACATTACTGATTTAGACGAGGGGATTAAATGTAGTATCTCCAAATTTGCGGATGACACTAAATTGGGTGGCAGTGTGAGCTGCGAGGAGGATGCTATGAGGCTGCAGAGGGACTTGGATAGGTTAGGTGAATGGGCAAATGCATGGCAGATGAAGTATAATGTGGATAAATGTGAGGTTATCCACTTTGGTGGTAAAAACAGAGAGACAGACTATTATCTGAATGGTGACAGATTAGGAAAAGGGGAGGTGCAACGAGACCTGGGTGTCATGGTACATCAGTCATTGAAGGTTGGCATGCAGGTACAGCAGGCGGTTAAGAAAGCAAATGGCATGTTGGCCTTCATAGCGAGGAGATTTGAGTACAGGGGCAGGCAGTGTTACTACAGTTGTACAGGGCTTTGGTGAGGCCACACCTGGAGTATTGTGTACAGTTTTGGTCTCCTAACTTGAGGAAGGACATTCTTGCTATTGAGGGAGTGCAGTGAAGGTTCACCAAACTGATTCTCAGGATGGCGGG
Organism: Pristiophorus japonicus; assembly: GCF_044704955.1. NCBI lineage: Eukaryota > Metazoa > Chordata > Chondrichthyes > Pristiophoridae > Pristiophorus > Pristiophorus japonicus. The sequence continues at coordinate 72,327,060 of NC_091983.1, read as the reverse complement.
ACTGACCTATCAAGAAAGACTGGATCAACTGTGCATGTATTCACTGGAGTTCAGAAGAATGAGAGGGGATCTCATAGAAACTTTTAAAATTCTGACGGGTTTAGACAGGTTAGATGCAGAAAGAATGTTCTCAATGTTGGGGAAGTCCAGAATCAGGGGTCACAGTCTAAGGATAAGGGGTAAACCATTTAGAACCGAGATGAGGAGAAACCTCTTTACCCAGAGAGTGGTGAACCTGTGGAATTCTCTACCACAGAAAGTTGTTGAAGACAATTCACTAAATATATTCAAAAAGGAGTTAGATGTAGTCCTTACTACTAGGGGGATCAAGGTGTATGGCGAGAAAGCAGGAATCGGGTACTGAAGTTGCATGTTTAGCCATGCACTCATTGAATGGCGGTGCAGGTTCAAAGGGCCGAATGGTCTACTCCTGCACCTATTTTCTATGTTTCTATGTTTCTATTGGTCACAAAACGAGGAGAACTCCGCTGCTCTTTTTTGAATAGTGCCACGGGATATTTTAAGTTCAGCTAAGCGTTCATATGGGGGCTTGGGTTTAATGTCGCATCTGAAAGACAGCACCTCTGACAAAACAATATTTCTTTACTATTGCACTGAAATGTGAGCCTAGATTATGTGCTCGAAGTCCTGGAGGTGTCTAAACCAAAGACCTTTGCTTTTAGAGATTAGAGCGATTATTGTGATCACTGAGCCATTATTGAATTTTATTTTGAGAACTGATATAGGAACTGGGTGTAGATTTCAGTTATAATTTTATGTAGCACCCCAATCAACTATCATAAAGGTAAGATTTGAAACTTGTTAAGTCTATTCATGTCGATTCAAAGTGAAAGGTCTTCCAACCCATGATATGATTCAGTCCCCAATTATGCTGCCTAAAAATGATAGAACAACATCATTTATTTGGATGACATCTAAAGATAAGAATGCCAGGTGGAGAAAACCCTGTATTGTTGACTAAGCCTATCGAAGTATAAATGATAAGGAACTAGTAAATGATTGAAGAATAGTTTTGTGGCACAACAACTATTATAAAAACCCTAACATGTTATGCATTTAACTACAGGTACTACTATCTAAGTACATCCAAAGAGCACTGAAATTAAAGTACTCAGCTTACTTATTAAAAGTCTTTGTTCGATGATAATTCAAAATATTTGAAGAAACCTTGTACATTGTGTTAACTTGTCAGCAATTTATCTGGTGCCTACTCTCAAACATTGTGATCTCTGAACTCTAAGAGTGGGGAAAAACACATCTGTTGTTTGAAAGAATGTTTTTTTTGTAAAGTATATGAAGGTTTCATGGACAGTGTTTATTTTATTTGTAGTCGAGGGATAATGGGTATTTGGTTTTCCTCTGCTTGTTTAGTGTTACTCTCTTCCAGACAAATGCAAAAATTTAAAATATTTTCTATTTAACCATTTTGCCAGTATATCTTTGAACTTCCTTTGATAGATTAGTGAGCACATACACCACTAGTGTGATACAGGATGACAGCTGAGGAAACATATAGATCTGGTTGTAATTTACCAAAATTCCCTGGATTCTGGAGAGGTCCCAGCAGATTGGAAAACTGCAAATGTAACGTCCTTATTTAAAAAAGGAGGCCGTCAACATGCTGGAAACTATAGACCAGTTAGCCTAACATCTGTGGCTGGAAAAATGTTGGAGTACATTATTAAAGAAGTAGTAGCAGGACATATGGAAAAGCATAATCTGGTCAGGCAGAGTCAGCATGGATTTAGAAACATAGAAACATAGAAAATAGGTGCAGGAGTAGGCCATTCGGCCCTTCTAGCCTGTACCGCCATTCAATGAGTTCATGGCTGAACATGCAACTTCAGTACCCCATTCCTGCTTTCTCACCATACCCCTTGATTCCCCTAGTAGTAAGGACTACATCTAACTCCTTTTTGAATATATTTAGTGAATTGGCCTCAACAACTTTCTGTGCTAGAGAATTCCACAGGTTCACCACTCTCTGGGTGAAGAAATTCCTCCTGATCTCGGTCCTAAATGGCTTACCCCTTATCCTTAGACTGTGTCCCCTGGTTCTGGACTTCCCCAACATTGGGAACATTCTTCCTGCATCTAACCTGTCGAACCCCGTCAGAATTTTAAACGTTTCTATGAGGTCCCCTCTCATTCTTCTGAACTCCAGTGAATACAAGCCCAGTTGATCCAGTCTTTCTTGATAGGTCAGTCCCGCCATCCCGGGAATCAGTCTGGTGAACCTTCGCTGCACTCCCTCAATAACAAGAAAGTCCTTCCTCAGGTTAGGAGACCAAAACTGTACACAATACTCCAGGTGTGGCCTCACCAAGGCCCTGTACAACTGTAACAACACCTCCCTGCCCCTGCACTCAAATACCCTCGCTATGAAGGCCAACATGCCATTTGCTTTCTTAACCGCCTGCTGTACCTGCATGCCAACCTTCAATGACTGATGTACCATGACACCCAGGTCTCGTTGCACCTCCCTTTTTCCTAATCTGTCACCATTCAGATAATAGTCTGTCTCTCTGTTTTTACCACCAAAGTGGATAACCTCACATTTATCCACATTATACTTCATCTGCCATGCATTTGCCCACTCACCTAACCTATCCAAGTCGCTCTGCAGCCTCATAGCATCCTCCTCGCAGCTCACACTGCCACCCAACTTAGTGTCATCCGCAAATTTGGAGATACTACATTTAATCCCCTCGTCTAAATCATTAATATACAGTGTAAATAGCTGGGGCCCAGCACAGAACCTTGCGGTACCCCACTGGTCACTGCCTGCCATTCTTAAAAGTCCCCATTTACTCCTACTCTTTGCTTCCTGTCTGATAACCAGTTCTCAATCCATATCAGCGCACTACCCCCAATCCCATGTGCTTTAACTTTGCACATTAATCTCTTGTGTGGGACCTTGTCGAAAGCCTTCTGAAAGTCCAAATATATCACATCAACTGGTTCTCCCTTGTCCATTCTACTGGAAACATCCTCAAAAAATTCCAGAAGATTTGTCAAGCATGATTTCCCTTTCACAAATCCATGCTGACTTGGACCTATCATATCACCTCTTTCCAAATGCACTGCTATGACATCCTTAATAATTGATTCCATCATTTTACCCACTACCGATGTCAGGCTGACCGGTCTATAATTCCCTGTTATCTCTCGCCCTCCTTTTTTAAAAAGTGGGGTTACATTGGCTACCCTCCACTCCATAGGAACTGATCCAGAGTCAATGGAATGTTGGAAAATGACTGTCAATGCATCCACTATTTCCAAGGCCACCTCCTTAAGTACTCTGGGATGCAGTCCATCAGGCCCTGGGGATTTATCGGCCTTCAATCCCATCAATTTCCCCAACACAATTTCCCGACTAATAAGGATTTCCCTCAGTTCCTCCTCCTTACTAGACCCTCCGACCCCTTTTATATCCGGAAGGTTGTTTGTGTCCTCCTCAGTGAATACCGAACCAAAGTACTTGTTCAATTGGTCCGCCATTTCTTTGTTCCCCGTTATGACTTCCCCTGATTCTGACTGCAGGGGACCTATGTTTGTCTTTACTAACCTTTTTCTCTTTACATATCTATTGAAACTTTTGCAATCCGTCTTAATGTTCCCTGCAAGCTTCTTCTCGTACTCCATTTTCCCTGCCCTAATCAAAACCTTTGTCCTCCTCTGCTGAGTTCTAAATGTCTCCCAGTCCCTGGGTTCACTTCTATTTCTGGCCAATTTGTATGCCACTTCCTTGGCTTTAATACTATCCCTGATTTCCCTTGATAGCCACGGTTGAGCCACCTTCCCTTTTTTATTTTTACGCCAGACAGGAATGTACAATTGTTGTAGTTCATCCATACGGTCTCTAAATGTCTGCCATTGCCCATCCACAGTCAACACCTTCAGTATCATTCGCCAATCTATCCTAGCCAATTCACGCCTCATACCTTCAAAGTTACCCTTCTTTAAGTTCTGGACCATGGTCTCTGAATTAACTGTTTCATTCTCCATCGTAATTCAGAATTCCACCATATTATGGTCACTCTTCCCCAAGGGGTCTCGCACAACGAGATTGCTAATTAATCCTCTCTCATTACACAACACCCAGTCTAAGATGGCCTCCCCCCTAGTTGGTTCCTCGACATATTGGTCTAAAAAACCATCCCTTATGCACTCCAGGAAATCCTCCTCCACCGTATTGCTTTCAGTTTAGTTAACCCAATCTATGTGCATATTAAAGTCATCCATTATAACTGCTGCACCTTTATTGCACGCACCCCTAATTTCATGTTTGATGCCCTCCCCAACATCACTACTACTGTTTGGAGGTCTGTACACAACTCCCACTAACGTTTTTTGCCCTTTGGTATTCTGCAGCTCTACCTATATAGATTCCACATCATCCAAGCTAATGTCCTTCCGAACTATTGCCTTAATTTCCTCCTTAACCAGCAATGCTACCCCACCTCCTTTTCCTTTTATTCTATCTTTCCTGAATGTTGAATACCCCTGGATGTTGAGTTCCCAGCCCTGATCATCCTGGAGTCACGTCTCCGTAATCCCAATCACATCATATTTGTTAACATCTATTTGCACAGTTAATTCATCCACCTTATTGCGGATACTCCTTGCATTAAGACACAAAGCCTTCAGGCTTGCTTTTTTAACACCCTTTGTCCTTTTAGAATTTTGCTGTACAGTGGCCCTTTTTGTTCTTTGCCTTGGGTTTCTCTGCCCTCCACTTTTCCTCATCTCCTTTCTGTCTTTTGCTTTTGCCTCCTTTTTGTTTCCCTCTGTCTCCCTGCATTGGTTCCCATCCCCCTGCCATATTAGTTTAAATCCTCCCCAACAGCACTAGCAAACACTCCCCCTAGGACATTGGTTCCGGTCCTGCCCAGGTGCAGACCGTCTGGTTTGTACTGGTCCCACCTCCCCCAGAACCAGTTCCAATGCCCCAGGAATTTGAATCCCTCCCTGCTGCACCACTGCTCAAGCCACGTATTCATCTGCGCTATCCTGCGATTCCTACTCTGACTATCACGTGGCACTGGTAGCAATCCCGAGATTACTACTTTTGAGGTCCTACTTTTTAATTTAGCTCCTAGCTCCTTAAATTCTTTTCGTAGGACCTCATCCCTTTTTTTACCTATGTCGTTGGTACCAATGTGCACCACGACAACTGGCTGATCTCCCTCCCTTTTTAGAATGTCCTGCACCTGCTCCGAGACATCCTTGACCCTTGCACCAGGGAGGCAACATACCATCCTGGAGTCTCAGTTGCGGCCGCAGAAACGCCTATCTATTCCCTTTACAATTGAACCCCCTATCACTATCGCTCTCCCACTCTTTTTCCTGCCCTCCTGTGCAACAGAGCCAGCCACGGTGCCATGAACTTGGCTGCTGCTGCCCTCCCCTGATGAGTCATGCCCCTCAACAGTACCCAAAGCAGTATATCTGATTTGCAGGGGGATGACCACAGGGGACTCCTGCACTACCTTCCTTGCACTACTCTTCCTGCTGGTCTTCCATTCCCTAGCTGGCTGTGGATCCTTCTCCTGCGGTAAGACCAACTCGCTACACGTGATACTCACATCATTCTCAGCATCGTGGATGCTCCAGAGTGAATCCACCCGCAGCTCCAACTCCGCAACGCGGACCGTCAGGAGCTTGAGGTGGATACACTTCCTGCAGATATAGTCGTCAGGGACACTGGTGTCGTCCCTGAGTTCCCACATGGTACAGGAGGAGCATAACACCCGACCGAGCTCTCCTGCCATGACTTAACCCTTAGATACACTTAAATTGGCAACAACAATGTTAAAAGTTACTCACTGTTATAGAAGAGAAAAGACGGGGAAGTCATGTTTGACAAATTTGTTAGAATTCTTTGAGGATGTAACGAACAGGGTGGATAAAGGGGAACCAGTGGATGTGGTGTATTTGGACTTCCAGAGGCATTTGACAAGGTGCCACATAAAAGATTACTGCACAAGATAAAAGTTCACGGGGTTGGGGGTAATATATTAGCATGGATAGAGCATTGGCTAACGAACAGAAAACAGAGAGTTGGGATAAATGGTTAATTCTCGGGCTGGCAATCAGTAACTAGTGGAGTGCCCCAACTATTTACAATCTATATTAACGACTTGGAAGAAGGGACTGAGTATACCGTAGCCAAGTTTGCCAACGATACAAAGATGGGAGGAAAAGCAATCTGTGAGGAAGACACAGAAAATCTGCAAAAGGACATAGACCGGCTAAGTGAGTGGGCAAAAATTTGGCAGATGGAATAATGTTGGAAAGTGTGAGGTCATGCATTTTGGCAGAAAAAATCAAAGAGCAAGTTATTATTTAAATAGAGAAAGATTGCAAAGTGCTGCAGTACAGCGGGACCTGGTGGTACTTGTGCATGAAACACAAAAGGTTAGTATGCAGGTACAGCAAGTGATCAGGAAGGCCAATGGAATCTTGGCCTTTATTACAAAGGGGATGGAATATAAAAGAAGGGAAGTCTTGCTACAGTTATACAGGGTATTGGTGAGGCCACACCTGGAATACTGCATGCAGTTTTGGTTTCCATATTTACGAAAGGATTACTTGCTTTTACTTGCTTTGGAGGCAGTCCAGAGAAAGTTGATTGCAGAGATGAGGGGGTTGACCTATGAGGAAACGTTGAGTAGGTTGGGCCTCTACTCATTGGAATTCAGAAGATGGAGAGGCGATCTTATCGAAACGTATAAGATTATGAGGGGGCTTGACAAGGTGGATGCAGAGAAAATGTTTCCACTGATGGGGGAGACTAGAACTAAGGGGCATAATCTTAGAATAAAGGCCACCCATATAAAACTGAGACGAGGAGAAATTTATTTTCTCAGAGGGTTGTAAATCTGTGGAATTCGCTGTCTCAGAGAGTTGTGGAAGCTGGGACATTGAATAAATTTAAGACAAAGATAGACAGTTTCTTAACTGATAAGGGAATAAGGGGTTATGGGGAGCGGGCAGGGAAGTGGGCCTGAGACCATGATCGGATCAGCCAAGATCGTATAAAATGGCAGGCTCGAGGGGCTCTATGGCCTACTCCTGCTCCTATTTTTTATGTTCTTATGTTCTTATTAAAAGACACAAGTAGAAAACTTTGAAGATGAGCATAGATGGGGAGACCTCGAAGAGGATTGATTGCAGATAATAGATGACAGTAATTCTGCTTGTAACATGAGCTTCATTGCACCTACATTCTGTTTCTGTTGATTCATCATCATAGGCAGTCCCTCGAAATCAAGGAAGACTTGCTTTCACTCTAAAAGTGAGTTCGTAGGTGACTGAACAGTCCAATACAGGAATTACAGGTGGGACAGACAGTTGTTGAAGGAAAGGGTGGGTGGGAAGACTGGTTTGTCACACGCTCCTTCCGCTGCCTGCGCTTACATAGAAAATAGGTGCACGAGTAGGCCATTCGGCCCTTCGAGCCTGCATCACCAGTCAATAAGATCATGGCTGATCATTCCCTCAGTACCCCTTTCCTGCTTTCTCTCCATACCCCTTGATCCCCTTATCTAACTCCCTCTTGAATATATCCAATGAACTGGCATCAACAACTCTCTGCGGCAGGGAATTCCACAGATTAACAACTCTCTGAGTGAAGAAGTTTCTCCTCATCTCAGTCCTAAATGGCCGACCCCTTATCCTAAGACTGTGTCCCCTGGTTCTGGACTTACCCAACATTGGGAACATTCTACCCGCATCTAACCTGTCCCGTCCCGTCAGAATCTTATATGTTTCTATGAGATCCCCTCTCATCTTTCTAAACTCCAATGTATAAAGGCCCAGTTGATCCAGTGTCTCCTCATATGTCAGTCCAGCCATCCCGGGAATCAGTCTGGTGAACCTTCGCTGCACTCCCTCAATAGCAAGAACGTCCTTCCTCAGATTAGGAGACAAAAAACTGAACACAATATTCCAGGTGAGGCCTCACCAAGGCCCTTTACAACTGCAGTAAGACCTCCCTGCTCCTATACCCAAATCCCCTAGCTATGAAGGCCAACATACCATTTGCCTTCTTCACTGCATGCTGTACTTGTATGCCAACTTTCAATGACTGATGAACCATGACACCCAGGTCTCATTACACCTCCCCTTTTCCTAATCTGCCACTATTGCTTTCTACATGCTCTTCCTCCACTTCGGGCGATCTTTGGCCAGGGACTCCCAGGTGTCGGTGGGGATGTTGCATTTTATCAAGGTGACTTTGAGGGTGTCATTGAAACGTTTCCTCTGCCCACCTGGGGCTCGTTTGCCGTGTAGGTGTTCCGAGTAGAGCACTTGCTTGGGAGTCTTATGTCAGGCATGCAAACAATGTGATCCGCCCAATGGAGCTGGTCGAGTGTGCTCAGTGCTTTGATGCTGGGGATGTTGGCCTGATCAAGGACGCTAACTTTTGATTAGTGTGTGAATGTTGGCAGCTTGATTTGATAGGGTGGTTTCTCTCAATGCTTGTGTTTTGATGTAGGTGTGTGAAACTTAACCTAACCTCAACTCTGTCAATGACAGTGGCTGCATCTTAATTTATCACATTGCTGTAAAGTACTAAATCAGAATATTTTTAAATTCTTCAGTTGATAACAAATTATTCACATTTAAGATGCTGGATACTTCATGTACTTTGACACTAAGAATGGAAAGACTGATCAAAGTGCCATTCTGGAATCCCGGATCCTTTACCCCAAAAAGGATGAGCAGTGCCTTCAGTTCTTCTATAAAATGACAGGAAGCACTATGGATAAGCTCATTGTGTGGATGAAAATGGATGACGGAACTGGAACTGTTCGAAAACTAGTTAAAGTTGAGACGTTTCAAGGTATGTACTTTTGAGATTTATGATAAGTCACATTTAATATTGAGTTTAACATTAGTTAATTATGCCCTATAAACCATGAAGCTATTGACAAGATATACTGTTACATAAAGAATGACGGATGGAAGACTCTTTTGGTAAATGCAGTGTGTGGGATTGTACCTCGTCCTAATATCCAGGAAGTCCCAGATTTGAGAACTGATCTGTGTAGATAGATTAGTAAAAGGGGAGGTGCAATGAGACCTGGGTGTCATGGTACATCAGTCATTAAAAGTTGGCATACAGGTACAGCAGGCGGTGAAGAAGGCAAATGGCATGTTGGCCTTCATAGCAAGAGGATTTGAGTATAGGAGCAGGGAGGTCTTACTACAGTTGTGCAGGGCCTTGGTGAGACCACACCTTAAATATTGTGTACAGTTTTGGGCTCATAATCTGAGAAAGGACATTCTTGCTATTGAGGGAGTGCAGCGAAGGTTCACCAGACTGATTTCAGGGATGACAGGACTGACATATGAAGAAAGACTGGATCGACTAGGCTTTATATTCAATGGAATTTAGAAGAATGAGAGGGGATCTCATAGAAACATATAAAATTCTGAAGGGATTGGGCAGGTTAGATGCAGGAAGAATGTTCCTGATGTTGGGGAAGTTCAGAACCAGGGATCAGGGGTGAGCCATTTAGGAACGCGATGAGGAGAAACTTCTTCACTCAGAGAGTTGTGAGCATGTGGAATTCTCTACCACAGAAAATTATTGAGGCCAGTTCGTTAGATATATTCAAAAGGGAGTTAGATGTGGCCCTTATGGCTAAAGGGATCAAGGGGTATGGAGAGAAAGCAGGAACGGGGTACTGAAGTGCATGATCAGCCATGATCATATTGAATGCTGGTGCAGCCTTGAAAGGCTGAATGGCCTACTCCTGTACCTATTTTCTATTTTTCTATGAGTGCACTGGGTCTAGTGATGGCAACGATGCAATTGGCCCAGGCTAAGAAGAGATAAATCATTCAGGGCTCCTCAACACTGTCCAATAAATTCTCCTGTCATCATCATAGGCAGTCCCTCGGAATCGAGGAAGATTTGCTTCCACTCTTAAAATGAGTCCTTAGGTGGCTGAATAGTCCAATACGAGAGCCACAGTCCCTGTCACACGTGGAACAGATGAGGGTAAGGGAGGGTGGGACAGATTTGTCACAAGCTCTTTCTGCTGCCTGCGCTTGATTTCTGCATGCTTTCGGCGATGAGACTCGAAGTGATTAGCGCCCTCCTGGATGCAGTTCCTCCACTTAGGGCGATCTTTGGCCAGGGACTTCCAGGTGTCAGTGGGGACGTTGCACTGACCACACTGGATCAGCTCCGCTGGGCAGGCCACATAGTTCGCATGCCAGACACGAGAATCCCAAAGCAAGCGCTCTACTCGGAACTCCTTCACGGCAAACGAGCCAAAGGTGGGCAGCAGAAACGTTACAAGGACACCCTCAAAGCCTCCCTGATGAAGTGCAACATCCCCACTGACACCTGGTAGTCACTGGCCAAAGACCGCTCTAAGTGGGGGAAGTGCATCCGGGAGGGTGCTGAGCACTTAGAGTCTCGTCGCCGAGAGCATGCAGAAATCAAATGCAGGCAGCGGAAAGAGTGTGCAGCAAACCTGTCCCACCCACCCGTTCCCTCAACGACTACCTGTCCCACCTGTGACAGAGACTGTGGTTCTCGTATTGAACTGTACAGCCACCTAAGAACTAATGTTAAGAGTGGAAGCAAGTCTTTCTCGATTCCGAGGGACTGCCTATGATGATGATGATGATAATGCACTTTTTCAGGGAGGCTTTGAGGGTGTCCCTGTAACGTTTCCTCTGCCCACCTTTGCTTCGTTTGTCATGTAGGAGTTCCGAGTAGAGCGCTTGCTTTGGGAGTCTCGTGTCTGGCATGCGAACGATGCGGCCTGCCCAGCGGAGCTGATCAAGTGCTTCAATGCTTGGGATGTTGGCCTGGTCAAGGACACTAATGTTGTTGCGTCTGTCCTCTCAGGGGATTTGTAGGATCTTGCGGAGGCATCGTTGGTGGTATTTCTCCAGCGACTTGAGGTGTCTACTGTATGGATGTTAGTGATAACAGGATCTGTGCTGCCTGCACTCAAATAGCCTGTTGACATTCACTGTTTGGTGCTTTTCTCGCATGGATATGATCACCTGTGGGACATATATGGCTCAAAAAATACGAGAATATCCTATATTTTTAAGAAAATGCCAGTATCCTAAAACATGTTGACTGCAGTGAAACTTATATCAGATATCATGAAATGTGTTTATAACTATATGAGTTTCTATGGACCCAGGAAGACATCGGAAAAGCCGGTTTTCAGGGCACATTGCGCATGCATTGAAAACCAGCTTTCTGAACTGTCAAGTTTCTGGCTTGACAGATCTCACGCATATTGGGAGCACATAGCCTGCTTTTACAGGCGTAAGAGTTTTAAAACACACATAAACATTGCAAAATAAAATGCTAAAAACACATTATTATTAAAAACCCTCCCCACTACGGTAATTTTATTTTAAACCATAATTTAAAAAACTTTTTTAAAAATCAGAAAAATATATTTTTTTAAATACATAAATAACTTTAATTTAAATTAATAAAAATATGTTGTGCATTTTTTCTATCTTTTATTATTGGTTATTAGTGTGTGGGGGGTGTGGTTTTCTCATTCATAATAATGGGAACTCCAACTTACGGAGTTCCCATTATTATGAATTACATTATACTACACCTGATTGGCTGCCCAGCTCCAGGCCTGCGCACGTCCTGACGTGCATGCACTGCGACGTGCAGTCAGGAGAGGCCTCAGGGCCGGGATCTCACGTGGCTGCAGCAGGTCGAGGGGCATCTTTTTTCTAAAATCCATTCGAATGCCCGCAGGAAGGAGAAACCGGGATTTCTGGGCCAATGTTCCCTCTAATTTTTTTGTATTGTGCAGGCCACAAACTTTTTTAAGCACGCCATTTCATCCATGGGCAAATTTTACAACAACAACAGCAACCACTTAAAAGCATATATACAGTAATGCCATATTGCCACCCAGCCGTGTCAAATCATGAGACAATTAGACAAGGTTCTATACAAGTTTAACATAACTTCCCTGCTTTTGAATTCTATTCCACTAGAAATGAACTCCAGTGCTTTATTTGCACTTTTACCCCTAGATGCCTTTGCATCCCTACCCCATTTAGTCTCTTATTTTCCAAGGAGTAGGTGGCCTCCTTATTCCTCCTATCAAAATGCACCACCTCACACTTATCTATATTGAAATTCCCTTGTCATTTACATGCCCATTCTGCAAGTTTGTTTACAGCAGAATGAATTCAAAGCTTTTAGTTCGTCATCTAAAAACTCTATTTTAAAAATAAAATTACTTGTCAGAAATGACTGGGATATAAAAGAACTGCATAATAATGTTAACACTTCAGAAACATCACTCAGTTACATGGTTATGCACCAACAAACAGTCCAAAAGCCCAAGGTGAGCTGAAAGAGGCAATTATTTGTGCAATTAGTATTAATTTTAAAGTTTTCAACATATTAGCTCATCCCTCATGTCACTATTCCAATGGCTGCACAAGCAGCAGGAGCAGTTGCTTTCCTATTGTGCTGACGTGCTGTACGTCTGCATAAGTTATTAGAATATTAATCACAATGCAACCAGACAGCCAACAAATATAACGGGCAGTAGATCTTTAGTTCACAGTTTTAAAAAGAACTGAACAAAAACAGCTATCCGTATTTTCAACTTCAATCACTTCCATTAATAAATGTAGTCTTCTTGAACCAGTCATCTATAACTTCTACAAATCCTTTCCTTCCCCCCCCCCCCCCCCCGCCACCCAACGCCTCAACAGCATGGTTGTGTAAAGTTACTCACTTCAATTGATCGCTCAAAACCAAATATTGAGAAATTTCAATTTTTAAACATTTTAAGCATTTCATTGCCTCTTTAAAAGTGTTTGGACTTCAAGATCTAGTTGAAACTTGTTTAGATGAGGGGAAAATTGATTTTTGCTTGTTTCTTCCAAAATCAAATTCAAAACTTTGGGGGAATAAATGTTTTAACACTCATTTTTTGCAAAAAGTGCATTAAAATCCAAGTTTCTGTTTCCCTCTTCAACGCTGTCATTAAACTTACAACAAAAAATAATACAATAAACTCTAATTCCAAACGGAGCTCAAATAAGAAAGTGAATAAAGTGGTTAAACTCCCCAAATCTAAGAAGGCAGTGAGGTTATCTATCCCCAGCCTTGGCAATGAGTTGGGATCAGTTTTGGAGAAGTTGTTTCCTCTTTTTCTTCTGCCGTTCTCTCCGTCTCTCACAGACTCTGAGGTACAAACGGGGGCACAAACCTTTTCCCCTCCCTCACAACATAATTTAAATAACTCTGATGAACTCTTTCAAAAAAGGGGCAACATCGTGCAAAATTTAACTGGAATTTACCACAGGACATTCAACATTAATTTCCCGTATTTTGTTCTAGCTTTAAACAATTTTCCGAATTTAAAAATAAATTCTCTTTTTTTTGTTTCACCGGGGGCCTAAAAAGTTGTTTGCTGTAGCCTTCTTCCAGTGGCCATTGTACATGTACTGCACCTCCACCTGTGTTGTTCCAAAGTGCGGCCGCCATTCAATCCCCGGGAATGGACGACACTTGTCTCCACAGAAATAATTTACTGACAGAATCCCGAGACAACGCTCGCTGGGTTCGAGGGCTCCGTATCTTAACAAATGCTGTTCCAATTCAGACCAACTCTGAGATCACAAATGACTCTCTGAAGATTTTAAAAAGTAAGCTCAAATTTTCCCCATTTATTATGTTATTAAGGCTTTTATTAACTGTTATGTCTTTAGATGCTCTGATAATGAATCCATGAGGCAAAGTGTTTACTTAAACTGTAGTGACCTTAGACCTTTATTGATAACTCCAGAGTGAGGATCACACATGGTGGCCTGCCTTTTATATTTGGCCAGGCACACCTGTACAGTAACCTGCAAGTCTCCCACTGCGATGCCCTCTGGTGGCACACCTTGTAATAGTACAAGTAGTAACCATGTAGGATACATAACATTAACTTTCATCAGCAACAAGACTAAAACCATAAATCCATCCCCAGTGCAATATTGGATTTATTAAAAAGTAGCTAATAAAAGTAAGTTAAACTTCGTTTAATCATTCTTCATCCCTCTGCTAAAATGCTTCCTTGCCTCACTTAATTATTGAAAGCCAAACCTTACAAACCCATCTGCAGTAGGATAATTTTATTTTAAAAAGGGGATTCACGTACAGCTCAAATTTGTTTCTTGTTTTTGCTCCTCAAACATGTCACTGCCATCGGACAGCAACAAAGTACTTTCTTACTCACTTGTTGGAAGTGAAACTCGGCAACTCACTCATCTGTTTAGGTTTAATAAGATAAGGTGCACCGTGGTTTATCGACCGATCTCTCCACCAATTTTTAAAGCTTTTCCCAGCTTCATAGCGGTGGTGGGCTGCACTGAGCTGGCCAGCTCCAATTTGGTCCACGGGGACTCCGGAGTTTCAGTAACACAGGCTCCCGGAACCAGGGTTCCAAAGGAGAAGGAGGAACATGCTGCCCTCATCACTATGGGAGCCAGCTGAGCAGTTTTGTGGCCAGGGAACTCCAAGGTGAACGAAGTTGATCCGGTGCAGGTAAGGTCCAAACTGCTCAGTGAGTTAGGATTTCCAATCCAACACCTTTACCACTCAGCCACTACAGCCGCTGGGAGCTGGCTGAGCCCGGCTCCTCTACAGCTTTTGCATGTAGCTCTTGGAACTTCTCAGAGGGAAACATGTCACCCACTGTGGCTGCTGCCCCAACTCTTTTGTTAATTTCTAATTGGGCTCTCAAATGACTCTCTGTCTGCGTTCTGATCCATTGTGTATTGGGCTCCTCTCCCTGTCCGGCTGTCCAGTTCTCTGCATGGCCTTTGAATTGAAGTGCGTGTGAACTCAGGAACTCATAGAAACATAGAAACATAGAAAATAGGTGCAGGAGCAGGCCATTCAGCCCTTCTAGCCTGCACCGCCATTCAATGAGTTCATGGCTGAACATGAAACTTCAGTACCCACTTCCTGCTTTCACGCCATACCCCTTGATCCCCCGAGTAGTAAGGACTTCATCTAACTCCCTTTTGAATATATTTAGTGAATTGGCCTCAACTACTTCCTGTGGTAGAGAATTCCACAGGTTCACCACTCTCTGGGTGAAGAAGTTTCTCCTTATCTCGGTCCTAAATGGCTTACCCCTTATCCTTAGACTGTGACCCCTGGTTCTGGACTTCCCCAACATTGGGAACATTCTTCCTGCATCCAACCTGTCCAAACCCGTCAGAATTTTAAACGTTTCTATGAGGTCCCCTCTCACTCTTCTGAACTCCAGTGAATACAAGCCCAGTTGATCCAGTCTTTCTTGATAGGTCAGTCCCACCATCCCGGGAATCAGTCTGGTGAATCTTCGCTGCACTCCCTCAATAGCAAGTATGTCCTTCCTCAAGTTAGGAGAACAAAACTGTACACAATACTCCAGGTGTGGCCTCACCAAGGCCCTGTACAACTGTAGCAACACCTCCCTGCCCCTGTACTCAAATCCCCTCGCTATGAAGGCCAACATGCCATTTGCTTTCTTAACCGCCTGCTGTACCTGCATGCCAACCTTCAATGACTGATGTACCATGACACCCAGGTCTCGTTGCACCTTCCCTTTTCCTAATCTGTCACCATTCAGATAATAGTCTGTCTCTCTGTTTTTACCACCAAAATGGATAACCTCACATTTATCCACATTATACTTCATCTGCCACGCATTTGCCCACTCACCTAACCTATCCAAGTCACTCTGTAGCCTCATAGCATCCTCCTCGCAGCTCACACTGCCACCCAACTTAGTGTCATCCGCAAATTTGGAGATACTACATTTAATCCCCTCGTCTAAATCATTAATGTACAATGTAAACAGCTGGGGCCCCAGCACAGAACCCTGCGGTACCCCACTAGTCACTGCCTGCCATTCCGAAAAGTACCCATTTACTCCTACTCTTTGCTTCCTGTCTGACAACCAGTTCTCAATCCACGTCAGCACACTACCCCCAATCCCATGTGCTTTAACTTTGCACATTAATCTCCTGTGTGGGACCTTGTCGAAAGCCTTCTGAAAGTCCAAATATACCACATCAACTGGTACTCCTTTGTCCACTTTATTGGAAACATCCTCAAAAAATTCCAGAAGATTTGTCAAGCATGATCTCCCTTTCACAAATCCATGCTGACTTGGACCTATCATGTCACCATTTTCCAAATGCGCTGCTATGACATCCTTAATAATTGATTCCATCATTTTACCCACTACTGAGGTCAGGCTGACCGGTCTATAATTCCCTGCTTTCTCTCTCCCTCCTTTTTTAAAAAGTGGGGTTACATTGGCTACCCTCCACTCGATAGGAACTGATCCAGAGTCAATGGAATGTTGGAAAATGACTGTCAATGCATCCGCTATTTCCAAGGCCACCTCCTTAAGTACTCTGGGATGCAGTCCATCAGGCCCTGGGGATTTATCGGCCTTCAATCCCATCAATTTCCCCAACACAATTTCCCGACTAATAAAGATTTCCCTCAGTTCCTCCTCCTTAATAGACCCTCTGACCACTTTTATATGCGGAAGGTTGTTTGTGTCCTCCTTAGTGAATACTGAACCAAAGTACTTGTTCAATTGGTCTGCCATTTCTTTGTTCCCCGTTATGACTTCCCCTGATTCTGACTGCAGGGGACCTATGTTTGTCTTTACTAACCTTTTTCTCTTTACATACCTATAGAAACTTTTGCAATCCGCCTTAATGTTCCCTGCAAGCTTCTTCTCGTACTCCATTTTCCCTGCCCTAATCAAACCCTTTGTCCTCCTCTGCTGAGTTCTAAATTTCTCCCAGTCCCCAGGTTCGCTGCTATTTCTGGCCAATTTGTATGCCATTTCCTTGGCTTTAATACTATCCCTGATTTCCCTAGATAGCCACGGTTGAGCCACCTTCCCTTTTTTATTTATTTATTTTTTTTTTCTGTGGCTGCACAGCCCTGCATCTTAAATGGAACAGTGCCAACAGGTACAACGTATTCAATACCTGTGAGGATAAGAAGAAAGACTCTGCAAAGGACAGCTAGAATACCGAGGATACGCAGAGCAGAAAGGTTACAGTTAAAAAGGATTCTATAATTAGGGGGATAGAGAGTTTTCTTTGCAGTCAGGATAGAGTGTCCCAGAGGGTGTGTTACCTACCTGGTGCCAGGATAGGGGACATCTCAAAATGGTTGGAAAAGAATTTGGAAAGGGAGAAGGAGTTCCAGTTGTTGTGCTCCATGTCAGAACCAATGACATAGAAAAGATTAGGGAAGATGTTGTGTTAAGGGAGTATCAGGAGTTGGGAGCTAAATTGAAAAGCAAGGCCTCAGGGGTAATAATCTCAGGATTATTATCTGAGCCATGTGCAAATTGGCATAGGGGACAAACAGATTTAGAAAGTCAACATGTGGCTAAATGAGTGGTGTGGGAAAGAGGGGTTTCACTTCTTGGGACATTGGCATGGGTTGCACCTGAATTGGGCTGGGATTAAAGTCATAGCGGAAAGGACAACTAGGGCTATAAATAAAATTTTAAACTAATAACATGGGGGGAAGGGAACTGCTAGAAATAACAGAAACCTAACAATAAAAGAATCAGGAAAAGAGATTAAAGCAAAGGAATATGGATAACACTTATGGCCAAGGATCGAATAAAGTCATAGAGCATAGAAGAAAAATAACTTTTAAAAAACAATGAGCGATGAATAATAAATAAAAACAATTTAAGCTGGTACAGCGATGCATTTTATTCAAAACAAAATGGTTGAACTGGAAGCAATCATTTGTAGAGAGGATCCGGATATGATAGGAATAATTGAAACATGGTTACATAGAGAATAGAACTGGCAACTAAATATTGCTGGATGTAATACAATTTAGGAAGGAAAGGGAAGGAAGAAGAGAAGGTGAAGTAGCTGTACTAGTTAAAGATAACATAATGGCAGTAGAAGAAAAAGGATGCAACTAGCAGTAAGATAGATACAGAATCCATATGGATTGAGTTAAAAGATAAGAAGGGATCCATTACCCTACTAGGGGTATACTATAGACCACCAAATAGTGGAAGGGAATTGGAGGAAGACATTGTAAGCAAATCTATGAGATGAGTCGCAGGCATAGAATAATAATCACAGGCGATTTCTACTACCCACAAATAAACTGGTAGGAAGAAGTAACGAAAAGAGAAAAAGGAATCAAGTTTTTACAGTGTATACAGGACTCCCATCTCACTCAGTACGTAAGAAGTCCAACAAGAAAAGAATCATTGCTGCATCTTGTAATGGGTAATGAACCAGAATAGATAGGAGACGTTAAGAGTAGGAGAGAATCTTAGTAGTAATGATCGCAACATAGCAAATTGAAGATTAGGATTGAGAGTGACATAAGTAGGGCAAAGATTGAGGGGTAGAAATTCGGTTGCTACCGGCAGCTGATACCGCCTGAGTGAGCCGGCAACGGGGCATGAACGGCTGGGCGGCGGCGTTCAGCGTGGGTGCCGCCTGATCGAAAATTCGGTTGTCATTTTTCAAGGACGTAAAGATTTTTCGCCCCGCCGACTACCGCCATGGAAATCCTGATGTTAGTACGTGTGCAACGCCTCCTTGACGCCGGTCCTGCCAACTCCACTTTGGCCGCCTCACTTATCGTCTGGTGACGCCTGAAAAAGTTGCCGTGCACAAGGCAGGGAAATGAAACCAGGTCATTATTTAAAGGGAGTTGTAGCCGGCCCACAGTCTTCGCGGTGCGTGCTGCGTTGGCTGCTCACAGGTTTCGAAGGTGCTGGTGTCCTGTGGCTACAGACTCAATTTTATCTTTCAAAAAGGAGTTGAATAAGTATCTGAAGGAAAAAAAATTGCAAAGCTACGGGGAAAGAGCAGGAGAGTAGAACTAGCTGATAGTCGGCAAGGGCTCGATGGGCCAAATGGCCTTCTACGGTGCTGTAACCATTCTATGAATCTATGATTCTATGATACTATGATTCTATGCTTTCTGCCTTGATCACTGATCTGCGGTCATGAAGCTTCTTTGGGCACTGGAGCCAACGGGTGCGGGCAGCACTGCTGGCAGTGACGCCTCGGTGATCTAGTCCCTCATCCTTCTTTCTGGACATCCTCCTAGCCCCTGTGGGTAGGGGATCTCTCTTTCAATGTTGACCGGCTGCACAAAGCTGGAGTGCTGCATCTGAGTCACTGGATGCCCTTTCCCTGGCTTGTTGAGCCATTTATGTTAGTGTTGAAGCACTTTACCCTTTTTTAAGTGCGGAAGAGAATTCAGCTTTAAGAGCTGAAGACTCGCTGTCCAAGGCTGGTGAAGCAGCAACGTCACTTGGGCCACGCCACATTGGGGCCTGTTGCTGGGACCCACACCACTAGGTGGCGTTACACAGTGATTTTTGCACTGGGCTAATAATAATTAGTCCCCAGCACCAATCTTTTAGTCCTGCAAGCGCCACCATTTTCGGTGGCCGTTAACCCCCAGCCACGATGGCTTTTGTGATGGCCAGAAATTTCTGAGCCAATACTTTTCCACTTTGTTGTTCAAGAGTCATGAAGCCATTCAATTCCAAATCGATTTATTATATTTCATTTCACCCACATCATGTCCTCTGTGCATACTTTACCTACTTGAAGCTGCATGAAAGTCCATGTTATCAGCTCTATTATACTATAGAATTATGATAAATAGAAATATTTGTCTGGGTGTCTGTTGAAATTGTGGTAAAACTGAAATAGCTCAATTTTTTTCACCAACCAACACCTTTTGCTTCTCTTTAGCTGATGGCATCCATTCATGGAACATCGCCCATGTGACTTTTCACGCAAAGTCCAAGTTTCGTTACACCTTCCAAGGTATAATTGGTAATTCCTCAAGTTCTTCAGGTGGTATTTTCCTCGATGACATCGCTTTTACAGAGACCCGCTGCCCTAATGGCATCTGGCATGTGAAGAACTTCTCTTTGATTCTTCAAAATACGGGATATAACAGCATAAATAGTCCACGGTTTTATAGCCCAGAAGGTTACGGCTATGGCCTCATTTTACATCCTCATTCTACATACGGAAACTACACGGGGCTATTTTTCCACCTGTGCAGTGGTGACAACGACGGCATCCTTGAGTGGCCAGCTGGGAACAGGCAAGCCATTGTCACAATAATGGACCAAGATCCTGATGTAAAACTTCGAATGTCATCCAGTAGAAGCTTCACTACGATTACAAACATGGTAATACCAGGTAAGAAATTAAAATGACCTATCTCCATTGTAACTTCTGCACAATACTACAGTGTTTGAACAGTATTCACTTAGAAAGGAACTGGCTCGTTGGGCCTAATGGCCTCTCCTTGTTCTCAGTTAATATGATGCATATGCATAGTGGATGCCGTGTGAGAAAGAGTTGAATGAATTTTGTGAAAATGAGTGAAAATGATCAGATTACATTAAACAGCATTGTTGAGAAATGCAAGACTCACACACCAGCAAAACAATCGTTTTTGCTAGTTCTACGGAGAACTGCATAAACCCTTGCCCCAGCCCTGAACTTACATCATTCTCTAGTTTCAATCCTCTCTCCCTTCATGCCCTCTCCGAGCTCATCTTGTCCATGAGACACCCCCTCCTGCTCCCTTCACTCTATTCCCGCTCAGCTGCTGATCACCCAACTTCCCTTCCTGGCCCCCTTGTTAACTGACTTTTTTTTAAATTTGTTCACGAGATGTGGACGTCGTTGGCAAAGCCATCATTTATTACCCATCCCTAATTGTCCTTGAGAAGGTGGTGGTGAGCCACCTTCTTGAACAGCTGCAGTCCCTCTGTCACAGAGCTGTTATGGAGGGAGTTCCAGGATTTTGACCCAGAGACGATGAAGGAACAGCCAAGTCGGGATGGTGTATGACTTGGAGGTGGTGATGTTCCCATGCACCTGCTGCCCTTGTCCTTCTAGGTGGTACAGGTCACGGGTTTGGGAGGTGTTGTTGAAGAAGCCTTGGCGAGTTGTTGCAGTGCATCTTTTAGAGGGTACACACTACAACAATGGTGCGCCGGTGGTGGATAGGGTGAATGTTTAAGGTGGTGGATGGGGTGTCATTCAAGCGGGCTTCTTTGTCCTGGATGGTATTGAGCTTCTTGAGTGTTATTGCAGCTGCACTCATCCAGACAAGTGAAGAGTATTCCATCACACCCCAGACTTGTGTCTTGTTGATGGAGGAAAGGCTTTGTGGAGTCATGAGGTGAGACACTCGCCACAGAAGACCCAGCCTCTGACCTGCTCTTGTTGCCACAGTATTTACGTGGCTGGTCCAGTTAAGTTTCTGGTCAATGGTGACCCCCAGGATGTTGATGGTGGGAGATTCAGTGATGGTAATGCCATTGAATGTTAAGGGGCAGTGGTAGACTCTCGCTTGTTGGAGATGGTCATTGCCTGGCAATCGTGTGGCAGGAATATTATTTGCCACTTTTCAGTCCAAGCCTGAATGTCATCCAGGTATTGCTGCATGTGGGCATGGGCTGTTTCATTATCTGCTGAGTTGCGAATGGCACTGAACACTGTGCAGTCATCAGCGAACATCCCTACCTCTGATCTTGTGATGGAAGGAAGGTCATTGATGAAACAGCTGAAAATGGTTGGGCCTAAGACATTGCCCTGAAGAATTCCTGCAGCGATGTCTTGGAGCTGTGATGATTGACCTCCAACCACCACAACCATCTTCCTTTGTGCTAGGTATAACCCCAGCCAGTGGAGAGTTATCTCCCTGATTCCCATTGACCTCAGTTTTACTAGGGCTCTTTGATGCCACACTCGGTCAAATGCTGCCTTGCTGTCAAGGGCAGTCACTCTCACCTCACCTCTGGAATTCAGCTCTTTTGTCCATATTTGGACCAAGGCTATAATGAGGTCTGGAGCCGATGGTCATAGCGGAACCCAAACTGGACATCGGTGAGCAGGTTATTGGTGAGTAAGTGCCGCTTGATAGCACTGTCAACGACACCTTCTATCACTTTGCTGATGATTGAGAGTGAGCTGATGGGGCGGTAATTGGTCAAATTGAATTTGTCCTGCTTTTTGTGGACAGGATATATCTGTGCAGTTTTCCACATTGTGGGATAGATGCCAGTGTTGTAGCTGTACTGGAACAGCTTAGCTAAAGGTGTGGCTAGTTCTGGAGCACAAGTCTTCAGCACGACAGCCGGGATATCATCGGGGCCCATAACCTTTGCAGTATCCAGTATGCTCAACCATTTTTTAATATCACGTGGAGTGAATCGAACTGGCTGAAGACTGGCTTCTGTGATGGTGGGGTTGTCTAGAGGAGGCCAATGTGGATCATCCATTCGGCACTCTGACTGAATATGGTTGCAAACGCTTCAGCTTTGTCTTTTGCACTCACATGCTGGACTCCGCCATCATTGAGGATGGGGATATTCATGGAGCTTGCTCCTCCAATTAGTTGTTTAATGTTCCACGACCATTCACGACTGGATGTAGCAGAATTGCAGAGCTTTGATTTGATCCGTTGATTGTGGGATCGCTTTGCCCTGTCTATAACATGCTGCTTCCGCTGTTTAGCATGTATGTAGTCTGGTGTTGCAGCTTCTCCAGGTTGGCACCTCATTTTTAGATATGCCTGGTGCTGCTCCTGGCATGCTCTTCTACACTCTTTATTGAACCAGGGTTGGTTCCCTGGATTGATGGTATTGGTAGGGTAAGGGATATGCCAGGCATGAGATTACAGACTGTGGTGGAATAAATTTCTGCTGATGGTCCACAGCAGCTCATGAATGCCCAGTTTTGAGCTGCTAGATCTGTTCTGAATCTATCCCATTTAGCACATAGAAACATATATAATTCTGATGGGATTGGACAGGTTAGATGCAGGAAGAATGTTCCCGATATTGGGAAAATCCAGAACCAAGGGTCCCAGTCTAAGGATAAGGGGTAAGTCATTTAGGACCGAGTTGAGGAGAAACTTCTTCACTCAGAGAATTGCGAACCTGTGGAATTCTCTACCATAGAAAGTTGTTGAGGCCAGTTCGTTAGATATATTCAAAAGGGAGTTAGATTTGGCCCTTACGGCTGAAAAGATCAAGGAGTATGGAGAGAAAGCAGGAATGGGGTACTGAAGTTGCATGATCAGCCATGATCATATTGAATGTGGTGCAGGCTCGAAAAGCCGAATGGCCTACTCCTGCACCTACTTTCTATGTTTCTATGTAACACGATGGAGGTTGTCCTCAGTGTGAAGATGGGATTTCATCTCCACAAGAACTGTGTGGTGGTCAATGCTGTCATGGACAGATGCATCTGTGACAAGTAGATTTGTGAAGACGAGCTGTTGGTTCTCAGCACCTACCGCAGTCCTAGTCTGGCAGGTATGTCCTTAAGGACTTAACCAGATCGGTCAGTAGTGGTGCTACCGAGCAACACTTGGTGAAGGACATTGGAGTCCTCCACCCACCCAGAGTGCATTCTGTGCCCTTGCTACCCTCAGTGCTTCTTCCAAGTGGTGTTCAACATGGAGGAGTACTAATTCATCAGCTGAGGGAGGGCGGTAGGTGGTAATCAGCAGGAGGTTTCCTTGCCCATGCTTGACCAGGCATGAGACTCCATGTGGTCCAGAGTCAATGTTGAGGACTTCCAGGGCCACTTCCACTACTGTGCCGTCACCCTTGGTGGATCAGGACATACCCAGGGATGGTGATGGAGGAGTTTGCAACATTGACTGAAAGGTATGATTCTGTGAGTATGACCATGTCACGATGTTGTTTGACTAGTCTGTTGGATAGCTCTTCCAATTTTGGCACGTCCCCAGATGTTCGTAATGAGGACTTTGCAGGGCCGATTAGACTGGGTGTTTCGGTTTCGTGTCCGAAACTGGTGCCGAAGTCAATGTTGGGTGGTACATCCAGTTATATTCTTATTATTGTTTTTCGTAGCAGTTTGTTACAACTGAGTGGCTTGCTAGTCTATTTCAGAGAGCAGTTAAGAGTTAACCACATTGCTGTGAGTCTGGAGTCACATATAGGCCAGACCAGATAAGGACAACAGATTTTCTTCTCTAAAGGACAGTAGTGAACCAGATGAGTTTGTATTGACAATCCGATAGTTTCATGGTCACCGTTACTGATACTTGCTTTTCATTCCAGATTTAGTTAATTCATTGAATTTAAATTCCCCCAGCTGCTGTGGTAGGATTTGAACTTGGTCTCTGGATCATTATTCCATGCCACTGGATTACTAGTCCCATAACATCACCACTATTATACTGTTCCCTAATTGTTAATGGTTCTCTCTCCTCGGGTACTGACCACCTCCCCATCAAATCTGGCGTCATCAATCTCTTCCTTAAAAAACTCACTTCTGACCCCTCTGCCCTTGCAAACTACCCCCACCCCATCTCCAACTTCCCTTTCCTCTCTAAATTCCTTGAACATGTTGTCGCCTCCCAAATTCATGCTTACCTTTCCCACAACTCCATGTTTGAACCCCTCCAGAGGAGTGTTCCTCTCCGCCACAGCACTGAAATGGCCTTTATTAAAGTTACAAATGGTATCCTATGTGACTGTGACCATGGTAAACTATCCCTCCTCATCAGTTTCAATCTGTCTGCAACCTTTGACACATAGTTGACCACACCATCCTCCTCCCATACCTCACCTCCATTGTCAAGTTGGGTCGGACTGCCCATTCCTATCTATCCAGTTGTTGCCAGAGAATCACCTGCAATGTCTTCTCTTTCCATTTCCGCACCATTACCTCAGGAGTCTCCTAAGGATTTATCCTTGGACCCTCCTATTTCTTATCTACATGCTGCTCCTTGACGACATCATCCGAAAACACAGCGTCAGTTTCCACATGTACACTGACAACACCGAGCTCTACTTCACCACAACCTCTCTTGGCCCCTCCATGGCCTCTGATTTGCCACACTGCTTGAGCGGCATCTAGTCTTGGATGAGCAGAAATTTACTCCAATTAAACATTGGGAAGATCGAAACCATTAGCCTGGAAATTGCGGTCGGAGACTTGCCACTCGCGTACGCCTCCGAACCTAAAAAAGATACAAATTACCTGGTGTCTTCCGGACTCTTCCGGTCCTGGGCTTCCAGACGTACATCTGTATAAAGGCCCACGAATCCCAGGGGCACATGCAGTTCTCAAACAATCCTGGGATCACGTGGGTCAGACTAACCAATGAAAAAGGTGGATTCCTATGCTCAAGGGGGTTCAATTCACGTACGGAATCCCCATAAGCATAATGGAAATCCCCGAATAAAAAGAATTTCACACCACCTAAATAAAAATAAATGATCACTGGTTCAAAATCAATTACCTTCATTAGATGGACTGCAGACCCTTTAATTAAGCATTTCAAATGAAAATTTAATAATTTGAAAAATAAATTTTAACATTTTAAAATGGGCCAAAATTTACCTAAACTAATTTTAAATGCCTGCGTATGTTTAAATCATTTACAATATTTTATTTAAACCCTTATGCTGGTAGAAGAAGGCGTTATGCCTGCTTTTACCAGATGTAAGGGGTTTATGGGCATTCGCTGGGCAGTAGTTGGGCAAATAACCCAACTCTGCGGCAGCGAAAATGATTTTGTAACGGTGTGGTGAATCTGTCCAAGTAAAACTTGACAGATCGCAAGTCGCAGGTTTTCACGCATGCACAGCACATGCAGAAACCCAGAACATGTAGGGCCATTCTGAAGGTTTCCGACAACGTATGCTGTACGCAACCTGTTCACAACTTTGGCATCCTATTTGACACGGAGTTGGGCTTCCGACCCCATATCCTCGCCATCACCATGACCACCTACCTCCATTTCCTGAACATTGCCTTTCTCCACTCCTGCCTCAGCTCATCTGCTGATGAAACCCTCTTCCATGCCTTTGTTACCTCTGGACTTGACTATTGCATTGCTCTCCTGGCTGGCCTCCCACCTTGCACCCTCCGTAAACTTGAGTTCATACAAAATCCTACTGCTCTGCTATTCTAACTTGCCTTGCACCAAAGTTCTGTTCACCCATCATCCCTGTGTTCGCTAACCTATATTGGCTTCCAGTCTGGCAATGCCTCAATTTTAAAATTCTCATCCTTGTTTTCAAATCCCTCAATAGATGCGCCCCTCCCTATCTTTGTTACCTCCTCCAACCCCTAAAACCCTTCAAGATCTCTGCGCTCCTCCAATTCTGGCCTCGTAAGTATCCCCAATTTTAATCGGTACACCATTGCTGGCTGTGCCTTCAGCTGCCGAGGCAATAAGCTCTGGAATTCCCTCCCTTAATCTCTCCCCACACTCTCTCCTCCTTTAAGATGTTCCTTAAAGCCAACCTCTTTAATCAAGTTCCCTGTCTTAATATCTCCTTATGTGACTCAGTGAAAAATGTTGTTTGATATAACACTCCTATGACGCACCTTGGGACGTTTTACCAGGTTAAAGGTACCTGTGCAAGTTGTTGTTGTCCTAAGCACTAACCCAAATTCAACTCTTTCCAAATTTTGGAGGTTGAGAAGTTTTTAAAAATTTGATCCGGGATGTGGGCATTGTTGGCAAGGCCAGCATTTATTGCCGATCCCTAATTGTCCTTGAGAAGGTAGTGGTGAGCCGCCTTCTTGAACCATGTTGCAATCCATGTGGTGTAGGTACTCCCACAGTGCTGTTAGAGAGGGAGTTCTAGGAATGTTGATTATGTTGATATGTTGATTACTAACTAGCAACAAAGTTATGAGTGTGTTATGTAGGTCAGTCTATGCAAGTGGGATCAAAAAAAAATCTATCTGTATAACTATATATAACATATTAAAAATGTTACATCTTTGCACATTTCCTATCATTTTTCCATTATAAATTCCTATGTCCACAGTTAAACTGCCTATGTAAGCTTGTCACATTATACCCTCTTCCCAATGCAAGACTGAATGTATGACTTTAAAATTGGGACTGAATCATGTCTGGTCCAATTATCTCTCTCCCACTAACCCTGTTTCACCTGAAGACTACATTTTGTCTTCACTCCCTGTGCACAGTGCCACGGGAGATTGACTATGATCTATAACATTCTTTTCCAAGCATTATTATGTTTATTTTTCTTGGTAAGTACTGTATGAATATTGCTTCGGTTTACTAACATTCTATTGGATAGGTTTGTTAGTTTAAGGATACTAATTGGTGAGGCTGAAATATGGTGAGGAGGTGCACCATTGACGCCACCATAAATGATCAAAGTGGAGTAACTGATTATCATTTCAGCGTTAGTTAGGTTTCAGGCATATGATGAAGAACGACAGTATTAGAGGATCTATAAGAAGAATTCCCTTGTTGAAAAAGAAGCTCAAACAACCTATCAATGTCATTTGAGCCTTAATTTCATGATAAAACACACTCTTGCGTATACCACATGATATCTACAGGATCTTTGCAGGTTCTCAAAAATAAAACTATGCCTATGCACGAGTCCAGTCTGATCACACAATCTCTGAAACAAGAACATCCCTGCTTGTACATTGCATTTATAAAAAACAGCAACTGAACATCAGACTTCTAAGGCTCAATGTGTTAAGGCTGCGCTGCTGGTGGGGAGGCTCCCCTACCAGTTACATATATTCAGAAGATAACAGACCGGGAGTTCGAGAGGCGGAGCAGCGTCGGAGAGGCCTACAAGAGGCCAGCGTCGAGTCAGGGAGGCAGCGGGAGTTCGAGAGGCGGAGCAGCGTCGGAGAGGCCTACAAGAGGCCAGCGTCGAGTCAGGGAGGCAGCGGGAGTTCGAGAGGCGGAGCAGCGTCGGAGAGGCCTACAAGAGGCCAGCTGGTGCAGCTGCACAGGGAGGCAAAAAGAAGTAGAAAGAAATCAAAAGGTGACGTCACAGCCAAGGGGGTAAGTGATTGGCTGGTGATTGGTAAGTAGTTTTTCTTTTTCTTTTCCATATCAGTAAGTAACCTTTAGCATTGTTGTTGCCAATTTAAGTTTATCTAAGGGTTAAGTCATGGCAGGACAGCTTGAACACGTGTTATGCTCCTCCTGTACTATGTGGGAAGTTAGGGACACTTCCGGTGTCCCTGACGACTATGTGTGCGGGAAGAGCATCCGCCTGCAGCTCCTGATGGACTGTATTGCGGCACTGGAGCTATGGGTGGATTCACTCTGGAGCATTCACGATGCTGAGAATGACGTGAATAGCATGTTAAGTGAGTTGGTCTTACCGCAGATAAAGGATACACAGCCAGACAGGGAATGGATGACCAACAGGAAAAGCAGTGCAAGGAAGATAGTGCAGGGGTCCCCTGTGGTCATCCCCCTGCAAAACAGATACACCGCTTTGGGTACTGTTGAGGGGGATGACTCATCAATCGAGGGCAGCAGCAGCCAAGTTCATGGCAGCGTGGGTGGCTCTGCTGCACAGGAGGGCAGGAAAAAGAGTGGGAGAGCTATAGTGATAGGGGATGCAATTGTAAAGGGAATAGATAGATGTTTCTGTGGCCATAACCGACACTCCTGGATGATATGTTGCCTCCCTGGTGCAAGGGTCAAGGATGTCTCGGAACGGGTGCATGGCATTCTGAAAAGGGAGGGTGAACAGCCAGTTGTTGTGGTGGCACATTGGTACCAACGATATGGGTACAAAACAGGATCAGGTCCTACAAGATGAATTTAGGAAAGTAGGAGCGAAATTAAAAAGTAGGACCTCAAAAGTAGTAATCTCAGGATTGCTACCAGTGCCACATGCTAGTCAGAGTAGGAATTGCAGGTTGGCTCTGATGACTATGTGGCTTGAGGAGTGGTGCAGCAGGGAGGGATTCAAATTCCTGTAACATTGGAACTGGTTCTGGGGGAGGTGGGAAAAGTACAAACCAGACTGTCTGCACCCGAACAGGACCGGAACCAATGTCGTAGGGGGAGTGTTTGCTGGTGCTGTTGGGGAGGAGTTAAACTAATATGGCAGGGGGATGGGAACCTATGCAGGGAGACAGATGGAAGTAGAATGGGGGCAGAAGCAAAAGATAGAAAGAAGAAAAGTAAAAGTGGAGGGCAGAGAAACCTAAGGCAAAAAGCAAAAAGGACTACATTACACCCAAATTCTGAAGGGGCAAAGTGGGTTAGAAAGACAAGCCTGAAGGCTCTGTGCCTCAATGCGAGGAGTATTCGGAATAAGGTGGACGAATTAACTGCGCAGATAGCAGTTACCAGGTATGATGTCATTGGCATCACGGAGACATGGCTCCAGGGTGATCAACATCCAGGGGTATTCAACATTTAGGAAGGATAGACAGAAAGGAAGAGGAGGCGGGGTGGCATTGCTGGTTAAAGAGGAAATGAGTGCAATAGTAAGAAAAGACATTAGCTTGGATTATGTGGAATCGGTATGGGTGGAGCTACGGAATACCAAGGGGCAGAAAACGCTAGTGGGAGTTGTGTACAGACCACCAAACAGTAGTAGTAAGATTGGGGACAGCATCAAACAAGAAATTAGGGATGCATTCAATAAAGGTACAGCAGTTATCATGGGTGACTTTAATCTACATATTGATTGGGCTAACCAAACTGGTAGTAATGCGGTGGAGGAGGATTTCCTGGAGTGTATTAGGGATGGTTTTCTGGACCAATATGTCGAGGAACCAACTAGAGAGCTGGCCATCCTAGACTGGGTGATGTGTAAAGAGAAAGGACTAATTAGCAATCTTGTTGTGCGAGGCCCCTTGGAGAAGAGTGACCATAACATGGTAGAATTCTTTATTAAGATGGAGAGTGACACAGTTAATTAAGAAACTAGGGTCCTGAACTTAAGGAAAGGTAACTTCGATGGTTTCTGGCGTGAATTGGCTAGAATAGACTGACAAATGATACTTAAAGGGTTGACGGTGGATAGGCAATGGCAAACATTTAACGATCACATGGATAAACTTCAGCAATTGTACATCCCTGTCTGTAGTAAAAATAAAACGGGGAAGGTGGCTCAACCGTGGCTAACAAGGGAAATTAAGGATAGTGTTAAATCCAAGGAAGAGGCATATAAATTGGCCAGAAAAAGCAACAAACCTGAGGACTGGGAGAAATTTAGAATTCAGTAGAAGAGGACAAAGGGTTGAATTAAGAGGGGGAAAATAGAGTATGAGAAGAAACTTGCCAGGGAATATAAAAACTGATTGCAAAAGCTTCTATAGATATGTGAAGAGAAAAAGATTAGTGAAGACAAACGTAGGTCCCTTGCAGTCAGATTCAGCTGAATTTATAATTGGGAACAAAGAAATGGCAGACCAATTGAACAAATACTTTAGTTCTGTCTTCATGCAGGAAGACACAATTAACCTTCCGGAAGTACTAGAGGACCGAGGGTCCAGTGAGAAGGAGGAACTGAAGGATATCCTTATTAGGAGGGAAATTGTGTAAGGGAAATTGATGGGATTGAAGACCGATAAATCCCCAGGGCCTGATAGTCTGCATCTCAGAGTACTTAAGGAAGTGGCCCTAGAAATAGTGGATGCATTGGTGATCATTTTCCAACAGTCTATCGACTTTGGATCAGTTCCTATGGACTGGAGGGTAGCTAATGTAACACCGCTTTTTAAAAAGGGAGAGAGAGAGAAAGCGTGTAATTATAGACCGGTTAGCCTGACATCAGTAGTGGGGAAAATGTTGGAATCAATTATTAAGGATGAAATAGCAGCGCATTTGGAAAGCAATGACAGGATCGGTCCAAGTCAGCATGGATTTATGATGGGGAAATCATGCTTGACAAATCTTTTGGAATTTTTTGAGAATGTAACTAGTAGAGTGGACAAGGGAGAACCAGTGGATGTGGTGTATTTGGACTTTCAAAAGGCTTTTGACAAGGTCCCACACAAGAGATTGGTGTGCAAAATCAAAGCACGTGGTATTGGGGGTAATATACTGACGTGGATAGAGAACTAGTTGGCAGACAGGAAGCAGAGAGTCGGGATAAACGGGTCCTTTTCAGAATGCAGGCAGTGACTAGTGGAGTGCCGCAGGGCTCAGTGCTGGGACACCAGCTCTTTACAATATACATCAATGATTTGGATGAAGGAATTGAGTGTAATATCTCCAAGTTTACAGATGACACTAAACTGAGTGGTGGTGTGAGCTGTGAGGGGGACGCTAGGAGGCTGCAGGGTGACTTGGACAGGTGAGTGGGCAAATGCATGGCAGATGCAGTATAATGTGGATAAATGTGAGATTATCCACTTTGGTGGCAAAAACACGAAGACGGAATATTATCTGAATGGCGGCAGATTAGGAAAAGGGGAGGTGCAACGAGACCCGGGTGTCATGGTTCATCAGTCATTGAAAGTTGGCATACAGGTACAGCAGGCGGTGAAGAAGGCAAATGGTATGTTGGCCTTCATAGCTAGGGGATTTGAGTATAGGAGCAGGGAGCTCTTACTGCAGATGTACAAGGCCTTGGTGAGGCCTCACCTGGAATATTGTGTTCAGTTTTGGTCTCCTAAGCTGAGAAAGGACATTCTTGCTATTGAGGGAGTGCAGCGAAGGTTCATCAGACTGATTCCCGGGATGACAGGACTGACATATGTGGAGTGACTGGATCAACTGGGCCTTTATACATTGGAGTTTAGAAGGATGAGAGGGGATCTCATAGAAACATATAAGATTCTGACGGGACGGGACAGGTTAGATGCGGGTAGAATGTTCCCAATGGTGGGGAAGTCCAGAACCAGGGGACACAGTCTTAGGATAAAGGGTAGGCCATTTAGGAGTGAGATGAGGAGAAACTTCTTCACTCAGAGAGTTGTTAACCTGTGGAATTCCCTGCTATAGAGAGTTGTTGATGCCAGTTCATTGAATATATTCAAGAGGGAGTTAGATATGGCCCTTACGGCTAAAGGGATCAAGGGGTATGGAGAGAAAGCAGGAAAGGGGTACTGATGGACTGATCAGCCATGATCTTATTGAATGGTGGTGCAGGCTCGAAGGGCCGAATGGCCTACTCCTGCATCTATTTTCTATGTTTCTAATTGACTACGATTTTTCATCCAGACTCCTCGAAGGGAGTGTGAACTTGAAACATTGTCCCATTGTTGCCTGCTTGTTTATTATTAGAATTGTTTGAAGGTCACTCCCAAGTCAGCTAATTGAACAGGTAGTTACCCTATTTGGGCTAAATGGACTTTTCCTATTCCCATAGTTCCTTATGATCATAGAACCATATGGTACCATATGACTCTTACAAACTTTTATTGGCTGTTTGATGTAGGAAAATAACATGTCTTGTATATCATCTATCGAACAACAAACCCTCTGTAAAACTCTTCGATAGTATATATTTTTTAATCAGGTGACAATATAATTACACAGTGACAATACAAGAATATAGAATTGTGCCCTGTGGATGATGTTGAATTGAATTTAAATATTATGCTGATGATGTATTCTTAACTATATTTTTCCTCAAAAGAAAACCCTCATTAATTTGGCCTGCAGCTTTCTCTTCAATGGGCTGTGAAGAAAACATCACAATATACTGCCAATAGTGCAATACCATGTTTGAATCCATATGTCGCAATGTGTATATCTCTGTTCTCTACTATAGTATAAGTAACAATTACTTAAGACTTCAACAATCCAGCATTTCTTTAATCTAATGCTTTATTTAGTCTTAATTTTTTGGAATAGTGCAAAACCCAGATGAATGGTTAAGATGAAGAATGTCGCACCACTAAGTTATTTGACAATTTCTATTTTTATTTCAGATTTCCTGCACTCAGGATTTTAATTTTATGTTTTGTGCTTAGGGTAGTATGGTAATCATTTGATATGACTAAAGCTGTATGAATTTAATTACAGACAAAAATGACACCTTCCTCTGGGACAAACCTATGCTCACTGGAACCTATG
Source organism: Pristiophorus japonicus (assembly GCF_044704955.1). Lineage (NCBI taxonomy): Eukaryota > Metazoa > Chordata > Chondrichthyes > Pristiophoridae > Pristiophorus > Pristiophorus japonicus. The sequence continues at coordinate 72,294,143 of NC_091983.1, read as the reverse complement.
ATTCTACTTGCAACTGTTATCGGAGCCGTTCCTGGGGTTGGTCAATGTTCATATCACACAGGCAGCTTCAACGCAGAAGTTTCTTAAAAAATGGCGACCTCATTATTTTTGTTGAGTTTGAGGGTACAGTAAATTTTCTTCCCTTATTTTCTAGTGCTTGTAGTTGCTAATTTTTCTGCACAGACTACATGGTCTGGTTTAGAAATGCTTATTTCTGCCCATGTCTTCAGTATTAACAGTAGATGACAACTACTTTGACATGAAGCTGTTTAGAGATTAGTTGTCAAGATACTTGCTGAGAAATTAGATAAATGTGAAACTAATAAATGCTTTTAAACAACATGATGATTCCAGTGATAGCTACGAGGAGAGCACCGCAAGAGCTCCTATTTCAAATAAATGCACACCTACGAGGGATGAATTTGGGTGCATTTTGTAAGATGAAGAGTATTGCTGGGTAGAAGTATGGATTAGAGAATTGTTTCATTAAAACGCATGGCTGGAAAATCTGAAACATCGCAAATTGGGTGCGCTGACATCGACACCCGATTCTCTGATCCACTGTCCTGATGAGCAAGGCTTTATGGCAGACACAGATCCTTGCAAAATGTACCCACTATTTATGATGTAGTATTAAAAAGAAAATACACAATGATTTAACATAATTCTCTGGACTATCAGCAACTCCTCTCATGAACTTGTGAGGCAAATGTGTGAGTGAATAGTTCTTCTTTAAATACTACTTCATACATGTTGAGCTAAATGTACTACTTTGTCAAACACCTACAAAGTGTTATAAGGGAGTTGTTACCTTACAGATAATACACTGCTTAGAGTGATGTGGAACCAGCAGACCCGAGCGGTACTACCGACTCCACATGACTCTTTTTGACTGGGAAAAACAGAGCTCTGTGCATTACCAGTTAAATTTTAGGAGATGTTAAGAGAGAAGCAACTGTCTCATTTGTCTCTTAACAATAAAGAGATTCAGAATGAAGTTTTGAAATGGTCTGCTTAGGAAGATTTATTTTTTTCTTTGCTTTGTGCTGTCTACAGTTGTGATGCAGCTACTGTGATGCTGAAGTGGTGTGAGATGAACTACTGGAGATAGCCTTGCACCTCTTTCCTAAGAGCACTTCAGAAGACTTCACACCTGATTGACACCGCATACTTCAGGGGTGATTCTGTGGTGAAGCGATCCCATGGGACAGCCCAGGACATCATGTGGCTTTTTGTCCATTCATTTTAATTTTAATAGACAAAGAATTATGGTTTGCATTTTTGCAGATTCCTCAAGATGTGCTTACTGCGAGTGCTGCAGCCTGTCGGGAGTCCATCATCATCATAGGCAGTCCCTTGAAATCGAGGAAGACCTGCTTCCACTCTAAAAATGAGTTCTTAGGTGACTGAACAATGACTGTGGCACATTGGTTCTGGGATAGGATGAGTGAAGATTAGTGAAGACAAACGTAGGTCCCTTGTAGTCGGATTCATTTACAATGGGGAACAAAGAAATGACAGACCAATTGAATAAGTACTTTGGTTCTGTCTTCACAAAGGAAGACACAAATAACCTTACGGATGTACTAGGGGTCCAAAGATCTAGTAAGAAGGAGGAACTGAAGGATATCCTTTTTTCGGCGGGAAATTGTATTAGGGAAATTGACGGGATTGAAGGCCGATAAATCCCCAGGGCCTGATAGTCTACATCCCAGAGTACTTAAGGAAGTGGCCCTAGAAATAGTGGATGCATTGGTGATCATTTTCCAACAGTCTATCGACTCTGGATCAGTTCCTATGGACTGGAGGGTTGCTAATGTAACACTACTTTTTAAAAAAGGAGGGAGAGAGAAAACGGGTAATTATAGACCAGTTAGCCTGATATCAGTAGTGGGGAAAATGTTGGAGTCAATAATCATTAAGGATGAAATAGCAGCACATTTGGAAAGCAGTGACAGGATTGGTCCAAGTCAGCATGAATTTATGATGGAGAAATCATGCTTGACAAATCTTCTAGAATTTTTTGAGAATGTAACTAGTAGAGTGGACAAGGGAGAACCAGTGGATGTGGTGTATTTAGACTTTCAATAGGCTTTTGACAAGGTCCCACACAAGAGATTGGTGTGCAAAATCAAAGCACATGGTATTGGAGGTAATGTACTGATGTGGATAGAGACCAGGTTGGCAGACAATAAGCAGAGAGTCGGGATTAACGGGTCCTTTTCAGAATGGCAGGCAGTGACTAGTGGAGTGCCGCAGGGCTCAGTGCTGGGACCCCAGCTCTTACAATATATATTAATGATTTGGATGATGGAATTCAGTGTAATATCTCCAAGTTTGCAGATGGCACTAAACTGGGTGGCGGTGTGAGCTGTGAGGAGGACGCTAAGAGGCTGCAGAATGATTTGGACAGGTTAGGTGAGTGGGCAAATACATGGCAGATGCAGTATAATGTGGATAAATGTGAGGTTATCCACTTTGGGGGCAAAAACACGAGGGCAGAATATTATCTGAATGGCGGCAGATTCGGAAAAGGGGAGGTGCAGCGAGACCTGGGTGTCATGATTCATCAGTCATTGAAGGTTGGCATGCAGGTACAGCAGGCGGTGAAGAAGGCAAATGGTATGTTGGCCTTCATAGCAAGGGGATTTGAGTATAGGAGCAGGGAAGTCTTACTGCAATTGTACAGGGCCTTGGTGAGGCCCCACCTGGAATATTGTGTTCAGTTTTGGTCTCCTAATCTGAGAAAGGATGTTCTTGCTATTGAGGGAGTGCAGCGAAGGTTCACCAGACTGATTCCTGGCATGGCAGGACTGACATATGAGGAGAGACTGGATCGACTGGGCCTGTATTCACTGGAGTTTAGAAGGATGAGAGGGGATCTCATAGAAACATCTAAAATTCTGACGGGACTGGACAGGCTCGATGCAGGAATAATGTTTCCGATGTTGGGGAAGTCCAAAACCAGGGGACATAGTCTTAGGATAAGGGGTAAGCCATTTAGGACTGAGTTGAGGAGGAACTTCTTCACTGAGAGAGTTGTTAACCTATGGAATTCCCTACCGCAGAGAGTTGTTGATGCCAGTTCATTGGATATATTCAAGAGGGAGATAGATATGGCCCTTGTGGCTAAAGGAATCAAAGGGTATGGAGAGAAAGCAGGAACGGGTACTGAAGGGATGATCAGCCATGATCTTATTGAATGGTGGTGCAGGCTCGAAGGGCTGGATGGCCTACTCCTGCACCTATTTTCTTTGTTTCTGTGAGACGGAGAATCATGAGACAGGGGGAATCTCTGAGGCAGTGGAGTAACTAGAGGATGTGGGCCCCAATGCAAACATATAAAATAACTTTATTTAGATATAATTTAAATACAGATGTTCGAAATTGTATTTTTATAAATAAAATGTAGAGCATAGACTTTTATTAATTAACAACTGTTGCATTAAATTTTCCATTTGAAAGAAAATAGTTTAAAATTTATTTTTACAAAAAATATATTATAGGGTTTTCGGTCCTATTTCACTTTTGTTTGGTTCAATTTCGCCGAAATATTTTCTTATTTTAAAAACTAATTCTTTAATTAAAAAATTTGTTTCAATTTCACTTTTGTTCGGTTCAATTTCACTTACTCTAAAAATGAACACTGAAACAAATCAACATTCAACTCCAACAACTCGTCAAAATTATGAAAAAATAACTAATGAACGATGAGAAACAATAATAAAAAATCATAACGATGGAAAGAAAGTTTCTGAAATTGCAGCATACGAGGGATTATCTTGCAGTACAGTAGGAAATATAAAAAGATACCTGACAACAGGAATAGTTGAAAAATTGTCAAAGGGTACCAATAGTGAAGAGTCCCTCTTAACCAAGATGGAAGAAGGCTTTAGAGCTATAACATCAGGGGATTGTGGTGGATATTACCGCAACATGAAAATAAATATTAGGATGTGTTTAAACAGAAGCCACATTAATTAAAATGTTACTTATTATCATGTTACTATTCAAATTATATAGTTATTTAAATTTTTATCAAAATTGAATCGAAAAAAATTATGAAATAATTTGTTTTTAGATGTTAGGGAATTTTTGCGGCAAAATTGTACCGAACAAAAGCGAAATTGAACAGAATTTTTTAATTAAATAATTAGTTTTTAAGATAAGGAAATATTTAGGCGAAATTGAACCGAACAAAAGCGAAATAGGACAGAAAATCCTGTAAAATGAAAAGTTTGAATAAAAAATCCTAAGGTTCAAGGGCTCCCTTCAGTCGAGGGCCACAATGCCGCTGCATTGGCGTAGTTACGCCACTGCTCTGAGGCGGTCGACCATCTCGTTCTTGATAGCGAAACCGACTCCGTGGAGGCAGCATTCTTCCTGTGGTTTGCCTTTCCAGAAGAAGGTGTAACCTCTACCTTGTTCCTTGAGCTGGCCTTCTCCTGCCCGCTGGGTCTCACTCATCGAAGCGTCTAAGTTCCCGGGCAACTATGGCGGTGCGGCAGTCCGGCCTGTCACTGTTGGAGTTGTCCATGAGGGTCCTGACGTTCCAGTCTTCAGTCGGGAGTCCATAATCACCAAATCAACCCTTTCATGTCAGTGTGAAGCTGAAACTGTTTAGCAGTGACTCAAAGTGCAGAATAACTGTGTGACAATGAACATAATTTAATAAATCTTGCTATATCCTGCTTGTGACTTAGCGGATAACTGGGATATCCATAAGTGAACAAGGAGCATAGTGAGCGCTATTTGTTTGTTGGATAACCACTGTCAGCAAATAATTGGGGTGGGGCTGCCAAAACAGTGAGCTGCTCTCTTTGCCAAGAATCTAAACAGCGAAAGACTTGGGGGAAAAAAAACAGAAAATGCTGGAAATCTCAGCGGGTCAGGCAGCATCTGTGGAGTGAAAGCAGAGTTAACGTTTCGGGTCAATGACCCTTCGTCAGAACTGGAGAGTGTTCGGAAAGAATGGATTCTCAACAAGCACTGAAGGGGGGAGGGGAAGAAAGAACAAAAGGGAAGGTCTGTGACAGGTTGGAAGACAGGCGAGATTGGAGAAACAAAAAGGGATGATGGTCCAAAATCAAATGGTAATGCCGGGAGTTAGAAAAACATTCGGCAAAATAAGGTGTGAATGGCGGGATAATGATCAGCTGCCATTAGAGACAAGAAGAAAAAAAGAAAGAAACAAGCTCGGTTGGGTTGGCGGGGGGGGGGGGTGGGGGGGGGTGGCGGGTGGGTGGTGGGGGGGGGGGGAAAGGGAACCAAAGATTGGCAGCGGTTACGCTCTGAAATTGTTGAATTCAATGTTGAGTCCAGAAGGCTGTAAGATGACTAAACAAAAGATGAGGTGCTGTTCCTCAAGCTTGCGTTGAGCTTCATTGGAACAGTGTAGGAGACTGAGGACAGAGAGGTCAGAGTGGGAGTGGAGTGGAGAATTAAAGTGACAAGCGACCGGAAGCTCAGGGTCACACTTGCGGACTGAACGGAGCTGCTCCGCAAAGCGGTCACCCAATCTATTCTTGGTCTCCCCAATGTAGAGGAGACTACATCATGAGCAGCGAATACAGTGGACTAAATTAAAAGAAGTACGTAAATCGCTGTTTCACCTGGAAGGAGTATTTGGGGCCCTGGATAGTGGTAAGGGAGGAGGTAAAAGGGCAGGTGTTGCATCTCCTGCGCTTGTACGGAAAGGTGCCATGGGAAGGGGAGGGGGTGCTGGGGTGATTGGGAAATGGACCAGGATGTTGCGGAGGGAGCTGTCACTTCCGAATACTGAGAGGGGAGGGGAGGGCAAGATGTGATTGGTGATGGGATCATGCTGGAGGTGGCGGAAATGGTGAAGGATGATCCATTGAACATGGAGGGTGGTGAGGTGAAAGGTGAGGACAAGGGGAACCCTGTCATGGTTCTGAGAGGGAGGGTAAGGGGTGAGAGCAGAGGTATGGGAAATAGAACGGACACAGTTGAGGGTCATGTTAACCACGATGGAGGGGAATCCTCTGTTGAGGAAAAAGGAAGACATGTCAAAGGCACTAGTGTGAAAGGTCGTCAGAGCAGATGCGATGGAGACGGAGAAACTGGGAGAATGGAATCAAGTCCTTACAGGATGCGGGGTGGGAGGAAGTATAGTCCAGGTAGCTGTCTGAGTCAGTGGGCTTATAGTGGATACTGGTCGAAAGCCTATCCCCAGAGATGGAGACAGAGAAGTCGAGGAAGGGAAGAGTCAGAGATGGACCATGTTAAGGTGAGGGAATGGTGGAAATTGGATGCGAAGTGAATGAAATTTTCAAGTTCAGGGCAAGAGCAGGAAACGGCACCGATACAGTCATCAATGTACCGGAAAAGGAGGTGAGAGAGCGGACCCGAGTAGGACTGTAACAAAGAATATTCCACATATCCCACGAAAAGGCAGCATAGCTAGGACCCATGCAGTTCTCATAGCAACACCTTTAATTTAGAGGAAGTGAGTGGAGTTAAATGAGAAGTTACTCAATGTGAGAACAAGTTCAGCCAGGCGGGGGAGGGTGATGGTGGCTAGGGACTGTTTGGGCCTCTTCTCGAGGAAGAAGCGGAACGTCCTCAGGCCATCCTAGTGGGGCATGGAAGTGTAGAGGGATTGGACGTCCATGGTGAAAAGGAGACGATTGGGGCCGGGAAACTGGAAACTGTTAAAGTGATGGAGGGCATCGGAGGAGTCACGGATGTAGGTGGGAAGAGAATGGAGAAGGGGAGAAAAAGTAGAGTTGAGATAGGAAGAAATAAGTTCTGTGGGGCAAGAACAGGCTGAAACGATGGATCTACCAGGGCAGTCCTGTTTGTGGATCTTGGGAAGGAGGTAGAAGTGGGCTGTGCGGGGTTGGGGAACTATGAGCTTGGTGGCTGTGGAGGGAAGATCTCCAGAGGTGATGAGGTCAGTGACGGTCTGGGAAATTATGGCTTGATGTTCAGTAGTGGGGTCATGGTCCAGGGCGAGGTAGGAGGAGGTGTCAGAGAGTTGGCGATCAGCCTCTGCAAGGTAGAGGTCTGTTCACCAAACAACAACAGCGTTTACCTTGTCAGCAGGTTTGATGACAAGGTTGGGATTGGATCTGAGCGAGCAGAGTGCTGCAAGTTCAGAGCAAGGTAGGTTGGAGTGAGTGAGGGGAGCAGAGAAATTGAGACGGCCGATGTCCCGTCGGCAGTTTGCAATGAAGAGGTCCAGAGAGGGTAAGAGGCCAGAGGGAGTGGTCCAGGTGGAGTGAGAATTCTGAAAACGGGAGAAAGGGTCAGCTGTGCAGAGGGAAGACTCCTGGTTGAAGAAGTGGGCACGGAGGCGAAGGCGGTGGAAAAAGAGCTCAGCATCGTGCCAAGCTCAAAATTCATTGAGATGGGGGCATAAGGGAATGAAGCTCAGGCCTTTGCTGCGGACTGATCATTCGGGGTCAGAGAGGGGAAGATCAGAAGGGATAGTGAAAACACAGCAGGGGTGAGATTTGAAGAAGGAATGGGATCAGAAGGAAGTGTGGGGAAGAAGTTCCAGAGGGGTGTTGGAAAGACTTGCATTTATCTAGCGCTTTTCACAACCTCAGGACATCCCAATTGAGTACTTTTGAAGTGCTGTGCTTCAGCAGGATTCCAGAGCATTCCAGAGATACAATTGACGTCATAGAAGCTTCTTAAATTCTCCTTGAAGTATTGGACTCTGGAATTTTCTGCCTAATTAGCATTGGTTGGCAGACGTTTTGCTGAGGATGAAATCTATGCTGTGCTAAGCTATCATTAATTAACTAACATGCTTAGTGAAAAAAAATCCAACCTGTTAGTTTAATCACCTAATTACCCTTGTAAAGTTCAGATAATCTTCAACTATAAAACTTTAAAGCGAACAACAGCAATTTTTGCAAGGTACTGGAGTCCAACCTCTGCCCATGGAACCGTACTCCAGCAAGAGTCAGCACTTGTCAGGAGAGATGGGAGGAAAACTGGAAGGAAAAAAGAAAAACATTGTTTGTAACTGAAGCAAAAGCATTGCATGTAAAAAGTTGCAATTTTGAACTACACTACTTTGAAAACTAGAATACTGATAACAATCAAAGGATAAAGGTGAACACAAATTTCACTTACCAAATCGTTGAGTGTATGGCAGAGACAAAACAAAGGCTTGCAAATAAAATCTAGCGCATAAAGTCTTATGAAGAGGACTTTTGTTATAATGCACTATTGCCAGTAAAACCACTTTTTGGCAAAGGATATAAATTGAGAATGCTTTATAGTGAATGGCATCAACAAATTCCCACCATAGCATGCCACACTGCTGAAACTTGTTTGTTCTGGATTTTAATTACTGATGGGTAAAGAAGCTGTCAGCAAAATAAGTAAGGATTTTTCAGTCTTGTAAATTCTGATTCTGACATATGATAATATTTTTAAAAGTCTCCAAATTACCATCTGCGATATTAATGTATGGAAACTTAATGTGCTAGTAATGGCCCGGATTTTGCAGTAAAAGTAATGGCGAGGCAATCAGCGCTCACAGCTGTTAGTGAGTAAATTGGACAGCACCTTCCTATGTCCACACATTCACAGTTCAACATGGAAATCAGGACGTTGCTGTCCAAGATGCCCTACTCCTCCAAAAGCAGCGCTATACCAGTATCTTGCTGAAAGATGCGACATTGAAATACATGAAAGAGTGTGAAGTTGGGGTACTTCTATGATAGATACCCACTAACACGTTCGGAAAAATGTCTGGGATTGTCCATTCAAGTGTAAGTAATTTTTTTTTAACGGCATGGTAAGTCTTAATTACTGCCATGCAACCTCTCTGGCACTGAAAATTCATTTTTACGAGTATGAAGTCTCATTTCTTCAGATTTTAATTATTGTTGGAGATTTTTTAATTTTCTTTTTCATTCTGTCTCTTTTATATCTCTCTCAATCCCATCTTTCTTTCCCTCTCTTTACTTTGCTATCTGTACACGATTTTACATTGAATTAAATATTCAATTTACACTTCCTAGTTTAGACTCTGCATTCCTCAGTAAGGATTCTTCAATCTGATTGGTTAATGGGACACGCTGTTGCTTGACTTGTTCGTACAGATTCCAGATCTCCTCTAGAGGGTGCCGCTCTGTTTTGATTTCTAATAACTGCAACTTCTAGTGTAATAATAGCACATAGAAAGTCTGTGTGCAAGTATAAGTGTAATGAACGGTGTTATAAGAACATAAGAAATAGGAGTAGGAGTAGGCCACCTAGCCCCTCGAGCCTGCTCCACCATTTAGTAAGATCATGGCTGATCTGATCATGGATTCAGCTCCACTTCCCTGCCCACTCCCCATAACCCTTTATTCCCTTATCGCTCAAAAATCTGTCTATCTCCGCCTTAAATTTATGCAATGACCCAGCCTCCACAGCTCTCTGTGGCAGAGAATTCCATAGATTTACAACCCTCTGAGAGAAGAAATTCCTCCTCATCTCAGTTTTAAATGGGCGGCCCCTTATTCTGTGACTATGTCCCCTAATTTTAGTTTCCCTATGAATGGAAATATCCTCTCTGCATCCACCTTGTCGAGCCCCCTCATTATCTTATGTTTCGATAAGATCAGTCCTCATTCTTCTGATCTCCAATGAGTATAGGCTCAACCTATCTTCAGATGTCAACCCTCTCATCTCCAGAAGCAACCGAGTGAACCTTCTCTGAACAGCCTCCAATGCAAGTATATCCTTCCTTAAATACGGAGACCAAAACTGTACGCAGTATTCTAGGTGTGGCCTCACCAATACCCTGAACAGTTGTAGCAGGACTTCTCTGCTTTTATACTCTATCCCCCTTACATTAAAGGCCAACATTCCATTTGCCTTCCTGATTACTTGCTGTACTCGCATTCACTTTTTGTGTTTCATGCACAAGGACCCCCGGATCCCTCTGTACTGCAACTCTTTGCAATTTTTCTCCATTTAAATTATAATTTGCTTTTCTATTTTTTCTGCCTAACCTCACATTTTCCCACATTACACTCCATCTGCCAATTTTTTAACCACTCACTTACCCTGTCTCTATCCTTTTGCAGATTTGTTGTGTCCTCCTCACAATTTGCTTTTCCACCCATCTTTGTATCATCAGCAAACTTGGCTACATTACACTCGGTCCCTTCATCCAAGTCATTAATATAGATTGTAAATAGTTGAGGCCCCAGCACCGATCCCTGCGGCACCCCAATAGTTACTGTTTGCCAACCGGAAAATTACCCATTTATCCCGACTCTCTGTTTTCTGTTAGTTAGCCAATCCTCTACACATGCTAATATATTAATACTCCAACCCCCTGAACTTTTATCTTCTGCAGTAACCTTTTATGTGGCACCTTATCGAATGCCTTCTGGAAATCCCAATACACCACATCCACTGGTTCCCACTTATCCACCCTACTCATTACGTCCTCAAAGAACACTAGCAAATTTGTCAAACATGATTTTCCTTTCATAAACCCATGCTGACTGTGCTCTGCTTTTCCAAATGTCCCGCTACTGCTTTCTTAATAATGGATTCCAGTATTTTCCCAATGACAGATGTTAGGCTAACTGGTCTATAGTTTCCTGCTTTTTGTCGGCATCCTTTTTTAAATAGGGGCGTTACATTTGCGGTTTTCTAATCCACTGGGACTGCCCCAGAATCCAGGGAATTTTGGTAAATTACAGCCAATGCATCCACTATCTCTGCAGCCACATCTTTTAAGATCCGAGGATGTAAGCCATCAGGTCCAGGGGACTTGTCCGCCTTTAGTCCCATTATTTTACCGAGTACTACTTCTTTAGTGATAGTGATTGTATTAAGTTCCTCCCTCCTTATAAGCCCCTTGATTATCCACTATTGGGATGTTTTTCGTGTCTTCTACCATGAAGACCAGTACAAAATATTTGTTCAGCGTCTCTGTTCTTCATTATTAATTCCCCAGTCTCATCCTCTTGGGGACCAACATTTACTTTAGCCACTCTTTTCCTTTTTATGTTCCTGTAGAAACTCTTACTATTTGTTTTTATATTCCGTGCTAGTTTACTTTCATAATCTATCTTCCCTCTCTTTATCATTTTAAAAAGTAAACTTTTTAAAAGTTCTTTGTTGGCTTTTAACAGTTTCCCAATCCTCTGGCCTCCCACTAGTCTTGGCCACATTGTATGCCCCTGTTTTCAATTTGATACCATCCCTAATTTCCTTAGTTAGCCATGGAGGGTTATCCCTTCTCTTACAGTCTTTCCTTCTCATTGGGATATATTTTTGTTGCGAGTTATGAAATATCTCCTTAAACGTCTGCCACTGCCCATCAACCGTCTCATACTTTAATCTACTTTACCAGTCCACTTTAGCCAACTCTTTAGCCTTCATACCTTTATAGTCTCCTTTATTTAAGCTAGGATACTGGTTTGAGATCCAACTTTCTCACTCTCCAACTGAATTTGAAATTCAACCACGTTATGGTCACTCACTCCTGGAGGATCCTTTACTATGAGATCATTTATTAATCATGTCTCATGTTTCTGTGTGGTTGTTGTAAGGGAGGTGTTAACTAATTTAAAATAAACAAATTAGGTTCTCCAAGATGCCTCTGATTCAGAAAGTTGTGAGTTCAAGTCGCACTCCAGAGACTTGAGCACATAACCCAGTCTGACACTCTAGTGCAATACTGAGGTTTTGCTGTACTGTCAGAGGTGTCGTCTTTCAGATGAGGTGTTAAACTGAGGCCTCGTCTGTTCTCTCATGGATGTAAAAGATCCCATGGCACTACTCAAAGAATATTAGGGGAGTTGTCCCAGTGTCCTGGCCAATATTCCTAAACCAGCATTTATTTAATTGTGGTTTGTGGGAGCTTACTTTGCTCAAATTGGCTGCTGGGTTTCCCTACATTACAACAGTGATTACACTTCAAAAGTATGTCATTGGCTTTGGGACACCTTGAGGTCATGAAAGGCGTTATATAAAGGTAAATTCTTTCTTTATTAAAATAGCAGACAGAGGAATTGTTATGTTCAGGATAAATTCACAGGACTATATTGCAAGCTCAAACTGTTGTGACCTTGGTCTCTTTATTCAGACTCCAGAGTGGGGAAGCAGCACGGTGAATCACCTTTTATACCTGCTTGCCCCAGGGTGCACAGGTGACCCTTAGATCTCCCACAGGTGTGCCCCCTAGTGGCAAGTCTTACATTTGGGTAAGGTCTACATACATACATAACATCACCCCGCCCCAAAGTCTTATTGTGCAAGTTATTTGCAAGCTGAGGCGATCTGGCGCCCCCGGGTCGATCACCTGGGTTGAAGTGCTGACATGGTGGATTCATTCTCGTGGTTGACGGTGAAGTTGGTCATGTTAGTGGGTCGCTGGGGGCTAGGTCCTTTCACAGTGGTTCCTGGTTATCTGTAGTTCGCAGTTTGATCTTGTCCAAATGCTTTACTCGTTACCCCGGAACATGGTTTCACAATCAAACGCTCTGTTTTCATCACATACACTCCATTCCTCGCTTGGCTAATGCGGTGCTAGCGGCCCAACTGGGGACCTGAACATGGTCTACATCACTTATTCTGATGTCACATGGGGGGGGGGGTGGCCGTGCAATTATGGTGCATTCTTTGCTGATGGCATACGGAAGGCTCAGTTCTGAGTGATTCTGTCTGGCGACTGCATAGCACCCAGAATAGCCGTCTCTATAGGGAGTCTACCGTTTCATGCGTGGTGCTAGGTTTAGTAGTTTGGGCTGCCTGCTCCAGGCTATTGTCGCTGACCCTGAGGTCTGGCAAGCCCAGGATGGCCGCAATGGCCTTGAGACTTTCAGTAGTAGCGAGAGGCCTAGTGGTCCCCGTGGAGCTTGGGCCGTAGTATGGGGGCCCTGGACCACTGACTGTGTGTAGCCGCCCTGCCTTGCTTTGCAACGTTAGGATGGGTCTATTGTCTCTGTGATGGATAGGTTGCCACATCCCGTCTAGCAGTTCAACTTTGGCAGGCGGTAACGTGGGATCCTGGCTGGTCCAGGTCCTAAGCTGGGGGGCCGTTACGGTTGACCCCTCGCTTTCTAGCACTTCCACGACCGCGAGTGGGTCTGCAGGCTGCGCCGTTTCCACCTCAGTGGTGGGCAACGGTGACCAACTGAGAGCATTAGTGTCGCTCTCAGTGCCTGGCCCATGGCGGATCATGTTACAGTGCATAGACCATGTTGGACAGTCTAGAAACAATGCATTGATAATGGTGCCTCTGCTCTCCCAAGCTTGTGGGATGAGCAGCTTGTCTGACTCGAGCACATATTGGGACACTCTTTGGTACGTCTCTTTAGTCCTGTGAACACAGGCTGCTGCTTTGTTTAACTCATTTGATACATGTTCAATTGTTTGGGCTCGCCCACTACTTTTGCTTGCTGCACAACACTCCCGACCCCATGCGGTGACATCTCACTTGCTACGAATACTTTGTTAGATACATATACAACTGGTTGGGGTTCGCCCGCTACTTTGGCTTGTTGTACAACATACCCGACCCCATGTGATAACATATCACTTGTTACAAGTACTTTGTCAGATACATGTACAACCGGTTGGTGTTCGCCCGTTACTTTGTCTTGTTGTAAGGTACCCCCGACCCCATACAATGGTACTTCATTGGCCGCGAAAGACCGCTCGCAAGGGTTACATGGTGCACACAATTTATTGGAGCGTAGTGGGTTCCTGGCCTTCATCGCGGCCACCCCTTTACCTTTGCCCCAAACCCAGTCGTCTTCCTTGCAGAGTGACACATTCCTCCGTTCCGTTGCGGCGACTGTCATGTATCTCACATTACTGTATATAACTGTATCTTACCATGCTATACATGACTGTAACTGGATATGACCTGTAACAATAAGCATACCTTACCACCAGGGGTGCACTTGCAGGAGACACTCCATACCTGTCCCACTGAGGTATAAAAAGGGATGTCTCAGGCAAGTGCGGGACTGGAGAGCTGTGAATTAAAGGTGCAGGTCCTGAGTGACCTTGACTTCAGCATGTGTCTGTGTAAGTCAGTCCATTAAAGTCAGGACTTAATAACGACCTCCCATGGTCTGGATGCTCTCTCATCCTGTGGTCTGGACGCTCTCTCACACCGTGGTCTGGACGCTCTCTCGTCCCGTGGCCTGGATGCACTGTCGTCCCATGGTCTGGACGCACCTTTGTCCCGTGGTCTGGACGCCTTCTCATCCCGTAGTCTGGGTGCCCTCTCGTCCGTGTCCGTGATGCCAACTGCCGTGATCTTCCTCCCCAGGTATTTTGCCTCTGGCGTCAGGAATATGCATTCGGATCGTTTCGGCCGGAGCCCCATGCCACATGATCGACCTGGAGCCTCTTCCATCGTCGCGCAGGGGTCGTCGGCTTCGGGTGGTGGCTACCGCGCCTGTACTGCTGCTCGGTTGAACTTTATCTCCTCGTGGTTGTGATGAGCGGTCTGTACCTCGGAGATCTGCAACTGGATCTGCACTTCGATGCCTGGTTGAGCTGAAAGTGCGGGTTTGCTCAGCCTCTGAGAAGGGGAGGCCTCGTTCGCCGGAGAAGTTACGCAGAGGTCTTCCCAGTTCCATCGAATCTTCCCCATCCACCTCCTGCCAAGCAGCGTTGACCCATCACCTGAAACAATCCACAGTGGTAAATCATGCACTGCTCCTTCATGGAGTACTCTTATGTCTGCACTATCAATAACTAGTATCAGTTCCTTGGTGTAGGTGCACAGCTTTGCCTGAATCAGGATCAGCTCGGGTCGCTGTGCTTCGTCGCTCCACAGCCTCTCGAAAACCTGGCTGATAACTGATTGACTCGCCCCCGTGTCTAGTTCCATGGAGACTGGAGTGCCGTTAAGTTCAACTTTTAACATTATCGGAGGGCTTTTGGTGGTGAAGCTGTGTATCCCATATACTTCCTCTTCATCCTCAGGTTCAGTTGCCTCTCCTGCTCGTTCATCGTGATCCTCGCTGGATTAGTCAGCCTCTCCTGACTCTGCCACATGGTGAGTCAGAGATCGTTTGCACATCCGCTGGAGGTGCCCCATTGTTCCACAGCCCTTGCACACATAGGGCCTGAATCTACATTGATGAGCTCTATGGCTGTCCCCGCAACGCCAACATGGTGCTAATGGATACGCATTCACGCCCCACAGCAGACTCTGAGTCACTCTAGGCCTAGGTCTGGCCTCTGCAATCGGGTAGGCCCTGCCCTGTGCCATTCTGCCTGCTGCAAACATTATTTTGTGCACGGTGCTTGCCGGTGAGCTTCAATTCTGTGAAGATATCTGTTTTGTGTTATCGCTCATGGATATGAAGGCTTGTGTTATCGTAATGGTCTTGCTCAGATATAGGGATTCGGCAGACAGCAGTTTGCGAAGGATGAACTCGTGGCCAATTCCAAGCACGAAAAAGTCCCGTAACATTTCCCCCAAGGATCTGCAAAGTCGCACTGCCTCGCAAGGTGTCTTAAGTCGGCGACAAAACTTGCCACGTTCTGGCCCTCAGAGCGACAGTGCGTGTAAAAGCAGTACCTGGCCATCAGGATGCTCTCCTTTGGCTTGAGGTGTTACTTAGCCAGCATACACAGTTCTGCGTAAGATTTGTCCGTTAGTTTGACCGGTGCCAGCAAATTTTTTAGGAGGCCATATACCGATGACCCACATAGGGTGAGGAGAATCGCCCTGCACTTGGCTGCCATCTCAGCCTTGTCCAATTCGTTGGCCACAAAGTACCGGTCGAGGCGCTCAATGAAGGCTTCCCAATCATCACCCTCAACAAATCTCTCAAGAATATCAACGGCAGCCATTACCATGTGAAAGTTTGTGATCCGTTACTCGTCGCCAATTTGTTATGTTCAGAATAAATTCACAGGACTATATCGCAAGCTCAAACTGTCATGACCTTGGACTCTTTATTCAGAATCCAGAGTGAGGAAGCAGCATGGTGAATCACCTTTTATACCTGCTTGCCCCAGGGTGCACAGGTGACCTTTAGTTCTCCCACAGGTGTGCCCCCTAGTGGCAAGTCTTAAATTTGGGTAAGGTCTACATACATACATAACAAGAATGTTATGAACTTGTCAGATGTTCATGCAGTAAGATCACAAACAGAACTTTTAGGCTATGCAGTTAAAGGTAAATGAAATAAAACAAGAAATAGAACAATTTGGGCGTGTGGAGTGCTGGAAAGTTTGGCATTTCCTTAGCTGTATTATGTTGATGTTCTGTATGCCATGGAGGGGAGGGACACATTTGCTCACAAATTTTAAAACCTCTAATGTTGGCCTTGGCATTGGCCTGGGATGGGGAGGGAGAAATTAGATTCAGTTCATTGTCCTCATTGCTATCCATAGATTCTTGCTAGCTAATGTATATGTTGATTAACGATAGAATAATGTTTGAATGTGATGTCTACCATTGTCGCACAAACTGTTGACTTTCACTGTTCAGGCTCCCTCATGACGATTTGCCACTTGAAGGAGATGTTGGAGAGTGGCTAGTGCCTGTTGAATGAAAGTTCAGGATAACTCATGAGAGCAGGGGATAAAATATGGAGGGGAAATTATCAAAATGTTCAACCAACTTACTGAATTTAACTTTTTTTTTACAGATCTTACTCCACTGATTAAAACAGAAGTTCAAATTAATCCCCCAAGCTTTCATGAAAGGCATCGACGAGCAGTGGAACATACTGAATACTCACAAGAGCATCAGCCACAGAGCCCCCTCAGAGATTGGTGTGATCCAGAATTTTGCCTGAACGGTGGAGTGTGTGGTATGACAAAAGGGAAAGCAACTTGCAAGTAGGTGAAGTTTCCGGAACGTAAAAGAGCAAAATAGTTGTTATCTCACTCCAGTTTAGTGCAACATTTAGTGTGATTAGATTGCATCTCCAATCACCTTCTTGCCTCAGTATGCACACTAGCATCAGCCCTCTGCAGTTTATACTATTCAATTGTTGTTAGAAATTTTTGTCCATTTCCACAATTGCAAACAGTATCTTGTTGGAAGCCATTCTCATTAATGTTTGAACACGCTACACCGCAGGGTGATGGGACGTGGGCCTGTACCAGTGATTCTGCATATATTCTGCATTGTTGCTGAGTGGAGGCTAGGCACTACCTCACAGAAATAGAGGAGAAAAGAAAACTACAGGACTAATAGACCCATTGATCCCATAGTTTTAATGGAGACCTTTTACTTGCTCAGTGGATATTGGAATAGTCCAGCCTCCAAATCACATCCTTTTGCCTTCTCTCATTGGATATCAAGAGAAAGAGAAGAAATGATGTAACGTGGTAGCTCTGGTCTCATTCCATAGCCAGTCAGCCTAGAAATGCATGGAGGACCAAGTTTATGGTGGGGGGAAAGGAATAGGGACTACAAATGGCCGTATTGTGAGTACCACTTCCTTACACTTACTTCTCCCTTTGCCGACAGCTTGAATCAAGTCAAGTACATATTAAGCTTCATGTTACAGGTGTGGATATTATTTCTGGGCAACAGACATTCTGATTGAATTAAACTAAGAATAAATTCACAGGGAGAACCAGTGGTGAGGTTTTGTAGCCCTATTTCTGATTTGCACTTCTTGGGAGTGTGGCTCCTTAGTGGGAGTTCAGGATCTTTGGATTTGCATCTTTTTGTTTCTGCCATAACATTAAGGAAATAAATTTGCCAGATATAACCCTTTGATGGCACAAAACTGCAAAAAAAAGCATTGTCACTGATTCCTTCCCCCAAGGACAATAACCGCAACAGATATCTACAACCCATACACAATCATATACGAACATACAAACATATGAAAATGATTGGCAGGAAAAGACCAGCTGGTCCATCAAGCTTGCCCACACTTGTTACGACTGGAGCATCAATACTAGACACTTCCTGCAACCACGTTATCTCCTGGGAGAGGCAAACTCCCCGTGGCCATTAAGGGAAAAATTTATCTGGAAAGTATCCTTTCCGTCCTCCTCAGGCAATCGAACCAGTCCTGGAGATCACATGGACCAAGTGTTACCTGTAAAGCCAATATGATACGAACTCTGCCCCAGTCAAGAACCAGCCCACCTCCTTCTTGAAGGTATGTAGATAGTCAGCACACACCACACTAGCCAGCAATACATTCCAAAGGTATAAATCTACACTGTATTTGATCATTGGAAGCCCACAGCTTTGAGGGCAATTTTAAAAGTAAGTATCAGGAGTCAAATATTGTCCGGTACCTGATCTAACATTATCCTGCACCTGTATAGGTTTTGGAACTGGCAAAAGATGTTGGGGCAGATTTTCCTATTTTGTTTTTCTGTGTTAAATAATCGTCTGGGATGTTGCACCTGGCAAAAAAATAGACAAGCTCCTTTAGCGGTGTGTGACCCTCCTCACTCAAACTACTTCTACACGCTGTGCCCAGGCCATTACTTCTTGCTTAACTACAAAGGAGGAAAGTTGTCCCAATAACCCTAATCATGAGGCCTACCTTTGTAATCACCGTAGCCCTTTCCCCCTTCATTATCAAGTTCAAATGGGATGCAGGACATGAAAATTAATATAAGCAAAAATAAGTTATCATAACCTCAGAAAAGAAGGTTGCTCACTATGCTCGCCAACACTGAGATACACACATCGGCAGGCCGGGGCCATTAGAGAGAGCAGCGTGCGGCGGCATACCACTGCAGAGAGCAGCACGTGCTGTTGCAGTGCAAACAGTTACAGCAGGAGTGACGAGGTCGGGACAAAGGAGCGGCAAGAGTTCGTAGAGGAATGTGATTGGGGCCCAGGAGAAGCGAGAGTTCGGGGCCCAGAAGAGGCGAGGGTCCAGGGGCAGCACGGGTCAGCCCACACTGCGATATAAGAACATAAGAACATAAGAATTAGGATCTGGCCGTGGACTCAGCTCCACTTACCCGCCCGCTCCCCGATATGTGTGCGCACTAGGTCCGTGCAGCAGAGCTGGTCTCCAGTCGTCTTGGTTGATCCTTGCCACTGGACCAAGACTTAGCTCTGTCAAGTCTGTGTGGTGGCTGGTGTGCAATGGCCACCACACATTAAAAAAATCCACGCACAGGCATCTTCCACCCTTCAAGATGTAGTTCGGGATCCGGAATATTAGGTCCTTCATTCAAACACTTGTGAACTCCTCCCTTTTCGGCGTGGAAGCAAGTCATCCTCGTTTCGAGGGACTGTCTATGATGTTGATATCATGCCAGGCATAATCTACATACATGTTCTCACACATGGTACAGTGGCATAATGTTACTGGGCTTGTAATCCAGAGGCCTGGACTAATGATCTGGCGACAGGATATCCAATCCCACCACGGCAGCTGGGAATTTAAATTTGGTAATGGAGAGTAATATTTCTTATTGGGGAAGCTAGATAAGCACATGAGGGAGAAATGATGGTTTAGATGAAGAGAGATCGGAGGAGGCTTGTGTGGAGCATAAACACCGGCATGGACCTGTTGGCCCGAATGGTCTGTTTCTGTGCTGGAAATCCTTTGTAATACTTTGTAACTTTGTTTTATTTTAGATGCGCCTCGACTCAAACACACCTGTATTTTGGTGAGCGTTGTGAAGGAACACAGATTCATGGTACTCTCTTTGGGCTAATGCTTGGCATAACTGCAGGTGTGCTAACCCTGACCATTGCTATTATTAGCATGATTGTAAAAACACGAAATTAAAACTGAACAAAGCGTCGTATATATGTCATGTTGATCGTAAATTTGCTTTACCAATAATTTACAAACCTTTTAGACCTTTTTATATTTTGCAAAAATTACCTGGGGAAGCATAGATTTATGAGTGTATAATTCCATAAAATTTGGGCTGTGTTGTGATTAATCACATTAAACATTACTATTTCTTCTAATGGAAATAATGATCAAATATACTCATGCAGAAGATGACCACGCGTGAGCTGACACTTATTTTCCCACCAGAACTATTCCCTGAAATAAAATCTATGACCCTTATATAAAATAACTCATCGTCATAGGTGGTCCTTCAAACGAGTTTACAGATATTTCAATGAAGAACCCGATGTTCCAGTCCTGAACTCTAATTGAAGGGATGGAAGATGCCTGAGCATGGATTTTTTTTTAACATGTGGTGACCTTTGCACATCAGCCAGCACATGGGCTTGACAGAGCTAGGCATTTATCCAGTGGCAAGGGTTATCCAGAACGACACGAGACCTGCTCTGCTGATAAAAAAATAACTAACCATGCTATAGAGCCTTCTCTGCGTAGTAGATGATAAAACTTCAAATAGTTGAATGACTTAATAATGAGACCTTAAGAATCCATTCAAAAATTGTCTTTGATGGGTATATTTAATATTAGAATCTTAGATCTACTGATATAATTGCTTTTCCAGTGCTTGTCTTGTACCAGCTTCCTGTCTTCCAATCTCCTGTCTCAGGCCATTCGTTTCTCTCAGTGCGTGAAACACTCAGCATCTATTAAAATGAAATTTCCCTGTCTAAAGAAAGGTTAACTACCCGGGTATTTTTTTTCTCTTGAAAGGGGAAGATACGATAGAAGTGTTTAAAATTATGAAAGACTTGGACAAATTGGATCCAAGCAAGCTTCTCTGCCCTATACAGAATTTAAGCACGAGGGGGGAGAAATTGACTTGTGTCGTACCCAATTTCTGGGCACCAAATGAGTGTTTGGGGGCAATTTCAGGCGGCAAAATCCCACGCCTGATTTCCCCCCCCCCCCCAGAAATGTGGCGACTGCCAAATTGGAGGCCGGTGACTTCTAGGATGCCTGACTGAAACAGGCATTAGGCCTTGTAAATATGCTAATCAGGGGCCTAATGCCTGTCTTAGGACCCCATTGCCAAATTCGGCAGAAACTGGATGGAGTAAGTGTCGCGCATGCTCTGCTCAGATTTTCCGGGTCTACTGCGGCCTAACCAGCTAGGAGGAGCTCAACAACACTACTGTGTCTGCTGCCAGCCTGGCTCGGCCTCCTCAGTCCTGTTCACCTCGTGCCACCCCCCCACGCATCCCCCCCTCCCTACCTGTGGGCCGGCTGCACATCTGAGCTGGTGAGCCTTGGGCTGTCATCTTGGGGCTCGTATTTCAGGTGCTCTGCCTGCTTTGCAGCAGTTTTCCAGTGCTAGACTAATTTCTGCTTCCAATCGGTGATATTTACAAATTAAGGACAACAAATGGAGAAAGGCAATGCAAAGGGAATTATGTGGAACAGATTACTGGCAAGGGAACAATAAATCTTAAAGATTTTCAAGAAGGAACTAGATAAGTTCTTGTAAACAAATGTGATTCGAAATGCTCCAAGGGAACACTGTGGATAGGTGGGCTAGATGGACCAAAGGTCTTGTTCTGCCTGAAACTGTTAGAATGTTACTGAGAAGATGAAACACGAGTCACTATGGCTCCCTAGAGAAAGGGATATTTGTATTTAATGTATGTTGACTATTCTGCATGCTGTTGATATCTGCATGCTCTCCACACAATAACAACATGTCCGGTGGGGGAAGGGTTACTTTCAGCTCAAACCATGGCTGCGTTGAGAAATTAAAAGTCTATTCTTATAAAAAATGGATGTTGCAACTAATAAATAATAATGGAATCTTTCTAATCCAGGGATTTAAATGATATATAATTTAGAATGCAATGGCATTAAGCGATAAGAGATTTGGAGACAGGCAAACAGAAAAGTGGGAGTTAGAGAAAGAATAGTGCAAGCAAAGTGCTGGTGAGTCCGTAAGACATTGATAGATCTGGGCTAGTGTGTTTGCCCCAAGTGACATGCAATGCCATCCATTGCAATGACTCATGACTCCAGCAACTCAATCTTCAACCCCGAAAACAATGGACAAAGCTTCTCATCTTATATGCGCGTGTGCGCAGTATATAATGATTTTTGTTGTAGAAGCCTCCACAGAACTAAATGATATTTAAACACTTGATCTTAAAATATGTAAATTATTCTGTACTTTAAAATATGTTGAAATAAAGACATGTTCAAACAGACTTGAAATAGAGCTTTTTTTAAAATGTAAATGCATTATCAGTGGGTAGACGCATCATTCAGTGTAGACTAGGCCATTCAAGCCAGGGAGATCCCAGGCTCTACTTGTGGTCTTTGTTGAATTATCTGATTTCATCTTGGGTGGCTGTAGGGGATGCTAAAATTGCCCTCCGCACTCTTCAGCTAGGGTTCTGAGTCCCATTGGTGTAAGTGCGGAGATGCGGCTGCCCCAGATTCCTCTGCTGAACTTGTCAATGTTAGTAGGGTCAAAGAAAGGTCTGAAAACATAACCTTCGGTAGGTTAAGGATGCATCTGAGGCATTTCACACATCTACTCCCATCTGCCTGCTGCCAAAGAGGCTGGAAAGTTTGGATGAAGAGTTTTCTAGTGGGCTCCCTGCAGCGAAACCACAGCTGCAGTACCAAGTGAGGCAGCTGGGCAGGAGCAACAGAAGCCATAAAAGGAGCGGCGAGCGGCGGTCATGGGCAGCATGGCGGTGTACCAATGTAAGGTACAGCGCGGGCTGGTGCAGGAGGGCGACCGCAGCAAAGGGGGACGTCATCAAGGTCCAGGTCGCTGATTGGAGCGTGGGCAGATACAGCAAGAGCGGCGAGGTCGGGGTGAAGGAGCGGTGAGAGATTGTAGAGGGACGTAATCCCACAGAAGATGCGTGGGCCCATGGGCAGCATGGGCCAGCCCACACTGTGATATGTGTGTGCACTAGGTCTGTGCAGCAGAGCAGGTCTCCAGTCGTCTTGGTTAATCCTTGCCATTGGACCAAGACCTAGCTCTGTCAAGCCCGTGTGGTGGCTGGTGTGCAACGGCCACCACACGTTAAAAAAATCCACACACAGGCATCTTCCACCCTACACTATGTAGTTCAGGACTTGGAATATTAGGTCCTTCATTGAAATACCTGTGAACTCATCCTTTTTTGGCGTGGAAGCAAGTCATCCTCGATACAAGGGACTGCCTATGATGATGATGATGATGTTGGGTAGAGACCGAAACCTGTACTAGGAACTAAGTAGGGCCTGGAATGGAGGGCGAGAAGCCTGTTGCAATGCTCTCTTCCTCCATAGCTACACTGGGAAGCAGCAGTAATTGGGACAAATAGGAGGGAAAGCTTCTGTGATTCAGGCCCAGGCTCAGACTCTGTCCCCTCGTCGCCTGCGGCTGTCTGGACGAGGCAGGAGGAGGAAATCCCAGTTGGGGCGGTGAGCTGGTGATAAGCCTCATGATTCAAATTTCCATTATTCTCTGCCACAATCCTGCCCGATTTTGGAATGTGTCCTCCAAGTGCCAAATTTAATTTAACAATAGATGGGTGTTGCCGCACATAGAGACTATAACAATAGTAACTAATTTTATTAAATGGGTGATCAATCCTTTAAAAATAGGCCACATTGAATTGCACCAAACACAGAAAAAGACAAGAACGTGATTCTTTTCTCCGATTGTGGCTACTCATCATCCTTTCAGATGGGTAGTAGGAAGAATGGGAGGTGAAGACACACAGATGCAGGGCCACTCGGGAGTAAATCTGCAGGACTACAAAATAATAACAAACCATAGTGAAAAAAGTTGAGACTCCCCAGAGACACCAATCACTGAGGTAAATAAATGGTGAAAGGTGACTTGAGGGTTGACTGTAACTGGAATTGCCTTCGCTCTGGCTGTGATGGTCACAGCTTTCCTCATTATTTTTACTACTTCATCAAAATTCATAGATTGATAGAAATTTACAGCACGGAAGGAGGCCATTTCGGCCCATTGTCTCTGCAGCGGCTGACAAAGAGCTATCCAACCTAATCTCACTTTCCAGCACTAGGTCCATAGCCCTGTAGGTTACGGCACTTCAAGTGCACATCCAAATACTTTTTTAATGTGGTGAGGGTTTCTGCCTCCACTACCCTTTCAGACAGTGAGTTCCAGACCCCCAACACCCTCTGGGTGAAGAAATGTCCCTTCAAATCCCCTCTAAACCTCCCACCAATTACTTTAAATCTGTGCCTCCTGGTTGTTGACTTCTCTGCTAAGGGAAATAGGTCCTTCCTATCCACTCTACCTAGGGCCCTCACCATTTTATACACCTCAATAAGTCTCCTCTTGGCCTCCTCTGTTCCAAAGAAAACAAACCCAGTCTATCCAATCTTTCCTCATGGCTAAAATTCTCCAGTCCAAGGCAACATCCTCGTAAATCTCCTCCGTATCGTCTCTAGTGCAATCACATCTTTCCTGTAATATGGTGACCAGAACTGTATGCAGTACTCTAGCTGTGGCCTAACTAGTGTTTTATAAAGTTCAAGCATAACCTCCCTGCTCTTGTAATCTGTGCCTCGGCTAATAAAGGCAAGTATTTTGTATGCTTTCTTAACCACCTTATCTACCTGGCCTGCTGCTTTCAGGGATCTGTGGACCTGCACTCCAAGGTCCCATTGTTCCTCTACACTTCTGAGTATTCTACCATTTAATGCATATTCCCTTGCCTTGTTAGCCTCCCCAAATGCATTATCTCACACTTCTCCGGATTTAATTCCATTTGTTCTGCCCACCAGACCAGTTCGTTGATATCTTCCTGCAGTCTACAGCTTTTTTCTTCATTATCAACCAATTTTAGTATTGTATGCAAACTTCTTAATCATCTTTCAACTTCTCCCTTGTTAAACCAATGTACAAGGTTAGCAGTCCTCCAGCACCACACCTGTTGCGGTAATTTAATGGGTATAGAGCTTTCAAGATGTGGCTCATCAGTTTACTAAATGATGTGAAGGAACAGTTGCAGAAATTATGACATTTCGACACATCACTCCCTTTCCCAAGATGTTTAGGTTCACTGATTAGACTCACGTGGAGATTTGTGTGTCCCATTGGCCTTAAGTCAATTGGGTAAAATTATGAAAATTACTCTCACGCGCTCTCTCCCCAGCATTCATGCTGAACTTCCAGAGGGAGGGGAATGGAGGAAGTACTAAAAGAAACAGAAATTTTGGATAAGACAGTAATTAATAAACATAGGGCCCAAAATTCCACATTGCCTTTTTTTTGGCGCTATTTAAGATTAACGGACGATTTTTTAATGGGAAGTAGCGCCAAAAAAAAAGTTTTGCCATTTTTCTCTTTGAATTTGGTGCCGCACAGAAAGACCTTAGCTTCTGTGGGTAGAACTAATTGATAGCGCCGAAAATCTGAGGCCTGTTCTGCGCATGCCCAAGCATTTAGATTTCCAGGGTAATGTGTAATTGTAGAGCTTTCCTCTGCAGCTAACCTGTGCTGATTTTTCTCCTGCCGACCCACTGAGATTTCCAGCATTTTCTGCCCTTATTCCCAGCTGAAAGGAACCCCGCTGCCGCCCCTCTCCCTGGCCGAAGGTCCCCATTGCTGCCGCCCCTCTCCCTGGCCGAAAGGTCCCCATTGCTCCCGCCCCTCTCTCTGGCCAAAAGAAACCCCGCTGCCGCCCCTCTACCCGGCATGGCTTCCATCTCCCTCCCACTGCCCCCCCCGCCCCCTCCCCCGGGCTTCTTTGGAAGCCGAGCTCTAGCCGAGGGAGATAAACAAGATGTTGTCTGTAACGCTGATTTCTATCTGAAAATCCTTATTGGCAAAACTCGCAAAAACGGGCAAAAATGGTGTTATGGGTAAGTTTGACCCCGAGTGACGTCATAAAAACCTTAATTAAAAAAATCGTCCATTACCTGTTAAGGACAGCATTATACCTTTGGTGAAACTTCCAAAACTAAGTTAGCTCCAAAAAAACACTGATACCTCCAAAAATTTGGAGCTAAATGGTGGCGAATTTCAGGCCCTGAGGAAGTTAAAGGAAGACAGGGCACCAGATCCAAATGGATTTAATACAAGAGTATTTGAAGAAATAGCTAGTGAATCTGATCACGTTCTTATCACTATCTTTAGAGAGAAGGGTTGTCAACCCTCCAGTGTGGCCCTGGAGTTTCTAGGAAATAAAAATTCATCTCCTGAACACTATTACAAGCACCTGGGGAGAAAAAAAATCATAAGGCCATTAAAAATACTTGCTTTTTTTTCATTTTCTTTAAACACTTTCAATCAGGTGGAAATTCGGTTTGAGGCTAATTAGGAAGCTAATGGCCGCGGGACGGTAAATTTTGCACTGGGACATGGTTTGCATCTACAACCACAAAATTCATCAGCTGGGCCCGGAGCGTTAAGGGAGGAGTTCCACACACCTCTTTAGGACACTAGGCCGGCTGAGTAACTGAAAATCCCGAGCTAAAGAGCCGGCCTCAGAGCACCCTTAGAGAGGCTTTCCTGGGGAAAAAAAATCACAAAAAACCCCCAAAAAACATTCCCATACCTTGCTCACTCCATATAAACATAAATCTAAAAAAAAAATCAATCACACATATCTGATGTATTCATTGCTTCCCTCACCGCCGCCGGAACAGCTCGGCCTGCCTGCTTTCCCAGGCGGTCCCACTAGGGTGTGCTACAGGGCGCTACATGGTCGACACCAAATAAAAATCATTGTGTTGTCGAAACCAGTTAATTAAATATGTATGCTATTATGTTGTGTCTGATAATTGTAACAGTCTGAGCAAATCCATCAGCGAGTAATTCTGCTCCATTGTCCTCAGCTTTGTCTTCGATCTTTATCCTCTGTCTGCTCCTTTGTATGCCACATCTGCAGAGCAAATAGACAGCAGCAATAATCTTACAGGTCCTAATTGGGCTATAGCGCAGAACTCCCTCTGAATGGTCCAAGCACTGGAATTACTGCTTGAGGTTCGCCAAAGTTATGTTCCGTTATGACCTTTCTGGGCTGCATTGATCCTTCCAGATCTCTTGAGCCCAGTTATAACACTGGTGTCATGAGCCACAGCTGCAGGACGCATCCTTGGTCCTCCAAAAGCCATATCACTGGAGCCTTGTCCTTTCAAATTAGGCTGGCACAAACGATTACAAACAAGTTCTTTTACTTGTAACAATGTTTATTTAATATATTTTATTAAAGCATTTTCTGCTACATGTATAATAAAAGAGAAGGCAACACATACTAGGTTATTACCACATTGTTGTTACTTAATCTGTTTTTAGAATGGTAAATATCACAAGCACGAAACACTATTTTTCATTTTAAGCATCGGAATGTTACTCCATGGCTGAAGCATGCACTTCTCTGCAGGATATATCTAAGATAATTTCACTCTGTTTTATATGATATTTTAATGCTTTTACTTTATTAACACAGCTCACTGATTTGCAAAGAAACATTAACTGTAACAAAGAAAGTTAAAATATTCCATTTTTTTTTGTCAAATAATTATACATCAGTTATCTAAATTCTATACAAACAAAATACCACACCAAATCTTGATATGATTTTACTTCCACAATGATGTTTCAATTCGGGTCACATTTCTTCATTCTGTGCTGTTGATTTGTATGTGGTTTACCTGTTGCACAATTCACTGTGCTACAATGACAGACATTGAAATCATATTGCTTGTGTGAAATGTAAGTTGTAGTCAGACTTCTTTGGCACTAAAATTGGTGGAAAAGAGTGAAGCTGGCCAGCTGCCTACTTTTTTCCCTCAAAACTGAAAAGAACCAATTCAGTGTAGGCTAATCGGTGCGTGAAAAATTGAAGGCCTCAGATGCCCTCTTGAGACCATGAATGGAAATTCTTACTGATTTTTGCTGAATTTGAGAATTGGCCGAGCTTTGAAAGGATTTCTATTTTTGTTTTGTTTTTCTTCACTGGTATATGAACAGTATAAGATCCAATGTATACACTTAACTCTATTTAAAACTCAAGTCTGATGGTAATAGTTATGAAATCAGGTAGTGAAACAGTTTTAATGGAAGAAAGATATTGGTGGATTTGTGGTATTTATTTAATTGGTCGCTTGTCCAACATCACACATTTCAATGCCCCCCACCCCACCCCAGCCCTGCTTCTTTTCCCTCCAGTAATATAGAAACAAAAATGTGATCCTTTTTCTTATATTAATAAATGAAAACAAAAGTAAATAATTAAAATACAAACTTTAACTCTAACAGATGATTATATAAATGAATATAGATAAGATACTCTTTAATCAATCAAGAATGTTGTCAGCAGTTTTTCTTCAGTTTATATTTTAGTTTCCATGTACTATAATTACAGACATTTTCTGTGTGCTCCTTGTTCTCATTGAGTTGAATAATATGATGTAAGATGCTAACATAAATTCATTTTATGTAAATTGCACATGAAAATCCAGTTCTAAAAGCTACAAACCTTAAGATTGGAAACAATATTTAATTAAACCAAACTCAACTGATAATATGACATTTCAATAATTCCTTATTTTATATATGCCATAATAGAAAACTGGTAAAGACATGGCCTGTTTACAGTATTTACTAAGAATTGTACTAAGAGGACTATCAAAGAAGTGAATTGATGTAAAATTTCTGGTTTTCCATTCTTCATAATCTGTGGGGGGAAGGAAGTAATTTATTTAAAGCGATGCAGACAATGCATTTTAAGTTATACAGCAATACAACTCACAAACTAAATAAAACCTCATTGAAGAAGATTATAGCTGCAAAAGTAGAATACATAAACCAGAG
This sequence comes from Pristiophorus japonicus, assembly GCF_044704955.1. NCBI lineage: Eukaryota > Metazoa > Chordata > Chondrichthyes > Pristiophoridae > Pristiophorus > Pristiophorus japonicus. The sequence continues at coordinate 72,265,538 of NC_091983.1, read as the reverse complement.
ATAAAAAACCATTCCTACAGTATAATGATACAGGTGGAATGGCATTTATAAAAACTATATTTATTCACATCTGCAGTTCATTTATTAGTAATTAATATTGGGATAACTATTGAATGATTATTTGAAATATTATAAAGGTGTTGGCAAATTGAAGCATTCTGCTTATCTCAAACTATCAGCGTCAAGCTGAACCGATTATAAATGTCAGCAGAATCCAGAAAATTAATTTCAGTCAAATATTCGTGCCATTTATTTGTTTTGCATAACAAATAATACATAGGGCTTCAAATCACAGGTCCCTGAATTCTCAAGCACCCAACTGGCGTTGTTGGGCACCTATGTGTTCAGTTACTTGCTAGGCAAGTTATTTCCATTTGCTGTTGTCTCCCCCTCCTTCCTCCCTCACCCTTGCCCCACCCCTCAGCCCGTCTCCATTATAGCCACTATATCATTATCCCTCTATAGTTATTAATGCTTCTAACTGTTTAGCTTTCTGCTTTATGCATTCATCTACATGCCATTCAATCCAGACTCTAATTTTGGGGGAATGTTAACCCTTATTCTTTTTTCTGGTTTTGTTCATTTAATTTTTTGGTAACACTTGAGCCTTATTTAACAGTGTTTTGTCTTTCACTAGCTCATAGCCTTTCTTTCCATTTCTCCTCTGATATTTTCTCAGTATTTAATGCAGTAAAACGTTCTAGTTTTATTCCAGCAGCTTTATTAATCCATCTCCCTCTTTGTTCTCAAACTTAAATTTTTCCCACCCCTTTTCATATTAGTTTACATCCTCTTCCACTGCTTTACCTACCCTCTCTGCAAGTATGTTGGTGCATTTTTGGTTCAGATAAAGTATTTCCTTTCAGTATAGCCTTCCCTTATTCCTAAACTCGGTCCAGTGCCCCAAGAATATGAACCCTTCATCCTGCATCAACCTAGCAGCCATACATGGACTTTCCTAATCTTCCTCTCCATAGCCTGTCCAGCACATGTCACAAGAAACAATTCAGACATTATCACCCTTGAAATCTTTTTAAATGCAGTCCCTAACTCTTTGGCCCCAAGTTTCCATACGCGGCGAAAAAGGCGCCCCTCAGAGCTGGGCGCCTGTTTTTCTCGCCGAAAACGGCGCCTGAAAAAAACCGCGGTATTCTCGTGCTCCTTGCAGCTCGATGTCTGCTTGGCGCGGCGCACAGGGGGCGGAGCCTACCACTTGCGCCGATTTTGTAAGTAGGAGGGGGCGGGTACAATTTAAATGAGTTTTTTTGGTGCCGGCAACCCTGCGCGTGCGCGTTGGAGCGTTCGCACACGCGCAGTCTGAAGTAAACATTGGCACTCGGCCATTTTTAAAAGTGCTGCAGAAAAAGTGAACATTTATTTATTGAACCCTTGCAAAGGCTTGCATTTTAATTTTCTTGATATTTCTGTGTGTGAGGGAGTGCTTTTAGCAGCACTGCTGAATAAATCACCTGCTGAATTAATGTTGGCTCTTTAACCAGTGTTACTGCAGCAACTGTGCATTTTAATTCAGCCTTTACAACTCATTACCGTTTCAATCTCCACCACTCATTCTGTAATTAAAGATAGACTGTGATAAACGGGACACATGCACTTGTTTGAGACTATTCAAATTCTTTGTAGCTGTTCAATTTTTAACATTTTTTAATAAAACCACATTGCCCTTCCATGATCAGCACTGAGGCTGCTTGCTGCTTCTTGCCCCTGTCGTCGGGACCGACACCACACCGCTGCCTGAAAGGCCTGCCTGAAGCACTTTCACACAGGTAGGAACATGGTTTGTTTAATCTTTTCTTAAATGTACTTCCACCTATATCATTGATACCAACATGGAGCATGACTTTTAGGCTGCTTTCCTTTCCTTTCCATTAGATTTCCCAGTTGTGTGATGCCCTTCACCCTGGCACCAGGGTAGCAAGGTACTGTTTGTGGCTGCTAGTTATGGCTGCAAAACAGAATGTCTATTCACCAGAATATAAAATCTCCCAGTACTATTTTTGTAGTATACCTGCTCCACAACCTCCTGTATAGTCCCTTGTTCCATGGTGCAACAACGTTACTCAGGACCACCCCCTCTCTGAATCACTGTCAATGTCTACCTCACACTTGTCCAACATAATGGGGTAATTCTTGACTTTGTGCGATAGTGCAAAACAAATAATTGCAAGTCAAGATCTACCCTAGTGTGTTTATTGGATAGTTCCAGTAACTCAGGGAATCCCTTTCTTCCTCTGCTGCCCACGCAGATGATCAGCCCCATTTCTCTTTCGACACTATCCCTGCGCGGCATTCCCTCCTGGATTACCATATTCTGAAGAGTATAATTCAGAAATCCTTCTTATGCTATAGAGCGTGGCCAATTGCCCCATCAGCATAGAAATTCTCTGTTTCAGAGACTTAAGCCGGGATTTCGCCAACAAAGACGAGTTCGATGCGGCCGACATTGTTGCAGCGTGGGAAACCCGCTCTGAAGTGCAACCTGCCCTCTCCCTTCAGTCTTCCATGGCTGGTGCGCTGCGGGATTCCCTGCCAATTAACTGGAAGTGGGTCTGATGACAGCTGAGAAACTGACACGGAGGCAAGTTCAGAGCAGGATCCCGGCCCGTTGTCAATCAGGGCCATTTTAATAGCGGACCCGCCTCCAAACCTGCACTTGCAGGGCTGGGAAGATTCCAGCCTTAATTTTCCAACACAGTGATAGACTCAGGATCCATAATGGCATATCACATTCCAAAGACAAGCTGAAAGCTCCTTGCCTGACCACCCCTTTATGTTTAGCTTAAAAACGTAGAGAGTTAGCCTAAAGTTCCACCAGCAGCAAACTCTCACAAGCATCAAATTCTCTTAGTCACTTCACATAAATATTAATTATGGAAAAAATTCCTGCCCAACTGCACCTCCAAAATGAATTTCCTCCAGGGCTGAATTCCACGCTTGTCTGCCCATTAACAATACACTGGCCTCTCTCAGCTCAAGACTGATCACTCGCTACGCAACTCAAATTTATACTGTCGTAACTTACACAATAGCCAGCTGCCACAGAAAACTACTGCCAATCAGAAAACAGCTAATTACACTTCTTTTGTAACCTATGAATTACCTATTTCTGGCTCAAACTGACCCAGAGTTAATGCACTAAGTGAAAAGTGTTTACATAAGAATTAGGAACAGGAGTAGGCCATCTAGCTCCTCGAGCCTGCTCTGCCACTCAACAAGATCATGGCTGATCTGGCCGTGGACTCAGCTCCAGTTACCCGCCCGCTCCCCATAACCTTTAATTCCCTTATTGGTTAAAAATCTATCTATCTGTGATTTGAATACATTCAATGAGCTAGCCTCAACTGCTTCCCTGGGCAGAGAATTCCACAGATTCACAACCCTCTGGGAGAAGAAATTCCTTCTCAACTCGGTTTTAAATTGGCTCCCCCGTATTTTGAGGCAGTGTCCCCTAATTCTAGTCTCCCCGATCAGTGGAAACAACCTCTCTGCCTCTATCTTGTCTATCCCTTTCATTATTTTAAATGTTTCTAGAAGATCACCCCTCATCCTTCTGAACTCCAACGAGTAAAGACCCAGTCTACTCAATCTATCATCATAAGGTAACCCCCTCATCTCCGGAATCAGCCTAGTGAATCGTCTCTGTACCCCCTCCAAAGCTACTATATCCTTCCTTAAGTAAGGTGACCAAAACTGCACGCAGTACTCCAGGTGCGGCCTCACCAATACCCTGCACAGTTGCAGCAGGATCTCCCTGCTTTTGTACTCTATCCCTCTCGCAATGAAGGCCAACATTCCATTCGCCTTCCTGATTACCTGCTGCACCTACAAACTAACTTTTTGGGATTCATGCACAAGGACCCACAGGTCCCACTGCACCGCAGCATGTTGTAATTTCTCCCCATTCAAATAATATTCCCTTTTACTGTTTTTCTTTCCAAGGTGGATGACCTCACATTTTCCGACATTGTATTCCATCTGCCAAACCTTAGCCCATTCGCTTAACCTATCTAAATCTCTTTGCAGCCTCTACACAACCCGCTTTCCCACTAATCTTTGTGTCATCTGCAAATTTTGTTACACTACACTCTGTCCCCTCTTCCAGGTTATCTATGTATATTGTAAACAGTTGTGGTCCCAGCACCGATCTTTGTGGCACACCACTAACCACCGATTTCCAACCCGAAAAGGACCCATTTATCCCGACTCTCTGCTTTCTGTTAGCCAGCCAATTCTCGATCCATGCTAATACATTTCCTCTGACTCCGCGTACCTTTATCTTCTGCAGTAACCTTTTGTGTGGCACCTTATTGAATGCCTTTTGGAAATCTAAATACACCACATCCATCGGTACGCCTCTATCCACCATGCTCGTTATATCCTCAAAGAATTCCAGTAAATTAGTTAAACATGATTTCCCCTTCATGAATCCATGTTGCCTCTGCTTGATTGCACTATTGCTATCTAGATGTCCCGCTATTTCTTCCTTAATGATAGCTTCAAGCATTTTCCCCACTACAGATGTTAAACTAAGCGGCCTATAATTACCTGCCTTTTGTCTGCCTTTTAAACAGAGGCATTACATTAGCTGCTTTCCAATCCGATGGTACCTCCCCAGAGTCCAGAGAATTTTGGTAGATTATAACGAATGCATCTGCTATAACTTCCGCCATCTCTTTTAATACCCTGGGATGCATTTCATCAGGACCAAGGGACTTGTCTACCTTGAGATCCATTAGCCTGTCCAGCACTACCCCCCTAGTGATAGTGATTGTCTCGAGGTCCTCCCTTCCCACATTCCTGTGACCAGCAATTTTTGGCATGGTTTTTGTGTCTTCCACTGTGAAGACCGAAGCAAAACAATTGTTTAAGGTCTCAGCCATTTCCACATTTCCCATTATTAAATCCCCCTTTTCATCTTCTAAGGGACCAACATTTACTTTAGTCACTCTTTTCCGTTTTATATATCGGTAAAAGCTTTTACTATCTGTTTTTATGTTTTGCCCAAGTTTACTTTCGTAATCTATCTTTCCTTTATTGCTTTCTTAGTCATTCTTTGCTGTCGTTTAAAATTTTCCCAATCTTCTAGTTTCCCACTAACCTTGGCCACCATATACGCATTGGTTTTTAATTTGATACTCTCCTTTATTTCCTTGGTTATCTACGGCTGGTTATCCCTTCTCTTACCGTCCTTCTTTTTCACTGGAATATATTTTTGTTGAGCACTATGAAAGAGCTCCTTAAAAGTCCTCCACTGTTCCTCAATTGTGCCATCGTTTAGTCTGTGTTCCCAGTCTACTTTAGCCAACTCTGCCCTCATCCCACTGTAGTCCCCTTTGTTTAAGCATAGTACGCTCGTTTGAGACACTATTTCCTCACCCTCAATCTGTATTACAAATTCAACCATACTGTGATCACTCATTCCGAGCGGATCTTTTACTAGGAGATCGTTTTATTATTCCTGTCTCATTACACAGGACCAGATCTAAGATAGCTTTCTCCCTTGTAGGTTCTGTAACATATTGTTCTAAGAAACAATCCCGTGTGCATTCTATGAATTCCTCCTCAAGGCTACCCCATGCGATTTGATTTGACCAATCGATTTGTAGGTTAAAATCCCCCATGATTACTGCTGTTCCTTTTTCACATGCCTCACATGTTTAAACAGTTTGTAGTACTCAACAGATTAAAATGATGTAAATTAAAGTAAATTGAACTCAAAATTCTGTGCTAAACATCAGTATTTATATTCCAATCATGCTGACTGAGACTAAACTCCACACACTTCTGGCCTTTCATACTCCATTGGCCTCCAAAAGTTTGAGACCAGGAAATCACATATGGTAATTTTACTCAATTTTTTATTCTAATGATGTTTATGCACACAATATTAAATTAATAACAGAATGTGCAAGAACAGTTTAGACCATCTGTAAGAATGCATGCAGTACAGATCAAGTGGGATCTGCCAAAACAGATCTCCATCCAATTTCCTTGCCCATCCATGCCCATTCTGTCTTCGTGGGAATGATCCTGCTCGCTGGAAAATCCACCCCTGGCATATCTGCATGATCACTACAAACAGTGATCATTAAAAGCAGAATCCACATTAAATTATACAGTAGGTTGTATGTGAGCCAGACTGAGGAACAGACCTGATGGGTCAAATAGCCTTTTCTCATTCTATGGTTTTATTGTGTTTCTTGTACTATTGTGCTGGTTGCATCAGCTTTACTCACCTCATTTTGAGATTGACTGAAATGATGTTTTTGAGGTGAAATTCTCAGACGTACTATGCAAGGACTGAAAAATATTTAAAGGCATATAGTATTACTTACAATATGATCTTATTGATTGTTTTAAAAAGCATGGATGAGTCATGTTTTAAAAGACAAGTCATCAGATGATTTCTCCAGATTTTTCTAGAATGCCTATTTTTTTTGTACTATATCATTTTTTTTAAACTCAAAACTATTTCTATATTTCTAACTCGTTTATGTCTGTTTTATTTTCTGAGGGTAGAGATTTGCCTTGGGCAGAAGTGCAAAATGGATGGTGTCGCATCAGACGCCTGTTCTACGCCCGCTTGACATTTACTTCTAGTGAAGCCAAAAGAATTGAAAATTGGGCGAGGAGCATGATGGGTGACATGTTTTGCGCTACTGTTCAAGACCAATTTCTACCCCATAGTTATTTAATGGCTTGTGTCCTAAATTCCGCAAAGTGTGATATTCTAAGTCATATTTTAAAATGCTATAATACAGGAAGTATTCAAATGAAATCTCTGGTAAACAGGGTGCTAACTCTTATATTTTACAATACTGCCTGTGCGACTGTTCTCAGAGGACTGCTAAAATGCCCAATAATGCCGACAGCAGGACATTTGAAAGAAACGTCACATTTTTAAGCCAATGAGGACTAAATATCGTCAGGGCCAAGTTGTCAGTTGACCACTTCTCACAATGGTATCCATAGTATGAACAATTTGAAAACCTGGAAGATACATATCAAAGGAAATTCTTAGTAGTATACTTGATGGTGGAGTTGTCCTGCATCCTTCCGTAGAGCCCTCAGGAGGAAATGAGATAGCTGCAAGTTTGGCTATTTTGTAAATCTTAAGGACAATGTCACTTAGAAGTTTTCTGAGGCCTGAGTCCTATAGCCTATCAGGATGACTATAAATCCTAAACTATGATTGAATACAGTAACAATTATGTTGCATATTTTGCAAAGGAATTATTAAACTAGTGATTTACCTGTGTGTGATATAATTTATCAGACATAGCCATGTACAAATAGATGCAGAGAATGCTCTACCTTCAAGTTGCAAGTTGTATTAAGGCAAAGGAGAGTGATAATGAGGTCATTATATATGACATATTTGGGTATGTGTACTGAATTAATAGTTATCTCCTTCAATATTGAAACACCCTGAGAATCTGTGCAAATATTAAGCTAAGCCATATTTATGAATCGATCTGAAGAACATATTGTGGTTGTCGACTATTATTTGTGGATTGATGAAAGTGTAACAAGCAAGAACATACCCACCATTGATTCCTTAATCATATGTATCAAAATGGGAATCTGATGAGGCAGGACTGAGAATACGCAAAGTTAACAATGGGCTTAACATGGTGTACCAATGATTATCTCACTGTACTGCATGTGATCTGTTCTGTACAGCAAGTAAATAACTTATTTGACTTGTTTTGAACTAAATTGTGCTATGTGTACTGCTATGTAATGAGATATCAGCAAAGGGCTATATATATGAGTTCAAGGGATAACAAGATGCAACTCTGGAGAAAGAAAATGGGAAAGTAAGATTGAACCCTAACAAGACTGATAGACTTGTGGAGCTTGCACTGTTTATGATTTTTTATCTTGTGGGTTTCCAGGATTTTCACCAATGGTTTGGGCTCCAAGAAATATGTCCATTTATAATTATGCCTATTGGTTAATGGTGACTGAATACTTCAAATTACAGTTTTATTACATGAGATTATGATTTTTTTTTCAGTATCTTGTCCAATTTTCTGTGAAAACTCAAATTAGTGGTTTACAAGCACGTTCTTTAACCTACATTCTAACTGCATTGAAATTAGGACGATTCCTTTGCCTCAACATCAAAACTGTCAACCCCTTTGTGGGGTACTTTTAACCCCCAGGAACAGGAGGGTTTAGACTTGTATTTATATAGCGCCTTTCACGACCTCAGGATGTCCCAAAACGCTTTACAGCCAATGAAGTAATTTTTGAAGTGGAGTCATTGTTGTAATGTAGGAGGGTTGGGTACAGACGAGAAGTTAAAATTTGAAACATTTAAGACCCGACCCCAATCCACCTTGAATCCACCCACATCCGGTTGTAATGGAGGGGGGTCAGGGATGGGTGACTAGTCCACTCTTAGGAGGTGGATCGATCGGTAAAACCTTTTAAGAAGGCTGCGTGTCACCATTTTTATAGGCCTTTCATTTATTTTTTATCCATTTTGGCTGGGTTTCCCAGGCCTCGGGAAATCTGGCAAATATAATGAGGCAAGAAGTGTCGGATCCATCAGGTGCCATTACAACACTGCTTTAGGGCCAGGAGGAGCAGGAGTATTTCCACCAGGCCCAACAAGCCAAACTGCTTCCGTTCCCTCCATCGGCTGATCCCTCACCTCCACGATCTCCAACTCTCCCCAATCTCCAGGCCGAGATCTCCAGCACCCCCCGATTTTCCCCCAGTGATCTCCGCCCCGCCCCCCCCACCTCCATGCTCTTCCTACTCCACTACAATCTCTACCCCTCGACTATGAATCGCCTCCACCACAATCTTTCCCCTCCCCGACCAGAAGCCCCTCTGACCACGAGTTCCCCCGACTATGATCTCTTTCCCAACCATGATCTCTCCCATCCCCCCCATCTTCGATCTCTCTCTCCCCATGATATCTCCTTCCTTCCTCACTGCACTTCCAGCAGTTGCCTTGTGCCAGAGGCTCTCCCGCCCAACACGTAGTCAGCCTGTCAATCAGGCTGGCTATTGGGTGGAAAACCTGGTGCAAAAATGTAAAATGGGTCTCATTCAGAACTTCTCCCGTCTGTTCCCTCCCTGCCTAGCTGTAAATATCGGGGCCTTTATCCTTCTCAGTCTTGTCTTCCACCTACAATCTACAGGCTTTTAAAACAAAGGATGTTAAGAAATTGGAGAAACAAGTAAATGCAACACACCCAGCCCACACATGGCATCTTCTAACCATCAATTCTTCACTTGTCTTAGAAACATAGGAACAGGATTAGGCCATTCAGCCCCTTGAGTCTGTTCCACCATTCAATTAGATCATGGCCGATCTGTATCTTAACTTCATCCAACCGCCTTGGCTCCATATCCTTTTTATACACTAATCTAGCAAAAAGCTATCGATCTCAAATTTAAAATTATTAATTGAGCTAGCATCCACTGCTTTTTGTGGCAGAGTTCACCCTCTATCACCCTTTGCATGAAGAACTGTTTCCTAACTTTTCTCCTGTATGGCCTGGCTCTGATTTTAAGGTTATGTCCCCTTGTCCTAGAAACCCCTAACAACGGGAAAAGCTTCTCTCTATTCATCCGATCAATTTGTTTCAAAATCGTAAAAACTTCAATCAAATCACCCCGAACCTTCTATATTGTAAAAACATTTTGTGTTAATCTTGATATCTCTCATAAGTTTCTTTTCTATTCCTTTTTGCAGCTCTTACTAACTTTTTGGTCTTCCTTTGCTGTTCTTTATATCCCTCCCAGTCTCCTGGATTTATATTATTCTTTGCAATTTTATATGCTCTTTCCTTTAGTTTTGTTATCTCTCGCCTCTTTTGTCGACCATGGTAAATATTTGCCCATTAAGGTTACATATTGGTCCTGCATTAAGCTAAATTCTTTTTTGAACACCCTCCTACTGTTCATCTGTAGTTTTACCCAATAACAGATTTAACTAGTTTGCTGTCGGCAATCTCTGTCTCATCCCGTTAAAGTTAGCTTTACTGAGATCTAGAATCTTAGTAACCATATTAAGTTTCTCCTTTTCAAACATAACATTGAATTAAATCATATTATGTTCACTGTTAGATAGATGTTCCCTTGCTGTTACATTAATAACTAAGTCTGACTTATTACTAAATCTAGTATAGCCTGCCCTCGTCTTGGCTCTAGAACATATTGCTCTAGAAAACTATCTTGAATGCGCTCAAGAAATTCACTACCATTCTGACTTGAGCTACTCTGCACTTCCCAAACGATATGAAAATTAAAGTCTTCCATTAAAACAACTTTGCTTTTGATACAAGCGTCTCTATAATCTCTGAATGAATACATTCTGGCACTTCAATGCTACTATCAGGAGGCCTGTAGATAACTCCCATTACAGTTTTAAGTCCTCTGTTATTCCTCAATACTAACTATAGTGCCTCCACTGATTGCTTTCTCTTACCTATATCCTTTCTTACTAATGTTGTAATAGCATCTTTAATCAATAAGGTTACCCCTCCTCCTCTTCTCGTATCCCAATCCTTGCTAAAGACCTTATAACCTGCAATATTTAACTTCTAATCATGACCAGCTTGCAGCCTTGTCTCTGTAACACCCACCATGCCATACTCTCTAAGCTTCTGCGCTCAAACTATTTCAACTGTGGAGGTGGTGGTCCCACAATATGTGCCTCAGCCCTTCAGTCAAAAACATTAGCTTGTGATTTGGCACATAAATATTCCAACTGCACATGCGATGCAATTATTCAACATTAAACACAGTTAGAAATATTGCACGATGGGCTAAAATTCAGTATTTTCCCGTTTGCAGGCGGTAGCATCTGGGAGACACGAGACTTTGCGGTAGGCGCAGAGGTCGCGCCCCTCCCGAGAAATTCGGGTTACCAGGGGCGGACGCCTCAGCAGCGCTGCGCACTGGGCGGTGCAGCGATGCAGTGTCCGAGGGGCCCTTCCCTCACTAAAAAGCAAGAGCCCACGCTGCTGACTCTGCATTATACAAAGGGTCCTACCAGAGAGCGGGGGTGCTGCATGATCAGCCCTCAAGCAGAGTGCTGGCTGAGTGATCACGGGCACAATCCCATGAAGAAAGCGGATCAGGAGCGGGAACACTAAGGTGATTTTTTTTACATTTTAAGTTGGCCACCTCGCCTTTAATTTTCACCCCGATAGCGGCCGGCCGCTCAAGACCAACTCCTGTAGCTGTCATCGCTCTCACCTGGCACTACTACAGAGGCCAAAGTCAATTTCAGGGCTGGGCACTAACGGGGCAATGCACACGGCGATGGCGTCACAATCTCTGAGTGTCCCCTGGGGGGCACAAATGGGGTGCAAATGAGTTCAATTTCTCCGCCTATGGACCTCTACACCATGATCCTTCTCCCCCACCAGTGAACCATGAGACCGACTGAATTGCTGTTTCCAGGGTGAGGCAATTTGTTTATTTTTGGCAGGACCCCACCAGTTTCTACCCTGCAGTTCAGTACTGAGGGAATGCTGCACTGTCGGAGGTGCCATCTTTCGGATGTGACATTAAACCGAGGCCCCATCTGCGCTCTCAGGAAGACACAAGAGATCCCATGGCACTTCTCTGAAGAAGAGCAAGGTGTCCTAGCCAATATTTATCCTTTAATTATTTTCTGGTCATTATCACATTGCTAATTGCGGGAGCTTGCTGTGCACAAATTGGCTGATGCGTTTCCTACATTACAACAGTGATTACACTTCAAAAGTACTTCATTGGCTGTAAAGTGCTTTGGGATGTCCTGAGGTTGTGAAAGATGCTATATAAGTGCATGGCTTTCTTTTTCTTTCCCGCTGGGTTGTCCGCTAGGTTTGAGGTGTGGCAAAGCCCTGAAAAGAATGTGGTGCTGGCCAACCCCTTGTCCACAAAAACCAGCTGGTCCGACTGGTACATAAAATAAAAAAACTGGGAATAGGCTCATTTACTGACTTTCTCCACACTTCTTCAGTGTTCCAGGCTACGCGGTCAGCTTGGAAAACTTTTGCGGGTTCCTACTTGTGCTTCAGGCAGGTAATGCATGCCTGCCTCTTGCAAACATAGACTGGGACCATACATAGGGCCCAAGTTTCAGCCTCAGTTGCTCCTGATTTTTTGGAGCAACTGATGTAGAACGGAGTATCTTAGAAATTCAAATTCTCGGCATTTAGTTTGCTCCAGTTCTAGTCAGTTAGAACAGTTTCACTTTGGAACAGAAATTTTTTTTCAAAGGGGGCATGTCCGGCCACTTCCGCCTGTTTTCAAAGTTTCGGCAGTGAAAATTTACTCTAAACTAACTTATAATGGAGTAAGTGAAGATTTTTGTACCCTCGAAAAAACCTTGTCTACACTTTAGAAAATCAGGCGTAGGTTACAAATCAGGCGTAGGGAATGGGGGGGGGGGGGTTTAAAGGGAAGTTTACAAACATTAAACACTTCAGTTTTACAAATAAAGAGCCATCATCAATAATAAATGATAAAAACATCAATAAATCAACCAATAAATCAATCAAAAAAAATTAATAAAAAATATATATTTTTTTAAATCAATAAATAAAACATTTTCTACTTACCGACTGCAGCACCGGGAGCCCTTCAACAGCGTGCTGGGATGCCCCCCCCCCCCACCTAGTGTGTCACTGTCAGTGTCTCTATCTCTCTGTCTGTCTGTCTGTGTGTGTCTCTCACTCTCTGTCTGTCAGTGTCTGTGTTTCTGACAACGAGGGGAGGGGGAGGAGGGGGGTAGAGGGTGAGAGGGGGGGCAGGGGGAGGGGATGAGGCAAAGGGGGAGGGATGGGGGAGAAGGGGGAGGGATGGGGGAGAAGGGGGAGGGAAGGGGGAGAAGGGGGAGGGAAGGAGAAGGGGGGAGGAGGAGGGGGGAGGGGAAGGGGAGGAGAAGGGGAAGGGGGGGAGGAGGAGAAGGTGAAGGGGAGGAGAAATGGAAGGGGGGGAGAATTGGAGGGGGGGAGAAGGGGAAAGGGGGGGAGAGGAGAAGGGGAAAGAGAGGGGGGAGAAGGGGAAGGAGAGGGGGGAAAGGAGAAGGGGGAGAGGAGAAGGGGAAAGAGAGGGGGGAGAAGGGAAAGGAGAAGGGGGGGAAAGGAGAAGGAGGGGGGGGAAGGAGAAGGGGGAGGGAGGCTGAATGGGCCGGGCCCGGCCGGGCCCAAGACTTCGGGCAGGGCCCGTCCCCAGCACCAGATTTACAGGTAGGTGGCGTTGGGTCGGGTCGGGGTCGGGAGCGCGGGTCGGGTTGGGTCGGGTCCGGTCCGGTCCAGAGGGGGAGGGAAGGCGGTCGGGAGCATGGGTCGGGTCGGGGGAGAGCAGGAGGGAGGTCAGGTTGGTTCGGGGAGGGAGGGAGCACGGGTCGGGTCGGGTCAGTTCGGTTCGGGTCGGGGGTGGGGGGGGGGCAGAGGGAGGTCGGTTCGTGTCGGGGGCGGGGGGAGGGAGGTCAGGTTGGGTCAGGTCCGGGTTGGGGGGGGGGGTCGGGAGCGCGGGTCGGGTCGGGGGGTGGTGGGAGGGAGGTCGGTTCAGGTCGGGGGGGGAGGGAGGGAGGTCAGGTCGGGTGGGGGGGGGGAGCGTGGGTCGGGTCCAGTCCGGGGGTTCGGGTCCGGTCCGGTCCGGGGGCGGGGGGGAGCGTGAGTCGAATCGGTGTCGGGGTCAGGTCGGGTCCGGGGGCGGGTGGGTGGGAAGCGGGAGTCGAGTCGGGTCGGGGGAAGCAGGAGCTGGGCGTGGGAGGCAGCCTTATGCATGCAGCCCCAGTGAGGCCATTCAGCCAGGGCTAGGGGCTGCGTGCTTCGAGCCCCTCCCACACAGTTTTGGGCGCCTGGAGCTACTGCACATGCGCGCCCACTGTAAGGCGCATGTGCAGAGGTCCCGGCACTGTTTTCAGCGCAGGGACCTAGCTCCGCCCCCTACAGCTCGTGCTGCGCCACGCCCGGCTTCAGAGGACCAGCAGGGAGCCGGAGAATCTGTAAGTTTTTTTAGGCGCAATTTGTGGCGCGAAAAACAGGTGTCCAGGTCAGGCGCGGCCCAAAACCTGGGCCCATTGTGTGGACTTCACCAGGAGACAGCATTTACCAGTCCCATTCTCACAGGAAATTTGAATTCCAGTTTCTTTAGTGTGAACAGTTGGTGTTACTGGACCCTTTCCCATTTCCTATCCTTGCATACCCCAATCCCTCAGGAAATTCGGGCCTACATAATTTATAATGAATATATGTGAACATATGCACTTGTATTATTTTAGCTTAAACTTCTGTTTCACATCTTTTATCAAGGCAACAGTTTTACTAGTATATCTTATTGCTTTTGTTGTGATTTTAGCTTTAGAAATGAGACATACCATTGTCTTAATGCGCTTTATGAAGGCTTCTCGTATCTATAATACACAAAAGAAGTCATATTTAAAATTTATTGTGAACAAAAAAAGCAAAAATGCTAAAATTAACAAAATGCAGCTCAAATGTTTTCACCTTGGTCTCTGTGAAACCGGCAGTTATTACAATAAACAAACCCTTGAAGAGAAATGGTAAAATATTGTTACGATGCATTGTCATCTTCAGTCAAATTTGAGATAATTCTCAAACACTACAGTACTATGCCTTATATTTACTTTACCTGAATTGAGTTGAAGAAAACAAATGCATAATGGACATAAGGAGAGGCATTCTCATCCAAAGCAAATCCAATGATCCAGGTCAATCCAAAAGTTGGAGTGAGAATGAGGACAGCTTTAATTACTCTCTTAATTGTTTCTTTGTCCTCTGTCTGTCTTTCTTCTGTAACAGATGGCCTCATCAGCTTCACAATGACCACTGTCAGGATAATCATATTGATGCCAATAATGCATCCAAGTGGTATAATGAAAGTATAAAATGCAGTGAATTCTCCAAGTGGCATGGCATTTAGCCAACAGACATGTTCCCTCTTATATTTGTCTTTGTTTATGAAGTTCATGGTTGCAGCAATTACTATTGCAAGGGGGCAACCATAGCCGATGATAAAAGAAAATAACATAAAGGCTGACTTTCCCAGATGATGGAAAACAAAGATAAGCCGGTAGAGGAGCGTTACACTTTGAATAAGTGTCCAAAAGAATACAGAAAGGAAGAAAAAATGAGTGAAAATTGTAGCAATTGTACACAAGGTTTTATCCTTTTTAACAGAATCAATTGAACCGATTAGAAAGAAAGAATGAGCAAATAGCAAAGCAATAGCAGTGTTGATCAGAGTAGTGTGACGGAAATGGGCAACGCTGCTTTTGACAACTGTGTTCCACACTATAATTTCAACAGTGATACAAAATATCAACGATATAATTGAAATGCCTAATCCTGCGTAAGTCATTTCCTCAAGAAATGGAATATATTTCTTATTTGGTGCCATTAGCACAGCAAAGGATGTCAAGTGATTACAAGTACACAATGTTCCATTCTCAGTGACAGATGATTCACAACCTTTAGTCGACCAGCCACTTTGTTTAAAATCCCAAAAAACACACGTTGCGGTTTTCTGATTAGCTGGTTTTCTGGGGGAGAAAAGCATTTTGATGGAAAAGTTTGGGTTCTCATTTTGTGTATAATTGGTCCCTTTCAATGAAGTTGATTGAACAAAGCTGTTTAAAAAGTAACCTTTTTGAGATTCCTTTGATTCAGTACTGTTTGAGGGTAAATAGTCGTGTATATTTAGATACAGGATGGTTGATATTTTGAAAGAAGGATTATTTTTCTGTATATCTTTCAAAAATTTTCCGTCTATCTCTGCTGTAATGTTCTCAGAAAAAGTCTGAAAATAACTGTCTGTGGAATTAGCATCAAACTCTTTTCCTTTTAGCTTAATGTTTTCAAAAGTTACATTGAATTCTTTCTCATGCGGCTGAAATAATTGGCTGAATGTTTCAACTGACTGCATTAATGTAATTGAATTGAAGTTGTTGTCTCCTTTGTCTTCTGTTTTTGGTTTTGCTACATTGTTTACTACTGAAAGGAATTCCTGTAAGGAAATAAAAGTAACACAATAATATTACACAAGAAAAAGTCTTTATCAAATTAGTGGTAGAATAGTAAATCATAGAGTAAAAACAAAACCACAATCTGCAATACTTCATCAACTCCAGTTAATAAGGGCTAATTACCATTTTATGACTGATTATCTCTGATGTGGCTATTTCAATTTTTGTTAATTTTGTTATTTTTTGGGAACCTTTGTGCTCAATAATGTTAGAGATGGAAAACATTTGCACTTTTGTAACTCGCTGTCAGCACATTGCACTTCCAGGGCAGGTATACATAGGTTAGCTGCAGGGTAAAGCTCCTTCTATTTACCAGCAACAACCTACAATCCTTGCCTCGCACGAATCCTCCCACAGCCCATGGCAACATTTCCATTTACCATTTCCTTTTACCCTCTCTGAATCAAATTTAGTGTCAGTTAGTAACAATTTAGGATAGTTCTGTGTTATGCGACCATAGAATCATAGAATGATACAGCACAGAAGAAGGTCCTTTGGCCCATCATGCCTGTGCCGGCTCTTTGGTACAGCTATCCAATTAATCCCACTCCCCTGCTCTTTCTCCATGACCCTGTAATAAGAACATAAGAAATAGAGCAAGTGTAGGCCATTCTGCCCGTCAAGCCTGCTCCTTCAATAAGATCATGGCTGATCTTCTACCTCAACTTCATGCACTATTTTTTCCCTTCAAGTATTTATCCAATTCTCTTTTGGATGCTGCTATTGAATCTGCTTCTACCACCCTCCGATAGTGCCTTCTAGATCACAACAACTTGCTGTGTAAAATGTTTCCTCATGACACCTCTGGTTCTTTTGGACAGGTTAGATGCAGGAAGAATGTTCCCAATGTTGGGGAAGTCCAGAACCAGGAGTCACAGTCGAAGGATAAGGGGTAAGCCATTTAGGACCGAGATGAGGAGAAACTTCTTCACTCAGAGAATTGTGAACCTGTGGAATTCTCTACCACAGAAAGCTGTTGAGGCCAGCTTGCTAGATATATTCAAAAGGGAGTTAGATGTGGCCCTTATGGCTAAAGGGATCAAGAGGTATGGAGAGAAAGCAGGAATGGGGTACTGAAGTGCATGATCAGCCATGATCATATTGAATGGTGGTGCAGGCTCAAAGGGCTGAATGGCCTACTCCTGCACCTATTTTCTATGTTTTGCCAATCACTTGAAATCTGTGTCCTTCCTGAGGGGAGGTGCCCAGAACTGAACACAGTACTCCAGCTAAGACTTAACCAGTGTTTTATAAAAGTTTTGCATAACTTCCTTGCTTTTGTATTTTATTCCTCTATTAATAAAGCCAATGATCCCGTATGCTTTTATAACAATCTTCTCAACTTGCCCTGCCACCTTCAAAGATTTGAGTAAAAACACACCATTCCCCTCAGGTCTCTTTTCCTGCACCCCCTTTAAAATTGTACTATTTAGCTCATATTGATTTTCCTAATTTTTCCTAATGTTTGGGGCTAATTTAGATAAGGCCCAAGAATGGGTGCAGGAATCGCGTTACGTGATCTGCCCAGACTCATTGAAAGTGGTGCAGGCTGCAAGCAAAATTCATGCTTCCTGCTCATTAATATGATTGAAGCACTGAGCCCAGCGCTAAACACACTGCTGATTGACTCACCACTCAACAGGGGGCCCAATATCCTGGGAAGTCTGCTCTGTATTTAAAGGTTGCTTACAGAATGAAAGGCTGTCTGCATTTCTTAAAGGGGAGGTGGTTTCAGAGAGAGGTGCCTCATTCTGACTGGAGCTGGAAGTTAGCAATGTCTCATCAAGGCAGAGAAAGGGCACCTCGGTTCTCAGATACAGCACCAGAAGTCTTGGTGCAGGGGGTCTATAAGAGGAGACAGATCCTCTTCCCATAGGGGGCTAGGAGGCTTTCCAAACACACTATTCAAAGGCAGTGGGAGGAGATCACTGAAGCAGTCAGTGCCATCAATCTTTCCCCGAAGACCTGGATGCAGTGCCAGAAGAAGTTTAATAACTTCACGAGTGGTCAAGGTGAGTGAATACTTCTTCAAATGCCACCATCTGCACCACTAGCCTCACACACTGCTAAATGCACTTACCTACCAACAATCGCGAGCAATCACAACTCATACCTCACAATTATAGCTTCTACTCATCCTCATACACTTACTACTGTTGTAAGCCTCACACCCACATCTCACACCTTGCACACAATGCCAGTTATTCAACCATGACAGGCACATCACCCAAACAAATTGCACCACACTCACCGACACACTTCCCTTTCTCTTGCAGGCCAAGATGGCACACAACCGGCGTGAGCAGGAGTAAACAGGCGGGGAGCAAGTGCGGCTGCAGAACCTGACCCAGCTTGAGGAGACAGTTCTGGAATTAATTGGAGGGGCAATAGGCAAGGCTGAAAGCATTGACAATGACAGTATGCTCATATTTAATCCTCCTTCTCACATCCCACAATATCTTCTCACTTTCATGCTGCTGATGATGTAAGCATGCACATCTTGCTTCCCCCCTCCCCTCACCACAACCCGACCTTAGTGCCTTTCTCCTTTCAGCTACGCAAGAACTGTTACCAGCCCAGCCACTCCCAAGCACCAGCTCAGAAAATGGCACTGCGCAAACTTTAGAGGGTAATATAGATGCAGGATCTGTGTGTGGTGAGTCACCAGGGATAAGTGGGCTACAGCCAGGCCAGGGAAAATG
Source organism: Pristiophorus japonicus (assembly GCF_044704955.1). NCBI lineage: Eukaryota > Metazoa > Chordata > Chondrichthyes > Pristiophoridae > Pristiophorus > Pristiophorus japonicus. The sequence continues at coordinate 72,246,806 of NC_091983.1, read as the reverse complement.
GGTAGCGCAGGTGCCAGCTCCTCGAAGGGTGAGGTCGCACATGAGTTCTGCTGCAGAGAACTCAATGAGGACTTCGATGGGGCAGTCTTCAGAAGAAGGGTGATGGGCATGCACACACAAATGCTTGGTGCAATGACAGGTCTGCCAGAGAACCTCATCACTGTCAAGAGGCATGGAGGGGTCCGGCTCCAACCTTGCATGGGGCTTTGCGTGGAGCTTGGAGCCCATGATTTCCAGGATGGAAGTGATGGGCAACTGCATTAGGGTACTTGTTGGCCCAACTAAGATGCAGGGTGTGATGGGCGATGTTGCAACTTCCATTACAGTACAAGCCGAAGCGACCCAACGTCGCAGTGGAAGCTCAGTCTTGCAGGCTCAGCTTACTGCCAAGCAAGCTCAGAGTGCTGCCTTCATGGCTGGATTTACGAATGTGGAAAGGGGCTCGCAGGGTGTCACATCAGTCCAGCAATCTGTCTCCAACAAATGGCTAGGAAAGCTGAGGCGCCACCCTGGGGAAGTGGCAGTGGCTCAGTGGAGCTCAAACCAGCTATCTCTCTCAGGATGACAGCAGTTGTACTTCTACCACTTCCACTCTGGCAGTGCCATTGCAGTTGCCTGTCAGTCAGCCAGCCCAGGCTTCTGCCATCCATGCCGAGGTGGTGCAGTCTACAGCCGGACCTTCTAGGCCCAGAGCAGGATCACGGCCTGGGTTGGGGATTGGGAAGGAGGCCTGGGATTGGGAGTAGAGGGAAAATCTGGGCCACAGATCTTCGGTTGGGTTGGCTGCAGCAGGAATGGTGGGAGTTATGAGCAGTGATTGGGTCTTTTAATTTGGGATTGGGAGAAGCTCTCCTGCTCCTCCTAGCTCCTCTTGCTGGTAAGTTACTTATCTTTTTTTGTTGCAGATGACCCTTAGTGCTGGTTGCCCTGATTGCAGTTGGTGCGGGTTGCCTCAGGGAAGACTAATCTTACAGAACGGGGCTTCAAACAGTCATTAGGTTCCTTATTGATATATAAAGGGCCTAATGCATGCTTCAGGTGTGGGTAAAATACGCCTCTTGTTTGTCCTTACCTAATATGGTGGGTGCCGCACTTCTGTCTCGAAGTAGGCACATGTTTCCTGCCTGCCATATTGGGGTGTTAGTAGTCTAAGTAGTGCCAGAAACGCATGGATCAATTTCTAGGTCTATGCTGCCAAAGCACATATTGATATGCCATGCAAATGAGAATATTGAGATTACATACCCAGTGACAGTGTTTATTTACTAAGCAGAAATTTGATTAGCCACATCTGGATTCCCAAGTAGACACATGTGGCCAGTGGCCGGAGGGGAGCGGGTAGGTCCGAGGGCCTCCTCATAGGACTGCTCCTGGGCACAGCCAAAGGTGCCATCAGCCGGTCCAGACAGCGGGCGGTCGAGGGGGTCGTTCAGCCCGACTGCCTGCCTCTCTTCCGTGCGTACATCCGCGCCAGGGTGTCCTTAGAGATGGAGCGCGCGGTGTCCACCGGTACGCTCGCAGCTTTCCGTGAGAGGTGGGCACCGGAGGGACTGGAGTGCATTATTACCCCCGGCAACCAAATTTTAATTTGATTTTATATGTTTTAAAGTTTAATTTGTTTTAATTGCCGGTTTTAGTGTCCCCCTCCCCTTTTATAGGGGGCACTTGTAAATTATGGTTTTAGTGCCCAAAAACCCCCCCCAAAAAACGACAAAAAATACAAAAGAAACCCCCACCAAAAAAAAAGGGCAGTTGAAAAGTGTCTGGAGTGTCCCCCAGATCGGGGGGCACTTGATTTAATGTTTAATTTTGGTTTCTCCAAAAAGAGTTGTGGCCAGTGGCTAATGTATTGGACAACGATGTCCTATTGTCCCTGAGTAATGTGTAATAATTTTGTTTTTAAAAAGAACTTTTAATTCTTTAGAGGTCTAGGGCACTTTCCTGCATATAACTTATAGAGGCTGCCACTGCTGGCCAGATCCCTTTCAGGTCCAGAAATAGGAACTCCCAGCTTAGGGAGGCTCTGTTCTTTAGTTGTCATTGGCCTTCTATGTTTCTCCCCTTACAAGAGAAAGAGGAAACACCTGGAAATGTCAGAGACCCGGAAGAGTCGAGTCTCCACCATTTTCCTAAATTTGCCGCTGGTCTCACGCCAGAGTGATGGCCAGAGATCAATGGACCCTCCGTGACATTATGGCCCTGTAGTCAATGCTAAATTAATTCATAAGCTAATTTAAAAAAATTCTTTAGACAGTACTAAATACCTCTAGTTTCCTCCCATTCTTCATGTAATACTGGATCATGCACCAGTTAAGGGATCAAGGGGTATGGAGAGAAAGCAGGAAAGGGGTACTGAGGTGAATGATCAGCCATGATCTTATTGAATGGTGGTGCAGGCTCAAAGGGCTGAATGGCCTACTCCTGCACCTATTTTCTATGTTTCTATGTTTCTGGATCAGTTACTTGAGAGTGACTGGGGATAAGCCTTCCTCTAACTTTCCTTCCCCTTGAGAGACTGAGATGAGAAGCTCAAAGATATTGGGGATTAAGTCTTTACCCACCCTCGAGGGATACTGAACTAACCCGTTACCCCAGCATATTTCCATACAACTAAAGTACATTACATGATAAGCTATGATTAGACACCTTTGAGCAAAAATACTGGTGGAGCAATTAGGCACCTTAACTTAGAACCATGATGCTTTTACTCTCTGTACCATCATATCAAATCCGAAAAGTTTAAGTTGCCAATTTATCAGTATTGATCTTCTTCGAAATGAAGAAAAATTACTTACTTCCACAACTGTTGCATTAAATGAAGATTCTGAATCATTTGCAGCTTTGGAAAGAAAATCTAGAATTTTAACTAAAGTAACAGAATCTGCAGGATATGTGTCAGTCTCATTCATAAGGTGAAAGGTAGTTAGATTATGCAATGCTTCCGGCAGCTTTAGGGACACGTTCCCACGTCCATCCTCTAGTTCCTGAAAGATAACGTGAATCAGTTAACTCACAATTCTTTTCTGACTGTCCTGTTTATACCTTTTTCTTAGAAGATCTCTTGTGGTATTTCTCAGGGTGAGTTTTTAGCAATAAGGGCGTTTATATAATTTAGGGGATGACATCAGGGCCACTGATTTACAGTGGCTAAATAAGTCAAATTCCATTGTTATTAAATGGCATTCATTTTTTTTAACTCATGCTTTGGTGACCAAATTTCACAGCTCTGTCCATTATTCTTTGAAACTGTAAATTAGTGGCCTGTATTAATATACCAGTTGATCTCCTGTGGCATTACACACTTGGCGTCAAGCCCAACTGCAGTATTCAGTTTAAGCGAAGTTAGAGGGTGGAGGGATAATTGGATCCAAACAGGAGAGCAAGTGAAGGTGCAAGGGAAGGAGGGAGAGGAGTGGTGGGGGAGAGGACTATGAAAGGGTGGATGCGAGTGAGATCAGAAAGAGGATAAGAGAGCAAGAAGATTGAGAAGGACAAGCATGATGATGTGAGGTGAGAAGGACCGCAGGAAAGAAGAGAGAAAAGCAAAAGAGAGGGAGGAGAGGAGGGGAGGAATATAAAGCCTTGGGCAGACCCCATCTAGAGTGCTACTTTCAGTTTTGGGCATTGTGTAGCATAGTGGCTATGATACTGGACTAATAATCCAGAGGCTTGGAGTAATAATCCAGAGACGCGAGTTCAAATCCCACCATGGTAGCTGGGGAATTTAAATTCAGTTAATTAAATAAATCTGGAATAAAAAGCTAGTATCAGTAATGATGACCATGAAACTATCAGATTGTCATTAATGTCCTTTAGGGAAGGAAATCTGCCGCCCTTACCTGTTCGGGCCTATATGTGACTACAGATGCACAGCAATGTAATTGATTCTTAACTGCCCTCTGAAATGGCCTGGCAAAGCACACACTTGTACAATACCATTATGAAAAACACTAAGAATAAAACCAGATAGACCACCCGGCATTAACCTTGGCACCGGCTTCAGACAGGACAATGGCATACCCAACCCAGTCGACCCTGCAAAGTCCTCCACACTAACATCTGGGGACTTGTGCCAAAATTGGGAGAGCAGTCCCATAGACTAGTCAAGCAACAGCCTGACATAGCCATACTCACAGAATCATACCTTTCAGCCGATGTCCCAGACACCTCCATCACCATCCCTGGATATGTCCTGTCCCACCGGTAGGACAGACGCACTAGAAGAGGTGGCATGGTGATATACAGAGGGGCGGGAGTGGCTCTAGTAATTCTCAACATTGTCTTCAGACCAGTGAAGTCTCATGGCTTCAGGTCAAGCATGGGCAAGGAAATCTGCTGATTATCACCTACCGCCTTCCCTCAGTTGATGAATCAGTACTTCTCCATATTAAACACCACTTGGAAGAAGCACTGAGAGTAGCTAGGGCACAGAATGTACTCTGAGTGTGGTACTTCAATGTTCATCATTAAGAGCGGCTCTGTAGCACCACTGCTGTCGAGCCCTGAAGGACTGGAACTGCCAGACTGGGCCTGCAGCAGGTGGTGAGAGAACCAACACGAGGGAAAAACCTACTTGACCTCGTCCTCACCAATCTACCTGTTGCAGATGCATCTGTCCATGACAGCATTGGTAGCAGTAACCACTGCAGTTATTGTAGAGACGAAGGCCCGTCTTCACACTGAAGACACTCAATCGTGTTGTGTGGCACGACAACCGTGCTAAATGGGATAGATTCAGAAGAGATCTAAAGCTCAAAACTAGACATCCATGAGGTGCTGTGGGCCATCAGTCACAGCAGAATTGTATTCCACCACAATCTGTAACTTCATGGCCCGGTATATCCCTCACTCTACCATTACCATCAAGCCAGGTGACCAACCTTGGTTCAATGAGAAGCAGCACCAAGCGTACCTAAAAATGAGGTGCCAACCTGGGGATGCAGCAACACATATGCATGCTAAATAGCAGAAGCGGCATGCTATAGACATTGCTAAGTGATCCCACAACCAACAGATCAGATCAAAGTTCTGCAGTCTTGCCACATCCGGTCATGAATGTTGGTGGACAATTAAACAAATAACGGGAGGAGGAGGCCCCATGAATATCCCCATCCTCAATGATGGCAGAGCCCAGCATACACGTGTAAAAGTCAAGGCTGAAGCATTTTTCAACCATCTTCAGCCAGAGATGCCGAGTGGGTGATCCAGCCTGGCCTCCTCCTGAGATCCTCACAATCACAGAAGCCAGTCTTCAGCCATTCAATCTACTCCATGTGACATTAAGAAACAGCTGAGCACAGCCTCAGATAGTGGCAGGGAGAGAGATGGAGTTGGTGGCTAGGATACGGATTTTGTGGCAGGGACCAAAGACAATAGCTTTGTTCTTCCCTAATATTTAGCTGGAGAAAATTTCTGCTCATCGCACAAGCAGTCTGACAATTTAGAGGCAGTGGAAGGATCGTGAGAGGTGGTGGTGAGGTAGAGCTGGATACATGGAACCTGACATTGTGTTTTTGGATAATGTTGCCGAGGGTCAGAATATAGATGAGAAATAGGAGGGGGCCAAGGATAGATCCTTGGGGGACGCCAGAAGTAACAGTGCAGGAGTGGAAAGAGAAGCTATTTCAGATGATTCTTTGGTTATGACTGGATAGATAAGAATCATACCAGGTGAGTGCAGTCCCATCTAGCAGGATGATGGAGGAGAGACATTGGAGGAGGATGTTGTGGTCAAAGGCTGAAGACTGGTCGAGAAGGGTGAGGAGAGATAGTTTATCAGGGTCGCAATCAGATAAGATGCCAATTGTGACTTTGATATGAGCCATTTTGGTACTATGGCAGGGGTGGAAACTGATTGGAAGAATTCAAACATGGAGTTGCGGGAAAGATGGGCACGGATTTGGGAGGCGACAACACACTCAAGGACTTTGGAGCAGAAAGGGAGAGGAAATGGTGCAGGCCACTGTTATGTATTTAAACCTTTGTAATCTGCATGACACCTGACCACCAGAGGGCCCACCTGTTGGAGTCCCAAGGGATCCTAGCATTCCTTGGGAGCACAGTATATAAGCAGGCCACCCACAAGGTACCTGCACTCTGGAGTTTTATTAAAGGAGCTAAGGTCACACTTGCTCATTGTACACAGTACTCAGTTTCATCCTTTATTATGAGTGTACCAATTGGCGATGAGGTAACGAACAACCGCGCGAAAATGCAAAGAACAGTTGGTATCCTGGAAAAGTTCTCAGAAGGGGACGATTGGGAGACTTGACCAATACTTCGTGGCCAACGAGCTGGAAGGGGACGAGAATGCGAGCAAACGAAGGGTGATCCTCCTAACTCTCTGTGGGGCAACAACCTATGGCCTCATGAAGAATCTCCTGGCCCCGGCAAAACCAACAGAGAAATCCTACGAAGAATTGTATACACTGGTCTGGGAGCACCTAAATCCTAAGGAAAGCGTTTTGATGGTGAGATATCGGTTCTACAAGTGTCAACGATCGGAGGGCCAGGAAGTGGTGAGCTATGTCGCCGAACTAAGGCACCTCGCAGGACATTGTGAGTTTGAGGGATTCCTAGAACAAATGTTCAGAGACTATTTTGCACTGGGCATCGGCCATGAGACAATCCTTTGCAAACTGTTGACTGTAGAAACTCCGAATCTGAGTAAAGCCATAACGATAGTCCAGGCTTTTATGTCCACGAGCGACAACACCAAACAGATTTCACAGAGTAAAGAAGTTTCGGCCAGTACTGTGCATAAAGTAACGTTGGTCTCGAGCAGAAATGTACATGGCAGAACGTACACGCCGGCTGCTGTGGACCGACCTCAGTTGACCCAGAGTCCGCCATCAATCGTTAATGCGAGGCAGTTAACACCTTGTTGACGCTGCGGAGGTGATCATCGGCCCCATCAATGCCACTTTAAGCACTATGCGCGCAATGGTTGCAGAACAATGGGACACCTCCAACGAATGTGCAGGTGAACTGCAAACCCTGCAAACCACCACGTTGCAGAGGAAAATCGATCCACTGTGGATCAGGCTGAATTGGAGACTCGTACTGAGGAGGCAGAAGTGTATGGGGTATACACATTCACCACGAAATGTCCACCAATAATGTTGAAAGTTAAACTGAACAGTATTCCAGTATGTATGGAACTGGACACGGGGTCAAGTCAGTCCATAATGAGTAAAAAGGCCTTCGACAGGCTGTGGGGCAAAAAGGCACACAGGTCCAAGCTCAGCCCCATTCACACCAAACTAAGGACTTACACCAAAGAACTAATCCCTGTAATTGGCAGTGCAGAAGTCAAAGTCTCCTATGATGGAGCAGTACACGAACTCCCGCTGTGGATTGTGCCAGGGGATAGCCCACGTTGTTTGGCAAAAGCTGGCTGGGAAAAATCCACTGCAACTGGGACGACATCCGAGCGCTTTCGTCCGTCGACGACGCCTCATGTATCCAGGTTCTGAGCAAGTTCCCATCATTTTTTTGAGCCAGGCATTGGAAGCTTCTCGGGGGCGAAAGTATAGATCCATTTGGTTCCTGGTGCGCGACCCATCCACCACAAGGCACGGGCGGTACCGTACATGATGCGTGAAAAAGTGGAAATTGAGCTGGACAGGCTGCAACGTAAAGGCATCATTGTGCCGGTGGAACTCAACGACTGGGCCAGTCCAATTGTCCCGGTACTTGAGGAGGACGGCACGGTTAGAATTTGTGGGGACTATAAAGCAATGATTAACTTTTTTTCGCTGCAGGACCAGTACCCGCTACCCAAAGCAGACGACCTATTCGTGACCCTGGCTGGAGGGAAGACATTCACCAAGCTGGACCTGACCTCGGCCTACTTGACGCAGGAGCTGGAGGAGTCTTCGAAAGACCTCACCTGCATCAACACACACATGTTTGGGATTCGGTCGGCCATGGCTATCTTCTAGCGGAACATGGACAGCCTGCTAAAGTCAATTCCTTGCACAGTGTTTTTCCAGGACGATATATTGGTTACAGGTCGGGACACCATGGAGCACTTGAAGAATCTGGAAGAGGTTCTGAGTCGGTTGGATTGCATGGTGCTGAGGTTGAAATACTCGAAGTGTGTTTTCCTGGCATAGGATGTTGAGTTCTTGGGAAGAAGAATCGCAGCAGACGGCATCAGACCCAAAGAGGCCAAGATGGAGACCATCAAGAACGCACTGCGACCACATAATGTGACAGAGCTGCGGTCATTCCTGGGACTCCTTAACTATTTTGGTAATTTCCTACCTGGGTTAAGCACCCTGCTAGACCCCCTACATGAGCTACTGCGCAAGGCAGCCGACTGGGCATGGGGGAATTCACAAGAAGCTGCCTTTAAGAAAGCCAGATATCTGTTGTTCAAACAAACTGCTTGTCCTGTATAACCCTTGTAAACAATTAGTGCTAGCTTGTGATGTGTAAGGGTCGGGTGCATGTTACAACAGGCTAATGAATCGGGGATTTTGCAACCGGTCGCTTATGCATCCAGGAGTTTGTCCAAGGCCGAAAGGGCCTACAGCATGATTGGAAAAGAGGCTCTGGCGTGCATCTTCGCGGTGAAAAAAATGCACCAGTACTTATTTGGCCTCAAGTTTGAGCTTGAAACTGATCACAAGCCGCTCATATCGCTGTTCTCTGAGAGCAAAGGGATTAATACTAATGCCTCTGCCCGCATCCAAAGATGGGCGCTACGCTGTCGGCATACAACTATGTAATCCGCCACAGACTGGGCACAGAGAACTGCGCAGATGCACTCAGTCAGCTGCCATTGCCCACCATCGGGGTAGAAATGGCACAGCCAGCGGACTTGCTCATGGTCATGGAAGAATTCGAGAACGAGAAGTCCCCCGCTATGGCCCGCCAGATCAAGACCTGAACCAGCCAGGATCCTTTACTGTCCTTGATTAAAAATTGTGTCCTCCATGGGAGCTGGTCCGGTGTCCCATTGGAGATACAGGAGGCAATTAAGCCATTCCACAGACGCAAAGACAAGTTGTCCCTGCAGGCGGACTGTCTATTGTGGGACAATCGCGTGGTCTTGCTCAAGAAAGGCAGGGATACGTTCATATGTGAATTGCAGAGCACCCATCTAGGCATTGTAACGATGAAAGCCATAGCCAGACCCTATGTATGGTGGCCCGGCATCAACTCAGAGTTAGAGTCATGCGTGCGCCAGTGCAACACTTGTTCTCAGCTGAGCAATGCACCCAGAGAGGCACTGCTAAGTTTGTGGTCGTGGCCCTCCAAACCGTGGTTGAGAATGCATGTACACTATGTGGGCCCATTTCTAGGCAAAATGTTTTTGGTTGTCGTGGACGCTTACTCAAAATGGATTGAATGTGCAATAATGTCTGTAAGCACATCCACGGCCACCACTGAAAGCCTACGAGCCATGTTTGCCACGCACGGCTTGCCTGATGTCCTAGTCAACGTCAATGGGCCGTGCTTCACCAGTGCTGAATTCAAGGAATTCATGACCCACAACCGGATCAAATACATCACATCTGTCCCGTTCAAGCCCACATCCAACGGCCAGGCAGAACAGGCAGTTCAGACCATCAAGCAAAGCTTGAAATGTGTGTCGGAAGGCTCCCTGCAGACCCGGCTGTCCCAAGTGCTGCTCAGCTACCGGTCCAGACCCCGCTCACTCACCGGGGTTCCCCCAGCCGAGCTACTCATGAAAAGGGTGCTTAAAACAAGGCTCTCTCTTGTCCACCCTGATCGTCATGATCACGTGGAGGGCAGGAGGCATCAACAAAGTATGTACCATTACCGCACAAATTTGTCACGCGATATTTAGATCAATGATCCTGTGTTTGTGCTCAATTATGGACATGGTCCCAAATGGCTCACTGGCATGGTCACAGCCAAAGAGTGGAGTAGGGTGTTTCAGGTCAAATTGGCCAATGGACATTTGCACTGAAAACATTTGGACCAAATCAAATTGTGGTTCACCAACAGCTACGAACAACCCGAAGAAGACACCACCAACTTTGACCCTCCAACACACACACAAGTGGCAACTGATATCATGGTTGACCACAAAGCCGAACTCATCATCCCCAGCAGCCCGGCAAGTGATGTTATGTATTTAACTCTTTGTAACCTGCATGACACCTGACAACCAGAGGGCCCACCTGTTGGAGTCCCAAGGGATCCCAGCATCCCTTGGGAGCACGGTATATAAGCAGGCCACCCACGAGGTACCTGCACTCTGGAGTCTTATTAAAGGAGCTAAGGTCATACTTGCTCATTGTACACAGTACTCAGTTTCATCCTTTATTATGAGTGTACCAGCCACCACTCCTGCTATTTAAAGGATCTTGTTCCTGGTATTTGAGATGGAATTGGGTAAAGGGCAGAGAGGCAAGTGGAGGTCCTGCCTGGCCACAATCCAGTGCCACAGCAGGATCGCTGGAATTTCTTGGTTATATCGTCCAACTATGAGCAACCCAATGGAGAATCCAATTCTCGTCTTAAAATTAATAAATCACTATCAACAAGGGAAAAACGCAAATCTTGTAAATTTTCAATTAATTTGGAATATGTAAGTTAAATATTTGCTACCTGTTCTCTAGTGCTAATGCTGTTTTAATGGGCTCGCTTCCTCTGTATCTGGAATCCATTTCTGTGAGGATATGGGGAGGAAGACTTGAATGCTTACATGGTTGGGAGTAGTGAAGGAGAATCCTTCTGCAAAAAAAATTAAAATGGACATAGCTGTCTAGTACAATTCTGGAAAGCTCTCTTGGGATAATGTAGGTTTCTCAAAGTCTGAAGGTAATCTTTCCCCAGCACTAATAAAAGCCAAGCTTCCACTGTGAGTGGAAGCTGTCTCTAACTTCTCTGAATGCTTCCATAAATGTTAAGGTTTTTAAAAGTATTTGTTTCAAGCAAGAGACTCAGCTTTTGTTAGCATGGGGCCAGGGCTTGGGCTAGTTAGGCTGAGGGTGCATTGTGGGCATCTTGTGAGGTTGTGGCTGGGGTGCTGGAGGCAGGGGAGGAGGGGGGGGGGGAAATCAGTCAGAACATGGAGTCCTGTCAAGGAAACTGTGTGTAGGCAGAGGTATTGGACCTATTGGGAATCCCTCCTCCACAGTTAGAAAAGGCCTAGAAATTGGCATCCTTAGGGCCTTCCGTTATTGCCTCCGGGGAGCGATAATGGCGTACTAACGATTTACTGACCATGCGCGGTGAGCTTATCGACTCACACTAACTTGGCCGGTAGGTTTGCTGCGGTGGTAACACGTTGCGCCATGATCTCCTGCAGCTGGAAAACATGATGTCATTATCGTGCGTCTCCCCTGGTAGCGCCCCAGACCCGAACTTTGGTTCCGCCCCCTGCACATCACCTGGCGACAACATCGACAGCTGCAGGAGGCAATGCTCGGGAGCTTCGGGGGCGATGTTAAAGGGGAGGTTGCCGAGGTAAGTAGGAAAATTTCTAAAATGCTTTTTTTCAATTTTTTTTAAATTCTCCTGGCCGCGATTGATCAGCCGGCACTCTGCTGGAGTGCATGGGGCTAATCAGGCCGGATCGCAGCTGCTGTCCGGGACCAGCTAACTGTTCCCAATGCAGAGCCATTGTGCAGCGCTGCACAACTACCGCACTGTCTGCGTTCTTTAGTGTTCCAGGAAGGAGGATTTAATGCTCCATTTCCTTCCTGGAGCGCTAACACTGAATTAATAAAATGCTAGGAATCATTAGCTCCTGCCACTAATTTTTCCAGCTTTCAAAAGTTAACGTCCCAATTGGGGCACTACCAAATTTCTTCTCCTATCCGCTATGAGCCTTGGAAATGCAGCTAAGAGATGTATTTGGAAGATGGTTATAAAATTAAGGTAGAGACTCTGGCCCCAAGTTTCGCCATAATTTGCTCCTGATTTTTAGGAGCAACTGGTGTAGAACGGAGTATCTTAGAAATCGGAATTCTCGCCATTTAGTTTGCTCCAGTTCTAGTCAGTTAGAACAGTTTCACTTTGGAACAGAATTTTTTTTTCAAAAGGGGGCGTGTCCGGCCACTTACGCCTGTTTTCAAAGTTTCGTCAGTGAAAACTTACTCCAAACTAACTTAGAATGGAGTAAGTGAAGATTTTTGTACGCTCGTAAAAACCTTGTCTACACTTTAGAAAATCAGGCGTAGGTTACAAATCAGGCGTAGGGAATGGGGGGGGGGTTTAAAGGGAAGTTTACAAACATTAAACACTTCAGTTTTACAAATAAAGAGCCATCATCAATAATAAATGATAAAAACATCAATAAATCAACCAATAAATCAATCAAAAAAAATTAATAAGAAATAATTTTTAAAAAAATCAATAAATAAAACATTTTCTACTTATCGACTGCAGCACCAGGAGCCCTCCAACAGCATGCTGGGATGCCCCCCCAGTGTGTCTCTGTCAGTGTCTCTATCTCTCTGTCTGTCTGTCTGTGTGTGTCTCTCATTCTCTGTCTGTCAGTGTCTGTGTTTCTGACAGAAGGGGGGGGGGGTAAGGAGAGGGGGGGGGAAAGGAGGGGGGGGCAGGAAAGGGGGGAAAGGAGAGTTGGGGGAAAGGGGGGCGAAAGGAGGGGGGAAAAGGAGATGGGGGGGTGAAAGGAGAAGGGGGAGGGAGGCTGAACGGGCCGGGCCCGAGACTTCGGGCAGGGCCCAAGACTTCGGGCGGGGCCCGTCCCCAGCACCAGATTTACAGTTAGGTGGCGTTGGGTCGGGTTGGGATTGCAGGTCGGGTCGGGGGGAGCGCGGGTCGGGGTCGGGGGGGTGGTGGGAGGGAGGTCGGTTCGGTTCGGGTCGGGGGAAGGGAGGGAGAGGGAGGTCAGATCGGGGGAGGGAGGTCAGGTTGTGTCCAGTCGGGGGGGGGGGAGTGGGGGAAGCGGGAGTCGGGTCGGGGGCGGGGAGCGGGGGAAGCGGGAGTCGGGTCAGTGTCGGGTCCGGTCCGGGGTGGGGGGGGGTGGTGGGGTGGGGGGGGAGCGGGAGTTGGGTCGGGGTCGGGTCCGGTCCGGGAGCGGGCGGGCGGGGGGGGGGGGAAAGCAGGAGTCGGGTCGGTGTCGGGGTCAGGGGTGGGGGGGGAAGCGGGAGTCGGGTCGGTGTCGGGTCCGGTCCAGAGGCAGGGGGCGGGAAGCGGGAGTCGAGTCGTGTCAGGAGGCAGCAGGAGCTGGCCGTGGGAGGAGCCTTATTCACGCAGCCCCAGTGAGGCCATTGGGCCAGGGCTAGGGGCTGCGTGCTTCGTCCCCTCCCACACAGTTTTGGGCGCCTGGAGCTACTGCACATACGCGCCCACTGTAGTGCGCATGCGCAGAGGTCCCGGCACTGTTTTCAACGTAGGGACCTGGCTCCGCCCCCTACAGCTCCTGCTGCGCTGTGCCGAGCTGCAAACGACCTGCAGGGAGCTGGAGAATCTGTAAGTTTTTTTTAGGCGCACTTTGGTGCGAAAAACGAGCATCCAGGTCGGGACTGCGCCGTTCTAGGCGCGGCTCGAAACTTGGGCCCATGACTGCCAGGTATGACAAGAATAGTATGGCGGAAGTAACACGACAGAAGGGAGTAATTAAGGATTGTTAAACAGGGATACACTAGAGTTTTTAACATATAACTAGGTTGTACTGCATCACTTTCATATTTCAAACTTCTTAATATTTCCACATATTTCTGTTACCCATGAATAGGGAGCCCAGCAACACAATGTGCAGCAACTTAGATTCAAATGGCAAATTATTAATGAAGAAATTATATGCACTGATATTTACAAAGATAGAACATTAGTTACTTTTTGGCTCTGTACACAAATGTTGTGCAAATAGATTTCTAAGTGATTGCGATCAGTACTGCTGCTCAGTACTTCACACTGGCAGTTATAACTAACTCTTATAAGTGTGCCTTTGTTGATGCTGAGAAGCATTGAAAAGAAAGAAAGAAAGAGTTTCCATTTTGGGCACAATCGGCGATCCGACTGCAAATTGTTATCAAAGCTGTGTTAGTTTTAAGGAGCGGTTTATTTGATCAAGTTTCCGTTCAAACTCATTTGAATATCGGCAAGTATAAATGGGACAAAACTGACTATAAAAAAGGCCTGTTAGAACCTCCAGGAGGCGCAAATGGGGCGCAAACCCCTTTTCGTCTCGGGGCGAGCGGCAGAAGCCTCTCACCCGGAATTACCCCTTCTTTGTGGGAGTGATAATGAGTTTGCGCCGTGCCTCACGTCATTGGCATGTGCGCCGACCCCTCAGTGCCCCGATTCCTTTGTGCCCCGCGGGGAAATTGCCCCAATTGCACGAAGCTGCCCTGGATGGGCCACCAGGGCGCCCCTTAAAGGGGAGGGCCGTAGCAATGTGGCAGTCATGTTTTTACGTCAGCCGACTTTTCAGTCGGCCCGACAATGGCGGTCGCTGGTTTGGCCAGGCCGCCATCATGTAGCTCAGTACCCCCTCTTGGGTGCTGGGCTGCTGGCCCGGCCGAAAGTGTCCATGGTGGCCACCAAAGCGACTCCAGAGCTCGCAGCGGCTCTACCCTTTATGAGAGATGGGGCATTGTGGTGCGTCAGTGCTACATGAAGCGACCATGTAGCGTGACATTATCAGTGCCGTGCCCTGAGCATCACGCCCTGCTACCACTCCGGCAGCATTCCTGATATGACGCAGAGGGCCTCAGACAGCGCTGTACGCCATTTTGGGGGCGCTATGGCCCAAATCAGCAAGAAGGGTGGTACTTCTGACCCGGGCGTAAAAAGGCCCGGGTCAGGAGGTTATCGCCCCGCAACAGTGGCGCGGGGCAATTTCCCCCGCAAATTATTCCATAACTTCGCGCAATTGGGCAGCTTTGTGGAACGTAATTTTAAAAAAGATTTTCATTAAAAAATATTCATTGACATATTTGAGTGGGATCTAGGTGCAACTTGATTAACACAGCTGAAAATGGGTTTATCACAAAAATATATTTAAAAGCTTTTAAAACACACCTATTTGCATCCTTAAGTCAAAAAAATACAGTTTAATTTTAAGAGCCTCCCTGAAGACGCACAAATGGGCGCAATGAGCAGAAACTCGCCATGGTGATTAATTCAATCTGAGGATGTGGCCAGTGTCGTGGGCGGGGCCATCTTCTAGCGTAATGTTTTTTAAACCAGCGCAAAAGATGGTGGAAACTCAATTTGTGCTGAACATAATTTGCTCTTGAAATTCCTCGATCTTTTGCGCTGGCTTGGACTATTTCGGGCGAATTGCATTAAAAAAAACCCAGCAGAAACTCCTGCCCAAGATCTATGCACTTGAGAGCTGGAACAGGACCAAGTTTAAAATAAGAGTGATACTATAAAGTAGCCCATGCAGTAAAAGCTAAAACATCCAATCTAGCCTTCTTTAACCACTGACTTAAAATGAAGACTATGATAACAAAAAATAATACCTTAGCTAAGTTCAGTAATTTCATGAATTCTTTCTGTGTACAGTTGTAAAACACTTTGTCCCATTGGCCATCCTCTTTACAAAGTCTTATTATTTTTCCAACACTATTTTTTCCACAGGCGGCACTGATTTCTGCATAAAAGCCAGCTTTTGTTTCATTCCAAATATTTTTATTTTTGCTGTCGGCCTTGCATGACTTGTCAGTCTCTGAACAAATGATTAAAAAGGAAAACAGACAGCAATGGGTAATCAATTAATGTTTTGGTTCCTTTCCACTGTATACCTTTACATAATTTCATTTATTTCCTCCCTTTATGCTTACCATAAATTGTATTGTATAAATTCTATTCCATAACTGAGAAGATAACTTTGGCCATGGTGAACTTTTTGTCATCTCCTTAAGCAGCATGCTCAATCCCACATCCTCCCACTATTTGTTACAGTACATATATATTACATACCATTAATATTCTAGCATATTTGCCATTCATTATAAGTAAAGAATGCTAACCTATTTAACATGTACCAAATTTAACATTTATATTTACATTATTCAAGTCTAAAATTACATCTATCTAAAGGAAAATTATGTTATTTACTTTTGAATAAAGAAAGAACTTGCATTATATAACATTTTTCATCGCCCCGTGACATCCCAAGCCAATGAAGTGCTTTTGAAGAGTAATTACTGTTGAAATATTGGAAAGCACCGTAACATGTTTCAAGCAGTTCCCAACAAAAGAATTACTGTTATGAGGTAGGCAAATCCAGTGGCCAATTTATGCACAGCAAGGTGCCACAAACAACAAAAAATAAATAACCATTTAGCATGTTTTTGGTGCAGGGAGGAATGTTAGCCAGGACACTGGGAGAACTCACTACTCTTCTTCAATTAGTGCTATGGGTTCTTTTATGCCCATTTAAACTAACAGACTGGGTTTTGATTTATCATCTCAACCAAAAGAGAGTAAGGCCACTTATATTGGCGCTCCAGCTGCTGCCATCTCAGGTAGGATCCTCTGGTGGCCACGAGAGTGCCGGCCTCTTTCAGGTAGGAGTCACTTGTAATATGCCCGTCAAGGTGCTATCTCGTACATAAGACCATGATTGTAATTTTGAGGTACAAGTGGGTGGCATGTGTGTTGTGCATGCTCTGTCCATTTGTATCAAGCAGTGACTGGCCTAAAAGGTAGTCCTTGAAGGGACCACTGGAGGCTGGTCAAAAACGGCCTAGGAAATGTCCAATTTTTTGGGGTAGAACTAGAAGGAGCAGGCATGCTTCTGTTACCTCCAACAATCTACCACTTCATCAATACTGCACTGAAGTGTCAGCCTAGACACAAATCCAGGACTGGGACATGAACCCTTCTGGTTCAGAAGTCAGTGCTACAAACTGAGCTAAGCTGGCTCTTATAAAATTGGCTGTCAAGTCATTGATCTTTTAAAGAAAACATATACCTTACCCACTCTAATTTTCATATGTGGTTTAAAAAATACAGTGAGTACAACATAGCTCGGCATAATTTCTCATGTTAAAAATGCAAAAATATACAAAACATGTCAATTTAATAATTAAGATAAAACTGCACAATGTAATCACGTTGAGTTGAAACTGTAATTCAATGTGCTAAGAAATTATAACAAAGGAAACAATGTGACTATTAATCATCTATTACAGACCCAAGCAGACGGATGATTAGCTAAGGTTTGAGAAATTGTGTCTTTCCCTTATCCCCAAAAGGGACTGTTCTCCACTCCCCCTCCCCAACCCCAGAGCATCAGCATCTAGAACATTTCACCGCCCTAATAAGAAGTTTGAAATAGAAGACCTGGGCAAACATGAAGACAGGATGTTCCTCAACTCTGGCAGCTGAACAGGAAAGGTTGAACTTCCTCAGGATCAGAGCACTTGACAATCCCCTACCAGATTCCATACACCACAAAGTGATATGGAAATTAAGAAGGTGCATGGGAGACATCCTGACACTAATTGAAGCCTCCCTGACAACAGGCTCCCTTGGGTGAGAATTTAAAAGACTCTGGAGACAAAGACTGATGATCTATGCCCATCTGGATTTCAAAGTGACCAACAGCCAGGAAGGAAGCAGACCAAAAAACCCTAGGTTAGACGAGGCATCGATGTAGCAGGAAAGACCACAAACTGTAGTAGACCTTCTCTGCAACAGATGGTCCAGCAAATCAATGAGTAGGACAGTTTTCTTTGCTCTTAGCACTATAAATTACATAAGGATCATTTTACTGGAGATAAAGGTTTTACTTACCATTTAGGACAGCAACCTCTATAATTCCAGATGTGCTTTGATTCATTAAATTTTTAAACATGCAATAATACTTAGTACTGTTTTCAAACTTGTTATTTATTGTATAATTCCAACACTTCTTTGACTCGTTTACATTTGAAAATCCATCTGAAACAAATATAATTAATATCTTGCAGTAGTGTATGATGTTGGTTCAAGCTTCCAATTCCCCCACGTGACGAGTTACCATGCTAAGCCTTCATATCAGGCAGCAAGTGGACATTAAGCATTTCCCACAAGGCTTCTTCGGCAGCACCTCCCAAACCCGCGACCTCTACCACCTAGAAGGACAAGGGCAGCAGGCGCATGGGAGCACCACCACCTCCAAGTTCCCCTCCAAGTCACACACCATCCTGACTTGGAAGTATATCACCATTCCTTCATCGTCGCTGGGTCAAAATCATGGAACTCCCTCCCTAACAGCACTGTGGGAGAACCTTCACCACAAGGACTGCAGTGTTTCAAGAAGGCGGCTCACCACCACCTTCTCGAGGGCAATTAGGGATGGGCAATAAATGCTGGCCTTGTCAGTGACACCCACAGCCCAGGAACAAATAAAAAATAAAAAAATGATGGCAAACAACATGAGAAGTTGCTGTTCTTACACATCTGTATCTAAGGTAGCAAGAGATATAGAGAGGCCTGGAAGGAGTTAACTGCATGCTTGCTCATCTGAGAAATGGAATGTGGTGGCTCAGTAACTAACCATAGCGAGAAAAATATTTTTGCACTTGATTTTCAATTTTTTGTAATGAGCTAGCAGATTTCCAATGACGTTGCCAGTGCTGAATCAGAAGATAGGCTGCATTATAATAAAAAGAGCACTATTCCATGTAACACACAATGAACGGTTGATTTCCCTCAGGTGTTAGTAATAGACACAAGAAATTGGCCTCAAAATCCCTAGGAGCCTGGAGTGCATTGCCATTATAAATCAGCTGGGGTGAAGAAAGATATGTGGCACTGGAAACACTGAGTTGCTGCCCAAAAGACCATTGGAGTTCAATTTTACTTCCCCAATCACTGGGAAATGTGATTGGGTCTGGCCCAACCTGGACAGTGGCGGCATAGTGCACACTCAGTGGTCCGGTTGATGATCCTGGGATGGACATCCAGGTGGGCTCCACACTGTCGAAGGTCAGGGAGATAAGCCTGGATGGACTCGGTTTGTATGAATGACCATGGCATGGGAATTCCTGATGTAGAATACCCTTGTCTCTGCAAGCAGACCAGCCCTCACTCCTCCCACTTCGTACACCGATGGCCATGTTTGGGGCGGGTTGGAAGCTTCAACCCAACTTTGGAATCCCAAAGTTAAGACTGGGACCAAGCATAACTGGGTCCTGGTCCAGCTTCTGGCTAAAATTACCGTGGATTTTCGAGACAATAAAGTTGGAAATACAAGGTAAATGGGCTAAACAAATGAAAATCTCACTCTGCCAACCAAATTCACACAATCAATCATTTAACAACCACTTTTTAAAGTACACCTTTGTCCACCATAGTACCTATTTGGAGTAAGAAGATTGTGAATCGCTGAAGACTTTTATGATTAAGATTTAGTGATTGCAAAATATAAGAATTTTAACATTTTCATTTAAGGTGAGAAATCAGAATATTACAGAGGTGTGATGTATTGTTATATTTTGACAGTAAAGAAAAGTTATGAAAAACATAAAATAGTATATTTGCACCTTGGCTTAAATTTCCTCCGAATTTTACAGTGTATTTTTCTCCATCATCCTTGATGCAACATTTAACTTCAACATTTAATCTCAAACCTGCTTTACTCAGTGTGAATTGTGATGGAAATGTTATAATCTCCTCAGGTAGAAGAAAAATGGTTGGATCTCCAGCGGCATTATGTATAATTACTCCATTTTTAAAGGCAAAACGACAATAATAGGTACCTGCACAATGCAATATAAAACAAAAAAACACATTCAGTAAAACTATGGAATGAATGATACATACTCATCAAGAACTTAGAATATGACGATCCTTCTTTGGGAATAACTTACTCTTTTCATTTTGTGATCCTCATGTAAGCTTGATAGTAACATGTAAATTCTGCTGATGTTGAAACTCAAATACTACACAATTGTGAAACAAATGTAGACTATAGGGCTTCAAAATTCAGCTTTGCAGCGCCTTTTTTTCGGACGCTAACAGGCCTCCTACGGCTCTAATATGGTAGGCAGAAGTGCGCACACATAACCAGCCAGAACATAAGAACATAAGAAATAGGAGCAGGAGTAGGCCATTTGGCCCCTCAAGCCTGCTCCTTAATGCAATAAGATCATGGCTGATCTGATCATGGACTCAGCTCCACTTCCCTGCCCGCTCCCCATAACCCTTTACTCCTTTATCGTTCAAAAATCTATCTATCTCCGCCTTAAATATATTCAATGACCCAGCCTCCACAGCTCTCTGGGGCAGAGAAATTCCATAGATTTACAACCCTCTGAGAGAAGAAATTTCTCCTTATTTCAGTTTTAAATGGGCAGCCCCTTATTCTATGTCCCCTAGTTTTAGTTTCCCCTATGAATGGAAATATCCTCTCTACATCCACCTTGTCGAGTCCTCTCATTATCTTATAAGTTTCAATAAGATCACCTCTCATTCTTCTGAACTCCAATGAGTATAGGTCCAACCTACTCAACCTATCCTCATAAGGCAACCCCCTCATCTCTGAATCAACCTAGTGAACCTTCTCTGAACAGCCTCCAATGCAAGTATATCCTTCCTTAAATACGGAGACCAAACTGTACGCAGTACTCCAGGTGTGGCCTCACCAATACCCTGTACAGTTGTAGCAGGACTTCTTTGCTTTTATACTCTATTCCCCCTTGCAATAAAGGCCAGCATTCCATTTGCCTTCCTGATTACTTGCTGTACCCGCATACTAACTTTTTGTGTTTCATGCATAAGGAACACCAGGTCTCTCTGTACTGCAGCACTTTGCAATTTTTCTCAATTTAAATTATAATTTGCTTTCCTATTTTTTCTACCAAAGTGGATAACCTCACATTTTTCCCACATTATACTCCAACTGCCAAATTTTTGCCCACTCACTTAGCTTGATTTTTGTGTCCTCCCTACCATCTTTGTATCATCAGCAAACTTGGCTACTTTACACTCGGTCCCTTCATCCAAGTCATTAATATAGATTGTAAATAGTTGAGGACCCAGCACCGATCCCTGCCACACCCCACTAGTCACTGTTTGCCAACCGGAAAATGACCCATTTATCCCCACTCTCTGTTTTCTGTTAGTTAGCCAATCCTCTATCCATGCTAATATTTTACCCCCAACCCCATGAGCTTTTATCTTGTGCAGTAACCCCTTATGTGACACCTCATCGAATGCCTTCTAGAAATCCAAATACACCACATCCACTGGTTCCCCCTTATCCACCCTGCTCATTACATCCTCAAAGAACTCCAGCAAATTTGTCAAACATGATTTCCCATTCATAAAACCATACTGACTCTGCTTGATTAAATCATGCTTTTCCAAATGTCTTGCTACTGCTTCCTTAATAATAGATTCCAGCATTTTCCCAACAACAGATGTTAGGCTAACTGGTCTATAGTTTCCTGCTTTTTTGTCTGCCTCCTTTTTTAGATAGGGTAACCAAGGCTGGGAACTCAACATCCAGGGGTATTCAATATTCAGGAAGGATAGACAGGAAGGAAAAGGAGGTGGGGTAGCGTTAATGGTTAAAGAGGAGGTTAAAGCAATAATAAGGAAGGACATTAGCTTGGATGATGTGGAATCCATATGGGTAAAGCTGCGAAACACCAAAGGGAAGAAAATGTTAGTGGGAGTTGTGTACAGACCACCAAACAGTAGTAGGGAGGTTGGAGATGGCATCAAACAGGAACTTAGGGACACGTGCAATAAGGATATAGCAGTTATCTTGAGTGACTTTAACCTACATATTGATTGCGCTAACCAAACTGGTAGGAATACTGTGGAGGAGGATTTCCTGGAGTGTATAAAGGATGGTTTTCTAGACCAATATGTCGAGGAACCAACTAGAGAGCATCCTAGACTGGGTCTTGTGTAACGAGAGAGGATTAATTAGCAATCTGGTTGTGCGTGGCCCCTTGGGGAAGAGTCACCATAATATGGTAGAATTCTTCATTAAGATGGAGAGTGACACAGTTAATTCAGAGACTAGGGTCCTGAACTTAAAGAAAGGAAACTTCGATGGTAAGAGGCGTGATTTGGCTAGGATCGACTGGCGAATGGTACTTAAAGGGTTGACGGTGGATAAGCAATGGCCTTCATTTAAAGATCACATGGATGAATTTCAACTATTGTACATCCCTGTCTGGCGTAAAAATAAAACGGAGAAGGTGGCTCAACTGTGGCGAACAAGGGAAATTAGGGATAGTGTTAAATCCAAGAAAGAGGCATATAAATTGGCCAGAAAAAGCTGCAAACCTGAGGAATGGGGAAAAATTTAGAATTCAGCAGAGGAAGACTAAGGGTTTAATTAGAAGGAGGAAAATAGAGTATGAGAGTAAGCTTGCAGAGAACATAAAAGCTGACTGTAAAAGCTTCTATAGATATGTGAAGAGAAAAAGATTAGTGAGGACTAATGTAGGTTCCTTGCAGTCACAATCAGGTGAATTCATAATGGGGAACAAGGAAATGGCAGACCAATTGAACAAATACTTTGGTTCTGTCTTCACTAAAGAAGCTATGAATAACCTCCCGAAAATACTAGGGGACCGAGGGTCGAGCGAGAAGGAGGAACTGAGGGAAATCCTTATTAGCCAGGAAATAGTGTTTGAGAAACTGATGGGACTGAAGGCCGATAAATCCCCAGGGCCTGATTGCCTGCATCCCAGAGTACTTAAGGAAGCGACCCTAGAAATAGTAGATGCATTGGTTGTCATTTTCCAAATTTCCAGTACCTATGGATTGGAGGGTAGCTAATGTAACCCAACTTTTTAAAAAGGAGGGAGAGAGAAAACGGGGAATTATAGACCGGCTAGCCTGACATCGGTGGTGGGGAAAGTGCTGGAATCAATTATTAAAGATGTAATAGCAGCGCATTTGGAAAGCAGTGACAGGATTGGTCCAAGTCAGCATGGATTTATGAAAGGGAAATCATGCTTGACAAATCTTCTAGTTTTTTGAGGAAGTAACAAGTAGAGTGGATAAGGGAGAACCAGTGGATGTGGTGTATTTGGACTTTCAAAAGGCTTTTGACAAGGTCCCACACAAGAGATTAATGTGCAAAATTAAGGCACATGGTATTGGGGGTAATGTATTGTTGTGGATAGAGAACTGGTTGGCAGACAGGAAGCAAAGTGTGGGAATAAACTGATCCTTTTCAGAATGGCAGGCAGTGATAGAGAAACATAGAAAATAGATGCAGGAGTAGGCCATTCGGCCCTTCGAGCCTGCACCACCATTCAATAAGATCATGGCTGATCATCACCTCAGTACCCCTTTCCTGCTTTCTCTCCATACCCCTTGGTCCCTGTAGCCATAAGGGCCATATCTAACTCCCTCTTGAATATATCCAACGAACTGGCATCAACAACTCTCTGCGGTAGGGAATTCCACAGGTTAACAACTTTCTGAGTGAAGAAGTTTCTCCTCATCTCGGTCCTAAATGGCTTACCCCTTATCCTTAGACTGTGTCCCCTGGTGTCCCCTGGTTCTGGACTTCCGCAACATCGGGAACATTCTTCCTGCATCTAACCTGTCCAGAATTTTATATGTTTCTATGAGATCCCCTCTCATCCTTCTAAACTCCAGTGAATACAGGGCCAATCAATCCAGTCTCTCCTCATATGTCAGTCCTGCCATCCCGGGAATCAGTCTGGTGAACCTTTGCTGCACTCCCTCAACAGCAAAAACGTGACTAGTGGGGTGCCGCAATGTTCAGTGCTGGGACCCCAGCTATTCACAATATACTTTAATGATTTGGACGAAGGAATTGAATGTAATGTCTCCAAGTTTGCAGATGATACTAAGCTGGGTGGCAATGTGAGCTGTGAGGAGGATGCTAAGAGGCTGCAGGGTGACTTGGACAGGTTAGGTGAGTGGGCAAATGCATGCAGTATAATGTGGATAAATGTGAGGTTATCCACTTTGTTGGCAAAAACAGGAAGGCAGATTATTATCTGAATGGTGATAGATTAGTGAAAGGAGAGGTGCAATGAGGCCTGGTTGTCATGGTACATCAGTCACTAAAGGTAGGCATGCAGGTACAGCAGGCAGTAAAGAAAGCAAATGGCATGTTGGCCTTCATAGCGAGAGGGTTTGAGTATAGGAGCAGGGAAGTCTTACTGCAGTTGTACAAGGCCTTGGTGAGACCACACCTTGAGTATTGTGTGCAGTTTTGGTCTCCTAATCTGAGGAAGGACATGCTTGCTATTGAGGGAGTTCAGCGAAGGTTCACCAGACTAATTCCCGGGATGGCAGGACTGACATATGAAGAAAGACTGGATCGGCTAGGCTTATACTGGAATTTAGAAGAATGAGAGGGGATCTCATAGAAACATATAAAATTATGACGGGACTGGACAGGTTAGATGCAGGAAGAATGTTCCCAATGTCGGGGAAGTCCAGAACCAGAGGTCACAGTCTAAGGATAAAGGGTAAGCCATTTAGGACTGAGATGAGTAGAAATTTTTTCACCCAGAGAGTGGTGAACCTGTGGAATTCTCTACCACAGAAAGTTGTTGAGTCCAGTTCGTTGGATATATTCAAGAGGGAGTTAGATGTGGCCCTTACGGCTAAGGGGATCAGGGGGTATGGAGAGAAGGCGGGAGTGGGGTACTGAAGTTGCATGATCAGCCATGATCATATTGAATGGCGGTGCAGGCTCGTAGGGCCGAATGGCCTGCTCCTGCACCTATTTTCTATGTTTCTATGTTACATTTGCGGTTTTCCAATCCGCTGGGACCACTCCAGAATCTAGAGAATTTTGGTAGATTACAACCAATGCATCCACTATCTCTGCAGCCACTTCTCTTAAGACTCTAGGATATAAGCCATCAGGTCCAGGGGACTTGCCCGCCTTTAGTCCCATTATTTTACCTAGTATACTTCATTAATGATAGTGATTGTATTAAGTTCCTCCCTTCCTATAGCCCCTTGATTATCCACTATTGGGATGTTTTTAGTGTCTTCTAATGTGAAGACTGATACAAAATATTTGTTAAATGTCTCTGCCATTTCCCTGTTTTCCATTATTAATTCCCCAGTCTCATCCTCCAGGGGACCAATATGTACTTTGGCCACTCTTTTCTTTTTAATGTACCTGTAGAAACTCTTACTATCTGTTTTTATATTTCGTGCTAGTTTATTTTCATAATCTATCTTCCCTCTCTTAATCATTTTTTTAGTCGTTCTCTGTTGGCTTTTAAAAATGTCCCAATCCTCTGGCCTCCCATTAGTCTTGGCAACATTGTATGCCTTTGTTTTCAATTTGATACCATCTCTTATTTACTTAGTTAGCCATGGATGGTTATTCCTTCTCTTACAGTCTTTCCTTCTCATTGGGATATATTTTTGTTGAGTTATGAAGTGTGCCGCCCACCATATTGGGAAAGGAGAAAAAATCATTGTGCACTGCCCACTCCTGAAACAGAAATTAGGCCATTTGCAACTTCAAATAAAACCTGTTTGAAGCCCTCACTTGTTTTTCCTCAAGAAAATCAAACCTTCCTGCTGTCTGTCATCAACAAGGTAAGTTTTAAAAACATACTTACTTTAATGTGGAGTTGAGTCGAACTGCTCACCCCCTCAATTGCCACCGTTCTCCCTGAACCCAGCCTCCGATTTGCACCCCCATCTTCCTATCTTCCTCCCGGCCTCTTATTTCCCCACCACTCCCGCCTGACCTCCTATCTCCCTCCCACAGCCTCCTATCACTCCTCCGATCTTATTCCCCTGGCCCTTTCAGTCAGAGAATGATTAAAAGGGTTAATCCTACCATGCTGAGAAATCCTAGACACAAATAAAAAAATCATACAAACTAGTATTACCAGATATTTCCAACTGGGACTCTCATGCTAACTTGAACTAAGCCAAAGTTACCAACATATTGCGTCTAATGCCACTCCTCCATTGCCCAGCTCAGTGGGATTTTCCTTGTTTGCTTCCATTCTTGCCTATTTAGTCATAGCCAAAACATATCCAGCATATGCCTTCTCTCCTCTTCCCTGTACCATTACCTCTGGAGACCTCCAAGGATCTTTCTTCGTTCTTCATCTCTATGCTGCCCTTTGGAAGAATCATCCAAAGATGTGGTGGTCAGATTCCATACGTACATTAACAAAACCCAGCTCTATCTCTTCACCATACTCTCGACCCTTCCACTGCCTTTGTGTTGTCCAATATTCTGTCCAGGATGAGCTGCAATTTCCTCCAGTTAGACATTGGGAAGACTGAAGTTAGCACCTTCAGCTCCTTTGCCACCAATTCTATCTCCCGTCACTATCTCAGGTTGAACTAGACCAGATTACTATTTGACCCTGAGCTAAGCTTCCGACCCCAGAGCCTCTCCAACACAAAGACCCCTGCCTCACTCTGTCTGCTGCTGAAACCCTTATCCATGGCTTTGTCACCTCCTGACTTGACTATTCCAATACTCTCCTGGCTGGCCTCCTATCCTCCACCCTCCATAAAGTTGAGTTCATCCCAAAGCCCATCTGCCCTTGTCCTATCCCACACTAAATCCCGCTCACTTATCAGTTCATGCTCTTCCCTAACCTTCTCTAGCTGTACAACTCTCTGACATTTTTGTGTTCCTCCAAGTCTAGCCTCTTGTGCATCCCTCACTCCTTTCATCCCACTATTGGTGGCCGTGCATTTAGCTGTCTAATCTCAATAGTTCGCAATTCCATCCTTAAACCTCTCCGCCTCTCCATCACCCTCTCCTGCTTTAAACCCTTGTTAAAATCCACCGCTGTTTGGGCATCCATCCTAACATCTCCTTCTTTGGCTCAGGATAACTTTTTTGTCTGATTACGCTTCTCTGAAACACTTTGAGATAGTTTCCTACATTAAAGGCATTACATAAATGCATGTTGTGTTTTAATGTGTTATAGTCCTTGGATTTATAATGTTAGTAACATTGAAAGGGTCTTGAACAACCCATGTATCAGAAACGGGAGGCAGGGGTGGGGAGGAGAAGAGAGCAAGAACAAGAGGAAAAGGGATGGCAAAAGGGCGGGAAGAATGAAGGGGAGGAAAAGGCGAAGGGAATGAAAAAAGTGCAAAGGGTGAAGAATTGAAAGTCATGGAGGAAGTAAAAAAGGAATGGTGCTCTGGGAACAAGAAGGGAGAAGCTGGGATGATCAGCAGCAGTTGTTTGTGGAGCTGCCCTGGGTGTCGCTACCTGGATCATGCTTGCACCCCAAAGAGGAAGAAGATTTTTTATATTCCAGCTTCCTTCCAGTGGATTGCTGGCAACCCCCTGGACACATCAGCATTTGCTGGACTTTCCAGCATCTTGGGACTGGTGGACAGCCTAGATTCACTCTGGCAAGGGACGCATCTTTATGGCACTTTTCCAAGAAGTTGGGTTGTACCTGAAACAATGGCCACGAATTTCTTTGGAACTGTTCCTGCCCTGCTGCCGTAACTTCACCAGTAGTGCGGTGGAAATCCTGCTTACTCAGTAGTTTTGTTTCTACTTAAGATTTCCAGAATATATATTTTATTTTGCTGTTACCTCATTTCTATTTACTACCTAGCTTTCTGAGTGTGAGAAGGAAATCTTGTTGACTTGTAAGAGTTTTCTACGAAGATTCAGAAACAATCTTAAAATGAACATCTTGCAAAAATGACAGACAAAATCTATTTGTTAAAACAAAATAGCATTCAGTGCCCAAAAGCTGCAACAGATGGAACAACGTATTGCATAGGATCTTGGAGATATCAATTGTATTTCAGTGGTGTGATTAATAAGAATATAAGAAATAGGAGCAGGAGTAGGACATACGGCCCCTTGAGCCTGCTCCGCCATTCAATAAGATCATGGCTGATCTGATCATGGACTCAGCTTCACTTTCCCACCCGCTCCCCATAACCTCTTATCCCCTTATCGTTTAAGAAACTGTCTACTTCTGTCTTAAATTTATTCAATATCCCAGCTTCCACAGCTCTCTGAGGCAGCGAATTCCACAGGTTAACAACCCTCTAAGAGAAGAAATGACTCCTCATCTCAGTTTTAAATGGGCGGCCCTTTATTCTAAGATTATGCCCTCAAGTTCTAGTCTCCCCCATCAGTGGAAACATCCTCTCTGCATCCAGCTTGTCAAGCCCCCTCATAATCTTATACATTTAATGATTTCTACATTGCTGTAATCTTATTGCAATTGGACTTACCTTTCCAAATCGAAGTTGCCTTTATTTTAAGTTTGGATTCAGATCGATGAGCATCTTGTTTATAGGTATAATGTCGTTTTGAAATGAGTGCTTCTTCAGCATCTTTAGTTGCTGTGATGAACCACAATACTTTTTCTAAAGATTCTTCAATGGTACATGTTATAGTTATAGGTTTGTTATAAAAAATCGTTGAAGGAGAGATTTTCATCTTCACAAATCCTAAAGGAAAGTTGTCACTTATATTACATAGGCAAACACAGCAGCCAATTTACACACAGTAAGGTCCCACACAAAACAAATGAATGAATGTCTAGATTATTTGTTTCTGGTGGTGTTGGTTGAGAGAGGAATGGTCACCAAGACACGGGAGATCTCCCTGCCTTGAGATTTTTACATCCACCTGAGCAGTTTAATGTCTCATCTGAAAACTGGAACCTCCAATAATGCTACAATCTGTAAGAAATGCATTGAAATTACAACCTAGATTGTGTGTCCAAATCCCACTGATACCGAGGTGAGAGTGCTACTAACAGAGCCAAGCTCGCACTGGACCTCAAATACTTAAAAGTCTTAAAAGTACTTCTAGTATATAAAACTTTCGAGGTCAGAGAAGAAGCATATGCAAAGAATAAGAAACTTAAAGAATAAAGAGAAGCTGATGTTCAAATAATTTAGGATCTTTATATTCAGAATTAACAGATATGGGAAATTGTACATAGTGGGAGAAGAGAAGTTTACTGTAACAAATGAAAACAAGTGGAACAACTCAAGTAGATCTGGATGAATTAAAACCAGAGGTGGAGAATAAAAGATGAGAACCCTGAGAGGATGAATTGGACAGAGACAACACCTGGCCCACAGGTATTCACACTACAGGATGAGCTATCTGGATTTTTTCTGTTCACGTCAATTCATCGAACAAATAAAGCCCTGGTGGAAAGAGACTGCAAGTTAGGTTCCGATATCTGGCATATCTCCATCGTTGTGCCAGAGGAAAATGCAACCTTCTTGGATACTGCCTAGCAGAAAAATCCAGATAGGTCATCCTGTAGTGTTGATACCTGTGGGCCAGGTGTTGCCTCCGTCCATGCTGCCACACTCGTCTGACTTCCATCCTTTCCTCCTTCATGTCCTCCTCATTCTCCTCCTCAAAGCACAGGAGCAATGGTAGCCCCAGAAGGAAATCCATTATTTGACTTGGCACAGCTCAGTTTAAATTCACAGCAAGTTTCATGCTTAGACACTGCAACTTCAAAATAGTAGTAGAGATTTTATTCTCGTGTTTGTACACATCTTAGTGGAATAATTGATGGGTTATATAGAAATAACAGTCAGTTAACATCCACTGAATACTTGTGAGTATCAATTTTTGATATTACAGTTCTGTTTTCAATATTTGTATCATAAACTGCTTACCATATGTCATCGTATGAAAGGAATTTAAATCCACTTTATAAATCTGATTGATCAGAGAAGCTGCATCATTGACTTGGCTGCTGAGAACTTTTGAGCTTAATTCTCCATTGGCTATAAGATTATAGTCCACTACGATGCTTCCATTTCTAGTTCAATATAAAATACAAATGGTGACTGTCTTTTCAACCAAACATATTTATGATTAAGAGAACTTAAAGGAGAGGATTTTACCTTCCTCTGCCTGATGGAAACTGGGCAGAACTGGTTTAACACTGGGAAGCTGTGGTGCCCACTTGGCTCAGGCGGACGCCACATTGAGATATGTAAATCGGAGTACTATTGCTCAGATAGGACTCTGAGGCAATTTTAATGGTCCACTGGCTGGAGCATCCGCCATGGGTGCTCTGACTAATAAAAATGGTCGAAGCAGAGGCAGAGGCCCCAAAAGGTAGGCACAGCACTTCTAGTGGTGCCAGGAGGGGCAGGAGTGCTTCTCCGGATATCCCACAGCAACTCCCAAGGCTGGAAGTCTGGCACCTCTCCCCTGCATTCCGCCTGGGAGTTAAAATCCCTGCTATAGCATACAAAGAGTTCTAAAACCAGAGTTGACGCATGTTTTTCGATCATCCTAGATGTCCAACCGACCCACAGCCCCCGCAATGTCGGACTTACCTAACATCCACTCCCCGGCTGCTTTCCAGCCTGAAAGACAAGCCAGCCTGTCCATCCTTTCCTCCTTCGTGTGAAAATCTGATGAAAATAATTGAGGAAACGAATGGATCTTGTTCCATTATAATACCACAGCTGACTACCGACCAACATGCTTTATCATTTGGTAACATTGCAGGACACTGAGATTGATGGTAATGTCAAAAAAAGCAAAAGTAGGTCTGCTTCAATGGGGACTTTCTGTATATCAGCAAAGTGTACGTGACAAGCGGAAGACCACACTTACAGTGCGAAACTGTGGAAAAATGCCCTCCTTGAGTAGATTAGTTTATGGCCGTTGCCTCTGTATACATTGTGTATTATATTTAAAACCAGTCCTGCAAATCAAAACAATGGCCTCGATATTTACGGGTGGCAGAGATAGAATGGCGGGGCGGGTGGTAGGGGTGGGGGGGATGCAATTTGGCTGTCGTGAAATTCAGAAGAACGAATTTCCCTCAAGTCCTGCCAAAATTTAACGGCAGGACATGATTACCATTTTTGAGCTCTGTTTCCCCACTGCAGCCAGCCAGATTGAGAGGTTGGCTAGCTCTCAGGTGGGTACGCCTGTGGCACTAGGCCATAGTCGGGGAGCGGAGAGGAGGAAGAAAGAGATCAAGGGTCGGCGGCGGGGGGCGGTGGATATCAGTGGGAGGGGCGGAGAGATCAAGGGAGGTGGGGAGAAGTCAGTGAGGGGCCAGTGGAGGACATGGGAGGGTGAAGTCCGATCACTGGCGAGGTTACAGGTTTGCTTGGAGGACTGTCGGGATGCACTCTTGCTCCTTCTGGCCTGCAAGCAGTGCTGGAAAAGCACTTAGCTATTCCATGCAGCAGTCCTCAACTCTCTTTTTCTGCCAGGATTCCCACAGAATAATATTTACCTGAGCACTGTCTGTGCTGCCTCCATTAAAACTGGAAGTGGCAGGATTTGAGGCGGGTTAGGTTTGGGTTTGAGATTTTTACATTTTACTTCCCAGTTCCTGAGTCAAACTCATCCGTTTTAAAATGTCCCCAAAGAGTTATTATTGAGCCCATTATCATAATTTAAAAAAGTAAACAGAGAGCGAGAGAGAGAGCGAGAGAGAGAGCGCAAGAGAGAGAGAGTGTGAGTGAGAGAGAGAGATTGAGGCAGAGAGATAATGAGAATCCAAGTAATTACCCAAGTACTAAAAATGGGAACCAGGGATACAAAAATTAATACAAAATATAGTATTTAAATACTAAACAATAAGTAATTAGAGGACACTGCTGTGGATCTGCTTCATCTAAGGAATGGACTGTCAAAGAGGCAAGAGCTAGAAAATCCTGCAACAATTCTCAAAGAGATATAGGATTGGAATAAATATATCCTTTGTAGCAGCTAACTTTAATTCTATCCAGTAAAAAATTACCGAAACTGAAGTATTCTGACACACTGGAACCCGATCAAGTTACTGTAAGAACTGGCAAGCTGCAAACAGTACAAATACATGAAGGTTATTTTCCGGAATATAATTCAACATTTTCTATTAAAATAGGTTATTGTTAGTATTACTAACAAAAGTCCATTGTTCAAAATGAAATCCTTTTAATGTAAAATATAAACAGACTTTTAAAAGTATAAAGTTACCCAACCTTATATGTACCCACTTTAGCATTTCTATTGGTCCTTTCATTTGTAATTTCCTGTATGCATTTTGGAAGTAAGATTGAGGAGAGGCACTATAACTTCAATGTTACAATTTTAAAGGGGGTGCAGGAACAGCGAGACCCTGGGGGTGTAAGTACACAAATCTCTGAAGGTGACAGGAAAGTTGCCAAGGCTGTTAAAAAGGCATATGTGATCTTTGGCTTTATAAATAGAGACATGGAGTACAAAGCTTTATAAAACACATGTTAGACCACAGCTGGAGTCCAATTCTGAGTACCACTTTTTAGGAAAGATATTAAGGTTTTGAAAGTATGCAGAGGAATGGTACCAGAGATGAGGGATCAGTTATGTGGAGAGACTGGAGAAGCTGAGGTTGTTCCCCTCAAAGCAGAGAAGGTTAAGGGGAAATTTAATAGAAATGTTCAAAATTATGAGCGGTTTTGATAGAGTAGAGAAGGAGAAATTATTTCCACTGGCAGGGGGGTTGGGTGCCAAAGGACACAGATTTAAGATAAGGGTTGGGTGGTGGTGAGGAAAATTTTTTTTTACACATGAGTTGTTTTGATCTCGAATACACTTCCCAAAAAGGTGGTAAACCAGATTCAATAGTGACGTCCAAAAGGGAATTGGATACATACTTGAAGGAGAAAAAATTGTTAGGCTATGTGTAAAGTCCTGTCCCCTCAGTACAGATTCACACGAGGCATGTAGTGAAGTCAAGGTCACTCTGGACCTGCACCTTTATTTCACAGCTCTGGAATGCTGCACTTGCCTGAGACCTGTCCTTATATACCTGTCTCTTGCAAGTGCACCCCTGGTGGTAAGGTATGCTGGTGGTTACAGGTCATATCTTATTACAGTCATGTATAGCATGTTAGGATACAGTTGTATATAATAATGTAAGATACATGACATCACCCTCCCCCAAGGTCTTATTGTCTTTATAGGTTTAGTCTCTCAGGTGGTCTACGCTCTCGCGTGGAGCGTCTGAGTTGTGGTTCAGTTGTTTGCCTTGGTGTCTGTTTTTCTTTGGGTGTGGTTACTGGTATCTCACCTGGGCTGTCTGTTTCGATTGGTATGATTGTTGTTGACTCGCCTGGGCTGTCTGTTGGGATTGCCCTTTCCTCAGGTTGTTCCCTCTGTCTGTCCACCAGGTGTGGTGCGAGTTCCACATTGTAGTTTGCCTCTGGTTCTGCAGTGTTGTTGGTAATCTGCTTTTGACTTGGTCTACATGCCTCCGGCAGGTTTTGCCATTGTCCATTTGTACTACCAGTAGCCTGTTTCCTTCCTTGCCCGTTACTGTCCCTGCAAGCCATTTGGGACCCCTGCCATAGTTTAGTACAAACACTTTGTCCCCTATCTCATTCCATCTCCCCCTCGAATTTCTGTCATGATACTCAGTCAGCTTACGGCGCTTTGCCTCAATGATTTTGTGCATGTCTGGGAGGATTAATGAGAGCCTTGTCTTTAAAGTCCTTTTCATCAACAGTTGCGCAGGGGGGATCCCAGTCAATGAGTGCGGACGAGATCTGTATGCCAGCAGCAGATAGAGGTACGCGGAGTCAGAGGAAATGTATTAGCATGGATAGAGAATTGGCTGGCGAACAGAAAGCAGAGAGCGGGATAAATGGGTCCTTTTCGGGTTGGAAATCGGTGGTTAGTGGTGTGCCACAGGGATCGGTGCTGGGACCACAACTGTTTACAATATACATAGATGACCTGGAAGAGGGGACAGAGTGTAGTGTAACAAAATTTGCAGATGACACAAAGATTAGTGGGAAAGCGGGTTGTGTAGAGGACACAGAGAGGCTGCAAAGAGATTTGGATAGGTTAAGCGAATGGGCTAAGGTTTGGCAGATGGAATACAATGTCGGAAAGTGTGAGGTCATCCACCTTGGGAAAAAAAACAGTAAAAGGGAATATTATTTGAATGGGGAGAAATTACAACATGCTGAGGTGCAGAGGAACCTGGGAGTTCTTGTGCATGAATCCCAAAAAGTTAGTTTGCAAGTGCAGCAGGTAATCAGGAAGGCGAATGGAATGTTGGCCTTCATTGCGAGAGGGATGGAGTACAAAAGCAAGGAGGTCCTGCTGCAACTGTATAGGGTATTGGTAAGGCCGCACCTGGAGTACTGTGTGCAGTTTTGGTCACCTTACTTAAGGAAGGATATACTAGCTTTGGAGGGGGTACAGAGACGATTCACGAGGCTGATTCTGGAGATGAGGGGGTTACCTTATGATGATAGATTGCGTAGACTGGGTCTTTACTCGTTGGAGGTCAGAAGGATGAGGGGTGATCTTATAGAAACATTTAAAATCATGAAACGGATAGACAAGATGGAGGCAGAGAGGTTGTTTCCACTGGTAGAGGAACTCGGGGGCAGTGCCTCAAAATACGGGGGAGCCAATTTAAAACCGAGTTGAGAAGGAATTTCTTTTCCCAGAGGGTTGTGAATCTATGGAATTCTCTGCCCAAGGAAGCAGTTGAGGCTAGCTCATTGAATGTATTCAAGTCACAGATAGATAGATTTTTAACCAATAAGGGAATTAAGGGTTACGGGAAGAGGGTGGGTAAGTGGAGCTGAATCCACGGCCAGATCAGCCATGATCTTATTGAATGGCGGAGCAGGCTCGAGGGGCTAGATGGCCTACTCCTACTCCTGTTCCTAATTCTTATGTTCTTATGTTCTTATGTTCAGTCACGACAGGCGACACTGCAGCGTGGGACCTTGGATTTTAAGCATGCCTTGTTTAATGATTTGCACTGTTCTCTCCACCTGGCTGTTGGAGGCCGGCTTGAACGGTGCCGTCTTGACGTGATTTATGCCGTGGTCAATTATAAAGTCTTGGAATTCTGCGCTGGTGAAGCACGGATCATTGTCACTGACCAATATGTCAGGGATTCTGTGCGTTGCAAACATGGTTGCGAGGCTCTCCACAGTGGTGGAGGTTATGCTCGAGTTTAAAATGGTGCATTCGATCCACTTTGAAAATGCATCAAAACTACGGGGAACATTTTGCCCATGAATGGGCCCGCATAGTCTACGTGCACCCGCGACCACGGTTTGGTAGGCCAGGGCCAGGGGCTCAGGGGAGCCTCCCTGGGGGCATTGCCGAGTTGGGCACAAATGGTGCACCTTCGGACGCAGAGCTCCAAGTCCGCGTCAATACCAGGCCACCAGACGTGGGATCTGGCTATGGCCTTCATGAGAACGATCCCCGGGTGCTCGCGGTGGAGCTCCCGGACAAATGCCTCCCTGCCTCGCAGAGGCATGATTACTTGGCTGCCCCACATCAGGTAGTCTGCTTGTAGTGATAGCTCATGCATGCGCCTGTGAAAGGGTTTTAATTCCTCGGGGCAGGCATTGCGAGCCTCTGCCCAGTCACCGGTTAGGACACATCTTTTTACTAAGGATAACGTGGGGTCGCTGGCCGTCCAGGCTCTGATTTGGCGAGCCGTCATGGGCGAACCTGTGGACTCAAAGGCATTGATTGCCATGACTATCTCACAGTTCTATTCGTCAGACCCTTCCGTGGTCGCCAGGGTTTAGCCTGCTGAGCGCGTCGGCACAGTTGTCTGTGCCTGGTCTGTGCCTTATGGTATAGTCGTAGGATGCCAGCATGAGTGCCCACCGTTGAATTTGCGCCGAGGCGTTGCCGTTTATTGCCTTGCTCTCGGATAGAAGGGACGTGAGGGGCTTGTGTCGGTTTCTAACGCGAACTTGGCCCCGAAAAGGTATTGGTGTATCTTTTTGACACTGTACACGCACGCGAGCGCCTCCTTCTCTACCATTCCGTACTCGCGCTCCGCCCGCGAAAGTGACCTGGAGGCATAAGCTATGGGTTGTAATTTGCCCGCACTATTGACATGTTGCAAAACGCATCTGACCCCATACGCTGACGCATCGCATGTGAGAACTAGCTTCTTACCTGGATCAAAGAAAGTCAAAACACTGTTGAAACACAGAAGGTTGCGTGCCTTATTGAAAGCGCGTTCCTGGGCAGCCCCCCAAAACCAATCACACCCCTTCCTGAGTAGCACGTGGAGAGGCTCCAGCACCGTGCTTAAGTTCTGCATATAGTTCCCAAAGTAATTGAGTAGCCCGAGAAAGGCGCGCAGTTCTGAGACATTCCGGGGCCTGGGTGCCAGGCGAATTGCTTCTGTTTTGGACTCTGTTGGGTGGATTCCATCAATGGCAATCCTTCTGCCCAAAAATTCAACCTCGGGTGCGAGAAACAGGCACTTGGATTTCTTGACTCGTAGGCCTACCCGATCCAACCGCTTTAGTACTTCCTCCAAATTACGGAGATGGGAGTCGGTGTCCCTGCCCATGAAAAGTATGTCGTCTTGAAATACAACTGTCCCCGGGATGGACTTGAGCAGACTCTCCATGTTGCGTTGGAATATGGCAGCTGCTGACCTGATGCCGAATGGGCATTGATTGTACATGAAAAGGCCTCGATGTGTGTTTATGGTGGTGAGTAGCTTGGATTTCTCGGTCAATTCTTGCGTCATATACTTCGATGTGAGGTCTAATTTTGAGAAAAGTTTACCTCCAGCCAATGTGGCAAATAAGTCCTCCACTCTGGGCAGTGGGTACTGGTCCTCTGTTTATGGTAGATTTGTAGTCCCCACAGATTCGTACGGATCCATCAGGCTTCATGACTGGGACGATGGGACTTGCCCAGTCGCTAAATTCCACAGGTGATATAATGCCTTCCCTCAGAAGCCTGTCTAGTTCGTGTTCAATCTTTTCCCTCATCACATAGGGTACAGCTCTGGCCTTGTGATGGACTGGTCTCGCATCCTGTGTGATATAGATTTTGACGTTGGCCCCTTTGAAAGTGCCCACACCTGGCTGAAAGAGATGTTCAAATCGCTTTATAACTGTTGAGCAGGAGGTCCATCCCTCTAATGACATGGCATCGACATCATCCCATTTCCAGTTTAGTTTTGCCAGCCAGCTTCTCCCCAGCAGTGCTGGGGGGTCTCCGGGGACAATCCACAGGGGAAGTCGGTTCACTGTCCCTTTGTGTGTGACAGAGAGCATGGTGCTGCCAAGGACTGGTATGATTTCTTTGGTATAGGTCCTTAGTTTGGTGTCGACCCTTGTGAGTTTTGGTCTGTCTCTTTTATGCGGCCACAGTTGTTCAAATTGTTGAGCGCCCATGAGAGATTGACTCGCTCCCGTATCCAGCTCCATGTTGACAGATATCCAGTTGAGTAGGACCCTCATCATTATAGGAGGCGTCCTGTTGTAGGAGCAGTGGCCATTGATCGTGTTGACCCGCTGTACATCGGTGTCCCGGGTACTGTCCCCACCGTCTTCTGGTCCGCTTTCCGACCCATCCGATTCGTATACCAGCCGAGCTGCCGTTTTTTTGCACATGCGGGCCAAATGCCCTGTATATTCACAGTTCCTGCATACAGCCTGCTGAAATCGACATCCCCTTAATGAGTGCCCATCCCCACACCTCCAGCACAGACTGCTTGCAAAGAATGAGCTGTGTCTGGCTGATCTCTCTTGAGCTTCTCTCAGTTTGTAGTTGATTGCTCGCGTTGTGGGTTGATGAGGTGTGAACGGCCGTTCCTGTGGCCCTTGATGGCTTCTGGCACCACTGCCTGCTGTCGAGAGCCTGTTCTCCCGGTTTTGTCTGTGTGTAGGGGTAGCAGCTTGTTTAATGCTGTGAAGTTCTTGTTCCGATATTTCGTTAGTTGTCGTACCTGCATTGTAAATTAACCTCGTTTCTTCTTCCCCTACCAAGAATGTCTGTGCAACCAGTGCTGCTGCCTCTAAGGTCAGGTTCTTGGTCTCTATGAGCTTTCGGAATATGCCTGCATGACCTATTCCTGCAATGAAAAAGTCTCTCAGCATTTCCCTCCTCAGTTCATTGGAGAACTCACATAAACTAGCCAACCTCCGAAGTTCCGCCACAAAGTCGGGTATGCTCTGGCCCACACAGCATCTGTAATTGTAGAACCTGTGTCTGGCCATGTGTAGGCTGCTCGCTGGCTTCAGGTGGTCTCTTACCAGTGTGCTCAATTCTTCAAATGACTTGCTTGCTTGTTTCTCGGGTGCCAACAGATCTTTCATTAAAGCATATGTTTTCGAGCCACAGCTGGTCAAGAGATGTGCTCTTCTCTTGTCTGCTTTTTCGTCTGCTAACCAGTCTTTGGTTACAAAGCTTTGCTGGAGCCTTTCTATAAAGTCCTCCTACATTGTACTTTTCATCTGATCCGTTGTTCGCCATTCTGTGGATTCTGTAATCCCGTAACCCGTCGCCACTGTAAAGTCCTGTCCCATCAGTACGGATTCACACAAGGCATGTAGTGAAGTCAAGGTCACTCTGGACCTGCATCTTTATTTCACAGCTCTGGAATGCTGCACTTGCCTGAGACCTGTCCTTATATACCTGTCTCTTGCAAGTGCACCCCTGGTGGTAAGGTATGCTGGTGGTTACATATGCTGGTGGTTACAGGTCATATCTTATTACAGTCATGTATAGCATGTTAGGATACAGTTATATATAATAATGTAAGGTACATGACACTATGAAGAAA
Source organism: Pristiophorus japonicus (assembly GCF_044704955.1). Lineage (NCBI taxonomy): Eukaryota > Metazoa > Chordata > Chondrichthyes > Pristiophoridae > Pristiophorus > Pristiophorus japonicus. The sequence continues at coordinate 72,208,383 of NC_091983.1, read as the reverse complement.
GAGCATGGAGGTGAATTAATTGGATAGCTCTTTCAAAGAGCCGTCACAGTCACAATGGGTCGAAAGTCCTCCTTTTGTGCTATATGATTGTATGATATAGTTTGCAGTGTGTGCCCAAATTTTCGATATGTATTCTTGGTGCTGAAGTTGTTTGCTAAGAGTGTAAAATTATTCCCATCATTTCTATTTATATATTCGAGGGAAGCCCTAAATCATACAGCATGATTTTTGTGTATAGCTTTAAACTAATAATAAATATCACAAAGATCGTGAAGTTTAGTAGATCAGTCAACTTCAAGAATACTTGCAACAACATTTGAAAACATGTCTTAAAAAAAACATTCTACTATTAATATTGTAGCATTGGGTATAGTGCAGATTCAGAACATCTCTGTTTTACTTGCTTCAGCCTGACTGTACAATCGCTAAATACTTCAGCACAGATCCAGATCATATAACCTTTCATTTTTATATAAGTCTTTTTCTCCTTATGAGCCACCTCAGTTTAATCCCAATCTCCCGATCAGAAACTTGAGGTACCGGTAGATATGGTAGAAATATCTAAATGGTATACTAAATTGGTAAACTTAAAAAAAAAATTATATAATTTCCTTATTAGAGAATATCTTGTCAATAAAAGTCATAGGAATTGGTTATACTTACTTTTCAGAGCCATAGCTACTATATTCTGTTGTGTTATACCTACCATTGTTGTCAAATTCTCCTTAAGGTCTTTATAAGTACCAGCAGTAACATTTTCATTGAATTGAAATGAACCTGTTACCGTAACTGCAAGGAAACATAGAATCAGATATATACTTTTGGCTATGACAGTTTCTGTTTCCAAACAAAATGCAGGTATCAAGACATCTGAGGGCCTTAAACCCTAGGCTCCATTCCACTCGTGGAAATGCAGTGGAGTGGATGTGAGCAGCCTTCTCTCTTGGCCTTCCCATCAGAGAAACTGGGATTGGGGCAGGGCTACTTAACTTAAACACTTGTGGCAAGTGTCCATATCACTATGAGTACATCTTGGTGGGCACAGGGCGGAGGTGGTTGGGAGGGCGGTGAAGAAAAGCGGTGTTGGCAAGCTACTCTTTTGCAAGCCAGGGCCACTGGCTAAGCTAATTTTTTTTCAGGCAGATGTCAGTAATGGAGTTAGAGGGGCTGAAATCGCCCCATTTGAGGGAGGTAACCATTCTGAGTCCAGACATTCTGGGCCCAGTGTAGAAGTCCCACCCTGGAAGTGAAATTAGGCTTACCACCCTTGACAGGAAGTGGAGAGCAATGTCGCACACTCCACTTCCTTTCGGGGCGGGATTGGGGGCGCTATCCGGGTGAGCGTCAGAGTACTACGCGATCACGTAGCACTGACGCTTTCCAAGGCCCCTCCCTTCAGTTGAAGGAGGGATGCTGCAAGCTCTGCAGGTCTTTTGATGGGCCTTCACAAGGCCACTGGGGATGTAGGGTGCCATGGCCGTAGCCCGGCACCGAATCAGAGTGCTGGCCTACAGAATAGTGACAGGGATCCCATGAAAAAAGACTCCGAGCCTGGACTGGTAAGTCGGAGGGCAGCGCAAATTGGAGGCGCGCATCTCCCCTTTAAGTTTTGGCCCACAAGTGAAGTGCGGTCTAGTTTGTGACCCATGAGGCTGGCGTGACATTGCCCACGGCAGCCTCACGGGGCGCTGCAGAATTTCTGTCGTGGGGCGAAAATGGGCCATCGCAAGGTGAAAAGGGGAAGCCGCGAATGCCGATGACATCATCGCCGAAGGCCCAGAGGCCTGTGCCGCTACCAGCGAGGGTGCAGTGCTACCGGTTGCACTCTTCCACTAACTCTCATGCAATTTCATGGGAGCCAGTGGTGCCCCCCATGCCCCCCCAGGCGAAAACTTTCCCGCCCCGTTAGCGCTCCCTGGAGGCATATAGCAGGGGAATTTCACCCCCAGAATTTTTAGGGACAGTAGACAGGCCTTGATCATCAACTAGAACCCCACTTGCACCTCTAAACAAGTCGTTATATTTGAGTTTGTCCCCGTTTCCAAGTTGCTGAGCCATAGGGAGGCTAGGGACAAGGAAATCTGTGACATGGGAAGTTCCTCCCATTAGCTTGTCTTCTCTGTTTGGGGCCAACACAAATTCTGCTCTTTCCAGGCTCCCGCACAAATTCCAGAAGCACCACTGGGGCCAGGGAAGTTCAGCCGCTTTTGCATAGAACAATCTTATACCATAGTATGCACTTCTTTAATTGAGCATCATACAAATGAATCAATCCTGAATTGCTAAACTTTTCTTTTAAAATTGTAGAGTAGAATTATCGTGAGAGAGAGTGGTGAATTTCCACTGGAATGGGGTTTCTGCAGCTCTTCTGCTGAAGTTGCATAGACTAGGCTTGTATTCCCTTCAATATAGAAGAATAGAAGATCGAGGTGTTTAAACTAACTAAAGGATTTGATAGAGTCGATAGAGAGAAAATAGTTCCTCTGGTGGGAAAGTCCAGACCAAGAGGGCATAACCCAGGCAACAAAGTGGTCAGGTGCTGATGCCCTCTAACCTGTGCAGCATGACTAGGATGTAGGCCTGGAGGTTTTTGCAGAGGTAGGGCCATGCAGCAATTTGTGAACAAGGACAAAAGTCTTGAAGTCAAGGACAGGAAGCCAATAGAGATTGGAAAGGCATGGGGAAATGAGGCTTGAGACAGGAAGCAGATGACTGAGCATTCCACGAGTTGTGTAGGGTGGATTTTGGGAGGTCAACATGGAAAACATTGGAGAAGTTGAATCTGGAGATAAATAAAGCATGGATAAAGATTTCAGAAGTAAGTGTAGAGGTGAGCAACATTTTAGCAGTGAAAATAAATGACCTAGAAGATGACCATGGGGTCTGAAGCTCAGGTTAGGGTCATACAGGACACTGAGGCTGTGCACTACTTGGTTCAGTTCAGCCTGAGTGAGCAGCTAGAAGGATGATGAAATCCAGACAAGGGAACCAAGATTTTAGTGGGGAAAAAGAAACTTGCATTGATACTGTTGTGTATTGCTCTGGTACATTAAATGTATGATATAAGTACAATGGTGCACCACAGAGGGCGCTGTGGTGGGAGACCTGAAAGTACCTGCACGAGGCAGTATAAAATGCTGCCCACCACACCTGGAGGCTATTCTGGAGCTGTTCAATAAAGGACTAAGGTCACAGCAGTTAGATCAACACCAGACCGTGTGGAGTCAGTGATTTGCGTGCCACATACACCACATTGGCAACGAGGAAGCGGATGAACGCCACACAACCATGGCTACTCTGGGCTCGCTAAAGAATTTTACCGTGGGCCTTTACGGAAAGGCTCGAGTACTACTTCACAGCAAACGACCTGACGGGGAGCACGGATGCAATGAGAGATAAGTGTAAGGCGATATTGCTTTCCAGTTGTGGCGATGAGGTTTACTGTCTCGTCAGGGATTTGCTGGCACCCGCGAGCGCCAGGGACAAGTCATACGAGGAGCTGACTGAACTCATTCATGACCAGTTGAAACCGAAGGAGAGCATCCTCACGGCCAGATACAAATTTTACCAAGACTGCAGACCCGAGGGCCAGGATGTCACCAAATATGCTGCGGACCTCAGGAGACTCACGGCGCCGTGTAATTTTGGTGCACACCTTGACGAGGCGTTGCGGGACGTTTTCGGCATGGGGATTGGTCATGAGGGCCTCCTTCACAAGCTGCTAGCCACAAAACCCACAGTCACTCTGACAAAGGCCATCACCATCAGCTCGGCATACATGACCTCGACTTGCAGCACCAAGCAAATGATCCACACAGTCTTGAACCCAGCAGGCACTGCCCACAGGATAGCACCCACCATGGACAGAACTGCAGAACGTGGCACTGCCCGGGGCAGAGAGCACGGACCTCGAGGTCCTAGAACTCAGAGTCCGCTGAGGGGGACCAATCAAGCAGCACCATGCTGGCGCTGCGGAGGAAGCCATGGGGCTCATCGGTGCAGGTTTGCGGAGTACACGTGCAATACCTGCCACCTGAAAGGCCACCTTCAGCGTATGTGTAAAAGAAATTGGACTCACCATGTGGCTGAGGAGATGGGGGATGATCCACTGTTCAGCGAGGAGCAGGCAGAAGAAGATGAGGTGTTGGGACTGTATATGTGCACCGACGATTCGCCCCCAGTGATAATGGAAGTAAAAATTGACGGAGTCCCAGTGAGTATGGCAGTGGATACGGGATCGGGTCCATCGTTGATGAGTCAGAGAACTTTTGAAAAACTGTGGGACAACCCGGCTGCACAACCCAAGCTGGTCCCGGTCACGACAAAGCTGCGTACCTACACCAAGGAACTGATACCTGTTCTCGGCAGAGCGGATGTGCAGGTATCTCACGGGGGCGAGATGCATGGTTTACCCTTATGGGTCATTGCAGGCGATGGGCCAACGCTCCTCAGCAGAAGATGGATGAGAACGGTCCGTGGGAGCTGGGAAGACTTCACTCCTCCACAGACCGCTGCTCCCCGGGTTCCCAAAGAGCAGCGCCAACCGAGCTGGAGCTGCAGCCTAAATCCACACACAGGCAACAGCAGCCCAGAACTCCTGACCTCAAGCAATCCTGCAGCCTCAGCCTCCACAGACAAACAGACCCTGGAAGAACAGGTTTGCAGGTCAGCCTCCACAGATGAGCAGACCCTGGAAGGACAAAGTTGCAGGTGTGGGCCTATTGCTGGGGTGCGGGCCGGCGGGGCACTGCGGGCGAGAAGCAGGAGGCCCATCGGTGGCCGGCGGATCCGGGGGGCCCACACAGTAGAACAGTCGGGCGGCTGCAGCGGCTGCGATGGTGGCGGCCACGGTAGCCGCAGGAGACGCACCCACGGCGGCAACAGGAGGGGCGACAAGTGGGGAGATCAACAGCTGGAGTTTGCACCGGGCAAGTGTGGAGACAACGGCGGGAGCGGAGGCTGCGGCGGCGGCAGGCGTGACTCGGGGGAACACGAGCCAGAGTGGCGGATGCGGCAGCAGGCATGGAGCGACTCACAGGGACTGTGACAGATCGAGTCCAGATTGACTTCTGCAAGATGGGCCGTTTTTTTTCTCTCTTTTTCCCCTTCCATGCTTCCTTGTCCCCTCTTTCTTCGCCAGCGAGCTCAAGATGGCGGTGAGCTTCGTGGCAATGGAGCCCTGCAGACAAAGGCCAGCAGAACACCTAAGATAGTGGCGCCTCATGGAAAGCCACAAGATGTCTTAAAAGGGAAATGCTCCTGGGAGTCTTAAAAGGGCCTTACACCATTGGCAGTCCCCACGTAAAGACTTTTGTAAGGCAAGAGCGAGTCTAAATGTGCTATGTGAATGTAGGATGATGGATTTATGATAAGAATTAATATTTTAATGCTGGATGGTTACCGTGTTTAAAATAATGGATATGAATTACAAAATATGATAAGAGTTAATATTTCAATGCTGAATGGTCACCATGCTTGAAATCACGGGAAGAGTTGATACCACGAGGTTCAAGAAAAAGGGACATGGATCCGTGACTAACAATACCATTGGGCAAATGCGATGTTCAATTTAGGGGATTCAAGCAACGGCTTTTGAACTGGGGGGGGGAGTGAGATGTTGTGTATTGCTCTGGTACGTTAAATGTATGATATAAGTACAATGGTGCACTACAGAGGGCGCTGTGGTGGGAGACCTGAAAGTACCTGCACGAGGCAATATAAAAGGCTACCCACCACACCTGGAGGCCATTCTGGAGCTGTTCAATAAAGGACTAAGGTCACAGCAGTTAGATCAACACCAGATCGTGTGGAGTCAGTGATTTGTGTGCCACATACACCACAAACACAGTGCCTGTCAGGTCCTCAGGATGTCCCAAAGTGCTTCACAGTGAATTAATTGTTTTTGAAGTGTAGTCATTGTTGTAATATAGGCAAATTGATCAGTCAATTTTTGCACAGCAGGTTCCCATAGACAGCAATGAGATAAATGACCAGGTCTTAGTGGTATTGGTTAAGGAATAAATATTGCTTAGTCAATGGGATGCTTCAGTCTTCCCATTGTTCAACTGGAGCAAATTCTTCCTCACCCACGATTTAATGTTGGACAAGCAGCGTGATAACAGTGTGCTGTTATTTCCACCTCTGTAACATCGCCTGTCTCCACCCCTGCCTCAGCTCATCTGTTGCTGAAGCCCTTATCCATGCCTTTGTTACCTCCAGACTTGACTATTGCAACGCACTCTGGCTGGCCTCCCATACTCTACCCTACGTAAACTAGAGGTGATCCAAAGCTCGGCTGCCCGTGTCCTAATTCACACCAAGTCCCGCTCACCCATCACCTCTGTGCTCGCTGACCGACATTGGCTTCCAGTTAAGCAACGCCTCAATTTCAAAATTCTCATCCTTATTTTCAAATCCCTCCATGGCCTCGCCCCTCCCTATCTCTGTAATCTCCTCCAGCCCCACAACGCCCAAGATGTCTGCACTCCTCTAATTCTGCTCTCTCGAATATCCCTGATTATAATCACTCAACCTTTGGTGGCCGTGCCTTCTGTTGCCTAGGCCTCAAACTCTGGAACTCCCTGCCTAAACCTCTTCACCGCTCTACCTCTTGTTCCTCCTTCAAGATGCTCCTTAAAACATATCTCTTTGACCAAGCTTTTGGTCATCTGCACTAATTTCTACTTATGCGGCTCGGTGTCAATTTTTAAAATCGCATAATACTTCTGTGAAGCGTTAAAGGTGCTATATAAATACAAGATGTTGTTGCTGTTTTGAGTTGAGGCTTGTGAAGAGATAGAGCTGGGTGTCGTTAGCATGTATTCGCAGACCACAGATAAGGTTGGTGAAGAGCAAAATTTAAATGAGAAAATGGAAGGAGCCAAGGATGGAACTTTAGAATACTCTGGATAGATAGGGATCTTTAATAAGAAAATAAATAAAAAATCTTTAAGGCGACAGTGAGAAAATCAGAATGAAAGGAACCAGACCACTCTCATTGCCTCAAACAGCTTACTAGGCTAATTAATGCAGCCTCAGTGCAAACCAGTATGGGAGGCAGCATAATTCATTTAAATATCAGCAAAGTAGATCATTGTACTGAGGCAGTTCACAATGTCAAAGCTTAGATGGTTTGATAAAATACAAATCAATAGTGAGTAAGATACAAACTCGCCTTGTTGTCCATAGTAGGTTTATACATTGTTCTCTGTTTATCAGAACTCCCCGTCCCCTATCTAACCAATATAATCAAAGCTTTGGATTTACATATTTTGTGTACAGATAATGTCAGCAACGTATCTGCTAATAAAATGACTGAATAATATTTATTCTTTAGCTATTTTGTAATTGCTGTTGCAACCTCTTGGTGTTATGCCGCGATTGCCTAAATTGAGAAGCTTAATGTAAAGTAGAATTAAGGTTAAAAGTAAGTCAGAAAAACAAGCAAATCAAGAAATAGTGCTTAGGTGTTGTTCAGCTTCAATTTTAAAAGTTTTTATGTTGTTGGAGAAAATGAAGACTGAGCGATCGGTTTTCACGGTAAAATCGTCGTTAAAGGGGCAGTAAGAGCAAAAAAATGGTGTTGGTAGCCTTAACCCCGATGATTAGTTGCTGCCATTTTGAGTGTGGCCTACTGCTTGGTGGCTGAAGCACCGGCTTGAAATAAGTGGTAGGGCTCTTTTAAGGTGCAATTCGGGGACCTATGACGTACATAGGATGCTGATTACCATTTAGGGAGAGAGTTGGTCGGGTCGTGTGCTAATGGACTCTCTGATCAGTTCATAAAACATATGCATTAGGAGCACGAGTAGGCCATACGGCCCCTTGAGCCTGCTCCACTATTCAATAAGATCATGGTTGAAATTAGACCTCAACTCCACTTTCCCACCTGACCCCTATATCCCTTGATTCCCCTAGAGTCCAAAAGTCTATCTATCTCAACCTTGAATATAATCACTCACTCAGCATCCACAGCTCTCTGGGGTAGAGAATTCCAAGTTTCACAACCCTCCGAGTGAAGAAATTCCTCCTCATCTCAGTCTTAAATGGCTGACCCCCTTATCCTGAGACTATGCCCCCTAGTTCTGGAGAAATAACCTCTCAGTATCTACCCAGTCATTCCCCCTCAGAATCTTCTGTGTTTCAATGAGATCATCTCATATTCTTCTAAACTCCAGAGAGTATAACCCCAATCTCTCCTCATAGGAGAACCTTCTCATCCCAGGAATCAATCTAGTGAACTTTTGTTGCACTGCCTCCAAGGCAAGTATATCCTTCCTCAGATAAAGAGACCAAAACTGTGCACAGTACTCCAGGTGTGGTCTCACCAAAGCCCTGTACATTTATAGTAACACTTCCTTACTCTTTTGCTCCAATCCCCTTACCATAAAGACCAACTTCATTTTTAAAAAGTATTTTTCATTTAAAATGTTATTCCATGCTGTTAAAAGAATTGCGCGAATTACCTTTCCTAGTTAGACTAGTGACATTTTCTGGACAGAATCTAATTTCATCCAGGTACAGTTGGCTACAGTTACAGCTGGACAATGTTGAACAACGCAGGATTGAAGAAGAGCGCTCAGTATTGTTCTGGATTGAACCATTCCCGAAGATGCACTTTGCACTGTTGTTTATGTAATTGCATTCTAAACAAATATAATAAACAGATAATCAGTTATTAAAATTGTAAAACATGCTTTAAAAGATATTAAAGAGAGAAGCATATTTTCTATTAGTATGCATACTTATGACAATATAACATGCTATCAAAAATATCTCCATAAAGTATTTTTATTTTCTCTTCTTTTTTCCACTTTTAAATTTATTTTCTTTGTAAGCTGTCCCTTCCTCTTCAACTTTCCAAATTATAAGTGAATCTGCCATTGAATCAGTGGATAGGAAAAGTACAAGAATACTAGAGGTTAACTTGGCCCCTTTTTAAATTTATATATTTTAGGGATTTTTTGTGTCCATCAAGGTGAGAAATGCTGATGCTGGGAAATGGAGCACCGACATTTGAGATCCCAGCTCAGGCATCAGATTAAGCTCCTCCTACTCCGTGTTGGTGCGCTGTCTCCAGCATGCTGCTTAATACATTTGTACCAAGATCTTCTGTGTTCTATTTTAACTTACTCATTCTCCCTTTTATAAGTTGACACTGTTAAAATAGAATAATTTAATACAATGTGTTAAGTGGTGCATTCGACATGCACATCGAGATTTCGTGTATTTGCCAGTTTAGTATCACCTGTAAAAATTAGTGACAACATTTAATTTTTCTATCTTTTAAGACTTACGCTGGTAAAAGTAAGCTATACGACTGCTCTTACCAGGCGTAAGAGTTTGAAGGACATTCGCTGGGCAGGAGTTCTCTGATGAAGCCATAATGTTGGTGAAACATACATCAGCTCTCAAACAGGAAGATTGACCGACTGACCGAAACTCAAGGCTCACCTCTCCGGTAAGCATACAGTTACCTCCACAGTAACATCTTTCCTCCCCCTGATCTACCTTCTCTCCCTGTAGAGTAGGGCGCGCAGAGGAGCGGTGAGAAATCGTGGAAGCGGCGCAGCAAATGGGGGTACGGGGCCAGAAGAGCCGAGGGCCCAGGGGCAGCACGGGCCAGTTCACACTGCGATAGGTGTGCGCACTAGGTCCGTGCAGCAGAGCAGGTCTCCAGTCGTCCTGGTTAACCCTTGCCACTGGATAAAGGCCTAGCTCTGTCAAGCCCATGTGGTGGCTGATGTGCAACGGTCACCACACGTTAAAAAAATCCACGCACAGGCATCTTCCACCCCTCGTGTTCAGGACTGGAATATCGAGTCCTTCATTGAGGCATCTGTAGAAGCAAGTCATCCTCGTTCGAGGGACCGCCTATGATGATGATGATCACTGAAGTGCAGAAGTTTTAGTGGTAAGTTTCCATGCCACCAGAAACCAAATGTCACTGTTCAATCACATTGTGGGTAGGACTTTTACAGCTGGAAGAGAGCAGAGTCTTTCATCTTTTTATCCGAGCTGGATTTGAAGCCGGGTTCATAGAGGTGAAACAATGAGGTGCTAACCTAACTTGCCACTTCATCATCCTCATTTCAAGTGTTTTAATCAATTCGGTTTAAACTCCCCTCCTCCCACTTTCCCAAGAGTTGCACTCAATCTCTCTGGTAAAGTGATTTTCCTTCATTTGGTGCATCCCATAATAGCCTGGCTTAGAGCAAGAAATCATATATTTGGGGGATTATCCCACTGCAATCCAGGGCTGAAAGGTCCACCCTCCCCCTCCCCCCGCCGGTGCTGGTGCCGCTGCAATCCCAGGCCCAAAGGCCACTCACCCACCCCCAACCCCCCCTCCACCCACCGGTGCTGCTCCTATCCCGGGCCGAAAGCCCCCCCGCCCCTGGTGCCGTGTTGTCGGCTTCGCTAAAACAATGGCGTCCTCTCTGCGCCGATTTTCTCTTTGCAGCGATTTTCTTAAGTGCAGGTAAGGTTTTTCATAATGGTGCACTGCGCCGTTTTTGAAAAAATCCTACTTGGCCAAACTCGCTTAAATGGCCAGAAATGGCGCACCTGGCAGGTTCCGCCCCCAGTGACGTCAAAAAATTGGAACTAAAAAAATAGGGCGTAAGTACTTTATAATGGCGTTGAAATTTTGGCAAAACTTGCAGATTTTAGTCTGCTCCAAACAAAACAGCGCAGGCCAAAAAAACGGTGCAGAATGGTGGCGAAAATTCAGCCCCAAAATAATAACATAGTAACAGTTTCAGGTAGAAGGAGACCTTCAGTCCATCTAGTTATGAATGGTGGTGGACAATTAAGTAACAACTGGGAGGAAGATATTCCGTGAACATCTTCATCCTCAATGATGGCAGAGTCCAGCACGTGAGTGCAAAAAACAAAACTGAAGAGTTCACAACCACCTTCAGCCAGAAGTGCCATGTAGATGATGCTTCCTGGCCTCTTCCTGAGATCCCCACCATCTTCAGCCAATTTGATTCACTCCACGTGACACCAAGAAACAGCTGACCCAGCAATGCTGCAATGGACATGGCAAAGACTACGGGCCCTGAAAAGATCCATAGGGTTGTGCTGAAAATCTGTACTCCAGAACATGCTGCACTCGTAGTCAAGCTGTTCCAATTCAGCTGCAACACTGGCATCTACCCGACAATGTGGAAAATTGCCCAGGTATGTCCTGTCCTGAAAACGCAGGACAGATCCAACCCAGTCAATTGCTGCCTTATTAGCCTACTCTCAATCATCAGCAAAATAATGGAAGGAGTCGTCAACAGTTCTTCTATCTAGAGGCTCATCGATGCTCAGTTTGAACTCAGCCAGGATCACTCGGCTCCAGACTTTGCTATCACCTTTATCCAAACATGGGCACATGAAATAAATTCCAGGCGTGAGATGAGAGTGACTGTCCTCGACATCAAGGCAGCAGTCGAACAAGTGTGACATCAAGAAGCCTGAGTAAAATTGAAGTCAATGGGATCGGGGTAAATCTCTCCACCAGCTGGAGTCATAAATAACACAAAGAAAGAGAGTTGTGGTTGTTAGAGGCCAATCATTCAGCCCCAGGACACCGCTGCAGGAATTCCTCAGGGCAGCATTCTAGACTCAACTATCTTCAGCTGCTTCATCAATGACTTTCCCTCCATCATAAGGACAGAAGTGTGACTGTTCACGTATGATTGCACAGTATTAATCTCCATTCGCAATTCCTCAGATAATGAAGCATTCTATGCCCGCAAACAGCAAGACCTAGACAACATCCAGCTTGGGCTGATAAGTGGCAATTAACGTCCCCACTGGCACCTGGGAATCCATGGCCCAAGATCGCCCTAAGTGGAAGAAGAGCATCTCGGAGGGCGCTGAGCACCTCGAGTCTTGTCGCCGAGAGCATGCAGAAACCAAGCGCAGACAGTGGAAGGAGCGTGTGGCAAACCAGACTCCCCACCCACCCTTCAATGACTGTCTGTCCCACCTGTGACAGAGACTGTAATACCATAACCCATATTGGACTGTGCCATCACCTGAGAATTCACTTTTAGAGTGGAAGCAAGTCTTCCTCGATTTTGAGAGATTGCCTATGATGATGATGAACGTTCGAATAAATGCCAGGCATTGACGCTCTCCAACAAGACAGAGCCTAAACACCACCCCATCACATTCAATAGCAGTACCATTACCGAGTCCCCCATCATCAACATCCTGGGGTCACCATTGACCAGAAACCTAAATGGACCAGCCACATAAATACTGTGGCTACCAGAGCAGGTCAAAGGCTGGATATTCTGCAGCAAATGGTTCACTTCCTGACTCCCTAATGCCACTTCACCACCTACAAGGCACAAGTCAGGAGTGTGATGGCATACTCTCTATTTACTTGGATGGATGCAGCTGCAACAACACTCAGGAAGCTGAACACAGTAATCAGCATCACAGTATACCCAACATTCATTCATAAAAATGTTGCTTTTTTAATGTGCTGTATTTATCGTGTCATTTATATCAATGCTATCTATCAGTGTAACTTTCAGCAATAAAGAGGTCTATAGCTGTGACAGTCTCTTATATAATTTATGACATTTTCACCCGCTTTCTGTGATGGCTGAAAACAACTGCAGCTAGAGCCAAGGAGGTACCGGTTCCAGTGCCAAGATGAACTATCCAGTACTTGTGGAGCCAAACGCATTTACAATTTGACATCAAAGTATTTTCTGGTGAGTAGCAAGCCCTTTCATTGCAGTAATTCGACTTGAGAACTTGGATTGCTTATTCATGCTATCAATCACACAAAAAAAAACCACGTCCTAATGCTTGCTTGACTGACAAGAGAGGGGAAAGGCGGCAGGGGTTGGAGGCTGCTTCGCTGAAGAAGAGCGTGACTCCAAAGGATTGCACTTTACCGGTTTGCAGCCAAGTTGGTTAATCTAGTTTGGCACCTGGATCCAACCAAAAAATCAGCTTGAGCGACAATTGATTTCATGGCTCCAGTTTGCCCACCTGAATTGCTGAAGCTTATGATATTTGGCAGGGCCTTCCTGAGCACAAGTGAAGAGAAACTTCAAGAGGCTGAAATGCCCTTGCTGTGCAGCAGTCCTGTGCAGCTCTCGTTTCCCAGGCTCATCTTAGTCTTATCTCGCTTGCGATTAGATAGTAATCAGTAGTCGGAACCTTGGATGACTTGTCTGTTCCTAACCCAGGAAAGCTGAGACCAATTTAACCAACCCTACTGGCTACCAGCATTCTGGTTGAAATTAGCAAAGTCAGAACACACCAGGAATTGAAACTGGGACCTTCTTGCTTTGTATTGTTCAGTACCACAGTACACAAAGATTTACACACTGAACCAAACTGTACATTTCTAATGAATTTGAGAAAAACAAAAGCTCCAATTTTAACTTAACCATTCACTCCCTCCCCTATCAGTGCAAGGTCACTGCAGGGTGTACTATCTACAAGATGCACTGCAGCAGCTTGTCAAGGATTCTTCCTCTACCATCGAGACAAACAAGGACAACATGGGAACACCATCACCTCCACATTCCTCTCCAAGTTACACACCATCCTGACTTGGAAATATATCCCCGTTCCCTCACTGTTGTTGTATCAAAATCCTGGCACTCCCTCCCCTAACAGTCCTACGGAAGCACCTTCACCACAAGGATTACAGCGGTTCAAGAAGGCAGCTTACCACCACATTCCCGAGGGCAATTAGGGATAGGCAATAATTACTGGCCTTACCAGCGACACCCACATCCCGTGAATTAATAAATACACATTTTTAAATCCCCAGTTTTGGTTGGGTGTATGAGACAGAAATATACCTGCTGCTCCAGAAATGTTAACGTCCGGGCCTCATGTAAATACTGCCAGCCAAATTCTTACCCCTTCCGAGGGGGCAGTGGTAGAAAACCACACTGGCTGTTGGCCATCCCGAGATCTGGTCCGCAGTGAGGATCTCGCAATGGGCAAATTCTGGAGGTGGGGGGAGTCAGCGGCAACTGGAGTTTAAGATTTCCTTGTGGGGCCCAAAGGAGCACACTTGATTTTCCTGACCCCACAAGGAAAGTCAAAAAGCAGTTAAAAACCATACTCTTGTGTTTATTCTGCCCTCCAAACTGCTTTCCCGCTAGGTTTGCCTGGCAGGAATCGCACCGTGGCTTCGTGCTCATTTCGCTAATTAACCAGTTGGATCCCGATGATGTAATTTAGACATGCATAAGTAAAAAAGAACCCCACTGTCTTTGGTCAAGTATCCCTGCCACCTGCTCAGTTGAGCTGGTTAAAATCACAGCTAGTCAGCTTCTGATGGCTCCAAGGTGATTTTAACTGACCACCCGGGTCGGGTTAAATTCGCCCCGAAAATAAAGTTAATAGATTAGCTAAATTCTAATATTTTACTCAAATATTAACATCTTTGTGTAACTATAACTTACCAACTGTGATGTTTAAATTAAAGATAGTAAGCTTATCACTTGTTCCATCGATATTAACAACAACAGGGAAAATTATTCTTTTCATATATTCAGCAACTGTCTTAAAGTTAGTCATTTCCAAATTCAAATCCGCATGGTAAAATCCATATTGGTTATCTGAAATATGAAATACGAAAGAATGCAAAGAATGAGTTACTCAATATATAGATATTATACATAAAGAGAAAAAGGATAACTAAAGAAAGAGTAGGGCCTATTGGAGATCAAAAAGGTAACCTGTGTATGGAGGTGGAAGATTTGGGCATGGTTCTTAATGAATGCATCTGTCTTCACAAAAGAGAGGGATGATGCAGAAATTGTAGTTAAGGAAGAGGAGTGTGAAATATTAGATGAGATGAACATAGTGAGAGAGGAAATATTAAGGGGTTTAGCATCATTCTAAGGGGTTTAGTATGATTCAATGATTCAAAGTAAAAGGGAAATTCATCTTGGGAAGTAGCCATAGTGAATTTCAGTGCGTTTTACTCCCCACCTGATTTTCTTTTCCATTGAAGTCAATTGAAAAGCTAACTGATGACTGTGACTCATGAGCTGATTTTAGGCACTGTCAGATCCCATCTTTTGGATGAGACATTCAAACATCTGTTGCTCCAGTAAAAGATCCCATGGCACGATATGAAGAAGAGCTAGGGAGTTCTTGTGGGGTCCTGACCAACATTTATCCCTTAACCAATATTTATAAAACAGATTATCTGCTCATTTATCTCATTGCTGATTGTGGGCATCGCTGCCTACAATCTTTGCCTATATTACAACAGTATACAAATGCAAGTTATTTCTTCTTGCAATGAACGATTTCCAGGTTTCTTTTATAACAATTTGTTATCATTGATTTGTTTATGAAACATCAAATGTGTAAACAGTCAGAACATTTTTTGCTGCATTTTATGTTGTTTATTATCTGGCAGTGATATATCAAAATCAATCCTTAGTCACTAGGCAGCATGAAATTGGAGATATGTTTTATTTCTTACCATTTATTGTGCTCTTGCTTCCGGGAGGCTGTATCATATGTGAAGAAAGGGGGACCTGCAAATTAGACAGATAACAAATTAAGAATTAAGGATATGATTTTCCAAGGTTTGTCGTTCTACAATAGCTTTGCTGTGGCTCCAAGTGCAATGCAAAGGACCTACAACATTTCATGTCTAATTACATTTCTTGTAACAATGTAACCTTTGTAATTCAGGTGGCACCATGTTTAGCAAAAGGTTTCAAGGCACGCAAAGGACAAAGGCGGAGCACTATGGTGAAAACTAAGGAAGTTCTGTGGCAATGGACATGTGTTATTGTAATAAATTGGAGATTATTTTGCTACTCTGATTCCATTGGTAATGATGAGTCTTTGGGGAAAGGGGAATGATGCTGTGTGGTGTTATAGTGAACTTCCAAGAAAAGGAAAAGCTGAGTCTTCAATGTTGTGGTGAGGTATTAGATATGGGAATCTGGGTTTAGCCATCAATATGTACATAAATTACTTATTTTCATTTAAAAAGTAGGCTGGAGTCACCTCCGCAATCCTGCCCGCCACAGGCAGAGGATAGAGCCCAGGTCCTCAGCCCATTTCCCTCCTGTCTACCCCAGTTCCCACCACTTCCTGGAATGCCATATGGAAGGTGGTGTTTGGCCCAGGGTAGTAGCAGTAAAGGCACCAAGGCCAGGTAATGGACAGAGATGCCTAGTAGAGTATTTTATATATATATATATATATAGATATATATAAAACATTCCTCGGTATTAGTATCCAGAACTATTCTAACAGTTATACTAGAAATATATATATTAAAAGAGTGATCTCTTACATTTGACTTCTGTGTTGAGCAATACTGATTTGCCTCAACCTTTGAATTGGAAAGGGGCAGCAAAAGACAGTAAACCACAGTCACAAGGAACATCATCGCCACAGTTTTGGTCTTTGTCTGGAATAAAGAGAAACATTAAAATGAATAACCTGAAGCTGCGTTTAACCACTTGTTGTAGGATGTTTATGTTGTAACTGCTGGATATCAAGGAAACTACAGTCTTGTTTTATACTAGTAGATCTGGGGATGGGGATTGAAGCACAGGAGAGGAGCAGGGCAGTTGGGCAGAAGTACAACATTGGGTCAGAAAGTGCAACAGATTGGTGACATTATGCCTGGAGTATACACAGGGCATGAGTCAAAGCAAGAGTTAGTCCTGGAAGGGGGTATACACTTAGGTTGAGACTGAGGGCAAATGAATTCTTGGGAAACAAGTGGAGTGTTGTGAAGTTTGAGCATGCACATATCAGGAAGGGCTGACACTATGAGATCTTCCGGATTAGGTTCTCATTTGTTTTGCAAGATAAGCTCCTGGCCTGGATTTGGCCTAAAGGGTGAGCTCGCCAAATCAAGGTGGCAGTAAATAGTACATGTTTTCAGTCCTTAGAAGGATAGTGGAACAGGCTTGAGGGACTAAGTGACCTATACCTGTTCCTATGTTACTATGGATACAATCATTTAAAGGTAAATAGTTGCATGTGGGGTCAAAATTCTTTTTCAACCTTTCCAACAACTGTTGGCACAAAAAAAGGTGGCTGGGTAAAATAGGTGAATCATAGAATCATAGAAATTTACAGCACAGTAGGAGGCCATTCGGCCCATCGTATCCACGCTGGCTGACAAAAAGCTATCCAGCCTAATTCCACTTCCCAGCTCTTGGCCCATATCCTTGTAGATTCTGGCACTTCAAGTGCATATCCAAGTACTTTTCAAATGTGGTGAGGGTTTCTGCCTCTACCACCCTTTCAGACAGTGAGCTCTAGACCCTCACCACCCTCTGGGTGAAAACATTTATCCTCAAATCCCCTCTAAACCTTCTACCAATTACTTTAAATCTATGCCCCCTGGTTATTGACCCCTCTGCTAAGGGAAATAGGTCCTTACCATCCATTCTATCTAGGCCTCTCATAATTTTATACTCCTCAATTAGATCTCCACTGAGCCTCCTCTGTTCCAAAGAAAACAATCTCAGTCTATCCAATCTGTCCTCATAGCTAAAATTCTCCAGTCCAGGCAGCAGCTTCGTAAATCTCCTCTGTACCCTCTCTAGTGCAATCACATCTTTCCTGTAATGTAGTGACCAGAACTACACGCAGTACTCTAGCTGTGGCCTAACTAGTGTTTTATATAGTTCAAGCATAACCTCCCTGCTCTTAGATTCTATGCCTCGGCTAATAAAGGAAAGTATCCCGTATTCTTCTTAATCATCTTATCTACCTGTATTGCTACCTTCAGGGATCTGTAGACATGCATTCTCAGGTCCCTCTGTTCCTCTACACTTCTCAGTGTCCTACTATTTATTGTGTATGCTCCTGCCTTGGTAGCCCTCCCCAAATGTATTAACTCACACTTCTCTGGATTGAATTCCATTTGCCACTGTCCTGCCCAACTGACATTGATTCATTGATATCTTCCTGCAGTCTACAGCTTATTTCTTCATTAACAACCACATGGCCAATTTTTATATCAACTGCAACCTTCTTAATCATACACCCTACATTCAGATATAAATCATTAATATATACCACAAAAAGCAAGGGACCTAGTACTGAGCCCTGCGGAACCCCACTAAAAACAGCCTTCCAGACACAAAAATGTCCATCAACCATTACACTTTGCTTCCTGCCTCTGAGTCAATTTTGGATCCAACTTGCCACTTTGCCTTGGATCCCATGGGCTTTTACTTTCTTGACCAGTCTACCATGTGGGATCTTATCAAAAGCCTTGCTAAAATCCATATAGATTACATAGAAACATAGAAACATAGAAAATAGGTGCAGGAGTAGGCCATTCGGCCCTTCGAGCCTGCACCGCCATTCAATGAGTTCATGGCTGAACATGCAACTTCAGTACCCCATTCCTGATTTCTCGCCATACCCCTTGATCCCCCTAGTAGTAAGGACGACATCTAACTCCTTTTTGAATATATTTAGTGAATTGTCCTCAACAACTTTCTGTGGTAGAGAATTCCACAGGTTCACCACTCTCTGGGTGAAGAAGTTTCTCCTCATCTCGGTTCTAAATGGCTTACCCCTTATCCTTAGACTGTGACCCCTGGTTCTGGACTTCCCCAACATTGGGAACATACTTCCTGCATCTAACCTGTCTAAACCCGTCAGAATTTTAAACGTTTCTATGAGATCCCCTCTATTCTTCTGAAATCCAGTGAATACAAGCTCAGTTGATCCAGTCTTTCTTGATATGTCAGTTCCGCCATCCCGGGAATCAGTCTGGTGAACCTTCGCTGCACTCCCTCAACAGCAAGAATGTCCTTCCTCAAGTTAGGAGACCAAAACTGTACACAATACTCCAGGTGTGACCTCACCAAGGCCCTTATAACTGTAGTAACACTTCCCTGCCCCTGTACTCAAATCCCCTCACTATGAAGGCCAACATACCATTTGCTTTCTTAACCGCCTGCTGTACCTGCATGCCAACCTTCAATGACTGATGTACCATGACACCCAGGTCTCGTTGCACCTTCCCTTTTCCTAATCTGCCACCATTCAGATAATAGTCTGTCTCTCTGCTTTTACCACCAAAGTGGATAACCTCACATTTATCCACATTATACTTCATCTGCCATGCATTTGCCCACTCACCTAACCTATCCAAGTCACTCTGCAGCCTCCTAGCATCCTCCTCGTAGCTCACACTGCCACCCAACTTAGTGTCATCCGCAAATTTGGAGATACTACATTTAATCCCCTCGTCTAAATCATTAATTTACAATGTAAACACAGCTGGGGCCCCAGCACAGAACCTTGCGGTGCCCCACTAGTCACTGCCTGCCATTCTGAAAAGTACCCATTTACTCCTACTCTTTGCTTCCTGTCTGTGTATGGGGTTAAAAAGATGCATCAGTACCTGTTTGGTCTTTGATTTGAACTGGAAACAGATCACAAGCCACTCATCTCATTGTTTTCGGAAAACAAAGGTATCAATACCAATGCATCGTTCCGCATCCAGAGGTGGGTGCTGACATTATCTGCCTATGATTATGTCATTTGCCATAGACCTGGCACCGAGAATTATGTCATGCACTGAGCCATCTTCCGTTGCCCACACTGGAGGTGGAGATGCCACAACCTGCAGACCTACTGTTAGTTATGGATGCTTTTGAAAGTGAAGGAACCCCTGTTACGGCTCAACAAGTTAAGACCTGGACCAGCCAGGACCCAATATTATCAGTTGCAAACCATTGTGTCCTTAGTGGTGATTGGTCTGCCATACCCAAGCAAATGGGTGATGAGACCAAACCTTACAACCGCCACAAAGACAAACTATCCATTCAGTCAGATTGTTTACTGTGGGGTAATCATGTTGTTATGTCTAAGAAAGGCAGAGAGAAATTTGTACATGATCTACATAGCTCTCATCCCGGTATTGTCATGATGAAAGCCATTGCCAGGTCTCATGTATGGTGGCATGGAATTGACTCTGATCTGGAATCACGTGTGCATCAGTGCAACACTTGCATGCAGCTAAGTAAAGCACCAGTGGAATCGCCGCTGAGTCTGTGATCGTGGCCATCTAAACCATGATCCAGGATCCACATCGACTTTGCAGGTCCCTTCCTGGGAAAGATGTTTTTAGTTGTAGTGGATGCATATTCAAAGAGGATAGAGTGTATAATCATGTCATCTAGTACATTCACAGCTACCATTGAGAGCCTTCGTGTCATGTTTGCCACTCATGGTCTGCCTGACATCGATGTAAGCGACAATGGATCTTGCTTCACTAGTCTGGAGTTTCAAGAATTCAGAAAAATCAATGGTATCAAACATGTGAGGTCAGCACCATTCAACCCGCATCTAATGGTCAAGTAGAGCGTGCTGTCCAAACCATCAAGCAGAGTACGAAACGTGTAACTCAAGGTTCACTGCAGACTCGCTTGTCATGCATATTGCTTAGTTACAGGACAGGACCCCACACACTTACCGGGGTCTCCCTTGCTGAACTATTGATGAAGAGATGTCTCAAGATCAAGCTCTCTCTTGTCCACCCTGACTTGGAACGATCATATTGAATACAGATGTCAAAGTCAGCAGTGGTATCATGATCGTGCTGCTGTGCCACGCGACATTTCTGTTAACGACCCCGTGTGTGTACTAAATTATGGTCAAGGTCCCAAGTGGATCGCAGGTACTGTTACGGCCAAGAAGGGTAACAGAGTGTTTATCATCAAGCTCAAGAATGGGCAAACATGCAGGAAACATGTTGATCAGATAAAGCTGCGGCACACGGATGAACCAGAACAGTCTGAGGAAGTCACAATCAGTGACCAACCAACCTACCCTCAGTCATCAGAGGACTCCGCTGTCATCAGTGAATCTGGACTTTCAATCCCGGACATGGTGATTGCCACTCTCATCAAATCGGCGACCCAGCCCTCAGTCATAACAGACTCAGAACGCTCGCCCAAGGCTGGAGTTGAACTAAGACGATCAACTCGGGAGCGGAAAGACCCGGACCATCTCAATTTGTAAAAAGACTGTTACTAATATCTTAAAGGGGGATATTGTCATGTATGTATGCTTGAGGTTACTAGCCACCAGGTGGCGCCACTGTCGGAGGTCATTGGGCTGTACGCATGTGTTTGCGGCCCAGGTATAAAAGGCAAGCCATCATGTAATGTAATCACTTTGGGCCCTAATCAAGCAGAGCCAGGTTTGTACCTGTGTTAGTTTACAGTATTCAGTCTATCGAGTTATTACATACATAACAGAACCAAAGGGAATATGAGGAAAAACCTTTTATGCAGCGAGTAGTAAGAATCTGGAATGCACTATCTGAAAGAGTGGTGGAGGCAGACTCAATCGTGGCTTTCAAAAGGCAGTTGGATAAGTACCTGAAGGAAAAAATTTGCATGGCTACGGAGAAAGGGCGGGGAGTGGGACTAGCTGAAGTGCTCTTGCAGAGAGTCTCGATGGCCAAATGTCCTCCTTCTGTGCTGTAACCATTTGATGATTCTAAGTTGCATAGCAATTTCTGTCGCTGTCAACAAGAGTCAGCGAGGTTGATTTTGTCTTCTGTGCGACCAACCGCCAAATGTGCCTGCCAATTGCCCATCCCTGTGGCGAAGTGGCATCCCGATGCAGCTTACCAAGCTGGCCAATATCGGGCCACCTCAGCCGGCATCAAGGTAACTATGGGGAGAGCACACTCTGAACATTTCCAACCTAAAATAGGACCCTGATTTGCATATTGAAATGGGCTTAACGCCTGAAACAGCCGTGCGCTTTGGGCACCCAATGACTGGCCGCATCATCAGGGATAACGGGGTGGAAAAGCCACCGACCACAATTTGAGGTCATTACCACCCCCTTAACGCAGGCAAAACAAGTTAAAAATGACAACAGTGCCTCTTTTACACTAACAGAATATTCCCTTTTTTCAGTGAGATGAGTAAACAATACTGATCAACTAAAACTGCTTCCCACTGAATGAATCCTGCCTAAGGCCAGATCTGGCCTAGAGATTCGGCCATGCGCCGCCCATTTTCGAATGCTAAAACCTCCAATATGGCAGGCAGGAAATCCATCCACATTGGTAAAATCCAAAAAAATCGCGTGCAGTGTCCACAACTAAAACAGGCATTAGGATCTTTGCATATGCAAATAAGGGACGGCACTCAGGAAAAGAAGGTCTACATGCGGCGCAATAGGCAATCCTTACTGGGACCTCCTGTTAGACCTCAACCAACAAGGTACATTTTTGAAAGTGGGGATGGGAAGAACAGGAGTGCTAGTACAGTGAGTAAGACGCAAAGCGATAATATCTGTTCTATGCGACTTCTGGTTACCTCAGCAACTTTTGTTTGACCTTACAAACCTTCTGGGAACAGCCTTATGCTGCTGTGTCTTTTTCCACCTGCACTCAAGGGGGATGAGGCAGAAAGTTACTGTTGCAGTAGGACCCTTGGAATTGCTGCAGCTTAAAGGGGCCAGCTCCCAGCCAGGGCAGGAAGATGTGTGGCAACATATTCAAAATCTGCTAGTGTGGGAGTGTGCATCGACTTTCACCATGATTAATTATACTCACTGAGGTAGGCCCTTTCATTTTTAAAACCCCTCTGCCAGCCTTAGCAACAGTCAAATGCTGGAGTGAATAGCAGTCAGCATTGCTATTGTGGTAATGACAGAAATATATGAAATTACTCCATCTCTATCACTAAATTAGAATGCAGTTGCCCATATTCAGGCTTGCACTTCTGGGGGCTACCATCACTTCAGTTGGAAAATCGACCACTTGTCCCAGTGCTACCAAAAAAAGTGATATAAAGGCAGCAGAAAACTCTGACTGAAGTTTTCAACTTGTGGCCTGGGTTGAAATCCAACCCAAAATAATAGAATGAAAATGTGCTTTGCTGTAACAGCCAGACATGAGATGAAGTTGGCAGTGACAATCTACTTCGAAGTTGGCATGAGCCCATGGCCAACAAAACTGTCCCAAATTAGCAATCTCATTCAAAGAACGGCCAAAGATGTCGAAACCAGAATTTTCTGGTGTGGTAGAGGGCGCGATTGGTGGCGGGTCAGATGGGAAAGTTGTTATTTTGACAGCAGGTCGGGAACGTCTGTCATCTGTACTACATGGGTGCCGTTTATACTGCCTCACCTTGGTCCTCAGAATCAGACCACAATGAGGCCCAACACCAGCAGTATCAGGCACACCAGCAACACTAACAACAACACCAACCTTCTCCGCAATCACCTGATGTTGCACAGAACACCGGGCATCAGCACCCAAGAACATTGCTGTCCAGGAGGCCAGGGATGGCCTAATCATGGCCAGATTTAATTAACTTTCCTCTGTAAACCCTAGCTGCCGCATGATGCGCCAAGTTGGCGGCACCCCATACCATAAAGCATCCCTACAATGCCCAAGCCATTCCTTTCACACTCATCACCATTGCAGGAGGTACAGTTATGTCTCATCATTTACTGCAACTCACTAAGCCACTTCCAAAGGTGCACACAAATCTGTCCAAGACCAGAAAGTGTTGAAAATAAAGATTTTTATGTTTGACACCACATAAATAGAAATTTTACAAAAACATTTGATAAAACACTCAAATGGCTACCCTTGTGTGTTGTTAGTTGGCATAATTGCACTAGGATGAGAATGAATGTGAGCGGTGCCTAGTGAGATGGGGATGTGATAATGTAGATAGTAAGAGAGGGATGGGTGGAGGTGCAACGTATGTTGGTGTGAGTAAGGATGTGCAAGAGTAGGGTGGGGAAGGCAGAGTGATGGGGATGTGATGAGAGGCACAGCAGGATGCAATTGAGTCTGGCTTTGTATTCACGTTTCCTGATCTAATGAGAGCATTGAAATGTTTGCAGCACTGCACCCAGGTCCTCCAGATGACATCCCTGCTTGTGACCTCCTCTGCAATCTGTAACCAGAATGTTTTGGTCTCCTGGGGAGGTCTCTTCTGCCCATCGGAAGGAAAGAGGGCCTCCCTGTGTGCTCTGACTCCCTCCATAAGCATATGTAGGGAGACATCGGAAAGCCTGGGTGTAGCCTTCTGCCCCATGCAGTCATTGACAGTGTTTGCAACACTCCGATGTTGCAGTACATTGACAGCATTTTGTTAGATTAAACGTCAAATCTAATTAGGCCATGGTCCCTTTAAAGATCCCAGATGAAAACCAGTCATGAATGACGTCACCAGACCTGCTCCATTTAATTGGGCCGGGTAATCTGCTGGGTGGACTTAATAGGCCCCATTAATGTTTTCAGCAGTGGGATGGAGCCAGCAGTGGGGACATGACCCGCCGTGGTCACCGCCCGCACTGGACCTGCCTAGGTAGGCAAAATCCCGGCCCTAGTGTTCGAATTGAAAAATGACATTCCAGTGCAATAATGGGTGGTCTTCTGAGGGTTTCAAATACTTTTAGAGCAGAGTAGAGGTAGTTTCGCCATGGTATACCTGAGCTGGGATTGCTTGATGCTGACAATGGGCTTAGAAATGGAAAATGTTCAGATATTGAACTTTGGTAAGTGTAAGGTACAAGTGGGATCATATTTTACTTTTGTAAAGTACAATTCAGAAATTAAAATGTATAGCTGACACAAATAAAACTGAAACCTGCCACAACAGTCACAGAAAATCAGAGAACATGCGGTCCCCTGAAAAATTCAACTGAGATTAACTGAGCATGCCTTTTATCAATGTGCTATTTGACAGCAGTTCATACTAGAAAGGGTTCCAGCTGTGAGTACAGTGAGTGACCAGCTCTGTACACCCCTGGTACTACTGAAAATGCCACATCTAAGTGCACTCATTCCCCTCTAATTTTTTCCCCGTTTACTCTTTCCCGGTCTCCCAGGCTACACATCTCCTGTAACCTGCTCTCAGGAAACGGGCATGATACTCACTTTCACAGGTGTGTTGGCACTCATCTTCCAATCTGAGCCACCCCATAGCGATGTGTAAGATCAGTGTGGGAGAGATCAAGCCACGGTGGCAGGTATTGGCACTTCAGTGCGTTGTGTCAGTGCTCTCACAAGAGCACTTCTACAAACAATGGAAAAATTCCTGAAACCTTTTCAAGGGGAGTCTGTTATATTCATAAAAACGTAAGGTGCACTGAGATTTACTGGCAAGAGGTTTTTGCTACTGAAACTCATGGGAGTGGAAATTCGGACGGGCCTCCGTTGCAGCGTTAATCCAGGCGGAGCGGTAAATTTTGCGCCGGGAAATGGTTTGCGTCTGCAGCTGCAAAATTTATCAGTTAGGCCCCGAGTGTGGAGTAGAGTGCTAAGGGAGGTGTTCCACACCTCTCTTAGGGCGCTAGGCTGGCTGAGCAACTGAAAATCCCGAGTTAAACAGCTGGCCTCGGAGTGTCCTAAGAGAGGCTTCGGTGAGAAAAAAAATCTGGATAAAACCCACCAAAAACATTCCCAATACATTACTGACGCCACAGCAACATAAATCGCAAAAATAAAAAAATAAAAAACAATCACACTTACCTCAGGTCCACATTACTTCACTCACTGCGGCCAGTACACTTGAAACGCCATCTTTCACAGGCGTTCCCACAGGTGTTCCCACTAGGGCATGCTACGGGGCGCTACGGATTGGGCATGAACCAAATATCGAATCGGTGTCGTAACCAGAGGTGTTGCACACTGACTCGCCTCTCTCGGGCCCCACAAACCCAGCATCAAATGTCCAGAGACAGCCAGGAACCAAGAATCAAGCCCACTATATTTTAGTTTTTTCTCAATACAACCAAAATGATTACAGGTAATGTTTGATGAGAAGATCTATTTAGAAATACAAGCTTCCCCCATTTTAGGGGTAATAAAGTAACAGTACAGAATGTGCTCTGGTGGGGTTTTTTGGTTTGGGGAACTTGTAGGAGAATTTAATCTGGAATCTCAGACAAACATAACTGAAGATTTGTATTTTTACAATAATAAAACAATTGAACCGTGAGCTTTTTCAACAATTTGTGAAGACATTGGCTATTTGATCTAAGAAACAATCTATCTGCTTCATTCCATTCATTAATTTCTTAGAAATATTAAACAGAGAATAATTTTATCCAATTTTTAAAAGGCCAATAATTTATACTCACATTTTTCACAAAGGCTTCAGATCTTTTTGACGGTCTGTTGTGTTTATGATTCTCCATTCACTGGATTTACTAAATGAGTGAGGCTTTGACCAACTCACACTTTTTGTTACAGCTATGGGTGCTGACAGTTACACTCAATGCTCTGAGTAGCTAGGTAAACAGTTAGGCTTTGTACTCACATCCTCCGCTCAGCTCGTGTAAAGCAGAGACTAAATATATTTTAAGGCATATGGAAGAATTAACGCATTTGCATGCTGAAACTATATTTGCAAATGATAGCCCAGAATTTGCTGGAGTCACACCACAGACTGTGTGTGCCGGAGCCAAAAGTTCCGGCGTTGACGCAATCTGCCGTTTTGTGCATGAGCTTTATTTTTTTTTCCCATGCTTCCACCTTCTGGTTTTCTGTCACAACTGGGAGGAGGACAAGGGAAGACAGGGTACCAGGCGATTCAGCCACGAGGGAAATTAAGCTTTAGTGGGGGCTGTGGAACGGAGATGGCAGGAGTTGTATCTTCAGGGTGGCTCTAGACTACTGCCCACCATATTCAAGAGAATTTAGAGAAACATAGCAGAAGAGGTCTCTGCTTCGGGCATTATCGTGAGGACTGGCACACAGTGCCAAAATAAATTTAACGACCTCACCAGGATCGTCAGTGTGAGTACCATTTTCATTCATGCACTCCTTCATTACTTCAAGGATAAATCTGACACACTATTTGTTCTCATGCTGTTGGTGCCTCTCAGCACTCTGTGGGTTGCCTCCTAAAATGCATGACACATAGATAGACTTAGTTTGGCACCCTATTTGCAATGAATGATCTTTACACATTATTACGATTGCTTTCTGAGATCTCATAAAATGGCTCCCCACTTCGTTGTCGTCCTGATGAACCACGTGCAACTTCCAAGGCCATTAAACAGAGGACTATATCACATTCAGACAGTATGGCACAAGTGCTTTGGTGGCTATCTGTGCCACAAGAGCAAATGGACCATCTTGTAACCATTCCCATTTTCAACTTTGCAGGCAAAGAAATCTCATAATCGCCGCGAGCAGGTGAGGACAGGTGGCGGTCCGCCTCAGACCCTGCCACTCACCGACATCGAGGACAGAGTGACAGGCCTCATCAGCGTCACAGGTCCGACAGCTGTCACTTGGGGCACTGAATCCTGATTGGATACTGAGGGTAAGGCCTCCACACTCCTTGAGCTTGGTTGGTGCAATATCCTGTAGTGCCTCTGGACTAGGTTGGGGCAATGTCCTGCAGTGTCTCTGGACCAGGTTGAAGCAATATGCTGCAGTGCCTCTGGACCAGGTTGGGGCAATGTCCTGCACACTCCCTGGGCTGGGTTGGGACAATGTCCAGCAGTGTCTCTGGACTAGATATAATGGAATAGCAGTCCTTCAAATGAGCCTGTGCTATGCGACCTTCCTCATGTCACCCTGCCTCCTGACCCTTCCCTTGCTGGTAACCACTCGTCTGTTGCTTCCTACTTCCAGATGACCAGCCACAGGCATAGCATCCCTCAAGGGACCCTTCCACACCAGGCCATCGTCTGTAGGAGGATCAAGAGGAGGATATGGATGAGCCGACTCCGGCGCAGCATCTGACGATCCCTGCTCCACCATCGGCACTCCGTTCGTCTGGGGACGACATTACATTCTCGGGGTTCGAGGATTGCGAGGCTCCGGGGACCAGTGGCATACAGCAACGCAGTGCTGGGGTTGAAACCCAGAGGCCATCTCTCCGGAGGGTGAGTTGGCAAAGTTGGTCTGCTGACAGATAGGCAGATGTGGAACTGGACATGGTGGGAATGTCCAGGGGGAGCATCCTAATCAGCTGTCAGCTCCTTGATGTTTTGGGAAGGACTCCCATCAGCATTGACAGTCTGAAAGCCACCACTATGGAGGTAGGGTTCAGATTGTCAGTGCGAGCCATGATACCAGCGAGGCCATCAATGCCCACACGAGGCTGGTAGCTTTCGGCATTGACAGTGGAGTCTCAGAGAGTGTGGCGTGAGCCCTTGCAGAATATGGCGCATCACTGGCACAAGCTCTGCTATTGCTTGGGCAAGTGATAGGAACATAAGAACATGAGAAATAGAAACAGGAGTAGGCCATACGGTCCCTCGAGCCTGCTCCGCCATTCAATAAGATCATGGGTGATCTGATCATGGACTCAGCTCCACTTCCCCGCCCGCTCCCCATAACCCCTTATCCCCTTATCGTTTAAGAAACTGTCTATTTCTGTCTTAAATTTATTTAATGTCCCACCTTCCACAGCTCTCTGAGGCAGCGAATTCCAGTTTCACAACCCTCTGAGAGAAGAATTTCTTCTCATCTCAGTTCTAAATGGACGGCCCCTTATTCTAAGATCATGCCCTCTAGTTCTAGTCTCCCCCACCAGTGGAAACATCCTCTCTGCATCCACCTTGTCAAGCCCCCTCATAAGCTTATACGTTTCGATAAGATCACCTCTCATTCTTCTGAATTCCAATGAGTAGAGGCCCAACCTACTCAACCTTTCCTCATAAGTCAACTCACTCATCCCCGGGACAACCTAGTGAACCTTCTCTGAACTGCCTCCTGGGCAAGTATATCCTTTCGTAAATATGGAAACCAAAACTGCATGCAGTATTCCAGGTGTGGCTTCACCAATACCCTGTACAGCTGTAACAAGACTTCCCTGCTTTTATACTCCATCCCCCTTTGCAATAAAGGCCAAGATTCCAATGGCCTTCCTGATCACTTGCTGTATCTGCATACTATTCTTTTGTGTTTCATGCACAAGTACCCCCAGGTCCCGCTGTACTGCAGCACTTTGCAATCTTTCTCCATTTAAATAATAACTTGCTCTTTGATTTTTTTCTGCCAAAGTGCATGACCTCACACTTTCCAACATTATACTCCATCTGCCAAATTTTTGCCCACTCACTTAGCCTGTCTATGTCCTCCTGCGGCCTCATTATGTCCTCCTCACATATTATCCTTCCTCCCATCTTTGTATCATCAGCAAGCTTGGCTACATTACACTCAGTCTCCTCTTCCAAGTCATTAATATAGATAGTAAATAGTTGAGGTCCCAGCACTGATCCCTGCGGCACCCCACATTGTCAACCAGAGAATGAACCATTTATCCCGACTCTCTTCTGTTTGTCAGCCAATCTTCTATCCATGCTAATATATTACCCCCAACCTCATGAACTTTTATCTTGTGCAGTAACCTTTTATGTGGCACCTTGTCAAATGCCTTCTGGAAGTCCAAATACACCACAACCACTGGTTCCCCTTTATACATCCTGTTTGTACATCCTCAAAGAATTCCAGCAAATTTGTCAAACATGACTTCCCCTTCATAAATCTATGCTGACTTTGCCTGACCAAATGTTGCTTTTCCCAAATATCCTGTTGCTGCTTCGTTAATAATGGACTCCAACATTTTCCCAACTACAGATGTTAGGCTAACTGGTCTATTGTTTCCTGCTTTTTGTCTGCCTCCTTTTTTGAATAGGGGCATTACATTTGCAGTTTTCCAATCTGCTGGGACCTCTCCAGAATCCAGGGAATTTTGGTAAATTACAACCAATGCATCCACAATCCCTGCCACTACTTCTCTGAAGACCCTAGGATGCAAGCCATCAGGTCCAGGGGATTTATCTGCCTTTAGTCCCATTAACTTGCTGAGCACCGCCTCCTTAGTGATTGTGATTGTGTTCCCCGCCGCACCCCACCCCCGCCTATCGCTCCTTGACTATCCACTGGAATATTGTTAGTGTTGTCTACTGTAAAAACTGATACAAAATACTTGTTTAGAGTTTCTGCCATCTCCATGTTCCCCATTACTAATTTCCCGGTCTCGTTCTCTAAGGGACCAACATTTACTTTAGCCACTCTTTTTCTTTTTATATACCTATAGAAACTCTTGCTATCTGTTTTTATATTTTGTGCTAGTTTACTTTTGTTATGTATGTATGGAGACCTTACCCAAATGTAAGACTTGCCACCAGGGGGCACATCTGTGGGAGACATAAGGTTCACCTGTGCACCCTGGGGCAAGCAGGTATAAAAGGTGACTCACCATGCTGCTTCCTCACTCTAGAGTCTGAAATAAAGGTCACAACATATTGAGCTTACAATACAGTCTGGTGGATTTATTCTGAACATAACAAATTGGCGACGAGTAATGGATCACGAACTTTCACGCGGTAATGGCTGTCATTGGTATTCTTGAGAGATTTGTTGAGGGTCATGATTGGGAAGCCTTCATTGAGCGCCTCGACCAGTACTTTGTGGCCAACGAATTGGACAAGGCTGAGGCGGCGGCCAAGCGCAGGGCGATTCTCCTCACCCTATGTGGGTCATCGGTATATGGCCTCCTAAAAAATTTGCTGCCACCGGTCAAAATAATGGACAAATCTTACGCAGAGCTGTGTATGCTGGCTAAGGAACATCTCAAGCCAAATGAGAGCATCCTGATGGCCAGGTACTGCTTTTACACGCACTGTCGCTCTGAGGGCCAGAACGTGGCAAGTTTTGTCGCCGACCTAAGATGCCTTGCGGGGCAGTGCGATTTTGCAGGATCCTTGGTGGAATTGTTGTGGGACTTTTTCATGCTTGGAATTGGCTACGAGGTCATCCTTCGCAAACTGCTGTCTGCCGAATCCCTAGATCTGAGGAAGGCCATCACGATAGCCGAAGCCTTCATATACATGAGCGATAACATAAAACAGGTATCTTCACAGAATCGAAGCTCACCGGCAAGCACCGTGCACAAAACAATATTTGCAGCAGGCAGAACGGCACAGGGCAGGGCCCACCCGATTGCAGAGGCCAGACCTAGGCCTAGAGTGACTCAGTCTGCTGTGGGGCATGAATGCGTATCCATTAGCACTGTGTTGGCGCTGCGGGGGCAACCATAGAGCTCATCAATGTCGATTCAAGCCCTATGTGTGCAAGGGCTGTGGAACAATGGGGCACCTCCAGCGGATGTGCAAATGATCTCGGACTCACCACATGGCAGAGTCAGGAGAGGCTGACTGATCCAGCGAGGATCATGATGAACGAGCAGGAGAAGCAACTGAACCTGAGGATGAAGCGGAAGTATATAGGATACAAATCTTCACCACCAAAATCCCTCCAATAATGTTAAAAGTTGAACTTAGCAGCACTCCAGTCTCCATGGAACTAGACATGGGGGTGAGTCAATCAGTCATGAGCCAGAAGGCTTGAGAGAGGCTGTGAAGCGATGAAGCCAAGCGACTCGAGCTGATCCCGATTCAGGCTGCGCACCTACACCAAAGAACTGATACCAGTTATTGGTAGTGCGGCCATAAAAGTATTCCTTGAGGGAGCAGTGCACAAATTACCACTGTGGATTGTTTCCGATGGTGGGCCAACGCTGCTTGGCAGGAGGTGGATGGGGAAGATTCGATGGAACTGGGAAGACCTCTGCGTATCCTCTCTGGCGAACGAGGCCTCCCTTTCCCAAAGGCTGAGCAAGCCCCCACTTCCAGCTGAACCAAGCATCGAAGTGCAGATCCATTTGCAGATCCCTGAGGCACATCACGACCACGAGGAGGTAAAGTTCAACCGAGCAGCAGTACAGGTGCGGTACCCACCACCCAATGCCGACGACCTCTGCGCGACGATGAAAGAGGCTCCAGGTCACCTTGCGGAGTGAGACTCCAGCCAAAACGATCCGAATGCATCTTCCCGACGCCAGAGGCAAAATACCTGTGGAGGAAGATCACGGCAGTCGGCATCACGGACACGGACGAGAGGGCGTCCAGACCACGGGATGAGAAGGCGTCCAGACCACGGGACGAAGGTACGTCCAGACCATGGGACGAGAGTTCATCCAGGCCACGGGACGAGAGAGCGTCTAGACCACAAGATGAGAGAGCGTCCAGACCACGGGACGAGAAGGCTTCCAGACCATGGGACGAAGATGTATCCAGGCCATGGGACGAGAGTGTGTCCAGGCCACAGGACAAGAGAGCGTCCAGACCATGGAAGGTCGCCGCAACGGAATGGAGGAATGTGTCACCCAGCAAGATAGATGACTGGGTTTGGGGCAAAGGTAAAGGGGCGGCCACGATGAAGGCCAGGAACCCACCACACTTGAATAAATTGTGTGCACCACATAACTCATGCGAGCAGTCTTTCGCGGCCAATGATGTACCATTGTATGGGGTTGGGGGTACCGTACAACAAGTCAAAGTAGCAGGCGAACACCAACCGGTCGTGCATGTATCTGACAAAGTACTTGTAACAAGTGATGTGTTATCACATGGGGTCCTGTGTGTTCTACAGCAAGCCAAAGTAGCGGGTGAACCCCAACCAGTTGTATATGTATCTAACAAAGCAGTCGTAGCAAGTGAGATGTTACTGCACAGGGTCGGGAGTGTTGTGCAGCAAGCAAAAATAGTGGGCGAGCTCCAAACGATTGAACATGTATCAAATGAGTTAAACAAAGCAGTAGCCTGTGTTCACGGGACTAAAGAGACGTACCAAAGAGTGTCCCAATATGTGCTTGAGTCAGACAAGCTGTTCATCCCACAAGCTTGGGAGGGCAGAGGCACCATTATCGATGTGTTGTTTCGAGAATGTCCAACACTGTCTGTGCACTGTAACATGATCTGCCACGGGCCAGGCACGGAGAGCAGCACCCATGCTCTCAGTTGGCCATTGTTGCTCACCCCCAGGGTGGAAACGGCGCAGCCTGCAGACCCATTCGCGGTCGTGGAAGTGCTAGAAAGCGAGGGGTCAACCATAACGGCCTCCCAGCTTAGGACCTGGACCAGCCAGGATCCTATGTTACCGCCTGCCAAAGGTGAACTGCTAGACGGGATGTGGCAACCTATCCGCCAAAAAGACGATAGACCCATCCAAACTTTGCAAAGCAAGGCAGGACGGCTACATGCAGTCAGTGGTCTGGGGCCCCCATACTATGGTCCAATGTCCACGGGGATCACCAGGCCTCCCGCCTCCACCGAAAGTCTCAAGGCCATTGCGGCCATCCTGGGCTTTCCAGACCTCAGGGTCAGCGCCCAAATCACTAAACCCAGCACCACGCATGCCATGGTAGACTCCCTACAGACCCAGCTATCCTGGATGTTACGCAATCACCAGACAGAATCACTCATAACTGAGCCTTCCACATGCCATCAGCAGAGAATGCACCATAAGTACACGGCCTCTCCATGCAACATCAGAATAAGTGATGTAGACCATGTTCAGGGCCCCAGCCAGGCTGCTAGCACCGCATTAGCCAAGGGGGGGAATGGAATGTATGTGATGAAAACGGAGTGTTTGAATGTGAAACCATGTACCGGGCTAACAAGTAAAGCAGTGGGACAAGACCAAACTGCGAACGACAGATAACCAGGAACCACTGTGAAAAGATCTGGCCCCCAGCAATTGACTAACACGATCAACTTCGCCGTCAACCACGAGGATGAACTCACCATGTCAGGACTTCAACCCAGGCGATCGACCCGGGGGAGCAGGGCGCCAGATCGCCTCAGCTTGCAAATAACTTGTACAATAAGACTTTGGGGTGGGGTGATGTTATATATGTATGTAGACCTTACCCAAATGTCAGACTTGCCACCAGGGGGCACACCTATGGGAGACCTAAGGATCACCTGTGCACCCTGGGGCAAGCAGGTATAAAAGGTGACTCACCATGCTGCTTCCTCATTCTGGAGTCTGAATAAAGAGACCAAGGTCACAACAGTTTGAGCTTGCGATATAGTCCTGTTGATTTATTCTGAACACAACAAATTTCATAGTCTATCTTCCCTTTTGTAATCATTTTTTTAGTCATTCTTTGCTGGCTTTTAAAAGCTTCCCTATCTTCTGTCCTCCCACTAGTTTTGGCCACTTTGTATGCCCTTGTTTTTAATCGGATACCATCCTTTATTTCTTTAGTTAGCCACGGATGGCTTTCTTTTCTCTTGCACCCTTTTCTCCTCACTGGAATATATTTTTCTTAAGAGTTGTGAAATATCTCTTTAAATGTACACTACTGTTCATCAACCGTCTCACACTTCAATCTGTTTTCCCAGTCCACTTTAGCCAACTCTGCCCTCATATCTTCATAGTCTCCTTTATTTAAGCTTATGAAAGGTCACAATTCACAGGAACCCCCCCCCCCCAGTGTTTGGGCTCATTGGAAAGGAAATTTAATTTGGGACTATCTACCGGAAAATCTGAAATCCTAAAGTGCCTATGGAAGAAACTAGAAACTTTAATCGAATTTTGGACTTTTACAAGACAAATTCAAGTCTGTGGGTGGGCCCAAGGAACTAAAGGAGCCAACTTGATTATTGGAACTGTCTGGGTGTTGGGACTAAAGTAAATTGTCTGGAGAAATGGATATTTGAAAACCCTTCTCCACAAGAGACATTAACATTACAACAATAACTCAGAGATGGTCAGCCATCAAACTGAACTGAGAAAAGTCATCTTCAGCATGAATAAGAACAAAGGGCCCACTACAGCCTGTATGCAAAAACCAAGCACAGAAGGACATTGCGATTACAAAGCTAATATTTCCATCAGGAAACAAATTTAGAAGAGCAACCCACCCAAGATATATTAACTTTTAACGAGCCCACCAAAATATTACAAAGAAATGTCAAGCCCGCCAAATTTAAACAACGAATTCTGGACTGATTTGGCGTGAAGATTAGGACAACTCAAACAGTATAACTGGCCCCCTGTTTTAACAAAGGGTATGCCACACTGCGACTATGCCATCAAGAAGCAAGAGAAACCAATGCGACAGTTGAAAACCAACTTCTCCAGCCTCGAAGTCCTGAAGTCCAAAAGGAAGGAATAACATCACCATCGTGGCAGCAACCGACCACAGCCAACGTGGTACCACCAAAACCACCACGATCGACCAAACTTGAAACAAAACTCCAACAGAAAGAAACCGAAGAATCCGAAAGTTTCCACTCTATAAGCTGTTCCTGAGCTACCAACGGGTAAAACATTACCTAAAGAACTGTAACAACCTACTTCTAATGAAAGAAAACGGAGACTTACCCCACAAATCCAAAACGTGCCTTACCGCATCAATGGACTCAACCCAACTGAAGATTGCGCAGTAAGAAGTCTCCTCCAATGTTCGGGGTGCGGCAAGCAGAACCTACAGAATTCAACGAACCCCGAAATCGCAAACTACCGCTAACTGACCAGAAAGGATTGGTAAGCATAGTCCCTGCCTGTCCTGGAGTCTAACCTAGCTAGGATTAGGTATTGAGAGGTGGGAGGTGAAATTATTACTGTAGCCCCCTTTGAATGTGTAATGTATTGTTCTTTATTAGATTGATTATAAGTGTGACATTGTACTTTCTTGTCTGTAATAAAATCAAAGTTCTTTTGCATCAAACCAGTTGTCCTTTGCACTTTATCACACACCCCAAATAAATCCAGAGTCTAGAACCCAAGGGAGTGAGAGCGATTCGAACCGCTCAAGTAGGTCAGAGGTGAACCTGACCCCCCTGGGGACCACCTTAGTACGCTGGTTAGAGATCCAACTTTCTCACCCTCCATCTGAATTTGAAACTCAATCATGCTATGATCACTCATTCCAAGGGTTATAATATTAACCAATGAGATTTAAGATTTGTGAAAGAAACAGAGGTACGACGGAGAAGGAGGGTCAAATTAGATACAGAAAGAGAAATAAAGAGAGGGCAAAAAGTGACAAAGGAAAAGTAATAATTTTTTCAATTAATATTTATTAGTTTTTTTATTAGAAATTAGTTTTATTTGTTATGTATCAGAATGCATGAGTTGAAATGAGTGTGCATGTTATATTGGCATATGTGGAGACAGTATACACTGACATCTGATCATTCCATCCTACTCTGGTACACACTATAATATGTATAACAAAGCCTCATAACATTGCACTATATTACCTTATTAGCTTGATAGGTATGATAATATAATGGTTCTGCTGTGACACCAGTAACCCTCAGATTGTGACTTCTTAATCCTAGCATAGCAAATTATAAAATTGCATTTAATAATTCAGGTAATTTGTGGCCTAGGAACTGAAGAAAATAAAAAGCAAACTGGTTCACTAATATTCTTTTGGGAAGGGATCAATGTTCCCTTTAAGCTGTGCGGCTGCCCAGTGCTCCAGGGGTTCCGTGTATGATATTTGCATTCTGTTTGTAAGAGTCCAGGATGTCGACTGTGAATTCAGAAGTAATGATTCTAAAATAAACTCCCCTGATATTATTTATTCAAATTTAGAGGTCATGACCATATCTAAGATCCACTAAGCTGTTTCTGTCGAACTCTACCAGTCTGGAAAAACTAATTACATAGAATTACATCATCATCATCATCATCATCATCATCATAGGCGGTCCCTCAAACGAGGATGTATAGCCATTTGGCCCAACTGGTCTGTGCCAGTGTTTATGCTCCACATGAGACTCCTCCCACCATACTTCATCCATCTCTATCAACATATCCTTTTATTCCTTTCTCCTTCATGTGTTTATCTAACATTGTCTTAAATGCATCGATGCTATTCGCATCAGCCACTCCATGTGGTAGCAGGTTCCACATTCTAACCAGTCTCTGGGTAAAGAAGTTGCTCCTGAAATCCCTATTGGATTTATTAGTGTTTATCTTATATTTATGGCCTCTAGTTTTTGTCTCCCCACAGGTGGAAACATCTTTTCTATGTCTACCCTATCAAACAATTTCATAATCTTAAGGACCTATATCATGTCACCTCTCAGCCTTTTCTAGAGAAAAGCCCCCAGCCTGTTCAATCTTTCCTGCTAGTTCTAACCTCTCAATTCTGGCATCTTTATCAATCGAAAAGGATTCCACTCTCTCAATGTCCAGCTGGTTTGTGACCACAGGCAGCACTTCATGAAGGCTTGTGACCAGTTTTCTGGCAGCAATCCTTCATCCTTCACAATGTTGCTAAGCTTTCATTGAGGAGACTTCAGGTGGCCATGGTAGACGACCCCCTGAAAAACCAACGGCCTTGATAGCCTGGCTGCCATTTGCAGCATCTCGGTGTGGGCTGGGGGAGACTGGCCCAGCTGGCTGTGTGGCATTAACAAGGACACTGGGTGAATGGGTGGTGGGGGAGTCGGCTTGCTGTCGTCCTGAGAGAGAACAGCAGGTGCCTCTCCCATGGAACCATGGCCTCTCATGGGACAGCACCTCAGCACTCCTACTGCTCTACACGAGAACAGAATGCAGGAGTGATGTGACGCTCGCAAAGCCCCCATCAACACTGGCCTCCAAAGCTAAGATGGCAGCTGTAAGGCCTATTTCTAGTTGACTATTTTCACATCAGGCTCTGCCTGTTTATGGCGAGTTAAAATGCTGAACAGAGCAGGTTTTGTATGAGAACAATCGGAGCTTGTAAAGCAAAGACCAGACACTTACAAATAACAGTCGGGGACAAGGCCAGAGTGTATGTAAGTAGACGTCAGCACATGGGGCATAACTATACAACTAATGGTCAGGAGTTTTAGAGCTCTCAGAGTGTCTGGATCACCCACCTTACCGCTAGAATTTGGGGTCTGACCAGCTCGCTGTCCAGGGTAGTCAGGTTATATAATTACTTATGGTTATCATAATAATACTGTTACTGTCACCTTTAATGAAGTTATTACTAAGTCAATGTTAGCTTTAATAAAACTAGAAATTCAAAAAAATTCTAATCTCGAGAAAGCACTGTGGGCCAGAGTTTATGGGCTGTATGTTCGGTTTTGCCGTTTTCAGGGCGAAAACGGAGGCAGGCGGGAAAGTTACCAGCCAGGGAACGTCTGTGCTCTGGGCAGAAATTTTTGCCATCTGCGCCCTGCGCCGCAGTGTGAAGGGAGGCATTGTACAATTTTAACAGCGCAAAAATGGAAACCTCGCCAACTAAACTGCGGGGCTGGGAGCCCCCCGGCCCCCACCAAAAAAGAAATCACAAAAACATTCCAAAAACATTGCCCATACCACCACAACACAAATCACTAAGAATCACACCCACATCTCACACCTTGCACACACTTCGAGCTATAAAATCGTGGCAGGTGCAGAACCCAAACAAATTGTATCACACCCACTGACACACTTCCTTTTCTCTTGCAGGAAAAGTTGGCACACAGCTGTCATGAGCAGCAGCAGAAGAGCGGAAGGGAAGCCAGAATTCAGAACCTCACTGAGCTGGAGGAGGCAGTGCTGGAGATCATTGGAGGAGCCATCACTGAGGCCATGGCGAGTGGCGAGGTTGAAAGCATTGCTGATGATGGTTTGCTCATAGCAAATCCTTCTCACATCCCACTTCCCCATCATCCCACAACCTCTTCTCACTTGAAAGTTGCTGATGGTGTAACCATGCACATCTTGCTTTCCCTCCCTCCCCTCACTACAACCTGACCTTGAACCTTTCTCCTTTCAGATGCCCAAGAACTGCCACCAACACATTTAAAGTAATTGGTGGGAGGCTTAGAGGAGATTTGAGGGGAAATGTTTTCACCCAGAGGGTGGTGGGGATCTGGAACTCACTGCCTGAAAGGGTGGTAAAGGCAGGAACCCTCAGCTCAACGACAGAAGTTGGGGTAGTCTCGGACCTGGCCTGGAGAGGGCAAAGGTTGAACAGGTTCCCACTGGTTCTGTAGTTTAGTTCATGGACCAAGAGCTGGAAAGTGCGATTAGGCTGGATGGCTCTTGGTCGGCCGGCGTGGACACGATGGGCCGAAATGGCCTCCTTCCGTGCTGTAAATTTCTATGATTCTATGAGCACATCCTGTCACCGAGGTTGTGGAGGAGAGTGAAGGAGAAGAGGCACTGTCACTCAAAGGTAGCAGCACAGAGAAATAGCACTGCGCATACTTTAGAGGTTAGCATAGAGGCGGGAGTTAACGGATATGATGTAATTGGCATCACGGAGACATGGCTCCAGGGTGACCAAGGCTGGGAGCTCAACATCCAGGGGTATTCAACATTTAGGAAGGATAGACAGAGAGGAAAAGGAGGCAGGGTGGCGTTGCTGGTCAAAGAGGAAATTAATGCAATAGTAAGGAGGGACATTAGCCTGGATGATGTGGAATCGGTATGCGTGGAGCTGCGGAATTCCAAAGGGCAAAAAACGCTGGTGGGAGTTGTGTACAGATCACCTAACAGTAGTAGTGAGGTTGGGAACAGCATCAAACAAGAAATAAGTGATGTGTGCAATAAAGGTACAGCAGTTATCATGGGTGACTTTAATCTACATATTGATTGGGCTAACCAAACTGGTAGCAATGCGTTGGAGGAGGATTTCCTGGAGTGTATTAGGGATGGCTTTCTCGACCAGTATGTCGAGGAACCAACTAGAGAGCTGGCCATCCTAGACTGGGTGATGTGTAATGTGAAGGGACTAATTAGCAATCTTGTTGTGCGAGGCCCCTTGGGGAAGAGTGACCATAATATGGTGGAATTCTTTATTAAGATAGAGAGTGACACAGTTAATTCGGAAACTAGGGTCCTGAACTTAAGGAAAGGTACCTTCGATGGTATGAGGCGTGAATTGGCTAGAATAGACTGGCAAAGGATACTTAAAGGGTTGACGGTGGATAAGCAATGGCAAACATTTAAAGATCACATGGATGAACTTCAATAATTGTACATCCCTGTCTGGAGTAAAAATAAAACAGTGAAGGTGGCTCAACCATGGCTAACAAGGGAAATTAAGGATAGTGTTAAGGATAGGACGGGAGAGTGGAGAGCACCAGTTCAAACTGTCACAGGACGGGAGAGTAGAGTGCACCAGTTCAAACTGTCACAGGACGGGAGAGTGGAGAGCACGAGTTCAAACTGTCACAGGAGCATCCAGTCGTGCCCCGGTGACTGCCCCCAAAGGAAGTGGAGTGTGGGAAATTGCACTCCGCTTCCATTGAGGGGGTGGTAAGCCCAATTCTGCGGCGGGAGCAGGACTTCCTCGCTGGGGACCAAAATTTCCTGCCCCAGAAGGTTACCGCCCCCAAGATGGGAGCCTGTGCGGGGAGGCAGAGGGTAAGTTGAGGGGAGACGGGGGCGGGGGATGGAGGGGAGAGTGGTG
This sequence comes from Pristiophorus japonicus, assembly GCF_044704955.1. Lineage (NCBI taxonomy): Eukaryota > Metazoa > Chordata > Chondrichthyes > Pristiophoridae > Pristiophorus > Pristiophorus japonicus. The sequence continues at coordinate 72,168,181 of NC_091983.1, read as the reverse complement.
GAGGTGGGGGGCGGAGAAACCCAGGGCGGGGGACAGGAGGGGCCACATTGCAGCGGAGGTCTGGGGGTCGAAGTGTGTTGGAGGGGCGGGTCTGGGGGCTCTGTGCCTCGGTGCAGGGAGTGTTCGGAGTTGGGTGGACGGGTTGACTGTGCAGATGGTGGTTGGTGTATGTGGTGTGGTTGGCATCGTGGGGGCGTGGCTCTGGGGTGGCCGGGGCTGGAGGCTCGACATCTGGGGCTGTTCGGCATTTGGGAAGGATTCTGACAGGACGGGGTGGGTTGGGTGCGGGGGGAGTGTTCCCGGTGTTGAGTGGGTCCGGTGCCGGTGGGGGGCCATGCTCTTGGGATGGGGGGTGGGCCGTTTGGGGCTGGGATTGGGAGAGACTTCTTCACTTGGGGAGTTGTTGGCCTGTGGGGTTCCCTGCCGCGGAGAGTTGTTGATGCCAGTTCATTGGATGTGTTCGGGAGGGAGTTGGATGTGGTCCTTGCAGCTGGGGGGGGTCGGGGGGTGTGGAGGGTGCGAGGGGGGGAGATGCTGGGGTGGGTGAAGAGCCATGATCTTGTTGAATGGCGGTGCTGGCTCGAAGGGCTGAATGGTCTACTCCTGCACCTATTTTCTATGTTTCTATGTTAAAACCAAGGAAGAGGCATATAAATTGGCTAGAAAAAGTAACAAACCTGAGGACAAGAGAAATTTAGAATTCAAGGGTTTAGGAGGACTAAGGGTTTAATTAAGAGGGGGAAAATAGAGTACGAGAGGAAGCTTGCAGGAAACATAAAAACAGACTGCAAAAGCTTCTATAAATATGTGAAGAGAAAAAGATTAGTGAAGACAAACGTAGGTCCCTTGCAGTCAGATTCAGGTGAAATTATAATGGGGAACAAAGAAATGGCAGATCAATTGAACAAATACTTTGGTTCTGTCTTCACAAAGGAAGACACGAATAACCTTCCGAATGTACTAGGGGGACAATGGGTCTAGTGAGAAGGAGGAAAATGAAGGATATCCATATTAGGCGGGAAATTGTGTTAGGGAATTGATGGGATTGAAGGCTGATAAATCCTCGGGGCCTGATAGTCTGCATCCCAGAGTACTTAAGGAAGTGGCCCTAGAAATAGTGGATGCATTGGTGATCATTTTCCAACAGTCTATCAACTCTGGATCAGTTCCTATGGACTGGAGCGTAGCTAATGTAACACCACTTTTTAAAAAAGGAGGGAGAGAGAAAACAGGTAATATAGACTCGTTAGCCTGACATTAGGAGTGGGGAAAATGTTGGAATCAATCATTAAGAATGAAATAGCAGTGCATTTGGAAAGCAGTGACAGGATCGGTCCAAGTCAGCATGGATTTATGAAAGGGAAATCATGCTTGACGAATCTTCTGGAATTTTTTGAGGATGTAACTAGCAGAGTAGACAAGGGAGAACCAGTGGATGTGGTGTATTTGGACTTTCAAAAGGCTTTTGACAAGGTCCCACACAAGAGATTAGTGTGCAAAGTCAAAGTGCATGGTATTGGGGGTAATGTACTGACGTGGATAGAGAACTAGTTGGCAGACAGGAAGCAGAGAGTCGGGATAAACGGGTCCTTTTCAGAATGGCAGGCAGTGATTAGTGGGGTGCTGCAGGGCTCACTGCTGAGACCCCAGCTATTTACAATATTCATTAACGATTTGGATGAAGGAATTGAGTGTAATATCTCCAAGTTTGCAGATGACACTAAACTGGGTGGCGGTGTGAGCTGTGAGGGGGACTCTAAGAGGCTGCAGGGTGACTTGGACAGGTTAGGTGAGTGGGCAAATGCATGGCAGATGCAGTATAATGTGGATAAATGTGAGGTTATCCACTTCGGGGGCAAAAACACGAAGGCAGAATATGATCTGAATGGCGGCAGATTAGGAAAAGGAGAGGTGCCCCGGGTGTCATGGTACATCAGTCATTGAAAGTTGACATGCAGGTACAGCAGGCGGTGAAGAAGGCAAATGGTATATTGACCTTCATAGCTAGGGGATTTGAGTATAGGAGCAGGGAGGTCTTACTGCAGTTGTACATGGCCTTGGTGAGGCCTCACCTGGAATATTGTGTTCAGTTTTGGTCTGTTAATCTGAGGAAGGACGGTCTTGCTATTGAGGGAGTGCAGCAAAGGTTCACCACACTAATTCCAGGGATGGCTGGGCTGTCATATGAGGAGAGACTGGATCAATTGGCCTTTATTCACTGGAGTTTAGAAGGATGAGAGGGGATCTCATAGAAATGTATAAGATTCTGACGGGACTGGACAGGTTAGCTGCAGGAAGAATGTTCCCGACGTTGGGGATGTCCAGAACCAGGGGACATAGTCTTAGGATAAGGGATTTAGGACCGAGATGATGAGAAACTTCTTCACTCAGAGAGTTGTTAACCTCTGGAATTCCCTGCCGCAGAGAGTTGTTGATGCCGGTTCATTGGATATATTCAAGAGGGAGTTAGATATGGCCCTTACAGCTAAAGGGATCAAGGGGTATGGAGAGAAAGCAGGAAAGGAGTACTGAAGGAATGATCAGCCATGATCTTATTGAATGGTGGTGCAGGCTCGAAGGGCCAAATGGCCTTCTCCTGCACCTATTTTCTATGTTTCTATGTTTCTATCTGCATGTGGTGAGTCACTGGGCATGAGTGGGCTGCAGCCAGGCCGGCGGGGAGTGGGGGGGGGGGGGGGGGGCCAGCTCCCCAGAGGGCCATTTTTTGCGCTGGTTCTGCTGCACAGGATTCAGATAATGACTTTGATGGGGCGGCCTTCAGAAGAAGGGTGATATGCATGCACACAGAAGTGTTTGGTGCAATGGCAAGCCTGCCAGAGAGCCTCTTGTTAGTATCAATGAGTATGGAGCAGTCCGGCTCCAACATTGCATGGTGCTTTGCATGGAGCTTGGAGCCCAGGATTTCGGCGTGGAATGTGGCGGCTGCCATTTTGGGCATGTCAGCAGCACTGCTGTTGACTGCACTAGCTCCAGTTATGCAAATGAGTCAGATTGTGACGTCAATCAGCGTGCAATGCTAAATTGATGCACACTCTAGTATTTTGGACTTTGTTGCACATTTTAACATCTGCTCCAAAGCATGCACAGAATCCCCATCAGCGCTTCTTAAAGGGACACACACAACTTTCAGGTAAGTTTAGATTTTGGCTTTTGTGCTGGTTTCTTTATATTTTATTGGAGTAGTGGCTTGGTGTAATACATTTAAAAAGTTGTTAAAGTGTGAAGGATGTGCAAGGAGAGCCGCTGAATGTTTGCAAGGGTTTGATTCTTAAAGGAAGGCCTCTGAGAACACCAGTTGCTCCCAGTCCTGGGTCTGTAGTTGCAATCCCCCTTGGGCTACAGTGTGACATGTAATATGTCTCTACTTATCTGTAGAATTACTTCACGAGGTCTAGTGCAGTGCTTGAGCTGCTGTGACCTTAGCCTCTTTATTGTAACCCAGAGTGAGGCAGCAATGTTGTAACCAGCCTTTTATACAGCTGCTGCCTGGACCTCCCACAGTTGCACCCTCTAGTGGTACCAGCATAGTATATACAGGATATACATATATGACAACATGGAGATGGAACAGAGGCAGTAAAATGGGCAAGCTGCACACAGAGGGAGGAGGTGCAGGAAGAAGAAGAGGAAGAAGAGGAGGGGAAGGAAGAGGAAAAAGCTGAAGTGGAGGAAACGGGAAGAAGTATTCTACTCAGAAAACTGCTTTCTGGCCAGGATATCTGGGATCGAATCATCCATCTGCGCGACCAGTGAACACAACCCCAATTCCCCTTCCCTTCCCTCTTTTACTGACCATCACAGCGTCCTCTTGGCAACAATGCTGACATGAAAGCCACCACAAAGCAAACTCTCCAATGCAACTTTATCCATATGTGCATCCAATATAACATCTAAAAATAATCTTATCACCTTTATGCATTCCCTTGGTGATTGTCTTGCATGTGGCTATCCTAGTGCTCTTAAGCAATGATACCCCAGTGACTGCAGCATGGCTGGTGAAAGGCTGCTGACTTTCAGTGGGGGACACTGCTGATGGCCTTGCAGGACAACCTTGAGGAACTGGTGGCTGGGAGTGTGAAATCGAGTAAAAGTGTTTCTTCCCCTCTTTCTGATTCGTCTCCTGCTTCTCCTTCTTCTCTCATCTCCCTCTTCTGGTTGACCAATTGGCTGGGCAGGCTCGATTTCTTGGGTGTCTGAAATGAGGAAGGTGCAAGGGTAGGGTTGGGGAAGGGGGAGTGCGGTAAAAAAAGAGGTGCATGCTTACACCATGTGCAGCTTGTATATCAGATGATATTGTGGGATGAGGGGGAAGTGGGATGTGAGCAGGAGGGTAACTTATGAGGATACGGGCATCTTGTATTATTTCAGCCCTGCTGCTGGCCAAGGGCTCAGCCATATCCCTGCTAGTAATGTCTCCTCCAAGGGCATGAGATGAAGTTAGGGCACACTTCTAGGTGGACGGATCGGGCAAGATTCTAAACACTTGCAGGTGTTGCAATGAGGGACATTGTACACCCGGCGCAGCTCTTCCCAGTGGTCCTGCTCAACGCCGTCACAAAATCCAACCGAAGGATCGCGATGGGGCACAGGAGACCTCATTGCCGCCTTTCACGCCACTCCGGGATGAAACCCGGAGTGCAAAAGACCGGAAAATCCAGCCCCATGTCTTTCTAAAAGAGTATTCAGTTTATTCCATATTATGGCCGCTCGATATTTACCCACCATCAATGTTAGATTGACTGGTCTGTAGTAACTTGGGTTATCCTTTTCTCTCTGAATAGATGTGTTAGATTGAAAACCCTTCAGTCTTCTGACAAACTATATTGAAGGAAGTTTGAAAAATAGTGGTCAGAGCCGCTGTTACATCCTCCCTGACTTCCCTCAACATTCTAGGATGCCATCAGGGCGAGCTGCATTGTCCACTTGACTTTTCAGTGCTACTTCTTTATGTAATATTAATCATATCTAATTGTTCCATCTTGTAGCCTTTTATTCCCATTACTACAATCTTCTGTGAAAAGTAAGGTAAAATATTTCTGCCATTCCTTTATTCTCTATAAAGAACATTTTACTTTTTTAACCTCATTTAATTTTTATTGGGTAAACATTCCTCTTCTTGAGCAGTAACCTAGTGCAGCGGATCGTCTGTCCTTTTGTAGAAACTTAAAGGTAACAAGGAGGGTTGATGAGGACAGCGCATTTGATGTAGTCTACATGGATTTTAGCAAGGCTTTTAACAAGATCCCATATGGCAGGCTGATCAAAAAAGTAAAAGTACCATGGGATCCAAGGGAGAGTGGCAAATTGGATCCAAAATTGGCTCAGTGGCAGGAAGCAAAGGGTAATGGTTCACGGGTGTTTTTGCGACTGAAAGGCTGTTTCGAATGGGGTTCCACAGGGCTCAGTACTTGGTCCCTTGCTTTTTGTAGTATATATTAATGATTTAGATTTAAATGTAGGGTCCATGATAAAGAAATTTGCAGATGATACAAAAATTGGCCATGTGGTTGACAGTGAAGAGGTAAACTTTAGCATGCAGGAAAATATCGATGAGCTGGTGAGTTGGGCAGAAAAGTGGAAAATGGAATCCAATCTGGAAAAGTGTGAGGTAATGACATTTGAGGAGGGGCAACAAGGCAACGGAATACACAATAAATGGGAGAATACTGAGAGGTATGGAGGAACAGAGGGACCGTGGAGTGTATGTCCACAGATCCTTAAAGGTAGCAGGACAGGTCGATAAGGTAGTTAAGGCGGCATACGGAATGCTTTCCATTATTAGCCGAGGCACATAATACAAGAGTAGGGAAGTTACGCTAGAACTGTATACAACATTAGTTCGGTCACAGCTTGAGTACAGCATGCAGTTCTGGTCACCACATTACAGGAAAGATGTGATTGCATTAGAGAGGGTGGAGAGGAAATTTATGAGGATGTTGCAGAACTGAAAGTTTTAGATATGAAGAAAGATTGGATAGACTGGGCTTGTTTTCGTTGGAATGAAGAAGGCTGAGGGGAGATTTAATTGAGGTGTATAAAATTATGAGAGCCCTAGATAAAGTTGATCAGAAGGACCTATTTTCCTCAGCAAACGGGGTCATTAAGAACATAAGAACATAAGACATAGAAGCAGGATTAGGCCATTTGGCCCCTCGAGCCTGCTCCGCCATACAATAAGATCATGGCTGATCTGATCATTGACTCAGCTCCACTTCCCCGCCCGCTCCCCATAACTCTTTACTCCCTTATCGCTCAAAGATCTGTCTATTTCCGCCTCAAATATATTTAAAGACCCAGCCTCCACTGCTCTCTGGGGCAGAGAATTCCATAGATTTACAACCCTCCAAGAGAAGAAATTTCTCCTCATCTCAGTTTTAAATGAGCAGCCTCTTATTCTAATACAATGGGCTAGATTTTCCATTATTTTTGCATGCATAATGCCCACTTAACATCCAATTTACCACTGAAATGTGGTATAATATCCAGATATCGCTCATTTAGCCACAAAATAGAAACAGATGCGCATTTTTCGGACACTTATCGGCGAGCATTACTTTCACCATACCACCCGCCTACTTTTTTGGGGCGGAATCATCAGAATGGGCGAAACTAATGCCCATAATATCGCCTAGCATTACTTTCCGCATGTAATTAACACCGAGATTCAATAATACTGACCGCCCACTTTTTTTTGTCGTAAAGATCACATTTGCCGAAACTAACGTCCAGGAGATCACCCAGTGTCACTTTCACCACCTCGCACACATCTCACCCACAATATCGCTCGCCCAAAACACCGCTCTGAAAAAGTGGAACTGTTCTGAACAAATCACAGCGGTGTGGGTGCCATTTTCCAAAACACAGGTCGCTTCATTGAAAAGGCTGCTTCAACTTCGGGGGAGTTTGGATTGACTCTGGAGTTCTTCTCAGGTGAAGTGACCATCTCAACAGACATCTTTTCAGATTCTGAACGATTGGGTTTTACTGTAGGTGTCTTTTAGTGTGGAAATTATTGCTTCTGAACAATCGCTATTATACTTTCATTGGAATGGAGCCAGCCATTTCTCAGTGTGCATTGATTACTACGCATATGCTGCAGAGTGCAAATGGCACAATGTCTAATGCAAAGCATTATGTGCCCAATCTAAGATGTGTCAGAATGAGGAGGAGGTTCAGACCATACACACCCCACACTTACAGGGAGAAGAGGTTTTACCGCGACGTGTCTGAGCACACCTGCCTTCGGAGACTGCGCTTCCACAAGGTGTGATCACTGAAATATATGAGCTCATCAGGCCAGATATGCAGCCTGACATCAGGACATCACTGTCTGTCGAGGGCAAGGTCACCGTGACACTGTCTTTCTACACGTCCGGTTCCTTTCGGGCCTCCCCGATCAAGATTTCCGCTCTGTCTCACCATGCCACACATCGCTGCATTAGACAGGTCAGGGAGGCCCTTACATGCGTAGGATGGACTTTATCAGCTTCCCCGTGACCACGGAGGTTCAGATTGACAGGGCTGGAGCATTCTACCGCATTGCTAAGTTCCCCAGGGTGCAGCGAGCAATACAGAGTACTCACATCGCCATACGGGCACTTTCTCAGGACCCAGAGCTTTTTTGTAACAGAAAAGGATTTCACACCCTGAAGATTCAACTAGTTGTCGACCACAACCAGATAATAATGGCAATGAATGCCAAATGTCCGGGCAGCTTCAATGAGGCTCATCCTGCGTGAGAGCACTGTCTCTGACATGTTTAACAGTCAGCCACAAGGACAATGCTGGATGCTTGGTTACAACCGATATGGCCTAGCCACCTGGCTGATGAACCCCTGCGTGACACCCACATCGAGGCCGAGAAGCAATATAACCAGAGACACAGAGACACACGCAATGTGGTCCAGAAAACAATAGCTGTGCTTCAGCAGCACTTTAGATGCCTGGAGCATTCAGGAGGGGAGCTACAATATAACCCTGAGCAAGTAGCTAAATTCGCACAAACTGGCTATAAGGAGGGGACAAGAATTGCCAGAAGGGACTGATGGTCCACCTCAGGAGAGAGAGGAAGAGGAGGACGAGAGGCTGGACGTTGAGCTTGGGCCAGGCAATCAGGCTGACTATGTAACCATGCCCACACCCCTCTCCAGACCGCAGGAAAGGGCCCATGGTGGCTACATAGCTGCAAGACTCTTACATCAGGAGCTCATAAATGAGCGATTTGCCTGAAAGAACATTGCTATTATTGACAATGCTGACACACTGCTGTGTGTGTGCAGCTCAGACATCAATGGTGGACATCACCTTGGTGCCAGTCAAAGTTTAAGTTGATTCAAGTTAAGATTTATTTAACCCTTTCATGTTGAGGAATCACCAGTGTATAACGGTCCAGCTATCTGAGACAATGCGCAACAAGGTTACGTTGAATAAAAAACATTTTATACGACCATTGGTCTGAAATCATAAGTATCACGGGAAAAAACACCCCACGCCCACCCCACTTTTTCGACCATTGACATCAATCAAATGGTCAACATGTCCAGCAACACAGAATACAAATGCAAAGCAGGAGGGTGCCCCCCCGCCCCCCCCAAACATTACAACAAATTGCACACATCGAGATGGAGATATAACACAGCCATCACCTGCGGACATGCACCTCACTTTCCTTCTCCCTGCCCCTTCTTCTCCCCACTCCTACCCCTTCCCCTCCTCGCTCCATGGCGCCTGGCCAAAGAGCTCCACAGGCGGTGCCTCATTGGGGGGGATGAAGGCAGAGGCGGTGATTGCACGGGTATGGGAGCGGTGGGTGCCGAGGGGGGCAACATTCTCTGATCCAGAAGCAGGATCTTAGTTCTGGCCTCTCATGTATTATTGGTGCGGAACCTAGGGGTGGAGTGCCGCACTCCTGGACCACTGTGCCAGCAGTGTTCCCGGCTATCACCTCCAGGGATTCCACCATGTGTGGAATGTACTCGGTCATGGTGGCCAATGTCGGGATATGCCCCCCGATGCATCGAGGATCTGGTCACCAATGCCTACAGTCCTCCTGGACAACTGTACCATCTCTCCGCTCTCATGTGGCGCTCGTGGACCAGACCTGACCCATCCGCGAAACCTCCGCAGGGTCGCGCTGTCCTGGGGCCAAAGGGAGATGCTCTGTGGTGAGGTGCTTGGGCCCTGTACCTCCAGAGTGGAGGCGAGAATGGTCGGAGGAGCACTAGATGGCCTTGGGATAGAATGGCTTCTGGAGCGTGGCAATGTAGGTTCCTCGAAGTCCGCACTCTCATCCGTAGAGAACAGACCCAGTGGATTGACGGGTGAGAATCGGACCTTCTCAGCACCAGATATAGGATCGACCGGCGAGTCCGGCCCCACGCCCCCACCTTCTGGCCTCTATGGTCTTGCCTGGGGCCACGCTGCTGGCTGAGCTGCAAAATACAAATGAGGTTATTAGAGGAGAAGTGGGTGCTAGGGTCACAAGGTGAGTCCAGCACTACACACAGCATATTCACGACAAAAGCACCACCGCTCACAAAATCATCACAGACATCACATTTCATGACCATGAACACATTCTTCATTGCAATGACTTTCATTAGACCAGCATTATTTATAGGACAATTTTAGAAATCATCTACCATATGTTATTGTTCGGAAATGAGTGGATGTGGCACCTATTGACTTTACATCACGCAATGGTGTAAACTTTACTCACGTGGCATCACTTCAGGGTCTGCAGATGATTGTGTGGCCATCCGGGTGTGCTTCCCTATGAGTGCAAGCACCCTGTCCTCCATGTCAGTCATATCGCTGATGACTGGTGGCCCCCCACCCGTTCGCCTCTGCACGGACTTCATTGTCAATAGCTTCTTCTGTAAAAGGTAACAGGGTGATATGGCATAGGATCATTGCGTGATATCATTGCTAGCTACTGTCACAGAGACTGATACAACACATAACCGACAGATGTAATCATGATTATTATGATAATTATCATTCTTTACCTAAAGACGTACACCATGATCGCAGGCTTTGAGTACAACATTCCCGATAAAAGTGAAAGACCTCACATCTGATGATAGTCACTCATGACTGTTACAAATCAAATTATATAAATACATAAGTACATGTAAATCAATGTAATACTTACTCTTGTGGATCCCACAAGGTCGTTCCATCGTTTGCGGCATTGGTTGCCCTCACGCTCCTCGTTGGTTGCCGAGGAGACCACTTCTGCTATCTTGGCCCGTATCTTCTGCTAAGCCTTTGGGGTGGGCTTCCCACGCCTTCCCTGTGTCAAATCACCCCAGCGTAACTCGACCTCCTGCAGGAGGGAGTCATTTACCTCATCTGAGAACCTCCTTGCTCTTTTGCGCCCTCCAACCTGCTCCTCTCCCAATTTACTGCTCTCGCCAGCGTCAGTCTCCACAGCGTGCTGTGTTGCCTCCTCCTCTCCCTCCATTATAGGCACCAAATTCGGGTAAATATCTGGCTGGTAACAGCTAATTTTTTTTTCCCAATTTGCTCTAAACTCTTCCTCCTTCCTCCAAAAGCAGCCACACCACATAAGCCTTCACTCCCTCTCAGCTCCCTCGCTCTCTGTCTCCTCTTATGCGCATGTCACGATGACCGTTGTCCTCCAGAATTGCAGGAATCAAGCGTTGCCATGCCATTGCTAAGGATGGCGACACTTTACGGTAGAAGGTCGGAGAGATTTAACGCTACCGCCCATTTCATATCGCTAGCGGTAACACCCAATTTCAAAAATGGAGACTAGTGGCTTTGAGAATGGGTGACAAGCTGGTAATCTGAAAACCTATTTTACCCCCCACACTGGAAATAATGCCCATTTTGGGGCGTTCTGCACAAAAGTGTAAAATCTAGGCCTATGTCCCCTAGTTTTAGTTTCCCCTATAAATCTACATCCACCTTGTCGAGCCCTCTCATTAGCTTATAGGTTTCAATAAGATCACCTCTCATTCTCCTGAACTCCAATGAATATAGGCCCATACTACTCAACCTATCTTTATAAGTCAACCCCCTCATCTCCAAAATCATCCTAGTGAATCTTCTCTGAACAGCCTCCAATGCAAGTATATCCTTCCTTAAATACGGAGACCAAAACTGCACGCAGTACTCCAGGTGTGGCCTCACCAATAGCCTGTACAGTTGTAGCAGTACCTCTCTGCTTTTATACTCTATCCCCCTTGCAATAAAGGCCAACATTCCATGTGCCTTCCCGATTATTTGATGTACCTGCATACTAACTTTTTGTGTTTCATGCACAAGGAACTCCAGGTCTCTATACTGCAGCACTCTGCAATTTTTCTTTTTTGCTTTTCTATTATTTGTGCCAAAGTGGATAACCTCACATTTTCCCACATTATACTCCATCTGCCAAATTTTTGCCCATTCTCGTAGCCTGTCTATATCCCTTTGCAAATTTTTTGTATCCTCCTCACAATTTGCTTTCCCACCCACCTTTGTATCATCAGCAAACTTGGCTACATTACACTCGGTCCCTTCATCCAAGTCATTAATATAGATTGTAAATAGGTGAGGACCCAGCACCGATCCCTGCCGCACCCCACTAGTCACTGTTTGCCAACTGGAAAATGACCCATTTATCCGTCTCTCTGTGTTCTGTTAGTTAGCCAATCCTCTATCCATGCTAATATATTACCCCCAACCCCATGAGCTTTTATTTTGTGCAGTAACCTTTTATGTGGCACCTTATCGAATACCTTCTTGAAATCCAAATACACCACATTCTCTCGTTCCCCCTTATCCACCCTGCTCGTTACATCCTCAAAGAACTCCAGAAAAGTTGTCAAACATGATTTCCCTTTCATAAAACCATGCTTACTCTGCTTGATTGAATCATGCTTTTCCAAATGTCCCACTACTGCTTCCTTAATAATGGATTCCAGCATTTTCCCAATGACAGATGTTAGGCTAATTGGTCATTCGTTTCCTGTTTTTTGTCTGCCTCCTTTTTTTAAATAGGGGCGTAACATTTGTGGTTTTCCAATCTGCTGGCACCGCCCCAGAATCCAAGGAATTTTGAAGATTACAACCAATGCATCCATTATCTCTGCAGCCACTTCTCTTAAGACCCTAGGATGTAAGGCATCAGGTCCCGGGGACTTGTCCACCTTTAGTCCCATTATTTTACCTAGTACTACTTCATTAGTGATAGTGACTGTATTAAGTTCCTCCCTACCTATAACCCCTTGATTATCCACTATTGGGATGTTTTTAGTGTCTTCTACCGTGAAGACCGATACAAAGTATTTTTTCAACGTGTCTGCGATTTCCCTGTTCTCCATTATTAATTCCCCAGTCTCATCCTCTAAGGGATCATTTTCTTTAGCCATTCTTTTCCTTTTTATGGTACCTGTAGAAACTCTTATTATCTGTTTTTATATTTCGTGCTAGTTTACTTTCATAATCTATCTTCCCTCTCAATCATTTTTTTAGTTGTTCTTTGCTCGCTTTTAAAAAGATCCCAATCCTCTGGCCTCCCACTAGACTTGGCCACATTGTATGTCTTTGTTTTCAATTTGATACCCTCCCTTAATTCCTTAGTTAGCCACAGATGGTTATCCCTCTCTTACAGTCTTTCCTTCTCATTGGGATATATTTTTGTTGTGAGTTATGAAATATCTCCTTAAATGTCTCCCACTGCTCTTCAACCGTCCCATACTTAGTCTATTTTCCCAGTCTACTTTAGCCAATTCTGCCCTCGTACCTTTGTAGTCTCCTTTATTTAAGCTTGGGACACTGGTTTGAGAACCAACTTTCTCTCCTTCCAACTGAATTTGAAATTCAACCATATTATGGTCACTCTTTCCTAGAGGATCTTTTACTACGAGATTATTTATTAATCCTGCCTCATTACACAGTACTAGATCTAAGATAGCCTGCTCCCTGCTTGGTTCCACAACATACTGTTCAAGGAAACTATCCCAGATACACTCTATGAACTCCTCCTCAAGGCTAACCTTGGCAATTTACTTTGTCCAATCAATATGAAGGTTAAAATCACCTTTCCTTTTTTTAAATTGCTGTTCCTTTTTTACAAGCCTCCATTATTTCTTGATTTATACTCCATCCAACCGTATAGCTAATGTTAGGGGGCAATAGACTACATCCATCACTGATTTTTCCCTTTATTATTCCTTATCTCCACCCAAACTGATTCAACCTCTTGATCCTCTGAGCCAATATCGTTTCTCACTAATGCACTGATCCCATCCTTTATTAACAGTGTTACCCCACCTCTTTTTCCTTTCTGTCTGTCCTTCTGAATTGTCAAACACCCCTGAATATTTAGTTCCCAGTGCTGATCACCTTGCAACCACGTCTCCGTAATGGCTATCAGAACTTACCCATTTGTACCCATTTGTGCCGTCAACTCATCTCTTCGTTACGAATGCTACGTGCATTTAGACAAAGTGCTTTAAAATGTTTTTTTTTACAATTTTTTCCTGCTTGTTTCCTCTGTCGTTCAAACTCACTTTCTTCATTTTTGCTTTCTAATTCCAGCTTTACTCCCCTCCCTACTGAATCTATTCTCAGGTTCCCATCCCCCTGCCAAGCTAGTTTAAACCCTCCCCAACAGCACTAGCAACCCCGCCGTGAGGATATTGATGCTGGCTCTGTTGAGTGCAACCTGTCCGGCTTGTACAGATCCCACCTCCCCCAGAAGCGGTCCCAATGCCTCAGGAAACTAAAGCCCTCCCTCCTGCATTATCTCTCCAGACACGCATTCATCTGCTCTATCCTCCTATTTCTGTACTCACTAGCTCATGGCACCGGGAGTAATCTGGAGATTACTACTTTTGAGGTCCTGCTTTTTAATTGCTCTCCTAGCTCCCTAAACTTTGCCTGCAGGACCTCATCCCTCTTTCTACCTTTGTCATTGGTCCCGATATGGACCACAACCTCTGGCTGTTCACCCTCTCCCCCCAGAATGCCCTGCAGCTGCTTGGTGACATCCTTGACCCTGGCACCAGGGAGACAACATACCATCCTGGAGTCACATCTGTGGCCACAGAAACGCCTGTCTGTTCCCCTGACTAGTGAATCCCCTACCACTATAGCTCTTCCATTCTTCTTCCTCCTCCCCACCTCCTCCACCCCCCGTGCAGCTGAGCCAACTGTGGTGCCGTGGATTTGGCTCTGGCTGCACTCCCCAAAGGCATCATCGCCCTCACCAGTACTCAGAACAGAGTACCGGCTGGAGAGGGAGATGGACTCAAGGGACTCCTGCACTACTTGCCTAGTCCTCTTCTGTCTGACACTCGCTCCCTCTCTACCAGGGGGCATAGATTTAAAGTAGTTGGTAGAAGGATTAGAGGGGAGATTAGGAAACTAATTTTCACCCAGAGGGTTGTGGGGGTCTGGAACTCACTGCCTGAAAGGGTGGTAGAGGCAGAAACCCTCATCACATTTAAAAAGTACTTGGATGTGCACTTAAAGCCATGACCTATAGGGCTATGCACCTAGTGCTGGAAGGTAGGATTCGGCTGGATAGCCCTTTATCGACAGACATGGACATGATGGACGGAATGGCCTCCTTCTGTGTCGTAAATATCTATGATTCTATAAAATGTTATGTGTCAGGCGATCGGATGTCACTGTATGTCAGCAAGGATGAGGTAATAGGCAGTACTTAATGTGGCACTGGATAAATGCAATAACGTTTTGGACAAATTGGAATTTATGGAATGTGAAGGACAGAGGTCAACAAGGAGACCGATGGAGAAGTCAAACCTGAAGGGAGCAATAGCATGGATAAGAGTTTCAGTGGTAAAGGGGCAGAGAATGGAGTGAAGGTGAAAATTGCGGTGGTGGTGTGAGCAAGTGGTCTTGATGGTGGGTGGGATGTGGGGTCGAAAGGAGCCAAATAAATGAAATTACTTTTACATTAAAAATGGCACAGTGGAAAAAGGAGAAAATGTGGCTGGTTAGTTGCATCAAGCTGAAGATATTGCTATTGCTCTCGCTATGGACTAGTGCTGATCCAGTTTATTTCCTAATTGATGTTGCTCAGTTTCACACTTCCAGGCAATCTGCTTGGGCATGGTGATGTGTGGAGCGGAGTCTGGTCATAGGCCTCAGAATCATAGCATCTTACACCACAGAAGGAGACCCTCTGCCTCTTATGCCTGGCTCTTTGAAAGAGCTCTCAAATTTAATCCCACACCCCAGCTTTTTCCCAAACCCTGCAAATTAGTTCTCTTCAAGTACATGTCCAATTGCCTTTTGAAAATTCCTATGGAATCCATCACCACCCTCCGATACCTAAGATGCATTCCATCCGGACCGAGTGACTTGTTAACTTTGAGTGGTGCCAACCTATTTAGGACCTCCTTTCTATGTATTTATATCCTATCCAATATCTCTACTCCCTCTCTTCTCCTGCATCATTAACCTAATTATTTTCCTTTGTGAAGTCAAATGCAATGTACTCATTTAGTACTTCAGTCATACCCTCTTTCGCCACAAGAAGATTTCCTTCTTGCTCCCTAACTGGCACCACAATTCCTTTAACTACCCTTTTAATTTTTATATGTTTATAAAATATTTAGCCGCTAATCATTTCTCATATTCAGTCTTGGCCCTTCTTATATCCGTTTTCAATTTCCCCCTGCACTCTCTGTATTCTGCCTGCTTTATACTGTATTCTGTACCCGACATTTGTCATAAATCTCTTTTTTCTGTTTTATTTTAATCTCTATTTCCTTTGTCATTCAGCGATCTCTAGCTTTGGATGCCTCATCTTTCCTGCTAATGTGAATATGTTTGGCTTCTACCCAAACTATCTCTCCTCGCCAGTCTCTCTCTCCCTCCCCCAGTCTCTCTTTCCTTCCCCCAGTCTCTCTCTCCCTCCCCCAGTCTCTCTCTCCCCCAATCTCTACTGCAGTTTAAACCTGACATAGCCCATGAAACATATTGATTTAAAAATCTCTCATTGAATCATAGAATCTTAGAATGGGTACAGCACAGAAGGAGGCCATTCAGCCCTTCGATCTGGTGGTCAGTTCCCTGCAAGAGCACCTCATCTAGTCCGACATCCCTGCGCTTTCCCTGTGGCCCTGCAAGTTTTTTCCTTCAGGTACTTAGCAAACTCTCTTTTGAAAGCCATGATTGAATCTGCCTCCATTACCCTTTCAGATAGTACATTCCAAATCTTAACCACTCGCTGCGTAAAAGGGATTTTCCTCATGCCGTCTTTCGTTCTTCTGTCAATTACCTTAATCTGTGTCCTCTGGTTCTCGACACTTCTGCCAATGGGAACAGTTTCTCTCTATCTACTCTGACCAGACGCCTCATGATTTTGCGCACCTCTATCAAATCTCCTCGCAACCTTTTCTGCTCAAAGGAGAACAACCCCAGTTTCTTCAGTCTATCCGCATAACTAAAGTCCCTCATCTCTGGAATCATTCTCGTAAATCTTTTCAGCACATTCTCTAAGGCCTTCAAATCCTTCCTAATGTGCAGTGCCCAGAATTGGACACAATATTCCAGTTGAAGCCAGACCAGTGTTTTATTAAGGTTCATCAAAGATTCCTTGCTTTTGTAAACTATGCCTCTATTTATGAAGCCAAGGATCCCATATGCTTTTTTAACAGCTTTCTCAACCTGCCCTGCTACCTTCAGTGATTTATGCACATATATCCCCAGGTCTCTCTGTTCATTCACCCCCTTTAGAATTGTACCTTTAGTTTCTATTACCTCTCCTCGTTATTCTGAACAAAATGTATCACTTCACACTTTTCTGCTTTAAATTTCATTGCAACGTGTCCGCCCATTCCACCAGCCTGTCTATCTCCTCTTGAAGACTATCATGCTCCTCCTCACAGGCCACTATATTTCCAAGTTTTGTGACATCTGCAAATTTTGAAATTGTGCCTTGTGTACCCAAGTCCAAGTCATTAATATATATCAAGAACAGCAGTATTCCTAGTACCGACTTCCTGGGGAACACCACAGTATACTTTCCTTCAGTCTGAAAAACAACCGTTCACCACTACTCTCAGTTTCCTGTCACGTAGTCAATTTCCTATGCATGCTGCCACTGTCCCTTTTATTCCATGGGCTTCAACATTGCTGGCAAGCCTCTTATGTGGCACTTTATCTGAGACCTTTTGGAAATCCATATACACCATATCAATGCATGGCCCTCATCAATCCTCTCTGTTACCTCATCAAAAAATTCGATCAAGTTAGTTAAACACGATTTGTCTTTGAGAAATCCATATGGCTTTAGTTAATTAATCCACACTTATCCAAGTGACTGTTAATCGTGTCCCTGAGTATCATTTCTTGTTCCTGATTATCGTTTCTCCTGTGCACATTTTAGAAATTCCTCACCCTCCTTGCCCTTTACACTTATTTTTTCCCTAGCCTATGTTATAGTATTTGAAGTCCCCTACTATTACTGCTCTATTATTTTTTAAGACCTCAGTCACTACTGCTGTGGAGCAGGTGAGTGCCCAAGATGCACCTCTGGTGGTGCTGGCACCTACTGGCTCCATGCAGATCAGGTGTCCTTCCACTCACTTCGCAAACTCCAGCAAAGTCAACCCTTGAGGGCACTTGTGTGTGCAATCGCTATGTAACCATGGCTAATATGTTCTTACTATACAGTACAAATGCACATGAGGCCCATACTAGAGAGAAGGTCACTCTGTGACCAGTAACCTTAATTTGCCAGCATTGAAGTGGAGAAGATGGGTGGAGCTTCCCCTTTTATACCTGAAAGTCCAGGTTAGGAGTGTCTCCCACAAGTTCACCACCTAGTGGTCTGTGTTCTCACGGTGTACAACTTAGGTCAGTTTATACATGGATTACAATGACAGTAGAATACATGTCATCACCTCGCCCCCCAAAGTCTTATTAGGATCACAGGTTAAGTCTCTCTGGTGGTTTACGCTCCCTTGTAGAGCACCTGAGTTGGGGCTCCGGTTGTTGGGCGCTGGTCTGAGTGTCTGCTGTTTGTGGTGCCTCAGGCCTGTCCGGACTGCCCACAGTGACTGGGCTCTCCTCCACTTGGTTCCGGTGTTCGGTCACCTGTGGTGGAGTGAACTCTACATCGTGTTTTTCCTCTGCTTCTTCTATGGGGTTGCTGAACTTTCTTTTTGTTTGATCCACGTGTTTGCAGCAGATTTGTCCATTGGTAAGTTTAACTACCAGAATCCTATTCCCCTCTTTGGTAACCACAGTGCCTGTGAGCCATTTGGGCCCTGCAGCATGGTTGAGCACAAAGACAGGGTCATTGACATCAATACATTGTGCCCTCGCATTCCCGTCATAGTAGTCACATTGTGACCGGCGCCTGCTCTCAACAATTTCTTTTTTGGTGGGGTGTATAAGGGATAACCTGGTTTTGAGCATCCTTTTCATTAGCAGCTCTGCGGGTGGAACCCCTGTGAGTGAGTGTGGTCGGGATCTATTGGCCAATAGGAGGCGCGATAAGTGGCTTTGTAGGGAACCCCCTTGGATTCTGAGCATCCCCTGTTTGATTATCTGCACTGCTCGTTCCGCCTGGCCGTTTAAGGCCGGCTTGAACGGTGCCGTTCTGACATGGTTGATACCATTTCCTGCCATGAAGTCCTGGAATTCAATGCTTGTAAAGCACGGGCCATTGTCGCTGACCAAGACGTCCGGTAGACCATGGGCGGCGAACATTGCCCATAGACTTTCTACCGTGGCAGAGGATGTGTTTGAATTGAGAATGTCACACTCGATCCATTTGGAGTAGGCATCTACTACAACCAAAAACATTTTTCCCATGAAAGGACCTGCGTAGTCCACATGGATGCGTGACCATGGCTTGGTGGGCCAGGACCAGGGGCTAAGGGGGGCTTCCCTAAGTGCATTGCCCAGCTGGGCACACGTGTTGCACCTGAAAACACAAAGTTCCAGGTCTGCATCTAGCCCTGGCCACCAAACGTGTGACCTGACAATTGCCTTCATCATGACAATGCCCGGGTGCTCATTGTGGAGTTCTCGGATAAATGCCTCTCTGCCCATCTGGGGCATGACTACTTGGTTACCCCATAGTAGGCAATCGGCCTGAATCGAGAGTTCATCCTTGCACCTGTGAAATGGTTTAAATTCCTCAGGGCATGCCCCGTACGTGGCTGCCCAGTCCCCATTCAGGACAGATTTCTTGACTAAAGACAGTAGCGGGTCTCTATTTGTCCAGACTTTGATCTGATGGGCTGTCACGGGTGAGCCTTCGCTTTCGAAAGCTTCAACAGCCATAACTATCTCAGCAGCATGCTCGGTTGCCCCCTCGGTGGTGGCTAGTGGGAACCTGCTGAGTGCATCGGCGCAGTTTTCAGTGCCCGGTCTGTGCCAAATTGTATAGTCATAGGTAGCTAACGTGAGTGCCCACCTCCGAATGCGGGCCGACGCATTTGCATTTATGGCTTTGTTGTCGGCCAAAAGGGATGTTAGGGGTTTGTGATCTGTCTCCAGCTCAAATTTCCTGCCAAACAGGTACTGGTGCCTTTTTTTTACTGCATATACACATACAAGCCATCCTGTAGTCCCTTTCTGCCTGGGACAGACTTCTGGAGGCATAAGCTATCGGCTGTAACTGACCCTTGGCATTAACATGCTGCAACACACACCCGACCCCATAGGACGACGCATCACATGTTAAAACAAGTTTCTTACATGGGTCATATAGTGTTAACAGATTGTTGGAGCATAACAAATTGCGTGCTCTGTCAAAAGACATTTCCTGGCTGTCCCCCCCAGACCCATTCGCGACCTTTGCGAAGGAGCACGTGTAGCGGCTCTAACAGCGTGCTCAATTTGGGAAGAAAGTTACCAAAATAGTTCAGGAGCCCCAGGAATGAATGCAGCTCCGTCGTGTTACGGGGTCTGGGTGCTCTCTGGATCGCTTCCGTTTTGGACGCAGTAGGTCTGATCCCATCTGCTGCTACCCTCATCCCCAGGAATTCTATCTCTGGAGCTTGGAAAATGCACTTCGCCTTTTTCAGTCGCAGGCCTACCCGGTCCAGTCTGCGTAGCACCTCCTCCAGGTTGTGGAGGTGTTCTTCAGTATCGTAACCCGTGATGAGGATGTCGTCTTGAAAAATCACCGTCCTTGGAATCGACTTGAGGAGACTTTCCATGTTTCGTTGAAAGATCGCGGCAGCCGAGCGAATCCCGAACAGACATCTGTTGTACTCAAACAACCCCTTGTGTGTCGTGATGGTGGTCAGCTTCTTCGACTCACTCACCAGCTCCTGGGTCATGTAAGCTGAGGTCAGGTCCAATTTTGAAAAAAGTTTGCCACCGGATAGCGTCGCAAAGAGGTCCTCCGCTCTCGGTAGCGGGTACTGGTCTTGGAGTGACACCGGATTGATGGTGGCCTTGTAATCACTATATATCCTGACAGACCCATCCGCCTTGAGCACCGGCACAATCGGGCTCGCCCAGTCACTGAATTCGACTGACGAGATGATGCCTTCCCTCAGCAGACGGTCCAATTCACCTTCTATCTTTTCCCGCATCATGTACGGCACCGCTCTGGCCTTGTGGTGTACTGGCCTGGCGTCCGGCTTTATGTGAATCACTACCTTGGTCCCCATGAAAGTGCCGATGCCAGGTTGAAATAGTGAGTCAAATTTGTCCAGGACCTGTGAGCATGATATTCACTCCACAGAAGCAATTGCATTGACATTGACCCATTTCCAGTTCATGACAGTAAGCCAACTCCTCCCCAGCAGTGCGGGACCATCCCCTGGGACAATCCAGAGTGGCAACTGTTCTCCGAATCTTTGTGGGTCACGACTACCATGGCGCTGCCTAGCACCGGAATGATCTCCTTTGTATATGTCTGTAGCTGTGTGTCAATCGGCAATAATTTTGGCCACCTGGCCTTGGACGCCCACAACTTGTCGAACTGTTTGATACTCATCAGGGACTGGCTGGCATCCATGTCTAGCTCCATTCATACTGGGACGCCATCGAGGAGCACTTTCATCATTATCGGTGGCGTCCTGGTGTATGAACTATATATGTGCTCCACATGAACTCGCTGAACTTCAGCTTCCAGCGATTTCCCCCAATGTCCATTTGGCCTCGTAGTGCTTACATCGGGCCCGTCCTCCTCGTACATCAACCTGGCTGCAGGCTTCCTGTACATACGCACCAAGTGACCGCTGACATTGCAATTTCTGCAGGTATATTGCTGATACCTGCAAGCTCTGGCTGTGTGTTTGCCTCCACACCTCCAACATGAGCCGTTGTTGGAAACAAAAGGTCCATTACCAGTTGATCATCTCTGTGTATCTGGAATTGTCTTTAAACGCACCATTGACAGGTGTTGATGGCCCTATTACTGGCTGCATTGTCCCTTGCGATTGCATGAATCGCCGTTCAGCTAGCCATTGTCTCTGTTGAATTCCCCCTTCGGGTTCGACTACATGCTGGCACATGTCCGATTGCCCTTGTCTGCCTGGAGAACTGTGTGCCGCGTTAACAATGTTGACTTCCTGTCCATTTGCTGCATTTAAACCAAGATTTTTGTCAAACATCATTCTGGTCTCTTCCTCCCCTGAGATAAATGTCTGGGCCATCAAAGCCGCCGTTTCCAGGGTCAAACCTTTGGTCTCAATCAGTTTCCTGAAAACCCCAGCGTGCCCGATGCCCTCAATAAAAAAGTCTCGCAGCATCTCCGCTCTGCATGCATCTGGGAACTTACATAGGCTCGCCAGTCACTAGAGATCTGCCACAAAGTCTGGAATGCTTTGCCCTTCTCGCCGCCGGTGCGTGTAAAACCGGTGTCTCGCCATGTGCATGCTGCTCGCCGGTTTAAGGTGTTCCCCGATCAAATTACTGAACTCTTCAAAAGTCTTGTCCGCCGACTTCTCTGGCGCTAGAAGGTCCTTCATCAGGGAGTACGTCCTGGATCCACAAACCGTCAGGAGATGAGCCCTGCATTTGTCGGCCGAATCCTGTCCCAGCCATTCCTTAGTGACGAAACTTTGCTGTAGTCTCTCAATAAAATCGTCCCAGTCATCACCAACACAGTACCTCTCGTCTGTGCTGCTAGTGGCCATGCTTGCATGGTTTAAATCCCAGTTTCTCGTCGCCAATAATATGTCCTTCCTCTACAGTACAAATGCACATGAGGCCCATACTAGAGAGAAGGTCACTGTGTGACCAGTAACCGTTATTTGCCAGCACTGAAGTGGAGAAGGTGGGTGGAGCTTCCCCTTTTATACCTGAAAGTCCAGGTTAGGAGTGTCTCCCACAAGTTCACCACCTAGTGGTCTGTGTTCTCACGGTGTACAACTTAGGTCAGTTTGTACATGGATTACAATGACAGTAGAATACATGACAATGGAGATTGTGCTTTGCATGTTTTTGAGGCTCCAAACGGTTTGCTTTGCACCGAAAATGAAGAAACCTTTTAATGGAATAAAAATTGAGTAAGCTCTATACCTGGTGGATGAACCATTCTTCCAGGTTACCATTCAAGTAGCGAAGACAAAAAATGTGCTTACACTTCTACTTCATGGATGCTTTCTGAGTGATTGGGGAAAAACTCTAGTTGGCAGATTGAAAATTGATGTTGGGAACAGATGTTGGTATTTAACAGTCTCCTCAATAGACAAAAGCAAAGCGGATTACAAATGTAAAGGTAGTTTTTGCAATATTACTTTGACGCCTTGGGGTATCCTGAACACGTTTGGCATACGCCATAAGGGAGAAGTGTAAAATTGATTCTGGTATCTTGAAGCTACTGCAATCTTTGAGGCCTGGAGCAATGTTCTGCTTTCCTGTTTGTCATGCGGCTGCAATGAATAGCACCGTGCAACACTTGCTGGTGGAATGCCCCCAATTATTTCAGTAAGCCTCCACAGAAAATCCAGCTACTTCGGTGGCTTCACGGCTGAAGTGCACTTGTGGTGTGCTCCGCATCATGATTGGATGGACAGTGCAGGGTCCAGGAAAATCACTACCCCGCTGCTTCTTCACTCATTGTTCATGGTCACCATAGAATGGTTACAGAACGAAAGAAGGCCATTTGGCCCATCAAGCCCGTGCCAACTCTCAGTTCGTCCCACTCCCTTGCCCTTTCCTCATAGCCCTGCAAGTTTGTTCCAACCGATTCTTATCCAATTCCCTTTTGAAAAATAATATTGAGGATGCCTCAAACCACCCTTTCAGGCACTGCATTCCAGCCTAACTACTCGCTGAGTAAAAAAGTTTTTTCTTATATCGCCTTTGGTTCTTTTGTCAAACATCTTAAATCTGTGTCCTCTGGTTCTCGACCCTTCTGCCAATGGGAACAGTTTCTCTCTCTCTACTCTGTCCAGACCCCTGATGATTTTCATACCTCTATCAAATCTCCTCACAATCTTCTCTGTTCCAAGGAGAAGAACCCCAGCTTCTCCAGTCTATCAACCTATCAGTCCCTCATTCCTGGAATCATTCTCGTACACTTTTTCTGCACCTTCTCCTAAGGCCTGCACATCCCTTAAAGTGTGGTGCCCAGAATTGGACACAGTGCTCCAGTTTTATACAGGTTCATCATAATTTGCACACTATTCATTCAATGGGCTTCAACTATTTTAGCAAGCCTATTACGTGGCACTTTGTCGAATGCCTTTTGGAAGTCCATGTACACCTTGTCAACTGCATTACCCTCATCAACCCTCTCTGATACAACAAAAAACTAAATCAAGTTGGAAGAAGATTAGATGTAAGGTTGAAATAGCAGAATTAATGATGCTCCACAATATAATGAGCATTATTTTTTCAGTGAGTTTTAGCAATAGTTCACATCATATTTGGGCATATTGACATTTGATCTATACAATGCATAGTTCTTACCTGCACTACGGACTGATTAAGAGAAACATTTGTTACAGATGAAAAAGCTGTGAGGATATCAAGTGTGGCTCTGAGGTTTCCAGGTGTTGCATTTTGAGGGCCTCTTGAAATGTTGGCCATTTGCCCAACCAGATTGGGAAGATTTTTTGCTAATTCAGTTGTGTTTTTAATGGACTAGAAAATGAAAAAAGAAGATTTAGAAGGAAAACCAATGTTGTGTTGTAGCATATATTAGATCATCGCACCAACCCTCTTCTCAATCTTCCTCACTGCCGTGCTCCACCTCACACTCAACAAGCTCCCCGCTGGAGTGGAACTACAGAACCAGTGGGAACCTGTTCAACCTTCATCGTCTCCAGGCCAGATCCAAGACCATCCTAACCTCTGTCGTCGAGCTACAGTACGCGGACGACGCCTGCGTCTGCGCACATACAGAGGCTGAACTCAAAGTCATAGTCAACATATTCACTGAGGCGTATGAAAGCGTAGGCCTTACTCTAAACATCCGTAAGACAGAGGTCCTCCATCAGCGTGTCCCTGCCGCACAGCACTACCTCACAGTCATCAAGATCCACGGCGCAGCCCTGGACAACGTGGACCATTTCCCATACCTCGGGAGCCTCTTATCAACAAGAGCAGACATTGACGACAAGGTTCAACACTGCCTCCAGTGCGCCAGTGCAGCCTTCAGCCGCCTGAAGAAAAGAGTGTTCGAAGACCAGGCCCTCAAATCTGCCATTAAGCTCATGGTCTACAGGGCTGTAGTAATACCTGCCCTCCTGTATGGCTCAGAGACATGGACCATGTACAGTAGACACCTCAAGTCACTGGAGAAATACCACCAATGATGTCTCCGCAAGATCCTGCAAATCCCCTGGGAGGACAGACGCACCAACATTAGTGTCCTCAGCCAGGCCGACATCCCCAGCATTGAAGCACTGACCACACTCGATCAGCTCCGCTGGGCAGACCACATTGTTCGCATGCTTGACATGAGACTCCCAAAGCAAGCGCTCTACTCAGAACTTCTTCACGCCATCGAGCCAAAGATGGACAGAGAAAACATTTCACAGCCTACCTGATAAAGTGCAACATCCCCACCAACACCTGGGAGTCCCTAGCCAAAGACCGCCCTAAGTGGAGGAAGTGCACTGAGCACCTCGAGTCCCATCGCCGAGAGCATGCAGAAATCAAGTGCAGGCAGCGGAAAGATCGTGCAGCAAACCAGTCCCACCCACCCATTCCCTCAACGACTGTTTGTCCCACCTGTGACAGGGACTGTGTTTCTCGTATTGGACTGTTCAGTCACCTAAGAACTCATTTTTAGAGTGGAAGCAAGACTTCCTCGATTCCAAGGGACTGCTTATGATGATAATATTAGAAAGGACTTGAAAAATATATTATCGACTTTTTAAGTATCTGAGAAATAATCGCAGGGGACTAATTTCCATGAGGCATTTCCCGCTCGTCCACCGTAATATTAGTGGAGGAACCTCGGAACGCTCGGGAGAAAATGACAAATAGTGGGAGAACCCTCGTAGGAATTCACTCCCATAGTGTTAAGTGTTGTCTTTATAGATAAAGATTGTTCGATGTGATCTCCTGGACTGGTTTCGATCGCCTGAGGGGGTCGGAGAGGTATTTTCCAGAGTATGTTTTCCTTCATTGGCCCTGTGTTCTTTCTCTGTGTTTGCCTCTCCCAAGAGATACACAGCTGTGGGGGCGAGGGTGGTAATGTTGATCATGATGCTTCAGCTATCATGCTGTGGGGCAGGATTGATGGACCAGTTGTTTTGATCCTGCCAGGAATATTGTATGTTCATATATATATTGAATTACTTTGAAGTGCAGTATCGTAGGTAATTATAAAGGCAACTGGATGAATGGTAGTTAATTATATTATCACGAAAACTGCCCTTGGGATCCTACAGATACTGGTCTAGAATTTTCTCAAATTTTACACCTTTAAAAAGAAACTTTACACCTGTTGACAGCCTGCAGAGGGAGTTAGATGAGAGGTTCCTGAGTCTGCTCATTCGAATTCCTATTGGTGCAATTATCATCATAAAATGGGTGTAAAATGAGTGTAAACAGCTGAACTGCATGGAAATTCCTATGCAGCCTTTAAAAAGACAGTTCAACCTGCAGTCTGCAGCAGCAGACTTGGGGACAACTAGATAAGAGATGAACAGAGCTTGGCTCTTTCCCTTTACACTTATAAAGCTTCACTGCAAGTCTTAGCAATAATTTTATTATACTTTTACAGAATAATGGACACTCAAGCAACATCTCTGCCCAGGAGGCATGCTCCTTCAGGCTGCACAAATGAAGTTTAGGCTTTTCCTGCCCTGGATGCCCTCCTGTATAATCCTCTCAGAACCTCCTTCCTCACATCTATCTGCATTCCAGCGGGCGTTCATTATCTGGAGTCTGGCAGCCACTTCCTGCCTACTCCCTGGCTGTTTCTGGCAGGAATTGGACCAATGACATGGTATTGAGGACCAGGAGTTAAAATAGCCTGGGGCTGTTTTCCACAGCAAACTGACCTCGGCACCCACCTGCCCAAAACCTGCCAGATTTAAAATTGGAGTTTCAGCCGCATAGAACATAGAAACATAGAAATAGGAGAAGGCCATTTAGCCCCTCGAGCCTGTTCAGCCATGCAATGAGATCGTGGCTGATCTGTGACCTAACCCCATATACCCGACTTTTCCCCATATCCCTTAATATCTTTGGTTAAAATCTATCAAGCTCAGATTTGAAATGAACAATTGCTCTAGCATCAACTGCTGTTTCCAGAAGAGAGTTCCAAATTTCTGCCACCCTTGCGTGTAGAAGTTTTTCTTAACTTCGCTCCTGAAAGATCTGACTCTAACTTTTAGGCTATGTCTCCTAGTCCTAGTGTCCCCAACCTGCGGAATTAGTTTCCCTCTATCTACCTTATAATTCCAGGGATACAACCCCAGTTTGTGTAATCTCACCTCGAAATTTAACCCTTGGAGTCCATGCATTGTTCTGGTAAATCTAAGCTGCACTCCTTCCCTGGCCAATATATCCTTCCTGATGTGTGGTGCCTAGACTGAACCCAGTATTCCAGGTGTGGTCTAACCAGGGCTTTGTAAGCACACTTATTGTAAGGTTACACTAGTGGAGTGGGAGCAGCTCCAAGGAATGTCCTTGTCTAAATAAAATGCCTGAAACAGAAATATTTACATTTGTGATGCTGTGGAAATATTTTCGAATGTAATGACAAAAGGCAGTTAAATGGAACTGTATTCTGAAATATTTCTTGCCAGAGAAAGAACTGAATGAATTACAATGTACAGTACCTGCAGAATGTTGTCAATTTCAGCCAAAATATAAAAGTCTTCTTCTGCACCATACGTTCCATTTGAGTAGCACCTTTTTCTCAATGTTCCACTCTGATTATTTGAGCAACTTATGTTTGCTGTATCTCCCATCTCGATTATATCATAGGAAGGATCAATACATGTGAAAATGTTTTATGAAACCAGAAGTTATAATTAATTTACCTGATTTATTCTGTTTTTATAATGATCACATATTCCTTATTTCACTTTCAAAGATACAATATCAATTAAATTGAGTTGACTTCAGGGAACATTGTAACTATGCTAACGTTTAAATGTCATACTGTATGATGCTAAAGCCCTGGAATAGAATAATTACCACTGGATATTCCTCTGCAAATTTGGGCACTATAAATTCTTCAAGGGTGGATTATCTGCTGGCTATGCGCTGGCTGTGGGAACGATACTCAGTGGGCTTTGAACCCACCAGAGGTATGCACAGCCATTCCCGTGTTAATTTCCAGTTTCCTGTCATTCCAAGTGAACTCCATTCAGGGAATCTGCCAGTTGATAAGAGCTCACAGTTAGAGAGCAGGATATAGTGCCTGCTGCAGCTTCTTAAAAAGATGCAACATTATTTTAAACAGAAGTGTCTTTCTGTGGGGCAAACACTTCGAGGATAAAAACTGCCAACATTTGCTTTGGATGAAGTCTGCCACAATCTCCACTCTGTCTCTAAATTGTGCAGGAGTTCCGGTGACCTTATTTGGGGGAGCGAAGCCTTTGCCTGCTCAAGACAAGACCATTGATGTGGAGGGGGCATGGCCAAGTGCAATGATTTCCTATGGGAGTTGCTGGGATGAATTTTCCCAGATACTTTAAGTTCTGGCCAAGATGGGGTCTTCATCTGAAACACTGGTTTAGGCCACGTTTAGGGCAAGACGCCACCTGGGTAAAGGAGTTGAAGCGCGTGCTAGAAATGGCCGCCTGGAGGATTGTTAAGCAACCGATTGCCACTTGAATTGCCTGCTAGCGTTCATTAGTGAGGCTAACACTTGCATTAACGCCCTCTCCTAACAGCGACCAACTGTTCGGGAGTAAACTAGTCATTGCAGAAGATTTTGAGTGCTATTTCACTGTTCACTTGCTGCTGGAGTTGTGAAGAGGACCTCTGGAACACATCAGGAGACATTCTGGCACAGTTTATCAAGACTTCACAAACTCTTGATCAAAAGTTATTCTGGAAATTATCTTAGGACTTCAATTAAAAAGAGTGTGGGCTACATTTTCGGTCTTTTGCCAACCCTCGTAGCACTTCAGAGGGACGACGGAAAGCACTTGCACCGGGGCAAGCTGGTGCGCAACGCCTCTGGTTGTGGCACCTGCTCGATATTTGGATCGCGCCTGCCCCGTGGCGGCCCTAGTGGGAACGCCAGTGAAAGGTGGCGTTCCAAGCTGTACCGGCTGAAGTGATGAAGAAATGTCTACGTCGGGTAAGCGTGATTGTTTTTATTTTTTTGCTACTTTTGCGATTTACGTTGGAGTCGGGTCAGTAATGAATCAGGAATGTTTTTGGTCGGGTTTTCTCTTTCCCCACCCGCGAGTCCTCTCTTATGGTGCTCCGAGACCGGCTGTTTAGCTCGGGATTTATCGCTTGCTCAGCCGGGCAAGCACCTTAAAAGATGTGTGCAACGCCTCCCTTAACTCTTCGCTCCAAACTGCGGGCCCAGCTGATGAATTTTGCGGTGGCAGATGTAATCCATTTGCCGGTGCAAATTGTGCTGCATTGCCTGGGACAACGCCGCAACAGAAGCGCATCTGAATTTCTTCCGCTAAGTGCTGTGGTACTCTACCTTATTGGACAACTTCTAGAAGAAAGGGAGTGCTTGTCATCGGCATCTTGCTACAGGTTCCCCTTGGTCTGCAGGATGAAGGGATGCATCAGCCTTTTAAACAGGCCTTGATCCTGGTCTGGGCCCCCAAAATGGTAAGATACATCTTTTTCATGATGTAAATGCAGAATGCTGCAAATTTTACTACTGATTACATCTTAACTTACTGCCAGATGTGAGCTGAAGCACCCAGGCAGAAGTTAGTTACAGTTAGTCAAGTTTATCACCTCAAGATGACATTTTACACACAGTAATTAATTGTAGAGAAAAAAAAGTGGTTTCTCAACAAATTCTAATGAGTCTTGCTGAGTGAAGTGGGGTGGGTTAGGGAATGAGATTTTCACTGGCTCTATCGGTCAGAATCAGGGCAGTCATCATCATAGGCAGTCCCTCGGAATCGAGGAAAACTTGCTTCCAATCCTGAAGTGTTCTTTGGTGGCTGAACAGTCCAATACGAGAGCCACAGACTCTGTCACAAGTCGTTGAGGGAAGGGGTGGGTGGGACTGGTTTGCCGCACGCTCTTTCCGCTGCCTGCGCTTGATTTCTGCATGCTCTCGGTGTTGAGACTCGAGGTGCTCAGCACCCTCTCGGATGCACTTCCTCCACTTACGGCTGTCTTTGGCCAGGGATTCCCAGGTGTCAGTGGGGATGTCGCACTTTATCAGGGAGGTTTTGAGAGTGTCCTTGTAGAGTTTCCGCTGCCCCCCTTTGGCTCATTTGCCATGAAGGAGCTCCGAGTAGAGCACTTGTTTTGGGAGTCTTGTGTCTGACATGCGAACTATGTGGCTGACCAGCGGAGCTGAACGAGTGTGGTCAGTGCTTCAATACTGGGGATGTTAGCCTGGACGAGGATGCTGAGGTTGGTGTGCCTGTCCTCCCAGGGGATTTGTAGAATCTTGCGGAGACATCGTTGGTGATATTTCTCCAGCAACTTGAGGTGTCTGCTGTACATGGTCCATGTTTCTGAGCCATACAGGAGGCCGGGTATTACTAAAGCCCTGTAGACCATGAGTTTGGTGGCAGTTTTGAGGGCCTCGTCTTCAAACACTCTTTTCCTCAGACAACCGAAGGCCGAGCTGGCACACTGGAGGCGGTGTTGGATCTTGTCGTCGATGCCTGCTCTTGTTGATAGGAGGCTCCCAAGATATGAGAAGTGGTCCACGGTGTCCTGGGCCGCGCCATGGATCTTGATGACTGGAGAAAAGTGCTGTGCGGTGAGGACAGGTTGGTGGAGGACCTTTGTCTTACGGATGTTTAGTGTAAGGCCCATGCTTTCTTATGCCTCAGTAAATACGTCGACTATGTCCGCGAGTTCAGCCTCTGAGTGTACGCAGACGCAGGCATTGTCCGCGTTCTGTAGCTCGACGACAGAGGTTAGGGTGGTCTTGGATCTGGCCTGGAGACGGCGAAGGTTGAACAGATTCCCACTGGTTCTGTAGTTTAGTTCCATTACAGCGGGGAGCTTGTTGATTGTGAGGTGGAGCATGGCAGCGAGGACGATTGAGAAGAGCATTGGGGAGATGACGCAGCCCTGTTTGACCCCGGTCCGGATGTGGATTAGGTCTGTAATGGATCCGTTGGTAAGGATTATGGCCTGCATGTTGTCGTGGAGCAGGTGGAGGATGGTGATGAACTTTTGGGGGCATACGTAACGGAGAAGGATGCTCCATAGACCTTTGCGGTTGACCGTGTCAAAGGCCTTTGTAAGGTTGAAGAAGGCCATGTATAAGGGTTGGCGGTGTTCTCTGCATTTTTCCTGTAGCTGTCGCGCTGCAAAAATCATGTCCGTTGTGCCAGTAGGGGACGAAATCCACACTGACTTCGGGAGGAGCTCCTCAGCCATGGGGAGAAGATGGTTGAGGAGGACTCTAGCGACGACTTTCCCAGTGGCTGATAGGGAGATTCCTCTGTAGTTGCTGCAGTCGGACTTGTCCCCATTTTTAAAGATGGTCACGATTACTGCATTTCTGTGATCCCCCGGCATGCTCCCCTCCCTCCAAATGAGAGAGATGAGGTTGTGTATTCGCGCCAGCAGTGCCTCTCCACCATTCTTCAGTGCCTCAGCAGGGATTCCATCCGCACCTGTAGCCTTGTTGTTTTTAAGCTGTCTTATGGCTTTTTCTACCTGGTACAGTGTTGGAGTCTCACTGAGGTGGTGGCGGGTAGCAGGTTGCGGAATGGAGTCGAGAACACTCGAGTCAAAGACAGAGTCTCAATTGAGGAGATCTTCGAAGTGCTCCTTCTAGCAGGCCTTGACTGCCTTGGTGTCCTTGATGAGTGTTTCCCCGTTCTTGGCCAGCAATGGGGTGGGGCCCCCGTCACATTGCCCAACGGCGACATCTGACATACCCTGACGACCTCCGATGACCTTCTGTGACCCCGACGACCTCCAGCAACCCCCGACAACCTCTGGCGAGTCCCACAAGTTCGGGCCATTCGGACCTATGGCAGGCTTCCCACCACATCACCCATCGGCGACCTCCAACGTACTCCGACAACCTCCGCCGACCCTCAGCGACCTCAGATGCCCTCCGGCGACCAGGGCAGTAGCACCCCAGCAATTACAGGTACAAACTTAGGGGCCACAATTGCCCTCCCCGCCCAAAACAGAGCGCTCCCACCCCATTTCGATGCTTCCTGCAGATGCTGTCACGCTGCCTCTTGTGTGACTTAAAAGGGAGAGTTTTTGCGTTTTAAAACCCACATAGCAAGACTTCACAATCTCTCTATCAACATTTATTCTGGAAATTATCTGAGGACTTCACCTAAAAAGAGTAAGTGCTGTACTATGCCCTAGAAATAGTGGATGCATTGGTGGTCATTTTCCAACATTCTATAGACTCTGGATCAGTTCCTATGGATTGGGGGGTAGCTAATGTAACCCCACTTTTTAAAAAAGGAGGGAGAGAGAAAACAGGGAATTATAGACTGGTTAGCCTGACATTGGTAGTGGGGAAAATGTTGGAATCAATTATTAAAGATGTAATAGCAGCGCATTTTGGAAAGCAGTGACAGGACCGGTCCAAGACAGCGTGGATTTATGAAAGGGAAATCATGCTTGACAAATCTTCTAGAATTTTTTGAGGATGTAACTAGTAGAGTGGACAAGGGAGAACCAGTAGATGTGGTGTATTTGGACTTTCAAAAGGCTTTGGACAAGGTCCCACAAAAGAGATTAGTATGCAAAATTAAAGCACATGGTATTGGGGTTAATGTATTGACGTGGATAGAGAACTGGTTGGCAGACAGGAAGCAAATAGTAGGAATAAACAGGTCCTTTTCAGAATGGCTAGTGGGGTACTGCAAGGTTCAGTGCTGAGACCCCAGCTATTTACAATATACATTAATGATTAGGATGAAGGAATTGAATGTAATGTCTCCAAGTTTGCAGATGAGCTGGGTGGCAGTGTGAACTGTGAGGAGGATGCTAAGAGGCTGCAGGATGACTTGGACAGGTTAGGTGAGTGGGCAAATGCATGGCAGATGCAGTATAATGTGGATAAATGTGAGGTTATCCACTTTGGTGGCAAAAACAGGAAGGCAGAATATTATCTGAATGGTGACAGATTAGGAAAAGGGGGAGGTGCAGCGAGACCTGGGTGTCATGGTACATCAGTCATTGAAAGTTGGCATGCAAGTGCAGCAGGCGGTAAAAAGGTAAATGGCATGTTGCCGTTCATAGCGAGAGGATTTGAGTATAGGAGCTGGGAGGTCTTACTGCAATTGTACAGGGCCTTGATGAGGCCACACCTTGAATATGTGTACAATTTTGGTCTCCTAATCTGAGGAAGGACATTCTTGCTATTGAAGGAGTGCAGCGAAGGTTCACCAGACTGATTCCTGGGATTGCAGGACTGACATATGAAAAAAGACTGGATCGACTAGGCTTATATTCACTGGAATTTAGAAGAATGAGTGGGGACCTCATGCAAACATATCAAATTCTGAGGGATTGGACAGGTTAGGCAGGAAGAATGTTCTCAATGTTGGGGAAATCCAGAACCAGGGGTCACAGTCTAAGGATTAGGGGTAAGCCATTTAGGACTGAGATGAGGAGAAACTTATTCACTCAGAATTATGAACCTGTGGAATTCTCTACAGAAAGTTGTTGAGGCCAGTTCGTTAGATATTCAAAAGGGAGTTAGATGTGGCCCTTACGGCTAAAGGGATCAAGGGGTATGGAGAGAAAACAGGAATGGGGTACTGAGGTGAATGATCAGCCATGATCATATTGAATGATGGTGCAGGCTCGAAGGGCCGAATGGCCTACTCCTGCACCTATTTTCTATTGCCCAAATTTCCCCATGAGTTGCACTGTTTTTTTTGGTGTAACTTGATTTTTCTAGTGTATCTTAAAAGTTGCAAATATGGCCATTTAATTTGCGCCATTGTAAGTGAGTTAGTTAGGTCAGTTTATTTTTCAAAAGGGTGTGTTCCCAGCCACTTACACCATTTATGCCAATTTGGCCACAAAAAAGTTGTACTAAACTAACTTAGGGCAGTGTATGTGTCCACTTTTGTCTGCACAGAAAGACCTTACTTACAGTTAAGGAATCGGTGCAAGTAACTACATTTAAAGCACTACCAAGCACCAAACAAAGCACAAAAAGTAATAAGCAATTAATTAACAAATAAAATAGAAGGAACCCTGCACCTAAAGCACCAAGACCAAAGGAATAAGCAATCAATAAATAAAAAATAAAAAAATAGAAGGAACCCTGCACCTAAACAACATTTCAAGCACCACCAAGCACCAAAGAAAGCACAAGCAGTTGTAACAATTCAATAAAAAAATAAAGAAGTGAAGTAAATAATTAAAGTAACAAATGAAAGTACTGCGTCAAATCCTACCTTAAACTGAAGGCTGGCCGTGCTGGAGTCCCTTCAGCTAGGTCAAGGTGCAGGACACCGGCAAGCCCTTCGACCAGGGCAAGAATCGTGAGATTGCGGCAGGCTGTAGGGGAGGCGGGGGGAGAAACAGAGAAAGTGTGGGAGGCGGGGTGGGGGGAGACAGTGAGAAAGAACGCAGCAGGCTGTGGGAGGGGTGGGGGGGGGGGGAGTGAGAGAATGTGGCAGGCTGTGGGGTGGGGGGGTGGGAGAATGAGAAAGAACACGGCAGGATGTGGGAGGGGTGGGGGGGAGAACGAGAGAGAACACGGCAAGATGTGGGAGGGAGAAGGCAGAACTCTGCAGGCTTAGGGGAGGGTGGGAGGCGAGAAGGGAGAACTCTGCAGGCTGTGAGCGGGGGTGGGTGCTGACAAAGAGGGATAGAGAAGTCACATGACGGGAGGGGGAGAGAACAAAAGACCTTTGGGTTTCTTACCTTGTTTTGGGAGTGAGGAGAGCTGGGCTGTGTGTTGCATTAATGGAACATGATTCAGTTTCAATGTAAAAAATATTTTATTGAAAATTTTAGAATGTACACTTTTTAGTGTAATAAAATAAATTTTTTTATCAAACTGTACTTTAATATGACTAAGATCACTTATAAACTTGTAAAGTTACAAAAGTTACAAAACAATTTCAATGTGAAAAATCTTCCACTCTAAAATCACAAACTTCAAGATCATTTTTTAGGTGCGAAGTTAAATAGTTTACAAAATGTGAGAACATTTACACTCTTTAAAAACCCTAAGATCACTTTTAAGTTGTAAAGTTACAAAACTTACAAAACAATTTCCATTGGAAAAAACTTACACTGGAAGATCACTTAAAAACTTTAAGGTCACTTTAGTCTTGTAAAGTTACATCACCTACAAAACATGTTACATTTGAAAATAGTTACAAGAGTAAAATCAACAAAAACAACAGCAGCAAAGAAAGGCTGCACCCATCTCAGATCCACATCTCAGTGAATGTGCACCGCTTCATGGATGGATAGAGGGGAGGGCGGTGGGGGGTTACGGCTTGGGTCTCTACAGAGACTTGTGCGGGGATTGTCATGGGAGTGGCAGTGGATTGGCCTGGCTGTGTTCCCTTATTGCAGCAGTTACCTCCCTGATGGCCTGTGCCGTTGTTTCGACTGCCTGTGACATTCGCTCCCTGATGGCCTGTGCCGTCGTCCCCGCTGCCTCTGAAATGTCCTCCCTCATGTCCCGTGACATTATTACTATTTCTGCCTTCAGTGTCGTTACTTCATCACCCATCCCACTGACAGTATTCACGAGTGATCGGGTAAGCTCATTGGTCTCCATACCCAATGCCATCACCTGAGCCACATCTGTTGCACCCTCCAGCTCAGGACAGCGTGGTACATTTCTCCTTGGCCTTGTTCTGGGTCTGTCCAGCGGAACCCCTCCAGTGTGAGGTGCAGGTTGGGAAGGTGTGGCCATGGGTGTTACAGGCTGGGACAGTGGAACCCTGGGTGTTCCATACTGCATTCCAGCAGGAGTGGGACCCAGAACCTCAGATGGTGGGCCCCTTGGTGTTCCATATTGCATTTCAGCAGCACTGGGAGGTGCAGGCTGGAATATTGGGGCACTGAATGATTCATGCTGCATTCCAGCAGCACTGGAACCCGCAACCTCTGGACTTTCGAAAGCATCCAATGTCGGACCAAACCTTAAACCACAATGCAGGGACTGGGATGAGCTGAAACCACGGAATGTCGAACCAGACCATAAACATGACACTAAACTGGGTGGCAGTGTAAGCTGTGAGGGGGACGCTAAGAGGCTGCAGGGTGACTTAGACAGGTTAGGTGAGTGGGCAAATGCATGGCAGATGCAGTATAATGTGGATAAATGTGAGGTTATCCACTTTGGGGGCAAAAACGCAGACAGAATATTATCTGAATGGTGACAGATTAGGAAAAGGGGAGGTGCAACGAGACCTGCGTGTCATGGTTCATCTGTCATTGAAAGTTGGCATACAGGTACAGCAGGTGGTAAAAAGGCAAATGGCATGTTGGCTTTCATAGCTAGGGGATTTGAATATAGGAGCAGGGAGGTCTTACTGCAGTTTTACAGGGCCGAGGTGAGGCCTCACCTGGAATATAGTGTTCAGTTTTGGTCTCCTAATCTGAGGAAGGACGTTCTTGCCATTGAGGGAGTGCAGCGAAGGTTCACCAGACTGATTCCTGGGATGGCAGGACTGATACGAGGAGAGACTGGATCAACTACATTGGAGTTTAGAAGGATGAGAGGGGATCTCATAAAAACATACAAGATTCTGACGGGACAGGTTAGATGCGGGTAGATTGTTCCCGATGTTGGGGAAGTCCAGAACCAGGGGACACAGTTTTAGGATAAGGGGTAGGCCATTTAGGACTGAGATGAGGAGAAACTTCTTCACTGAGTTGTTAACCTGTGGAATTCCCTGCCGCAGAGAGTTGTTGATGCCAATTCATTGGATATATTCAAGAGGGAGTTAGATATGGCCCTTACAGCTAAAGGGATCAAGGGGTATGGAGAGAAAGCAGGAAAGGGGTACTGAGGGAATGATCAGCCATGATCTTATTGAATGGTGGTGCAGGCTTGAATGGCCAAATGGCCTACTCCTGCAACTATTTTCTATGTTTCTAAACCACAAT
Organism: Pristiophorus japonicus; assembly: GCF_044704955.1. NCBI lineage: Eukaryota > Metazoa > Chordata > Chondrichthyes > Pristiophoridae > Pristiophorus > Pristiophorus japonicus. Next base: position 72,131,551 of record NC_091983.1, on the reverse strand, counting down.
GCAGGGACTTGGGATGAGCTGAAACTACGTAATGTCGAACCAGACCCTAAACCACTATGCAGGGACTGGGCCGCGCTCAAACCACAGAATGACGAATTAGAAATCATGGAAGTGCTTTGCAATGCAAGTTCAAAATTCTCCCCTTCAGACCTCTCCAGGCCACCTTCTCCCCCCTACAAAGTTGGTCTGGCTTGCCCGCATCTGAATCTTCTTCTGTACCTTCAGGATTTGCATCAGGTTCTGCACAATATAACAGAACAGTCAAATGGTTAGCAGCAGAGGAGGGGGCAGGATGGGTGACATGAGTCGGCTCACATGTAGCATGCCAGGCAGCAGGTTGATTTGGAGGGCCACGAGTAATTTTCAGGACTTGCCCTCCCCCTCGCATGTGAGCCCAGCTTGTGCAGTACTGATTGCTTTTCTTCAGCTAGGACCCATCAAAGCAGCGACCCTCTGTTCCAAGGGTGTCAGTGGGTGCAGATTTGGCGGGCCTCCTCCTGGTCGAGTCTTTTCCCTTTTGTTGTGGGCCAATTTCTTCTGCAAAGATTAAAATATAACTTGTTAGACAGGGTGTCTTTCTGTTGGGTGGGACATATAGAGATGGTCACATTTAGATGAATTTCATTGGCAAATGAAAATATTACTTACACTAACTGCTTGACCAAGGTCCTGCCATTTCTTTTTACACTGCCTTCCATTTCTCGTGGTATTCACCACTGCGCAGTAATCTTCTGCAAGTTTGTTCCAGCGTGTATTAGTTTTTTTGGGTGGCACTTTTGTGCAACCTCTGTTGCACGTATCCAGCTCCTGTCATCTTTCCTCGATTATATTCACTAGTACCTCCACTTCTTGATGCGTGAAATTCTTCGTTCTTGGGGCACGGTGTTGCATTGCTCTATTGAATTGACACTCAGTGAATTTTAGAAACACACAGTCCTTATTTTGCTTGCAGCAATGAATGATTCTCACCTATGCAGCACTCCTTGTGGAGGTTTAGCAGCTGATTTCTTGCAGAGTACTCCAAACAGCAGTCCGACAGCTTTCAAAACATCAAGTAGGCATCCAAAACTCTGAGGCGTTCTCCATTTAAAAATGGCCGATTGCCAATGTTAATGCCCCACTGAGCATGTGCGAACGCTGCAATGCGCCTGTGTGTGCTGCCGGCACTCAGTCACTCCGATCAGGCCCCGCCCCTACCAGCTCTGAGTGGCCAGCACGGACCTAGGTCCGCCCCCCCCTCTTCATTACATGCCACGCCAGCTCCACAGATGGCCCGACTTGTGGCCATGATTGCAGCAAGTTTTTTCGCCTCAGCTTTTAAGGTAAAACGTCGGCGGAGGGGCTCGGAGGTGCGCAGTTTTAAACGGAGGGCCAAATCTGGGCCCTATGTTGCAAGTTTCTATGTTTCTACGCTACCTTATTGGACACCTTCTAGGAGTGACCAGGAGAAAGGGAATGCTTGTCATTGGCACCTTGCTACAGGTTCCCCGTGGTTTGCAGGATAAAGGGGTGCATCAGCCTTTTAAACAGGCCTTGATCCTGTTCTGGGGCCCCAAAATGATAAGTTGCATCTCTTTTTTTTAATAATGTAACTGCAGAATGCTGCAAATTTTAATACTGATTACATCTTAACTTACTGCCAGATGTGAGCTGGAGCACCCAGTCAAAAGTTAGTTGGAGTTCGTCAAGTTTATCACCTCAAGATGACATTTTACACACAGTAATTGTACAGAAAAAAAGTGGTTCCTCAACAAATTATAATAAGTCTTGCTGAGTGAAATGGGGGCGGGGGTTGGGTTAGGGGAATGTGATTTTCACTGGTTCTATCGCTCGGAATTATGGCAGTAGCGCCCCAACAATTGCAGGTACAAACTTAGCGTCCTATTCCCTAAAGTGTCAGTCCTTGCTCAGTGGGTAGCATTCTCTCCTCTGAGTCAGAACATTGTGGGTTCAAGTTTCACTCCAGAGGCTTGAACACAAAAATCTAGGCTGACACTCCAGTGCAGTACCGAGGGAGAGCTGCACTGCCGGAGGTGCCGTCTTTCGGATGAGATATTAAACCGAGGCACCATCTGCTCTTGAAGGTGGATGTAAAAGATCCCCTGGCACTATTTCAAAGAAGAGCAAGGGAGTTCTTCCTGATGTCCTGGCCAGTATTTATCCCTAAATCAACATTACTGATACAGATTATGTGGTCATTATCACCTTGCTGTTTTCGGGAGCTTGCTGTGCACAAATGGACTGCCCCGATTCCTCCAATACAACAGTAACTACACATCAAAAGTACTTCATTGGCTGTAAAGTGCTTTGGGATATCATGAGGTCAAGAAAGGTGTTACATTGTGGTTACATACATGACATTTATATAACACCACTGTATTACTGTATACACACAACCTTGATGCGCACCTTGACCACAAGGGGTGAACTTGTGGGATACATTCCTTACCTGATCTCCCAGGTATATAAAGGGAGGTCCCACGCAGGATCATCACTTGTGGAGTGCTGCGAATAAAGAGTTGAGGTCATAGAATAACCTTGTCCCCAGAATGTGCCTCGTGTGGTTTCATGCTGTAGAGTAAGGACTTTACATTGGCGACGAGAAACGGGAACTCACGACCCACGAGAATGGCCACCGGTAGCACAGAGGAACGGTACTGTGTTGGGGAAGACTGGGACGATTTTGTCGAAAGGCTTCAGCAAAGCTTCGTTACGAAAGAATGGCTGGGGAATGCAGCGGCCGACAAGCGACGCGCTCATCTTTTGACCAGCTGCGGGCCAAAGACTTACGCGCTCATGAAGGACTTACGAGCACCCGAATAGCCATCGAACAAGACCTTTGAAGAACTTAGCAAACTGATCGGGGAGCACCTCAAACCGGCGAGTAGCATACATATGGCCCAACACAGATTCTACACCCATCGACGTCGGGAAGGACAGAGCATACCTGTTTTCATAGCGGACCTCCGGCGTTTGGCTAGCCTCTAAATTCACAGACGCCTGCAGGGGGGCAATTCTAAGGGACTTCTTTATCGAGGGCATCGGTCATGCGGGAATTTTCCACAAATTAATTGAGACCAAGGATTTGACCTTGGAAGCGGCGACGTTGTTCGCTCAAACTTTCATGGCGGGGGAGGAAGAGATGAAAATAGTATGCGCGTGCAATTCTGCCTCCAACGCGGCAGTGGGTCAGGGAGTCATCATCAATGCGACTCGGAGCCTTGCAGGCTGTAGGGGCAGTCCGACACTCCCCAGGCAGCAATAGACCTCACAGTAGGACTACAACAGAGACAATGGCAGTCTGAACGGACATTCATGCCATCACCGAGGACAATGCGCCCCGGGATGGGGCCATTGACACCCACTAATAGGGTACTTAAGCGCAGTCAAAGGGTCAGTCAGCGCGGAATGCCTGGCCATAGTCCCTTTGTCCCCAACAATGGAAACTTTAACTGGAGGTGAGGGGGAAAACACTCAGCCAGATCTTGCAGATTTCAACAGTTTGTCTGCAGAAACTGCAATCACAGTGGCCACTTAGCTCGAATATGCAGGAAGCCTGCAACCAGACTAATGAGGCGGAGGGACCAGAAGAGGGTCCTTTGAGGCAGGATGACTTTTGGGGCAAATCGATGGACCCCGAGGTTCAGCGGGTCCATGTGGCGAACAGTTCATACATCAAAACGCCACCAATGATGAGGGTTTTATTAAATGGTATCCCAGTATGCATGGAGCTGGACACTAGGGTCAGCCAGTCACTCATGGGCGTTCAGCAATTTGAGAAGCTATGGCCACTTAAAGCCAGTAGACCCAAATTAGCATGTATTGAGACACAATTACAGACTTACACTAAAGAAATCATTCCGGTGCTAGGCAGTGCAATGTTGGCTGTCACACACACAGTTAGTGAATCGTCTGCCGTTCTGGATTGTCCCGGGTAATGGTCCCGCACTATTGGGGAGGAGCTGGTTAGCCGAGATGAACTGGAAATGGGGGGATGTTCACACAATGTCATCTGTGGAGCGAAGTTCGTGCTCACAAGTCCTACAACAATTCGATTCGCTATTCCAACCTGGCGTCGGGACTTTCAAAGGCACCAAAGTAGTAATACACATCACCCCGGACGCCAGGCCAGTGCACCACAATGCCAGAGTGGTGCCGTATGTGATGCGGGAAAAGATCGAGAGCGAATTGGACCGGCTGTTGAGCGAGGGCATCATCTCGCCTGTTGAATTCAGCGACTGGGCGAGCCCCATCGTTCCTGTCCTAAAAGCGGATGGCTCTGTCAGGATCTGTGGCGACTACAAGGCCACCATCAATCGGGTGTCCCTACAAGATCAATACCCGCTCCCAAGAGCGGAGGACCTCTTCGCCACGCTGGCAGGTGGCAAGCTGTTCACCAAGTTGGACCTCGCCTCAGCCTATATGACCCAGGAACTGGCCGACGAATCTAAACTACTGACCACCATCACCACGCACAAGGGACTGTTCATTTATAACAGGTGCCCGTTTGGCATTCGATCAACGGCCGCGATTTTTCAATGAAACATGGAAAGCCTGCTAAATCCATTCCTGGAACAATCTTATTCCAGGACGACATCCTCATCACTGATCGAGACACTGAGGAACACCTCCACAACCTGGAGGAGGTGCTACGCTGACTGGACCAGGTAGGCCTGCGACTCAAGAAGTCTAAATGTGTGTTTTTAGCTCCTGAGGTTGAGTTTTTGGGCAGGAGGGTTGCTGCAGATGGGATTCGGCCCACCGAATCAAAAACAGGCGATTCGACGAGCACCCAGGCCCTGCAACACATCGGAGTTGCGTTCATTTCTGGGACTGTTGAACTATTTCGGGAACTTTCTGCCGAACTTGGGCACATTATTGGAGCCACTACACGTGCTCCTACGTAAGGGTTGCGATTGGTTTTGGGGGGGGACTATCAGGAACGGGCTTTTGATCGGGCGCGAAACCTACTTTGTTCAAACAAGTTGTTGACCCTGTACGACCCCTGTTTTTAAAAAAAAAAAAAAAAATTGGCTCTGCATCGCATCGTCCTATGGGGTTGGGTGCATGTTGCAGCAGGGCAATGCTGAGGGTCAACTATAACCTGTGGCCTATGCCTCTAGGTCGCTCTCAAGCAGAACAGGGATATGGGATGGTCGATAAAGAAGCGCTCGCATGTGTCTATGGTGTTAAAAAAAATGCATCAGTACTACTTTGGTAGGAAGTTTGAATTAAAGATGGACCACAAGCCATTAATATCCCTGTTGTCAGACAGCAAGGCTGTCAATGCCAACGCATCAGCTCGCATACAGCGATGGGCTCTCACGCTGGCTGATTATGACTACACCATCCGGCACCGGCCCGGCACTGAAAACTGTACTGACTCAGCAGGCTCCCACTGGCCACCACTGAGGGTGCAATGGAGCAAAGCGCTAAGATGGTCATGGCTGTCGATGCCTTTGACAGTGCAGGCTCCTCCATCACAGCCCGCCAGATCAAAATCTGGACCAACAGAGATCCCCTCCTATCCCTGATTAAGAAATGTATCCTGACTGGGGATTGGGCGGCCGCACACGGAGCATGCCCTGAGGAGGTCAGACTGTTCCACAGAAGAATGGATGAGCTCTCCATCCAAGCCGACTGCCTACTATGGGGCAGCCGGGTAGTTATGCCCCAGAAGGGCAGGGAGGCATTCATCCGGGAACTCCATAGTGAGCACCCAGGCATTGTGCTGATGAAGGCCATTGCCCAGTCACACGTTTGGTGGCCTGGAATTGATTCAGACCTGGAACACTGTTCGTAGGTGCACGACATGTGCCCAGCTGGGTAATGCCCCCAGTGAGGCCCCGCTCAGCCCGTGGCCCTGGCCCACCAGGCCATGGTCACGCATTCATGTTGACTACGCGGGCCCGTTCTTTCGAAAGATGTTCCTTATTGTGGTAGATGCGTACTCGAAATGGATCGAGTATATCATTCTGAATTCATGCACGTCATCCACCACCGTGGAAAGCCTACGTGCAATCTTTGCAACCCATGGCTTGCCGGACATCCTGGTTAGTGATAATGGCCCATGCTTCACAAGCTACGAATTCCGGGAGTTTATGTCGGGCAATGGCATCAACCACGTCAGGACTGCGCCGTTCAAGCCGGCCTCCAATGGCCAGGTGGAACGTGCGGTCCAAATCATTAAGCAAGGTATGCTCAGGATTCAAGAACCCTCCCTAAAATGCCACCTATCGCATCTCCTGCTGACCTATAGATCCCGACCGCACTCGCTCACAACAGTCCCGCCCGCAGAGCTACTTATGAAACAGACACTCAAAACCTGGTTGTCCCTCATTCACCCAGTCCTAACCGACACAGTTGAGGGCAAGCGCAAGTCACAAAACGAGTACCATGACCGCAATTCGAGGGGGAGACGTATAGAAATAAATGATCCTGTATTTGTCCTCAATCACACCACGGGGCCCAAATAGCTTGAGGGTACTGTAATTGACACAGGGAAATAGGGTCCTCGTGGTAAAACTCAACAATGGTCAGATATGCCGTAAGCATCTGGACCAAGTAAAAAAAAAAAAGGTTCAGCATCGACACGGAGGAACCCGAAGAAGACCATGAGATGCAGCTCACACCAGTGAACGAGCAACAAGAGCAATCAGAAGAATGCACAGTCCCTGCGGTCAGCCCGGACAGGCTGGAATCACCACAGGTAACAGACACTCACGTCAGTGTCCAACAACCAGAGCCCCAACTGTGGCACTCCACGAGGGAGCATAGACCACCTGAAAGACTAAACCTATGATCCTAACGAGACTTTGGGGGGGGGGGGGGGGAAGGTGATGTCATGTATGTAACCACAATGTAACACCACTATTACTGTATGCACAAAACCATGATGCACACCTTAACCACAAGGGGTGAACTTGTGGGAGATACCCCTTACCTGATCTCCCGGGTATATAAAAGGAGGTCCCACACAGGGTCATCACTTGTGGAGTGCTGTGAATAAAGAATTGAGGTCACAGAGTGACCTTGTCCCCAGAATGTGCCTTGTGTGGTTTCATGCTGTAGAGTAAGGACTTTACAATAAACACAAGTCTTTCTTTATTCCCGCTTCCAATCTGGCCAAGGCTATCCAGAAAGGGATGTACCACTGGGCGACTCGAACACACGCCTGTTTCAGGTAATAGTGCTCTTTAAATATTCAGATTTGGGGTCCTGCCATTTACAAGGGACAGCTAATGCAATTTTGGGAGACAAATAGGTGGAGAATGCGTTGTGCAACCTCTACCCAATTTTACCTGGTAGCACAGCCAACAAAATAAGTTGTAGAATGATTTGTGTGGGTCGAGGAGGAGCAGGAATGTTCATCCCACGTTGACAAGAATGGTTTGGACTGTTGTCATACCAGGCTCCACCCTCCCTCCCCCCCCACCTCTCTGTGATCAGCCATGCCCAGATTTACCCTGGTGATGGCTGGGCTAGCTACCCTGGCCATTCGATATTGCACCCATTTGGTGCTCGCAGCCAGTGAGAGACATGGTAATCAGGGTCAGTCCTCAAAGTGAAGCGAGCCCGAATTCTCATCTGTGGTACCTGCGGCCACGTCATCCTCAATGGATGAAGTAATGGGGCCAAGTGGCTTGCAGCAGGCCACTCCTAGTCATCCAGTGCCCATGTCGACCCTGCGGAGGTTGAGTCGGCGAGGTAGGCACATGCTGCGACGGGCAGATGTCAACAAGGACGTGGTGTCACTGTCGAGGGCGAGTGTCGACATAGGTCGAGAGCTTCTCCAGGCGCTTGGTGGGTTGACCGGCAACATTGCCACACTGTCTGCCAGAATATCAGAGGCATGGGGCAGATGGTTGCGGCAATGGGGCGAACAACTGATTCTGTCGATGCCTTCTGGCACACAATAGTTTCGGGATACGGCACTACACCCTGAGGTGCCATATCACCAACGACCACGACAGATGCGGGACAGGAGGAAGATGTCACCCCACCCCACAACAGCAGATGTTCTGCTGCAAGACGTCTTGGTCTCAACTAGGGGATTATGTGGGAAACTGGGGGTTACAACAGCGGGGGGTGGGGGGGTGGTCAATTTAGAGGAGGGAAGCGTGGCGTATATTATAGTTTGGTTGTTATTTTTTTTAAATTGTTGATTGTTGACTGTTGGGGAGGGTGTTCTCTTTATATTGTTGTGGAAAAAATGTTGTTCACTGTTCGGGGTTGGGGAGGGGGATTGTTATATATGTTAAAAAAAAATTAAACCAGTTGTTAAATTATTACAATTTTTTATTTAAGTTTACAATTGTTGTGAAGTGTCTTCTAACAACGTAAGGTAAAACATCAATACACAGGTTACAAACAATGGCCAAAACGTTCATTTATGAGCTGCTGACACAACAGTTTTGCAGCTGCGTAACTACCATGGGGCGCATTGGGGCATGGGTTCATCACCAGGCTGATTATCCTCCTGCGAGGTCCTCGTTATCGTCCTCGTACTCCTCTTCCACTTCCCCTCTCTCCTGAGGTGGACCAGCAGTCCCATCTGGCAATTGTTGTCCTCTCCTGATAGCTAGGTATGCAACATGCAGCACACCACAATGAATTCAGTGACCTGCTCAGGGTGGTAATGTAGGTTGCCTCCTGAGTGGTTCGAGCAAGAACTCCAATTGTCTTTTCGACAATATTGCGTATGGCTATATGGCTTTCATTGTAATGCTTCTCGACTTCTGTCTGGAGCTTACGTAGGAGAGTCATGAGCCAGCTGGCAAGGTCATATCCTTTATTCCCCCAGCATCCAACCATGAACTTGTGGCTGACTCTTAAACAGATCAGAGACAGTGCTCTCACGCAAGATGTGTGCATCATGGATGCTCCCTGGAAAATTTGCATTTGCTGACATGATTATTTGCTTGTAGTCGACAACGAGCTGCACATTCAGGGAGTGGAATCTGTTGAGTCCTTAACTCTTCAACATAATCACACGAGGCACGTACTGCAGACACAGTCACTCTGTGACCTTCACCTTTATTACTTGGACCAAGGAGTCCTGGCCCTGTGAGGGACCTCCCCTTATATACCTGAATCTCCAGGTAAGGAGTGTCTCCCACAAGTACACCCCCTATGGTCAAGGTATGCATTTCTAGTAAGTATGTACAGTATGTAGTGGTTACCTGAGGGTTACAATTGTATAAGGGTTACAGTAGTATGCTGGTTACATGCATGACATCACCTACCCCCTCATGTCTTTTTGACGCAAAGGTTAAGTCTATCAGGTGGTCGATGCTCTCTCGTGGAGCGCCGCAGTTGAGGCTCTGGTGGCTGAGCCTTAGCATACGTTTCTGTCACCTGAGGTGATTCCGGGCTGGCCGCAGGGACTGTGCATGCTGGTGATTGTCCTTGTTGCTCGTCCACTGGCAGTGGTGTGGTTGACATCTCGTGCTCTTCTTCATGTTCATCGGTGTCTATGCTAAACCTTTTCTTTACTTGGTCCAAGTGTTTGCGGCATATCTGCCCATTATTGAGTCTGACCACTATGACCCTGTTTCCCTCTTTACCAATTACGGTGCCCTCCAGCCACTTGGGTCCCAATGCATGGTTAAGTACAAATACAGGATCATCCATTTCTATACACCTCTCCCTTGAGTTACGATCGTGGCACTTGGTTTGGGACTGGTGCTTGCCCTCAACAACGTCTGCCAGAGTTGGGTGGATGAGGGACAGCCACGTTTTGAGCGTAAGTTTCATGAGTTCCGCTCCCGTGAGCGAGTGCGGCCGGGACCTATAGGCCAGCAGGAGGCGCGATAGGCGGTACTGCAGAGAGGATCCTTGGATGCAGAGCATGCCTTGCTTTATGACTTGGACCGCACATTCCATCTGGCCATTGGCAGCCGGCTTGAACAGCGCCGTCCGGACATGTTTGATGCCATTACCTGACATAAACTCCTGGAATTCATGGCTGGTGAAACACGGGCCATTGTTGCTGACCAGAATGTCCGGTAAGCCGTGGGTTGCGAAAACCAGGCTCTCCACGGTGATGGATGTCATGCACGAGTTTAATATGATGCACTCGATCCATTTTGAGTATGCAGCGACAATTATCAAGAACATTTTTCCCATGAACTGGCCCACATAGTCCATGTGAATGTGTGACCAAGGCTTGGTGGGCCAGGGCTACGGGCTGAGCGGGGCTTCCCTGGGGGCGTTGCCCAGCTGGGCACACGTCGTGCACCTGCGAGCCCAGTGTTCCAGGTCTGAGTCAATCCCCGGCCAATGGCCTTCATTAACACGATGCCAGGGTGCTTGCTGTGGAGTTCCCTGATGAATGCTTCCCTCCCCTTCTGGGGCATGACTACTCAGCTGCCCTATAGCAGGCAGTCAGCTTGGATGGAGAGCTCATCCATCCATCTCTGAAATGGTCTGACCTCCTCGGGGCACACCCTGTGAGTGGGCGCCCAATCCCCCGTCAGGCCACATTTCTTTATCCTGGATAGGAGGGGGTCCCTGTTGGTCCAGAGGTTGATCTGGCGGGCTGTGATTGGACAGCCTGCGGTGTCAAAAGCCTCAATGGCCATGACCATCTCAGCGTTTTGCTCCGCCGCCCCCTCAGTGGTGGCAAGAGGAAGCCTGCTGAGCGCGTCAGCGCTATCTTCGGTGCCTGGCCGGTGCCATAGTCATACGCAGCCAGCGTGAGAGCCCATCACTCTATGCGAGCTGACGCATTTGCATTGACCGCCTTGCTGTCGGACAACAGAGAAGTTAACGGCTTGTGGTCCGTTTCTAACTTGAACGGTCTGCCGAAAAGGTATTGGTGCATTTTTTTCACACCATAAACACAAGCGAGTGCTTCCTTTTCGACCATGCCGTACCCACGCTCTGCCTGGGAGAGCGACCTGGAGGCATAAGCCACCGGTTGGAGTTGTCTGTCTCCATTACCCTGCTGCAACACACCCAACCCCGTAGGATGATGCATCGCATGTTGCAACTAGTTTTTTTACAGGGGTCATACAACGTTAACAGTTTGTTAGAACAAAGCAGGTTCCGCGCCCTGTTGAAAGCTCATTCTTGATGGTCCCCGCAAAACCATTCGCAACCCCTACGCAGGAGCACGTATAACTGCTCCAACAATGTGCTTATGTTCAGCAAGAAGTTCCCGAAATAGTTCAAAAGTCCCAGGAACGATCGCAACTCCGATGTGTTGCCGGGTCGGGGCGCACAATCGGATCGCCTCCGTTTTGGATTCGGTAGGCCGGATCGCGTCTGCAGCAACCTTCCTGCCCAAAAACTCGACCTCTGGGGCCAAAAACACACACTTGACCACCTTCAGCCGCAGACCTACCGGTCCAGTTGACGTAGCACCTCCTCCAGTGTCTCGACCCGTTATTAGGATGTCGTCCTGGAATACGATTGTGCCGTGAATGGATTTCAGCAAGCTTTCCATGTTTCTCTGAAAGATACCGGCTGCCGAACGGATGCCAAAAGGATATCTGTTATACATGAATAAACCCTTGTGCGTCGTGATGGTGGTCAGAAGCTTGGATTCTTCAGCCAGTTCCTGAGTCATGAAGGCCGAAGTGAGGTCCAATTTAGTGAACAGCTTGCCACCTGCCAGTGTGGCAAAAAGGTCCTCCACCCTCGGGAGTGGGTATTGGTCCTGCAGGGACACTCGGTTGATGGTGGCTTTGTAGTCACCGCAGATCCTAACCGAGCCATCTGCTTTAAGAACAGGAACAATGGGACTTGCCCAGTCACTGAATTCAACGGGCGAAATTATGCCCTCTCTGAGCAGCCTGTGCAGTTCACTTTCAATTTTCTCACGCATCACGTACGGCACCGCTCTGGCTTTGTGGTGCACTGGTCTGGCATCCGGGGTGATGCGTATCACTACTTTTGTGTCCTTGAACGTTCCGACACCGGGTGAAACAGTGACCCGAATTTTTGTAGTACCTGTGAGCATGAGCTTCACTCCACAGATGAAATGGCGTGCACATCCCCCCCCCCCCCCCCCCCATTTCCAGTTCATCTCAGCTAGCCAGCTCCTTCCCAAAAGCGTGGGGCCATTTCCTGGAACAATTCAGAGTGGCAGCCGGTTCTGTGACCCATTGTGTGTGACCACCAAGTTTGCACTGCCTAGCACTGGAATGATCTCTTGGGTGTACGTCCGTAGCTGCGTATTAATTCGTTCCAGTTTGGGCCTGCTAGCTCTGTGTGGCCATAGTTTCTCAAATTGTTGTGCACTCATGAGGGACTGGCTAGCTCCTGTGTCCAGCTCCATGCACACCGGGATGCCATTCAATAAAACTTTTATCATCATGGGTGGCGTTTTGGTGTATGAGCTGTGGACGTCAGCCACATGAACCCGCTGAACTTCAGCATCCATGGCTTTACCCCAGGCATTGTCCTGCACTGCAAGCCCCTCTTCTGATTCCTCTGTCTCATGGATTAGCCTCCCTACCGGCTGTTTGCAAACCCTAGCCAAATGTCCTCTGGCATTACAATTCCTACAGACGAACTGCTGAAATTTGCAGCTTTTCGCATAATGTCTGCCCCCGTATCTTCAGCATTGGCTGAGATCGTTGTTCACAAAAGGACTGTTAGCAGGCATTCCTCTCTGATTGTTCCCTTGGTTGTTCCTAAACACTCTGATGGTGGGTGTTAATGGTCCCCTTGATGGTGTGAATTGCCACTCCCCTCTCCATTGTCCCTGTCGGGGGCCCACCTTAGTGTCGGTTTCAGCTTGGACAGTTTCAAAATGCCTTTGCCTGACTCAGAGATCTTGAGCCGCATTTATCACGTTAATTCCTTGGTCTGTCGCCACGTTGGACCCAGGACTACTCGCGTAAATTAGCTTGGTCTCTTCTTCGCCCGCTATGAAAGTTTGAGCTATCAATGCTGCCCCTTCTAGAGTTAAGTCCTTGGTCTCTATGAGCTTCCTGAAGATCCCGGCATGGCTAATGCCCCCAATTAGAAAACCCCTTAACATCTCCCCCCTGCAGGCGTCTGAGAACTTGGAGGCTAGCCAAGCGCCGCAAGTCTGCCACGAAGTCCGAGATGTTTTGCCCTTCCTGACATCGGTGTGTGTAGTACCGGTGTCGGGCCATGTGTATGCTGCTCGCCGGTTTTAAGTGTTCGCTGATCAGCTGGCTGAGCTCTTCAAAAGACTTGTCGGCCGGTTTGTTGGGTGCAAGCAGGTCCTTCATCAGCGCATACGTTTTTGTCCCACAGCTTATTAGTAGATGCGCCCTCTGCTTGTCAGCCGCATCCTCTCCCAGCCAGTTCTTCGTAACAAAGGTCTGCTGGAGTCTCCACAAAATTGTCCCAGTCTTCACCCACACAGTAATATTCCTCTGAGCTACCGGTGGCCATCCTCTGGGTTCAGTGATTCCTGTTTCCCGTCGCCAGGTGTTGAGTCCTTAACTCTTAAACATAATCACACGAGGCATGTACTGCAGACACAGTCACTCTGTGACATTCACCTTTATTGCCTGGACCAAGGAGTGCTGGCCCTGTGAGGGACATCCCCTTATATATCTGAATCTCCAGGTAAGGAGTGTCTCTCACAAGTACACCCCTCTGTGGTCAAGGTGTGCATTTCTAGTAAGTATGTACAGTATGTAGTGGTTACTTGAGGGTTACAATTGTATAAGGGTTACAGTAGTATGCTGGTTACATTCATGACAGAATCCCTTTCAGTTCCGAAACCCCTTTGAATCCTGTAAAGGTGCTCGCAGGGCGATACGTATACAGTCTATTGCTCCCTGCACCTTGGGGAAGATTGCTATTCTTGAGAAAGCCAAAGCCCTCTCAATCTGTGCCTCCCTGGTCATAGGAAAATTTATAAAGTCCATCCTGCGTGCGTAAAGGGCTTCAGTCACCTGTTGAATGCATCAATATGTGGCGTGCTGAGAGATAACGCAAATGTCGCCAGCTGAGGCCTGAAAGGAAAGAAGGAAAGTGCCGCAGTAACTTTAATCTCAATGGGCAATGCGGTCCTGATGGTGCTGGTAGGCTGCAGATTTCCCTTAATTAGCTGGCATACCTCACTGATGACCTCCTTTCAGAATTGCTGCCTTCTAACGCACGTGTTATCGGACAAGTCCAGGTATGATCGCTTATCCCTGCAAATATGTTGGGTGTAACGTCTCCTCCTCCTCAGCAGTCTTCCACCTCCTTGATTGGGCACATAATGCTTTTCAATGAACCTTCTCCCATCTCTATTCTGCAGCATGTGAGCAGTCATCAATACTGGTTGAGAAATTACAGGCCCCATCAATATAAATCACTATAAATGCTCTAATCTGTCTTCTTAAATTGTCCTCAACAAATGCATAAGAACATAAGAAATAGGAGCAGGAGTAGGCTATACCACACCTCGAGCCTGCTCTGCCATTTAATACGATCATGGCTGATCTGATCATGGACTCGGCTTCACTTCCCTGCCTTCTCCCCATAACACTTCATCACCTTTTCGTTTAAGAAACTGTCTATTCCTGTCTTCAATTTATTCAATGTCCCAGCTTCCACAGCTCTCCGAGGCAGCGAATTCCACAGATTTACAACCCTCTGCGAGAAGAAATTTCTCCTCATCTCAGTTTAAAATGGGCGGCCCTTTATTCTAAGATTATGCCCTCTAGTTCTAATCTCCCCTATCACTGGAAACATCCTCTCTGCATCCACCTTGTCAAGCCCCCTCATAATCTTATCCATTTCTTTCTTTTGAATTCCAATGAGTAGAGGCCCAACCCACTCAACCTTTCCTCATGTGAAAGAATGCAAAATTCACAAACACCACCCCCCACCGCTGTTTTTGGGCTCATTTGAAAGGAAATTTAATTTGGGACTATCTACTGAAAAGTTTGGAACTCTAACGTGCTTATGGAAGAAACTACGAACTTTAATAGAATTTTGGATTTTAAAAGACAAATTCAAGCCGGTAGGCGGTCCTCGGGAACAAAAGAAGCCCACTTGATTATTGGAACTGTCTGGGTGTGAGGACTTAGTTAACTTGTCTGGAAGAATGAGTATTCAAAAATCCTTCCCCCACAAGAGACATTAACATCACAAAATCATCCAGAGGTACCTACCCATCAACATGGGTCTGGACAACCATTTCAGCATATACATCACAAAGAGGCCCAATCCAGCCTGGATGCGAAAGACGAAGCACAAAAGGACACTGCAATTACCAAACTAATATTTCCATCAGGAAACAGTTTTCGAACATCAACCCACCCAGGACATAGCAACTTTTAACGAGCCCAACAAAATATTACAAAGAACCAAGCCCACCAAAATTATACAGAGGATTTTGAAAAGATTTGGCGCTAAGATTAGAACCACTGAAATTGTATAACTGGCCCCTGTTTTCAACAGAGGTTAGATGGTTGCTACCACCTCAGATGACACTTTTTGACCGACAGACTAGTACCACACTACGCCATGTCATCAAGACAAGGAGAGAAACCAACGCGACAGTTGTAAACTAACTTCTCCAGCCTCGAAGTCCTGAAGGAAGGAAGAACATCACCATCGCAGCAGCAACCAACCACAGTCAACGTGGTATCAAGGGAAAAACAACCGTGATCTACTGTTAACTATCAAAAGGGTTGGTAAGCATAGTCCCTGCATGCCCTGGAGTCTAACCTAGCTAGAATTAGGTATTGGGAGGTGGGAGGTATAATTTACTGTGACCCCCGTCCCCCCCCTCCCTTTGAATGTGTAGTACATGGTTCTTTCTTAGTGATTTGTGATTATAAGTTTGACCTTGTACCTTTCCTTGTATTCTTTATTAGAGTGATTGTAATTTTGGCCTTGTATTTTCTTACTGGAATAATAAGCCTGTATTGCTTTGACTGTAATAAAAACCAAAGTTCTTTGCATCAAACCTCTGCAGTTTTGTCACACTCCACACCCCCCCCCCCCCCCCCCAAATAAATCCAGAGTACAGAACCCAAGGGAGTGGGAGTGATTCGAACTGCTCAAGTTGGTCAGCAGGGAACCTGACCCGCTCATAGAGACCACACCCCCTCCTACATAAGACAACCCCCTCATCTCCAGAATCAACCGAGTGAACCTTCTCTGAACTGCCTCTAAAGTGAGTATATCTTTTCGTAAATTTGGAAACCAAAACTGCACAGTATTTCAGGTGTGGCCTCACCAATACCCTGCACAACTGTAGCAAGACATCCCTGCTTTCATACTCCATCCCCTTTGCGATAAAGGCCAAGATTCCAATGGCCTTCCTGATCACTTGCTGTACCTGCATACTAACCTTTTTTGTTTCTTGCACAAGTATCCCTAGGTCCCGCTGTACTGCAGCACTTTGCAATCTCTCTCAATTTAAATAATAACTTACTCTTTGATTTTTTTTCTGTCAAAGTGCATGACTTCACACTTTCCAACATGATACTTCATCTGCCAAATTTTTGCCCACTCACTTAGCCTGTCTATGTCCTTTTGCAGATTTTTTGCATCCTCCTTACACATTGCTTTTCCTCCCATCTTTGTATCGTCAGCAAACTTGGCATCAGTACACTCGGTCTCTTCTTCCAAGTTGTTAATATAGATTTTAAATAGTTGGGGTCCCAGCACTGATCCCTGCGGCACCCCACTAGTTACTGATTTCCAACCCGAGAATGAACCATTAATCCTGATTCTCTGTTTTCTGTTCGTTAGCCAATTCTCTCTCCATGCTAATATATTACCCCCAACCCCGTGAACTTTTATCTTGTGACGTAACCTTGTCAAATGCCTTCCGGAAGTCCAAATACACCACATCCACTGGTTCCCCTTTATCCACCATGTTCATTACATCCTCAAAGAATTCCAGCAGATTTGTGTCTCATGATTTCCTCTTCATAAATCCATGCTGATTCTGCCTGATCGAATTTTGCTTTTCCAAATGTCCTGCTACTGCTTCTTTAATAATGGACTCCAACATTTTCCCAACCACAGATGTTAGGCTAACTGGTCTATTGTTTCCTGCTTTTTGTCTGCCTCCTTTTTTAAATAGGGGCGTGACATTTGCAGTTTTCCAATCTGCTGGGACCTCCCCAGAATCCAGGGAATCCAGGGAATTATTAGACCAAATTTGATAAGGAGATATAAGCTTGGTCAAGGAGGTAGGTTTTCCAGAGCGACTTAAAGGAGGAGAGAGAGGTAGAGAAGAGGAAAACTCCCCAACAAGAAATTAATCATGGGGCTGATTGATGGTTTGTCAATCACCTGCAATGGCCATCAATTAGTAAGTAAAGTACCTCCCTTATCAAACTGGAAAATTATTTAGAGTGGGTACACTTTTTGGCTAATACATAATAGTACAAACAGCCCATGGGCAAGTAGAAAAGCTATAATTCACAAACTAAGGGAGGGTGTTGGCAATGGGAGTTGGGGAGGGCACAACAGGATAAATTGTGAACAAAATCTATGATTCCAGCTGCACTCCTGCTGGCTACTGTTGGTCAGAAAAGCTTGGCCAAGTGTATTATTTCATTCGGAGTAAAGTGGCCGAATAGCAGAAACACTTTGTAATTGCTAGTATTCGGTGTGATTTGTTAAGTGTTTGTTTATCTGTTGAAGGATATTTTTCTTTTTTTCAGGGATTATTTATTTTTATTTTTGGCATAATCATGGACAGTAAGGTAAGTTACAATCACCAGTTCTCCCAACAACTTCTTCTCCTTTTTACCTCACTTAAACTCTTTTGCTCTGTTATTCCATCAGGTGCAAGAAGCCCTAACACAGAAGTTCCCATTGTCACCAGCTTCTTCCCAAAAGTCGGTAAGTTTATGCTCAGTTTCTGTCAGAGTGTAGTGCTGCGCATTTTAAGTTCAATAGTTTACTTACTTGTGTAGAAGAGAACCACTCCTCCTAAATTCCACATAACAACTTATACTTACAGAACGTACTCCTCAGATAACCATGATGCTTGGAAAGATTAAGCTCAACATTTATCACCAAAGTTATCACCGTTGTGTTAATTAGGGTCCAGAAATACATTCACTCTCTTTCCTTTCAGATCTTCCATCAGCGATTGCTCTGAAGTATTACAGTGATATATAATGGCAGCTCCCCATCCTAACTTGAGTTTTGGCTCCCATTAGTAATTCTAAATCTCTTCTCTGGGAGCTTGGACTAGAGTCAGGATGGAGAGTCGCCATTTGAATATTCCAATGGTGAAGCAGCAGAGCAAAAGCAGATAGGAAAGTGTTTGCATGGTGCTGCTGATGGATCCACCATCTTAGTCGAAATTATTCCAACAGGAGGGAAGCCTGAGAGAAGATATGATCCACCTTTAAGATGACCTTCCAAATTTAGCCCCAAACATTTCCCATTCTATACATTAACATATATAGTGCTTCTATGGTTATTTTGGAATAGTTTTGCTGCATTATCTCCACTTCAAAGCCAGAATAATGCTATTTTGACTTGTCAGAATGTGGGTAGTGATGTGCCCCAGAGATCAGTGTTGGAACCTCTTTATCTTTTCATTAATATAAATGATTTGGACATAGTTATAAGGGAAACCGAGTAAACATTTGCTGATGTCAAATTAGACATATGGAAAATTATGAAAATTGAGGTGCTTGGCAGAAGAAATTTAAAACTCTCTCACCTACTAGCCTCCTCAGCTCGCACAACTCGATTTTTGATTAGACCTGGAACTGCACAGCCACTGCTCCCAGCTGAAGTAGGCCGGAGCCTTATTTCAATGTTTAAATTGAGGTCCTAACCCTAACACCATTTTTGTGTACCAATGGGTGTAGTGCTGCTCACACTCTGCCCAGAGTTACTGAGCGCTGAGTGACCTAATCAGCAATGCTTAAAAGGACCTTTGGAGGCTGGCCTGAAACAGGTAGGTAAAACTTGTTTTAAAGATTTTTGTGAGACCAGGAGGAGCGTGAACTTCCATGTCCTCCCCCAGAGACTTCCTCCTGCCCTTTAATTCATTACCTCTGGCTCGGCTCTGGGGAGGAGCTGCCGGATTGCCCACCGCCTGGCATTTGCTTCAATGAATAAAAGATTCTTAGCCCTGGATTGTAACTCGCGCGTTATCTCATTTCTATCACTCAGTCCTACACTAAGCTCTTGAATGGTTACAGACGAAACGCTGTGGCCTTGAAATTCCTCGCGTTTTCTTCTGATCTCTTGTAATTCTGGCAGGAGACCCACGGAACCCCGAGGAAAAGGCATTACACTGGGGACTGAAATTCACCATCCCCGAAGGGATGGCTGCCGCGGGGTTCAGTCGGCCAATCGAAAAAATCGATCGGCCGCCACGGTCAAGTAATTTTCCCTCCCCGAGCCATATTCAGCTTGGGGGGGATTTGAGCGGTGCTCACTTACGCCGGAAACGCCGGGGTGAAACCACTGTAAAAGTAAGCTTCCAGCATTGAGCTCAGCAGCGTGTGGGCCATTGAAAAGTGGCCAGGATAGGGATTTTCAGTTACAAAAAGGTAGGACTTCTTCAGGCAGTGCTCCCGCGAGGTATTCGAGTCGGTGCTCGAACATGACACCGCTGGAGTTTTGCCACAATCGGGGCCCTTTGATAGGGAAATAGTTTTATTAATTTTAGTGTTTTTATTTCAGATTCCATCATCTGTAGTATTTAGCTTTTCATATAGTTTTATTAATTGTTTTGGCTCCAGTAAACCTGCTGAGTGCTGCTTAGAGGTTTGCACATACTTTTGCACAACTTTCAGGTCTGACACTTTAGTGGAGGGCTGTGGGCTGCAGAGACCTGCTTGGCAGGGTTCACTCAGGATGGGAGAAGTGCTTGGAGGACGACACCTGGTACACCTGGACAGAAGCAGGGCGGCACGCAGGAGAAGGCGTCGCCATCAGCACCGTGCAGAGAGGCAGCGGACACGGAAGGCAGCGCCAGATCTGTGTGCACACTGTCTTGACCAACCCAGTCAGGATTGCGATTGGCTGCTTGGGGACAAGGGATATCCCCTGTCCACTTGGCTGCTCACTCCACTGCGGAACCCCGGGACAATGCCAGAGCATCCATACAATGACGCTCATTGTGCCACCAGGTGCATCATTGAGCAATGCATAGGCATCCTTAAGCAGAGATTCCGGTGCCTGGACTGCTCTGGTGGCACCTTGCAGTACTCTCCTCAACGGATCTCCAAGGCAGTTTCAGTCCTGTGTGTAGAACAAAGGTGCGCATGGTGCAACTCTGCCCACTTTAGTGCAAAAATGGAAATTAGGGTCTTTTGTCATAGCACCACGATCTGCATATTAAATGGCCCTAGCGCCTGACTCCTCTTCGGCCAGCAAACGGTAGGCCTAGGGGATCATTGCCGTGGTCACAGCGATGGCAGCAACGGGGCATTAGGTCTTTCCGCACCACTTGCGAGTCACTACCGCCCGGTTTCTGCCAGGTAAGAGGCCTCACAATTCACCCCACTGAATCCGAAAAGTTTACTTCTGTTGGTACTTTGACTAATTTCATACGTCGCAATTCCAATACCCAATCCAAGCATCAGGCACAGCATGAATTAGGTATTGAGTAAAGCTCTCTGTTCCCTTCTGGAGGTTTCTTCAGTCATAAAATCTGACCCCAATTCTACAAACACTTTTTTAAAAAGGAGGGAGAGGAAAAACAGGGACAGGGAATTATAGACCGGTTAGCCTGACATCGGCAGTGGAGAAAATGTTGGAATCAATTATTAAAGATGTAATAGCAGCGCATTTGGAAAACAGTGATAGGATCGGTCCAAGTCAGCATGGATTTATGAAAGGGAAATCATGTTTGACAAATCTTCTAGAATTTTTTGAGGATATAACTAGTAGAGTGGATAAGGGAGAATCAGTAGATGTGGTGTATTTGGATTTTCAAAAGACTTTTGACACGGTCCCACACAAAAGATTAGTGTGCAAAATTAAAGCACATGGTATTGGGGATAATGTATTGACGTGGATAGAGAACTGGTTGGCAGACAGGAAGCAAAGAGTCGGAATAAACGGGTCCTTTTCAGAATGGCAGGCAGTGGGGTACCACAAGGTTCCGTGCTGGGTCCCCAGCTATTTACAATATACATTAATGATTTAGATGAAGGAATTGAATATAATATCTCCAAGTTTGCAGACAACACTAAGCTGGGTGACAGTGTGAGCTGTGAAGAGGGATGCTAAGAGGCTGCAGGGTGACTTGGACAGGTTAGGTGAGTGCGCAAATGCATGGCAGATGCAGTATAATGTAGATAAATGTGAGGTTATCCACTTTGGTGACAAAAATAGGAAGGCAGAATATAATCTGAATGGTGGCAGATTAGGAAAAGGGGAGGTGCAATGAGACCTGGGTGTCATGGTACATCAGTCATTGAAAGTTGGCATGCAAGTACAGCAGGCAGTGAAGAAGGCAAATGGCATGTTGGCCTTCATAGCGAGAGGATTTGAGTAAAGGAGCAGGGAGGTCTTACTGCAGTTGGACAGAGCCTTGGCGAGGCCACACCTAGAATATTGTGTTCAGTTTTGGTCGTCTAATCTGAGGAAGGACATTCTTGCTATTGAGGGAGTGCAGCGAAGGTTCACCAGACTGATTCCCGGGATGGCAGGACTGACATATGAAAAAAGACTGGATCGACTAGGCTTACATTCACTGGAATTTAGAAGAATGAGAGGGAATCTCATAGAAACATCTAAAATTCTGCCGGGATTGGACAGGTTAGATGCAGGAAGAATGTTCCCAATGTTGGGGAAGTCCAGAACTAGGGGTCACAGTCTAAGGATAAGGGATAAGCCATTTGGGACGGAGATGAGGAGAAACTTCTTCACTCAGAGAATTGTGAACCTGTGGAATTCTCTACCACAGAAAGTTGTTGAGGCTAGTTCGTTAGATATATTCAAAAGGGAGTTACATGTGGCCCTTATGGCCAAGGGGATCAAGGGATATGGAGAGAAGCGGGAGTGGGGTACTGAAGTTGCACGATCATCCATGATCATATTGAATGGTGGTGCAGGATCGAAGGGCCGATAGCCTACTCCTGCACCTATTTTCTAACATCATGAATATCACAAACACTGCCGGCTGCAATACTTTGTCTTCCATCCAATGTTCCTCTTTTAATTTTAAATGACACAATGCTGGGTAAACTGAAATTTATTTAAAATTTGTTACATTTACAACCAACAGTTATTAAAGAATATAATAGTCAGTCAGTTTAACCTTGGTGGTGGGCAAATTACTAGAATCAATTCTGCGGGACAGTATAAACCTTCATTTAGAAAAAGACAGATTAATCAAGGACAGTCAGCATAGATTTGTTAAGGGAAGGTCGTGTCTGACTAACTTGATTGAATTCTTTGAGGAGGTAACAAGGAGGGTCGATGAGGGCAGTGTGTTTGATGTAGTTTACATGGATTTTAGCAAGGCTTTTGATATGGTCCCACATGACATTAAACAGTAAATTCAGAGACCATGGTCCAGAACTTAAAGAAGGGTAACTTTGAAGGTATGAGGTGTGAATTGGCTAGGATAGATTGGCGAATGATACTTAGGGGGTTGACTGTGGATGGGCAATGGCAGACATTTAGAGACCGCATGGATGAATTACAACAAATGTACATTCCTGTCTGGCGTAAAAATAAAAAAGGGAAGGTGGCTCAACCGTCCCTGATCTAGGGAAATCAGGGATAGTATTAAAGCCAAGGAAGTGGCATACAAATTGGCCAGAAATAGCAGGGAACCTGGGGACTGGGAGAAATTTAGAACTCCGCAGAGGAGGACAAAGGGTTTGATTAGGGCAGGGAAAATGGAGTACGAGAAGAAGCTTGCAGGGAACATCAAGGCGGATTGCAAAAGTTTCTATAGGTATGTAAAGAGAAAAAGGTTAGTAAAGACAAACATAGGTCCCCTGCAGTCAGAATCAGGGGAAGTCATAACGGGGAACAAAGAAATGGCAGACCAATTGAACAAGTACTTTGGTTCGGTATTCACTAAGGAGGATACAAACAACCTTCCGGATATAAAAGGGGTCAGAGGGTCTAGTAAGGAGGGGGAACTGAGGGAAATCTTTATTAGTCGGGAAATTGTGTTGGGGAAATTGATGGGATTGAAGGCCGATAAATCCCCAGGGCCTGATGGACTGCATCCCAGAGTACTTAAGGAGGTGGCCTTGGAAATAGTGGATGCATTGACAGTCATTTTCCAACATTCCATTGACTCTGGATCAGTTCCTATGGAGTGGAGGGTAGCCAATGTAACCCCACTTTTTAAAAAAGAAGGGAGAGAGAAAACGGAATTATAGACCGGTCAGCCTGACCTCAGTAGTGGGTAAAATGATGGAATCAATTATTAAGGATGTCATAGCAGTGCATCTGGAAAATGGTGACATGACAGGTCCAAGTCAGCATGGATTTGTGAAAGGGAAATCATGCTTGACAAATCTTCTGGAATTTTTTGAGGATGTTTCCAGTAAAGTGGACAAAGGAGAACCAGTTGATGTAGTATATTTGGACTTTCAGAAGGCTTTCGACAAGGTCCCACACAAGAGATTAATGTGCAAAGTTAAAGCACATGGGATTGGGGGTAGTGTGCTGACGTGGATTGAGAACTGGTTGTCAGACAGGAAGCAAAGAGTAGGAGTAAACGGGTACTTTTCAGAATGGCAGGCAGTGACTAGTGGGGTGCCGCAAGGTTCTGTGCTGGGGCCCCAGCTGTTTACACTGTACATTAATGATTTAGACGAGGGGATTAAATGCAGTATCTCCAAATTTGCGGATGACACTAAGTTGTGTGGCAGTGTGAGCTGCGAGGAGGATGCTATTGGGCTGCAGAGTGACTTGGTTAGGTGAGTGGGCAAATGCATGGCAGATGAAGTATAATGTGGATAAATGTGAAGTTATCCACTTTGGTGGTAAAAACAGAGAGATAGACTATTATCTGAATGGTAACATATTAGGAAAAGGGAAGGTGCAACGAGACCTGGGTGTCATGGTACATCAGTCATTGAAGGTTAGCATGCAGGTACAGCAGGCGGTTAAGAAAGCAAATGGCATGTTGGCCTTCATAGCGAGGGGATTTGAATACAGGGGCAGGGAGGTGTTGCTACAGTTGTACAGGGCCTTGGTGAGGCCACACCTGGAGTATTGTGTACAGTTTTGGTCTCCTAACTTGAAGAACATTCTTGCTATTGAAGAAGTGCAGCGAAGATTCACCAGACTGATTCCCGGGATGGCGGGACTGACCTATCAAGAAAGATTGGATCAACTGGGCTTGTATTCACTGGAGTTCAGAAGAATGAGAGGGGACCTCATAGAAACGTTTAAAATTCTGACGGGTTTAGACAGGTTAGATGCAGAAAGAATGTTCCCAATGTTGGGGAAGTCCAGAACCAGGGGTCACAGTCTGAGGATAAGGGGTAAGCCATTTAGGACCGAGATGAGGAGAAACTTCTTCACCCAGAGAGTGGTGAACCTGTGGAATTCTCTACCACAGAAAGTAGTTGAGGCCAATTCACTAAATATATTCAAAAGGGAGTTAGATGAAGTCCTTACTACTCGGGGGATCAAGGGTTATGGCGAGAAAGCAGGAAGGGGGTACTGAAGTTTCATGTTCAGCCATGAACTCATTGAATGGCGGTGCAGGCTAGAAGGGCTGAATGGCCTGCTCCTGCACCTATTTTCTATGTTTCTATGACAGGCTGATCAAAAAAGTAAAAGCCCATGGGATCCAAGGGAGAATGACCAATTGGATCCAAAATTGCTCAGTGGCAGGAAGCAAAGGGTAATGGTTGAGGGGAGTTGTGTGACTGGAAGGCTGTTTCCAATGGGGTTCTACAGGGCTCAGTACTCAGTCCCTTACTTTTTGTAGTACAGTATATATTAATGATTTAGACTTAAATGTAGTGGCCATGATAGACATTTACAGATGGTACAAAAATTGGCCGTGTGGTTGACAGTGAGGAGGAAAGCTCAAGACTGCAGGAAGATATTGATGAACTGGTCAGTTGGGCAGAGAAGTGGAAAATATAATTCAATCCAGAAAAGTGTGAAGTAATGCATTTGGGGAGGGGAAACAAGGCAAGGGAACACACAATAAATGGAAAGATACTGAGAGGTGTGGAGGAACAGAGGGACCTTGGAGTATATATCCACAGATCCTTAAAAGTAGCAGGACAGGTCCAGATTGTAGTTAAAAAGGCATACGGAATGCTTTCCTTTATTGGCCAAGGCATAGAATACAAGAGTAGGGAAGTTATCTAGAAATGTATACAACACTAGTTCGACCACAGCTTGAGTACTGTGTGTAGTTCTGGTCACCACATTACAGGAAGGACGTGATTGCACTAGAAAGGTTGCAGAGGAGATTTACGAGGATGTTGCCAGGTCTGGAAAGACTCGATAGATTGGGGTTGTTTTTCTTAGAACAGAGGAGGCTGAGGGGAGATTTAATAGAGGTGTATAAAATTATGAGGGGTCTAGATAGAGTGGATAGAAAGGACATATTTCCCTTAGCAGAGAGGTCAATAACCAGCGGCCAAATGTCCTACTCCTGCTCCTATTTCTTATATAACCAGGGGACATAGATTGAATGTAGTTGGCAGAAGGATTAGAGGGGGGAATGAGGAAACATTTCTTCAACCAGAGGGTGGTGAGAGTCTGAAACTCACTGCCTGAAAGGGTGGTAGAGGCAGAAACTCTCATCAGATTTAAAAGGTATTTGGATGTGCACTTAGAGCCGTAAAATACAAGGCTACGGACCTCATGCTGGAAGGTGGGATTAGGCTGGGTATCTCTTTTTCAACAGCATGGACACGATGGTCTAAATGGCCTCCTGTGTCGTAGCATTCGTAACAAAATAGATGAGTTGACAGCACAAATAGATACAAATGGGTATGATCTAATAGCCATTACAGAGACATGGTTGCAAGGTGACCTGGACTAGGAACTAAATACTTCGGGGTATTTGACAATTCAGGAGGACAGACAGAAAGGATTAGGGGGTGGGGTAGCACTGTTAATAATGGATGAGATCAGTGCATTAATGAGAAACTATTTTGGTTCAGAAGATCAAGATGTTGAATCAGTTTTCATGGAGATAAGGAATAATAAGGGGAAAAAGTCATTGGTGGGTGTAGTCTATAGGCCCCCAACAGTAGCTGCACTGTTGGATGGAGTATTAATCAAGAAATAATGGAGGCTTGTAAAAAAGGAACGGTAATAATCATGGGCAATTTTAACCTTCATATTGATTGGATAAAGCAAATTGGCTAGGGTATCCTTGAAGAAGAGATCATAGTGTATCCGGGATAGTTTCCTTGAACAGTATGTTGCAGATCCAACCAGGGAGCAGGCTGTCTTAGATCTGGTACTGTGTAATGAGACAGGATTAATAAATGATTTCCTAGTAAAGATTCTCCAGGAATGAGTGACCATTACATGGTTGAATTTCAAATTAGTTAGAGGGTGAGAAATTTAGATCTCAAACCAGTGTCCCAAGTTTAAATAAAGGAGACTACAAAGGTATGAATGCAGAGTTGGCTAAAGTGGACTGGGAAAATAGATTAAAGTATGGGACGGTTGATGAGCAGTGGCAGACATTTAAGGAGATATTTCATAACTCACAACAAAAATATATCCCAATGAGAAGGAAAGACTGTAAGTGATTCTGATGGGACGGGACAGGTTAGATGCAGGTAGAATGTTCCTGATGTTGGGGAAGTCCAGAACCAGGGGACACAGTCTTAGGATAAGGGGTAGGCCATTTAGGACTGAGATGAGGAGAAACTTCTTCACCCAGAGAGTGGTGAACCTGTGGAATTCTCTGCTGCAGAGAGTTGTTGATGCCAGTTCATTGGATATATTCAAGAGGGAGTTAGATATGGCCCTTACGGCTAAGGGGATCAAGGGGTATGGAGAGAAAGCAGGAAAGGGGTACTGAGGGAATGATCAGCCATGATCTTTTTGAATGGTGGTGCAGGCTCGAAGGACCGAATGGCCTACTCCTGCACCTATTTTCTATGTTTCTAAGGGATAACCATCCGTAGCTAACTAAGGAAATAAGGGATGGCATCAAATTGAAAACAAGGGCATACAATGTGGCCAAGACTAGTGGGAGGCCACAGGATTGGGAAACTTAAAAGCCAGCAAAGAACGACTAAAACATTATAAAGAGAGGGAAGATAGATTATGAAAGTAAATTAGCACAGAATATAAAAACACATAATAGTTTCTACAGGAACATAAAAAGGAAAAGAGTGGCTAAAGTAAATGTTGGTCCCCTAGAGGATGAGACTGGGGAATTAATAATGGAGAATAGCAAAATGGCAGAGATGTTGAACAAATATTTTGTATCAGTCTTCACAGTAGAAGACACTAAAACCATCCCAATAGTGGATAATCAAGGGGCTATAGGGTGTGAGGAACATAATACAATCACTATCACTAAAGAAGTAGTACTCGGTAAAATAATGACACTAAAGGCGGACAGGTCCCCTGGACCTGATGGCTTACATCCTAGGGTCATTAAAGTAGTGGATGCATTGGTTATGATCTACCAACATTCCCTGGATTCTGGGGCGGTCCCAGCAGATTGGAAAACCGCAAATGTAATGCCCCTATTTAAAAAAGGAGGCAGACAAAACGCAGGAAACTATAGACCAGTTAGCTTAACATCTGTCATTGGGAAAATACTGGAGTCCATTATTAAGGAAGCAGTAGCAGGACATTTGGAAAAGCATAATTCAATTAAGCAGAGTCAGCATGGTTTTATGAAAGGGAAATCATGTTTGACAAATTTGCTGCAGTTCTTTGAGAATGTAATGAGCAGGCTAGATAAGGGGGAACCAGTGGATATGGTGTATTTGAATTTCTAGAAGGCATTTGATAAGGTGCCACATAAAAGGTTACTGCACAAGATAAAAGTTCACGGGATTGGGGTAATATATTAGCATGGATAGAGGATTGGCTAACTAACAGAAAACAGAGAGTCAGGATAAATGGGTCATTTTCCGGTTGGCAAACAGTAACTAGTGGGGCGCCATAGGGATTGGTGCTGGGGCCTCAACTATTTACAATCTATATTAATGAGTTGGATGAAGGGACCGAGTGTAATGATGCCAAGTTTGCTGATGATACAAAGATGGGTGGCAAAACAAATTGTGAGGAGGACACAAAAAATCTGCAAAGAGATATAGACAGGCTAAGTGAGTGGGCAAAAATTTGGCAGATGGAGTATAATTTGGGAAAATGTGAGGTTATCCACTTTGGCAGAAATAATAGTAAAGCAAATTATAATCGAAATGGAGAAAAATTGCACAGTGCTGCAGTACAGAGGACCTGGGGGTCCTTGTGCATTAAACACAAAAAGTGAGTATGCAGGTACAGCAAATAATCAGGAAGGCAAATGGAATGTTCACCTTTTTTGCAAGGTATGAAAGCAGAGAAGTCCTGCTACAACTGTACAGAGCATTGGTGAGGCCACACCTGGAGTACTGCGTACAGTTTTGGTCTCCGTATTTAAAGAAGGATATAATTCCACTGGAGGCTGTTCAGAGAAGGATCACTAGGTTGATTTGGAGATGAGGGGATTGACTTATGAAGATAGGTTGCGTAGGTTGGGCCTATATTCATTGGTGTTCAGAAGAATGAGAGGTGATCTTATCGAGACTTATATGATAATGAAGGGGCTAGACAAAGTGTATGCAGAGAGGATATTTCCACTTAGAGGGGAAACTAATAGTCTCAGAATAAGGGACCGCCTATTTAAAACTGAAATGAGGAGGAATTTCTTCTCTTAGAGGGTTGTAAATCAATGGAATTCTCTGCCCCAGAGAGTTGTGGCGGCTTGGTCGTTGAATATATTTCAGGTGGAAAGAGACAGATTTTTGAGTAATAAGGAAATAAAGGATTATGGGGAGCGGGAAGGGAAGTGGAACTGAGTCCATGATCAGATCAGCCATGATCTTATTAAATGGATGAGCAGGCTCGAAGGGCCAGGTGGCCTACTCCTGCTCCTATTTCTTATGTTCTTATGTGTTGTAATTTTCTATGATAATGATACAGAAATACATATTAATCTGTGCAATAGAAACAATATAATGAGGAATCCACGCTCTTAAACAAAATGGCAGAAAAATTCAAGCTCAGTGCATTTAACCAGATGCAGTTCCTGTTTATTTATCTGGGTAAATGTTCATTTACTTGTATTAGTACATAATGGGGCCGAAATTGAGCTCTGCCAGAAACCTGTAGCACCTACCGTTTTCAAAGAGCTTTTACCACCATTTTGGATGAGGTTGCCTCTTTTACAAAATTCAGCTCTTTGTCGTTTTTTTTAATTGGCCAGGAAGTCGGTAATGATGGGGGCGGAAGTGCGGCTGTAAGTGCTGGTGAGGGGCGGAAGTGGAGGCGGGATGGATTCTCCGCCGCTGTCTCAGCAGCGGAGCGGTGGTGACGTTATTGCGCACCTGCATCACCACGTATCTCCCCTCCTTTTAAAAGGGGAGAGAATTGACGATTATTTAGGATTGGCCACTGGGCCACCAGGGAGGGTTTCGGCTGGGCCAGCAGCCTGGAAGTCGGCCGTCAAAAAAAAAAAATCAAATGTCGGCCACGGCATTGGGCTCTTGCCTTTAATGGCCGCCGCACCGCTAGGGCTCACTGAGGGAATGAAAGGTGCACTGATAGAAAAGGTTGTCGGAGGCACCGCTCGGCGGGCATAAGATTTTTCGGCCTGAATTTCGAGGGAGGTGGGATGTCCCGGCGGTGCGCGCACTGATGACGCACTCACGGACACTCAGCAGCGGCAGGGTGGAAGTGGGTCCTGCCAGAAAAAGCCTCCTGCTGAATTTTTCTTGCAGCGGCCATTCGCCCAAAAATCGGCATCCATTCAATTCGCCGCCTGGCCGCTGCATTCCGGCAGTAACGGGTCTTATTGGGGAGCTGAATTTCAGCCCCAATACATCACAAAAGTTACATTAAAAATGAATGTTAAAAACAAATGTTAAAATTTAAAAGTTAATGGAGTATTCAGCATATAGAAATAATCAAACTGCTCATTCCTATCTCTACACTATTGTACATACAATACTCAACTTTTTAACATCATTACGATTTCCAAAAGATTCATTTCTAAAGTTAGTTTTCGGTGTTATTTTACCGATTGCATGTAAAATAAAGAAGTAAGAAACTAAACACCTCAATCTGTGCTAATATTTTCACCGTATGTCCAGTACCCCTATTACATCAACTACTCATTCTTATTATCACTATGGAGAGGTTGGCTTTAGTAAAATATACGTAATACAATCATTGATACTAAACCAGAAAAAGATACCAAAAAACACATTTAAAATAATTCATTAATTGAAACGGCCTTAAATAAAGAGTGTTGCCCGGTCAATCACTAACAGCAAAATTCAACTGCAGAAACCTGGGATTTTTAAATAGAAACCTGGCAAATAGTCACCGAACGACACATTGGGTGGTGGCACTGTAGGCTGTGATGTACAATAGTTTAGTTATTCAATTACAGAACTCCTGCATAGGTCAGCTGATTCAGGTAATATTTTTCTTGAATTTGAATTTGCCTTAACAACTTAAGGGCTCTTATGGCCTTTAGATTTTCTCTGCTTTTTTGCTTCCCCCAAGGAGATTACAGGGCTGCGGGTTGGGGTTTGGGGGTTGCGGTGGGGTGAGGGGAAAGTATCTAGTCATGATGCTCTGGTTTTCATTAATGTGGAGCAGACTTGAGGGATCATCTGGTCATTTCCTGGCCATCAATTTTGTATGTTCTTATGTGTGTAACCTTGTGTGAAATCAGTTTCGCTCAGAAAGATACTTTTTCAGGTTAAAAACGTAACCAATGGTTGAGTTTCTGTTTGCAGATTTATATTGCTTTCCAGGTTAAAGTAATCGTAAGGCAATTTCGAACCTCAAATCGCATCATTAAACAAAACACACTTTTCTGCAGATACCTACTGTATGCAGCCAATGTATACATAAACATATTTACTATTTTGCAAGAATTCAAAGCTAAAGCATTTAATAAAACATCTGTAAAAATAACCTTAAACTACAAAATAACAAAGAAACCAAAAGATAAACTTTCCTCAATGTGTCCTCATTTTCAGAATTATTCATCCATTTTTGCATTCAGATCCATTGTTTTTAGACATTTGAACAATATTAATAAGTACTTTGAGGCGAGGTGTTCACATGAGGGATTAAACAACAATATCAATGGATTTATTTTTGTCAAACCATAGTAAAAAAAAAACAAGTGTTCAATGTACTTTGGATACTTTGGAGGCAGTAAAATACATTGATGGCATCTTCGCATTGTGCTGTGCTGATTCAAGATGATGTAAATGTGCTTTTCACATGATTTCACTGCAGTATCCATTCCCACATTCAGAAACTGCTCCAGAATGGCAGCACAGTGCACTGGAATTCCAGTGTGTCATGTTTATAATTGATGCACATCCAACTATAAAGCACTATATAAATGCAAATCTTTCTTGTATAAGTAGAATGTCCTGTGAAGTGCTTTGATCTCTTGCGTATAAATGCTGAGTTATAATACAGAGTCCTATAAAGCCGGAACAGGGAAACACAATGAGGATCAGAGAACAATTAGGAGTCATGTATTACAGTTAGTTATCTAAAGTTAGCCTGCAAGAGGCCACATTTCTGATGTGCTTGAGAATGTGACCAAGATTTACTTGATTTCACAGTCAGTTCAAGGTAGAGCCGATGTTTAATTGGGAAAAATAAGGATAGTGCAGGAAAGTGGAATTGGTGTAGAAGTTCAGTAATGATCTTATTAAATGGCGGAGGAGGCTTAAGGGGCTGTATAGCCTACTCCTGCTTATGTTTCTTGCTTATGTTCTTAAAAGGGGCATTAAGGGCCTCAATATGCAGTCGGGAGTCTTACCGCCTCATTAACCACACCAATGGGCCCACTGTGACCTTCACAGAGGCTGACTGCTGGACCATCGAAGGGTCAGCCTGAAACAAGCATTTGGCCTCTTTCCTGAGCAAATTAATGTCCCAATGGTGTACAGTAGTTAGGACCATGACTGCAATGTTAAGCATGAATTCTCCTCTCATAATTACCAGCATTCCAATCAGGATATGGCCAGAATTTATTTTAAAAATTGATATTTTACAGAGCTGGAAGGAGCAAAAGTGCTTCTCCTGGCTCCGCAAACATACTGCGGGCCACTGTCAGCCCAGTCTTGCACTGTCTCAGCATCGTGTTAGAACCCTTTGTGTCCCCCCCACCCCCTCCCCCCACCCTGACCACCTACCTCTAGGCCTCTGCCAGCGTCCCAATGAAAGGAGGCTGTCTGATTTGGTTCAGGTAACTAATCAGTTCAGACACCCTGAGAGACATCAGGCAATTGGTAGGCACCGTGATCCCGCTTGTCATTTAATGCCACACTAAGAGAATGACTCGGGCTGTTGTTGCTTGTCTGCATTTGCCCCTTTGACATGTTAGATGGCACAACAACAAGGAGCATTCTGAGACAACAGGAGGTTTGCAAAGACTTGGAGAAAACACAGTGGCACCACTGGGCCATTGACAGGACCATTTTGCACAGCACAGAAATAGTGGGAGACGGGTCAGAACTCACCCTCGCACATTTCCCGGGAAACTGCGCAGATCCAGCATAATGGCTTTTCCTCGGGGTTACCTGGCTCTCTTGCCGGAATTACAAGAGGTCAGAAGAAAACATAAAGAATTTCAAGGCCACAGCATTTTGTTTGTAACCATTCATTCAAAAGATCAGTGTAGGACTGAGTGGTGGAAATGTGACAACGCATCAGCTATAGTCCAGGGCTAAGAATCTTTTATTCATTGAAGTAAATGCCAGGATACTTGTGCCCGAAATTCTGATGGCGCTGCTGCGTCGATGGAAGTGAGATGAGTTGGAAATTCTGCCATGAGGTTCTAATCTGACCCTGCAGCATCTCAGATATGCTGGGCGTAGTGGAAAACTGGGTAAGAGGCAGGAGACAGGGCCCAAATGGCCCCTGAATAGCCGACACGTGGAGAGGAAAGTCAATAGAGGAGAGGCAGCGACGTTGTTCAGCAGCAGGATATAAAACCTGCTGCTGCTTAAAGGGAAATGATGGCCAGGTCCAAAGGCAGAGCAGCCAATGGTATAGACTCTGACATGGATGTCCTCTGAACAGAGATGCAGAGCAGGTTGTCATGGGCTGTTTTGATTCGGGGGCCAGAAACCCACCAAGAATGTGATACTCACTCTATGGAAGGAGTTAGTTGTGGCAGAGAATGCCACCTTTGTGAACCCCAAGAGGCCAAAATTGATGGCACTGCCAGCCACTGCCGCTGACATTCCTTCTCGAATTGTGCCCAGTGCCAGTTTCGATTTGGGCTGGAGCGGGCAGGGGAGAACTGCTGGGAGCCGCCCGCTGACGTCAGCGGATGGCCAAGTGGCCCAACTGACCCCCCCCCCCCCCCCAACTGAGATGCCAGATTAGTGCGGGCAGGAGTCAGCGCCAGAACGGGGGTGGACTGCTGCCAGGAGGATGGGCTGTCCCCGACACTGAGTATGAAGAGCTGAACAAAAAGGTGATTAAACAATTTTGAATGTTTTTCTTTACAGCGACTTACCTTGATGGGGGTCCCCTGAAGGACTTCCAATGTGTTTTTGAATGCTTTTTATTTGCAGCTCTTAGACCCTCCGTGGGCCCGACTCCTTCCTCAGCGACACTTGGGCAGCAAGCGCCTCTGCCACCGAGAATGAGAGCTGCCACCCAGATTGATGGCGTAAGTCCCTCTTTTGCACCCGACCACTTTTTACAAGGACCTATCTGCCGAAAACCCCACCCATAGTACCATCAGGTATCTCGGCAGCCATCGGTGGTCCTTTGGGCGGCACTTGCCCTTCACCAATTTCGGCCCCAAGACTCCTTTACAGTGTGGAAAAAGTTCAACAGCCTCATCAGAGCTATCAAAGTAAACTACAAGCTTCCATTGACCCATGCAATCTCTTTATAAGAGTGATACTGCTTCATTCATTACCCTCAAGGTGTCAGAGGTGAAAGTTGGATCTAACAATGGGGAGCAGAGGCTCTACTGAAGTCAGTCCCTTTTAAATGATGCTATAGCCTCTACCTCAACAATCACTTGAATAAGACACTCCTTATTCTAATAATCTTTGTGTGAAAACACTGGGCCCGATTTTCATCTAGAGCACAGATTCGGTGGATGGATTACAAGTGGGAAGCCCGAGCCATTTTCAAGGCTGTGATCATCATCTGCATAATGCCAGCAAATTATATATGCTGAACCAACACTCACAGCTCACTCATGAATGAGGTGGGAAATCTGGCAGCACCTCCCCAGGGATAATAAATTAAAGGGCAGGAGGAAGTCTTTGGGAGAGGACACGGATGTTCACGCTCCTCAGGGCCCCATAAAAATCTTTAAAACAAGTTTTACCTACCTGTTTCAGGCCAGCCTCCAAATGTCCCCTTTAAACATTGCTGATTAGGTCACTCAGCGCTCAGTAACTCTGGGTGGAGTTTGAGCAGAGCTACACCCATTGGTACACAAAAATGGTGGTCGGGTTAGGACCTCAATTTAAACATTGAAATAAGGCTCCTGCATACTTCAGCTGGGAGCAGTGGCTCTGCAGTTCCAGGCCTAATTGAAAATCAAGTTATGCGAGCTGAGGAGGGCGACAGGTCGGAGATTTTATTTAAGTTTCATCTGCCAACCACCTTTAATTTCATAGCTTTCCATGCCTCTTAATTTGACATCCTCAGCAAATTTTTATTTGATTTCTCTTATACCTAGAGAAATTCTTCTTTCTTTTTACCTATGTCCAAATCATTTATGTTAATGAAAAGCCAAAGTGTTGCCATTATACATCACCGTAACACAGCAGAGCAATCGCTGATGGAAAATCAGAAAGTAAAGAGAGCGAATGTATTTGTGGACCCCAATGAACACAACGGTGAGAAATTTGGTAATGTACTGTTTACCTTAATCTTTCCAAGCGGCATGGTTATCTGAGGAGTGCGTTCTGTAAATATAAGGTTGCATGTGGAATTTTGGAGGAGGGTTGTCTTCTACCCCAAGACTGGCCAAAGTGCAGGAAGAGCATCCGGGAGGGAGTTGAGCACCTCGACTCTCGTCGCTGAGAGCAGGCAGAAAACAAGCGCAGACAGCGGAAGGAGTGTGCGGCAAACCAGGCTCCCCACCCACCCTTTCCTTCAACGACTATCTGTCCCACCTGTGACAGAGACTGTAATTCCCGCATTGGACCGTACAGTCACCTGAGAACTCACTGTCAGAGTGGAAACAAGTCTTCCTCGATTTCGAGGGACCGCCTATGATGATGTATGTTATTGAACTTAGAATGTGCAGCACTCGAATGGAAACTGAGCATAAACTTACCGACTTTTGGCGACACGAGAACATCTTAGTTAGGGCTTCTTGTACCTGATGGAATAACAGAGCAGAAGAGTTTAAGTGAGGTGAAAAAGAGATGAAGTTGGGAGAACTGGTGATTGTAACTTACCTTACTGTCCATGATTATGCCAGAAAACAAAATAAAGAATCCCTGAAAAATAGACAAATATCTTTCAACAGATAAACAAACACTTAACAAATCACACCGAATAATAGCAA
This sequence comes from Pristiophorus japonicus, assembly GCF_044704955.1. Classification (NCBI taxonomy): domain Eukaryota; kingdom Metazoa; phylum Chordata; class Chondrichthyes; family Pristiophoridae; genus Pristiophorus; species Pristiophorus japonicus. The sequence continues at coordinate 72,095,925 of NC_091983.1, read as the reverse complement.
TTACAAAGTGTTTCTGCTGTTTGGCCACTTTACTCTGAATGAAATAATACACTTGGCCAAGTCTTTCCGACCAACAGTAACCAGCAGGGGTGCAGCTGGAATCGTAGATTTTGTTCACCGTTTATCTTATTGTGCTCTCCCCGACTCCCATTGCCGACACCCTCCCTTAGTTTGTGAATTATAGCTTTTCTACTTGCCCATGGGCTGTTTGTACTATTATTGTGTATTAGCCAAAAAATGTGCCCACTCTAAATAATTTTCCAATCTGATGAGGGAGGTACTTTACTTACCAATTGATGGCCATTACAGTGCGTTGACAAACCATCAATCAGCCCCATGATTAATTTCTTGTTGGGGGGTCTCCCTCTTCTCTACCTCTCTCTCCTCCTTGAATTCACTCTATAAAACCTAACTCCTTGACCAAGCTTATGGTCACCTGTCCAAATATCTCCTTATGTGCCTTGGTGTCAAATTTGGTCTGATAATGCTCCTGTGAAGTGTCTTGGGACATTTTGCTACTTTAAAGGTGCTGTATAAATACTAGGTGTTAATTTGACAGACTCCTGTTATTGAGTGTCCAAGTGTTCAATTGCAGCAGTAACCGTACTCGTGAGAGCACTGTTCTGAGCTTAGTCTCTTGCAGAATACTGTGAAAAAGCCACTCATTCCATGGTACTCTGCCTTTGAGTGAAACCTTCCCCACCACTGCATCGAGGTGGTCTGCCTTATGGACTCAGACCAGTGCTGAATGGTCCATTGTAAATGTGTTGCTTGCAAGAATGCTGTGGGAAAGGAATCATATTATCCTCATCCAATAGCCAGGGGAGCTACCAATCCTGTGTGTTACATACACCCATGGCTGAAGAGGCAGCATGTGTGCAAAGAAGGGTCCATTTATCTTGCTACTTCTCCCGATGCCACTGAACTTGTTCACTATTTGCTCGCAGACCCACCTGATCAAGGTTATCATGCCGACCTGCTCTTCCACTTTTATCGGAAAGTCAGAGCTATCACCTTTAATGGAGGGTGACCACCTACCCCCAAAAGAGCCATCTCCAGGATTATATCACTGAATGGGAGAGTTTCCCCTTCCAGCCACGATTCTGCAGTTTAAATGTTGGTCTGTACAGAAAAAAAAAAGTGAGTCCCCTTTCAGGACAAGGATCCTTCCTTTAAGAGCAACTGACTGACCTGAATGTACAATTGGTAACCTATCGGTTTTAAAATGAGCTTCCCTGTGCACGACACATCTTATGTGGTTGCTTCCACGTGTCTTGGGCATGCGCAATCTCAACTATGTAAAACTGCAAAATTGGGATTCTAGGTGCCTAATGGGTCTTTGCTTACTTCTGCACTACTGTTGGCCTGCCTGTGTTGAATTCTAGCCTCATAACATATTATATTATTACAACATGTTCAGTTGATATTTTACATGTATAACTTGCATAAAACTAACTAGCAAAATATCAAAAGTTACAGGCATGATATAATACATACCTGAAGTTTAGTGAGAATATAAAATGTAACAAGGATGGCATAAGGGGGATATGTGAGCAGAAATGCAAATTCAACTATCCAACATAGACCCAGGAGTGGGGTTAGGATAACAGCACTTCTCACAATTTGTTTGACTGCATTTTTATCCTTTGAGTGGCTGCTGAGCTTCTCCCCGATGGTTGGTCGTAGCATCTTAAATATGGCCACTAATGTAATGAAGATGTTGATTGTAACGATGGTCAATTTTGGAACAACAATAGTAAGGTACAGGTTCAAGTTGAGCCAACATCCATACTCTGACAAGTAATGAGTTCTTGTATAGCCAACTGTAAATGTGCTGATGGAGATAATTAATGGGCAGAGGTAGCCCAGGGTAAATGAGATTAAATTCATTGCTGATCTGCTGAAATCTTTGAAAAGAAAAATCAAATGATAAAGAAGCAGTAAGGCTAGCGTGAACATCCAGAAAAAAATGGCAAGGTAAGAAAAGTGACCAAATAAAACAGCCACTTTGCAGATCACTGTATTTGTCTCCAGATAGTCAGATATGATGAACCATGTATCAGCAGTTAGTAGAGATAGAACAATATTCAGCATTGCAATATGACGGGCATGTGAGGTTTTAGTTTTGGTCACATGCTTCCATACAACTGCCTCTATAATAACGCTGATTACCGAGCTTCCCATAGATATGACAGTTACAATGTAATATATGTATTTGTAAAATTGGCTTATTGCAGGGCTAAAATGGTACATCAGTATAGAAAAAGATGTCAAGTGGTTACACTTGCAAACAATGTTGCTTCCTTTTGTTTCAGACCTGCATCCCATTCCATCCCATCCTCCAGTACTGTGATGACTAAAGTTCCAAAATACACATTTAACTCTGCGTCGATCAAATGTGGCGTCCAGTGGCATGAAATGCATCTCAATACTAGTTGAGCTGTTTTCTGCAGTTGTTGTTAGAACAAGACCATTCAATTGGAAGTCACCAGTGTCACTTCTTTGGTCCAGGATATCAATCATTGTTGGATATGCAATGCTGATAACAAGGGAGTTATTTGGAAGCATTACCAATTCACGTTGATCAATGCTCACACTGGTAATTAATGATTTATTTCTGATCTTTATCTCACTGAAGTCCACATTGTAAGGCTTGCTAGAATTGATGTTAACCTTCACCCCCTTCAGCTGAATATTTGGTTTTATGATGTTGAAAGTTTCTTCAGTTGGTGACAATAACCTGGTAAATACTTCCACTGACTTTAATAATTTGGAGCTGGAGTTGTCCTCCTTTTCATTTTGCACTGTTTTCCAGACTGACATCGAGGATGCATCAACCAGAGTATTTACTGTTATAAGGAAATCCTGGAAACATAAGATATAGCTTCATTAAGTAAATCTTCAGGTGAAATATTTATTGGAATAAAATAGAAAGAAATATCTTGAGAAAGACAACTATTAAAAAAACTCACTGCCTCTTTGATTACTGAATGATTTTGAGTAATTCTGCAAATGAAGCAGCTGGAATGAAACCAGCAAAATCAACAGCAACTTTTCTAATGGGCACAAGTAAGGGTCACATTAAAGGGGAACATAAGGGGAGTGTGTGGTGTTGTGGGCTCTTCCAATCAGAGTGGGCATGTAGTAGCTGAAATCATACTGTGGAATATGAGCAATGAGCATTAAACCCTGGTTAAGGTGCCAATCAAGTGGGCTGCTTTGTCCTGGATGGTGTTGAGCTTCTTGAGTGTTGTTGGAGCTGTACTCATCCAGGCAAGTGGAGGGAATTCCATCACATTCCTGACGTGTGCCTTGTAGATGTTGGAAAGGCTTTGGGGAGTCAGGAGTTGAGACGCTCGGTGCAAATTACCCAGCCTCTGACCTGCACTTTTGGCCACAGTATTTATGTGGCTGGTCCAGTTAAGTTTCTGGTCAATGGTGACTCCCCAGAATGTTGATGGTGGGGGATTCAGCAATGGTAATGCCGTTAAAAGTCACGGGGCAGTGGTTAGACTCTCACTTGTTGGAGATATTGATTGCCTGGCATTTGTGTGGCGCAAATGTTACTTGCGATTTATCAGCCCAAACGTGAATGTCATCCAGTTCTTGATGCATTGTTTGACAAATTTGCTGGAGTTCTTTGAGAAGGTAATGGGCAGGGTGGATAAGGGGAAACCAGTGGATGCGGTGTATTTAGATTTCCAGAAGGCATTCAATAAGGTGCCACATAAAAGGTTACTGCACAAGATAAAAGCTCATGGGGTTGGGGGTAATAGAGGATTGGCCAACTAACAAAAACAGAGAAATGGGTTAAATGGGTCATCTGGTTGGGAAACAGTGACTAATAGAGTGCCGCAGGGATCGGTGCTAGGCCCTCAACTATTTACAATCTATATTAATGAATTGGGTGAAGGGATTGAGTGTAATGATGCCAAGTTTGCTGATGATACAAAGATGGGTGGCAAAACAAATTGTGAGGAGGATACAAAAAATATGCAAAGGTATATAGACAAGCTAAGTGAGTGGGCAAAAATTTGTCAGATGGAGTACAATATGGGAAAATGTGAGGTTATCCATTTTGGCAGAAATCCTAGAAAAGCAAATGATTATTTAAATGGAGAAAAAATGCAAAGTGCTGCAGTGCAGAGGGACCTGTGGGTCCTTGTGCATGAAACACAAAGGGCTAGAACCTCCACTTTTGTGCTTATCGCCCAAAAATGGGCATTATTCCCAGCATGGGTGTTAAAGGGTTTTCAGATCACTGGCTTCTCGCCCATTCTCAAAACACCTAGTTTACATTTTTGAAAATGAGCGTTACTGTGAGCGATATCAAATGGGCAGTAGCGTTAAATCTCTCTAACCTTCTGCCGTAAAGTGTCGACATCCTCAGCAATGGCATGGCAACGCTCAATTCCCGCGATTCTGGAGGTCAAGGGCCACCATGACATGCGCAGAAGAGCAGACCGAGAGAGAGGGAGCTAGAAGGACTGAAGGTGTGGCTGGGTGTGGTGTGGCTGCTTTGGGAGGAAGGAGGGAGACTTTAGAGCTTCACAGCAAGTAGGCAAACAAAAATTAGCTGTTACCAGCCACATATTTGACTGAATTTGCCATATAATGGAAGGAGGGCAAGAGGCATCGCATCACAGCACACTCTGAAGCTGGAGAGAGCAGTGAGCTGGGAGAGGAGCACATTGGAGGCCGCAAAAGAGCCAGGAGGTTCTTGGATGAGGCAAATGCCTCCCTCCTGCAGGAGATTGAGTTGCGGTGGGGTGATTTGACACAGGAAAGGTGTGGGAAGGCCTACCAGAGGATATGGACCGAGATAGCAGAGGTGGTTTCGTCGGCGACCAACAAGGTGCGTGTGGGCAACCAATGGGCACTTGTGGGGGAGCACCCCCGGACAGCCACGGATGCATCTGCAGACCCTGAAGTGATGCCACGTGAGTAAAGCTTCCACCATTGCATGATGTAAGTTCAATAGATGCCACATCCACTCATATTCGAACAATCATATATGATAGATGATCTCTAAAAGTGTCATAGAAATAATGCTGGCCTAATGAAAATCATTGTAATACACAATGTGTTGATGGTCATGAAATGTGATGTCTGTGATGATTTTCATAGTGGTGGTGTTTTTGTTGTGCATATGCTGTGTGTAGCTCTGGACTCACCTTGTCACCCTAGCACTCCCTTCTCTAATTACCTCATTTGTTTTTTGCAGCTCAGCCAGCAGCACGGCCCCAGGCAAGACCACAGAGGCCAGAAGGTGGGGGTAGGAGTTGGCGGATGATCCTACTACATCTGGTACTGGGGAGCTCCAATTCTCGTCCGTCAATCCGCTGGGTCTGTTCTCGATGGATGAGAGCGCGGACTTCGAAGAACCTGAGCCACACTCCAGAAGCCATTCCACCCCAAGGCCATCTAGTGGTCCTATGGTCATTCCCGCCTCCACTCTGGAGGTACCGGCCCCAAGCACCTCTCCACAGGGCACCCCATTTGTCCCCAGTACGGTGCCAACCCGACGGAGGCCTCGTGGACGTGGCAGGTCTGTTCCACGAGCATGACATGACACCAGAGAGTTGTCCAGGAGGACTGTAGACATTGGTGATCAACTCATCGAAGCATTGGGGGGCATATCCCGACAGCTGACGACCATTACCGAGTACATTCCACGGATGGTGGAGTCCCTGGAGCGATAGCCAGGAACACTGCTGCCACAGGCCTCCCCATGGTCCCCGAGCATGACACTCCATTCCTAGGTTCCGCACCACCACTGCAAACAACAGATGAGAGCAAGGACCATGATCCTGCTTCTGCATCACAGAATGTTGCCCCCTCGGTACCCCCCCCCCCCCACGCTCCCGTACCCGTGCAACCACCGCATCGGCCTTCATCTCCGCCCCCCCCCCCCCCCCCAAATGAGGCACCGCCTGAGGAGCTCCTCAGCCAGGCACTGGAGCGAAAAGGGGAAGGGGTAGAGATGGGGAGAAGGAGGAGAGGGGGGAAGGAAAGGAAAGTGAGGTGCATGTGCGCAGGTGATGGTTGTGTTATATCTCCATCTAGGAGTATGCAATTTGTTGCAATGTATGGAGGCTGGGGACCACTGTCCTGCTTTGCCTTTGTATTCTGTGTTGCTGGACATGTTGAACATGTGATTTATGTCAATGGTGGAAAAAGTGGAGTGTGAGCAGTGGTTGGGTGTTATTGGCTGTGATTTCAGACCAATGTTGGTATTAAACTTTTGTTATTGAACAGAACCTTGTTGCGCATTGTCTCAGATAGCTGGACTGTTACACTGGTGATTCCTTACCATGAAAGGGTTAAATACAACTTAACATCAATCAACGTAAACTTTAACTGGCACCAAGGTGATTGGCACCATTGATGTCTGAGCTGCACATACACAGCAGTGTGTCCACTTGTCACTCACATCAGCGCTCTTTCAGCCAAATCTTTCTAATATCAGCTACACGCGTAAGAGTGGGATTTAACAAATGCCAGTCACACCGCTGGTGTTCGTTCCGGTTAGTTCCACTTTTTGTGGGCGGTTTTTTAAGCGAGCGATATTCTGGGCGATATGTGTGCGAGGTGGTGAAATTGACGATGGCCGATCTCCACGGCTGCTAGTTTGGGTAAATATGCTATTTACGAAAAAAACAGTCGTCGGGCGTTCATATTGAATCTCGGCGTTAATTCCGTGCGGAAAGTAACGCTGGGCGATATTATGGCCATTGATTTCGCCCATTCTGCTGATTCAACCCCAAAAAAGTGGGCCGGCAGTAATATTTTTTCCCGGCATTGGGAAAATAACGCTCGGCGATAATGCTCCTAAAAAGCCTGTCAGTTTCCATTTTGTGCCAAAATGGGCGATATATGGACATTATATATAAGAAATAGGAGCAAGAGAAAGCCATACGGTCACTTGAGCCTGCTCTGCCATTTGATACGATCATAGCTGATCCGATCATGGACTCTGGTCCACTTCCTTGCCTGCTTTCCATAACCCCTTATTCCCCTATCGTTTAAGAAACTGTATATTTCTGTCTTAAATGTATTCAATGTCCCAGCTTCCATAGCTCTCTTAGGCAGCTAACTCCACAGATCCACAACCCTCAGAGAATAAATTTATCCTCATCTCAGTTTCAAATGGGCGCCCCCGTGTTCTAAGATTATGCCCTCAAGTTCTAGACTCCCCTATCAGCGGAAACATCCTCATAATCTTATACGTTTCGATAAGATCACCTCTCATTCTTCTGAATTCCAATGAGTAGAGACCCAACCTACTCAACTTTTCCTCATAAGTCAACCCCCTCATCTCTAGAATCAACCTTGTGAACCTTCTCTGAACTGCCTCCAAAGCAAGTATATCCTTTTGTAAATATGGAAACCAAAACTGCATGCAATATTCCAGGTGTGGCCTCACCAATATCCTGAATAACTGTAGTAAGACTTCCCTGCTTTTATACTCCATCCCCTTTGCAATAAAGGCCAAGATTCCATTCACCTTCCTGATCACTTGCTGTGCCTGCATACTAACCTTTTGGGTTTCATGCACAAGTACCCCCAGGTCCCGCTGTACTGCAGCACTTTTCAATCTTTCTCCATTTAAATAATAACTTGCTCTTTGATTTTTTTTCTGCCAAAGTGCATGACCTCACACTTTCCAACATTATATTCCATCTGCCAAATTTTTGCCCACTCATTTAGCCTGTCTATGTCCTTTTACAGATTTTGTGTGCCCTCCTCATACATTGTTTTTCCTCACACCTTTGTATCTGGGCTGGGTTATTGAATATATTTAAGGTGGAGATAGACAGATTTTTGAGCGATAAGGGAGTAAAGGGTTATGGGGAGCGGGCAGGGAAATGGAGCTGAGTCCATGATTAGATCAGCCATAATCTTATTGAAAGGCGGAGCAGGCTCTTATGTTATTCTTATGTTCATTCGGGCATGGACTGCTTCATTATTGGAGGAGTTACGCATGGAACTTAACACTGTGCAATCATCAGCGAACATCCCCATTTCTGACCTTATGGTGGAGAGAAAGTAATTGATGAAGCAGCTGAAGATGGTTAGGCCTAGGACACTGCCTTGAGGAAATCCTGCAGTGATGTCCTGGGACTGAATGACCTCCAACAACCCCAACTATCTTCTTTTGTGCCAGTTGTGAGATTTCCCACTGATTCCCATGTAGCACTGAAATGTTTCACCACCCCTCACCTTAGGTTAAAGTGTAGGGCTGCTACACTCTCTGCTGGGCCCATGATGGTCTCCACTGGGCTGAAAGCCACTGCCCGGCACCCAGAACAAAGTTCCGGGCTGCACGATGGCAGCCCAGACCACACCACAGAGGAAGAAGTCGGGCTGACCGGTGAGTTGGCCAAACCGGCAATATGGTGGCGCGGGGAACTCCCAACCTCCCCTTTAATTTACGCCCCGCAAGCGGATGTCAGCTCGGTTCACAACTAGCAAGATTGGCGCTGACACCGCTCATGGCAGCCTCGCAGGGCGCCGGCCAATGTTTGCTGTGGGGTGGGAAGGGGTTGGCGCGCCGCGCCGCGCCAAGAGGTCGCTGAGCACGGCGACGACGTCATCAACAGTTGCGCGGCAGCCGGGAGTGCTATGGGAGGGATGCCGCATTGCCAATGCAGCACCTCCGCTAACTCCAGCGCAATTTAGTGGGAGCCAGTAGCAAGCCGCCTACGAGACCTTGTGTAAGCCTTCTGCATCATGATGCTACATAGACGATTGATTAGAGCTCATCGCATCAGGAACATCACAGCCTGTAGGGGCTGGGCAGGAGGCCTTACCCACCTCCGGTATATCAAGGTAGATAATCGTACCTGTACCTGAGTGATGCAGACTGTCAGAAGGCTGCGTTTCTGCAAATAAGTTCCCCGTGAGATCTGTGAGTTGGTGAAACCAGATCTGCAGCCGTGAAGCATCAAGAGGACTGCTTTGTAAGTTAAAGTGAAGGTTACAGCTGCACTTTCATTCTATGTCTCTGGATCATATCAAGCTACAACTGGGGATGTGTGCGCCATTTCTCAGCAAGCAACACATGTCTCCATTTGCCAGGTCACGGCTGCACTGTATGCACGGAGGAATGACTTCAAGTTCGCAATGACCGCCCAAGCAATCCATGACAGGGCTGTGGGGTTCTCCAGGATTGCTGGCTTACCAAAGATACAAAGGCTGCATTGATTGTACCCACATCACCTTGCGAGCGCCTTTGTAGGATTCCGAGATGTATAGGAATAGAAAAGGTTTCCACTCCGTTAATGTGCAGCTCGTGTGTGACGACATGCATCACATCATGTCAGTCGATGCAAGATACCCTGGGAGCACCCATGATGCATTTATCCTATGCGACAGGATTATATCTACCATGTTTGAGCAACAGCCAAAAGGACAGAGCTGGCTACTGGGAGACAAAGGGTCCAGCCTTGCCACCTGATTCATGACGCACCTACGCGTAACCCGGAAAGAAGCTGACCGTCAAGACAACATGTCGCACGTTGCGACGCGCAGCATCATTGAGAGGACCATTGGCATATTGAAACAGCGTTTCCGATGCCTGAACCATTCCGGAGGCTACTTGCTATACTACTCTTGACACTGTCGGTCTGTTGTGTGCTGCATGCTGCATAACTTGGCCATCATGAGGCAGCAGCACCTGGTAGTGGAAGACCCACCTGCGGTGAGAGTGGCTGATGATGATGATGTGGAAGATGCAGGTGATGAACAGGAGAAGGAGGAGGCGGATGATGACGAGGATGAGGAAGCCATGCCAGTGCCTGAGACCGGAGCACGACAGCGGAGGAGGGCGGGCCATCGTGCTCCTTTAACAATTGCTCAAGCTTTGCGCCAGCAGCTCATCCGTGAACATTTTATTGATGCCTGAGGGCTGAGCGACAACTATTCCACATGGACATGTTTATTTTTTGGAGCTGTTCCGTAATATTGTGTTGTGTTAATGGAACATGATTCAGTTTTAATGTAAAATATATTTTATTCAAAAGTTTACAATGTACTTCACTTTAATAAAATTATTCTTGTATCAAACTTTACTTTAATATCACTCTTTTAAGATCACTTATAAACTTGTAAATTTACACAACTTACAAAAAACTTTTAATTTGAGAACAATTACAACAGTAACAATAATAACAACAACACCAACAGCAGCAAAGAAAGGCTGCAGCCATCTCTCACCCCCCTTAGTCTTAGACCGCCTGCTGCACTTGGTCTTGGACTCTCTACCACCCCTGCCCACAGGTGGTGGCGCAGTGTTTTTGGGCTTGGTACCAAGCTTATTCCTTCTAACATCGCGGGTACTGCGCACCTCTTGAGGGTGGGGGGCGCCAGCGTCAGGCCGCAAGTTGGAGCGCTCGGCTTGGGGCTCCTCAGAGGCTGGTGTGTGGATTGCAGTGGGAGTGGCAGTTGATATTGTCAATGGGGTCTGGGCGTGTTCCCTTGCAGCAGCTAACTCCAACATGCCGTCCCACATGCACCCTGATGGTGTCTCAGTGGACTGCAACAATCTCTCCCTAATAGCCAGTACTACCTCTGACATTCCCTCCCTCATGGTCAGTGACATGGTTTGCACTACCTCTGACATTCCCTCCCTCATGGCCACTATTCCCTCACTGATGGTTCCAGCGAGTGTTGCTACTTCTCCCAACAGTCCCGCTACCTCATCACTCACCCCACTGATGGTGTCCAGGAGTGATCGGGTAAGGTCAATGCTCTCCGCACTCAATTACATCATTTGAACCACATCTGTTACATCCTGCATCTCAGGAGAGCATGGTCGAGCTCTCCTTCCCCTCCTCACTCTGGGTGTGGCTTGCTGCATCCCTCTGGGACCCACAGCCTGGGACGATGGGGCCCTGGGTGTGCCTCGCTGCTTCCCACCCCTGGGACCCGCAACCTTGGAATGTCCCACCAACACTCAAACCACTAGTCACGGAAGGGGCTTGCACCTCCATGAGCAGCACATCCTCCATATTCAGTACAACAGGGGGAGCTTCATCCAGCACAGTCCACTCCCCCTCCCCCCCCCGTGTTCTTGGTCTGGAGGGTTGGATTGTAAGATGTTCTCCTCTTCAAGCTCATCCTCGTCTGAATCTTCTGCATCGTCAGGGTTGGCCTCCAGTTCTGCAAAATATAACAGAACAGACAAATGGTTAGCAGCAGAGGAGGGGGCAGGATGTGTGGCATGAGTAGGCTCACACAGCGCAGGCCAGGCAGCGGATTGATTTGAAGGGCCATGATGAATTTGCAGGATTTACTCTCTCCCTCGAGTATGGGCCCAGCTTGTGCCGTGGTGGTTGCTTTTCTCCAAGCAGGACCCATCAAAGCAGCGACCCTCTCTTCCAAGGGAGTCAGTGGGTGCAGATTTGCCAGGCTCCTCCTGTTTGAGTTCTTCCCCTTTTTGTTGTGTGCCACTTTCCTCTGCAAAGATGAAAATGCAACTTTTTAGAGAGGGTTTCTTTCTGAAGGGTGAGACATATACAGCTGGTCACATTTACAATTGCATTGAATAAATGAAAATATTACTTACTCTAACTACTTGACCAAGGTCCTGCCATTCCTTTTTACAGTGGTTTCCAGATCTCGTGGTGTTCACTACTGCGCCGTAATATTCTGCAACTTGGTTCCAGCGTTTCTTCATTTCTTTTGATGGAACTTTTACGTGACCTCTGCTGGTACCCAGCTCCTGCCATCTGTTCTCAATCACAGTAACTAGTGCCTCCACTTCTTCCAGCAAGAAATTCTTGGTCCTTGGTCCGTGTTGCATCTTGTATTGCTCCAGCTGTGATTTTTCCAATGCTCTCACACAGCACTCCTTCTCACACACACACACACACACACACACAACTGGCTCTTGAAAAATGGCCGATGGCCGATTGCCAAATCCGAGCTGTACTGAGCATGTGCGTCCATTGGAAAGACGTCAAAAACGTTAAAAAAATTTCCGCGCATGTGGTATTTTTTTGGCATGGACAGAAGGCTCCACCCCCCCAGGAGACTGGACAAGCTGTGCGGTGCCAAATTTGAATTATACGTCGGGGAAAGTTTGGCAGAATATTTCTGGTGCATTTCTGGCCTAGAAAACCCAGCGTAACTCTGGCAATACGCCAGAAAACAGGCTTGGGGAAAATCGAGCCCAATGTTCTCAGTCTCTCATCTTTTGAGTTTATGCTCAACCTTTTGCTTGAGTGCATATGGTACGGGACGTGGCTTGCAGTAAACTGGTCCAGCGTCCTTCTGTACCCTGACACGCGCCTTGAAGCCTTGGGTCGGACTGCCTGTTTCACAGAACACCTTCGGATACTTCTTGATGACCTGATCCTTCGATGCAAATCTCGTTTCAACACGAAAAATCACATTCCAATTCAGCTTCAGTTATCCCAACCAATTTCTACCTAGTAAGGCAGGCTTGTCTGCTGCCACCACTAAGAGAGGCAAGCTCTGAAATTGATCCTTGTATTTCACCACTACGGTGATACGTCCTACCACAGGAAATTGTTCTCCTGAGTAGCCTCGTAGCTCTATCTTGGATTTCTCCAATGAGAAATCACGTAATTTGTCGAGGTTCAGGTACTATGCTCACAGATGCACCAGTGTCGATTTCCATGATTCCTGCAACATCTACTTGGATGACGATACTTCGCGAATTGCTGTGAGTTAGCTGACATTGTTAACGGTTCTCCCTCCTCGGACATTGTCCCCCTCTCTCAAATCTACCATCATCGCCCCTCTCCACAAAAAAACAACCCTCGACTCCTCCATATTTGCAAACCACCACCCCATCTCCAACCTACCTTTCCTCCAAAGTCCTTGAACGTGTTATCTCCCAAATCCGTGCCCAGCTTTCCCGCAATTCCATGTTTGAATCCCTCTAATCCAGTTTCCGCGCTTGCCACAGTACCAAAATGGCTCTCATCAAAGTCACAAATGACATCCCTTGTGACTGTGCCAAAGGTAAACTATCCCTCCTCGTCCTTCTTGACTTGCCTGCAGTCTTTGACACGGTTGACCACTATATCCTTCTCCAACAGCTCTCCAACATCGTCCAGCTGGGTGGCACTGCACTTGCCTGGTTCCATTCTTAGCTATCTAATCATAGCCAGAGAATCACCTGCAATAGCTTCTCTTCCCACCCCGCATCGTTATCTCTGGTGTCCCCCAAGTATCCTTGGCTCCCTCTTATTTCTCATCTACATGTTGTCTGAAAACACAGCATCATTTTCTACATGTACGTTAGTGACACCTAGCTCTACCTCACTACCACTTCTCTCAACCCCTCCTCGGTCTCTAAATTATCAGACTGCTTGTCTGACATCCAGTTCTGGATGAGCAGAAATTTTCTCCAGTTGAATATTGCCATTTTTTCGGTCTCCGCCAGAAACTCCGTTCCCTAGCCACTGACTCCAGCCCTCTTCCCAATTTCTGTCTGAGGCTGAGCCAGATTGTTCACAATCTTATTGTCATATTTGACCCTGAAATGAGCTTTCGGCCACATATCCGCAGCATAACTGAGATCACCTATTTACATCTCTGTAACATCGCCCGTCTCCACCCTTGCCTCAGCTCATCCGTTGCTTCATTCATGCCTTTGTTACCTTCAGACTTGACTATTCCAACGCACTTCTGGCTGGCATCCCATAATCTATCCTACGTAAGCTAGAGGTGATCCAAAAATTGGCTGCCCATGTCTGAACTCGCATCAAGTCCCACTCAACCATCACACCTGTGCACACTGACCTACATTGTCTCCTGCTTAAGCAATGCCTCGATTTCAAAATTCACATCCTTGTTTTCAAATCCCTCCATGGCCTCGCCCCTCCCTAACTGCGAAATCTCCTCCAGCCTCACAACCCCCCGAGATGTCTGCACTCCTCTAATTCTGCCCTCTTGAGGATCCCTGGTTATAATCGCTCTCATTAGCGGCTATGCCTTCTGTTGCCTAGGCCCTAAACTCTGGAATTCCCAGCCTAAACTTTCCGCCTCTCTACCTCTCTTTCCTCATTCAAGATGCTCCCTAAAACCTCTTTGAACAAACTTTTGGTCACCTGCCCTAATTTCTCCTTGTATGGCTCAGTGTCAATTTTATTTGTCTCATAATGCTCCGGTGAAGCGCCTTGTGATGTTTCACTACGTTAAAGGCCCTATATATATATATATATATATATATATATATTATATATATATATATATATATATACACAAGTTGTTGTTCCCACTGTATCTGTTAAGGCATTCTAGGTCCTAAGAAATCTTTGTAAATCTATTCCTCCTTACCTCTCCTGTTCTTTTTGTGATATGATGACCTCAAATTTATGCTGGCCAATTACCGATTCACCAACCAATGTAAATAGATTTTCTCCATTTAACTTATCAAAGCCCCTCATAATTGTAACACTTCTCTCATATTTTCTCTTATCCTCTTTATTCTAATAAAAAGAGACCCGGTTCCTCTAATGTTTCCTTACAACTAAGTTCTATTATCCCTGATAACATCTCTGTGAATCTTTTCTGCATGCTCTTCATGGCCCTGACATCTTTCCCACAGTGTGAAACAATATTCGAACTGTGTCTAAACAATTATTTGCATAAGTTTAGCATTAGCACTATGGGGTGAAATTGTATCAAATTGTGATCTGCCCGCACCTGTTCAAAGTGGTGCAGGCAACAGGCAAAAATTGTGCTGCTTGCTCATAGTGAAATAGCAAGAAGGTTCTCAGATGTGGCACTGGAGGCCTTGGTCCTGGGGGTGCACAGAAGATGTTGCGTCCTCTACAAACGGGGTGGGAGGCCTTACAGGCAGCATGCCAAAGGCAGTGGGAGGAAATAGCAGAAGCCATCAGTACCATGTGTGCTGCTCCCAGGACCTGGATCCAGTGCCGCAAGAGGTTTATTGACCTCATGAGTGGTCAAGGTGGGTGAATGCATCTTCAAATGCTATCTGCAACACTCGCCTCACACACTTTTCAATGCACCATACCCCCATCACTCACCTACCAACAATCTCTAGCAATCACAACTCATCAATCATAGCTTCACCTCACCCTCACGCACTTATCACTGCTGCAAGACTCAAACACACACTTCACACCTTACACACTTCCAGCTATTTAACCATGGCAGACACATAACAAAAACACATTGCACCACACTCACTCACACACATCCTTTTCTCTTGCAGGCAAAGGTGGTACACAACCGTCATGAGCAGCAGCAGACAGTTGGAGGGGAATCCTGAATTCAGAACCTCACTGAGCTGGAGGAGGCAGTGCTGGAGATCATTGGAGGGGCCATCACTGAGGCCATGGCGAGTGGCGAGGTTGAAAGCATTGCTGATGATGGTTTGCTTATACCTAATCCCTCTCACATCCCACTTCCCTCTCATCTCACAATCTCTTCTCACTTGCAAGTTGCTGATGGTGTAACCATGCACATCTTGCTTTCCCTCCCTCCCTTCACTACAACCTGACTCTTGTAGCTTTCTCCTAAGAACGGCCACCAGCATATCATGTCCCTAATGTTGTGGAGGAGAGTGCAGGAGAAGAGGCACCATCACTCAAAGGTAGCAACACAGAGAAATAGCACTGCGTGTACTTTAGAAGTTAGTATAGAGGCGGGATCTGCATGTGGTGAGTCACTGGGCAGGAGTGAGCTGCAGCCAGGCCGGGGGAGCCAGCTCCCCAGAGGGCCAGTTCATGCGGAGGACTCAGATAATGACTTTGATGGGGTGGCCTTCAGAAGAAGGGTGATATGCATGCACACAGAAGTGTTTGGTGCAATGGAAAGCCTGCCAGATAGCTTCTTGTTAGTATCAATGAGTATGGAGGAGTCCGGCTCCAACATTGCATGGTGCTTTGCATGGAGCTTAGAGCCCAGGATTTCGGCGTGGAATGCGGCGGCTGCCATTTTGGGCATGTCAGCAGCACTGCTGTTGACTGCACTAGCTCCAATTATGCAAATGAGTCAGATTGTGACATCAATTAGCGTGCAATGCTAGTATTTTGGGCATCGTCGCACATTTTAACGTCTGCTCCAAAGCATGCACAGAACCCCCACCAGCGCTTCTTAAAGGGACACACGCAACTTTCAGTTAACTTTAGATTTTGGATTTTGTACTGGTTTCTTTACATTTTATTGGAGTAGTGGCTTGGTGTAATACATTTTAAAAGTTATTAAAGTGTGAAGGGAGTGTAGTGGGTGCTGCTGGACATTTGTAAGGCTTTGATTCTTAAAGGAAGGCCTCTGAGAACACCACTTGCTCCCAGTCCTGGGTCTGTAGTTGCAGTTCCCCTTGGGTTATAGTGTGATATGCAGATGGAGCAGAGGCAGCAAGGGGGACAAGCTGTACACAGAGAGAGGAAGAAGAGGGGAACGATGAGGAGGAAGCAGAAGCGGGAGGAAGTAGTCTACCCGGAAAACCCCTTTCTATCCAGGATATCTGGGATTGAATCATCCAGCTGGGGGACCAGAGAACACAACCCCAATTCCCCTTTGAACATTTGTCCCACACCTTACCTTCTCTGTTACTGACCATCACAGTGTGCTTTTGGCCACAATACTGAAATAAAAACCACCATGAAGCATACTTTAGACTCCAACTTTATCCATATATGCACCCAATATTATATCAAAAAATCTACAAACTACCCTTGTGCGTTCCCTTAGTGAGTATTTTGCACGTGCCTTTGGCTACCCTAGTGCTCTTGCACAATGCAACCCTGGTGACTGCAGCATGGCTGGTGGAAGGCTGCTGACTTTCAGTGGGGTCACTGCTGATGGACTTGCAGGACGACCTTGAGGAGCTGGTGGCTGGGAGTGTGAAATTGAGTAACGGTGTTGTTTTTGTTGTTGTTCCTCCTCCTCCCCCCTCCCTCCTCCTTTCTCTCCCCCCAGGCTGGATTTCTTGGGTATCTGAAATGAGGAAAGTGCAAGGCTAGGCTTGTGGTGAGGAAAGGGATGTAAAACAAGAGATGCAGGCTTACCCTATATGCAGGTTGTAAATCAGATGATATTGTGGGATGTGAGACGGAGGATACAGGCATATTGTATTCTTTCAGCCGCGCTGCTGGCCAAGGGCTCAGCCATACCCTGCTAAGAATGGCCAGCAACGTCTCTTTCAAGGGGGTGAGGTAAAGCCACGAATGTGAGGTGTGCCTCGTGTTTGGTACAGGTTGTTGGTAGATGAGTGATGGGGGTGGTTGTGCATTGAGCAGTGTGTGAGGCGAGTGGTGCAGTTGGTTGGAGAAGGCTTTTGAAGATGCATTCACTGACAAGCCCTCGTTGGAGGTTATTAACCACCTTTGGGCACTAGAGCCACATCCTGATGGTGACACTGCTGACAATGTCTGCCTCGGCAATCTGGTCCCACATTCTTCTTTCTGGAGGGCCTCCTGGGCCCCTGTGAGTACAGGCCTCTCTTCCAGTGTGGACAATTTTGACACCGTACCTACTTACCTAAGTCGAGACCATTTATATAAATTGAGAAGATTAATAATTCGAGCAACGACTCCTGAGGATACCACATCTTACATTCCTTTGACCGAAAAACATCCATTTATCACTACTCTTTGCTTTTTGTCCTTTAACCAAGTTCCTATTTATGCTGCTAAATTCCTGTTAATACCGGGTGCCTTAACTTTAGCAACAAGCTTCTTATGTGGCACCTCATCAATCAATTTTTTTTAAAGAATATCCACTGCACTTACTTTATCAATGCACTTTGTTATTTCCTTAAACAACTAATACATTTTGACAGTACTTTCCTTTTACAAATCCATACTGATGGTCTTTAATTAACCCATGTCTTTCCAGAAGAGTATTCAGTTTATTCCATATTATGGCCTCTCGATGCTTACGCACCATCAATGTTAGGTTGCCTGGTCTGCAGTAACTTGGGTTATCCCTTTCTACCTGAATAGATGTGTTAGATTGAAAACCCTTCAGTCCTCTAACAAAACTATATTGAAGGATGTTTGAAAGATAGTGGTCAGAGCCCCTGACTTCCCTCAACATTCTAGGATGCCACCAGGGTGATCTGCATTGTCCACTTGACTTTTCAGTGCTACTTCTTTATGTAATATTAATCATATCTAATTGGTCCACTTCCTCTTGTACCCTTTTATTCCCATTACTACAGTCTTCTGTGAAAAGTGCAGTAAAGTATTTCTGCCATTCCTTTATCCTCGATAAAGAGTATTTTAATTCTTTAACCTCATTTAATTTTTATTGGGTAAAGATGCCTCTTCTTGGGCAGTAATCCACTAGATTACCATCAGGTGGTGAAGAGGACAATTTATCCCTATGTGTTTATAAAATCCCTTACTATTTCCCTTTTATGTTACCTATCAGTTCTTCTTGTGATCCGCTCTTAGCCTTTAGTTATTTTTTGCTTCTGGTCTGTATTTTTTATATTCTGTTTGATCTTGTTTTGTATTATTAGCCCTGGATTTGACATGCCTCTTTTAAGTCTTATTTTAATGCTAATTTTTCTACTCATCCAAGGAACTCCAGCTTCAGCAACACCCCATTTTCTTATGGGGAAATGTACAGTCAGTGGTGACTGAAAGCTTGGTCAAAGAGATAGGTCTTGAGGAGGTTTTTAAAAGTGCAGCGAGTGTTGGAGAGGTAGAAGTTTAGGGAGAGAATGACAAAGAATAGGTCCAAGATCGCTGAACACTCTGCTGCCAGTGGTTGGGCAAAGCGACGGGTACATTGAAGGCAGAGGGACAGAGCATTCTGGAAAACATAGTCATTCACAGGAGATTACAGAGATAGAGCGGGGCAAGGAGATGGAGGGACTTGTGAACAAATACAAGGATTGTAAATGATATGTGTCAGGCGATCGGATGCCACTGTGGGCCCAAGTTTCCACATGATTTGCGCCTGATTTTTAGGAGCAACTGGTGGAGAACGGACTATCTTAGAAATCGCAATTCTCCACATTTTTTTTTCTGCAGTTCTAGTCAGGTAGAACAGTTCTACTTTAGAACAGAATTTTTTCTTCAAAAGGGGGCGTGTCCGGCCACTGACGCCTGATTTGAAAGTTTCCACAGTGAAAATGTACTCCAAACTAAAGTAGAATGGAGCAAGTGAAGATTTTTGTAGAACTGAAAAAACCTGTTCTACACATTAAAAAAATTAGGGGCAGGTTACAAATTAGGCGTCCAGAACGAGGTGAGGGGGGAAGGGAACTCATTAAATTCTACAATCAATCCTTATTTATACTTCTACAAATAAATCCAACCTGAATAAACATTTATAAGGAAAGAAAAGATTAAATAAATCATCTTCCTACCTGTGTGAAAGTGCTTCAGCCATCGTTCGAAGGAAACCGGCGTTTGTTGCCGCGCAGGGGAGGGAGGGGAAGGAGACAGCAGCTTGTTGCCGCGCAGGGGAGGGAGGGGAAGGAGACAGCGGCTTGTTGCCGCGCAGGGGAGGGAGGGGAAGGAGACAACGGCTTGTTGCCACGGAGGGGAGGAAGGGGAAGGAGACAGTGAGAAGGGAAGCCTCAGTGCTGATGTGCTGATGGCAATGTGATTTTATAAAAAAATGTTCAAAAATTAAACCGCTACAAAGAACTACAAAGATGGCCGAGTGCCAATGTTTTTTTTCACACTGAGCATGCGCGAACGCTCCAACGCGCACGCGCAGCGTTGCCGGCAGGAAAAAACTAATTTAAATAGTACCCGCCCCCGCCCACTTACAAAATCGGCGCGAGTGTAGGCTCCGCCCCCCTGGGCGCCGCGCCAAACAGACAAGGAGCTGCAAAGCGCTCGAGAATAGCGCGTTTTTTTTCTGCCGCCGTTTTAGGCACGAAAAACAGGCGCCCAGCTCGGAGGGGCGCCCGTTTTTTAATCCTGTGGAAACTTGGGCCCTGTATGTCAGCAAGGATGAGGTAATAGGCAGTACTTAATGTGGCACAGGATGAATGCAACAGAGTTTTGGACAAATTGCAGTTTATGGAATGTGAAGGATAGAAGTCAACAAGGAGACCGATGGAGTAGTCAAGCCTGAATGGAGCAAAAGCATGAATAAGAGTTTCAGTGGTAAAGGGGCAGAGGTTGGGGCGAAGGTGAAAATTGCGTTCATGGTGTGAGCAAGTTATCTTGATGGTGGGTAGGATGTGGGGTCAAAAAGTGCTAAATAAATGAAAATGTTTTTACATTAAAAATGCCACAGCGGAAAAAGAAGAAAATGTGGCTGGTCAGTTATATCAAGCTGCAGATATTGCTATTGTTCTCATGATGGACTAGTGAGGATCCAGTTTATTTCCTAATTGATGATGTTTAGTTTCTTTCTTCCAGGCAATTTGGTTGGGCATGGTGATGTGTGGAGGGGAGTCTGGTCAATGGCCTTAGATCTTTGGCCCCGAAACTGGTGGCCTTACCGCCCACTGCCGTCGGCTGCCGCCGAGTTTTGCTACCGGTCTCCCCTCGGAGACAGATTCCTCCAGGTCTGCAGCCGGCGGGAGGGGAGCACCGCCGGGAACCACCCGCTGGCGGCCAAGTCGCGTAAGTGTCCTCCCACCCTCTGAGCTGACAGATTCCTCTGGGCGGGAGTCAGGGGGAGTCGGCGGCAGCAGGGGGAAGGACCGTTGCATGGAGGCAGGTCTAACCCCGACGGTAAGTAAGAAGACATGCAAAAAAAGATTAGTGAACACCTTTTAATTTCTTTTTTCAGTGTTTTACCTGTATGGGGTCTCCTGAAGGTGTTCCGGCGTATTTTTTTTTATGTGACGATTTTTATTTTTCACTGTTATAGAAACATAGAAACATAGAAAATAGGTGCAGGAGTAGGCCATTCGGCCCTTCTAGCCTGCACCGCCATTCAATGAGTTCATGGCTGAACATTCAACTTCAGTACCCCATTCCTGCTTTCTCGCCATACCCCTTGATCCCCCTAGTAGTAAGGACCTCATCTAACTCCTTTTTGAATATATTTAGTGAATTGGCCTCAACAACTTTCTGTGGTAGAGAATTCCACAGGTTCACCACTCTCTGGGTGAAGAAGTTCCTCCGCATCTCGGTCCTAAATGGCTTACCCCTTATCCTTAAACTGTGACCTCTGGTTCTGGACTTCCCCAACATTGGGAACATTCTTCCTGCATCTACCTGTCTAACCCCGTCAGAATTTTAAATGTTTCTATGAGGTCCCCTCTCATTCTTCTGAACTCCAGTGAATACAAGCCCAGTTGATCCAGTCTTTCTTGATAGGTCAGTCCCGCCATCCCGGGAATCAGTCTGGTGAACCTTCGCTGCACTCCCTCAATAGCAAGAATCCCCTCCCTGGGCCCGCCTCAATCCTCGGTGGCACTTTGGCGAGGATCACATTTGCTCCCAACCGCTGCTGCCCAGATTGACGGCGTAAGCCGTTATTTGGCTGCCGGGCGGTACTGCCATTTCTTTTAGAGGGATCTTCCTGGCAAAGTACTGCCCAGTCTCTCGGCGGCTATCCGCGGTTCTTTGGGCGGCACTTGGGCCGGCCTTGGCTTTGACCAAGTTCGGACCCATAGAATCTTACACCACAGTAGGAGACCATTCTGCCTCATGCCTGTGCTGGTTCTTTGATAGAGCTCTCAAATTTAATCTCACACCCCAGCTTTTTCCCGAAACCCTGCAAGTACATGTCCAATTGCCTTTTGAAAATTCCTATGGAATCCATCACCACCCTCAGATACCTAAGATGCATTCCATGCGGACCAAGTGACTTATTAGCTTTGAGTGATGCCAACCTATCTAGCACCTCCCTTCTACTTATTTGTATCCTATCCAATATCTGTACTCCCTCTCTTCTACTGTATCATTAACATAATTCTTTTACTTATTTTCAAATCCCTCCGTGGACTCGTTCCTCCCTATCTCTGCAATCTCCTCCAGCCCCACAACCCCTCCAGGATGTTTGCGCTCCTCTAATTCTGCCTTCACAAGCATCCCTGATTATAATCGCTCAACCATTGTTGACCATGTCTTTTGACTAGGCCCAAAGCTCTGGAACTCTCTGCCTTAACCTTTCTGCCTCTCTATCTCTCCTCCTTCAAGATGCTCCTTAAAACATACCTCTTCCTGCACTCATTTCTACTTATGCGGCTCAGTGTGAAAATTTTTATCTCATAATTCTCCTGTGAAATGCATTGGGGCGTTTCACTATGTTAAAGGTGCTATATAAATATAAATTGTTGTTATGAAGTTGGATGCAATGTACTCATTCAATATTTCATGCCCTGTGTCTCCACAAGGAAATGTCCTTCTTTGTCCCGAAGTGGCCCCACAATTCCTTGAACTATCCTTTTAAATTGTATATCTTTATAAAACAAAAATAGGTTACCTTTTATGTTGCCCACTAATCTTTTCTCATATTCACTCTTGGTCCTTTTTTATATCCATTTTCAATTTCCCCCTGCACTCTGTATTCTGCCTGGTTTTATATTGTATTCTGTACCCGACATTTGTCATAAATCACTTTTTTCTGTTTTATTTTAATCTCTATTTCCTTTGCCATCCAGGGACCCCCATCTTTCCTGTTTATGGGAATATGTTTGGCTTTTACCTAAAGTATCTCTGCCCTGAAGGCCTGCCTTTGCTCATTCACTGGTTTCTTGGCCAATCTTTGTTTCCATCCACCGATGCTACATCCAGGCTCAAATCACTGAATCGGCTCTCTTCCAGCTGGGTACCTTCACCTTTGTTTTTTTTTTGTCCCTTTCCATAACAACTTTAAACCTAATTATATTATGATCACTATTACCCAGATGTTCTCCCAGTGAAACATACTCCACTTTCCCTATTTAATTCATTAGAGCAACACTCAGTTGGCACTGCTTCTCTTGGGCCTCATTCAGTTTAAACCTGACATAACATGGACATTTTTACACTTGAAAAATATTAATTAAGAAAGCTCTCATGGAAACATAGAATCATAGTGGTTACAGCACAGAAGAAAGCCATTCGGCCCTTTGAGCCCTTGCTGGTTCTCTGCAAGAGCACTTCAGCTAGTCTGACACCTCTTCCCTATCCCTGTAGCCCAGGAATTTTTTTCCCTTCATATACTTATTTAATTCCCTTTTGAAAGCCACGATTGACTCTGCATTGACCACCCTTTTAGGCAGTGCATTCCACATCCTAACCACTCGCTGCGTAAAAAAGCTTTTCCTCACGTAACCTTTGGTTATTCTGTCAATCACCTTAAATCTGTATCCTCTGATTCGCGACCCTTCTGCTAATGGGAACAGTTGCTCTCTATCTACTCTGTCCAGACCCCTCATGATTTTGAACACCTCCATCAAATCCCCTCAACCTTCTCTGCTCAAAGGAGTACAACCCCAGCTTCTCCAGTCTATCCATGTAACTGAAGTCTCTCATCCCTGGAACCATTCTCGTAAATCTTTTCTGCTCCCACTCTAAAGTGCAGTGCCCAGAATTTGTCACAATACTCCAGTTGAATTCAAACCAGTGTTTTACACAGGTTCATCATAACTTCCTTGCTTTTGTACTCATGCCTCTATTCATGAAGCCTAGGATCCCGTATGCTTTTTTAACTGCTTTCTCAACCTGCCCTGCCACCTTCAATGAATTGTGGACATATGCCTCCAGGTCTCTCTGTTCATGGACCTCCTTTAGTATTGTACCCTTAAGTTTGTATTGCCTCTCCTCATTCTTCCTTACAAAATGTATCACTGCACAATTTCCTGCATTAAATTTCATCTGCCACATGTGTGCCCATTTGACTAGCCTGTCTATGTCCTCTTGAAGTCTATCACTATCCTCCTCACTGCTCACTTGGCCAGGTGAGTGCCCAAGATGAACCTCTGGTGGTGCCGGCACCTACTGGCTCCATGCAGATCAGGCGCCCTTCCACTCACTTTGCAAACTCCAGCAGAGTCAGCCCTTGAGGGCACTTGTGGGTACAATCGCTGTGTAACCATGGGGATTGCGCTCTGCATGTTTTTGAGGGTCCAAAGAGTTTGATTTGGACTGAAAATGAGGAAACCGTTTCATGGAATAAAAATCGAGTGAGCTCTATACCTGGTGGGCGAACCATTCTTCCAGATTACCACCCAAGTAGTGAAGACAAAAAATGTGCTTACACTTCTACTTCATGGATGCTTTCTGAGTGATTGGGGAAAAACACTAGTTGGCAGATTGAAAATTGATGGTGGGAACAGATGTTGGTATTTAACA
The DNA here is from genome assembly GCF_044704955.1 of Pristiophorus japonicus. Classification (NCBI taxonomy): domain Eukaryota; kingdom Metazoa; phylum Chordata; class Chondrichthyes; family Pristiophoridae; genus Pristiophorus; species Pristiophorus japonicus. The sequence continues at coordinate 72,071,713 of NC_091983.1, read as the reverse complement.
TTCACCTCAATAGACAAAAGCAAAGCAGATTACAAATGTTCAGCTAGTTTTTGCAATGTTACTTTGATGCCTTGGGATATCCTGATCACGTTTGGCATCCGCCATAAGGGAGAAGTGTAAAATTGATTCTGGTATCTTTAAGCTATTGCAATCTTTGAGGCCTGGAGCAATGTTCTGCTTTCCTGTTTGTCATGCAGCTGCAATGAATAGCACCGTGCAACACTTGCTGGTGGAATGCCCCCAATTATTTAAGTAAGCCTCCACAGAAAATCCAGCTACTTCGGTGGCTTCACAGCTGAAGTGCACTTGTGGTGTGCTCTGCATCTTAGAATCATAGAATCATAGAATGGTTACAGCACAGAAGAAGGCCCATTGAGCCCGTGCCGACTCTCAGCTAGTCTCACTCCACTGCCCTGTCCCCATAGTCTTGCAAAAAAATTTCCATCAGATACTTATCCAACTCCCTTTTAAGATAACATTGAGTCTGCCTCCACCACCCTTTCAGGCAGTGCATTCCAGAACCCAACCATTCGCTGCGTAAAAAGTTTTTTCTTACATCGCCTTTGGGTCTTTTGCCAATCACCTTTGTTATGTTCAGAATAACTCCATAAGACTGTATTGTAAGCTCAAACTGTTGTGACCTTGGTCTCTTTATTCAGACTCCAGAGTGAGGAGGCAGCATGGTGGATTACCTTTTATACCTGCTTGCCCCAGGGTGCACAGGAGACCCTTAGGTCTCCCACAGGTGTGCCCCCTAGTGGCAAGTCTTACATATTGGTGAGGCTTACATACATACATAACAACCTTAAATCTATGTCCTCTGGTTTTTGACCCTTCTGTCAATGGGAACAGTTTCTCTCTTTCTACTCTGTCCAGACGCCTCATGATTTTGCGCACCTCTATCAAATCTCCTCTCAATCTTCTCAGCTCCAAGGAGAACAACCCTTGCTTTTCCAGTCTATCAACGTAACTGAAGTCCTTCATTGCTGGAATCATTTTCGTAAGTCTTTTCTGCAGCATCTCTTAAGGCCTTCACATCCTTCCTAAAGTGTGATGCCTAGAATGGTACACAGTATTCCAGTTGGGGCCAAACCAATGTTTTACACAGGTTCATCTTAATTTCCACACTTTTTTTTTTACTCTGTGTCTCTATTTATATGTCCTCTCCTCATTCTTTCTACCAAATTGTATCACTTCACACTTTTCTGTGTTAAATGTAATCTGCCATGGGTCCATCCATTTCATCAGTCTGTCTAGGTCTTCGTGAAGTTTATCACGCTCCTCCTGACTTTTCACTATATTTCCAAGATTTGTGTCAGCCACAAATTTTGAAATAGTGCCCTATACACCCACGTCCACATCATTAATATATATCATGAAAAGCAGTGGTCCTAGAATGATCCCTGTGGAATACCACTGTACAATTTCCTCCAGTCTGAAAAATCAACCGTTCACCACTACTCTCTGTTTTCTTAGCCAATTTTATATCCAAGTTGCCACTGTCCCTTTTATTCCATGGGCTTCAACTTTTCTAGTAAGCCTATTATGTGGCACTTTGTCGAACGTCTTTTGGAAGTCCATGTATACTACGTCAACTGCATTACCCATATCAACACTCTTTGTTACCTCATCAAAAAACTCGATCAAGTTGGTTAAACACGATTTGTCTTTATTTTCCTTAATTAATCCACACCTCTCCAAGTTACTGTTAATTTTGTACCACATCACTGTTTCTAAAACATTCCCCACCACCAAGGTTAAACTGACATCATGAGTGGATGGAAGGTGGGGGGGTCCAGAAAAATCAGTACTCCCCTACTACCTCATTCACTGTCAAAAGATGTCACCAGAAACAGGTGACCACGTTCATGGTTATCGGAAGAAGATCAGATATGAGCTTGAATCAATGGTGCTCCACAATATAATATTTCTTCAGTGAGTTTTTGTAGAAGAAAACAATCCATGTCCTAGGTTAAAGGAAGGGTTAAGTTCGCTTTTGCTGATTCTGTAGAATTCACGGAGCTAGAGAAAATTACCGAAACTTATCAGCCTCAATGAACAGAATGTTGTATATACATGACTATCTGGTGTTTACCGAAACTTATCAGCCTCAAAGAACAGAATGTTGTATATACATGACTGTCTGGTCTTTGCATAAGTTTCCAGATACCTTGTTTATCAGCATAGGGACAGAGAGAAACTATGCAAGAAACAGATAAAGTGTGCCTACCGGGGTGAACTTTGTACTCACAGTTTCGTATGAATAATGCTCATGTATAATAGATACAATGTTTATGTGTGGCGAGTTGCAGATAAAATTCCTGTTTCAACTGTATAAAGATAAAGCGAAGTTGCTTGTAAAATTCAGAGTTCTGCCTTGGTGTGGACTAAGCGGGCTCTCCGAGATATCTTGTTAGTTTTAGAAATAAAATTCTCTCGAAGCACAGCTCTGAAAGCCTCCGCCTGAGTTAATTTAACTTAGAAATTTCCTCGACAGTTTCTGGCGTAGTCGGCAGGATCTCTGATAACGAGATCCAAAAAGAACTAAATGTAACTTTTTTTTTTAAAAAAAGAGGAATTTTAAAGGACCTTCCTAGCTGAAAGAAGGAAGGTGCCTGGGCAGTCCTAGTTAAAAAGAAGGACGAGCTGCCAAAAATCCCCAGGGAAGGGGTTGAGGCATAAGGTCGCTACCGTAAAGAAGCTAAAGTAACAAAAATGCAAAAGGAGACCTCGAGCTGAGCAGAAAAGAGAGCGCTTTGTAAAATACTGTATATTTTGTAGGCGTGTCCTAAACTCTAATTTCAGAAAGGATCGTGGGACATAACACCCGGACGAATGGGAAACGGCTCTAGTTGAGCAGGGCGCTCGCGCCCAGCTCCTAGAAAAGGAAAGAAAGACGATCCCTCGACTGAAAAAATGAAATTAGATCCTCAAACCGAGAAAAAAATCCGTAAGGTAGTAAAGCAACGAGAGAAGGTAGGAGATCCCATTGTGCCGCCCGGCTCGCCGGCGGACACTGTAATTAAAGAAACAGGAGACGACAGATACGGGGTAACGTTTAGTAGCGATTTGTACGGTTGGTCTGATGGGGATTAAACATAGAAACATAGAAAATAGGTGCAGGAGCAGGCCATTCAGCCCTTCTAGCCTGCACCGCCATTCAATGAGTTAATGGCTGAACATGAAACTTCAGTACCCCCTTTTTGCTTTCTCGCCATACCCCTTGATCCCCCGAGTAGTAAGGACTTCATCTAACTCCCTTTTGAATATATTTAGTGAATTGGCCTCAACTACTTTCTGTGGTAGAGAATTCCACAGGTTCACCACTCTCTGGGTGAAGAAGTTTCTCCTCATCTCGGTCCTAAATGGCTTACCCCTTATCCTTAGACTGTGACCCCTGGTTCTGGACTTCCCCAACATTGGGAACATTCTTCCTGCATCCAACCTGTCCAAACCCGTCAGAATTTTAAACGTTTCTATGAGATCCCCTCTCACTCTTCTGAACTCCAGTGAATACAAGCCCAGTTGATCCAGTCTTTCTTGATAGGTCAGTCCCGCCATCCCGGGAATCAGTCTGGTGAATCTTCGCTGCACTCCCTCAATAGCAAGAATGTCCTTCCTCAAGTTAGGAGACCAAAACTGTACACAATACTCCAGGTGTGGCCTCACCAAGGCCCTGTACAACTGTAGCAACACCTCCCTGCCCCTGTACTCAAATCCCCTCGCTATGAAGGCCAACATGCCATTTGCTTTCTTAACCGCCTGCTGTACCTGCATGCCAACCTTCAGTGACTGATGTACCATGACACCCAGGTCTCGTTGCACCTCCCCTTTTCCTAATCTGTCACCATTCAGATAATAGTCTGTCTCTCTGTTTTTACCACCAAAGTGGATAACCTCACATTTATCCACATTATACTTCATCTGCCACGCATTTGCCCACTCACCTAACCTATCCAAGTCACTGCAACCTCATAGCATCCTCCTCGCAGCTCACACTGCCACCCAACTTAGTGTCATCTGCAAATTTGGAGATACTACATTTAATCCCCTCGTCTAAATCATTAATGTACAATGTAAACAGCTGGGGCCCCAGCACAGAACCCTGCGGTACCCCACTAGTCACTGCCTGCCATTCTGAAAAGTCCCCATTTACTCCTACTCTTTGCTTCCTGTCTGACAACCAGTTCTCAATCCACGTCAGCACACTACCCCCAATCCCATGTGCTCTAACTTTGCACATTAATCTCCTGTGTGGGACCTTGTCGAAAGCCTTCTGAAAGTCCAAATGTACCACATCAACTGGTTCTCCTTTGTCCACTTTACTGGAAACATCCTCAAAAAATTCCAGAAGATTTGTCTTTCACAAATCCATGCTGACTTGGACCTATCATGTCACCATTTTCCAAATGCGCTGCTATGACATCCTTAATAATTGATTCCATCATTTTACCCACTACTGAGGTCAGGCTGACCGGTCTATAATTCCCTGCTTTCTCTCTCCCTCCTTCCTCCATATGGATTGGCCATATGGAGGAAGTTTTAAATTATTCTTGATAGAGGAATGGAGAAAAGTAACCAAAGAAGGAGGGGGAGATCCTACGTGGGATAAGGAGACATGGAAAACTGTTTAAAAAAAAAAATGGACAGAGGTTGCCAAAAGGCATCAACCCCCCAAAAGTAAACCGGAAGAAAAAGAAAAAGGAAAAGGTGGAAAACCTCCCTCTTACAGTCCTCCGGGTTTTCCTATCCCCTCAGCACCAGCAGTAGGACTTTACCCCCGTATAGAACCCCCAAAACAAGATAGTTGGCAGGAAATGATAGAAATAATTGCGACCCATAGAAATCAAGCTCCGAGGGAACTAGCAGCACCTCCGGATCAGCCACCTAATGGAGGACCCGGTGGAGGAGATCCGGGAGCATCAGGATCAGGGGAAGCCGAAGCAGTAGAGGGAGGGGTAGCAAACCAGGACACAGGGAGGAGAGGTCCTCACCAAACAAGGCAACAAACGGCAAAAGAAGCCGCCGACTCTACTTCCCAAACCCCCATCGGCCAAAATCCTAGGGTAATGGTAGGAACTACAGCAGTCCTGAAACCCTGGTCTCCCGGAGAAGCCAGAGATATGATCTCGGCCGCCCCGAATCCGGTAAAAAGACCAATAGCTTTTCACAACTGGCTTGAGCAGACATGTACAATTTACAATCCACTCCCAGGAGATGTTAAATTATTATTGCAAGCGCCCTATGGGTCTTCCTGGCAGGGGGTAAAAGATATGTTCCCTATACCCGCCGGTGAAAACGGAGATTGGCGAAAAAATGATGAGGAAGAAGGAAATGAGTCCCGGGAACATTGGTTGCAACACAGGGGCAAGGATGCCATATTAAAGGGAGCTAAAAAGCACGGAGATATAGGGGAAGTCACCCGCTGCTTGCAGAAGGCGGAAGAATCAATGATAGACTTCGCAGGCAGATGGAGAAATAGTTGGGACGAACATGCAGGAATACCTATGGATCAAAATTAACCTTTGGCAGTACAAACCTTGTTAAATTGTATGTTGCCACAACACGCGAGAACCTATAAAATAAAGGTTTTGGACTGGCAAGGAAAAAGTTGGAAAGAGACAATTACAGTACTAGCTAATATGGATAGGGAGGGACTATTCACCTATAAAGACAATAAGGCCAAAACGACAGGTCAATACTATCAGCAAAAAGGAAGAGGGTACACACAAAATAATAAAGGAGGGTTTGGGGGACAAGGACGTGGACGTGGAAGGGGAAGAGGACAGTGGCCCCAACGAAATCGATCCCAAGATGAGTGTAGAAATTGCGGAAGAAAAGGGCATTGGGCTCGCGATTGCAGGTGCCCCCCGAAACAGGGTAGAGGATTGAAAGGGGGTTTCCCCGAACCTCCACCTCCCTTGGCCCCTCAGTTTTCATTCTCTAACCCCAACCCGCACCAATCAGCATAGGGATGCCCCGGAGGCTTAGTGGTACAAGCGGCAGCCCTCTGCTTATCAGCAGACATAGAAGAAAACCCTCTAGCAGTAGTAAAAGTGGGAAACACTTATGTGAATTTCCTGGTGGATACCGGTGCTACTATGTCTTCTGTACCACCCTCTGTGGGACTACCTGTAAGCAACACCACCGTCTTAAGTTTGGGCGTGGCCGGTATCCCCATGAAATAATTTTTATCTGAACCTACCAGATTGATCATTGAAGGACAACAAGTTAATGACGAGGCTTTGATAGTCTCTAAAAGAGCGCCTCTCCCTTTATTAGGAAGGCAGACTTTATGCAAACTAGGAGTCACAATTTATTGTACACAAGAGGGAATGTTCATGGAACTCCCACCTAATAAAATCCATCAGTTCCTCAAGGGGATTGAGGGAGAAAAGAGGGAAGATAACGAAGAAAAGGCTACCCTCTATTATTGGCAGTTGAATGGCAACTCCTATTCCCCTTTGATACATGAAATTATACAAAACTTAAAAACTAATACCAAAGAATTGATGTATATAATTTTAACAAGCTTTGAGGCAGTTCAGCTTCACTGTACAGCCTGGTACACTCGACAAAAAGCTGAAACTTACCAATGCTTAATACAGCCCTTTTCTAAATAAAGAAGAAATAATAGACGCTACACCCCGCATTTATTTCGGACCAGAAGGATTAGGGGTAGCCATGAATTTGACACCCTTACAGCAGAAGCGGTTTAAAGAAGAGAACTCGACACCCCATCTGACATTGGCTGTAAAACCGCCAGCGAAACCCAAAGATATGGGTCCGATGATTGTAGAAATTGAAAAGGAGAAACAGCAACCAGGCTATCGACCTTGGGCAGTAATAGAATTACAGAATGTTCAGATAGAATTTATCGCCCGCACCAGGGGGATTCTCTGGTGGAAAGGTAAAAGTTATGCCTCCACTTTTTTTTTTAAAAAAAAACAGCAGCCCCCTGAACAACCACGCCCTAGGCTGCCAATGGCATTGAATCAAGTATCTTCGGAACTTTGGACAAAACGTAAGAATCATGTTGGGCAAGTACACTCTGCAGTACCCCGTGTTACCAAGCATTAAGCAGTACAGACTGCCTCCAGAGGCAGAAGATGGGATAAAGCCAGCCATTTCTGCATTGTTGGAACAAGGAGTTCTAGAAAAGACACAGAGCCCGTGTAACACTCCGATACTGCCCATACCAAAGGTTAATAGGCCGAATGAGTGGAGATTTGTGCAAGATCTGAGAGCTATTAACAAGATAGTAGTCCCCATCACCCCTGTGGTGCCGGACAACAACATTATACTATCTGCTATCCCACCAACAGCAACTGTCTTTACGGTGGTAGATCTGTGTTCAGCCTTTTTCTCCATCCCACTAAGTCAGGAGAGTCAGTATCTGTTTGCCTTCACCTACAAGAAACAGCAGTACACCTGGACCGGGTTGCCCCAAGGGTATATAGAAAGCCCCACCGTATATGCAGCAGCAGTAAAGAGAGACCTCGAAGACTGTACCTTATCAGACCAGTCCGTACTGCTGCAGTATGCGGACGACTTGCTTGTGGCTTCCAGCCACGGATATAGGTGTATGCAAGACTCCCTGAAACTATTACAACACCTGTGTGAAAGAGGGCACCGAGTGTCGTTACAAAAGTTACAGTTTTGTCAGACTCAAGTCCAGTACCTGGGTTTTATCATATCTCATGGGCAAAGGCAGCTAGGACCAGAAAGAATTCAGATAATTCAAAGAGCCACCATACCTAAGACAAAGAAGGATATCTTGTCATTTTTGGGGATGGTTGGGTACTGTAGACAATGGATCCCTGATTATTGGGGAATGGGATGCAGTCCTACGATCAGCTGCTCTAAATGATGCCCCACCCAAGGTGGAATGGACCCCTGAGAAGAGAAGAAGCATTTGCCCTGCCTCCCGGAACCTCTGCTCAGGCTGCTGAATTGTTTGCCCTCACCAGAGCTTGTATAATAGCAAAAGATCAAACTGCCAATATCTATACTGATTCTAGGTATGCATTTGGTGTGGTCCATGATTTTGGGCAACTATGGAAAAACAGAGGCTTTATCACCTCTGGAGGAAAGCATATTAAGCACTCTCAACTGGTGCTTAATCTATTAGACGCCATTCAGTTGCCAAGTAAAGTAGCCGTTATCAAATGTGCAGCTCACACAACCGATGAGGATGAAGTGTCGGTAGGAAATAGGAGGGCTGACGAGGCAGCCAAACAGGCCGCTTCGGCACAGGCAAACTGCCTTCAAGCAGTCTCAGTCTCCCTTCCACAGACACTAAACATCCAACTACTTAAAACAGCCCAACAACAAGTTACTATGCAGGAAAGAAGGACTTGGGAAAACCAGGGTTGTTTTCTGAGAAACGACATTTGGTATCACCCTGATAGTGCAAAATCTTGCAGAAGCATTAGGTTTCCAGTGGAAGTTACATATACCATATCAACCACAGTCCTCGGGAATGGTAGAGAGAGTGAATGGGATAGTAAAATCTACCCTCGCCAAGGTATGTCAGGAAACAGGATTAAAATGGCCAATGCCTTACCATTGGTACTGTATACAATGAAAAACCAAAGAAACCGAAATACTGGTTTGACACCACATGAAGCCTTGTTGGGAAGACCAATGCCTACCGGCGTAAAACCACCATTGTTGGCTGAAAAAATAGCATTAATTTAGAATGATGAAAAATCACTAAAGTATGCTCAGGCCATGTGTGAAATAGCAAGGAGTCTGCATGAACAAATAAAGCAGACACAGGTGCCCCTGTCGGAAGGAAATATGCACCCTTTTAGGCCTGGAGACCAAGTGTTGGTAAAAACATTAAACAAAGAATCCTTTTCTCCTAGGTGGAAAGGACCATATCAGATAATTCTCGCAACACGAACCGCGCTGAAGTTGGAAAAGCATCCAAATTGGGTGCATGCAACCCGTTGTAAATATTATTTTCCCGACGAAATACAGACAAAAGAAAAGGCATTGAACCAGGACGTACTACGATTGCCTGACTAAGAAAAAGGCCATCTTCTCGCTGAAGAACTGTACCTGCTCTTATATTAAATATTTGGACTTGAAAGTACTGCCCAAAAGTTCAGGAACGGATTGTAACGACTTAATTCAAGAGTGGTATAGAAACAAACAAGAAAGGGAAGATGGGAAGGGACTCTTGGAAAAATTATAAATGGACGTTAGGTATACTGATCATTTTAGCGACAGGGAACTCCCGGCAGGAGGAAGAGGTCCTAAAAGAAGGAAGAGTATGGAAGGGAAATATGGTATGGGAAAGCAGTAATAGTGCAAGGCGGCAAGGCAATTTTATATGCCCAGTAGGCCAAAGTTGTAAAGTAGGGAATTTTACGGCACGATGTGAGGCATGCGGAATGAAGGAAGAAAGAGGGGAATTCCAGTTTATACTGGGGAAAGGGTATCAGTTGTTCATAGAATACCAGGCCGATGTGTGGATGAAGTGTACCCGGAGCACAGGAGAAAACAATGTGGATGAAATTGAAAAAATTAATTGGTCAAGTAATGGACCTAGTATCCCGCGTGGAAAGAAAAAGTGTGTTTATAAAAGAAAGGTTAAATCGCATAGAAGAAAATATAGATGATTACGACGAGGAAAAATGCCTTGAAATGCGACCCTACCCTGAAGGGTATGAACCCCCTTTTAAACATGAAAAGAATATGAAAGCGTGTTGATCTGGAAAAGATCAACAAGGAGGGAGTTGTAGAAGAAAACAATCCATGTCCTAGGTTAAAGGAAGGGTTAAGTTCGTTTTTGCTGATTCTGTAGAATTCACGGAGCTAGAGAAAATTACCGAAACTTATCAGCCTCAATGAACAGAATGTTGTATATACATGACTGTCTGGTCTTTGCATGAGTTTCCAGATACCTTGTTTATCAGCATAGGGACAGAGAGAAACTATGCAAGAAACAGATAAAGTGTGCCTACCGGGGTGAACTTTGTACTCTCAGTTTCGTATGAATAATGCTCATGTATAATAGATACAATGTTTATGTGTGGTGAGTTGCAGATAAAATTCCTGTTTCAACTGTATAAAGATAAAGCAAAGTTGCTTGTAAAATTCAGAGTTTTGCCTTGGTGTGGACTAAGCGGGCTCTCCGAGATATCTTGTTAGTTTTAGAAATAAACTTCTCTCGAAGCGCGACTCTGAACGCCTCCGCCTGAGTTAATTTAACTTAGAAATTTCCTCGACAGTTTTAAAAATAGTTGACATAGTATTTGGACATTTTGACATTTAATCTATACCGTGCATAATTCTTACCTCCATTACAGACTGGTTAAGAGGCACATTCATTACAGATGAAAAAGCTGTGAGGATATCAAGTGTGGCTACGAGGTTTCCAGGTGTTGCATTTTGAGGGCCTGTTGAAATCTTCGCCAGTTGCTCAACCAGATTGGGAAGATTCTTAGCTAAATCAGTTGAGTCTTTAATGGACTAGAAAATGAAAAAAGATGATTTAGCAGGAACATATTAGAAAGGATTTAAAAAATATTATTATCTTTTTAAGAATCTCACAATTACTCGCAGGGGACTTATTTCCGTAGGGCATTTCCCGCGCATCCACCGTAACTTTGGTGGAGGAACCACGGAAGGCTCGGGAGAAAACGGCACATGAGTGAGAGAACCCTCGTGGAAATTCAACCCCGTAGTGTTTCATATAGTGTCTTTATAGATATCTCTTGGTCCATGTGATCTCCTGCACTGATTTTGATCGCCTGAGGGGGGTCGGAGAGGTATTTTCCAGAGTATTTTCTTCCCTCATTAGCCCTGTGTTCTTTCTCTGTGTTTGTCTCTCCCAGGAGATTACACACCTGTGGGGGCGAGGGTGGTAATGTTGATCATGATGCTTCAGCTATCATGCTGTGGGGCAGGATTGATGGACCAGTTGTTTTGTTCCTGCCGGGAGTATTGTATGTTCATATATATATATATTGAAGTACTTTGAAGTGCAATACTGCAGGTAATTATAAAGGCAACTGGATGAATGGTAGTTAATTATATTATCACGAAAACTGCTTTTGTGATCCTACAGATACTGGTCTAGAATTTTCTCAAAGTGAATTACACCCCTTTACACCTTGAAAAAGAAACTTTATACCCATTGGCAGCCGTAGCGGGAGTTAGATGAGAGGTTCCTGGGTCTGCTCATTCGCATTCCTATTGGAGCAATCAAAATGAGTGTAAACAGCTGAACGACATGGAAATTCCTATGTAGCCTTAAAAAAGACAGTTCAACCTGCAGTCTGCAGCAGCAGACTGGGAGACAAGCAGGTAAGAGAGGAACAGAACTTGGCTCTTTCTATGCACATTTATAAAGCTTCACTGCAAGTCTTAGCTGTAAATTTATAATATTTTTACAGAATAATGAACACTCAAGCAACATCTCTGCCAGGAGGCCGCACACATGAGGTTTAGGCTTTCCCTGCCCCGGATGCTCTCCTGTATAACCCTCTCAGAACCTCCTTCCTCACATCTACCTGCATTCCAGCGGGCGTTCATTATCTGGAGTCCGGCAGCCACTTCCTGCCCACTTGCGCCTGTTCATGGCAGGAATTGGACCAGTGACATGGTATTGAGGCCCAGGAGTTAAAATAGCCTGGGGCTACTATCCACAGCAGCAGGTGTGTCTGCAAATTCATCTCTGCACTCAGCTGCCCAAAACCTGCCAGATTTAAAATTTGAATTTTGGCGACATAGAACATAGAAACATAATGTCATGTATGTACATTCTGTTTGTAGCCACCAGATGGCGTCATTGTTGGAGGCCACTGAGCAGCTCGCACATGGTGCTGCTCAGGTATAAAAGGCCAGCCATTTTGTGAGTCAGGCACTTTGGGCTTAAATAAAGCAGAGCAAGGTTGTACCTTGCTTAGTTAAACAGTACTCAGTTTGAACCTTTATTGCATGCATAACATTTGGGGACGAGAATACAAGAACTTTTGTTTGCAAAATTAGCATGATTAGATTTTTAGAGCGATTCGTGGAGGGAGAAGATTGGGCAGACTTTGTGAGCAGTTTGAACCAGTACTTCGTGGCCAACAAAATGAAGGGGGTCGACGATGCAGATCGGCGCCGGGCCGTGTTCCTCGCTGTGTGCGGTTCAAAGATCTGAAAGAACCTCATGTGTGCGGCCTCCTGGCAGAGATGTTGCTTGAGTGTTCATTATTCTGTAAAAGTATTATATATTTACAGCTAAGACTTGCACTGAAGCTTTATAAGTGTGCATGGAAAGAGCCAAGCTCTGTTCCTCTCTTACCTGCTTGTTTCCCAGTCTGCTGCTGCAGACTGCAGGTTGAACGGTCTTTTTTAAGGCTGCATAGGAATTTCCATGTAGTTCAGCTGTTTACACTCATTTTACGCTGATGATTGCTCCAGTAGGAATGCAAATGAGCAGACCCAGGAACCTCTCATCTAACTCCCTGCAGGCTGCCAATGGGTATAAAGTTTCTTTTTCAAGGTGTAAAGGGGTGTAATTCACTTTGAGAAAAATCGTTGCCGACCTGAGACGTCTAGCGAGATCGTGCAAGTTCGGGACGGTGTTGGCAGACATGCTGCGGGACTTCTTTGTTATCGGTATCAACCACGAGGTGATCCTGCGCAAACTTCTGGCGGTGGAGGAGTTGAATTTAAAAAGGGCCATCCAGATTGCTCAATCATGCATGATGACAGACAGAAGGCTAAAGCAATTGGCGGTGCAGAACCGAACCTCGGCAAGTACTGTAAATGCAATTGATTTGGCGTTTGGCAGAGCGGCACATGGCAGGGCCTATCCGGCTGCGTTTGCGAAACCTGTGGCTGCCCAAAGTCCGCCAGCGGGAATGTATCCGACTTCTCCGTGTTGGCATTGTGGGGGAAATCATCGGCACCAGCAGTGCCGATTTAAGCAATATAGTTGCAAAGGCTCTCTGAGAGTGGGGTATCTCCAGCGCAAGTGTCCGCAGATGAACAAGCGAGCTGCGACACACCACGTGGAGGATGAGAGTCAGACTAGCACGGATCCGGATACGCAATCCGAGATGCCAGAGGAGGAAGTGTATGGACTGTACTCCTTCATAACCAAGAGTAAACCAATTTTGATTAATGTGAAGCTTAACGGGATACCGATATCGATGGAACTGGACACCGTGGCGAGTCAATTGATCATGAATGAGAGGGCATTTTATAAGCTGTGGGATATTAAGACTGTGAGGCCCAGGCTGAACCCTGTTAACGCCAAGCTGCACACATACACCAAAGAACTGATAAAGGTGATTGGCAGTGCACAAATTAATGTGTCGTATAACGGTGCAGTTCACGAGTTACCACTGCGGATTATTCCAGGAAATGGCCCAATGCTGCTCGGCAGGAGCTAGTTGGAGAAAATCAGATGCGACTGGAATGACAAAGGCATTGTCATCGGAAGAAGATACATGTGCCCAAGTATTGAGTAAGTTCCCCTCGCTGTTCAAACTGGGTATCGGCAACTTCATGGGAGCCAAGGTGCAGAACCACGTGGACTCAGATGCAAGATTCATCCATCATAAAGCTCGGACAGTGCCCTATATGATGAGGGAGAATGTCAAAATTGAAGTGGACAGACTCCAGTGTGAAGGGATCATATCACCGGTCGAATTTAATGAATGGGCCAGCCCCATTGTTCCTGTGCTGAAAACTGATGGCACAGTCAGAATCTGTGGAGACTACAAGGCTACGATCAATGGGGTTTCGAAACAAGAAGGCTGATGACTTGTTGGCGACGCTAGCCGGAGGGAAGTCATTCACAAAACTGGACTTGACGTCAGCCTATATGACGCAGGAGTTGGTCGAGATGTCGAAGAGACTTACGTGCATTAACACGCACAAAGGATTGTGTATTTATCACAGGTGCCATTTCGGAATTCGCTCGGCTGCAGCAATATTCCAGAGGAATATGGAAAGTCTACTGAAGTCCGTTCCCAGAACTGCCGTGTTCCAAGATGACATCCTGATCACCGGTCATGAATCCAAGGAACATCTGAACAACCTGGAAGAGGTTCTACTGCGTTTAGATAGAGTGGGACTCAGACTGAAACGCTCGAAGTGCGTCTTCATGGCACCGGAGGTTGAATTCCTCGTCGCTGATGGCATCAGACCTACTGACATGAAAACCAAGGCCATCAAGAATGCACCCAAGCCGCAAAATGTAACAGAGCTGTGTTCATTCCTGGGTCCACTCAACTACTTTGGTAACTTCCTACCTAAATTGAGTACCGTACTAGAACCACTGCACATGCTATTGAGAAAAGGCGACAACTGGATGTGGGGCGCATCGCAAGACAGAGCTTTCGAGAGAGCCACCAATCTGCTTTTCTCGAACAAGCTGCTGGTACATTATGACCCATGTAAACATTTAGTTTTACCCTGTGCGCATCGTCATATGGAATTGGTTGAGTACGCCAACAAGCCAATGAGTCGAGGAAACTTCAACCTGTTGCGTATGCATTCAAAGTTTGTCTAAAGCGGAAAGAGCCTCCAGCATGGTAGAAAAAGAAGCTTTAGCATGTGTGTACGGTGTTAAAAAGATGCATCAATACCTGTTCGGTCTGAGATTCGAATTAGAGACTGATCACAAGCCGCTCATTTAATTGTTTTCCGAGAGCAAAGGTATCAATACCAACGCTTCATCCCGCATCCAAAGGTGGGCGCTGACATTATCTGCCTATGATTATGTCATTCGCCACAGACCTGGCACAGAGAATTGTGCCGATGCTTTGAGCCAGTTGCCATTGCCAACACCGGAGGTGGAAATGCTACAACCGGCGGATCTAATGTTAATTATGGATGCTTTTGAGAATGAAGGAACCCCTGTCACGGCTCAACAAGTTAAGACCTGGACCAGCCAGGACCCAATTTTATCGTTGGTAAAGGATTGCATCCTCAAAGGGGATTGGTCTGCCATACCTAAGCAAATGTGCGAGGAGGCCAAACCGTACATTTGTAGCAAGGACGAACTATCGATTCAAGCAGATTGCATATTGTGGGGCAATCGAGTTGTTATGCCCAAGAAAGGGAGAGAGAAGTTCGTGCATGAGTTACACATTACACATCCGGCTATAGTGATGATGAAGGCCATCGCCAGGTCCCATGTATGGTGGCCAGGAATTGATTCTGAGTTGGAAGCATGGGTGCATCGGTGCAACACTTGCATGCAGCTTAGCAAAGCACCAGCGGAATCGCCGCTGAGTCTGTGGTCGTGGTCATCCAAACCTTGGTCCAGGATCCATGTAGATTTTTCAGATCCCTTCCTGGGCAAGATGTTTTTAGTGGTGGTGGACGCTTATTTGAAGTAGATAGAATGCATAATCATGTCATCTAGCACGTCCACGGCAACCATAGGGAATCTCAATGTCATGTTCGCGACACATGGTCTGCCTGACATAGTGTTGAGCGACAATGGGTTGTGCTTCAACAGTCATGAGTTTCAAGAGTTTGTGAAACTTAATGGCATCAAACATGTAAGGTCAGCACCGTTCAAGCCTGCGTCCAACGGGCAAGCTGAACGTGCAGTACAAATTATCAAGCAAAGCATGAGGAGAGTAACCCAAGGGTCACTGCAGACCAGCTTGTCCTGCATACTGTTGAGTTACAGGACAAGACCCCACACACTCACAGGGGTTTCATCTGCTGAACTCATGATGAAAAGAGGTCTTAAGACCAAGCTATCTCTGGTACACCCGGATTTAAATAATCATGTTGAATGCAGAAGACAAAGTCAACAAGGGTACCACGATCGCGCAACTGTGTCACGCGAGATTTCTGTTAATGATCCTGTATATGTGTTGAACTATGGTCAGGGTCCCAAATGGATCGCTGGTACGGTCATGGCCAAGGAGGGCAACAGAGTATTCGTTATTAAGCTCAAGAATGGGCAAACTTGCAGGAAACACATGCATCAGACAAAGCTGAGGCACAAAAATGAGCCAGAACAGTCGGACGAAGAAACCATCGATGACCAACCAACCTACCAGCAGTCTTCAGAGGACTCGAGGGACATCAGTGAACCCGGAATTTCCATCACGGACCTGTTCAATGAAAATGGACTTGCAATTCCTGACATGGCGACTGCCACCCCCAACAAGTCAGTCATCCAGCCACCAGCCACAACAGACTCCGCACATTCACCCAAGGCTAGAATCGAACTGAAACGTCAACCCGGGAGCGCAGAGCACCCAACCGTCTCAACCTGTGAAAGACTGTGATAAGATCTCAGAGAGGGCTATTGTCATGTATGTACATTCTGTTTGTAGCCACCAGATGGCATAATTGTTGGAGGCCACTGAACATGAATAAGAATATAAGAACATAAGAATTAGGAACGAGTAGGCCATCTAGCCCCTCGAGCCTGCTCCGCCATTCAAAAAGATCATGGCTGATCTGGCCGTGGACTCAGCTCCACTTACCCGCCCGCTCCCCATAACCCTTAATTCCCTTATTGGTTATAAATCTATCTACCTGTGATTTGAATACATTCAATGAGCTAGCCTTAACTGCTTCCTTGGGCAGAGAATTCCACAGATTCATAACCCTCTGGGAGAAGAAATTCCTTCTCAACTCGGTTTTAAATTGGCTCCCCCGTATTTTGAGGCTGTGCCCCCTCGTTCTAGTCTCCCCGACCAGTGGAAACAACCTCTCTGCCTCTATCTTGTCTATCCCTTTCATTATTTTAAATGTTTCTATAAGATCACCCCTCATCCTTCTGAACTCCAACGAGTAAAGACCCAGCCTACTCAATTTATCATCAAAAGGTAACCCCCTCATCTCCGGAATCAGTCTAGTGAATCGTCACTGTACCCCCTCTAAAGCTAGTATATCCTTCCTTAAGTAAGGTGACCAAAACTGCACGCAGTACTCCAGGTGCGGCCTCACCAATACCCTGTACAGTTGCAGCAGGACCTCCCTGCTTTTGTACTCCATCCCTCTCGCAATTAAAGCCAACATTCCATTCACCTTCCTGATTATCTGCTGCATCTGCAAACTAACTTTTTGGGATTCATGCACAAGGACCCCCAGATCCCTCTGCACCGCAGCATGTTGTAATTTCTCCCCATTCAAATAATATTCCCTTTTACTGTTTTTTTTTCCAAGGTGGATGACCTCACATTTTCCGACATTGTATTCCATCTGCCAAACCTTAGCCCATTCGCTTAACCTATCTAAATCTCTTTGCAGCCTCTCTGTGTCCTCTACACAACCCGCTTTCCCACTAATCTTTGTGTCATCTGCAAATTTTGTTACACTACACTCTGTCCCCTCTTCCAGGTCATCTATGTATATTGTAAAAGGTTGTGGTCCCAGCACCAATCCCTGTGGCACACCACTAACTACCGATTTCCAACCCGAAAAGGACCCATTTATCCCAACTCTCTGCTTTCTGTTAGCCAGCCAATTCTCTATCCATGCTAATACATTTCCTCTGACTCCGCATACCCTTATCTTCTGCAGTAACCTTTTGTGTGGCACCTTATCGAATGCCTTTTGGAAATCTAAATACACCACATCCATTGGTACACCTCTATCCACCATGTTCGTTATATCCTCAAAGAATTCCAGTAAATTAGTTAAACATGATTTCCCCTTCATGAATCCATGTTGCGTCTGCTTGATTGCACTATTCCTATCTAGATGTCCTGCTATTTCTTCCTTAATGATAGCTTCAAGCATTTTCCCCACTACAGATGTTAAACTAACCGGCCTATAGTTACCTGCCTTTTGTTTGCCCCTTTTTTTAAACAGAGGCGTTACATTAGCTTCTTTCCAATCCGCTGGTACCTCCCCAGAGTCCAGAGAATTTTGGTAGATTATAACGAATGCATCTGCTATAACTTCCGCCATCTCTTTTAATACCCTGGGATGCATTTCGCCAGGACCAGGGGACTTGTCTACCTTGAGTCCCATTAGCCTGTCCAGTACTACCTCCCTAGTGATAGTGATTGTCTCAAGGTCCTCTCTTCCCACATTTCCATGACCAGCAATTTTTGGCATGGTTTTTGTGTCTTCCACTGTGAAGACCGAAGCAAAATAATTGTTTAAGGTCTCAGCCATTTCCACATTTCCCATTATTAAATCCCGCTTCTCATCTTCTAAGGGACCAACATTTACTTTAGTCACTCTCTTCCGTTT
Source organism: Pristiophorus japonicus (assembly GCF_044704955.1). Classification (NCBI taxonomy): domain Eukaryota; kingdom Metazoa; phylum Chordata; class Chondrichthyes; family Pristiophoridae; genus Pristiophorus; species Pristiophorus japonicus. The sequence continues at coordinate 72,053,527 of NC_091983.1, read as the reverse complement.
TATATATCGGTAAAAGCTTTTACTATCTGTTTTTATGTTTTGTGCAAGTTTACTTTCGTAATCTATCTTTCCTTTCTTTATTGCCTTCTAAGTCATTCTTTGCTGTCGTTTAAAATTTTCCCAATCTTCTAGTTTCCCACGAACCTTGGCCACCTTATACGCATTGGTTTTTAATTTGATACTCTCCTTTATTTCCTTGGTTATCCACGGCTGGTTATTCCTTCTCTTACCGCCCTTCTTTTTCACTGGAATATATTTTTGTTGCGCAATATGAAAGAGCTCCTTAAAAGTCCTCCACTGTTCCTCAATTGTGCCACCGTTTAGTCTGTGTTCCCAGTCTACTTTAGCTAACTCTGCCCTCATCCCACTGTAGTTCCCTTTGTCTAAGCATAGTATGCTCATTTGAGACACTACTTCCACAGCCTCAATCTGTATTACAAATTCAACCATACTGTGATCACTCATTCCGAGAGGATCTTTTACTAGGAGATCGTTTATTATTCCTGTCTCATTACACAGGACCAGATCTAAGATAGCTTGCTCCCTTGTAGGTTCTGTAACATACTGTTCTAAGAAACAATCCCGTATACATTCTATGAATTCCTCCTCCAGGCTACCTCGTGCGATTTGATTTGACCAATCGCTATGTAGGCTAAAATCCCCCATGATTACTGCCGTTCCTCTTTCACATGCCTCCATTATTCCCTTGATTATTGTCCGCCCCACCGTGAAGTTATTATTTGGGGGCCTATAAACTACGCTCACCAGTGACTTTTTCCCCTTACTATCTCTAATCTCCACCCACAATGATTCAACATTTTGTTCATTAGAGCACATGGTGCTGCTCAGGTATAAAAGGCCAGCCATTTTGAGAGTCAAGCACTTTGGGCCTAAATAAAGGTTGTACCTTACTTAGTTAAACAGTATTCAGTTTGAACCTGTTATGTATGTAAACATTGTAACTGTGTAAGACTTGCCACCAGAGGGCGCACCTGTTAGAGGCCCAAGGGTCACCTGCACACCTCGTGCAAGGGAGTATAAAAGATTGTCTGCCATGCTGCTTAGGCTCTCTGGAGTTGTATTAAAGAGACTAAGGTCACATCAGTTTTAGCTCACAGTACTCAGTCTTGTGGAGTTCTTCCATACTTAACAATTGGCGATGAGTAACACATTACAAACTTTCATGCGGTCATGGCTGCTGTTGGTATTTTAGAGAGATTTGTAGAGGGTGATGATTGGGAAGCCTTCGTTGAGCGTCTCGACCAGTACTTTGTGACCAACGAGCTGGAAGGGGACAATAAAGCGATCAAGCGCAGGGCAATTCTCCTCACCGTGTGTGGGTCCACAATATACGGCCTCATCAAGCATCTGCTAGAACCGGAGAAATCAGCGGAGAAGATGTATACAGAGTTGTGAACGCTGGTTTGGAACCACCTCAAGCCGAAGGAGAGCGTCTTAATGGCAAGGTATCGCTTCTACACGCACCACCGCTCCGAGGGCCAGGACTTGGCGAGTTATGTCACCGACTTGAGGCGCCTTGCGGGAACTTGCGAATTTGCTGGATTTTTGGGGGAAATGCTGCAGGACTTTTTTGTATTTGGCATCGGCCACGAGGTCATTCTTTTCAAGCTGCTGTCCACCGAATCCCTAGACCTGAGCAAGGCCATCCCGATAGCCCAGGCATTCATATCCACGAATGATAATACCAGACAGATATCTTCCCACCATCGAAGCTCACCGGCAAGTACTGTGCATAAAATAACATCGCGAGCAGGTAGAACTGCATTTGGCAGGAGCTACACGTCTGCAGCTGCAAGACCGAGGATGACTTCGAGTCCGCCAGCGGGCGTGAATGCAAATCCATTAGCACCATGTTGACGCTGCAGGGGTAATCATCGAGCCCGGGTAATCATCGAGCCCATCAATGTCGATTCAAGCACTACATGTGCAAAGGCTGCGAAACAATGGGGCACCTCCAGCGAATGTGCAAGAGTGCTGCGACTCACCACGTGGCAGTTGGCAGAGGATGATCGATCTGGCACGGATCACACAGAACAAGCAAGAGAGGAACTCTACCCGAGGAAGAAGTGTATGGGGTACACACCTTCACCACCAACAGCACTCCTATCATGCTGAAAGTCAAATTAAACGGTATTCCGGTATCAATGGAGTTGGACACTGGGGCGAGTCAGTCAATTTTGAGCCAGAAGGCTTTTGAGAAACTGTGGGACAACAAGGCACAAAGGCCCAAGCTGAGCCCAATTCAGACAAAGCTGTGCACCAACACCAAAGAGCTCATACCAGTCATTGGCAGTGCAGCAGTTAAGGTATCGTACGATGGAGCTGTGCATGATTTATCACTGTGGACTGTACAAGACGATGGCCCAACGCCAAATGGCAGAAGCTGGCTGGGAAAGATTCGATGGAACTGGGATGACATTAAAGCACTATCTTCAGTGGATGATGCCTCGTGCACCCAACGCTAGCTGAGCAAGTTTCCGTCGCTATTTGAACCAGGCATCGGCAATTTCACAGGCGCCATGGTGCAGATCCATCTAGTCCCAGATGCAAGGCCCGTTCATCACAAGGCTCGAGCGGTTCCATAAATGATGAGGGAGAAAGTCGAGATCGAACGGGACAGACTTCTCGAGAGGGAATCATATCACCAGTCAAGTTCAACGAGTGGGCCAGTCCGATTGTTCCGGTGTTGAAAAGCGATGGCACGGTCAGAATCTACGGAGACTACAAAGTAACGATCAACTGCATCTCGTTACAAGACCAGTACCTGCTACCCAAGATGGATGACCTGTTTGCAATGTTAGTGGGGGGGGGGGGGAAGTCGCTCACCAAGTTGGACCTAACCTCCGCCTACATGACACAGGAGCTGGCTGAATCTTTGAAAAGATTGACGTGTATCAACACACATAAAGGACTGTTTATATACCGCAGGTGCCCTTTTGGGATTCGCTCGGCTGCTGCCATCTTCCAAAGGAACATGGAGAGTCTGCTGAAATCGGTTCCGCACACTGTTGTGTTTCAAGACGACATCCTGATCACCAGTTGTGACACCACCGAACATCTGCACAACCTGGAAGAGGTTCTAAGTCAACTAGGCAGAGTGGGACTCAGGCTGAAACACTCCAAGTGTGTTTTCCTGGTTCCAGAGGTCGAATCTTTAGGGAGAAAGATTGCGGCAGACAGCATCAGACACATGGACTCAAAGACGGAGGCCATCAAGAATGCAGACCACAGAATGTGATGGAACTGCGTTCGTTCCTGGGACTCCTCAACTATTTTGGTAACTTTCTACCTGGGTTAAGCACTTTGCTGGAATTGTTGCACACGTTGCTACGCAAGAGTGATGACTGAGTTTCGGTAAATCTCAAGAGACAGCCTTTGAGAAGGCCAGAAACCTACTTTGTTCTAATAAGTTACTTGTACTGTATGATCCGTGTAAACGATTAGTGTTAGCTTGTGATGCATCTTCGTACGGGGTTGGCTGTGTGTTACAGCAAACCAATGTATCGGGCAAACTTCAACCGGTTGCATACGCATCTAGAAGTCTGTCTAAGGCTGAAAGAGCCTATAGTATGGTCGAGAAAGAGGCGTTAGCATGTGTATATGGGGTTAAGAAAATGCACCAATACCTATTTGGACTTCGGTTTGAGCTTGAAACCGACCACAAACCGTTCATTTTGCTGTTTTCAGAAAGCACAGGTATAAACGCCATGCTTCATCCCACATACAAAGATGGGCATTAACATTGTCTGCCTATGACATCGCCACAGACCAGGCACGGAGAACTGTGCTGATGTCCTCAGCCGGCTACCATTGCCTCCTACCGGGTTGGAAATGGCGCAACCCACAGACTTGCTTCTGGTCATGGATGCTTTGAGAGTGAGGGGTCACCCGTCACTGCTCGCCAGATCAGGACCTGGACCAGCCAGGATCCTGTGCTATCACTTGTAAAAAGTTGCGTCCTCAATGGGAGCTGGTCGGCCGTTCCCGGGGAAATGCAAGATGATATTAAGCCATTTCACCGAGGCAAAGATGAAATGTCCATCCAGTCGGATTGTCTCATATGGGGTAATCGCGTGGTTTTGCCAAAAAAAGGCAGGGAAACTTTTATATGCGACCTACACAATACCCACCCGGGCATAGTCATAATGAAGGCTATAGCCAGGTCACATGTTTGGTGGCCCAGCATTGATTTGGACTTAGAGTCATGCGAACACCAGTGAAACACTTGCTCACAATTGAGCAATGCACCAAGGGAGGCTCCATTGAATCTGTAGTCATGGCCCTCCAAACCGTGGTCTAGGATCCACGTAGATTTTGCTGGCCCCTTTCTTGGAAAGATATTTTTAGTTGTTGTGGACGCTTACTCTAAATGGATTGAATGCGTACTCATGTCATCCAGCACATCCACTGTCACCATTGAAAACCTCCGGGCCATGTTCGCCACCCATGGCTTGCCCGACGTCCTGGTCAGTGACAATGGACAATGACCGTGACCACGGCATGTTGGCCTTCATAGCGAGAGGATTTGAGTATAGGAGCAGAGAGGTCTTACTGCAGTTGTACAGGGTCTTGGTGAGGCCACACCTTGAATATTGTGTACAGTTTTGGTCTCCTAATCTGAGGAAGGACATTCTTGCTATTGAAGGAGTTCAGCGAAGGTTCACCCGAGTTGGCAGAACTGACATATGAAGAAAGAATGACTCGACTAGGCTTATATTCACTGGAATTTAGAAGAATGAGAGGGGATCTCATAGAAACATATAAAATTCTGACGGGATTGGACACGTTAGATGCAAGAAGAATGTTCCCGATATTGGGGAAGTCCAGAACCAGGGGTCACAGTCTAAGGATAAGGGGTAAACCATTTAGGACCGAGATGAGGAGAAACTTCTTCACGCAGAGAATTGTGAACCTGTGGAATTCTCTACCACAGAAAGTTGTTGAGGCCAGTTCATTAGATATATTCAAAAGGGAGTTAGATGTGGTCCTTACGGCTAAAGGGATCAAGGGGAATGGAGAGAAAGCGGAATGGGGTACTGAAGTTGCATGATCAACCATGATCATGTTGAATGACGGTGCAGGCTCGAAGGGCCGAATGGCCTACTCCTGCACCTGTTTTCTATGTTTCTTTGTTTCACCAGCTTGGAATTCAACAAGTTTATGACTCGCAACGGCATCAAGCATGTCAGGTCTGCCCCGTTTAAGCCCGCATCCAACGGTCAAGCAGAACGGGCAGTCTAAACTATCAAGCAGAGCTTGAAATGCGTGACGGAAGGCTCCTTGCAGACCCGCTTATCTCGGGTTCTGCTCAGCTACAGGACGCAACCCCACTCGCTCACAGGGGTTCCCCCTGCAGAATTGTTAATGAAGAGAGCACTCAAAACCAGGCTCTCCCGAGTCCACCTGGATCTAAATGATCATGTGGAAACTCGGCGTCACTGGCAAAACATGTACCACGATCGCGCGGCTGTATCACGTGACATTGATGTTTGTCGTTAATTACAGTCATGGTCCTAAATGGGTTGCTGGCACTGTCTTGGCCAAGGAGGGGAATAGAGTGTTTATAGTCAAACTACTGAATGGACAAACGTGCAGAAAGCATTTGGATCAGACCAAACTGCGGTTCACCGACAACCAGGAACAACCTGAAGAGGACATCACCATCATTGATCCATCAACACATACCCAGCCAGCAATCGACCTCGCTGTCAATCAAGAGGATGAACACACCATTCCCAACAGTTATATCAGACCAGCCGTGCCGCAGTGCAGCAATGGTTTGACCAACTCACCCATGCCAGAGTTTGAACTCAGACGATCAACCTGGAATTATAGGGCCCCGGATCGTCTCAACTTGTAAATAATTTTTATCAAAGACTTTGGGGGGGGGGGGGAAATGATGTAATATATGTAAACATTGCAACTATGTAAGACTTGCCACCAGAGGGCGCAACTGTTGGACGTCCAAGGGTCACCTGCACACCTCGTGTAAGGGAATATAAAAGGTTGTCTGCCTTGCTGCTTAGGCTCTCTGGAGTTGTATTAAAGAGACTAAGGTCACATCAGTTGTAGCTCACAGTACTCAGTCTTGTGGAGTTCTTCCATACTTAACAGATACTTTATTGCATACATAACACATAGAAATAGGACAAGTCCACTTAGCCCTTCTGAGCCTGTTGAGGCATTCAGTGAGACCGTGGCTGATCTGCGACCTAACTCCATATACCTGCCTTTTTCCCATATCCCTTAAAACTTTTGGTTAAACTCTATAAATCTCAGGTTTAAAATAAATAATTTGATCTAGCTTCGACTGCTGTTTCCAGGAGAGAGTTCCAAACTTCTACCAGCCTTCGCATGTAGAAACATAGAAACATAGAAAATAGGTGCAGGAGCAGGCCATTCAGCCCTTCTAGCCTGCACCGCCATTCAATGAGTTCATGGCTGAACATGAAACTTCAGTACCCCCTTCCTGCTTTCTCGCCATAACCCTTGATCCCCCAAGTAGTAAGGACTTCATCTAACTCCCTTTTGAAGTGTTTCTTAACTTCGTTCCTGAAAGACCTGGCTCTAACTTTTAGGCTATGTCCCCTAGTCCTAGAATCTCCAACCAGCGGAATTAGTTTCCCTCTATCTACCTTATAATTCCAGGGATACAACCCCAGTTTGTGCAATCTCTCCTTGAAATTTAACCCTGGGACTCCATGATTTGTTCTGGTAAATCTAAGCTGCACTCTTTCCACAGTCAATATACCCTCCCTGATGTGTGGTACCTAGACTGAACCCAGTACTCCAGGTATGGTCTAACCAAGGCCTTGTAAGCACACTTATTGTAAGGTTACACTAGTGGAGTGGGAGCAGCTCCAAGGAATGTCCTTGTCCAAATAAAATGCCTGAAACAGAAATATTTACATTATACTGTTATACTGTGGAAATATTTTGAAAAGGCAGTTAAATGGAACTGCATTCTGAAATATTTCTTGCCAGAGAAAGAACTGAATGAATTACAATGTACAGTACCTGCAGAATGTTGTCAATTTCAGCCGAAATACAAAAGTCTTCTTCTGCACCATACGTTCCATTTGGGTAGCACCTTTTTCTCAATGTTCCACTCTGATTATTTGAGCAACTTATGTTTGCTGTATTTCCCACCTCGGCTATCCCATAGGAAGGGTCAACACATATATGGCAGCTAACTGGTTAAAGTAAACAGCATTCACACAGTTATTGTCAGAATGTCAAAACAATGATCTGGGCTCCAAGGCATCTCTGTGAGGTGTGACAATGCTTTATGAAACCGGAAATTATAAATCATTTACCTGATTTATTCTGTTCCTATGAAGGTCACATATTCCTTATTTCACATTCAAAGGTACAATATCAATCAAATTGAGTTGACTTCAGGGAGCATTGTTACTATGCTAATGTTTAAATGTCATGCTATATGATTTAAAAGTCCTGAAACAGAATAGCCAGCACTGGATATTCCTCTGCAAGTTTGGGCACTATAAATTCTTCAAAGAGTGGATTATCCGTTGGCCATGCTCCAGCTGTGGGAACGGTACTCAATGGGCTTTGAACCCACCTGAGGTGTGCACAGCCGTTCCCGTGTTAATTTCCAATTTCCAGTTATTCCAAGTGAGCTCCATTCAGGGAGTTGATAAGAGCTCACTGTTTGGGAGCAGGATATTGTGCCTGCTGCAGCTACTTAAAGAGATGCAACATCCTTTTAAACAGAAGTGTCTTTCTGTGGGGCAAACATTTGAGGATGAAAACTGTCAACATTTGCTTTGGATGGAGTCTGCCACAAACTCCACTCTGTCTCTAAATTGTGCAGGAGTTCCGGTGATCTTTTTTGGGGCGCGAAGCCTTTGCCTGCTCAAGGCCAGGCCACTGATGTGGAGGATGCATGGCCAAGTGCAATGATTTCCTTTGGGAGTTGCTGGGGCGAATTTTCCCAGATACTTTAGGTGCTAAAGAGCCTCTGATTTGACCAAGATGGGGTCTTCATCTGAAACACTGGTTTAGGCCACGTTTAGGGCAAGACGCCACCTGGGTAAAGGAGTTGAACTGCGTACTAGGAGCGGCTGCCTGGAAGATTGTTAAGAGCGCGCTCTCATTGAGGAGATTAACACTTGAACTAACACCCTCTCCTAACAGCAACCAATTGAATGGGAGTAAACTAGTTGTTGCAGAAGATTTTGAGCGCTATTTATCAACTTATATAAGGTATATCAACTTTCACTGTTCACTTGCTGCTGGAGATGTGACGATGACCTCTGAATCACATCAGGAGAATGTCGGGGACAGTTTATCAAGACTTCACAATCTATCAACATTTATTCTGGAAATTATCTGAGGGCTTCACCTAAAAAGATTAAGTGCTGTGCTATTGGCCACCTTCTAGGAGTGACCAGGAGAAAGGGAGTGCTCGTCATTGGCATCTTCTACAGGTTCCCCTTGGTCTGTAGGATGAAGGGATGCATCAGCCTTTTAAACAGGCCTTGATCCTGGTCTGGGCCCCCAAAACGGTAAGTTGCATCTCTTTTTTAATGATATAAATGCAGAATGCTGCAAATTTTAATACCGATTACATCTTCACTTACTGCCAGATGTGAGCTGAAGCACCCAGGCAGAAGTTAGTTGGAGTTAGTCAAGTTTATCACCTCAAGATGACATTTTACACATAGTAATTGTACAGAAAAAAAGTGGTTTCTCAACAAATTATAATAAGTCTTGTTGAGTGAAATGGGGTCAGGGGTTGGGGGAATGAGATTTTCACTGGCTCTATCAGACAGAATCAGGGCAGTAGCGCCCCAGCAATTAAAGGTAAAAACTTAGGGGCCACAATTGCCGCCCCCGACCGAAACGTTGCGCTCCCACCCCGTTTCGATGCTTCCTGCAGATGTGGTCAGGTTGCCTCTTGCATAACTTAAAGGGGAGAGCCTTCGCGTTTTAAAACTTTAACCCACTGGGCCACCAGCGAAGGTTTTGGCTGGGCCAGCGGCCTGGCACCCAAGAGGGGATACCAGGCTGCCAGTTAGCTGTCTGGCCGAACCCAGGGACATAATTGCCGAGCTGAAAGTGAAGTTCGCCGAAGAAAAAACATGGCTGCAGCGGCAGTAGGCCCTCCGCTTTAAGGGACGCTGCACCACCGCAGCAGTAGGCCACAGCCTCACATGACCACCAGGTGAAAGCTTGTTTTGGCACCGCCAGGCAGGCCTAAGATTTTTGAAAGGGAATGTTGCCATCGAGGGTTTCGATCGGTGGTGTGCACGGTGATAACATGCTGACCGCCAATCGGCAGAAGTGGAGCAGTAAGGTCGGGGGGTGGGGGATCGTGGCACCGCCAGGAAAACGCGGGAGGACAATTGGGTTAGCAACGGCCATTCGACGAAAAGTCGGCGGCCACTGCACTCCGCAGCGTGGCCGCTTTTTGGGGGTAACAGGCCTTAAGGAAAGGGGCAATTTAGGCCCTTAGTGTCCTATTCCCAATAGTGTCAGCCCTTGCTCAGTGGGTAGCACTCTTGCCTCTGAATTAGAGATATGAGCACAATAATCTAGGCTGGCACTTCAGTGCAGTATTGAGGGAGAGTTGCATTGCGGTCTTTCGGATGAGATATTAAACCAAGGCACCATCTGCTCTCAAAGGTGGACGTAAAAGATCCCCTGGCAATATTTTAAAGAGCAGAAGAGTAGTTCTTATTGCCCTGGCCAATATTTATCCCTTAATCAACATTACTAACACAGATTATCTGGTCATTATCACATTGCTGTTAGTGGGAGCTTCTTGCACACAAATTGGCTGCTCCAATTCCTCCAATGTAACAGTGACTACACTTCAAAAGTACTTAATTGGCTGTAAAGGGCTTTGGGACATCATGAGGTCAAGAAAGGTGCTATATATATGCAAGTTTTTCCATAGATGTGGAATAAGAATTTTTAGGGAAAGGCCTAAATGAGCCCAACCCTTTATCATAGGTCGCAACCTCTCGTACTCTATCCACTTATATTAAAATTCTGAAAGAGCGGACATGTAGTACTGAGCTAATCTCACCTTATTTTGTTTCAGGTTACCCATTATGTAAATGAATTACTCATTAATGTCCATGAAGGAATAGGTTTATATCAAATTTCAATGTGAAAGTTACTGGAGAGTTACCTGAACGCTGTGTTCCAGGAGGCAGTCACACCCCTTAGATTAATTCAATTTTGGCCGTGGTCAGAGACAGGAGGGTGTGACTACGAGCGAGGCAGGTATGGGGACCTAGTAGGTAGCATTGGAGGAGCCTCAGCCCTTACTCTTGTCCAACAGGTATGAGATTCTTGCTCCCTGTTTGGACGAGGGCAGGGAATGTAGTGAGGATGAGCAAACTGACCACAGCACCATGGTACAGGAGGCCATTCAAATGGGGGGAGTAAAATAAATGTTGTAGTGGCAGAGGACAGTAGTTAGGGGGATAGATACTGTTCTCTGCAGTTGAGCGCGTGAGTCCCGAAGGCTGTGTTGCCTCTCCGGTACCAGGGTTAGGGACATCTCCTCTGGGCTGGAGAGGAACTTGGAGTGGGAGGGGAAAGATCCAGTTGTCATGGTCCATGTAGGTACCAATGACATGGGTAGAACAAAGAAAGAGGTTCTGTTGAGGGATTATGAGCAGGTAGGGACTAAATAAAAAAGCAGAACCCCAAAGATAATAATCTCTGGATTACTACCTGAGCCACGAGCAACTTTGCATAGGGTAAATAAGATCAGAGAGATGAACACACGGCTCAAAGACTGGTGTGGGAGAAATGGGTTTCGATTCATGGGGCACTGGCACCAGTACTGGGGTAAGAGGGAGCTGTTCCATTGTGATGAGTTTCACTTAAAACAGGCTGGTGCTAGTGTCCTGGCGAATCGAATAACTAGGGCTGCAAAGAGGACTTTCAACTAAATAGTGAGGGGGAGGGTTCAACTGAGCAGAAAATTTTAAAGTAAAAGAGCAAGGAGAAGGCAATAGAGCAGGGTAGCACTGAGGGAATGATAACCAGAGTGTGACAGGAAGGACAGAATGTATAAAAATAAGAGTGTATCAGAAAGTGTGGTCAAAGGAGGAAAAAGTGGTAAAAAGACAAAATTAAAAGCTCTTTATCTGAATGCACACAGCATTAGTAACAAGATAGATGAGTTGACGGCACAAATAGATATAAATGGGTATGATCTGAGAGTCATTACAGAGATATGGTTGCAAGGTGACCGAGGCTAGGAACTGAATATTTAGAGGTATTTGACAATTCGGAAGGACAGACAGAAAGGAAAAGGAGGTGGGGTAGCACTGTTAATAAAGGATGAGATCAGTGCAGTAGTCAGAAATGATATTGGCTCAGAAGATCAAGATGTCGAATCAGTTTGGGTGGAGATAAGAAATAATAAGGGGAAGAGGTCACTGGTGGGTGTAGTCTATAGGCCCCCTAACAGTAGCAACACTGTTGGATGAAGTATAAATCAAGAAATAATGGAGGCTTGTAAGAAAGGAACGGCAATAATCATGGGCGATTTTAATCTTCATATTGAATGGACAAATCAAATTGGACAAGACAGCTTGAGGAAGAGTTCACAGAGTGTATCCAGGATGGTTTCCTTGAACAGTACATTGTGGAACCAACCAGGGAGCAGACTATCTTAGATCTGGTACTGTGTAATGAAGTGGGATTAATAAATGATCCCATAGTAAAAGATCCTCTAGGAAAGAGTGATCATGGCATGGTTGAATTTCAAATTCAGTTGGAGGGTGAGAAAGTCGGACCTCAAATCAGTGTCTTCATTCTAAATAAAGACGATTACAAAGGTATGAAACCAGAGTTAGCTAAAGTAGACTGGGAAAATAGATTAAAATGTAAGACGATTGATAAGCAGTGGCAGACATTTAAGGAGATAGTTCAACAAAAATATATTCCAGTGAGAAGGAAAGACTTTAAGGGAAGGGAGAACCATCTGTGGTTAACTAAGGAAGTAAAGGATGGTATCAAATTGAAAACAATGGCATACAAAGTGGCCGAGATTAGTAGGAGGCCAGAGAATTGGGAAATTTTTAAAAACCAGCAAAGGACGACTCAAAAAATAATAAAGAGAGGGAAGATAGATTATGAGAGTAAACTAGTAAGAAATATAAAAACAGATAGTAAGAGCTTCTACAGGTATATAAAAAGGAAGAGGGTAGCTAAAGTAAAAGTTGGTCCTTAGATGATGAAACTGGGAATTAATAATGGGAAACAGCAAAATGGCAGAGACTTTGAACAAATATTTTGTATCTGTCTTCACGATAGAGGACACTAAAAACTCAATAATGGTTAATCAAAGGGCTATAAGGAGGGAGGAACTGAAAACAATCACTATCACTAAAGAAATAGTACTCGTTAAAATAATGGGACTAAAGGCGGACAAGTCCCCTGGACCTGATGGCTTACATCCTAGGATCTAAAAAGAAGTGGCTGCAGAGATAGTGGATGCATTGGTTGTAAAATTTCCTGGATTCTGGAGAGGTCCAAGTGGAATGGAAAACCACAAATGTAACACCCCTATTAAAAAAGGAGGCAGACAGAAAGCAGGAAAATTTAGACCGGTTAGCCTAACATCTATCGGTGCGAAAATTCTGGTGTCCATTATTAAGGAAGCAGTGGCAGGACATTTGGAAAAACATAATACAATCAAGCAGAGTCAGTATGGTTTTATGAAAGGGAAATCATGTTTGACAAATGTACTGCAGTTCTTTGAGGATGTAACGAGTAGGGTGGAAAGGGGGAACCAATGGATGTGGTCTATTTGGATTTCCAGAAGGCATTCGATAAGGTGCCACATAAAAGGCTATTGCACAAGATAAAAGCTCACGGGGTTGGGGGGTAATATACTACCATGGATAGCGGATTGGCTAATTAACAGAAAACAGAGAGTCGGGATAAATGGCTAATTTTCTGGTTGGTAAATAGTAACTAGCGGGGTGCCACAGGGATCCGTGCTGGTGCCTCAATTATTTACATTCTATATTAATGACTTGGATGAAGGGACTGAGTGTAATGTAGGCAAGTTTGTTGATGATACAAAGATGGGTGGCAAAGCAAGTTGTGAGGAGGACACAACAAATCTGCAAAGGGATGTAGACAGGCTAAGTGAGTGGGCAAACATTTGGCAGATGGAGTATAATGTAGGAAAGTGTGAGGTTATCCACTTTGGCAGGAAAAATAAAAAAGCAAATTATTATTTAAATGGAGATAAATTACAACATTCTTTGGATGAATGAAACACAAAGAATTAGTATGCAGGTACAGCAAGTAATCAGGAAGGCAAATGGAATGTTGGCCTTTATTGCAAAGGGGATGGAGTATAAAAGCAAGGAAGTCCTGCTATAACTGTACAAGGTACTGGTGAGGCCACACCTAGAGTATTGTGTACAATTTTGGTCACCTTATTTAGGGAGAGATATACTTGCATTGGAGGCAGTTCAGAGAAGGTTCACTAGGTTGATTCCTAAAATGAGGGGTTGAATTATGAAAAAAGGTTGAGCAGGTTGGGCCTATACTCATTGGAGTTTAGAAGAATGTACAATTTATGGGGTAGAATCTCCCTGGGATCATATTGAAACATATAAGATACTGAAGAGGCTCGACAAGGTAGATTCAGAGAGGATGCTTCCCCTCGGGGGAGATTCTAGAAATAGGGGGCATAGTTTCAGAATAAGGGTTGGCCCATTTAGAAATGAGATGAGGAGAAATTTCTTTTCTCAGAGGGTCATAAATCTGTGGAATTCGCTGCCCCAGAGAGCTGTGGAGGCTGGGTCATTGAATATATTTAAAGTGGAGATAGACAAATTTTTGAGCGATAAGGGAGTGAAGGGTTATGGGGAGCAGGCAGGGAAGTGGAGCTGAGACCATGATCAGATCAGCCATGATCTTATTAGATAGCGGAGCAGGCTTGAGGGGCCAGATGCGTATTCCTGTTCCTATTTCTTATGTTCTTATGTTCTTATGTGAAGTATGATGCCAGGTACTGGATCACAATCAATGTACAATTTATGGGGTAGAATCTCCCTGGGTATTCTCCTGATCGCTGTAAACTCAGCAGAAAATCTATGGAAACTCCGGGGAAACAACAGAAACATTATAATAATTCATTTATACTGATTTATTTATAAAACATTAATATACTGACATTAAGAGAACATGGAGTTATTATAGGTTTTACCACAGAACTTTAAAAATTAGACAATATAAAATTGCAGAAGGATTTTATTTCTTACCATCTTTTACTTCCTCATTTCTCTTAAACTGTGCTTCAGGTGAACACCTTGAGGCCTACAAATTAGACATATGGCCAACAAGTTAAGAAAAACGATTTGATCTTCAAAAGTTTGTAATTTTTCTGCAGCATTTTGTGGTTCCAAAGGCAGTGTAATAGAGTTACATTTCTTCACGCTTAATTTGGATAGCCTTCACAAGGAGCTCTGGATTACATTTGTTTGCTTTAATCCCACTGTGGTATTGCTGTACTTTGAGTCTTATTCCCCTCTGCCTTTCAACTTGTGACCTCCCCATTCAAGTTTCCAGACCATCAAACCTGTTGCTAAAATCAAGCAAGTTGATCTTTGTACATAACAACTAAAGGGAGCCGCAGAATGTGTTTTTCACTCCATTTAAAAAAAATCTTATTCTGACTAAATCTAAATATGTTCTGATTTCTGTCAATGAATGTCCTCCAAGGCATTCAGTTCAATAGGTTAATGTGGTATTTTGGGAAATTTCCAACAAATATTTTTTAGGGACCAGCTCGGGCGGGGGCTGGGTTTCCGGGTGGGGCGGGGGCACCAGCCACACTGCACTGCAACAGGCATCCCCGCTGTGTTGTAGACATTTCCTTCTACCCACCTCAGCAGCCTCCTGACAGAGATGGGAGACCCACCATAAATATACTCGACTGCCCTGTGGAAGATGAGCCAGGATCAGGAGTGCAGCAGTGTATTTACAACATGTTCTCATTCCATCAGAAAGAACTATCCTTGTGTTAATAACAGTAATATACAATTAATAACTGAAAGTACTATTTGATGTAAATTTTTCCTTCAACGTTAGTGTCCTGGGGCAATTATAGCAGTTACATTTTGTTATATATGTGAACTTGTGTTTACTCTGTACAGCCACCAGAGGGCTCATCCCCTGGAGTCCCAAGGGATCCCATAATACTTGGGAGCACAGGTATTTAAGAAGGTTTCACAGGTTGGAGAGGCACTCTGGAGACCTGCAATAAAAGACTAAGGTCACACTTTACTTTGAGCTCACAGTGTTCAGTCTGACTCTTTCTCCATACACAACAACTGGCGACGAGATACAGATAGTGAACCCAAAGATGCAGAGAACAGTGGGCATCCTGGAGAAATTCTCGCAGGGAGATAATTGGGAAACTTTTGTGGAGCGACTCGACCAATGCTTTGTGGCCAATGAGCTAAATGGGGAAGAGAGCGTTGTCAAACGAAGGGCGATCCTCCTCACCGTCTGTGGGGCACCAACATATGGCCTCATGAAGAATCTGCTCACTCCAGCGAAACCCACAGGGAAATCGTATGACGATTTGTGCACACTGGTCGGAGAGCATTTGAACCCGAAGGAAAGTATTCTGATGGCGAGGTACCGGTTCTTTCCCTACAAAAGGTCTGAAGGCCAGGAAGTGGCGAGCTACGTCACCGAGCTAAGACGCCTTGCAGAACATTGCGAATTTGAAGGACATTTGGAGCACATGCTCAGAGACTTTTTCGTACTTGGCATTGGCCATGAAACCATACTTCGCAAACTTCTGGCTGTAGAGACCCCAACCTTGAGTAAGGCCATAGCAATAGCCCAGGCGTTCATTGCCACCAGTGACAATAGGAAGCAAATCTCTCAGCACACAAGTGCTGCAATGAGTACTGTGAACAAAGTGATGTTGTTTTCGAATTGTAACGTACAGGGTAGGTCACACATTCCTGCAGCTACACGTCCGCAGATGTCTCAGAGTGATGAATGCAAGGCCATTAACACCTTGTTGGCGCTGCGGGGGTGATCATCGTTTCCATTCATACCAATTCAAAGAGTACATTTTCAAGGGCTGTGGAACAATGGGACACCTGCAACGAGTATGCAGGCGAGCTGCAAAGCCTGTTAAACCTGCAAACCACCATGTTGCAGAGGAGGACAGATCCACGGAGGATCACAATGAACCAGAGCCTCAGATTGAGGAGGCAGAGGTACATGTGGTGCACACATTCACCATGAATTGTCCCCCGATAATGCTGAATGTTGAACTAAATGGACTCCTGGTGTCAATGGAGCTGGACACGGACGCGAGCCAGTCCATCATGGGCAAAAAGATTTTCAAAAGATTGTGGTGCAACAAGACCACAAGGCCAGACTTGACTCCAGTTCGCACGAAACTAAGAACTTACAAGAAAGAACTGATACCTATAATAGGCAGTGCTACCGTAAAGGTCTCCTACGATGGAGCGGTGCACAAGCTACCACTCTGGGTGGTACCGGGCGATGGTCCGGAGCTAGCTGGGAAAGATACGCTGGAACTGGGACGACATCCGAGTGCTATCGCCCGCTGATGACACTTCGTGTGCCCAGGTCTTAAACAAATTTCCTTCGCTGTTTGATCCAGGCATCGAGAAATTCCAAGGAGCAAAAGTGCAGATCCACCTAATTCCGGGTGCGCGACCCATCCATCACATGGCGAGAGCAGTACCATACATGATGAGAGAAAGGGTAGAGAACGGTGCAAAAAGAGGGCACCGTTTCCCCGATTGAGTTCAATGAGTGGGCCAGTCCTATCGTCCCAATCCTCAAGGGAGACAGCACTGACAGGATCTGTGATGATTACAAAGTAACTATCAATCATTTCTCCCTGCAGGACCAATACCCACTACCAAAGGCCGACGACCTCTTTGCAACATTGGCGGGAGGAAAGACGTTCATGAACTGGATCTGACTTCAGCCTGCGTGACGCAGGAACTGGAGGAATCATCGAAGGCCCTCCCCTGCATCAACAAGCACAAAGGTTTTTTTGTTTATAACAGATGTCCGTTTGGAATCCGATCGGCGGCGGCGATATTTCAGAGAAACATGGAAAGTTTACTGAAGTCGGTCCCGCAAACCGTGGTTTTCCAGGACAACATCTTAGTCACAAGTTGGAACACAGTTGAGCATCTGCAGAACCTGGATGAGGTTCTTAGTCGACTCAACCGCGTGGGGCTCAGGTTGAAACGCTCGAAGTGCATTTTCCTGGCGCCTGAAGTGGAGTTCCTGGGAAGGAGGATTGTGGCGGACGGCATCAGGCCCACCAACACAAAGATGGAGACAATCGAGAACACACCAAGGCCACAGAATGTGACGGAGCTGCGGTCGTTTCTGGGACTCCTGAACTACTTTGCTAACTTCTTACCGGGTCTTAGCACACTGTTAGAACCACTGCATGTCTTACTACAAAAAGGGGATGAATGGGTTTGGGGCAAAAGCCAAGAAAATGTCTTTGTAAAATTGTTATGCTCAAACAAATTGCTTGTGTTGTATGATCCATGTAAACGTTTGGTACTAGCATGTGATGCGTCATCATATGGCGTCAGATCTGTATTGCAACAAGCTAATGATTTCGGGAAACTGCAACCGGTTGCCTAAGCATCCAGGAGTCTGTCTAAGGCTGAGCGAGCTTACAGCATGATTGAGAAAGAAGTATTAGTGTGTGTTTATGGGGTAAAGAAAATGCATCAGTACCCGTTTGGGCTAAAATTAGAATTGGAAACTGACCATAAGCCACTTATATCCCTGTTCTCCGAGAGAAAAGGGATAAATACCAACGCATCGACCCGCATCCAGAGATGGGCGCTCACGTTGTCCGCATACAACTACGCTATCCACCACAGGCCAGGCACAGAAAAGTACGGCGATGCTCTCAGTAGGCTGCCATTGCCCACCACGGGGGTGGAAATGGCGCAGCCCGCAGATCTAGCCATGGTTATGGAAGCATTTGAGAGTGAGCAATCACCCGTCACTGCCCGGCAGATCAAATCCTGGCTGAGCCAGGACCCCTTATTATCTCTAGTCAAAAGCTGTGTGCTTCATGGGAGCTGGTCCAGTGTCCCAGTGGAAATGCAGGAAGAGATAAAGCCGTTCCAGCAGCGCAAAGATGAAATGTCTATACAGGCAGACTGCCTTCTGTGGGGCAATCGAGTAGTGATCCCCAAGAAGGGCAGAGATATCTTCATCAGTGACCTCCACAGTACCCACCCAGGCATCGTGATGATGAAAGCAATAGCCAGATCTCACGTGTGGTGGCTCGGTATCGATGTGGACTTAGAGTCCTGTGTTCACAGATGTAATACATGTTCGCAGTTAAGCAATGTACTCAGGGAGACACCGCTAAGTTTATGGTCTTGGCCCTCCAAACCGTGGTCTAAGGTACACGTCGACTATGCAGGCCCGTTCTTGGTTAAAATGTTTCTTGTGGTTGTAGATGTGTACTCCAAATGGATTGAATGTGAGATAATGTCGGCTAGCACGTCCGTTGCCACTACTGAAAGCCTCCATACACAACACATTTGATATACATATTTAACATGAAGTAGAAAGAGCAGCCACTCACATTTGACACGAACTGTAAACTTGATAGTGATATCAAAAGAGAATAAACGACAGCCACAAGAAGCGTCACATCCATGGTTCTGAGATTTACCTGGAAGAAGGTTAATAAAAAATGAAACATTAAACTGAATAATGCAAATGTGAGACTGGTTGTGCACACCCCAAACAAGGTCACCGGTCAGGAGGGTCGGTAATTTCCTCATCCCCAGCCTGGTGAAAAGCATTGGGCTGGTATGGCAAGTAAGACCAGGTGTATCAACCCTACATTCAATAGATGTGGGGCCCACTTGAGAGTCTGCTCCTGCAAAGGTACCTTCTAATTAGGCGACCTTCCCTATGCCAACAATGGGAGGGTTAGCACCAGAGACCAAGATGGGTGCATCCACCACATATGCTGGGATTGTCAGCTCGCAGGTTTTCAGGCCCATAATGTCTCAGAAAATTGACTTATGTGGTTGCTAGAAGCATGGAAGCTTATATAGAAACGTTGTACTATTTAGCAATAAATGAGTCACAGAATGGCATAGCCTACCTAATGCATGCTCCAAATACCTTTGCTGAACAAAGTTAATTCCCTGTTTAAATTCTGAATGCAAGAAACTGAGTTCCAAGAAATTACAGTGTCTTTGAAGAGAGTTCCAGAAAAGAAAGAAAATAAGAATTGCACAAATATATAAATTTTTATTCATTCTTGGGATGTGGGCACTGCTGGCAAGACCAATATTTATTGCCTGTCCCTGCCTGCCCTGAGAAGGTGGTGGTGGGACAACTGAGTGGCTTGTTGGTCACTTCATAGGGTAGTTAAGAGTGAACTGTGTAGGTGTGAGACTGGAGTAACATATAGTTCCAACCAGGTAAGGACGTCAGGATTCTGACCCTAAAGGTCATTAGTGAACCCGGTGAGTTTTTACATAGATACGATAGCTTCGTGCACACTTTTTTACTGATTATAGCTTTTCATTTCCTTTTTGTAACTGAATTCAAATCCTCAAATTGCCATAGTGGAATTTGAACTCACATTCTCGGGATTATTAGACCAGGACTCTGGATTACTAATCCAGTAAAACAGCCATGACATTACCGTACTCCTGATATATAAAGCACCTGCCATGTCCTCAACTTGTCCCAAAGCAACTCACAGCCAATAAATTGCTTTAAAGTGTAATCATCAGTTTTGCTCTGTAGGCGAACGCAGCACTCAATTTGTACACAGCAGGATCCCACTAATAGCAAATAAAATGAATGCCCAGTTAATCTGTTTTTGGTTAAGGGATAAATGATGCCCAGGACACATGCATAAGGAGGTATGAAAACAAAGTCGACCCAATAAATCCCTCTCTGACTGAATGGAACTAAACAATCAGGTTGCGAGCTTTTTTCAATCACATTTTGATGACATTGGTTATTTAGATTCAGAAAACCATCTCCCTGTTTCATTTATTAATATCTTAGCAACAATAAACAGGCAATTAAACAAAACAATAAAATAATTTATACTCACGTTTTCCTCAAAGACCTCAGATATTTTTGTTAATCTGTTGAATTTAGTTAAAACAGGTCAGAAGATCCGTGATTCTCCATCCAGTGCGTTTACCAGATGTGAGCAATGTTTTATAACTCATTCTTTTTACCAATTATAATTGATGACATATACACAATATCTGAACTGATAGTCTGATTATCTGAGACAACGGCACCATGTGCTTATCTGCTGAAATAATCTCCAGCAAATCAAACACAGCAGCACAGGAAATGTAAAGGGTCACAAATTCCTTCGCATTTTGAATATTACATTGCAAATATTTATTTTACCTTCAGGGAGTTTTAACATTATACTAAACTTGTATTTGGTAAATATAGAGGGTAGAAATTGGACCTCGTTCTGACCTGCACCCCAAGGGGTCCACACAAATGTAACTGAGGGGCCGAGCAGCTGTTTTAGGCCAAGCAGGAAATTGGTGTCCCGAGGAGGAGAGCAGGTGCCAGGCTTGCTCCGCTCGGCTTCACCAAGTTTAAGATGTGGTTGTTTTATTAGTTACTGCAACACAAGTTGTACTTGCAAACTTATCCTAGTGCTTTAATTGTAATATGCTATTTTATTTTAAAAATAAAATTGTTGTTGGAAAAAAGCCATAAATTCCAACTGTTGAATTTTCCCTGTTGCCTGAGAATAAACATGTGTCTCTTGAGGAAGATGGAAAAAGGAGCATTGGCAGCATGAGTACAGCAGCAGCAATTGATCAATGTCTTCTTGCCCTGTAATGCAATGTAAACAGCGGCAACCACGTTAATTGGTGAGATGAATTTACAGTGTGTGTTCACCACTGTGCTCTTGTGGTCAGGATGGCGCACACCGTTCCAGCTCTTTTTGTAGCCCTGACCTGTGGAGGTGTTCTCACGCAGGTCGGAGTGGCCCACGGACATCAAGGGCCAGCCCGACATGCGTGAGAACACCTCCACAGGTCGGGAAGTATAAGAACTGGAGCAGCATACCACTACAACTTCCAGCGTGAGCTGCTCCAAGTATGTGACGGCTTTGAGGTGGGCGACTGGGTGACATCATCAGGACCCAGGTCACTGTTTGGAACGCGGGCAGGAGCATCGGCGATGCCCAGGTACAGCAGAGGAGTGGAAAGGACGTGGCGGAGGTGCAACGAGTGATTGAGGAGGAGGAGCGATGAGGGATCGTGGCTGAGATTCGGTGGGTGATTGTGGCAGAGGTTCGGCAAATGTTTGGTGCGGAGGAACGGCGAGAGATTGTGGATGTCATGTATCCTACATGGCTACTGTTGGAACTATCACAAGATGTGCCACCAGAGGGCACAGCAATGGGAGACTTGTAGGTTACCTGTACAGGTGTGCCTCGCCTAGTATAAATGGCAGGTCACCAGGTGTGATCCTCACTCTGGAGTTAACAAATAAAGGACTAAGGTCACTACAGTTCAAGTACAACACATTGCCTCGTGGAGTTGTTATTAGAGCATCCAAGGACACAACAATTGGTGATGAGATTATGAACTTTCACATGAAAATGGCTACCCTTGGTACGCTGTAGCAGTTCGCCGATGATGATGATGATTAGGATGCCTTTGTGGAGAGGCTTGACCATTTATTCACAGCAAACAACCTGGTAGGAGACGACCCGGCCACACTGGCTGATAAGCGCAGAGCTATCCTGCTAACCAGTTGTGGGCCCACTGTCTATGGCCTCATCAGGAACTTGCCGGCACCAGCGAAGACAACGATCAAGACATATGAGGAGCTCGTAACCCTAATCCATGAGCAACTCAAGCCCAAGGAGAGCATTCTCACAGCCAGACACCGGTTCTACACCCACCGATGGCCCGAAGGCAAGGAAATCCCGAAATATGCCGCAGACCTCAGGAGGCTGGCGGCACCTTGTGATTTCGGCTACCACCTCAATGAAGCGCTGCGGGACATTTTTGTCATTGGAATCGGCCATGAGGGCCTTCTTCAAAAGCTGCTGCAGTTGTATAGGGCCTTGGTGAGGCCTCACCTGGAATATTGTATCTAATTTTGGTCTCCTAATCTTGCTATTGAGGGAGTGCAGCGAAGGTTCACCAGGCTGATTCCTGGGATGGCTGGACTGACATATGAGGAGAGACTGGATCAACTGGGCCTTTATTCACTGGAGTTTAGATGGATGAGAGGGGATCTCATAGAAACATATAAAATTCTGATTGGACTGGACAGGTTAGATGCAGAAAGAATGTTCCCGATGTTGGGGAAGTTCAGAACCAGGAGACACAGTCTAAGGATAAGGAGTAAGCCATTTAGGATCTAGATGAGGAGAAACTTCTTCACTCAGAGAGTGGTTAACCTGTGGAATTCCCCATCGCAGAGAGTAGTTGATGCCAGTTTGTTGGATATCTTCAAGAGGGAGTTAGATATGGCCCTTATGGCTAAATGGATCAAGGAGTATGGAGAGAAAACAGGAAATGGGTACTGAGGTGAATGACCAGCCATGATCTTATTGAATGGTGGTGCAGGCTCGAAGGGCCGAATGGCCTACTCCTGCACCTATTTTCTATGTTTCTATGTTTCTATGTTTACTGTCGGCGGATACCACAGTCACACTGCAGAAGGCCATCTCTGTGAGCCAGGCATTCATGACCTCGAACTGCAGTTCTAGGCAGATGACTCACCCTCAGGACTCAAACCCGGCAAGTAATGTGCACTGAGTGGTGCCTTTTAGAGGCTGGACTGTAGAACGCGAACTCTCTCAGGGGAGAGAGTACAGACCCCCGAGTCCCTTAACTCAGAGTCCGCCGAGGGGGGCTGATCGAGTAGCTCCATGCAGGCGTTGTGGGAGGAATCACAGGGCTCACTAGTGCCGCTTTAAAGACTATGTATGCAAGGGCTGCAGCACAAAGGGCCACCTTCAGTAAATGTATGAGAAATATGGCTCACTGTATCGATGAAGTGTCTGCAGATGGCCATGAATCCAGCGCAGATTATGAAACAATAGGCAGAGAGGCAGCTCAGCCCCACGATGAGGTATATAGCATGTTTACCTGCACCACTGAGTGTTCCCCGTTGAGGATGGAAGTCGAGATAGATGGCGTTCCAGTCTTCATGGAAGTGGACATGGGGGCGAGCTAGTCAGTAATGAATCAAGAAGCCTTTGAGAGGCTATGGGACAATCAGACTGAACGACCCAAGTTGGTCCCGGTTCAGGCAAAGCTGCGCACCTACACCGATGAACATATCCCAGTCGTTGATAGTGCGGATGTTAAGGTACTCCATGATGGCACGATGCACAAGTTACCCCTGTGGATTGTTTTAGATGATGGACTAACGCTGCTTGGCAGAAGGTGGATGGAGAAGATCCATTGGAAGTGGGAAGACATCACCCCTCCAGCGATCGACGTCTTCCGCGTTCGGAGGCACAGCAAGCCCTCACTTGAGGGTGGGCCCGGCACCAGAGAGCAGACCAGCACAGCACCTGAGGCACAGACCACTCAGCATGGAGATGATTCAGCTGAGACGACATGAACGGACCTTCCAGGCTCCAGTGGCAGGACTCCGGAGGAAGAAAATTGGATCCAAAGGCGACTTCCCAGCTTCAGTGGCAGAACCTGGGGAGAAGAGGATCACCACAGTCGACATCGTGGAGGGAGGAAAGATGGTGCCCAAACCACAAGGTGCTGAAGAAAAAGATGGCGGCGGCCAGACCACGAGGTGCAGCGCTGATGGAGCAACACTTGGCACCAAACGGAGAAGAGGATTGGGGTAAAGAAAGCAAGGCTCTCTTAAAGGAGGCCTGAAACCCACTATAATTAAAGGGACAGTTCCACACACTCAAGCAATGTAATAGCAATTGTAAGTTAGAGATAAAATGTGTAACTGACGATCAGAGTTGTGTACATGCAATAAGCAAGGAAAAGTTGCGCGATCATGTAAAATGTATCATTAATGATCAGAATTGTGTACATGCAACCAGCGTGGAAAAGTCGCGCAATCACGATCGGAGCTACAGAGTATCCACAATAAGTAATGAAAAGTTTTGCGATGTAGGATTTCAACCGCACGCAGCCAATGCAGCGGGCGGACACCCATCGGGAGCACACAGATCCAGCGAGCTACCCAACGCTGTAGCCTGCGTCCCCGGGACCAGAGTTATGCACCAGGGAGTGTGGCCACAAGCAGCCAATACACACGAGCTGCAGAGCAAGCGATCTTAGGAGGTCAACGGCACCGGTATCGATACTCTGCCCCTGATCAGCTCCACCCGATGGCACCAACCGCCACGAGCCTGAAAGAACAAACTGTTTAAGGTGCAGCCCCCCCAGACCCCATTGCCACCAAGGCCATACCCAGAAATGAAGGGTCACCCGCAACAGTTCTCCCAAAAGGGACCGGGACCAGCCAGGATCCCAAACCACACAACGCCCAGTCTAGCGAGTCAGCAGTTCCTTGTGCACTGCTAGATGACTGCTCCTCAGGGAGCAGCAGCGACTCAGGATACAAAGAAAGGACAGGGAGGTCACAGGCATCTGTGAACCTGCTCGATGCTAGGAACCACGGCAACAGCCCCAAAAGCAGGCAACTTGAGCCAACTGGGTTCCCACTGCCAGCACTGGGCACCGCACCGCCAGCAGACTGCAGGGACACCAGCCAGCAGTTCTGGAACTAGCTTGTCCTTATGCACTGGTCACCGCATCGATAATGTATCTCACCAGTCTAACATACTTGTCTCACAATGGAACCACAAATATAATGCAAACCTGTTTTCCTGAACTTGAATGTATATGAATGCAATGAGCCTCCGGCATAATCTATATGTGGGTGGGGGGCGGGAGAATGGAATGGTCAGGGACACACACAAACAGCAACTACCAGCACTCTTCTGTACCAACCACTCATCCAAGATTGAAACGATCTGCCAAGGGTCAACCAGATAGAGCCCACATAGAGCTAATCCCAGAGCACAGTCAATTTCAATGCAGAGGCGATTTGCACTAAAGGCTCAGGGGAGAATGATGTCATGTATCCTACATGGCTACTGTTGGTACTATCACAAGGTGTGCCACCAGAGGGCACAGCAGTGAGAGACTTGCAGGTTACCTGTACAGGTGTGCCTGGCCGAGTATAAAAGGCAGGCCACCAGGTGTGATCCTCATTCTGGAGTTAACAAATAAAGGACTAAGGTCACTACAGTTCAAGTACAACACATTGCCTTGTGGAGTCATTATTAGAGTATCCAAGGACACAACAGTGGCGGAGGTGTGGCAAGTGAGGGTATGGGGCCCAGAAGAACCAAGGGCCCAGGGGCAGCCCACAGTGCAATATGTGTGTGCACTAGGTCTGTGCAGCACAGCAGGTCTCCAGTCGTCCTGGCTAACCCTTGCCACTGGATAAAGGCCTAGCTCTGTCAAGGCAGTGTGGTGGCTGATGTGCAATGGTCACCACATGTTAAAAAAATCTTCCACCCCCTCAATTGGAGTTCAAGGACTGGAATATCGGGTCCTCATCGAAACATCTGTGAAGCAAGTCATCATCGTTCGAGGGACCGCCTATGATGATGATGAGCTCTTGTGGTCCGAAAGCCCCATCTGAAACCTCTAGGTCTCAATCTCCTGGAAGGTGCTCATGTGCCGGGGGGCACCAGCTGGTAGTGACTATGCTATGTTTCTATTTAGTGTTGGAGAAGGAAAAGGCCCTGCACCAGGAGCTGTGAGCAACCCTGATGCACCAGCATCAATCCCAGGAGCTTCCTGAGTTGTTGTCAGTCACCTTTAATGCAGCCAGAGGTGTGTTCCATTGGCACTTGTGCTGAGCTTGTTTATTTGCACAACATTACAGCCAAGCTCCAAACCTTGTACACCGTCATGTCTCACACTACACAAGGGTGTATCCTCAGGAGGTGAAGTGATCTGCTGGAGCACAGGTCCTGACTTTCAGCAGGAAAACCATTTACTTCTCATCCTCCTGTCATGGAGCCCTTAACTCACTGTAGGCATTCCCATAATATGTCTTTAGAATGGAGGGAGAACAGGAGCAGGAGGAGGAGGAAATGACAGGCATTCAGGATCAAGCGACACCAAAGGAGAAGAAGACCAACCAAGAGGTACCGTTCGACCAGAGTCTACAGACCACACAGCTCCCCTGTTGATGACTCAGAAGAACTCTGTTTAAGCGACAATTCAGTAAAGAGGTGGAGGAGGAAATCTGTCCATTTCCTGTTGTAAACTGACATCCAAAGATCCTCCTAAAAAAACAAAGAGCAGGCTAACTTCAGAACAATTGACTTCATATCACAATGTTCAATCGGTCTCCCAAAATCCAATGATCAATGGACAAAGCGACCATTTTGGATGCATTATCAGACCTGTGGGCTTTCCTGTCTGGCGGGGGAGGGTAAATATTGATGTTGTGGGCCCCCATCTGCTCCAGGTAGCGCTGAATTATGTTGAATCTTTCTCCTACATTGGAACTGCAGATGGTATTGGATTAGGCCATCATCCCTGCCATCTGTCTGAGGTTCTCCAAAGTGGTCCTCAGTGCCTCCGTGTGAATGTTGTGCTCAACCAGCATCCTTCTATTAAGAGCAGAACCCCAAGAGATCTGAGCCTGCAGGTTCAGGAGCCGAAGGATCAATTCTGTGAAGTTTCTGTTCCACACTGTCAGATCCCACTTGCACCCCTGTCTCCTCTGGCACCATAAGAGTGAGGAATGAAGGAATGCCACACATAAAAAGAGACTGCAAGGAATGGTCAGGGCAGCAGGAAGATTACCTTAGCTGCTCTGGTGTGTAAGAGGTTTTAGACCACAAATTTAATAATTCATACGTGACTCCATATTGGCAAGGTAGATGTTTTATTGGAATACAGCAGAAGTCAACACAGCCGCCACAGTTTGATATTAAGTGAGAGTAATTTACAGTTCTGAAAGATATTATGAAATTTCGTTACTGGGCAGCGTAGCGTGCAATGTCTCAATTGTTTCTCCGTCTCTCTCTACTTAAGAACGTAACAACATAAGAGATAGGACCAGGAGTGGGCCATTCAGCCCGTCGAGCCTGCTCCGCCATTCGATAAGATCATGGCTGTTCTTCCACCTCAACTCCATTTTCCTGCATTATCCCCATATCCCTTGATTCCCTTAATATCAGAAAATCTAGTGATCTCTGTATTGAATATACTGAACGACTGAGCCTCCACAGCCCTCTGGGGTAGAGGATTCCAAATATTCACCACACTCTGAGTGAAGAAGTTTCTCCTCATCTCAGTCTTAAATGGCCCAGCCCCTTATTCTGAGACTCTGATCCCTGGTTCTAGACTCCCCAGCCAGAGAAAACATCCTCCCTGCATCTACGCTGCAAAGACCTGTAAGAATTTTGTATGTTTCAATGTCTCATTCTACTAAACTCCAGAGAACATAGCCCTAGTGTACTCAATCTCTCATGATAGGACAATCACCCCATCCCAGGAAGAAGATTGGTGAACCTTTGTTGCACTCCCTTTATGACAAGTATATCCTTCCTTAGGTAAGGAGACCAAAACTGTACACAATACACCAGGCCTCTAGATAATTGCAGTTACACATTTTTACTCTTGTACTCAAATCCTCTTGGAATAAAGGCCAACATACCATTTGCTTCCTTAATTACTTGCTGTATCTGTTATGTCTTGAATAAAGAGTCAGACTACATACTGCAAGCTCAAAGTCAGGTGTGACCGTAGTCCTTTATTCCAGATCTCAGAGTGCCTCTCCAGCCTGTGAGGCCTCCTTATATACAGGTGCTCCCAAGGGATTGTGGGATCCCAAGGGACTCCAGGGGATAAGCCCTCTGGTGGTTAGACATGGTATTTACAGGTTTACATACATAACAACACTCCCCCCCCCCCCCCAAAGCCAATAGTGCAACTATTTACAATGTGAGTCCATCTGGGGCCTTCATTTCCCTGGTTGATCGTCTCGGTGCAAATGCTGGTTTTGTTAAGTTGTTTGTTGGGCCCTCGCTGGGCTGCTGTGCAGCTGGCCTTGCTGGGCTGCTGGGGTGGTGAGTCCTGCTGGGCTGCTGCAGGTGATGGGTTCTGCTTCGTGGTCAACCGCTGGGTCAGTTGCCACTTGTGTGTGTGTTGGAGGGTCGAAAAAGATGGAGTCTATTGTGGGTTGTTCTAGATAATCCGTAAATCTGAGTTTGTTTGGTCTAAGTGTTTCCTGCAGATAAGTCCATTTGAGAGTTTGACCACAAACACCCTACGCCCCTCTTTGGCCAAAAAAGTGCCAGGAATCCACTTAGGACATTGTCCATAGTTCAACACAAATACAGGATCATTCACTTAAATTTCGCGTGACACATTTGCGCGATCATGATATGTATTCTGTTGAAGCCGCCTGCTCTCTACCTGTTCGTGTAGATCAGATCAGAGTGGACAAACGAGAGCCTTGTCTTAAGTGTCCTTTTCATGAACAGTTCAGCGGGAGGGACCCCAGTGAGCGAGTGGGGTCTTGTGCGGTAACTAAGCAGGACTTGGGATAAGCAACTCTGCAATGAGCCTTCAGTTACCCTTTTCAAGCTCTGCTTAATTGTTTAAACTGCTTGTTCTGCCTGACCGTTGGACGCTGGTTCAAACGGGGCAGATGTGACATATTTGATCCCATTGCGGGTCATGAACTCCTTGAACTCGGCACTGGTAAAGCACGGCCCATTGTCACTTACAAGGACATCCGGCAGGCCGTGCATGGCAAACATGGCCCGTAGGCTTTCAATGGTGGCAGCGGGCGTGCTTGCCGACATTATCACACATTCAATCCATTTGGAGTACGCATCTACAACTACTAAGAACATTTTTCCCAAGAATGGGCATGCATAGTCGATATGGACTCTGGACCATGGTTTGGAGGGCTAGGACCATAAACTTAGTGGCGTCTCCCTGGGTGCATTGCTTAACTGTGAACATGTATTATATTTGTACACACAAGACTCTAAGTCTGCATCGATACCGGGCCACCACACGTGGGATCTGGCTATCGCTTTCATCATTACGATACCTGGGTGGGTCGAGATCACTAATGAAAGTGTCCCTGCCCTTTTTTGGCACCACTACCCAATTACCCCATAGAAGGTTGTCTGCCTGTATAGACATTTCATCTTTGCGTCGCTGGTACGGCTTTATTTCTTCTTGCATCTCTAACGCGACACTAGACCAACTCCCGTGGTGCACACAGTTTTTTACTAAGGACTGTAAGGGGTCCTGGCTCATCCAGGTTCTAATCTGTCGGACGGTAACAGGTGGTTTCTCACTCTCGAATGCTTCCATTACCATGACTAAATCTGCTGGTTGTGCCATCTCCACCCCTGTGGTGGGCAATGGCAGCCTACTGAGAGCATCGGCACAGTTTTCTGTGCCTGGCCTGTGGCGGATGGCGTAGCTGTATGTGGACAATGTGAGCGCCCATCTCTGGATGTGGGTCGATTCATTTGTATTTATCCCCTTGCTTTCAGAAAAGAGGGATATAATCGGCTTATGGTCGGTTTCCAATTCAAATTTGAGCCCAAACAGATATTAATGCATTTTGTTTACCCCGTAAACACACGCTAATGCTTCTTTTTCGATCATACTGTAGGCCCTCTCAGCCTTAGACAGACTTCTGGATGCATAAGCAGCCGGTTGCATTTTCCCAAATTCATTAGCATGTTGCAATACACACCCGACCCCATACGACGACGCATCACATGCTAGTACCAAATGCTTACATGGGTCGTACAACACAAGCAATTTGTTTGAACATAACAGCTTCCTAGCTTTCTTAAAGGCATTTTCTTGGCTTTGACCCCATACCCATTCATCTCCTTTACGCAGTAAAGAGTGCAGAGGTTCTAACAATGTGCTAAGACCCCGTAAGAAGTTACCAAAATAATTCAGGAGTCCTAAAAATGACCGCGGCTCCGTCACGTTCTGTAGTCTTGGTGCGTTCTTGATTGCCTCCAGCTTAGAATCGGTGGGCCTGATGCCATCCGCCGCAATTCTTCTCCCCAGGAACCCCACTTCAGGTGCCAGGAAAATGCACTTTGAGTGTTTTAGCCTGAGCCCCACACGATTAAGTCAACAAAGAACCTTCTCCAGGTTCTGTAGGTGCTCGACAGTGTCCCGACCTGTAACCAAGATGTCGTCCTGGAAGACCACAGTGCGCGGGACCGACTTCAGCAAGCTTTCCATGTTCCTCTGGAATATCGCGGCAGCTGATCGAATCCCAAATAGTCATCTGTTGTAAATGAAGAGACCTTTTTGCATGTTGATGCAGGTGAGGCCTTTTGATGATTCCTCCAACTCGTGTGTCATGTAGGCCGAGGTTAAGTCCAGCTTTGTGAACGATTTCCCTCCCACCAGCATCGCAAATAGGTCGTCTGCCTTCGGGTATTGATCCTGCAGTGAGAAACGATTGATAGTTACTTTGTAATCACCACAGATTCTGACGGTGCGTCTCCCTTGAGGACTGGAACAATTGGACTGGCCCATTCATTGAATTCGATCGGCGAAATGATGCCCTCTTATTGCAGCCTGTCCAGCTCGATCTCTACCCTCTCTTTCATCATGTAAGGTACCGCTCCCGCCTTGTGATGGTTGGGTGGCACCCCCGGAATCAAATGGATCGGCACTTTTGCTCCTTGGAACTTCCCGATGCTTGGTTCGAACAGCGAGGGGAACTTACTTAGGACCTGGGCACATGAGGTGTCGTCGATGGACAAAAGCGCTTGGACGTCGTCCCAGTTCCAGAGTATCTTTTCCAGCCAGCTCCTGCCAAACAGCGTGGGGCCATCGCCTGGTACCACCCAGTACTACCGTAAAGGTCTCCAATGATGGAGCAGTGAACTGCTCCATCATTGGAGACCTTTACGGTAGTACTGCTGATTACGGGAATCAGTTCCTTTGTGTACGTTCTCAATATAGTGTGAATGGGAGTCAGGACTGGCCTTGAGGCCTTGCTGCACCACAATTTATCAAACGTCTTTTTGCTCATTATGGACTGGCTTGCGCCCATGTTCAACTCCATGGTCACCGGGAGTCCATTTAGTTCAACCTTCAGCATTATCGGGGACACTTTGTGGTAAATGTGTGCACCCCATATACTTCTGCCTCCTCGGTCTGAGGCTCTGCTTCTTCGTGATCCACCGTGGATCTGTCCTCCTCTGCAACATGGTGGTTTGTAGGATTAGCAGGGTTTGCAGCTCGCCTGCACATGCATTGGAGGTGTTCCCATTGTTCCACAGCCCTTGCAAATGTATCCTTTGAACCGGCATGAATGGATCACCCCCCCAGCGCCAACAAGATTTTAACGGCCTTGTATTCACCACCCTTGATGGTGGACTCTGAGTCATCTGCGGACGTGCAGCTGCAGGCGTGTAAGTCCTGCCCTGTACATTTCGATTCAAAAACAATGTTACTTTGTTCACAGTACTTGCAGCAGCACTCGTGTGCTGAGAAATTTGTTTGGTATTGTCGCTGGTGGTGATAAACGCCTGGGCTATCGCTATGGCTTTACTCAAGTTTGGGGTCTCTACAGTCAAAAGTTTGCGAAGTATTACTTAATGATCAATGCCAAGTACAAAGAAGTCCCTGAGCATGTGCTCCAAGTGTCCTTCAAATTCACAATGTCCTACAAGGCACCTTAGCTTGACGATGTAGCTTGCCACTTCCTGGCCTTCAGACCTCTTGTATGTGTAGAACCGATACTTCGCCATCAGAACGCTTTCCTTCAGGTTTAGATGCTCCCGGACCAGTGTGCACAACTCATCATACAACTTGTCTGTGGGTTTCGCTGGAGCGAGTAGATTTTTATGAGGCCATATGTTGGTGCCCCGCAAACGGTGAGGAGGATCGCCCTTCGTTTGGCAGCGTTCGTTTCTCCTTCCAGCTCGTTGGCCACAAAGTATTGGTCGAGTTGCTCCACGAAGGTTTCTCAATCATCTCCCTCTGAAAATGTCTCCAAGATGCCCACGGTTCTCTGCATTGTTGCGGTGGGGTTCGTCATTTGTATCTCATCGCTAGTTGTTATGTCTTGAATAAAGAGTCAGATTAGATACTGCAAGCTCAAAGTAAGGTATGACCATAGTCCTTTATTACAGATCTCAGAGTGCCTTTCCAGCCTGTGAGGCCTCATTATATACAGGTGTCCCAATGGATTGTGGGATCCCTTGGGACTCCAGGGGATAAGCCCTCTGGTGGTTAGACATGGTATTTACAGGTTTACATAAACATAACAGTACCTGCATGTTAACTTTCAGTGATTTGTGTACAAGGATACCCAGGTCGCTCTGAACACCATTTAAAAAATACTCTGCTTTTCTATGTTTCCTACCAAAATGGATAATTTCACATTTCTCCACATTATATTCCATTTGCCATGATCTTACCCATTCACTTAGCATGTCTACAACCCCTTGAAGCCTCTTTGCATCCTCCTCACAACTTACATTCCTCCTCACAACTTACATCTGTGCATCCCGAGTTGAACAGTCACCTTTTACTAACGAAGTCCAATCACGTCTGCCATGGCAGGTTTGTTTAATGAGTAAGACCACACGTTCACTTCTTGTCTGGCATCTTCATTTCAATGTTTACTTCTGTTCCTTTTCCACCCCGTGTGTCATAGGCTTTTGCAATTATTTTATCATTAACGAGAACTAACTGTGGTCTGTTCCTGCTTTTGCAAAAACCTGTTCCTTTAGCACATAGCTTAGCTTTGCAACCAATGCTTTTTATCTCTGCACAAGCCTGATTTAATCTCATGCCCAATTCTGCAAATCAAGCTGCACCTTGCACAATTTCATAGACTGGTAACTCCTCAACAGTCATGTTTTATTTTAGCAGTAGGAGCGATTTAACAAGCAAAATAAATCTTGCACTGCATTGTACATTTTATAATCTATACTAAAGCAAGGTTCATAATCTAACAGTGTCATTAAACTTCCTCCTGGGATCCAAGGAGGTGGTACTTATACCACACTTTTGGCAGGTATCCGGCCCATGACCCCAAACAAACATTCCCTCCTTCTCTGGAGGAAGCACGCAATCTGGCTGTCATCCTTGCTGCCCAGATTGCATGCTTCCTCCTGTGCTGCCATTGCATCTTTAAACAGCAATAGGTCGCTTCCTCTCCTTCAGTTATATACACTTTTTAAATGTTGGAGATGAAGGAGTATATTGGAAGGACCTTGTTCTGGCCCCACCGTAGAGGTAGTGAATTGGCTGGGATCATAAATGACCCAGTTAAGAGGGCTTACTCGGTGCAGGCCTTGCAACCAAAGTATGATGGGAAAATCGCTCAAGACAATTGTCAATGGAAAGGGACTGATTCTGTAAGGAGTGCACATTTGGTGCAGCACAAACTGTCATCTGCTTATTTTGAGATAACGGCCCATCCGACACAGTATAAACCAGCAGCTGGCTGGATCCTGACCACTTAAATACCCTTTTTGCCAATGGGGCTGATCCAGACAAACAGAAGAAGCAGAAGGTGAGGACAGTCCCTCACCCACCACCTTTCACCGACGGAGGACCGACCATATGGGTGATTTTGTATCATTACAAAATTTGGGAAATTTTAAGAGAAAGCTGTAAAGTATAAGTTGCCACATTGTTAAGAGGAAACTTTGAATAAGTAATAAGCTACTGCACTGTTAAGTTTTTAATAAGTAATGAACTACCACAGACAGGCGGAAGCAACGATTTAGTTGTGGGGTGATACTTATTTCTCTCATTAAGATGTAAATCTAGGGTTCCGAACTTATGGAAGGGAAAGGGGCCCCGAACCCCCAAGTATAAATCCCTAGTGAGAGTAAAATATGCCCATTCTCTGGCAGCATGTAATCGAGATTGTGCTAGGACAGGGATGCCTAACGTTTTGGAGCAAAAAGCCAGATATACATGTCACAACTAATGTTTCAGCTGTATATCACTGCATAAAACTGCTAGTCTCTCAAACACAAAAAGAATCAATGTTTGCCATGCTCAAAAATTCAAACCTCCTCGGCAAGAATTGGCTGTCTGCCTGTGCCACACTTACTTTCTAACTCTTCACTTCCCAACCCCGCTGGGTTTCTGACAAAGTTACAGCAATGGAGCAGAGGAAGCCACAAGGACATTTCCAGTGTATATACTTAGCTGTGTGACCATTGAATTCTTACTTTCTATATTTAATTATATTGGAACAGGAGAAGGCCATTCAGTTGCTCGAGCCTGGTCCATCATTCAATTAGATCATGGCTGATTCTGTTCCTCAATGCATTTACCCATCTTTGCTTTAGATCACTTGATAACCTTAGTAACAAAAGTCTATCGGTCTCTGTATTGAAACTTTCAATAGACCCAGCACCACAGCCTTGTGTGGGAGAGCATTCCATATTTCTACTATCCTTTGTGTGAAAAGGTGCTACCTGATTTCACTCCAGACTGGCCTGGCTCTAATTTTAAGATTCCCCCATTTGAGGAAATGTGATCATTTAATTCTTTTATTTCCATATCTATTTAACTATGTGGCCATTTAGTCTTTTAATTTATTTATCTATTTAACTATCTGATTATTTAATTTCAGATGTTTTTAAGATATTTTGAAACAGGTATGTTTTTCTGCCATATACGGAATTTGAAAATGAGAGGGCATGGTTTCAAGATAAGGAAAACAAGAATAAATAGGGAATTCAGACAAAGTTTCTTTAGCAACGTGGTGATCAATATTTGGTGATGGTGGTGGAGCAGGGATCTTTAAAGGATTTCAAAACAAAATAGCCAAGTCTCTGTCAACTGAAATAATTCATGATTATTATGATACAGGAATGATAAAGAAAATTGGATGGGCAGACTAGATAGACTGATAGAGGTACATTTTTGTTTTCTTGTTTATTCAAAACGTGTTCCGCAGTTTAAAGCTCTGCAACAAGTGGTTAAAATGATCATTTACCTTGCTGGTCTATTCCTGTCTGAAATATGTCACTGTGTTATCTCTCATTCGTGTCATTAAAGGCATAATTTAAAGTATGATTATCCATAATTTAAGGTATGATTATCCAATTTCCCAATCTCCCTGCCAGTCTGCAAAATGTTTTGTATCTGTCATTCATATCAGTCTTACACTTCTTTTCATTTTTGATAAGACTTTCATGGTATGTTCACTGCCTCATTCGTATTCTGCATTATTTGCATCTGCTAAAGGCTCTGACGCAGCTTTGATGCAGCTTTAGTACAAAAACACACGTCAGCACTCATACTTTGTACTCGGGGTGGAATCTGGGAGACCAACCAAAAGGAC
This sequence comes from Pristiophorus japonicus, assembly GCF_044704955.1. NCBI lineage: Eukaryota > Metazoa > Chordata > Chondrichthyes > Pristiophoridae > Pristiophorus > Pristiophorus japonicus. The sequence goes on along the minus strand of NC_091983.1, from coordinate 72,018,091 downwards.
ATTGGAAAAATTGAGTATAGATATGACAAAAGTGCGGAAACGAGTGAGTTGGTGGGGGGTGGGGGAGGGGGGGGGGAAGGGGGGGAGGACACAGGGGGTGATATTGTCGAGGTGGAAGTGAGTAGTCTTGGAAATTAATTGGCAGTGGGATTTGAAATTCAGCTTGATCTCAAAGACAAAGGAGCAAAGTTTGTGGAGGAATTTGAAAGCAATAGTTTCTGTCTTCCTTATGGTGAGTTGAAGGAAATTTTGAATTATCCATGACATGATGTCGGACAGACAGACAGTACAGAGGTGGTCGTAGGGTCAAGGGAAATGGTGGAGATATAGAGCTGGATGTAACCAGCATACATATGGAAGCTGACCATGTATCTGTAGATGATGTCACCCAGGGGCAACATGCAGATGAAGAAGAGGAAGGGGTCAAGGATCATTCATTTGGGGAATCCAGGGACAGGAAGAGACACTGTTGCTGGAGATGCCCCGTCTGCGTTCAGACAGGATGGAGTGGAAATAAATGAGAGCAGTTCCACGGAGCTGGACAACAGAGGAGTGCATGGGAGTAGAATGGTGAAATCAACTACATCGAACACCATGGAGAGGTTGTGGAGGAAAAAGAGCGATAACGCATTCTGATTGTGGACGCATTCTGTTCATTCCTGGCATAGGCCAAGGCAGTTTCAGTGCTGTGTGTAGGACAATGGTGTACACGGTGCAAGCTCCGCGGTCACAACAATGGCAGTAACCTCATTGCCCACCACTTGCGGGTCACTACCGCTTGGTTTCACCGCACTGAATCCTAAAAGTTTACTTCTGTTAGTATTTTGACTAATTTCACACGTTGCAATTCCAATACCCAGTCTAAGCATCAGGCACAGCATGAATTGGGTATTGAGTAAAGCTCTCTCTCCCCTTCTGCAGGTTTCTTCAGTCATAAAATCTCACCCCAATTCTACAACATCATGAATAACACAAACTCTGCCAGCTGCAATACTTTGCCTTCTATCCAATGTTCCTCTGTTAATTTTAAATGACACAGTGGTGGGTAACCTGAAATTTATTTAAAATCTATTTACATTACAACCATCACCAACCGAGTACAATCATCAGAGATACATTAGAATATAATAATACAGAAATACATATTGATCTGTGTAATAGAAGCAATATAATGTAATAGGAGCCCACTCTTTTAAGCAAAATGGCACAAAAGTTCAACCTCAGAACATTTAACAAGATGTAGTTTATGTTTATTTATCTGGGTAAATGTTCATTTACTTATATTGGCACATAATATGTCACAAAAGTTACATTAAAAATGAATGATTAAAACAAATGTTAAAACTTAAAAGTTAATGTAGTATTCAGAATATAGAAATAATTAAACTGCTCACTCCTATCTCTGCACTATTGTACATACAATACTGAACTTTATAGTCAGTACAATTTCCAAAAGATTCATATTATTTCTAAAGTTAGTTTTTGGTGTTATTTTACCGATTGCATGTAAGATAAAGAAGTAAGAAACTAAACATCTCAAAATGCGTGTTAATATTTTCACTCTATATTCAGTACCCCTATTGCATCAACTATTAATTTTTATCATCACTATGGAGAGACTGGCTTTAGTAAAATATACGTAACGCAATCATTGATACTAAACCGCAAAAAGATACCAAAAAACACATCTAAAATAATTAATTAATTAAAACGGCCTTAAATAAAGCGTGTTGCCTGGTCAATCACTGACCGCTAAATTGAACTGCAGAAACCTGGGATTTTTAAATAGAGACCTGGAAAATAGTCACCGAACCGCACATCGGGTGGGCTGTGATGTACAATAGTTTAATTATTCAAACACAGGACACATGGATAGGTCAGCTGAATCAGGTTATAGTCTTCTTGAATTTGAATTTGCTTCAATAATTTTTTTCGTTTATGGCCCTTAGATTTTCTCTGCTTTTTTTCCCTTCCCCAGCAGATTACAGGGCTGCAGGATGAGGGGAAAGTATTTAGTCATGATGCTCTGGTTATCATTAATGTGGTGCAGACTTGATGGATCATCTGGTCATTTCCTGGCCATCAATTTTGTATGTTCTTATGCGTGAAACCTTGTGTGAAATCAGTTTCGCGCAGAAAGATACTTTTTCAGGTTAAAAACGTAATCAATGGTTGAGTTTCTGTTTGCAGATTTGTATTGTTTTCCAGGTTAAAATAATCATAAGGCAATTTTGAACCTCAAATCGATCGCGTCATTAAAAAACACACACTTTTCTGCAGATATCTACTGTATGCAGCCAATGTATACATAAACACCAATATTTTCTATTTTGCAAGGATTCAAAGCTAAAGCATTTAATAAAGCACCTCTAAAACTAACCTTAAACTGCAAAATAATTGAAAGAAACAAAAGATAAATTTTCCTCAATGTGTCCCCATCTTCAGTACATGGCTGGACGCTGAAATTTCAGAATTATTCATCAATTTCTGCATTCAGATCCATTGTTTTTAGACATTTGAACAATGTTAATAACTACTTTGAGGCGAGGTGTTCACATGAGGGATTAAACAACAATATCAATATATTTCTTTTTGTCAAACTATGGTTAAAAAAAACAAGTATTCAATGTCCTCTGGAGACTTTGGAGGCAGTAAAGTACATTGATGGCATCTTCGCAGTGTGCTGTGCTGATTCAAGATGTAGTAAACGTGCTTTTCACATGATTTCACTGCAGCATCCATTCCCACATTCAGAAATTGCTCCTGGAGGCACGGTGCATTGGAATCCCAGTGTGTCATGATTAGAATTGATTCACATCCAACTATAAAGCACTGTATAAATGAAAATATTTCTTGTATAAGTAGAAAGCCCTGTGAAGTGCTTTGATCTCCTACGTATAAATGATTTATATTACGGAGTCTTGTAAAGCTGGAACAGGGAAGCACATGAGGATCAGAGAACAATTAGGAGCCAGGTATTACAATTAGTTATCCGAAGTTACTGTACAAGGAGTCACATTTTAATTGGGAAAAATGGGGATAGGGCAGGAAAGTGGAGTTGATATAGAGGTTCAACCATGGTCTTATTAAATGGTGGAGCAGGACCAAGGGGCCATATAGCCTACCCCAGCTCCTATTTCTTTCTTATGTTCTTAAATGGGGCAGGTAGGGCCCACATTGCTTTGTTTAGACTTGATTCCTACATTACAACAGTGACTACATTTCAAAAGTACTTCATTGGTTGTAAAGCGACTCACAGCTCGAACATTTAATTATACATTTAGTTTTAATCAGCTAGCTAATCAACTGGTTTGGAGCAGTTGATGGTTCATAAGGGAAAGTTCAGAAAGAGATGCCGTGGCTCAGTGGGCAGCAGTCTCGCATCGGAGTCATATTCCAGGTCAACAATCCCAGTGCAATGCTGCACTGTTGCAGGTGCTGACTTTCAGATGAGATGCTAAACCGAGGTCTGCTCTCTAGGGTGGATGTAAAAGATGTCACGGCACTATTTTGAAGAAGAGCAGGGGAGTTCTCCCCAGTGTCCTGGCTAATATTTATCCCTCAATCAACATCAATAAAACAGATTATCTGGTCATCAGCACGTTGTTGTGGGAGCTTGCTGTGTGAAAATTGTCTGCCACATTTCCTACATTATAACAGTGACTACACTTCAAAAGGGCCATTTTGCAGCAAAATTCTAAAGGGTCAAAGTGTGTTAAAAAGGCAAGCCCGAAGGCTCTGTGCCTCAATGCGAGGAGTATTCGGAATAAGGTGGATGAATTAACTGTGCAGATAGCAGTTAACGGATACGATGTGGTTGGCATCACGGAGACATGGCTCCAGGGTGACCAAGGCTGGGAACTCAACATCCAAGGGTATTCAACATTTAGGAAGGATAGACAGAAAGGAAAAGGAGACGGGGTGGCGTTGCTGGTTAAAGAGGAAATTAATGCAATTGTAAGGAAAAACATTAGCTTGGATGATGTGGAATCGGTATGGGTGGAGCTACAGAATACCAAAGAGCAGAAAACGCCAGTGGGAGTTGTGTACAGACCTCCAAACAGTAGTAGTGATGTTGGGGAGGGCATCAAACAGGAAATTAGGGGTGCATGCAATAAAGGTGCAACAGTTATCATGGGTGACTTAAAATGCATATAGATTGGGCTAACCAAACTGGAAACAATACGGTGGAGGAGGATTTCCTGGAGTGCATAAGGGATGGTTTTCTAGACCAATATGTCGAGGAACCAACTAGGGGGGAGGCCATATTAGACTGGGTGTTGTGTAATGAGAGAGGATTAATTAGCAATCTCGTTGTGCGAGGCCCCTTGGGGAAGAGTGACCATAATATGGTGGAATTCTACATTAGGATGGAGAATGAAACAGTTAAGTCAGAGACCATGGTCCAAAACATAAAGAAGGGTAACTTTGAAGGTATGAGGCGTGAATTGGCTAGGATAGATTGGCGAATGATATTTAAGGGGTTGATAGTGGATGGGCAATGGCAGACATTTAGAGACCGCATGGATGAAATACAACAATTGTACATCCCTGTCTGGCGTAAAAATAAAAAGGGAAGGTGGCTCAACCGTGGCTATCAAGGGAAATCAGGGATAGTATTAAAGCCAAGAAATTGGCCAGAAATAGCAGCGAACCTGGGGACTGGGAGAAATTTAGAACTCAGCAGAGGAGGACAAAGGGTTTGATTAGGGCAAGGAAAATAGAGTACGAGAGGAAGCTTGCAGGGAACATTAAAATGGACTGCAAAAGCTTCTATATATATGTAAAGAGAAAAAGGTTAATAAAGACAAACGTAGGTCCCCTGCAGTCAGAATCAGGGGAAGTCATAACAGGGAACAAAGAAATGGCAGACCAATTGAACAAGTACTTTGGTTCGGTATTCATTAAGGAGGACACAAACAACCTTCCGGATACAAAAGGGGTCAGAGGGTCGAGTAAGAAGGAGGAACTGAGGGAAATCCTTATTAGTTGGAAAATTGTGTTGGGGAAATTGATGGGATTGAAGGCCGATAAATCCCCAGGGCCTGATGGTCTGCATCCCAGAGTACTTAAGGAGATGGCCTTGGAAATAGCGGATGCATTGACAGTCATTTTCCAACATTCCATAGACTCTGGATCAGTTCCTATGGAGTGGAGGGTAGCCAATGTAACCCCACTTTTTATAAAAGGAGGGAGAGAGAAAACAGGGAATTGTAGACCGGTCAGCCTAACATCGGTAGTGGGTAAAATGATGGAATCAATTATTAAGGATGTCATAGCAGCGCATTTGGAAAGAGGTGACATGATAGGTCCAAGTCAGCATGGATTTGTGAAAGGGAAATCATGCTTGACAAATCTTCTGGAATTTTTTGAGGATGTTTCCAGTAGAGTGGACAAGGGAGAACCAGTTGATGTGGTGTATTTGGACTTTCAGAAGGCTTTCGACAAGGTCCCACACAAGAGATTAATGTGCAAAGATAAAGCACATGGGATTGGGGGTAGTGTGCTGACGTGGATTGAGAACTGGGTGGCAGACAGGAAGCAAAGGGTAGAAATAAATGGCTACTTTTCAGAATGGCAGGCAGTGACTAGTGGGGTACCGCAAGGTTCTGAGCTGGGGCCCCAGCTGTTTACATTATAGATTAATGATTTAGACGAGAGGATTAAATGTAGTATCTCCAAATTTGCGGATGACACTAAGTTGGGTGGCAGTGTGAGCTGCGAGGAGGATGCGATGAGGCTGTAGAGTGGCTTGGATAGGTTAGGTGAGTGGACAAATGCATGGCAGATGAAGTATAATGTGGATAAATGTGAGGTTATCCACTTTGGTGGTAAAAACAGAGAGACAGACTATTATCTGAATGGTGACAGATTAGGAAAAGGGGAGGTGCAACGAGACCTGGGTGTCATGGTACATCAGTCACTGAAGGTTGGCATGCAGGTACAGCAGGCGGTTAAGAAAGCAAATGGCATGTTGGCCTTCATAGCGAGGGGATTTGAGTACAGGGGCAGGGAGGTGTTACTATAGTTGTACAGGGCCTTGGTGAGGCCACACCTGGAGTATTGTGTACAGTTTTGGTCTCCTAACCTGAGGAAGGACATTCTTGCTATTGAGGGAGTGCAGCGAAGGTTCACCAGACTGATTCCCGGGATGGTGGGACTGACATATCAAGAAAGACTGGACCAACTGGGCTTATATTCACTGGAGTTCAGAAGAATGAGAGGGGATCTCATAGAAACGTTTAAAATTCTGACGGGTTTAGACAGGTTAGATGCAGGAAGAATGTTCCCAATGTTGGGGAAGTCCAGAACCAGGGGACACAGTCTAAGGATAAGGGGAAAGCCATTTAGGACTGAGATGAGGAGCAACTTCTTCACCCAGAGAGTGGTGAACCTGTGGAATTCTCTACCACAGAAAGTTGTTGAGGCCAATTCACTAAATATATTATATTCAAAAAGGAGTTAGATGTAGTCCTTACTACTAAGTGGATCGAGGGGTATGGTGAGAAAGCAGGAATGGGGTACTGAAGTTGTATGTTCAGCCATGAATTCATTGAATGGTGGTGCAGGCTCGAAGGGCCGAATGGCCTACTCCTGCACCTATTTTCTATGTTTCTAAAAGTACTTCATTGGCTGTAAAGCACTTTGAGACGTCCTGAGCTAGTGAAATGCAAGTTTTTCTTTTTTTCCCTTTTTTAAACATGCAGCTGGGAGTCTTGCCGCCCGGTTAACCCCACCAATGGACCCACTGTGACCTTCACAGAGGCCGACTGCTGGGCGGTCGAAGGGCCAGCCTGAAATAAGCAGTTGGCCTCTTTCCTAAGCAAATCAAGGTGCTAATGGTGTACAGTAGTTAGGACCACGACTGCAATGTTAAGAAGCTTGAATTCTCCTCCCATGAATACCTTTATTCCAATCAGGATATGGCCAGAATTATTTTTTTTAATTAATATTTTGTGGAGCTGGCTCTACAAACACACTGCGGGCTACTGGCAGCCCGGTCTTGCATCGCCTCGGCATCGTGTTAGAACCCTTTGTGTCCTCCCCCCACCGCCTCCAACCCCCACCCTGACCACCTACCTCCAGGCCTCTGCCAGCGTCCCAATGAAAGGAGGCTGTCTGATTTGGTTCAGGTAACCGATCAGTTCAGATACCTTGAGAGACATCAGGCAAGCGGTGGGCACTGTGATCCCGCTTGTCATTTAATGCCACACTAAGAGAATGACTCAGGCTGTTGTTGCTCGTCCTCATTTGCCCCTTTGACAAGTTAGATGGCACAACAACAAGGAGCATTCCGAGACAACAGGAGGTTTGCAAAGACTTGGAGAAAACACAGTGGCACCACTGGGCCATTGACAGGACCATTTTGCACAGCACAGAAATATTGGATAGCATTTTGAAAATGGTTAGAACCCCTTCAACAGCTGAACCCAAGTGATTTGCAGTACCCCAGTATATTTATTCTTCAGTCTTGTACAGACAAATGTGATTTGCATATTTTTAAACAATGGTTACTAGCAGTCTGTCAGTTACTCTCATATCTTCTGTAAGTTACCATTTCTGATTGTGTTCTATATACTCTTACTTCCTGATTAATGGCTGATTTTCTGTTAAGGTTGCTAGTGCTTTAGATATTATTTCTTTCATAATGTGGGGCATATAAGCATCAGAATAACAAATTGCCAGAAGGATCTTAAGGTTTCAGAAGGTTGAGCAGCCACTACAATCACTTTAAATTGTCTAGGTATTCGAACACCAATACTACCAGCAAAATGTCTCCCAAACCTATATAGCATTTTAATTGAGAGCAGGTGAGCATCCCTTTAAATAGTGCTGCAATGGCTGCCTCCCAACCTGTATTGCCCATGGTTTGTGGCTGGGTTGAGGAAGTAATGGTGGCATGGCCAATTAACAGAGAAAGGTGTTGGGGGAACTGACACTGTGAGTTGGCCCTGTTTGAAAATTTCAATTAGGCCCCACACCTATTTGTGGCAAAAGCTCTCATCACCTAAATGGCGGTTCACCTGAAAATCCCAATGGACAAACCTCCAATAGTAAGACACATTCTTTCTTCCCTGCAATTATTATCTCGCTATCGCCCCATTTATGGCCTCAGTATCTTTATTTTTTTATTGTACTGACCTTTTATTCGAAAATATCTCGTAACCAAATGTTCAATTAGAACTTGAAGTTGAAGCAGTCAGTAGACTCTAAAATAAATAAAAACAAAATTGCTTCTTACAAATGAAGTTATTTATATTGTGTTCCTAACACAGATGAGGTTGCACACAGGGAGGTTAAAGTAACAGTGACCTCAGTCTTTAATAAGACACTCCAGGGTGAGGAACAGGCCTTAGGGGCCAGCATATATACAGTGCCTTGGGACTTCAGGGGATGAGCTCCCTGGTGGCGGAACATGGGAGTACATGCTTTACAGATATACAACTATTTATTTATTCATTTCTTTTTGGTACTTGTTGGTACTTGTCTACTCTTTTTTTCTTCATTCTCAAAAATCCATTGCGTGATTCAAAGTGGAGACATGAATCTTTGAGAACAACATCTTGTTACTCATTTTCTTCAATATTATGACTAAGGAAATATTCTTACATTATGCCAGCGACTACACTTCAGAAGTACTTCATTAGCTATAACATGCTATGGGACGTCCTGAGTTCAAGAAAGGTGTCATATAAATGCAACTCTTCCTTTTTTTTAAATAGGAAGTAGGAATACCGAACGTGATGAGTGTGAAGGCCTAAGGATAGCTATCAGCTGAGCGGACAGAGTGAACAAGACTGACTGATGTAATGAGTAGGAGTGGCCTGGGTGCAGTAACTGAATGTGCTACAGTGAGATGATTGCAATGAGTAGTGTGCAGATAGAGCTAAAGGGCCCTGAGATTCTGTGGGGTTTCTCCCGGTCTCCTGGCCATAACTTCAGCAGGAGATCAGTAAACCCCTGGATAAACAACATTAACCTGGATACCTGAATGGATGAGGGACAACAGAACAGGCAGCTGCAGTAGCTGACAGACGGGTGATTGTGATGGTGGGCCTTTATAACACCTGTGCCGAACTTTATAGAAATTAGAAACATTTCAATGAACAAAATTTGCATTTCAAGTGTCGTTATTCAGTCGCTGAAAATTTCTGTTTACAAACTGAGAAACATGACATATGGACCATTTTACTAAAAAAGCACTAAGCCTCTAAAATATTATTCATTTCGTGGAAAATAATAATCAAACCACTTCAGTCCGGAACTATCGTTCTATAGCAAGCAACAAGTTTTACAGTTATGTACTCTGTTGAATAAAGTGATTTCCAGAAATACATTGTTAAAGAATGATATTGCATAGAAAGATAGGCGAATTTGCGCAGAGATTCTCCCGCTGGTCCACCTTAACTCCGGTGGAAGAGCAGTGGAAATCCCAGGAAAAACAGTTACAAAGTACAAAGTAGCAAATGCTTTAAAAAAGCCGTTTAGCAGAATGAAAATGAATCTGGCTGTAGATTCCAAATGATTTGCAGATAAAAGAACGAAAAATCAGTGTGAGTTCTCCTGGTCTCCCACAGCAACTCCAATGGGAGACGAGCAGAACTCACCTCGCACATTTCCCGGGAAACAGCGGAGACCCAAGGCCTGAAATTCAGTACCGATGGAAAGCTGGTGCTCCCCCCACCCTTTTGGGGCCATTAGCGGCAAAATGTTTTCGTGGCTGGGCCACCCCATATTCAGCTCCAAAAGTGAACAAATGGGTTCCAGCGCTAATGAACCCTTCCAAAGTGGATTTTTCAGTGGTATGACTGTCTTAATTTGAGCGTTATCACCACTGAGAAATTCAGTATGCACGTAAGGGTTTCTAACGAGCCAGCTGCTCGCCAGGGTTTGCAGCAGGGCCCTGAGGGGGGAAGGAGGTTGAAAGGATGGCTGGTGTAAGAGGTGCAAGAAGAGCCAACAGGTTCACTGATATGGAGCTGGAGACACTGATGGACGGGTGTGGAGGACAGAAGAAGAATACTGTTTCCTGACGTGGGGAGACCTGGCAGACCACCAGTACATAATGCATGGAGGGATTTCAGGGGAGGTGTCGGGCACCTCCATATATGTGAGGACACACCCTCCCAGGAGGGTGCTGGCCAGTCTGCACCCAGCCCTTCCGGGTGGTGAAGGGTTGACGCCTCCTAGTTCTGGGGCGATGGGGATGCTCCTCCTTCTCCTCCTCCTCAGGTGGTACTGCTGGCTCGACCTCCAGCAGCTGTCCCCTCATGATGGCCAGGTTGTGCAGCATGCAGCAGGCCATGACAATTATGGAGATCCATTGAGGAGAGTACTGCAAGGTGCCACCAGAGTGGTCCAGGCACCGGAATCTCTACTTAAGGATGCCTATGCCACTGCTCGATGATGCACCTGGTGGCACAATGAGTGTCATTGTATGCATGCTCTGATGCTGTCCTGGGGTTCTGCAGTGGAGTGAGCATCCAAGTGGACAGGGAATATCCCTTGTCCCCAAGCAGCCAACCACAATCCTGATTGGGTTGGTCAAGACGGCGGGCACACTGGTCTGGCGCAGAGTGAACGAATCATGGCTGCTGCCTTCCTTGCCCGCTGCCTGTTTGCACGGTGCTGATGGCAATGCCTTCTCCTGCGTGCCACCCTGCTTCTGTCCAGGTGTACCAGGTGTCACCCTCCAAACATTTCTCCCATCCTCAGAGTGAACCCTGCCAAGCAGGTCTCTGCAACCCAGAGGCCTCCACTAAAGTGTCAGACCTGAAAGTTGTATAAAAGTACAGGGGTATGTGCAAACCTCTGAGCAGCACTCAGCAGGTTTAATGGAACCAAAACAATTAATAAAACTATATGAAAAGCTAAATACTACAGATGATGGAATCTGAAATAAAAACACTAAAATTAATAAAACTATTTCCCTATCAAAGGGCCCCGATTGTGGCAAAACTCCAGCGGTGTCATGTTCGAGCACTGACTCGAATACCTCGCGGGGGCACTGCCTGAAGAAGTCCTACCTTTTTGTAACTGAAAATCCCTGTCCTGGCCACTTTTCAGTGGCCCACACACTGCTGAGCTCAATGCTGGAAACTTACCTTTACAGCGGTTTCACCCCGGCGTTTCCGGCGTAAGTGAGCACCGCTCAAATCCCCCCCAAGCTGAATATGGCTTGGGGAGGGAAAATTACTTGACCGCGGCGGCCGATCGATTTTTTCAATTGGCCGACCGAACCCCGAGGCAGCCATCCCTTTGGGGATGGTGAATTTCAGTCCCCCAGTGTAATGCCTTTTCCTCGGGGTTCCGTGGGTCTCCTGCCAGAATTACAACAAGAGATCAGAAGAAAACGCAAGGAATGTCAAGGCCACAGCGTTTCGTCTGTAACCATTCATTCAAAAGATTAGTGTAGGACTGAGTGATAGAAATGAGATAACGCGTGAGTTACAATCCAGGGCTAAGAATCTTTTATTCATTGAAGCAAATGCCAGGCGGTGGGCAATCCGGCAGCTCCTCCCCAGAGCCGAGCCAGAGGTAATGAATTAAAGGGCAGGAGGAAGTCTCTGGGGGAGGACATGGAAGTTCACGCTCCTCCTGGCCTCACAAAAATCTTTAAAACAAGTATTACCTACCTGTTTCAGGCCAGCCCCCAAAGGTCCTTTTAAGCATTGCTGATTAGGTCACTCAGCGCTCAGTAACTCTGGGCAGAGTGTGAGCAGCACTACACTCATTGGTACACAAAAATGGTGTTAGGGGTAGGACCTCAATTTAAACATTGCAATAAGGCTCCTGCATACTTCAGCTGGGAGCAGTGGCTGTGCAGTTCCAGGCCTAATCAAAAATCGAGTTGTGCGAGCTTAGAAGGCTAGTGGATGAGAGAGTTTTAAATTTCTTCTGCCAAGCACTTCAATTTTCATAATTTTCCACACATCTTGATTTGACATCATCAGCAAACGTTTACTCGGTTTCCCTTATAACTATGTCCAAATCATTTATATTAATGAAAAGATAAAGAGGTTCCAACACTGATCTCTGGGGCACATCACTACCCACATCCTGACAAGTCAAAATAGCATTATTCTGGCTTTGAAGTGCAGATAATGCAGCAAAACTATTCCAAAATAACCATAGAAGCACTATATATGTTAATGTATAGAATGGGAAATGTTTGGGCCTAAATTTGGGTGGTCATCTTAAAGGTGGATCATATCTTCTCTCAGGTTTCCCTCCTGTTGGATCCACCATCTTAGTAGAAATTATTCCATCAGCAGCACCATGCAAACACTTTCCCATCTGCTTTTGCTCTGCTGCTTCACCATTGGAATATTCAAATGGGACACTCCATCCTGACTCTAGTCCAAGCTCCCAGAGAAGAGATTTAGAATTACTAATGGGAGCCAAGACTCAAGTTAGGATGGGGAGCTGCCATTATACATCACCATAATACTTCAGAGCAATCGCTGATGGAAGATCTGAAAGGAAAGAGAGTGAATGTATTTGTGGACCCTAATGAACACAACGGTGATAAATTTGGTGATAAATGTTGAGCTTAATCTTTCCAAGCATCATGGTTGTCTGAGGAGTGCGTTCTGTAAGTATAAGTTGTTATGTGGAATTTAGGAGGAGTGGTTCTCTTCTACACAAGTAAGTAAACTATTGAACTTAAAATGCGCAGCACTACACTCTGACGGAAACTGAGCATAAACTTACCGACTTTTGGGAAGAAGCTGGTGACAATGAGAACTTCTGTGTTAGGGCTTCTTGCACCTGATGGAATAACAGAGCAAAAGAGTTTAAGTGAGATAAAAAGGAGATGAAGTTGGGAGAACTGGTGATTGTAACTTACCTTACTGTCCATGATTATGCCAAAAATAAAAATAAATAATCCCTGAAAAAAAGAAAAATATCCTTCAACAGATAAACAAACACTTAACAAATCACACCGAATACTAGCAATTACAAAGTGTTTCTGCTATTCGGCCACTTTACTCCGAATGAAATAATACACTTGGCCAAGCTTTTCCGACCAACAGTAGCCAGCAAGAGTGCAGCTGGAATCATAGATTTTGTTCACAATTTATCCTGTTGTGCCCTCCCCGACTCTCATTGCCAACACCCTCCCTTAGTTTGTGAATTATAGCTTTTCTTCTTGCCCATGGGCTGTTTGTACTATTATTGTGTATTAGCCAAAAAGTGTACCCACTCTAAATAATTTTCCAGTTTGATAAGCGAGGTACTTTACTTACCAATTGATGGCCATTACAGGGGATTGACAAACCATCAATCAGCCCCATGATTAATTTCTTGTTGAGAGTTTCCCTCTTCTCGACCTCTCTCTCCTCCTTTAATTCACTCTGTAAAACCTACCTCCTTGACCAAGCTTATGGTCACCTGTCCTAATATCTCCTTATGTGCCTCGGTGTCAAATTTGGTCTGATAATTCCCTGGATTCCCTGGATTCTGGGGAGGTCCCAGCAGATTGGAAAACTACAAATGTAACGCCCCTATTTAAAAAAGGAGGCAGACAAAAAGCAAGAAACTATAGACCAGTTAGCCTAACATCTGTGGTTGGGAAAATGTTGGAGTCCATTATTAAAGAAGCAGTAGCAGGACATGTGGAAAAGCAAAATTCGGTCAGGCAGAGTCAGCATGGATTTATGAAGGGGAAGTCATGTTTGACAAATTTCCTGGAATTCTTTGAGGATGTAATGAGCAGGGTGGAGAAAGGGGAACCAGTGGATGTGGTGTATTTGGACTTCCAGAAGGCATTTGACAAGGTGCAACATAATAGGTTACTGCATAAGATAAAAGTTCACGGGGTTGGGGGTAATATATTAACATGGACAGAGGATTGGCTAACTAACAGAAAACAGAGAGTCAGGATAAATGGAGTATAAAAGCAGGGAAGTCTTGCTACAGTTGTACAAGGTATTGGTGAGGCCACACCTGGAATACTGCGTGCGGTTTTATTTTCCATATTTACGAAAGGATATAATTGCTTTGAAGGCAGTTCAGAGAAGGTTCACTAGGTTGATTCCGGAGATGAGGGGGTTGACATGAGGAAAGGTTGAGTAGGTTGGGCCTCTACTCATTGGAATTCAGAAGAATGAGAGGTGATCTTATCGAAACGTATAAGATTATGAGGGGGCTTGACAAGGTGGATGCAGAGAGGATGTTTCCACTGATGGGGGAGACTAGAATTAGAGGGCATGATCTTAGAATAAGGGGCCGCCCATTTAAAACTTAGATGAGGAGAAATTTCTTCTCTCAGAGGGTTGTGGATCTGTGGAATTCACTGCCTGAGAGAGCTCTGGAAGCTGGGATATTGAATAAATTTAAGGCAGAAATAGACAGTTTCTTAATTGATAAGGGAATAAGGGGTTATAAGGAGTGGGTAGGGAGGTGGACCTGAGTCCATGATCGGATCAGCCATGATCGTATTAAATGCCGGAGCAGGCTCGAGGGGCCGTATGGCCTACTCCTGCTCCTATTTCTTATATTCTTATGTTCTATAATGCTCCTATGAAGTGTCTTGGGACATTTTGGTCCTTTAAAGGTGCTGTATAAATATTGTTGTTAATTTCACAGACTCCTGTTATTGAGTGTCCAAGGGTTCAATCGCAGCAGTAACAGTACTCGCTGTTCTGAGCTTAGTCACTTACTGCTTTGGGATTCCCTTGCAAAATACTGTGAAAAAGCCACTCTTCTCATGGTACTCTGCCTTTGAGTGAAATCTTCCCCACCACTGCATCGAGGTGGTCTGTCATATGGACTCAAACCAGTGCTGAATGGTCCATTGTAAATGTGTTGCTTGCAAGAATGCTGTGGGAAAGGAATCATATTATCCTCATCCAATAGCCAGGGGAGCTACCAATCCTGTGTTACATACACCCATGGCTAAAGAGGCAGCATGTGTGCAAAGAAGGGTCCATTTATCTTGCTACTTCTCCCGATGCCACTGAACTTGTTCAATATTTGTTCGCCGACCCACCTGATCAAGGTCATCATGCCAACCTGCTCTTCCACTTTTATTGGAAAGTCAGAGCTATCACCTTTACTGGAGGGTGACCACCTACCCCCAAAAGAGCCATCTCCAGGATTACATCACTGAATGGGAGAGTTTTGCCCAAGTTTCCCCTTCCAGCCATGATTCTGTAGTTTAAATGCTGCTCTGTACGACAAACAAGTGAGTCCCCTTTTAGGGCAAGAATCCTTCCTTTAAGTGCAGCTGACTGACCTGAATGTACAATTGGTAACCTATCAGTTTTAAGATGAGCTTCCCTGTGCACGACACATCCTATGTGGTTGCTTCCACGTGTCTTGGGCATGCGCAATCTCAACTATGTCAAACTGCAAAATTGGGATTCTAGGTGCCTAATGGGTCTTTGCTTACTTCTGCACTACTGTTGGCCTGCCTGTGTTGAATTCTAGCCTCATAACATATATTATTACAACATGTTCAGTTGATAATATTTTACATGTATAACTTGCATAAAACTAACTAGCAAAATATCAAAAGTTTCAGGCATTATATAATACATACCTGAAGTCCATTGAGAATATTAAATATGTAGTCGACGGCAACACTGGGCTTTTTGTTCAGATATGCAAATCCAAGTACCCAAGTGAGACCCAGGAGTGGGGTTAGGATAGCAATGCTTCTCATAATTTGTTTGGCTGCATTTTTATCCTTTGAGTGGCTGCTGGACTTCTCCCCGATGGTTGGTCGCAGCATCTTAAATATGGCCACTAAGGTAATGAAGATGTTGATTGTAACGATGGTCAATGGCGGCCCAACAAAAGTAAGGTAAAGGGACAGCTCTGCTACGTTCAACCAGCATTCATCCTTTCTCAAGTAATGATTTCTTGTATAGCCAACTGTAAATGTGCTGATGGAGATAATTAATGGGCACAGGTAGCCCAGGGTAAATGAGATTAACTTCATTGCTGATCTGCTGAAATCTTTGAAAAGAAAAATCAAATGATAAAGAAGCAGTAGAGCTAGAATGAACATCCAAAAAAACAAGGCAAGGTGCAAAAAGTGAATGAATAAAACAGCCACTTTGCAGATCGCTGTATTTGGCTCCAGATAGTCAGATATGATGAACCATGTATTAGCAGTTAGTAGAGATAGAACAATATTCAGCATTGCAATATGACGGGCATGTGAGGTTTTAGTTTTGGTCACATGCTTCCATACAACTGCCTCTATAATAACGCTGATTACTAAACTTCCCATAGATATGCTTATTGTAATCATGCTTATATAATGCAGACCCTTATTTTTTTCTTGTTTAAAACGGGACATCAGTATAGAAAAAGATGTCAGGTGGTTACACTTGCAAACAATATTGCTCCCAATTTTTTCAGACTTGCATCCCATTCCATCCCATCCTCCAATACTGTTACGATCAAAGTTCCAAAATACACATTGAACACTGGCTGGATCAAGTGTGGCGCTCAGTGGCATGAAATTCATCTCAATACTAGTTGAGCTGTTTTCTGCAGTTGTTGTTAGAACAAGACCATTCAATTGAAAGTCACTTGTGTCATTTGTGTCCAGAATATCAATCATTGTTGGATATGCAATGCTGATAACAAGGGAATTATTTGGAAGATTTACCAATTCACGTTGAGCAATGGTAACATTGGTACTTAATGATTTATTTCTGATCTTTATCTCACTGAAGTTCACATTATAAGGCTTGCTAGAAGTGGAATCAACCTTCGCCCCCTTTAGTTGAATATTTGGTTTTATGATTTTGAAAGTTTCTTCAGTTGGAGACAATAACCTGGTAAATGATTCTACTGACTTTAATAATTTGGAGCTGGAGTTGTCCTTTGTTTCAGTTTGCACTGTTCTCCATGCAGATGTTGAAGATGCATCGACCAGAGAATTTACTGTGCCAAGGAAATCCTGGAAACATAAGTCATAGGTTCATTAAGTAAATCTTCAGGCGAAATTCTTATTGGAACAAAATAGAGAGAAATAGTTGGAGAAAGGCAACTATTAAAAAAGCTCGCTGTCTCTTTGATTACTGAATGATTTTGAGTAATTCTGCAAATGAAGCAGCTGGAATGAAACCAGCAAAATCAACAGCAACTTTTCTAATGGGCACAAGTAAGGGTCACATTAAAGGGGAACATAAGGAGAGTGTGTGGTGTTGTGGGCTCTTCCAATCAGAGTGGGCATGTAGTAGCTGAAATCATACTATGGAATATGAGCATTGAGCTGTTAACACGTGCATATGAACTTGCTTTTATCACTATTTTAAATCTGTTCTTAAGTTCATTTAAATTGTGTGCAGAAGATTTCATAAGAACGTGTGCAGAACTCCACCTATTCATGCGCACACACTGTAAAACTTCAGGGTCTCCTGGAACATCCTGGCTCACCCTGACTCATCTGCGGCTCCATGTTGGGAGCAAGGGATACAGGGCAATTGTTTCTAATGAGGAGGGACAGGCCACACATTTTAAAGGGTCAGATGAAATTGTAAGACAGGCCACAATTAGCTAAAGTTACGGATTTTTTTAATACATTCCTGAGATGTGGGCGTCGCTGGCAAGGCCAGCATTTATTGCCCATCCCTAATTGCTCTTGGGAAGGAGGCGGTGAACCGTCCTCTTGAACTGCTGCAGTCCTTGTGATGCAGGTACTCCCATAGGGCCCAAGTTTCCACAAGAAAAAAAACGGGCGCCCCTTCTCCACCTACTAACAGGTCCTGTGGCACTCGGCGCAGCCAGCACGAGCTGTGGTGGGGGGGGTGGAGCCAGGTCCCGGGGCTGAAAACAGTGCCGGGACCTCTGCACATGCGCGCTACAGTCGGCACACAAGTGCAGTAGCTCCAGGCGCCGAACTGTGTGGGAGGGGCCCGAAGCACGCAGCCCCTAGCCCTGGCTGAATGGCCTCACAGGGGCTGCGTGAATGAGGCTCCTCCCATGGCCAGCTCCTGCTCCCCGCCCGACCAGACCCGACACTCGCTCCCCCCCCCACCCCGCCGACCAGACCCGACCCCCGCTCTCCCCCCCACCCCCACCCAGACCAGACACCCGCTCCCCCTCCCCCACCCCGACCCGACACCCGCTCACCCCCCCCGCCCCGACACGAGACCCGACACCCGCTCCCCCCCCGACCAGACACCCGCTCCCCCCGCCCTGACCCGAGACCCGAGACCCGCTCTCCGCCCCCCCCCCGCCCCGACCCGAGACCCGACACCCGCTCCCCCCCCCCCCCCGACTGACCCGACCCGCGCTCCTGTTGCCCGACCCGACGCCCCCCTCCCCCCCTCTCTCTCTCTCTCTCTCTCTCTCTCTCTCTCTCTCTCCCCTCCCTCTCTCCCTCTCTCTCTCTCTCTCTCCCCCTCCCGCTCAGCGGCACGAACGCCTGCAGAATTCTCCCTGGCTGAAGCACTTTCACACAGGTAGGAAGATGGTTTATTTAATCTTTTCTTGGCTTATAAATGTTTATTCAGGTTGGATTTATTTGTATAATATTTGTAGAAGTATAAATAAGGATTTATTGTCGAATTTAATGAGTTCCCTTCCCCCCTCCCCCCCTCCCCCCCACCTCGTTCTGGACGCCTAATTTGTAACCTGTGCCTGATTTTTTAATGTGTAGAACAGGTTTTTTCAGTTCTACAAAATCTTCACTGGCTCCATTCTACTTTAGTTTGGAGTACATTTTCACTGTGGAAACTTTCAAATCAGGCGTCAGTGGCCGGACACGCCCCCTTTTGAAGAAAAAATTCTGTTCTGAACTAGAATTCTGTTCTAACTGACTAGAACTGCAGAAAAAAAAATGTGGAGAATTGCGATTTCTAAAATAGTCCATTCTCCACCAGTTGCTCCTAAAAATCAGGTGCGAATCATGTGGAAACTTGGGCCCATAGTGCTGTTTCGAGGGAATTCCAGGATTTTGACCCAGTAATGATGAAGGAATGCTGATATATTACTAAGTCAGTTGTAACTTGGAGGGGAACTTTCAGGTGATGATGTTCCTATGTGCCTGCTACCCTTGTCCTTCTGGGTGGTAGTGGTTGTGAGTTAGACCATCAGCAGGCCCGGCCATTGGAGGGAGCAGTGTGTGGCGGCCCGGCCCAGAAATCGCCACAGTCCCAGCCTGCAAGAGCATCAGCAGGCCAGGGCCATTAGAGGGAGCAGCGTGTGGCGGCATGCCACTGCAGGGAGCAGCGCGTGCTGCTGCAGGAGAGTGACTGCTGCGAAGCCAGGTCACTAATTGCAGTTCGGGCAGGCACAGCAGGAGGGACGAAGGAGAGGCAAGAGTTTGTAGATGGAAGTGACCGGGGCCCAGGAGAGGAGTGAGTTTGGGGCTCAGAAGAGGCAAGGGCCCAGGGGCAGCATGGGCCAGCCTGCACTGCAATATGTGTGCGCGCTAGGTCCGTGCGGCAGAGCTGGTCTCCAGTCGTCTTGGGTAATCCTTGCCGCTGGAACAAGACCTAGCTCTGTCAAGCCCATGTGGTGGCTGGTGTGCAACGGCCACCACACGTTAATAAAATCCACGCACAGGCATCTTCCATCCTTCAAGATGTAGTTCTGGATCTGGAATATTTGTTCCGGATCTGGAACATTGAAACACCTATGAACTCTTTACATTTTATTGGATTAGTGGTTTGGTGTAATTCATTTAAAAAGTTATTAAAGTATGAAATGAGTGCAAGGAGTGCCGCTGGGCATTTGCAAGGTTTAGGCTCTTAGAACACCACTTGCTCCCAGACTTGGGGGCTGTAGTTGCAGTCCCCCTTGGGCTACAGTCTGAAATGGAGATGGAACAGAGGCAGCAAAGGGGACAAGCTGCTCATAGAGGGAGGAAGAGCTGTTAGAAGAAGAGGAGTAAACTGAAGAGGAGGCAGGAGGCAACCCAGACAAACCATTTCTGGACGGGATATCTGGGATTGAATCATCCACCTGCAGGACCAATGAACACAATCCCAATTCCCCTTTCAGCATTTGTCTCACACCTTCCCTTCCCTCTGATACTGACCATCACAGCATCCTCTTGGCAACAATGCTGAAATAAAAGCCACCACAAAGCAAACTCTCCAATCCAACTTTATCCATATATGCATCCAATATTACATTTAAAAAAATCTAATCACCCTTGTGCATTCCCTTGGTGATTGTCTTGCATGTGCCTTTGGCTATCCTAGTGCTCTTACTCAATGCTACCCCATTGGTCCAGCAATGCCCGCGCCCATCTTTTAGTGGCAAACTATTTCCTCTTGTGGGAGAGTCCTGAATAAATGGGGCACAACCTTAAAATTAGAGATAGGCCATTCAGTGGTGATGTCAGGAAGCACTTCTTCACACAAAGGGTAGTTGAAATCTGGAATTTCCCTCACAAAAAGCTGTTGAGGCTAGGTAAATTAAATATTTCAAAACTAAGATTGATGGATCTTTTTTAGGCAGGGCGATTAAGGGCTGGATTTTTGTTACCGTCTATTTCACGGTGTTATTCACGGCAGGGCGGTAATTATAGTGCCCGAGTAAAGTTTGTGCCTCAGTCAGTAAAATTCATCAGCTGGACCCTGAGTGTGTGGCGGTACAGTAAGGGAGGCGTTACATACCTCTTTTAAGGCGCAAGGCCAGCTGAGCAACTGAAAATCTGTTCCCTATGAGAGGCTTCTGTGGAAAAACAATATCTCAACTAAAAACACAACAAACATTCCCAATCCCTTAAATACCTCACAATAAGCTACATGCTACATTGCAAAAATAAAACTAAACAAAACAATCAAACTTAACTCATTCATCACTCACCACCGCCGGGACAGCTCTGACTGCCTGGTTTTCCAGGCGGTCCCACCACGGCCCGCTGCAGGACGCTATAGGGTCAGCACACAACAAATTTCAATGCGCAGTCGAAACTGTTCGACGCTCCCGGGTGGTGCTGTTCTGTGCCCCGCAAAACCGGCAATAAATTTACCGGCGAGGCGCTGGAAACTGGCTGCCCACCCAGAAAGCTTTTCCTCCGCCATTACCGCCCCTCCGGGGTGCGAACAGAGGCGGCAACATAATGAAAATCTAACCCTAAAGGTTATGGAACCAAGGCGGGTAGATGGAATTATAATACAGATCTAATTGCTTGGCAGAACAAGCTGATGGGCTGAATAGCCTACTCCTGTTCCTATGTAGTAGCTGTGAGACCTCCAGGTCTGAAGATCTGATGGGTGCTTGCAAAAAAAGATCACTTACAATTTTTGGCTTTTCCATCATGTTATATGAGCCCCCTCAAATACTCCAATCTGGCCTCTATCTGCCCAGTCTATTAATCTGTTTATCCTCCTGATGTCACTTGAAATCCTCTTCACAGTTTACCACATGCTCTATTTTTGTGTCATTGGCAAATTTTGACACCCACATACCCAAATGGAGACCATTTATATAAATTGAGAAGATTAATAATTCGAGCAACAACTCCTAAGGATACCACATCTTAGATTGCTCCAGACCAAAAAACATCCATTTACCACTACTCTCTGTTTTTGTCCTTTAACCAAGTTCTTAGTTATGCTGCAACATTCCAGTTAATACCGGGTGCCTTAACTTTAGCAACAAGCCTCTTATGTGGCACCTCATCAATCACCTTTTGAAATTCCATATATAGAATATCCACTGCACTTATTTTACCAATACACTTTGTTATTTTCTTAAAGTACTAGCACATTTTGTCAGACATTACTTTCCTTTTACAAATCCATATTGCCTATCTTTAATTAATCCATGTGTTTCTGAAAGCGTATTCAGTTTATTCCATATTATGGCCGCTCGATGCTTACGCACCATCAATGTTAGGTTGCCTGGTCTTCAGTAACTTGGGTTACCCCTTTCTCCCTGAATAGATGTGTTAGATTGAAAACACTTCAGTCCTACAACAAAACTTCTATATTAAAGGAAGTTTGAAAGATAGTGGTCAGAGCCGCTGTTATATCCTCCCTGACTTCCCTCAACATTCTAGGATGCCATCAGGGCGAGCTGCATCGTCCACTTGACTTTCCAGTGCTACTTCTTTATGTAATATTAATCATATCTAATTGTTCCACCTCCTCTTGTAGCCTTTTATTCCCATTACTACAATCTTCTGTGAAAAGTAAGGTAAAATATTTCTGCCATTCCTTTATCCTCTATAAAGAACATTTTAATTTTTTAACATTTAATTTTTATTAGGTAAATTTTCCTCTTCTTGGGCAGTAATCTAGTGCAGTGGATCGTCTGTCATGTTTAAAAACCTCCGATTTTCATTCTTTTGATTTCAATCGAATGAAATTGGACATGCTCTATAACAGGCAGGCCATCCACTCCACTAGATTACCATTGGGTGGTGAAGAGGAATATTTATCCCTACGTGTTTATAACTATTTCTTACTATTTCCTTACTATTTCCCTTTATGTTACCTATCAGTTCTTCTTGTGATCCGCTCTTAGCCTTTTGTTATTTTTTGCTTCTGGTCTGTATTTTTTATATTCTGTTTGATCTTGTTTTGTATTATTAGCCCTGGATTTGACATGCCTCTTTTAAGTCTTATTTTAATGCTAATTTTTCTACTCATCCAAGGAACTCCAGCTTCAGCAACACCATATTTTCTTATGGGGAAATGTGTAGTCAGTGGCGATTGAAAGCTTGGTCAAAGAGATAGGTCTTGAGGAGGTTTTTAAAGGAAGAGAGAGAGATGGAGAGGTAGCAGTTTAGGGAGAGAATGACAAAGAATAGGTCCAAGATCACTGAACAAGGGTGCATTGAAGGCAGAGGGACAGAGCATTCGGGAAAACATAGTAATTCACAGGAGATTACAGAGATCGAGCGGGGCAAGGAAATGGAGGGACTTGTGAACAAATACAAGGATTTTAAAGTAGGATCGAAGAAATCCCACAATGTTTTATCATTACATAAAGAGTAAGAGGATAACTAAGGAAAATATAGGGCCTACTAGGGACCAAAATGGTGATCTATGTGTGGAAATGGAGGATGTGAGGAAGGTAGAAACCCTCATCACATTTAAAAAGTACTTGGATGTGCACTTAAAGAGCCATGACAAAAGAGGGGGATGATGCTGCTATTGAAGTTAAAGGAGAAAAGAGTGAAATATTGAATGGGAAAAACTTAGTAAGAGAGGAAGTATTATGGGGTTTAGCAGCTTTGAAAGTAGATAAATCGCTAGGACCAGATGAAATATATCCTGGGCTGTTTAAAAAAAAAGCAAGGGAATAAATTGCAGAGGCTCTGACCATCATTTTCCAATTCCTCCCTGGCTACAGGAGTGGTGCCAGAAGATTGAAGAACTGCTAACATTGTTTTAAAAGGGAGGAAGGGATAAACCGAGAAATTGTAGGCTAGTTAGTTTAACCTTGGTGGTGGGCAAATTATTTTCAATCAATTATAAGGGACAGTATTTAGAAAGACACAGATTAATCAAGGACAATCAGCCAACATGGATTTGTTAAGAGAAAGTCGTGTCTGACTAATTTGATTGAATTTTTTGTGGAAGTAACAAGGAGGGCCAATGAGGGCAACACTTTTGATGTAGTCTACATGGATTTTAGCAAGGCTTTTGACAAGGTCCCACATGGCAGGTTGATCAAAAAAGTAAAAGCCCATGGGATTCAAGGGAGAGTGGCAAATTGGATCCAAAATTGGCTCAGCGGCAAGAAGCAACAGGTAATGGTTGACAAGTCTTTTTGAGACTGGAAGGCTGTTTCCAGTGTGGTTCCACAGGGCTCAGTACTTGGTCCCTTGCTTTTTGTAGTACAGTATATATTAATGATTTAAATTTAAATGTAGGGGGCTTGATAAAGAAATTTGCAGATGATACAAAAATTGGCCGTGTGGTTGACAGTGAGGAGGAAAGCTTTAGACTGCAGGAAAATATCGATGAACTGGTCAGTTGGTCAGAAAAGTGGAAAATAGAATTCTATCCGTAAAAGTGTAAGATAATTGCATTTGGGAAGGGGCAACATGGCAAGGGAATACACAGAAAATGGAATGATACTGAGAGGTATGGAGGAACAGAGGGACTTTGGAGTATATGTTCACAAATCCTTAAAGGTAGTAGGGCAGGTCAATAAGGTATTCAAAAAGACATTCGGAATGCTTTCCTTTATTAGCCGAGGCACAGAATATAAGAGCAGGGAAGTTATGCTAGAACTGTATACAACACTAGTTAGGCCACAGCTTGAGTACTGCGTGCAATTCTGGTCACCACATTACAGGAAGGATGTGATTGCACTAGAGAGGGTGCAGAGGAGATTACGAGGATGTTACCAGGACTGAAAGATTTTAGCTATGAGGAAAGATTGGATAGATTGGGGTTGTTTTCCTTGGAACAGAGGAGGCTGAGGGGAGATTTAATTGAGGTGTATACAATTATGAGGGGCCTAGATAGAGTGGGTAGGAAGAACTTATTTCCCTTAGCAGAGGGGTCATTAATCAGGGGGGGATAGATTGAAAGTAGTTGGAGGATTAGAAGTGAGATGAGGAAAATAATTTTCACCCAGAGGGTGGTGGGGATCTGGAACTCACTGCCTGAAAGGGTGGTAGAGGCAGAAATCCTCATCACATTTAAAAAGTATTTGGATGTGCACTTAAAGAGCCATGACCTACAGGGCTACGGACCTAATGCTGGAAGGTGGGATGAAGCTGCTTAGCTCTTTTTTGACCGACACAGATGCGATGGGCCAAATGTCCTCCTTCTGTGTCATAATTTTCTATGATTCTATAAAATGGTATGTGTCAGGCGATTGGATGCCACTGTACGTGAGCAAGGATGAGATAATAGGCAGTACTTAATGTGGCACAGGATAAATGCAATAACATTTTGGACAAGTTGCAATTTATGGAGTGTGAAGGATTAGAGACCAATAAGGAGACCCTTTTACCCATTAAAATTTTATATGTTTATAAAAGATTTTTAGGTTCCCTTTTATGTTATCCGCTAATCTTTTCTCATATTCACTCTTGGCCCTTCTTACATCTGTTTTCAATTTTCCCCTGCACTTTCTGTATTCTGCCTGGTTTTATATTGTATTCTGTACCTGACATTTGTCAAAAAATCTCTTTATTGTGATTTATTTTAATCTCTATTTCCTTTGCCTTCCAGGGATCTCCAGCTTTGGATTCCCCATCTTTCCTATTTATGGGAATATGTTTGGCTTCTACCCAAAGTATCTCTGCCCTGAAGGCCTGCCTTTGCTCATTCACTGGTTTCTTGGCCAAACTTTGTTTCCATCCACCGATGCTACATCCAGGCTCAAATCACTGAATCGGCTCTCTTCCAGTTGGGTACCTTCATCTTTATTTTTTTTTGTCCCTTTCCATAACAACTTTAAACCTAATTATATTATGATCATTATTACCCAGATGTTCTCCCATTGAAATACACTTCACTTGCCCCACTTAATTCCTTAGAGCAACACCCAGATGGCACTGTTTCGCTTAGACCCCATTCAGTTTAAACCTGACATAACATGGACAGTCTTTTTTTTAACCCATGAAACATATTAAGAAAGCTCTCATAAAATCATAGATTATTAGAATGGGTACAGCAGAGGAGAAGGCCATTCAGCTCTTCGAGCTTGTGCTGGTTTTCTGCAAGAGCAATTCAGCTAGTCCGACTCCCCTTACTTGTCCCCATGGTCCTGCAATTTTTTTTCCTTCAGATACTTATCAAATTCCCTTTTGAATGCCATGATTGAATCTGCCTCCATCACCGTTTCAGGCAGTGCATTCGAGATCCAACCCACTCTGCGTAAAAAGTTTTTTCCTCATGTAGCCTTTGGTTATTCTGTCAATCACCTTAAATGTGTATCCTCTGGTTCTCGACCCTTCTGCTAATGGGAACAGTTGCTCTCTATCTACTCTGCCTAGAACCCTCTTGATTTTAAACACCTCTATCAATCTCCTCTCAATCTTCTCTGCTCAAAGGAGAAGAATCCCAACTTCTCCAGTCTATCCGCGTAACTGAAGTTCCTCATCTCTGGAACCATTCTCGTAAATTTTTTATGTTCCCACTCTAAAGAGCAGTGCGCAGAATTGGACACAATACTCCAGTTGAGGCCAAACCAGTGTTTTATAAAGATTCATCATAACTTCCTTGCTTTTGTACTCATGCCTCTATTCATGAAGCCTAGGATCCCGTATGCTTTTTTAACTGCTTTCTCAACCTGCCCTGCCACCTTCAATGAATTGTGGACATATGTCTCCAGGTCTCTCTGTTCATGCACCCCTTTTAGAATTGTACCCTTAAGTTTGTATTGCCTCTTCTCATTTTTCTTTACAAAATTTCATCTGCCACGTGTGTGCCCATTTGACTAGCCTGTCTATGTCCTCTTGAAGTCTATCACTATCCTCCTCACTGCTCACTTGGCCAGGTGAGTACCCAAGATGCACCTCTGGTGGTGCCGGCACCTACTGGCTCCATGCAGATCAGGCGCCCTTCCACTCACTTTGCAAACTCCAGCAGAGGCACCCCTTGAGGGCACTTGTGGGTACAATCGCTGTGTAACCATGGAGATTATGCTCTGCATATTTTTGAGGGTCCAAGGGGTTTGCTTTGCACTGAAAATGAGGAAACCATTTCATGGAATAAAAATCGAGTGAGCTCTATACCTGGTGGGCAAACCATTCTTCCAGATTACCACCCATGTAGTGAAGACAAAAAAATGTGCTTACATTTCCACTTCATGAATGCTTTCTGAGTGATTGGGGAAAAACACGAGTTGGCAGATTGAAAATTGATGTTGGGAACAGATGTTGGTGTTTAACATACACCTCAATAGACAAAAGCAAAACAGAGTACAAATGTAAAGGTAGTTTTTGCAATGTTACTTTGATGCCTTGGGGTATCCTGATCACGTTTGGCATCCGCCATAAGGGAGAAGTGTAAAATTGATTCTGGTATCTTTAAGCTGCTGCAATCTTTGAGGCCTGGAGCAATGTTCTGCTTTCCTGTTTGTCATGCAGCTGCAATGAATAGCACTGTACAACACTTGCTGGCGGAATGACCCCAATTATTTAAGTAAGCCTCCACAGAAAATTCATCTACTTCGGTGGCTTCAAGGCTGAAGTGCACTTGTGGTGTGCTCCGCATCATGATTGGATGGACAGTGCAGGGTCCAGGAAAATCACTACCCCGCTGCTTCCTCACTCACTGTCATAAGAAGTTACCAAAAACAGGTGACCATGTTCATGGTTATAGGAAGAAGATTAGATGTGAGGTTGTAATAGCAGAATCAATGATGCTCCACAATATAATGAACATTATTTTTCCAGGGAGTTTTAGCAATAGTTGAAATCATATTTGGACATTTTGACTTTTGATCTACACAATGCATAGTTCTTACCTCCACTACGGACTGATTAAGAGACACATTTGTCACAGATGAAAAAGCTGTGAGGATATCAAGTGTGGCTATGAGGTTTCCAGGTGTTGCTTTTTGGCCTTCTGAAATGTTGGCCATTTGCCCAACCAGATTGGGAAGATTATTTGCTAATTCAGTTGAGTTTTTGGTGGACTAGAAAATGAAAAAAGAAGATTTAGAAGGAAAATCAATGTTGTGTTATGGCATACATTAGAAAAGATTTTTTTAAATATGATCAACTTTTTAAGTATCTCAGAATTATTCGCAGGGGACTATTTCCGCAGGGCTTTTCCCCTTCGTCCCCCGTAACTTTGGTAGAGGAACCATGGAAGGCTCGGGAGAAAATGGCAGATGAATAGGTGAATCCTCGTGGAAATTCACCCCCGTAGTGTTTCATATAGTGTCTTTATAGATATCTCTTGGTCCATGTGATCTCCTGCACTGGTTTTGATCGCCTGAGGGAGGTCGGAGAGATATTTTCCAGAGTATTAATCCCTTAATGACCCTGTGTTCTTTCTCTGTGTTTGCCTCTCCCAGGAGATTACACAGCTGTGGGGGCGAGGGTGGTAATGTTGATCATGATGCTTCAGCTATCATGCTGTGGGGCAGGATTGATGGACCAGTTGTTTTGTTCCTGCCGGGAGTATTGTATGTTCGTATATATATTGAATTACTTTGAATTGCAGTATTGTAGGTAATTATAAAGGCAACTGGATGAATGGTAGTTAATTATTTATCACAAAAACTGCTTTTGGGATCCGACAGATACTGGCCTAGAATTTTCTCAACGTGAAGTATGCCCCTTTACACCTTTAAAAAGAAACTTTACACCCGTTGGCATCCTGCAGAGGGAGTTAGATGAGAGTTTCCTGGGTCTGCTCATTTGCATTCCTATTGGTGCAATCTTCGGCATAAAATGGGTGTAAAATGAGTGTAAACAGCTGAACTGCATGGAAATTCCTATGCAGCCTTTAAAAAGACAGTTCAACCTGCAGTCTGCAGCAGCAGACTTGGGGACAACTAGATAAGAGATGAACAGAGCTTGGCTCTTTCCCTTTACACTTATAAAGCTTCACTGCAAGTCTTGGCAATAATTTTATTATACTTTTACAGAATAATGGACACTCAAGCAACATCTCTGCCCAGGAGGCGTGCTCCTTCAGGCTGCACAAATGAAGTTTAGGCTTTCCCTGCCCTGGATGCCCTCCTGTATAATCCTCTCAGAACCTCCTTCCTCACATCTATCTGCATTCCAGCGGGCGTTCATTATCTGGAGTCTGGCAGCCACTTCCTGCCCACTCCCTGGCTGTTTCTGGCAGGAATTGAACCAATGACATGGTATTGAGGACCAGGAGTTAAAATAGCCTGGGGCTGTTTTCCACAGCAAACTGACCTCGGCACCCACCTGCCCAAAACCTGCCAGATTTAAAATTGGAGTTTCAGCCGCATAGAACATAGAAACATAGAAATAGGAGAAGGCCATTTAGCCCCTCGAGCCTGTTCATCCATGCAATGAGATTGTGGCTGATCTGTGACCTAACCCCATTTACCCGCCTTTTCCCCATATCCCTTAATACCTTTGGTTAAAATCTATCAAGCTCATATTTAAAATGAACAATTGCTCTTGCATCAACTGCTGTTTCCAGAAGAGAGTTCCAAATTTCTGCCACCCTTGCGTGTAGAAGTTTTTCTTAACTTCGCTCCTGAAAGACCTGGCTCTAACTTTTAGACTATGTCCCCTAGTCCTAGAATCTCCAACCAGCAGAATTAGTTTCCCTCTATCTACCTTATAACTCCAGGGATACAACCCCAGTTTGTGTAATCTCTCCTTGGAATTTAACCCTTGGAGTCCATGTATTGTTCTGGTAAATCTAAGCTGCACTCCTTCCCCGGCCAATATACCCTTCCTGATGTGTGGTGCCTAGAACTGAACCCAGTACTCCAGGTGTGGTCTAACCAGGGCTTTGTAAGCACACTTATTGTAAGGTTACACTAGTGGAGTGGGAGCAGCTCCAAGGAATGTCCTTGTCGAAATAAAATGCCTGAAACAGAAATATTTACATTTGTTGTTCTGTGGAAATATTTTCGAATGTAATGACAAAAGGCAGTTAAATGGAACTGTATTCTGAAATATTTCTTGCCAGAGAAAGAACTGAATGAATTACAATGTACAGTACCTGCAGAATGTTGCTGATTTCAGCCGAAATACAATAATCTTCTTCTGCACCATACGTTCCATTTGAGTAGCAAGTTTTTCTCAACATTCCATTCTGATTATTTGGACAACTTATGGTTGCTGTTTTTCCTATCTTAACTATCCCATAGGAAGGGTCATTATTACATAGACTGCAGTTACCTGGTTAAAGTAAACAGCATTCACACAGTTATTGTCTGAATGTCAAAAATGAGTAAACAGTAATGTGGGCTCCAAGACACCTGTCTGAGGTGTGAAAATGTTTTATGAAACCAGAAGTTATGTTATTTGCCTGATTTATTTTATTCCTATAAATGAAACATATTACTTATTTCACTTTCAAAAATACAATATCAATCATATTGAGTTGACTTCAGGGAGCATTGTTACTATGCTAATGTTTAAATGTCATACTGTATGGTTTAAAAGCTCTGGAACAAAATAATCATCACTGGATATTCCTCTGCAAATTTGGGCACTACAAATTCTTTAAGGAGTGGATTGATTATCTGTTGGCCATGCTCCGGCTGTGGGAACGGTTCTCAGTGGACTTGGAACCCACCTGAGGTGTGCACAGCCGTTCCCGTGTTAATTTCCAATTTCCAAGCGAGCTCCATTCAGGGAATTGGCCAGTTGATAAGAGCTCACAGTTTGGGAACAGAATATAATGCCTGCTGCAGCTACTTAAAGAGATGCAACATCCTTTTAAACTGAAGTGTCTTTCTGTGGGGCAAACATTTGAGGATAAAAACTGCCAACATTTGCTTTGGATGGAGTCTGCCAGAACAACCACAAACTTCACTCTGTCCCTAACTTGTGCAGGAGTTCCTGTGATCTTGTTTGGGGGAGCAAAGCCTTTTCTTGCTCTCTGGATGGGGCATGGCCAAGTGCAATAATTTCCTATGGGAGTTGCTGGGGCGATTTTCCCCAGATACTTTAGGCACTAAAGAGTCTTGTAGGTGGCCAAGATGGGGCCTTAAACTGAAACTCTAGTTTAGGCCACTTTTAGGGCAGGACGCCACCTTGGTAAAGGAGTTGAAGCATGCGCTAGAAACGGCCGCCTGGAAGATTGTTAAGCAACTGATTGCCACTTGAATTGCCTGCTAGCACTCATTAATGAGGCTAACACTTGAACTAATGTCGTCTCCTAACAGCAACCAATTGATTGGGAGTAAACTAGTCATCGCAGAAGATTTTGAGTGCTACTAAAAGGTATATCACCTTTCACTTGCTGCTGGAGATGTGAAGAGGATCTCTGAAGCACATCGAGAGACATTCTGGGACATGTTATCAAGGCTTCACAAATTCTCAATCAAAATTTATTCCAGAAATTATCTCAGGGCTTCACCAAAAAAGAGTAAGTGCTCTGCTACTTTACCTTATTGGACACCTATAGGGGTGACCAGGAGAAAGGGAGTGCTTGTCATCGGCATCTAGTGACAGGTTTCCCTTGGTCTGCAGGAAGAATGGGAGGAGGACATGAGTCCAGGCAGAACAGCACCAGCTGATACAGGAGAGAAGGACAGGAGGGACAGGAGAGCGAGGTGAATTCTATCCCTCCTGCGGGTACAGGACATCCCTCCTCCTCTGAGCCTCCTCCACCAGGACCGCCCAGTCTGGAACCCCGAAAATGGTAAATTTCATCTCTTATGTAATGATGTAACAGCAAAATGTTTTCACATTTTAATAGTGATTACATCTTACCTTACTGCCAGTGATGAGTTGGAGCATCCAATCAGAAGTTAGTTGGAGTTATTCAAGATTATCGCCTCAAGGTGACATTTTACACATAGTAATGAATGGTAGAGAAAATAAAGTGGTTTCTCAACAAATTATAATAAATTTTGCTTTTACATAGCAGTAGATATAACCAACCTTTACACATGTGGATGGATTCGGGTAAACAGACTGTACAGTTCTTCAATTGATCTGCCATATATTTCATGCAGTAGTTAATTTGTTCACATCCTGAAATATTAAAGTGTACAAAAACAATAAGTTAAAAATTCTAAATATTCCACAAAGATATCAATTGTTGGCTTAAGAATCTCAACTATTCCAAACTTATATCCTAGAATGTTACATTGTATGTTACTACCAGTAACACAGCATTCAGAACATTACACTAAATGGCAACTCTTGCTGAGTGAAATGGGGACAGGGTGCGGGGGGGGTTGGAATTAAATTTTCACTGGCTCTATCAGACAGAATCAGGGCAGTAGTGCCCCAACAATTGCAGGTACAAACTTAGCATCCTATTCCCTGTAATGTCAGCCCTTGCTCAGTGGGTAGCACCCTCGCCTGAGTCAGAAGGTTGTGGGTTCAAATTCCACTCCAGAGACTTGAGCGCAAATATCTAGGCTGAAACTCCAGTACAATACTGAGGGAGAGCTGCACTGTCGGAGGTGCCATCTTTCAGATGAGATATTAAAGCAAGGCAAGTTTGCTCTCAAAGGTGGATGTAAAAGATCCTCAGGCGCAATTTGGAAGAAGAGCAGGGGAGTTATTCCTGATGTCCTGGACAATATTTATCCCTCAATCAACATTATAAAAACAGATGATCTGGTCATTATTGCATTGCTGTTTGTGGGAGCTTGCAGCGTACAAATTGGCTTCCCCGATTCCTCCAGTACAACAGTGACTACACTGTGTTATAGAGCTCCACCTATGATGTATTAGGTTAGATGCAGGAAGAATGTTCCCAATGTTGGGGAAGTCCAGAACCAGGGGTCACAGTCTAAGGATAAGGGGTAAGCCATTTAGGACCGAGATGAGGAGAAACTTCTTCACCCAGAGAGTGGTGAACCTGTGTAATTCTCTACCACAGAAAGTTGTTGAGGCCAGTTCACTAAATATATTCAAAAGGGAGTTAGATGAAGTCCTTACTACTAGGGGGATCAAGGGGTATGGCGAGAAAGCAGGAAGGCATGTTCAGCCATGAACTCATTGAATGGCGGTGCAGGCTAGAAGGGCCGAATGGCCTACTCCTGCACCTATTTTTCTATGTTTCTATGTTTCTATGTATTAATAATAAACAGTCATGTGGAAAAGTTACATGATGACAGTTTCTGTTAAGGTGCCATTTTGTAGTGTGTGTTTGTTAGTGGTCTCTGTAAAGATATCACAGTTGGTGACGAGGATAGAATATTTGGATTCCCTAGCTAAAATTTTTGTTGGTGGATAATCCTGCCAACCGACAGAGAGACTTTGAGAGGTGCTTTGTTTTGCAGAATAGCTAAAAAATCGAAGGTAAATTTCAAGCATATTTGGCTTAATTGTCGACGTTGCCAGAGTTCAGATAGCTTCAGCCTTGGGAATAATAGGCCACTTGGGTGAGTTCCATCACAACCGAGAAACTTTCAGAGCATATGTGGAGCGGCTAGACATGTTTTTCACTGCGAATAATATCATCAAAGTCCCCGATGATGAAAGCCATAACCGAATGATTTTAGGAAGGAAACAGTTTATTTCTTGACTTAAGCAGGCCCCGAGATGTATGAAATCTTGAAAAATGTGCTTGTTCCTGTCAAGCCAAAGGACATGCCACTGATGGAGATTCTAACCAAATTAGAGCAGCACTATAGTCCCGAGCCCCTGGAAATTGCTGACACAAAATCAATTAGCTATCCATTCACTGTCATTTCGTAAACTTTCATGACCAAGCATTATGTGACGGCTTTGTTTGTGGGTTGAAAAATGAAGCAATCAGAGGGAAATTGTTGACAACCCCTAACTTAACTACTGATTTAGCATGTCAGACTGCTATGTCGATGGATATGGCCAACCAATACTTCTGAGAATTTTGCCCCATTTCCAGTTGTCAGACAACCGAGGTGAATCGCCTGCAGGCTGAAAGTAAAAGGCACTTGGACCCGAAGGCCTCAGAAACTGGCCAAGGTAACAGTGAATTCAAGTCATGCTATCAGTGCCTGGGACAACACACTGCTCAAAGCTGTCCATATGTGAAGGTAGAGTGTTTCTGCTGCATGAAAACTGGGCATCTTATGAAGGCGTGCCGATTGAAGAGTAAACCGACTTTCAATGCTGGAAGTAGAAATTGCCAGACACTACATAGTATTGAAGAGAAGCAACAGGATGAGGAGGTTCTGGAGATACACGTCATCAGGAGCACAAAGGTATTTAACAGCGATTCACAATGTATTGTCATCCAAGTAGACATTGCAAGAACCAGGATACCCATGGAAATCGACGTGAATCTGTGAGCGTAGTACCGGAATTGCTATATTGTGACCAGTTGCATGATTTTCGACTGGAGAAATCGAAGATAGAGGCTACTCAGGAGAGCAAGTTCCTGTTGTAGGAAGTATCAACATACTGATGAAATACAGGGATCTGTTTCAGAGCTTGCCTCTCATAGTAGTGGCAGGAGACAAGTCTGACTTGATAGGTAGAAATTGGTTGGGATCACTGAACCTGGATTGGAATGAGATTTTTTATGTGGAAACAAAATTTGCAATGAAAGATGATGTAATCAACATCAAACAGCATCCGAACATGACCCAGTTATGTCAATGATGTATGATTACATAGCAAATGGATGGCCAAACCAGGTATCGGAGGAAGATATTCATCCATACTTCGTTCATAGGAATGTATTGTCAGTGGATAAAGATTGTATCATGTGGGGAGCAAGAGTATTATTCCAAATAAGTTCAGGTCCAAATTTTTAAGTGATCTTCATGACCAACACCTGGGAATGTGCTTGACCAAGAGCTTTGCACATAGTTACTTATGGTGGCCAGGTTTAAATAAAGATATAGAGTACATCATCAGTCAATGTACAATATGTCAATCGGTGAACAGGAAACCATTATCAGTTGCATTACAGCCATGGAAATAGCCTTCCAGGGTATGGCAAAGGCTACATGTAGATTTTGCTGAACAAGAAGGACAACAATTGTTCATAGTGATAGATAGTCATTTGAAGTGGGTAGAGGTGTTTCTGATGCGGAAAATAACAACAAGTAAAACACTAGACAAGTTGCGAAGATTGTTTTCTTCATGTGGCCTTCCAGAAGAAATTGTGTCTGATAATAGGCCTCAATTTTGTTCAGAAGAACTTGCACAGTTCATGAGCAGAAACAGTGTGAAACATGCCAAAATTCCACCGTACCATCCTGCTTCAAATGGTGCAGCAGAGCGCACAGTACAAATTGTAAAATGTGCCCTCATCAAGCAAATGTTGTATCCAAATCCAAGGAAATAACAGTTGTCATTGGACGACAAACTAGCAAATTCCATGATTACTTATTGCAATACCCCTCATACAACTACTGGTAGAACACCAGCAGTGTTGTTTCTCAAACAACAGCTACAAACCAGATTCTTGTTGTTAAAGCCAAATTTGGCACAATAAAGACAGAAAGAGCGTCATCATAGAGGTAGAGTAAGAGAGAGGTGTGAAATTAAATCAGAAGGTTAGAGTGAGGAGCCATCACCAAAATGGTTAAAGTGGTTACCAGGAAGAGTAGTGAAGGTATGTGGCCCTCACACATATTTGGTCAAGATGTTTGATCATGGAAAGGTTAGGTTTGTTTACATTGATCATATTTTACCTAAAGATGAGAAAGGGGTTGAAAGTTGGAATGATTCAATTATTTCTGATGAGTCAGACAGTCTTGTTACAAGTAGAGTATCAGTAGCAAATCCTACATCAGATGTACTAGAAACAAGTCCAAGAGAAAGTCAGAATTTAAGTCCGAGTCAGGCAATAAACAGTCTGAAGTTGTAGAGACACCAAATGTAGATCAAGGTCAGCCCTTGGAGAAAAACACTCCTCTAGAATGAATCCACGTCCTAAAACAAGATTGGAAAGTTCTGTTCAAGAACGAAGGTATCCTCTTCGAAACAGAAAATCAGTGGTTAAGTTTGATTTGTAAATATAGAAAAATAAGTTCATGCCTTTTGTTGTGTATACCATGCAAGTTATGTATAATGATTATTTTGTTATGATTACTTCTTCAATAAGGAGGGAGAAGTGTTAGAGAGCTCCACCTGATGTATTAAAAATAAGTCATATTAGGCAAAGTCACATGATGGCAGTTTCTGTTAAGGAGCCATTTTGCAGTGTGTACTTGTTAGCGGTCACTGTAAAGATATCACACACTTCAAAAGTACTTCATTGGCAGTAAAGTGCTTTGAGATGTCATAAGGTCGTGAAAGGTGCTATATAACTGTAAGTTTTTATTTATTTATTTCCACTCCCAATCCAGCCAAGGTCATCCAGAATGGGGCATACCATTGGGCGGCTGGATTGCCCACTTGTTTCAGATAGTAGGGCTCTTTACATATTCAGATTTGGGCTGCTGTGATGTACTATTTTGGGAGACAACTGGTTGGAGTGTGCGCCGTGCAACCTCTGTCCAATTTTACCTGGCAGTACAGCCAATTAAGTAAATTGTCGTATGATTTCTGTGGGTCCATGGGGAATGCTCCTCCGACTTCCACAAGAATGGTTTGGGCTGTTGCCGTGACAGGCTCCACCCTAGCCGAACCCTCACCTCTCTGTGATCAGCCACAGCCAGACTTACCCTGGTGATTGCTGGGCCAGCTATTTGGGCCACCCGACATTGCACCCTTTTGGTGCCTGCAGCTGGTCAGTGTCATGGTAATCAGGGTCAGTCCTCAATATGGAGCGAGCCACCTACCAACACTATGGTGCAGCCGGCTGGCATGCCCCAGCCATTGGCCACCCTGGAGGTAAAATCAGCCCATGGACATCAAGATTGTACGTCCACATAATGATGTTAATTTGACTGATATTCAGTGCAATGTTTAATTTAGCATTGGAAAATAAATTTGTATAAATAACCAGCAGCAAGCTCCATCAAACGTGAAATTCGCAGAGTATTTGATCTGCACAGGATTGTTATCTGAAATATTAAAATCGACAAAAGAATGAAACGATAGATATTATACAGACAATGCAGTTTGGCACACAGATGAGATGACCTTGAATTTATTAATTTAATTGAAGTCTAGCTGACCTCCATCACTAGCCAGTGCCCTTTTACAAACACTTCCTGCTTGACTTCAATAATCACTCTGCTTTCTGTTAATGTCCACAGTTAGATCTAGATGGTGTAGCCATAGAAAATATATTATTAGTTTTGCAAAATATATTGCTTGAAAGGGGCAATTGAATGTACACTTGAGTGGGATTCAGAATGTAAATTTTCAAGTGATTCATTTGGAAACAAATTAACATTTGATAAAGATTTCCCTACATGTGGAATAAGAATGTTTAGGGAAAGGCCCAAATGAGCCTAATCCTCTACTATGGGTCGCAACCTCTCGTACTCTATCCACTTATATTAGAATTCTGAAAGAGCAAACTGTATAGTACTGAGCCAGTCTCTCCTCATTTTTTTTCAGGTTATCCATTATGTAAATTAATTACTCACTAATGTCCAAGAAGGCACAGGTTTATATCAAGTTTCAGTGTGAAGTATGATGCCAGGTACTGGATCACAATCAATGTACAATTTATGGGGTAGAATCTCCCTGGGCGTTCTGCTGATCGTTCGCTGTAAACTTAGCAGAAAATCTATGGAAACTCTGGGGAAATGTCAGAAACAACATTATAATAATCCATTTATAGTGATTTGTTTATAAAACATTGATATACTGACATTAAGACAACATGGAGTTATTGTAAGTTTTATCACATAACTTTAATCACTAGACAATATAAAATTGCAGAAGGATTTTATTTCTTACCATCTTTTACTTCCTCATTTCTCTTAAACTGTGCTTCAGGTGAACACCTTGAGGCCTACAAATTAGACATATGGCCAACAAGTTAAGAAAAACGATTTGATCTTCAAAAGTTTGTAATTTTTCTGCAGCATTTTGTGGTTCCAAAGGCAGTGTAATAGAGTAACATTTCTTCACGCTTAATTTGGATAGCCTTCACAAAGAGCTCTGGATTACATTTGTTTGCTTTAATCCCACTGTGGTATTGCTGTACTTTGAGTCTTATTCCCCTCTGCCTTTCAACTTGTTTCCCCATTCAAGTTTCCAGACCACCAAACCTGTTGCTAAAATCAAGCAAGTTGATCTTTGTACATAACAACTAAAGGGAGCTCCAGAATGTGTTTTTCAATCCATTAAAAAAAATCATCTGTTCTGACTAAATCTAAATATGTTCTGATTCCTGTCTATGAATGTCCTCCAAGGCATTCAGTTGAATAGGCTAATGTGATATTTTGGGAAATTTCCAACAAATGTTTTTTAGGAACCAGCTCGAGGGAGGGGGGCACCAGCCACACTGCACTGCAACAGGCATAGAAAATATAGACATAGAAAATAGGTGCAGGAGTAGGCCATTCGGCCCTTCTAGCCTGCACCGCCATTCAATGAGTTCATGGCTGAACATGCAACTTCAGTACCCCATTCCTGCTTTCTCACCATACCCCTTGATTCCCCTAGTAGTAAGGACTTCATCTAACTCCTTTTTGAATATATTTAGTGAATTGGCCTCAACAACTTTCTGTGGTAGAGAATTCCACAGGTTCACCACTCTCTGGGTGAAGAAATTCCTCCTCATCTCGGTCCTAAATGGCTTCCCCCTTATCCTTAGACTGTGTCCCCTGGTTCTGGACTTCCCCAACATTGGGAACATTCTTCCTGCATCTAACCTGTCTAACCCCGTCAGAATTTTAAACGTTTCTATGAGGTCCCCTCTCATTCTTCTGAACTCCAGTGAATACAAGCCCAGTTGATCCAGTCTTTCTTGATAGGTCAGTCCCGCCATCCCGGGAATCAGTCTGGTGAACCTTCGCTGCACTCCCTCAATAGCAAGAATGTCCTTCCTCAGGTTAGGAGACCAAAACTGTACACAATACTCCAGGTGTGGCCTCACCAAGGCCCTGTACAATTGTAGCAACACCTCCCTGCCCTTGTACTCAAATCCCCTCGCTATGAAGGCCAACATGCCATTTGCTTTCTTAACCGCCTGCTGTACCTGCATGCCAACCTTCAATGACTGATGTACCATGACACCCAGGTCTCTTTGCACCTGCCCTTTTCCTAATCTGTCACCATTCAGATAATAGTCTGTCTCTCTGTTTTTACCACCAAAGTGGATGACCTCACATTTATCCACATTATACTTCATCTGCCATGCATTTGCCCACTCACCTAACCTATCCAAGTCGCTCTGCAGCCTCATAGAATCCTCCTTGCAGCTCACACTGCCACCCAACTTAGTGTCATCTGCAAATTTGGAGATACTACATTTAATCCCCTCGTCTAAATCATTAATGTACAGTGTAAACAACTGGGGCCCCAGCACAGAACCTTGCGGTACCCCACTAGTCACTGCCTGCCATTCTGAAAAGTCCCCATTTACTCCTACTCTTTGCTTCCTGTCTGACAACCAGTTCTCAATCCATGTCAGCACACTACCCCCAATCCCATGTGCTTTAACTTTGCACATTAATCTCTTGTGTGGGACCTTGTCGAAAGCCTTCTGAAAGTCCAAATATACCACATCAACTGGTTCTCCCTTGTCCACTCTACTGGAAACATCCTCAAAAAATTCCAGAAGATTTGTCAAGCATGATTTCCCTTTCACAAATCCATGCTGACTTGGACCTATCATATTACCTCTTTCCAAATGCACTGCGATGACATCCTTAATAATTGATTCCATCATTTTACCCACTACCGATGTCAGGCTGACCAGTCTGTAATACCCTGTTTTCTCTCTCCCTCCTTTTTTAAAAAGTGGGGTTACATTGGCTACCCTCCACTCCATAGGAACTGATCCAGAGTCAATGGAATGTTGGAAAATGACTGTCAATGCATCCACTATTTCCAAGGCCACCTCCTTAAGTACTCTGGGATGCAGTCCATCAGGCCCTGGGGATTTATCGGCCTTCAATCCCATCAATTTCCCCAACACAATTTCCCGACTAATAAGGATTTCCCTCAGTTCCTCCTCCTTACTAGACCCTCCGACCCCTTTTATATCCGGAAGGTTGTTTGTGTCCTCCTCAGTGAATACCGAACCAAAGTACTTGTTCAATTGGTCCGCCATTTCTTTGTTCCCCGTTATGACTTCCCCTGATTCTGACTGCAGGGGACCTACGTTTGTCTTTACTAACCTTTTTCTCTTTACATATCTATAGAAACTTTTGCAATCCGTCTTAATGTTCCCTGCAAGCTTCTTCTCGTACTCCATTTTCCCTGCCCTAATCAAACCCTTTGTCCTCCTCTGCTGAGTTCTAAATTTCTCCCAGTCCCCGGGTTCTCTGCTATTTCTGGCCAATTAGTATGCCACTTCCTTGGCTTTAACGCTATCCCTGATTTCCCTTGATAGCCACGGTTGAGCCACCTTCCCTTTTTTACTTTTACGACAGACAGGAATGTACAATTGTTGTAGTTCATCCATGCAGTCTCTAAATGTCTGCCATTGCCCATCCACAGTCAACCCCTTCAGTATCATTCGCCAATCTATCCTAGCCAATTCACGCCTCATACCTTCAAAGTTAGCCTTCTTTAAGTTCTGGACCATGGTCTCTGAATTAACTGTTTCATTCTCCATCCTAATGCAGAATTCCACCATATTATGGTCACTCTTCCCCAAGGGGCCTCGCACAACGAGATTGCTAATTAATCCTCTCTCATTACACAACACCCAGTCTAAGATGGCCTCCCCCCTAGTTGGTTCCTCGACATATTGGTCTAAAAAACTATCCCTTATGCACTCCAGGAAATCCTCCTCTACCGTATTGCTTCCAGTTTGGTTAACCCAATCTATGTGCATATTAAAGTCACCCATTATAACTGCTGCACCTTTATTGCACGCACCCCTAATTTCATGTTTGATGCCCTCCCCAACATCACTACTACTGTTTGGAGGTCTGTACACAACTCCCACTAACGTTTTTTGTCCTTTGGTATTCTGCAGCTCTACCCATATAGATTCCACATCCCCGCTGTGTTGTAGACATTTCCTTCTACCCACCTCAGCAGCCTCCTGTCAGAGATGGGAGACCCACCATAAATATACTCGACTGCCCTGTGGAAGATGAGCCAGGATCAGGAGTGCAGCAGTGTATTTACAACATGTTCTCATTCCATCAGAAAGAACTATCCTTGTGTTAATAACGGTAATGTACAACTAATAACTGAATGTACTATTTGATGTAAATTTTTCCTTCAACATTAGTGTCCTGGTGCAATTATAAGTTACATTTAATACATATTTAACATGAAGTGCAAAGAGAAATCACTTACAATTGACACCAATTGTAAACTTGATGGTGATATCAAAAGAGAGTAAACCACAGTCACAAGAAGCGTCACATCCATGGTTCTGAGATTTGCCTGGAAAAAGGTTAATAAAAAAAGAAACATTAAAATAAATGGTGCAAATGTGAGATTGGCTGTGCACATCCCAAACAAGGTCATCGGTCAGGAGGGTCGGTAATTTCCTCATCCCCAGCCTGGTGAAAAGCAGTGGGCTGGTATGGCAAGTGAGACTAGGTGTATCAACCCTACATCCAACAGATGTGGGGCCCACTTGAGGGTCTGAGCCTGTATTGTGCCCTGAATCCCAAAGAAGTAACCAAGTTATAGAAAGATTCTCTCCACCCTGTGGCATGGGTACCTTCAAATTAGGTGACCATCCACTTGACCATGCCAACTTTGGGAGAGTCAGCACCAGAGGCCAAGATGGATGCATCCAGCACATATGTTGGGATTATCAGCTCGCAGGATTTTGGGCCCATGAGATCTCAAAATAATTGACCTACGTGGTTGTTAGAAGCATGGAAGCATATGGAAAAATTGTACTAGGTACCAACAAATGAGTCACAGAATAGCATAGACTTTTATTTTTATTCATTCATGGGTTATGGGCGTCGCTGGCAAGGCTAGCATTTATTGTCCATCCCTAATTGCCTTTGAGAAGAAGTTGGTGAGCTGCCTTCTTGAATCGCTGCAGTGCATGTTGTGAAGGTACTCCCACAGTGCTGTTAGGGAGGGATTTGCAGGATTTTGATCCAGCAACAATGAAGGAACAGCGGTATACTTCCAAGTCAGGATGGCGTGTGTCTTGGAGGGGAACGTGGAGGTAGTGGTGTTCCCATGCGCCTGCTGCCCTTGTCCTTCTAGGTGGTAGAGGTCGCGGGTTTGGGAGGTGCCTGAGAAGCCGTGGCAAGTTGCTGCAGTGCAGCTCATAGATTGTACACACTGCAGCCACGGTGTGCCAGTGATGGAAGGAGTCAATGTTTAATGTGGTGGATGGGTGTCAATTAAGTGGGATTGTGTCGCGCTTCTTCAGTGTTGTTGAAGCTGCAC
The DNA here is from genome assembly GCF_044704955.1 of Pristiophorus japonicus. Taxonomy (NCBI): domain Eukaryota; kingdom Metazoa; phylum Chordata; class Chondrichthyes; family Pristiophoridae; genus Pristiophorus; species Pristiophorus japonicus. The sequence continues at coordinate 71,976,189 of NC_091983.1, read as the reverse complement.
TCATCCAAGCAATTGAAGAGTATTCTGTCACACACCTGACTTGTGCCTTGTAGATGGTGGAAAGGCTTTAAGTAGTCAGGTGGTGAGACACTCACCGCAGAATACCCAGCCTCTGACCTGCTCTTGTTGCTACAGTATTTATGTGGTTGGTCCAGCTAAGTTTCTGGTCAATGGTGACCCCCAGGATGTTGATGATGGGGGATTCGGTGATGGTAATGCATTGAATATCAAGGGGCAGTGGTTATACTCTCGCTTGTTGGAGATAGTCATAGCCTGGCACTTGTGTGGTGCAAATGTTACTTGCCACTTATCAGCCCAAACCTTAATGTCATCCAGGTCTTGTTGCTTGCGGGTATGGACTGCTCCTTTATCTGCTGAGTTGCGAATGGCACTGAACACTATGCAGTCATCAGCGAACATTCCCACTTTTGACCTTATAATGGAGGGAAGGTCATTGATGAAACAGCTGATTGATGATTGGGCCTCGGACACTGCCCTGAGGAACTCCTGCAGCAATGTCCTCGGGCTGTGATGATTGATCTCTAACCACCACAACCATTTTCCTTTGTGCTAGATATGACTCCAGCCAGTGGAGAGTGTCATGTATCCCACATGGCTATTGTTGGTACTATCTTAAGGTGTGCCACCAGAGGGCACAGCAGTGGGAGTCTCGTAGGTTACCTGTACAGGTGTGCCTGGCCTAGTATAAAAGGCAGGCCACCAGGTGTGATCCTCACTCTGGAGTTAACTAATAAAGGACTAAGGTCACTACAGTTCAAGTACAACACATTGCCTCGTGGAGTCATCATTAGAGCATCTAAGGACACAACAGAGAGTTTTCCCACTGATTCCTATTGACTTCAGTTTTACTAGGGCTCCTTGGTGCCACACTCAGTCAAATGCTGCCTTGATGTTAAGGGCAGTCACTTTCACCTCACCTCTGGAATTCAGCTCTTTTGTTCATGTTTGGACCAAAGTTGGAACCAAGTGGTCCTGGCAAAACCCAAACTGGGCATCGGTGAGCAGGTTATTGGTGAGTAAGTGCCACTTGATAGCACTGTTGACGACACCTTCCCATCATTTTGCTCAAGATTGAAAGTAGACTGATCGGGGGGTAATTGGTCAGATTGGATTTGTCCTGCTTTTTGTGGACAGGACATACCTGGGCAGTTTTCCACATTGTCGGATAGCTGCCAGTGCTATAGTTGTACTGGAAGAGCTTACCTAGAAGCGTTTAGTTAGTTCTGGAGCACAAGTCTTCAGCACAACAGCTGGGATGTTGTAGGGGCCCTTAGCCTTTGCTGTATCCAGTGTGCTCAGCTGTTTCTTGATATCACGCGGAGTGAATTGAATTGGCTGAAGACTGGTATCTGTGATGGTGGGGACCTCAGGAGGAGGCCGATATGGATCAGCCACTCGGCACTTCTGGCTAACGGTGGTTGCAAATGCTTCAGCCTTGTTTTTTGAGCTCATGTGCTGGGCTCCACCATCATTGAGGATGGGGATGGTCATGGAGCCTCCTCCTCCCATTAGTTGTTTAATGGTTCACCACCATTCACGACTGGATGTGCAAGGACTGCAGAGCTTTGATCTGATCCGTTGATTGTGGGATTGCTTGGCCCTGTTTATGGCATGCTGATTCTGCTTTTTAGGATGCATGTAGTCCTGTGTTGCAACTTGTAATGCATAGCCTACCTAATACATACTCCTTTGCTGAACAAATGATAGTTTTCACTATGGATGTCCAATCCCTCTACACTTCCATCCCCCACCAGCATGCCCTGAGGCCGCTCCGCTTCCTACTTGAACAGAGGCCCAACCAGTCCCCATCCACCACCACTTTCCTCCACCTGGCTGAACTTGTTCTCATATTGAACATCGTCATCATCATAGGCAGTCCCTCGGAATCGAGGAAGACTTGCTTCCACTCTTAACATGAGTTGTTAGGTGGCTGTATAGTCCAATAAGAGAACCACAGTCTCTGTCACAGGTGGGGCAGATAGTCATTGAGGGAGGGGGTGGGTGGGACTGGTTTGCTGCACGCTCTTTCCGCTGCCTGCGTTTGATTTCTGCACGCTCTCGGCGACGAGACTCGAGGTACTCAGCGCCCTCCTGGATGTGCTTCCTCCACTTAGGCAGTCTTTCGCGAGGGTCTCCCAGGTGTCAGTGGGGATGTTGCACTTTATCAGGGAGGCTTTGAGGGTGTCCTTGTAACGTTTCCACTTCCCACCTTTGGCTCGTTTGCAGTGAAGGAGTTCCGAGTAGAGCGCTTGCTTTGGGAGTCTCGTGTCTGGCATGCGAACTATATGGCCTGCCCAGCGGAGCTGATCAAGTGTGGTCAGTGCTTCGATGTTGGGTATGTTGGCCTGGCCGAGGACGCTAATGTTGGTGCATCTGTCCTCCTAGGGGATTTGTAGGATCTTGCAGAGGCATTGTTGGTGGTATTTCTCCAGCGACTTGAGGTGTCTACTGTACATGGTCCATGTTTCTGAGCCATACAGGAGGGCGGGTATTACTACAGCCCTGTAGACCATGAGCTTGGTGGCAGTTTTGAGGACCTGGTCTTCAAACACTCTTTTCCTCAGTCGGCCGAAGGCTGCACTGGCATACTGGAGGCGGTGTTGGATCTCGTCGTCAATGCCTGCTCTTGTTGATAGGAGGCTCCCGAGCTATGGGAAGTGATCCACGTTGCCCAGGGCCGCGCCGTGGATCTTGATGACTGGAGGGGGGGGGGGGGCGGGGGGGGTGCAGTGCTGTGCGGCGAGGGGCAGGCTGGTGGAGGACCTTTGTCTTGCTAATGTTTAGCGTAAGGCCCATGCTTTCTTACGCCTCAGTAAATATATCAACTATGTCCTGGAGTTCAGCCTGTTTATGTGCGCAGACGCAGGCATCGTCTGCATACTGTAGCTCGACGACAGAGGTTGGGGTGGTCTTGGACCTGGCCTGGAGACGGCGTAGGTTGAACAGTTTCCCACTGGTTCTCTAGCTTAGTTCCACTCCAGTGGGGAGCTTGTCGACTGTGAAGTGGAGCATGGCAGCGAGGTAGATTGAGAAGAGGGTTGGAGCGATGACACAGCCCTGTTTGACCCCGGTCCGGACGTGGATTGGGTCTGTAATGGATCTGTTGGTAAGGATCACGGCCTGCATGTCATCGTGGAGCAGGCGGAGGATGGTGACGAACCTTTGGGGGCATCTGAAGGCCATGTATAAGGACTTGTGCTGTTCCCTGCATTTTTCCTGCAGCTGTCGCGCTGCAAAAATCATGTCCGTTGTGCCCCGTACGGGACGAAATCCGCACTGCGATCCCAGGAGGAGCTTCTCAGCCACAGGGAGAATACGGTCGAGGAGGACTCTAGCGATGACTTTCCCAGTGGCTGATAACAGGGAGATTCCTCTGTAGTTGCCGCAGTCGGACTTGTCCCCTTTTTTAAAGATGGTACATTGAACAACTTTTCCTTTGACTCCACTCACTTCCTCCAAATTAAAGGTGTTGCTATGGGAACCCGCATGAGTCCTAGCTATGCCTTGCTTTTCATGGGATAGCAGGAACATTCTTTGTTACAGTCCTACTCAGCTTCCCTCCCTCACCTCTTTATGCGGTACATTGATGACTGTATTAGTGCCATTTCCTGCTCTCGCCCTGAACTAGAAAATTTCATTCACTTTGCTTCTAATTTCCACCCTTCCCTCACCTTCACATTGTCCATCTCCGACTCTTCCCTTCCCTTCCTCGACATCTTTGTCTCCATTTCTGGGGATATCTATTGACAAACATTCACTATAATCCTTCCTCCCACCCTGCTTCCTGTAAGGACTCCATTCCATTCTCCCAATTTCTCCATCCACATAGCATCTGTTCTGATGATGCCACCTTCGATACTAGTGCTATGTCTTCCTTTTTCCTCCCCTCTACCATCATTGACCTATTTCGTGTCCGTTCTATTTCCCGCACCTCTGCTCTTACCCCTTCCCCTCACTTCCAGAACCACGACAGGGTTCCCCTTGTCCTCACCTTTCATCCCACCAGCCTCCACATTCAACGGATCATCCTCCGCCATTTCCGCCATCTCCAGCTGTGAACCCACCACCAAACACATCTTCCCTTCCCCTCCCCTCTCAGCATTCCAAAGGGACTGCTCCCTCCACAACACCTGGCCACTCCTCAATCACCCCCAACATCCCCTCCCCTTCCCACGGCACCTTCTCGTGCAAGTGCAGGAGATGCAACACCCGCCCTTTTACCTCTTCCCTTCCCACTATATAGGGCTCCAAATACTCCTTCCAGCGATTTACTTGTACTTCTATCAATTTAGTATACAGTATTTGCAGCTCACGATGTGGTCTCCTCTACATTGGGGAGAGCAAACAGATTTGGTGACTGCCTTTCAGAACACCTTCGTTCAATCTGTAAGTGTGACCCCAAGCTTCTGGTCACCTGTCACTTTAATTCTCTGCTCCACTCCCACTCTGACCTCTCTGTCCTCGGCCTTCTACACTGTTCCAATGAAGCTCACGCAAGCTTGAGGAACAGTACCTCATCTTTCATTTAGGCACTTTACATTCTTCTAAACTTAACATCAAGTTCAACAATTTCAGATCGTAACACCTGCCCCTATTTTTTTTTACTATTGTCTGTTTTTTTCTCTCTTTCCCATGGAAGCTGTTGCTGATTCTGCCATTTCAATTTACACCCTATCTAGACACATCTTTTGTTTCTTAACTTGTCCCATTATCACCTCCTTTTGCCTTGCACCATCGTCCTTTTTGTCTCTTAATCTCTTCTGCCTTCCACCCTATCACAGATCTTCCCTTTCGTTCTTTCTTACCCTCCTCACTTTCCCTGTCCCTACACTTGCTTAAATATCTGTTACATCTCTACATATTTCTAGTTCTGGCGAAGGGTCATCAACCTGAAACATTAACTCTGTTTCTCTCTACACAGATGCTGCCTAACCTGCTGAGTATTTCCAGCATTTTCTGCTTTGTTTCAGATTTCCAGCATCTGCAGTATTTTGCTTTTGTAAATGATAGTTAATTCCCTGTTTAACTTCTGAATGCAAGGAGCTGAGTTCCATGAAATAACAGTGTCTTTGAAGAGAGCTCCAGAAAAGAAAGAAAAAATGAATTGCACAAATATATTTATTCATTCTTGGGATGTGCGCATTGCTGGCAAGGTCAACATTTATTGCCTGTCCCTGCCTGCCCTGAGAAGGTGGGACAATTGAATGGGTTGCTAGGTCACTTCACAGGGCAGGTAAAAGTCAACTGAGTAGGTGTGAGACTGGAGTAACATATAGTTCAGACCAGGTAAGGACTTCAGGGGTAATTTTGCGGGGAGTCAGCGGGCACGATCAGTGGTGGGTCGGGTGGGAAAATGTTTTTTTTTGACGGCGGGTCAGGACCCAGCTGTCAACCCACCGCCACATGGTTTTCAGCACCCGACCACGTTGCTGCCCGGGATGCCAGGGATTGCCTCACCACGGCCAGCTTTACTTTGCTAGATGCGCCAGGTTGACACCAACCCACACCAAAACGATAAAGCATCCCTACAATGCCCAAGCCATTCCTTTCACACTCATCAGCATTGCAGGGGGATACTGTTATGTCTCAACATTCACTGCAACTCACTTCCAAAGGTGCACGCAAATCTGTTTAAGAATGCAACGTTTTGAAAATAAAGATTTCAATGTTTTGACAGCACATTAACAGAAACTTCAGATAACCATTGGCTAAAACACACAGGTGCCTACCCTTGTGTGTTGTTAGTTGGTATGATTGGACCAGGATGAGGGTGAGTGTGAGTGTGAGGGGTGGCTCGTGAGAAGGGGAAGTGATAACGTAGATAGAGAAAGAAGGATCAGTGGAGGTGCAAGGTAAGTTGATGTGAGTAAGGATGTGCAGGAGTAAGGTAGGGAAGGCAGAGTGATGATGATGTGATGAGTGGCACAGCAGGATGAGGTTGAGTGTGGCTTTGCAATAACATTTTGTGATCTACTGAGATCATTGAAAGTTTTGTGCCACTGCAGCCAGGTTCTCCTAATGACATTCCTGCTTGTGTTCTGTGCAATGTGTAACCAGGCTGTGTTTATCTCCTGGGGAGATCTCTTCCACCCATTGGAAGGGAAGAGAATCTTCCTGCATAAGCATATGGAGGGAGTCATGGGAGAGCTTGGGTGCAGCCCTGCACCTTTGTGCAGTGCTTGTCAGTGTTTAAAAATGATGTAATCAGACCCACTTCCATCAATTGGCCGGTAAACACGCTGGGCAGGCTTAACAAGCCTGTAATGTATTTGCTTCATGGGTTCTTTGCTTATGAATTCATTGCAACACATTCCTATTAAGAACTAGTTGGTTTATTAACAAAGGTTTAACAATTACACTACACATTACCAGTTCATCCACTAAGCTCAATCAGGGCAAAATAATTTTGGATACCATCAGCGAGGTCACCCACCACGGACCTGCTGAGGTTGGTAAAATGCAGCCCCAGGTTTCCATCCCTAAGGGTCATTACTGAACCCACTGAACATTTACATAGATACAATAGCTTTGTGTGCACTTTTTTATGATCCAACTTTTCATTTCCTTTTTGTAACTGAATTCAAATCCTCAAATTGCCATAGTGGAATTTGAACTCACATTCTCGGGATCATTAGACCAGGACTGTGGATTACTAGTCCAGTAAAACAGCCACTACATTACCGTACCCCTGATATATAAAGCATCTGCCATGTCCTGAACTTGTCCCAAAGCAATTAACAGCCAATAAATTGCTTTAAAGTGCAATCATCAGTTTTGCTCTGTAGGCGAACTCAGCACTCAATTTATACACAGCAGGATCCCACTAATAGCAAATAAAATGAATGCCCAGTTAATCTGTTTTTGGTGGAGTTGGTTAAGGGATAAATGTTGGCCGAGATACTTGTACAAAGTGGTTTGGAAACAAAGTCAATCTAATAAAGCTCTCTCTGACAGAATCAATCCTGCCCAAGGACTGATATAGTTACAAATGTTGATTACACATCAGCAATGGAAAGTAGAATAATTGTTCATTTTTAACTATGCAAGACAGATCAACTGTTAAATTTAGGCATAATAAAAACATTGTATTTGCAGTGCTGGAAATTTTGCTTTGGGAAACCTGAGAATTTGATACAGGGGAATATGTATTTTAAAACTAACAAAACAGCTTTTCAATCACATTTGACGATACTAGTTATTTGGATTAAGAAAACCATTTCCCTGTTTCATTTATTAATATCTTAGCAACAATAAACAGACAATTAAACAAAACCAATAGAATACTTTATACTCACGCTTTCCCCAGAGACCTCAGTTCTTTTTGGTAATCTGTTGAATTTAATTAAAACAGGTCAGATGATCTGTGATTCTCCATCCAGAGCGTTTACCAGATGTGAGCAATGTTTTATAACTCATTCTTTTCACCAAATATAATTGGTGACGTATACACAATATCTTAACTGATGATCTAAGCCAATGGCAACATGTGCTTATCTGCTGAAATAATTTCCAGCAAATCAAATATAACAGCACGTGATATGTAAAGGATCCCAAATACATTTGCATTTTGAATAAAATGTTGCAAATATTTGTTCAACTATGAAAGAATTTTGACAAACTGAACTTCTGGATTCATTTGTTAATTGTAGGGGTAGAAATTGGACCTCGTTATGACCTGCATCCCAAGGAGCTCACACGTATGTAAATGAGGGGCCTAAAGCCTATTTTAGGCCCGCCCGCTCAGGAAATTGGTGTCCCGAGGAGTGGAGTAGGTGCCGGTCCTGCTTCACTCAGCTTCACCTGTTGTGGATGTGACCGAGGAACTGGCTGCCACTGAACAAGTGAATTTCCATAATTTTTTTTTAAATTCATGTGGATCTGGGAGGAATTGGGCTGCTCCTTTCAGATCCACAGCGCTCTTGCCGGGCGATGGTGGACTCCGCTGACCACCATCGCCCCACACCTGCCCACTCCTGCTGTCCTCCCCTCCCCTTCTCCTGGCACACACTTGAGGCCACTGCTGGTGACCCGAAATTAATTCATTCAATGCAGCAAGCATTGGCAGCTCACACAGATTATTTAGATGTGGCCAATAGTCTAATTTCAGTCTGGCCATGGGCCTTCCGGTCCGGGCGTGCATTCTGGCCGCATAGCCGCCTTCGGGCTCTAAACCAAGCGTCAGCAAATTCTACCTCCAGAATTCTGTGCAGTTATAGATTGACCAGGAAATTTTTTGTCATTTTCCACTACAGAACCTTGACTCAGTGGGCACTGCCTCTTTCCAGGATAAAAATTTGTGAGTTGTGGTTGTTTTAGTTGTTGCTACAAAAAAAACCTATCCTAGTGCTATACCTGTAATATGCAATTTTATTTTTTAAAGGCATAATTTTTAAAAACGTCTGAAATTCACAACTGCTGAATTTTGCCTGTTGCCTTACAATAAATTCTGGCCGAGAAATTCGATTAAGCCTGAAAATGAGCGTGCCACCGCGGGCCAAGGTTAACGGCCACCCACAAAAAGACCACAGGCAGCACATGGCAGCTCCTGTGCAATGTGCTCTTTCCGGCAGTAACATCAGCAGGATGACGAAGGTCGCGTCTAAAGGATCAGTACGGCATTCTCGCACCTTATTAACAATACATTTCCAAGTGAAAGAATGTCGCATAGATGTTGCTAAACCGTTGCATGAAATTATGCCCAAATTATAAGCTGAAAACAGAAAATTTAATGAAGTGAGTGCAATATAAATGAAGTAGTGACATTATCAGACATTTTCAGAATAAGGGGTCGCACATTTAAAATAGTGGTGATGAGGAATTTCTTCTCTCAGAGGGTCGTGAATCTTTGGAATTCTCTGCCCCAGAGAGCTGTTGAGGCTGGGTCATTGAATATATTTAAGGTAGAATAGACAGAGTTTTGATTGATAGGAGAGTCAAGGTTTACGGGGAGCCAGCGGAGAAGTGGAGTTGAGGCCAAGACCAGATCAGCCATGATCTTATTGAATGGCGGAGCAGGCTCGAGGGGCCAAATGGCCTACTCCTGCTCCTATTTCTTATGTTCTTATTATATAGAAGAGAGACGTTGCTAAAGGGATGAAAAGATCAAAGAAATAAATTAAACTAAGCAACAACAAAAAAAGCCAGCTTAAACGAAATCATATTAAATAATTTTTGCAATAAACTAAAAGACAATTGAAGTCAGTTATTTGGATATAACTTATTTTAAAGGAGCATGGCAAATGTGAATTGCCCACAATGTTTACTGTATGGTTGCTAGCTCACCGGCACTTTCTCCCTGCTCCACGCGCTGTCAATAGTTGGGCGTGCTTTAGAAAGGGTGGTAAAAGGAGCGGCGACGTTCAATCGCTGAGCGTGCAACAATTCGGTGTTGCACACTGATTGACATCACACTCCTGGTAATTAAAATACTTGTGGTGAGCACAAGCAATGGCAACACTGCCGACCTGCCCAATATGGCGGCTGCTGCATTCCACGCTGGAACTGGGCTGATGTGAGGCGGCTGCAATTTTTTCTTCAAAACTGGCCTTAACGGCCAGTGCCAAAGGTTCCAATTTCAAGGCCTCTTCCTCTTGAGGAAGATGGAAAAAGGACAGCTGGCAGCATGAGTACAGCAGCAGCAATTGATCAATGTCTCCTTGCCCTGTAATGCAATGTAAAAGCTGCAACCACGTGAATGGGTGAGATGAATTGACTGTGTGTGTTCACCACTGTGCTCTTGTCCGAAAGCCCCATCTGCATCTCAATTTCCTGGAAGGTGCTGATGTGCCGGGGGGCACCAGCTGGTAGTGACCATGCAATGTTTCTATTTAGTGTTGGAGAAGGAAAAGGCCCTGCACCAGGAGCTGTGAGCAACCCTGATGCACCAGCATCAATCCCAGGAGCTTCCTGAGTTGTTGTCAGTCACCTTTAATGCAGCCAGAGGTGTGTTTCATTGGCACTTGTGCTGAGCTTGTTTATTTGCACAACATTACAGCCAAGCTCCAAACCTTGTACACCGTCATGTCTCACACTACACAAGGGTGTATCCTCAGGAGGTGAAGTGATCTGCTGGAGCACAGGTCCTGACTTTCAGCAGGAAAACCATTTACTTCCCACCCTCCTGTCATGGAGCCCTTACCATGGCATTCACCGTAGGCATTCCCATATATGTCTTTAGAATGGAGGGAGAACAGGAGCAGTAAGAAGAGAAAATGACAGAGGCATTCAGGATCAAGCGACACCAAAAGAAAAGACCAACTAAGAGGTACAGGTCTACAGGGCTGTAGTAATACCCGCCCTCCTGTATGGATCAGAGGCATGGACGATGTACAGAAGACACCGCAAGTCGCTGGAGATATATCACCAACGATGTCTCCGCAAGATCCTGCAAATCCCCTGGGAGGACAGGCGCACCAACATCAGTGTCCTCGTCCAGGCTAACATCCCCAGCATTGAAGCACTGACCACACTCGATCAGCTTCGCTGGGCAGGCCACATAGTTTGCATGCCAGACAAGGGACTGCCTAAGCAATTGCTCTATGCGGAACTCCTTCACGGCAATCGAGCCTAAGGTGGGCAACAAACTTATAAGGACACCCTCAAAGTCTCCCTGGTAAAGTGCGACATCACCACTGGCACCTGGGAGTCCCTGGCCGAAGACCGCCCTAGGTGGAGAAAGTGCATCCGGGAGGACGTTGAGCTCTTCAAATCTCAACGGCGCGAGCGTGAAGAGGTCAGGCGCAGGCAGCGGAAGGAGCGTGCGGCAAATGAGTCCCACCCCCCCCTTCCCCCGATGAATGTTTGCCCTACCTGTGACAGGGTCTGTGGCTCTCGGACTGTTCAGCCACCAAAGGACTCACTTTCGGAGTGGAAGTAAGTCTTCCTCGATTCCGAGGGACTGCCTATGATGATGATCGTTCGACCAGAGTCTACAGACCACATAGCTCCCTTGTTGATGACTCAGAAGAGCTCTGTTTAAGCGACAATTCAGTAAAGAGGTGAAGAAGGAAATCTGTCCATTTCCTGTTGTAAACTGACATCCAAAGATCCTCCTAAAAAAACAAAGAGCAGGCTAACTTCAGAACAATGGACTTCATATCACAATGTTCAATCGGTCTCCCAATATCCAATGATCAATGGACAAAGCGACCATTTTGGATACATTATCAGACCTGTGGGCTTTTCTGTCTGACGGGGGAGGGTAAATATTGATGTTGTGGGCCCCCACCTGCTCCAGGTAACGCTGAAATATGTTGAATCTTTCTCTTACATTGGAACTGCAGATGGTATTGGATTAGGCCATCATCCCTGCCATCTGTCTGAGGTTCTCCAAAGTGGTCCTCAGTGCCTTCGTGTGAATGTTGTGCTCAACCAGCATCCTTCTATTAAGAGCAGAACCCCAAGAGATCTGAGCCTGCAGGTTCAGGAGCCGAAGGATCAATTCTGTGAAGCTTCTGTTCCACACTGTCAGATACCACTTGCACCCCTGTCTCCTATGGCACCATAAGAGTGAGGAATGAAGGAATGTCACACATAAAAAGAGACTGCAAGGAATGGTCAGGGCAGCAGGAAGATTACCTTAGCTGCTCTGGTGATGTCATTAAATTTCTCCTGCACTGTAAAGGAGTCCTCGGCTCCAAGGACGTGGCACATATAACTCATTTTTGGCACGTATCCAGCCCATGATTCCAAACATACATTCCCCTTTCTCTGTATCTCTGTTATGAAGACAAACAGATCCAGCTATCTGAAGTCTGCTCTTTGTTTCTTCGATCCAGCTGCCATCCTGGTCACCCAGATTGCCTCTTCCTCCAGTGCTGCCATTGCACCTTTAAACAGCAGCAGGTTTTATATCCTGCCGCTGTACCAAGTCTCTGCCTCTCCTTCAGTTATATGCAGTTTTTTAATTTTGGAGAGTAGTATATGCTCATTTTCTGGCACCATGTAATCGAGATTGTGCTAGGACAGGGATGCCTAACCTTTTGGAGCGGAGAGCCAGATGTGCATGCCACAACTAATGTTTCAGCTGTTTATGACTGCACAAAACTGGTAGCCCCTCAAACACAAAAGTAATCAATGTTTGCCAGGCTCAAAAATTCAAACCTCCTCTGCAAGAATTGGCTGTTTGCCTGTGCCACACTTTCTGACTTCACTTTCCAACCCTCGCTGGGTTTCTGCCAAAGTTACAGCAATGGAGCAGGAGAAGCCGCAAAGATATTCCCAGTGTGCATACTTAAATGTGTGACCATTTAATTTTTTCTTTCTATATCCACTTAAATATGTGACCATTTATGTCCTTTAATTTCTTCATATATTTAACTAAATGATTAATTAATTTCAGATGCCTTTAAGATATAATTGAAGCAAGTATGTTTTTTTCTGCCATATATGGACTTTGAAAATGAGAGGGCATGGATTCAAGATAAGGAAAACTAGAGTAAATAGGGAATTCAGACAACATTTCTTTAGCAAAGGAGTGGTCAATATATGAAGTCTGAGGAGAGGGCGCTAGGGAAGTTTAGCTGCAATTTGGATCCTCAAAGGATATGGGACTAGAACCTGCACTTTTTTTGGATGCTTAACGCCCATTTAACACCCATTTTACCGCTGAAATGACATCTAACACCCAGATATCGCCCATTTAGCCACAAAATGGAAACTGACACCCATTTTTAGGAAAATTATCGGCAAGCGTTACTTTCCCCAATGTGCTTAACGCCAGGAAACAATATTACCGCCCGCCCACTTCTTTGGGCGGAATCATCAGAATGAGCGAAATCATCGCCCATAATATCGCCCAGCATTACTTCCCGCTTGGAATTAATGTCGAGATTCAATATTAACGCCCACCCACTGTTGTTTGTCGTGAAGAGCATATTACCGAAAATAACGCCCAGCAGATCGCCCAGCATCAATTTCACCACCTCGTGCACATATCACCCACAATATCACTCACCCAAAAATACGCCCACAAAAAGTGGAACTGCTCTGAATGAACGCCAACGGTGTGGCTGGCATTTTTTAAATCCAACTCTTACTTGAGGAGCTGATATCTGAACAATTTGCCTGAAAGAGCGTTGATGTGAGTGACAACGCTGGCACACTGCTGTGTGCGTGCAGCTCAGACATCAATGGTGCCCATTATCTTGGTGCCAGTTAAAGTTTACGTTGATTGATGCTAAATTGTATTTAACCCTTTCATGTTAAGAAATCACCTATGTGTAACCGTGCAGCTATCTGAGACAATGTGCAACAAGGTTATGTTCAATAACAAAAATGTTATACCAACATTGGTCTGAAATTATAAGCATCACAGGCAATATCACCCAACCCCCGCCCACACCCCGCTTTTTCCACCATTGACATAATCACATGTCCAACATGTCCAGCAACACAGAATACAAAGGCAAAGCAAGAGCTTGGTCCCCGCCCCCATACATTGCAACAAATTGCATTCACCCAGATGGAGATATAACACAGCCATCACCTACACACATGCACCTCACTTTCCTTCCTCCCTCCCCATCTTCTTCCCACCTCTACCCCTTCCCCTCCTTGCTCCAAGACGCCTGGCCGAGGAGCTCCTCAGGCAGTGCCTCATTGTGAGGGATGAAGGCAGATGTGGTTGTTGGACGGTAACAGGAGCGGGGGGTGCCGAGGGGGCAACATTCTCTGATGCAGAAGCAGGATTTTGGTCCTTGTTCTCATCTGTCGTTCGCAGTGATGGTGCGGTATCTAGGGGTGGAGTGCCGCGCTCGGGGACCACTGGGAGGGCTGTGGCAGCAGTGTTCTTGGCTATCGCATCCAGGGACTCCACCATCTGCGGAATATATTCGGTCATGGTGCCGGAGATGGTGGCCAGCTGTTGGGATATTCCCCCCAATGCTTCGATGAGCTGGTCACCAATGTCTACAGTCCTCCTGGACAACTGTATCATCTCTTCGCTGTCATGTGACTCTCGTGGCACAGACCTGCCGCATCCACGAGGCTTCCGCGGGGTCGGCACCGTCCTGGGATCAAATGGGGTGCCCTGTGGCAAGGTGCTTGGGGCCGGTACCTCCAGAGTGGAGGCGGGAATGACCGGAGGACCACTAGATGGCCTTGGGGTGGAATAGCTTCTAGAGCATGGCGATGGAGGCTCCTCGAAGTCCGCACTCTCAACCGTGGAGAACAGGCCCAGCGGATTGACGGGCGAGAATCAGAGCTCCTCAGCACCAGATGTAGTAGGATCATCCGCTGACTCCTGCCCCACGCCCCCACCTCTGGCCTCTGTGGTCTTGCCTTGGGACGAACTGTTGGCTGAGCTGCAAAACACAAATGAAGTTAAAAGAGGAGAAGGGGGTGCTCGGGTGACAAGGTGAGTCCAGCGCTACACACAGCATACGTACGACAAAAGCACCACCGCTCTCAAAATCATCACAGACATCACATTTTATGACCATCAACACATTTGCATTGCAATAATTTTCATTAGGCCATCATTATTTATATGACAATTTTAGAAATCATCTATCATATTTGATTGTTTGGATATGAGTGGGTGTGGCATGTATTGACTTTACACCACGCAATGGTGTAAGCTTTACTCACGTGGCATCACTTCAAGGTCTACAAGTGCGTCCATGACTGTCCAGGGTGTTTCCCCACGAGTGCGAGTACCCGCTCCTCCATGTCAGTGATGTCGCTGGGGACTGGTGGCCCCCCACCCGTTCGCCTCTGCACGGACCTCATCGTCGATAGCTTCTTCTGCAAAAGGTGACAGGACGATATGGCATGAGATCATTGCATGATATCATTGCTAGGTAATGTCACAGTGGCTGATACAACACATAACCAACAGATGTAATCATGATTATTACAATAATTATCATTGTTTACCTAAAGATGTACACCGTGACTGCAGGCTTTGAGTAAAACATTCCCGGTAAAAGTGAAAGACCTCACATCTGCTGATAGTCACTCATGACTGTTACAAATCAAATTATTTCTATGCAGAAGTACATGTAAATCAATGTAATACTTACTCTTGCGGATCCCACAAGGTTGTTCCATCATTTGTGGCATTGGTTGCCCTCACGCACCTCGTTGGTTGTCGACGAGACCACCTCTGCTACCTCGGTCCATATCCTCTGGTATGCCTTTGGGGTGGGCTATTCACCCCAGCGTAACTCGATCTCCTGCAGGAGGGAGGCATTTGCCTTGACCGAGAACGACCTGGCTCTTTTGTGCCCTCCAATGTGCTCCTCTCTCACCTCACTGCTCTCTCCAGCGTCAGTCTCCACAGCGTGCTGTGATGCCTCCTCTTCTCTCTCCATTATAGGCCAAATTCGGTCAAATATGTGGCTGGTAACAGCTACTTTTTATTTGCCTACTTTCTGTGAAGCTCTGAAGTCTCCCTCCTTCCTCCCAAAGCAGCTACACCACACCCAGACACGCCTTCAGTCCCTCTGAGCTCCCGCTCTCTGTCTCCTCTTCTACGCATGTCATGATGACCTTTGACCTCCAGAATCACAGGAAGCGAGCATTGCCATGCCTTTGCTTAGGATGGCCACACTTTACGGCCGAAGGTCAAAAAAATGTAACGCTACCGCCCGTTTTATATCGCTCGCAGTAACGGCCATTTTCAAAAGTAGAAACTAGGTGCTTTGAGTATGGGTGACAAGCCGGCGATCTGAAAACCCTTTTTTAACGGCCATGCTGGAAATATCGGCCATTTTTGGGCGATAACTACAAAAGTGCAGGTTCTAGCCCCATGGAGTTGCACAGAGCAGAGGCTCAGGAAGCAGGGAAAGGAGGAAATCTCCGTGAGGAAGTCAGCATGGTGATTGGGAGAGCCATGCACAATGATGATTTTCAGAGAAAGATGGGAAGGCTGGTGAGAGTGAGCTGCTTGATGGAGGTGTAGGAGGAAACACCAAAACACCAAGGTAGTATTTGGTGATAAGAGGTACACGCTAGTACAGGCCTGGGGCTGTGTTGAAAGAAAGAGTAGCAGGTGCCATGAGGGACACTGTAGCGAATACAATGGGAGGCACAGAGGGAGACCATGGGCTTGCTCAAGTGGGACTTGAGCCTGGGGCAATACCAGGAAAGGAAGTAGGCTGAGAATTAGTGACAAATGAGGAGAGGGATTGAGGAAGGCATGGTGCTCCAGTTGGCGAAGATGAAAAGGGACATGGCTGAATGAGAGGAGGAGAACAATAGAGCAGAGCAAGTATTGAAATCAGAAGCAGGCTCAGATACAGAATAGCAGCCAATTACGTGCACACAGGAGGAGATAGAAATAGATGGATATTGGAAAATAGACGTTTATGCTATGAAATGCAAATGCAATTTTAATGGCAATGCCGCTTTTGGATCTCCTTTACATATGATCAAGGAAGTATCTAGCACAAAGAACAAAGTAATTGTTCTATATATATAACATGAATTTTCATTAATGTTAAAGTAAACAACCTGCTTATTGCACTGTCTACTAGAACTTCATACACAACCTATGATTTTATTTCACTCAGAATGTTAAAGGTAACAGAAGAGTAAATATCTCCGAAGTTACTCAAATTTATTTAGATCTGCTATGACCCCCGCGGCCTACAGATTTCTGAATCTAGCTAATCTAAAGCTAGGCTGATCTGAACATAGGCTAATCTGAACAGAGGATAATCTGCACCTAAACCAATCTAAAACTAGCCTAATCTGAATCTAAGATAATCAGAAGCTAAGCTAAGTTGAATTTAGCCTGATCTAATTCAAGCCTAATCTGAATCTAGCCTAAACTGAATATAAGTTAATCTGAATCTCACTTTATCTGAACCTAGCCTAATCTGATTCTAGGCTAATCAGAATGTAGACAAATCTAAATCTAGCCCAATCTGAATCTAACTTAATCTGAATCTATCATAATTCGAATCTCAGCTCATTTCAATCCCAGCTAATCGGAATCTAGAATAATCTGAATCTAAACTAATCTGAATCTTGGCTAATCTGAATCTAAGATAAACTAAATCTAGCCTAATCTGAATACAGGCTAATCTGAATCTAAAATAGTCTGAATCTTTTCTAATCTGAATCCAACCTAATCTGACTCTCAGCAAATCTAAATCTTGGCTAAACTGAATCTAAGCAAATCTGAATGTAGCATAATCTGATTCCCAGCTAATGTGAATCTAGGCTAATCTGAAATCAGCCTAATCTGAATCTAGGCTAATCAGAGCCCAGGCTAATCTGAATCTAGGCTAATCTGCACTAAATCTAATCTGAATACTGACTAATCTGATTCTAGCCTAATTTGAATTTAAGATCATCTGCATCTTGGGTAAACTGAATCTAGGATAATCTGAATCAAGGCTAATCTGAATTTAGGCTAATCTGAATCTACACTAATTTGAATCTAGTCTAATCTGAATCTAGGCTAATCTGAATTTCAACAAATCTGAATCTAGGCTAATCTGTATCTAGGCTAATCTGAATTAAAGTGAATCTGAATCTAAGCTAATCTGAATCTAAGCAGAGTTGGGAGGCCTACAAAAGGCCCATCAGTCGGGAGGCGCCAGTAGGAGGTCGAGGAGGCGTCGAGGAGACGGAGCAGCAGAATCGGGAGGCCTACAAAAGGTCCATCAATCGGGAGGCGCCAACGGGAAGTGTATCCGCCTCCAGCTCCTGACGGACCACATTGCGGCACTGGAGTTGCAGGTGGATTCATTCTGGAGCATCCACGATGCTGAGAATGATGTGAATAGCACGTTTAGCGAGTTGGTCTTACCGCAGATAAAGGGTACACAGCCAGATAGGGAAAGGAAGACCAACAGGAAGAGCAGTGCAAGGAAGGTAGTGCAGGGGTCCCCTGCGGTCATCCCCCTGCAAAACAGATACACCACTTTGGGTACTGTTGAGGGGGATGACTCATCAGGGGAGAGCAGCAGCAGCCAAGTTCATGGCTCTGTGGGTGGCTCTGCTGCACAGGAGGGCAGGAAAAAGAGTGGGAGAGCTATAGTGATAGGGGATTCGATTATAAGGGGAATAGATAGGCGTTTCTGCGGCCGCAACCGAGACTCCAGGATGGTATGTTGTCTCCCTGGTGCAAGGGTCAAGGATGTCTCGGAGCGGGTGCAAGACATTCTGAGAAGGGAGGGTGAACAACCAGTTGTCGTGGTGCATATAAGTACCAACGATATAAGTAAAAACGGAATGAATTCCTACGAGACGAATTTAGGGAGCTTGGAGCTAAATTAAAAAGTAAGACCTCAAAAGTAGTAATCTCAGGATTGCTACGAGTGCCACGTGCAAGTCAGAGTAGGAATTGCAGGATAGCTCAGATGAATACGTGGCTTGAGGAGTGGTGCAGAAGGGAGGGATTCAAATTCCTGGGACATTGGAACCGGTTCCGGGGAAGGTGGGACCAGTACAAACCAGACGGTCTGCACCTGGGCAGGACCGGAACCAATGTCCTGGCAGAGTGTTTGCTAGTGCTGTTGGGGAGGAGTCAAACTAACATGGCAGGGAGATGGGAACCTATGCAGGGAGACAGAGGGAAATAAAATGGAGGCAGAAGCAAAAGATAGAAAGGAGAATAGTAAAAGTGGAGGGCAGAGAAACCCAAGGCAAAAAACAAAAAGGGCCACATTACAGCAAAATTCTAAAGGGGCAAAGTGTGTTAAAAAGACAAGCCTGAAGGCTCTTTGCCTCAATACGAGGAGTATTCGGAATAAGGTGGATGAATTAGCTGCGCAGATAGCAGTTAAGGGATATGATGTAATTGGCATTACGGAGACATGGCTCCAGGGTGACCAAGGCTGGGAACTCAACATCCAGGGATATTCAACATTTAGGAAGGATAGACAGAGAGGAAAAGGAGGTGAGGTGGCGTTGTTGGTTAAAGAGGAAATTAATGCAATAGTAAGGAGGGACATTAGCCTGGATGATGTGGAATCGGTAAGGGTGGAGCTGCGGAATACCAAAGGGCAGAAAACGCAATTGAGAGTTGTGTACAGATCACCAAACAGTAGTAGTGAGGTTGGGGACAGCATCAAACAAGAAATAAGGGATGTGTGCAATAAAGGTACAGCAGTTATCATGGGCGACTTTAATCTACATATTGATTGGGCTAACCAAACTGGTAGCAATGCGATGGAGGAGGATTTCCTGCAGTGTATTAGGGATGGTTTTTCTAGACCAATATGTCGAGGAACCAATGAGAGAGCTGGCCATCTTAGACTGGGTGATGTGTAATGAGAAGGGACTAATTTGCAATCTTGTAGTGCGAGGCCCCTTGGGGAAGAGTGACCATAATATGGTAGAATTCTTTATTAAGATGGAGAGTGACAAAGTTAATTCAAAAACTAGGGTTCTGAACTTAAGAAAAGGTAACTTCGACAGTATGAGGCATGAATTGGCTAGAATAGACTAGCAAAGGATACTTAAAGGGTTGATGGTGGATAAGCAATGGCAAACATTTAACGATCACATGGATGAACTTCAGCAATTGTACATCCCTGTCTGGAGTAAAAATAAAACGGGGAAGGTGGCTCAACCATGGCTAACAAGAGAAATTAAGGATAGTGTTAAAACCAAGAAAGAGGCATATAAATTGGCTAGAAAAAGCAACAAACCTGAGGACTGGGAGAAATTTAGAATTCAACAGAGGAGGACTAAGGGTTTAATTAAAAGGGGGAAAATAGAGTACGAGAGGAAGCTTGCAGGGAACATAAAAACTGGCTGCAAAAGCTTCTATAAATATGTGAAGAGAAAAAGATTAGTGAAAACAAACGTAGGTCCCTTGCAGTCGGATTCAGGTGAATTTATAATGGGGAACAAAGAAATGGCAGACCAATTGAACAAATACTTCGGTTCTGTCTTCACAAAGGAAGACACAAATAACCTTCCGGATGTACTAGGGGACAGTGAGTCTAGTGAGAAGGAGGAACTTAAGGATATCCTTATTAGGCGGGAAATTGTGTTGGGGAAATTGATGGGATTGAAGGCCGATAAATCCCCGGGGCCTGATAGTCTGCATTTCTTAAATGGCCCGAGAAATAGTGGATGCATTGGTGATCATTTTCCAACAGTCTATCAACTCTGAATCAGTCCCTATGGACTGGAGGGTAGCTAATGTAATACCACTTTTTAAAAAAGGAGCGAGAGAGAAAACGGGTAATTATAGACCGGTTAGCCTGACGTTAGTAGTGGGGAAATTGTTGGAATCAATCATTAAGGATGAAATAGCAGCGCATTGAGAAAGCAGTGACAGGATCGGTCCAAGTCAACATGGATTTATGAAATGGAAACCATGCTTGACGAATCTTCTGGAATTTTTTGAGGATGTAATTAGCAGAGTGGACAAGGGAGAAGCAGTGGATGTGGTGTATTTGGACTTTCAAAAGGCTTTTCACAAGGTCCCGCACAAGAGATTGGTGTGCAAAATCAAAGCGCATGGTATTGGTGGTAATGTACTGATGTGAATAGAGAACAGGTTGGTAGACAGGAAGCAGAGAGTCGGGATAAACGGGTCCTTTTCAGAATGGCAGGCAGTGACTAGTGGAGTGCCGCAGGGCTCAGTGCTGGGACCCCAGCTATTTACAAAACACATTAATGATTTTGATGAAGGAATTGAGTGTAATATCTCCAAGTTTGCAGATGACACTAAACTGGCTGGCGGTCTGAGCTGTGAGGAGGATGCTAAGGGTGACTTGGACAGGTTAGGTGAGTGGGCAAATGCATGGCAGATGCAGTATAATGTGGATAAATGCGTGGTTATCCATTTTGGGGGCAAAAACACGAAGGCAGAATATTATCTGAATGGTGGTAGATTAGGAAAAGGGGAGGTGCAACGAGACCTGGGTGTCATGCTTCATTAGTCATTGTAAGTTGGCATGCAGGTACAGCAGGCGGTGAAGAAGGCAAATGGTATGTTGGCCTTCATAGCTAGGGGATTTGAGTATAGGAGCAGGGAGGTCTTACTGTAGTTGTACAGGGCCTTGGTGAGGCTTCACCTGGATGATTGTGTTCAGTTTTGGTCTCCTAATCTGAGGAAGGACGTCCTTGCTATTGAGGGAGTGCAGCGAAGGTTCACCAGACTGATTCCAGGGATGGCTGGGCTGACATATGAGGAGATACTGGATCACCTGGGCCTTTATTCACTGGAGTTTAGAAGGATGAGAGGGTATCTCATAGAAACGTATATGATTCTGACGGGACTGGACAGGTTAGATGCGGGAAGAATGTTCCCGATGTTGGGGAAGTCCAGAACCAGGGGACATAGTCTTAGGATAAGGGGTAGGCCATTTCGGACTGAGATGAGGAGAAACTTCTTCACTCAGAGTTGTTAACCTGTGGAATTCCCTGCCGCAGAGAGTTGTTGATGCCAGTTCATTGGATATATTCAAGAGGGAGATAGATATGGCCCTTACGGCGAAAGAGATCAAGGGGTATGGAGAGAAAGCAGGAAAGGGGTACTGAGGGAATGATCAGCCATGATCTTGTTGAATGGCGGTGCAGGCTCGAAGGGCCGAATGGTTTACTCCTGCATCTATTTTCTATGATTCTATATTAATATAATCTGAATCTAGGCTAATGTGAATCTAGGCTAATCTGAATCTAGCCTAATCTGAATCTAGCCCATTCTAAATCTAGGCTAATCAGAACCTGGGCTAATCTGACCCTAGGCTAATCAGAACCTGGGCTAATCTGACCCTAGGCTAATCAGAACCTGGGCTAATCTGACCCTAGGCTAATCAGAACCTGGGCTAATCTGACCCTAGGCTAATCAGAACCTGGGCTAATCTGACCCTAGGCTAATCAGAACCTGGGCTAATCTGACCCTTGGCTAATCAGAATCTGGGCTAATCTGACCCTAGGCTAATCAGAACCTGGGCTAATCTGACTCTAGGCTAATCAGAACCTGGGCTAATCTGACCCTTGGCTAATCAGAATCTGGGCTAATCTGACCCTAGGCTAATCAGAACCTGGGCTAATCTGACCCTAGGCTAATCAGAACCTGGGCTAATCTGACCCTTGGCTAATCAGAATCTGGGCTAATCTGACCCTAGGCTAATCAGAACCTGGGCTAATCTGACTCTAGGCTAATCAGAACCTGGGCTAATCTGAATCTAGGCTAATAAGTATCTAAGATAAGATGAATCTAGCCTAACTGGAATCTAGGCTAATCTTAATCTAGCCTAATCTGAAACTAGTCTAGTCTGAAGCCATGCTGATCGGAATCAGAGCTAATATGAATCTAGCCTACTCTGAATCTCAGCTAATTTGTATCTAGGAGAATCTGAATTAAAGCTAATCTGAATCTAGGCTAATCAGCATTAAATCTAATCTTGTCTAATCTGAATCTTATCTAATCTGAATCTAGTGAAATCTGAATCTAAGGAAATCTGCATGTCGGGTAAACTGAATCTAGGGTAAACTGAATCCAGGCTAATCTCAAACTAGGCTAATCTGAATCTATTCTCATCTGAATCTCGCCTGAACTGAATCTAGCCTAAACGGAATTTCAACTAATCTGAACCTAGGCTAATCTGAATATAGGCTAATCTGAATATAGGCTAATCTGAATCTAAGATAATCGGAATCTATTCTAATCGGAATCTCAATTAATCTGAATCTGGGCTAATCTGAGTCTAGGCTAGTCTGAGTCTAGGTTAATCTGAATCTAGCCTGATCAGTATCTAGGCTAATCTGATTATAAGATCATCTGAATATAAGATAATCTAAATCTAAAATAATATGAACCTAGTTTAATCGGTCATCTAAGGTAACCCAAATCTACCCTAATATGAATCTAGCCTAATCTGTATCTGGGCTAATATGAATCTAGGCTAATATGAATTAAGGCTATTCTGAATCTCGGCTAATCTGAACCTATCTTAATCTGAATCTAGGTTAATATGAATCTAGTCTAATCTCCTCAAGAGGTGATCCATAATTAGTTAAATTTGTGGGCCTCATATATCTCCACAAAAACCACTCAATGGGCCCAAGTTTCCACATGATTTGCACCTGATTTTTAGGAGCAACTGGTGGAGAATGGACTATCTTAGAAATCGCAATTCTCCACATTTTTTTTTCTGCAGTTCTAGTCAGGTAGAACAATTCTACTTTGGAACAGAATTTTTTCTTCAAAAGGGGACGTGTCCGGCCACTGATGCCTGATTTGAAAGTTTCCACAGTGAAAAAGTACTCCAAACTAAAGTAGAATGGAACAAGTGAAGATTTTTGTAGAACTGAAAAAACCTGTTCTACACATTAAAAAATCAGGCGCAGGTTACAAATTAGGCGTCCAGAACGAGGTGGGCGGGGGAAGGGAAGTCATTAAATTCTATAATAAATCATTATTTATACTTATACAAATATTATATAAATAAATCCAATCTGAATAAACATTTATAAGCAAAGAAAAGATTAAATAAACCACCTTCCTACCTGTGTGAAAGTTCTTCAGGCAGGCCTTTCGGGATCGAAGGCTGAACGGGCCGGCCCGAGACTTCGGGCAGGGCCCGTCCCCAGCACCAGATTTACAGGTAGGTAACGTTGGGTTGGGTCGGGTCGGGGAGGTTCGGTTCGGGTCGGGGGGGGGGGGGGGAGAGAGAGAGAGAGAGAGAGAGGGAGAGAGAGGGGGGGGGAGAGAGAGAGGGAGAGAGAGGGGGGGAGAGAGAGAGGGGAGAGAGAGAGAGAGGGGGGTGGGGAAGAGAGGGGGGGGAGAGAGGGAGGGAGAGGGGGGGGAGAGAGGGAGGGAGAGGGGGAGGGAGAGGGGGAGGGAGAGAGGGAGGGGGGGAGAGAGGGAGGGAGGGGGGGAGAGAGGGGAGAGGGGGGGGAGAGAGAGGGGGGGAGGTCAAGTCGGATCCAGTCCGGGAGCGGGAGTCGGGTCGGGTCCAGTGTGGGGGGGGGCGGGAGCGCGGGTCGGGTTGGGTCCAGTCGGGGGGCCGGGGAGCGGGAACAGGAGCGCGAGCCGGGTCGAGTTGGGGAGGCGGGGAGCGGGAACAGGAGCGCGGGTCGGGTCAGGTCGAGTCGGGGAGGCAGGGAGCGGGAACAGGAGCACGGGTCGGGTTGGGTCAGTCGGGGGGGGGGGGCGGGGCGCGGGTGTTGGGTCTGGTTCGGAGGCGGCGGGGAGCGGGTGTCAGGTCTGGTCTGGTCCGGAGGCGGGGGGGGGGGGGAGCGGGTGTCGGGTCTGGTCCGGAGGCAGGGGGGGTGGCGGGGAGCGAGTGTCGGGTCTGGTTGGGGGGGGGGGGAGCAGGAGCTGGCTGTGGGAGGAGCCTTGTTCACGCAGCCCCAGTGAGGCCATTCAGCCAGGGCTAGGGGCTGTGTGCTTCGGCCCCTCCCACACAGTTTCGGGTGCCTGGAGCTACTGCACTTGCGTGCCCACTGTAGCGCGCAGGTGCAGAGGTCCCGACACTGTTTTCAGCGCAGGGACCTGGCTCCGCCCCCCCACAGCTCGTGCTGGCTGCGCCGAGGGCCAGAGGACCTGCAAGTAGGTGGAGAATACCGAGGATTTTTTTAGGCGCACTTTGTGGCGCGAAAAACGGGCGTCCAGGTCGGGACTGCACCGTTCTAGGCACGTGTGGAAACTTGGGCCCAATGTGTCTGGAGCACACGATGCAGTTATATTCTTCTGGTCCCACCGCCACAGTGTCCTTACTAAAAAAATGGCACTTTAATTTCTTCTATAATACTGGTCTAAGTAAAAAAAAAATTAAGTAAAGCTGAAATGGTGTGCCAGATTATATTTAGAGGAGAAAATATAGTGCTTTTTTCACAGCTGCACACATCCGAACTGAGAAGAAAGCTGAGTAACAAACAGCCTTACACCTCTTACTCAGGAGCTATTAATGTATACCATTCATTCATTCCCGAATAGCCAATGCTCCAGTATTTAGTACAAGGGAAGATGAAAGTCATTAGTGAGAAACAAGTCTTTTGAAATATCCATTTTACACCATCTACAGCTGAACTGTCAGACACCCCTAGTTAAAGATGGTAGGTGTAGAGACAGCTGTCACTGTTTCACTCTGTTATCCTGGGAATCTGTGGATTTACTGCCTCACGCCAATTAAACCAGCACAAACTGCTAATTCAACACAAGCTTTGGTTTCACCATATGTATAATGATTTTTATTATTATTCCTTAAGTAAGCACTGAGCTATGATTCTAAGATTACCTAAAAATACTCAGGATAGGTGAATGTTGCATCTCTCAGTACCAGTACAATATATAGGAAATCCAATGGTGGATTTTTTTCCCACATAACTAGCATACAATTAATATATGGTTAATGTGAGAGTCAGCACTGCAGCTGAGCTCAGCAATTTAATCGGTGTTGGTGCATTAACAAACCCCGTTTAGACCCGTAGTCAACTCCAATAAATCAATATAAAAAGAGCACAAGAGGATAGTAATTCTGTACCCCATTCTGAGTTCAAGGTGGGATGGGATTCCGCCCACCACTTTGCCCTGCTGCTGACTCCGTCCCAATTCCTAGGTAACAGGGTCTTAAATATATGGGATGGGCATCCACACCTGTAACGATGCAACAGAAATGACTGTCCTGATGAGGAGATGGAACTCAGAGTTTCTAGGCTCCACCCCAAAATTCAGTCTCCCCTTTGGAATCACACTCTAGTGTGAGTACGCTCTTTCCCTAGATTGTGGAATTTGCAACTAAAGTACTGGAAATATAAATATTTTAAAAATCTGAAAATGTTGCAAATACACAGCCGATTGTTCAGTACCTGAGAGAAAGATAGATTAGTGTTTCAGATGTAATACTTCATTTGAGTTAAAAGTACACACTAAGCAAATTTGCTCCAGCATAAATTGTGCTCTAATTTGGATTGCTTTTAAGAAAAAGCTGATTAAAAAGCAAATAGATTTCTGGGGTTTATATGTAGAGGTATTGAATATCAAAGCAAGGAAATGGTGTTGAATTTGTATAAAACATTGGTTGGGCCACAGATGGACTATAGCATGTAGTTCTGACCACCGCATTGTGGGAAAGATGTTCGGGGCCGAAATGGCCCCTCCCTTTAAGGCCTGTTACCACCGCAAATCGGTGGCCACGCTGTGGAGTGCAGTGGCCGGCGACTTTTGGTGGAATGGCCGCTGCTAGCCCAATTGCCCTCCCGAGTTTTCCCAGCGGTGCCCCGATCCACCCCACCCCATCACCAGGGCCGATCTGCAGTATGCGCGTCATCACTGTGCGCACCGCAGATCTAACCCCCCCCCCCCCGAAGGCGACATTCCCCTCCGAAAATCTTCAGCTCGCTGCGCGGTGTCAAAACAAGCTTTCACCCGGTGGTCCAGTGAGGCTGTGGCCTTCTGCAGCAGTAGTGCAGCTTCCCTTAAAGGGGGGGGGGGCTATTGCCGCTGCCGCCATTTTTTTTTGCCAGGTCGTTCAGACAATTAAGCCCCCAGGTTTGGGTGGGCCGCCAAAAGGCAGCCTGGCACCCCCTCTTAGGTGCCAGGCTGCTGGCCCGGCTGAAACCCACCCTGGTGGCCCAGTGGCCCGAAGTTTTAAAAGCGCAGAGGCTCTCTCCTTTAAGTGAAGTGGAGAGCCGGAGTGAGTGGCGATGTGAGAACATCATCGCGGTGGTGACTCTGCTCCTCCCCCAACTTTCGCCCTCAGTTGCTATCACCGCCGCGTTTTTGCCCCTCAGGTATAATAACTGTCCCCATTATGACTGACTTCTGGATCAAAACAAAAATTTACAAAGAGCGCATTTTCGGGAAAGAGTCGACCTGACCGCAGCTGCGATAAAAACCACCGAAGTGGGAGCGCCCCATTTCGGGTGGGGGGCAATTTGTACCCCTCAGAGTCATTGTAAGGATGTAGAACAACATCAATTATATAGCACCTTTAATGTGGTAAAATGGCCCAAGGTGCTTCACAGGAGCGTAAGTAGACACAATTTCACATCAAGACACATAAGTAGATATTAGGACAGGTAAAAAAAGGCTTGGTCAAACACGTAGATCTTAAGGAGCATCTTAAAGGGGGAGAGAGAGTTAACAAGGCAGAGAGATTTAGAGATACTATAGGGTGGAGAATTTCCTCAGAGCTGCTCCCACTCCACCATCATAACTTCACCAAAAGTGTGGTGAAAATCCCATTTACAGGTGTAAACAGATTTTCCACCGTGCTATCTGCGACATTAGGGTGCCAGATTAAGAGCAACTCCAAGGAAATTCTCAGCCTAGGAATGAGACAATACAGCTTTGAAAGGGAGCCTGGGTAGGAAATAGGCCTACAGCAACTTAGAGCGTGGCTCCTCACCGAGAATGGAGGATTGGTGAAATTATCCAAATAACATAATTTAAAAGACAATTGGATAACTATTTGAAAAGGAAGTATATAAAAGGATATGGAAAAAAGTAAAGGAAATGGGATTTGACAGATCAAGTTGAAGAGCTACCACCAGCACATGCATGATAAGCCAAATGGCTTCCTTCTGTGCTGTAATTTCTATGATTCTAAGCATAGTTACCTGCATTGACTTTTACATTGAGAGACTGTTGTTGATACCATCATTTAATACAAAATACCTGGTTGCCCAACTCCAAACAGCATTGGGGATTCACATTTCTCTGTTATTGAGAGATGTTGTCAGATTCCATCCCTACGGTATCTGCCTGGTTCCATGTGCCTGGGTTCATGCGATATACTGCTCTTGACTTACAAAGTAGCCCTCAGCAGGCCTTCAATAGCAGCAACAGCAGACCGCAAAGTAAATCGGCAAAAGCAGTGAAACTTTCAAGACTGTGATCAATACATTTTTGCTAGGTAAGCTTATTAAGGGATATCATCATCATCATAGGCAGTCCCTCGAAGCAAGGATGACTTGCTTCCACGCCAAAAAGGGATGAGTTCACAGGTGTTTCAATGAAGGACCTAATATTCCAGATCCTGAACTACATCATGAAGGGTGGAAGATGCCTGTACTTGGATTTTTTGAACGCGTGGTGGCTGTTGCGCACCAGCCACCACACAGGCTTGACAGAGCTAGGTCTTGGTCCAGTGGCGAGGATTACCCAAGACCAACTGGAGACCAGCTCTGCTGCACAGACCGAGCGCGCGCACAAGTCGTAGTGTGGGCTGGCCCATGCTGCCCCTGGGCCCTTGCCTCTCCTGGGCCCCAGTCATTTCCATCTACAACTCTTGCCGCTCCTTCGTCCCTCCTGTTGTGCCTGCCCGCACTGCAATCAGCGACCTGGCTTCATAGCCGTCGCCCTCCTGCAGCCGTACGCGCTACTCCCTGCAGTGATATGCCGCCGTACGCTGCTCCCTCCAATGGCCCCGGCCTGCTGATGGTCTTGCAGGCCGGGACCACGTCGATAAGGGATATAGAATGCAGGCGGGTAAATGGAGTTGAAGTACCTATCAGCCATGATCTAATTGAATGGCGGAACAGGCTTGAGGGAGATTACGGGTCTTTGCCTGATTGCTATGCTCTCAGTTTTGAATAAGTCTTATATATTAATTCTTTTTCTTTCAGAACCAAGATTTAGATACATCAGTTTGTGCCTATTGGGTTTGAAAGTCTGCCACTGGGGTAAGGAGGTAGGATTTAGTCGTTTTCAGACCAGAAATGGGTCATGTACATCTATCTCCTGGAATAAAAACAAAAACTGCTGGAAATACTCAGCAGGTCAGGAAGCATTTGTGGAGAGAGAAACAGAGTTAATGTTTCAGGTTGATGACCCTTAGTCAGAACTGGAAAAAGTTAGAGATGTAACAGATTTTTAAGCAAGTATAGAGGCAGAGAAAGAACGAAAGGGAAGGTCTGTGATAGGATGGATGGCAGAAGCGATTAATAGACAAAGGGGATGATGGTGCAAGGCAAAACGAGATGGTAATCAGGCAAGTTATGAAATAAAAGATGAGTCTAGATGAGTTGCAATTGGAAATGGCAGAATCATCAACAGCTGCCATGGGGGGAAAGAAAATAAAGGTCTGAAATTGTTGAACTTGAGTCCAGAAGGCTGAAAAGTGCCTAAACAAAAGATGAGGTGCTGTTACTTGAGCTTCCTTTGAGCTTCGTTGGAACAGTGTAAGAGGCCGAGGACAGAGAGATCAGAGTGGGAGTGGAGCGGAGAATTAAAGTGACAGGCGAATGAAAGCTCGGGGTCATGTTACGGACTGAATGGAGGTGTTCTGCCATGCGGTCACCCAAACTGCATTTGGTCTCCCCAATGTAGAGGAGACCACGAATATGTGAGCAGCGAATACAGTATACTAAATTGAAAGTAGTACAAGTAAATCGCTGT
This sequence comes from Pristiophorus japonicus, assembly GCF_044704955.1. Lineage (NCBI taxonomy): Eukaryota > Metazoa > Chordata > Chondrichthyes > Pristiophoridae > Pristiophorus > Pristiophorus japonicus. The sequence goes on along the minus strand of NC_091983.1, from coordinate 71,946,905 downwards.
TTCACCTGGAAATTAGATTTGATGGGATGCCAACCACATTGAAATTCAGCATAGCTAGAAGTGTTGGACTGTGGAGTATTTGGATGAAGTAATGTCATGCTGTGTGCTTTGCATAACGTCCTAGTATCTTGGGGACACAGGGATGATTTTTGGCGCAGTTGGAGAGGCACATCCGATTTTTTAGTGACCGACTACGCCAAAAAATGTTCCAGGTTTTGCCGGAATAAACTTTCATTTTGGAGCAGCGCAGATTGTCCTTAAGCTCTGTGGGTGGAACTTAAGGTCTGTGCCGAGAAACTGAGGTTGCCAGGGTAATGAGGGACGCTGAATTTATCCTGTATTGTCATTGTTGATTTTTCTCTGCCCAAGAACTTCTATTTTCATAACAGGTGTAAGCATTCCAAGAGCCTAATTTTTAAAAATTGATTTGTCTCTTTGTAAACTCAACCATGACCTCGTGATGGCTACCCTCCCCCACCGCCCACACCCGGTGCCTGCCGCTTCTATCCCGGCCCGAAAGGCCCTCCGCACCCAGTGCCGGCAGCTTCTATCCTGGGCCGAAAGGCCCTCCGCACCCAGTGCCGGCAGTTTCTATCCTGGGCCGAAAGGCCCTCCGCACCCAGTGCCGGCAGTTTCTATCCTGGGCCGAAAGGTCCTCCGCACCCAGTGCCGGCAGTTTCTATCCTGGGCCGAAAGGCCCTCCGCACCCAGTGCCGGCAGCTTCTATCCTGGGCCGAAAGGTCCTCCGCACCCAGTGCCGGCAGTTTCTATCCTGGGCCGAAAGGTCCTCCGCACTCAGTGCCGGCAGCTTCTATCCTGGGCCGAAAGGTCCTCCGTGCCCGGTGTCGTGTCTTCAGCTCGGCTAAAACAATGACGTCTTCTCTGCACCAATTTTCTCTTCTCCGCGTTGATTTTCTTAAGTGCAGGTAAGGTTTTTCAGAATGGTGCACTGCGCCATTTTTGAAAAAATCCTAATTAGCCAAACTTACTTAAAATAACCAATTACTTGGTGAACATTAAGAAACAATTTCCTTTACCAGTGATCTGTACAAGCTGAGATGAAAGGCAGCCATAAAAACAGGTGGGGATTTCAACACATCTTTCTCATAACACGACAGCTGTAGTCAAAGGCATTTCCCAGTGGAAGATAAGCTGTGCAGATAAGCCTGTTTAGGTTTCAACATGAGCAGAAGAATCTGTGAATGCACAAAATCCTGGCACATAGAGGGACCTATAAGAGAACAGTACAATAACAGAGTCTATTGTCTCATCATCCACTTATATCATATCAGTACCATAATTGCTTTAGAAACCATTTTCAAATAAAGCAGGTCAAATCCCTTTTGTGAACATGCAAGTTATGAGGGTGGAATTGTAGTTACGTAACAGTGCTGCTGAATATTCTTCGCAGCACAACTTGTAGTTGCCATTGCTATTTAGTAGCATTCAAACAAAGGATCATATTTTAATCATTTCCACTGACATGATTTCTGCACCATTTTGGAGTGAGGCAGTAACAAACACATCCCCTTTAATGACTGCTTTAGGAAATCTGCACCCCGCTGATAGTTTAGTATAGTTTCCCTGTCTTTTGCACCTTTACTTTGAATGACCAACAAACCTATGTTGGAAGCAAGTAGCTGCGGTTTATGTCACCACATCCTTTTTCTTATTTCCAAAATAATACAAAAGTGCGGATTCTTGTTCCCAGTGAGACAAGTGGTTGGATTTTTAGGTGGTTTGCGACTGGGTTTTCGCTGCGTTTTGCCCCTCTGCAGTGAAACCAGGTTTTCGCCCGGTTGCAATCCTCGGGTCGGGTTTTGCGACGGCGCTTAGAGGCACCGCCGGGGAGAGCTGCGGCGGATGTGTAACAGCTCGCGCTGCGACACCGCTGAGTTTTGAAACTGACCCAACCCGTACGCCGCGCCGCGATAACCACCAGGGAAAACACAGTGGTCCAGCCCTGACGGCGGCGGTAAGTTGGATAAACTGAAAAAAAGGTAAGTTAAAATGTTTATTTTTTTATACTTCTGCATTGATTTGTGAGGTAAGGGTGTTGGCATGTTTTTTGAATTTTGGGGGGAATTTTTTTTTTCCCCTTCCCAAGGCCTCTCTCGGAACGCTCCCAGCCCCGCACTAACATTGGCAAGGATCCCGTTTTTGCACCGCAAAAATAGTGCAACACTTCCCTTTGCGCTGCACCCCTAGCACAGATCCCAAATGCCGAAAGTTAAGCAATTAATCGGTAACGTTAATTGGGCGGTAATTTTCCAGCACCGCCTCCGTTTTCGCCTTGAGACTTACATGTTTAAGCTGGAGGAAGGAGGTACGCCATGTTAATTCTTGCCATTCTCTGTTGCTAATGCCTACAGTTAATCCAGGAAAGTAAAGGTTCGACCAGAATTTTAAGCAAATTCATGCTTGAATCCCCATCTGACAGGATTAAAATTCACCATATGTTAATATTATTTTCTTCTCTCTTTAGATATTTCCACGTCATACACTATGCACAACCTGCCCTGCTGAGCCGGAGGCTATTCTTGAGTCAGCTACTAAAAGCTACGCATCACCTTGTCCTCTCATTCTCCCCCTCTGTGTGGTGAAAGTTCCAATAGCATTGACAAGACAGTCACTGGTCCATTCTTGTGCAATGTATTATACCAACAAAGCACATAGCAAAAATGATTTAAAGCACTGTGGTGCTCAGAACTACTAGGCCATGCCATTACTGTGACTATTGATATAAAATCTGAAGAAAAAAATTACCATGGATTTCTGAACAACATGCAAACCCAAACCGCATATTTTCCTGTAAATATTTCAGTGTGGTTAATATTTCCATCTCTGCTGAGGCTATTTAGTTTTAGTTTTTTAACATAAGAAAGGGTGTTATGCATCATTTAAGTGTTAAATAATGTTAGTACTGGAAAATAGGATACTTTTCCAATTCGTGCTTTGGGATAAGGACCAAATATTCCTAGTTAGGCACAGGTTAGCTGCAGAGTAAAACACACGTCTGAGGAATGCATCTTTAACCCAACCTCAAAAGAAAATCCCCCACCAGGCCAGTGCGAATTTTTTCACTCCACGTACTACTAATCTTCTGGGCTTTCAAAGAGAACCTTTTAACTTGCTGCAGATTTAGTGCCAAATTGTGAGCAACTTTTCACTCTGGACTCACACCAGCCAGGCCTCTGAGTGTGGCTAAATGGATGAAAGAATTTTTCAAAAAGCTATTCAGCAAAAATAAGGATGATGTTTTAGGAATCCATTATATAGGGCTAAAAATTCACCGACCTTGCGAACGTTTTTTCGGCGATATTTTGCTGTTTTTGGCAAAAAACGGTGAACCTGGAATTTCAGAGAAGTCTTGCGCCGGCGCTTTTCAAATACCGCTGGAGGGAGGAGCGCTGTGCAAGACTCGAAATATCGCCTTCGCCAAAAATTTGGCTCTGAGCGCACCCGTATTTAGGACAAAAAAAACTCCAAGGAAAAAGCTGCATTGTAGCCCTTGGATCAGCAGTAATTGGCAGTTGTCTATTGACTAACTAATGACTATCCTTCTAGGGAAAGGGGAAGTAAGTGAAGTATGCTTGGGTCAAGGTGGCTCCAAGATAACACACCTGACAATGGAAGATTGGAACCTAGCCAACGCTATATGATAAACATAGTAATCTGATGCCTGAGCCAGTTCTGCAGTACTCCTCGGCACTGCTGATGATTGACCAGCACAGCCTGACTTATTAATCGAGACTTGAAGAGTAGACCTGTTATTAATATCTAGAATTCTTCAGCTATAGTTAACCCTGAAAACCAATGTCCTAATGGTCCTGGTTGGACAAGCAGCAGGAAGTTTACCGACGATTTGTGATGATTAACTATGTAGTTTTAATGGTTAAACTCCACCAGTACACCATGAACATTTGGAGGGTTCCCCAAAGCTTTGCCTCTTGCCAATCTGCACCTAAGCTCTCTGGGTTGTAGTCCTACAGGGAGAGAATGTGCACCTCATATGGAGATAAATAGAGTCTCTACCTGTGTGGGTTTCTCAGTAACTTGGTTTAGAAATTCATTGTCATGTTTGACCAAAAAGAAAATGCTGTAAAAACAACAGCCTAGTAGTGAAAAAATGTTCAGTATCCCTTTCTGATTGGTTCACTGTTTATAATGTGAAAACAACCAATCCACTGCTAGGAAAATTATTTTTCACTGTCTTTGCAGTTTGTCGGTTGCAACAGAACAAACATACTAAAAGAACTCTAACAAAACAAATTCAAAACCTTAATTTACCTCCTCAGCCTCTCCATCTGTTGTTCCTTCCCTGGGTCTCTCTACATTAGACTCCTCTTCCCTACTCATCATTACTCTGTGGAGTGAGTTGAAATTTTCCTCATATAATTAATTGAGCCAGAGTAATTCATAGAATCCTAGAATCATACAGCACAGAAAGATGCCATTCAGCCTGTGTGCCTTTGAAGGAGCTATCCAATTAGCCCCACTCCCCTGCTCGTTTCGCATAGCCCTGCAATTCTTTCCCCTTCAAGTATTTATCCAATTCCCCTTTGAAAGTTACAATTGAATCTGCTCCCAGGCTTTCAGGCGATGTATTCCAGATGACAACAACTTGCTGCGTAAAAATGTTCTTCTTATCTCGCCTCTGGTTATTTTGCCAATTACCTTAAATCTGTTTCCTATGTTTAACGCCCCGCTTGCCAGTGGAAACAGTTTCTCCTTATTTACTCTATCAAAACCTCTCCTAATTTTGAACACCTCTATTAAGTCTCCCCTTAACCTTCTCTTTAATTGGTTTCTTGTCTCTCAATGCCGTTCCCACTCACCACCTATAACTGACATAGAGCCCCGATTTGCATAGAAAATCCTTATCCCCGTTTCAGGCAGATGAGCTGCTTGCCTATTTGTAGGCCCACTTGAATATCACATCGGACAGACATTGGGCATCATGAAGCGGCTATGATTCCCAGAATGACCAGGAGTTTCCCAATATTGGGGGTTCCTATTCTGAGCTACCCTGGAATTCAGCGATTTAAATATCCTGCCACAGTGCACCCACATGAACAACAGTGTAGTCACTGTTGTAATGTAGGAGATGCAGCAGCCAATTTTCACACAGCAAGCTCCCACAAACAGCAATGTGGTATTGACTAGATAATCTGGTTTTTTTACCTATATTGATTGAGGGATAAATATTAGCCAGTACACTGGAGATAATGCCCCTGCTTTTTTTCAAAATAGTGCCATTATTCTTCAAAAAGTACTTAATTGGTTGTAAAGTGCTTTGGAGCATGCAGTGGTTGTGAAAGACGCGATATAAATAGAAGTATTTTTATATTGTAAGGTTTTACAGTGGTGTCGGAGGTTAGTGGATTGGCACATTGGGTCACAATGAAGGCTTCAAGTTTTGAATTCACAACATCACAAATCCGAGTTCAGTCTTTTCTAGAGCTGTCTGGGCAAGCACCACATGGAAGCAGTGGGTCCTTCCTCTTAACTAAAAGTGGTGGCTTGGAGGGTAGAGTTTACTTGGGCTACTGGTGTATGCTGGGTAGTGTGTGTTTTTGTATATGTATCCTATATCTGCTGAAGGGACCGAGTCATTCTGGATTTGTAGATCCACTGTGTATTGGATTTTTAATGTTTAATTTGATAACACCAGTTGCGTTCTTGAAGACTGTTCATGTTATTTTAACATGACTTACTTGCTGTAATGTAAAACTTGTGGGAGCAAATGTTTTTTATTCCAACCTGTTCGGCTTTAAAATTCAATTCCCCTTGAAGTAAAATATTGTCCTTCAGTGAAGTGAAGAAATACCATTCAGTGTAGTGAATAAATACTAATATTGCATAGTTAACTCAATCAGCATTAAGAAAGATTATGTCCAGATTTAAAGTGATATTCAAATACACTCCTAGTTTCAGCCTGCATCACTTGTTGATGTGATCCATTTGGTAATCTAGCCTTTTTGTAGGTAAATAAGACTTCTCCAATTGCAACAAAGGTTTCTTGTAATATGAGGCTGCCTTACTGTATGTATCGTGTTTCCAATCTCTGTGTAAGAAAGATTCACGTAGCTTCAGAAATGGTTGGATGGTATTGAATAACTCTACTTGAACATAAAGGCAAGATTAATGAGTGGTTTTTTCATTAGATTCCCATTCAGTTGAAAATTCTATTGAATCTCAGTGCAATGAGTAGGGTCAGTGCAACTTTCAGTTTTAATGTAGGGGCCCAGGGGCAGCACGGGCCAGCCCACACTGCGATATGTGTGCGCACTAGGTCCGTGCAGCAGAGCAGGTCTCCAGTCGTCTTGGATAACCTTTGCCACTGGACCAAGACCCAGCTCTGTCAAACCCATGTGGTGGCTCATGTGCAACGGCCACCACATGTTAAAAAAATCCACGCACAGGCATCTTCCACCCTTCAGGATGTAGTTCAGGACCTGGAATATTAGGTCCTTCATTGAAACATCTATGAACGCATCCTTTTTTGGCGTGGAAGCAAGTCATCCTCGTTTCGCGGGACCGCCTATGATGATGATGTGAGGTACTGTAAATAATTACTGACTGTTGGCCTGCATCGGGAGTTGGAATGAGGTTGAATTGTATTTATTTTAAACAGAATCATTTCCTGTCTTTTCCACAGAGTTCATCACCAGCTGCTGCTCAGAGCCGGCACCCACAGAGAGTTATGATTGGCTGGCGGGTGAGCCGGGAGTTGGGGGAGAAGGCTCTGAAATCGGGAGTCTCAATGAAAGTGTTTGGGGGGCGGGGAAGAGAGGAGGAAGGGAATGGGGGTTATGGGGCGAGATAGGGATGGGAATCGGAATCAGGGGCAGAGATGGAGATGGGAATGGGGGTTCAGGGGAACAATGTGGCTGGGGAATGAGAGATTGGGGAGAAATGGAGACTGTGGAATAGGGATTAGGGGGAGAGATGGAGATGGGAATGGGGATTCAGGGGAAAGATGGGAGATTAGGGAGAGATGGAGACAGGGGAATGGGGGATTGGGGAGAGATGTAGACTGGGGAATGGTGGATTGGGGAGAGATGTAGACTGGGGAATGGTGGATTGGGGAGAGATGGAGACTGGGGAATGGGGATTCAGGGGAAAGATGGGAGATTAGGGGGAGATGGAAATTAGGAATGGGGAATTGGGGAGAGATGTAGACGGGAATGGGTGATTGGGGAGAGATGAAGACTGGGGAATGGGGGATTGGGGAGAGATGGAGACTGGGGAATGGGGGATTGGGGAGAGATGTAGACAGGGGAATGGGGGATTGGGGAGAGATGGAGATGGGAATGGGGGATTGGGGAGAGATGGAGACGGAATGGGGGATTGGGGAGAGATGTAGACTGGGGATTGGGGAGAGATGGAGATGGGAATGGGGGATTGGGGAGAGATGTAGACTGGGGAATGGGGGATTGGGGAGAGATGTAGACTGGGGAATGGGGGATTGGGGAGAGATGTAGACTGGGGAATGGGGGATTGGGGAGAGATGTAGACTGGAGAATGGGGGATTGTGGAGAGATGGAGACTGGGGAATGAGGGCTGTGGGAGAGGTGGAGCCCACGGAATGGGGGCTCAGGGAGAGGTGGAGCCTGGGCAATGGGGAGAGATGGAGACTGGGCAATGGGGAGAGATAGAGACTGGGGAATAGGGGCTCGGGGAAAAAGGGAGACTGGGGAATGGAAGATCATGGAGAGAGGGAGGCAGTGAATGGGGGTGAGATGGAGACTGGGGAATGGGCGCTCGAGGAGAGAGGTAGACAGAGGAATGGGAGCTTGGGGAGAGAGGGAAACTGGGAAATGGTGACTTGTGGAGAGAGGAAGGATAGGAAATGGGGTGGGCATGGGGCCAAGCATTTGCCACAGATCCAACAGCAACTGCAGCAAGATGGTGAGTGGGAGCACAGAGGGGCAGCCAGTACAGGGGTAAGTATAACTTGGGGTCCTTACTGTGGATAAACAGAAAAAGTTTGTTTCCACTGTTGAGAGAATGGAGAGTTATGGAATGGAAACAAAAGAATCTCACTGGAAGAAAAAGGGAGGAAGGGAAGAGAAAGGTTCCTGAACTTGCCATGGGATCTTTAACCACATGTACATAAGAACATAAGAAATAGGAGCAGGAGTAGGCCTTTTGGCCTCTTGAGCCTGTTCCACCATTTAATAAGATCATGGCTGATCTGATCATGGACTCAGCTCCACTTCCCTGCCCGCTCCCCATAACCCTTTATTCCCTTATCGCTCAACAATCTGTCTATCCCGCCTTAAATATATTCAATGACCCAGCCTCCACAGCTCTCTGGAACAGAGAATTCCACAGATTTACAATCCTGTGAGAGAAGAAATTCCTCCTCATCTCTGTTTTAAATGGGCAGCCCCTTATTCTAAGACTATGTCCCCTAGTTTTAGTTTCCCCTATGAGTGGAAATATCCTCTCTGCATCCACCTTGTCGAGCCCCCTCATTATCTTATGTTTCGATAAGATCACCTCTCATTCTTCTGAACTCCAATGTGTATACGCCCAACCTACTCAACCTATCTTCATAAGTCAACCCCCTCATCTCCAGAATCAACCCACTGAACTTTCTCTGAACATTCTCCACTGCAAGTATATCCTTCCTTAAATATGGAGACCAAAACTGTACCCAGTACTCTCGGTGTGTCCTCACCAACACCCAGTTATAGTTGTAGCAGGACTTCTCTGCTTTAATACTCTTTCCCCCTTCCAATAAAGGCCAACATTCCATTTGCCTTCCTGATTATTTGTTGTACCTGCATACTAACTTTTTGTGTTTCATGCACAAGGACCCCCAGGTCCCTCTCTACTGCAGCAGTTTGCAATTTTTCTCCATTTAAATTATAATTTGCTTTTCAATTTTTTCTGCCAAAGTTTTCCCACATTATACTCCATCTGCCAAATGTTTGTCCACTCACTTAGCCTGTCTATATCCCTTTGCAGATTTTTTGTGTCCTCCTCACTATTTGCTTTCCCACCCATCTTTGTATCATCAGCAAACTTGGCTACATTACACTTGGTCCCTTCATCCAAGTCATTAATATAGATTGTAAATAGTTGAGGCCCCAGCACCGATCCCTGAGGCACCCCACTAATTATTGTTTGCCAACCGGAAAATTACTCATTTATCCCAACTCTATTGGGGTAGAGGCTAAAACATCATTTTAAAGGGAACTGAATAAATATTTCATCATGCGTTCAGATATCACGTGATCAGGCATCACATGGTCCGATGTCATGTGATCAGAATGTCATGTGATCAAACCTCCAGGAATGCCTCCAACCAGAGTTGGCAACCCTATGGAGTGGCTTAGGTGCCCCCACCCCAAGGCCACCTATGGTCCAAACTCCCAAGGCCCCACCCCACCGCTGGCCCAAGAATGGGGAAACATTCATCAAGGACACCTAGGCAGTCAAGGCCCGGTGGAAGGAGCACTTCGAAGATCTCCTCAATCGAGACTCTGCCTTTGACTCGAGAGCTCTCGACTCTCCCGCAGCATGTGACCCGCCACCACCTCAGTGAAACCCACCGCCACACGAGGTAGGAAAAGCCATAAGACAGGTCAAGAACAATAAGGCTACGGGAGCGGATGGAATCCCTGCTGAGGCATTGAAGTATGGCGGAGAGTCGCTGTTGGCGGATACATGACCTCATCTCTCTCATCTGGAGGGAGGAGAGCATGCCGGGAGATCTCAGAGATGCAGTGATTGTGACCATCTTTAAAAAAGGGGAAAAGTCCGATTGCGGCAACTACAGAGGAATCTCTCTACTATCAACCACTGGGAAAGTTATCGCTAGAGTCCTCCTCAATCGTCTTCTCCCTGTGGCCGAGGAGCTCCTCCCAGAGTCACAGTGCGGATTTTGTCCTCTACAGGGCACAACGGACATGATCTTTGCAGCGCGACAGCTGCAGGAAAAAAATACAGGGAGCAGTACCACCTACACGAGACTCCCAAAGCAAGCACTCTACTCGGAACTCCTTCATGGCAAACGAGCCAAAGGTGGACAGAGGAAACGTTACAAGAACACCCTCAAAGCCTCCCTGATAAAGTGCAACATCCCCACTGACACCTGGGAATCCCTGGCCAAAGACCGCCCTAAGTGGAGGAAGTGCATCCGGGAGGGCGCTGAGCACCTCGAGTCTCATCGCCAATTGCATGCAGAAGACAAGCGCAGGCAGCGGACAGAACGTGCGGCAAACCTGTCCCACCCTCCCTTACCCTCAACGACTGTCTGTCCCACCTGTGGCAGGGATTGTGGCTGTCGTATTGGACTGTTCAGCCACGTAAGGACTCATTCTAAGAGTGGAAGCGTCTTCCTCGATTCCGAGGGATTCCTATGATGATAATGGGAGTGGCTTAGGTGCCCCCACCCCAATAACTCCTGGTTATTCTTATTTTGGCATAAAATGGATGGCTGTGAGTTGATTTTTTCCCTCAGATGTTTATGATTTTATTACAGATAGTAGAAAAAGTGACATCTCTACCCCTTTCTTAAAAAATGTATGAAGACCTGAAGTCGTGAAGTCAATGGAAAGTAAAATCAGGCGGGTTTGTAAACCGGGCAGCCATTCCGATTCCATCAGTTTCCCATCGAGTGGGTCAGGTTGCTGCAATTTTACCCAGTTTTGTACCGTACCCCACCAACTCAGACGCCATAGCCCAGAGCTTGAGAAACACTGGCATTGAAACAGGCTGCAGACTAATCAGCTCATTGAACTAAAATGGGAAACTTTGCTGTCAGACTCCATTAAGAATCAACACTGAGGGCTGGATTTTCAGTTTGTTGCTGCCTCTGTTTTTGTCCCACAGGGGCGGTAATGGTGGCGGGAAGCATTTCCGGGCTGGCGGCCAACTTCCAGTACCCCGCCGGGACATTCGGTGCTGGGTTTGCGGGGGTGCAGAGCACCCTCACCCAGGAGAGGCGAGCCGATGTGCAACACCCCTGGTTGCGACACCAGCTGCAAATTTGAAACTCGTCCAACCCGTAGCACTCCGCAGCGCGCCCTAGTGGGACCAGCTGTGACAGTGGGCGGTTCCAGCTGTAGCAGCCGCAGCGAGGGAAGGAATGGCGACCTCAGGTAAGTGTGATGGTTTATAATTTTCTTATTTTTGCGATTCATGTGGACGTGGCATGAGGAAAGTATTGGGAATGTTTTTGGTGGGGTTTTTTTTTCCAGATTTTCTTTTCACGGAAGCCACTCTTAGGGCACTCCAAGTCCGGCTGATTATGTCAGGATTTTCATTTGTTCAGCCAGCTAACCACCCTAAAAGAGGTGTGCAATGCCTTCCTTAGCACTCCAGCTACACTCAGGACTCAGCTGGTGAATTTTGCGGCTGGAAACGCAAACCATGTCCAAGTGCCAAATTTGCCGCTCAGCCCGGGTTAATGCCACAACAGAGGCGTGACCAGATTTCCACCCCTAAATGTGTTGAAAACTGCATGACTGTCCTATAATTGTAAAGCGAGCTTTCTGTTCCACTTCCACTATCAAAGCTGTGATAATCCCCAGTACTGTAATATTGCCTTTTTCTCACTCCCGCAACAGAAACTCTTTAGGATTTACCAGCGCAATGCATATGTGTGAGATTACTGTACTAAGAAAGGGTGAGAGAATAAGAGCTCCCGTGTGATTCTTGTACATGACACGGGTTAGGCCACAATTGATCAGTATTAGGCAGCATGTAAACCATTTAATGTAATTTGTATATAAAATAAATGGTTAATTATTTACAACAAAGGCATTGATTATCTGCTGTTAATTTATACTGTAGAGGCAAATTATGTATATGCACATAGGGGTACAGTTTCTGCTCGATTATGCCAGTGATATCAGCGGAATCGGATACACCAATGCAAAAAAATCAGGGAATTTTGAACATAAGTGAATTACACCCCAAACCACCGACGTTCGTGTTTTCTGCCATCTTTGATGCTGATCACGACCCCAGGTCGAAATTTCCAGATTTCGACGATTGCGTGTTCAGGAAAATCTTTTCAAAATGGTCTCATTTTCTTAAGCACACAGGCACTAGCAGGCATGCTTTAAAAGTTTTTTGATATCAAAAAATGTTTGCTTTCATAAGAAGCTGACTAGTGTACACCAATAAAACTATTAATGTTTCAGTATAGTTTTATTTAAAGTCATTTTCGGTGATTTTAAATCAGGTTACTCACAGTTGGAGTATTGCTGATTTTTCAGATTTTTCCTGATAAACCCATTTTCAGCTGGATTAATTTAGGCCACAATTTCCCGATTGGGGCCAATGCGGAAACGCTACCTCATAATATATAAGAAAAAAATATAATAAATAAAAGTTATAAAATAAAACTGCCCTTCATGAAGAACGAGTAAAGCTATAATGAATAAAGGATTCTTAGTGACAAACATGGGGTTAATAGTGCAACAATGAGCACCTTCAAAGTGCTCCTTAGTGTCCTGGCCAAAATTAACATAACAAAAACAGTTTATCTGGGTCATTATCACATTGCTGTTTGTGGGAGCTTGCTGTGCGCAATTTGGCTGCTGCATTTCCCATATTACAACAGTGACTACACTCCAAAAGTATTACATTGGTTGTAAAGTGCTTTGACACGTCCGGTGGTCATGAAAGGCGCTATATAAATGGAAGTCTTTCTTTTTTAGGTTCAGCACAGTCCAAAGTGGTCAAACAGCACAAAGGACACAGGGAGCTGGTGTGAAAACTGTGCTGAGGATTATTAAAGCCATGAAAATTATTCAAATTAGGGAGGCTCCCCACCAAGCAGTTGGACTGCCTGAGGAGCAGTCCAGTTGCACAATGCCCATTGATAACCGCTCCGGTAGATTCTAGTAAAAAAGACCAAGATGTTCTATTTTTTATTCCTCCCCTCCTTTGTGTTCCTGGTGCCATGTTTCCCCAACAAAATCACTCAGCAGTCAACGTACAGCCGACAAGTCTTCACTGGCTGCTGCATCTCCTGCGCTTCCTGGCAAATCATCAGAAACAAGAATGCCAGAGAAATGCTCAAAGCAGTTGCCCTTGTGTTATTGGGTGAGCTCAAACCCTTAGTCCGCAAGTGTACACAATGCCAAGATAACATTTAGAATAGAATATGGGGCAGAAAGCTCTGTGCCACAGGCTGGGACTTGCACACCGCAGGTGCCTTATCAGAAAATCAATGCTGCATTGCACATGATTTTCCATCCATTAATGTCAATGAAATAAAAACTGCATGCAAACCAACCCTGTGATTTTCTGATAAATCATTCAGTGCATCCAAGGCCCTGCCAGTGGCACAGAGCCTCAGAAAATTTTGTCTATTATCTTTATCACAAGCTAATAAGCAATTTCAGTAATGTTAATGCAGATTCTTCCAAACAACGGTTCACTGCTGGCATTGAGGGCAGATACATGACCAATCTGAAAAAGAGGTCTACGAGTGAGTACAAAAGACATTTCATCTGCTTAAAGTCCATTGCTTTAGCTTTTATTGTTTATGCTATTCAAAACTAAGCCTTAAATTATCATAACCGATCATCAGAAAAATTTAATTAAAAATCTCAATCGTTTTTGTAAGATGCTTTTCATTCAACAAACATCTTTGGTAATGTAACGATAAAATCTTATATGTACACACAGAGAAATGCAAACTGTTAATTGCGTCAAGTGTGTTACACTAATATTAGATGGTGAATACAAGTAGGCCAGTAATGCATTAATTCTGAACTAAGCTCATTTAAATTTATAGTAAACATTCATTCTTAGTCCATTTGCCTTCAAGGCATTTCTTATAAACCAATTGATTCACATACTATGTCCTGAATTGTTACTTCTTCCTTGAGCCAATAAGGTGGAAAGTTCAGAAATGTACCGGATGGCACAGTGCAAAGTCTGGATTTTGGTGAGAGTCTGCCCACTTTGGCTGTAGACGGGTGGTAGAAAACTCCGGAGTGTGTGAAGAGCACTAGCAAGCCTCCTCATTCTTAGCTTTTCCCTCTCGCTCGCTTTTATCCTGCGTTTACCTGACATCTTTGTTTTGGGCAGTCCCTGGGACCTCCGGGATGGTGTACCGTGCTCTTCAAAGACCCAGGTTTGCGGAAAGGATTGCGAGAAATGAGTGTCTCCAGGCGGACTGCTGGTCACTTCTGCGTGATGAGGAGGAGAAGGATAGAAGGATTCAAAAGATGATGCTGGTGAGAAACTTTGAGGCGATGGAACCCGGCTTGGCTCAAACTTGTCTGCTTCAACTTTCCAGCTAAAGTCTGAAACCATTTCCATATTAATCAGTCCCAAACTGTCGTCCATTTCTAGCAGAGTTTTTAGAAGATTGTCCATTGTGGATTATGCAGATCTTAACCTATAGTCCGAGCCTGCAGACAGAGTGAATGACTAAAAGCATTACCAGAAGACTGTTTTTTATAGTGAGTGGAGAAGTGACAGCTTGTGGATTCACAGCTGAGGAGGCAAGTTCAAAGAAGAGTGAAAGTGTTGAGTTTTAAAATGCAAAACAACTTCAAGCACTTTGCTTAGCACACTTCATCCATTATCACCTTTCAGTAAAATGTAGAAGCAAAAATAATTTGTAAGAGAGGATCAAAAAACAATGGTAAAGATATATATAAAGACATAGCAACATTAACATTTATAATACGAAGAATACAAGGAACAGATCTTTCTAAATCTATAGAAAAAGGGGATAAACTGGATAAACCAGAGTTCGTCATTCCAAATCCTGTGTCTCAATTTAATTACAAAATAAAATATTTCAATAGGGAATCTTGTATTGCATTTCTCTAAAATCTTTATCCACAGCAAACTAATGAATGTCAAGTGTGCTTTAATACTTCCTGTATTGTGATTATAATGTGCTTTAACACTTTGTTTACACATGACAGCTAAGTAAGAACACAAGAAAGTCAAGAACAAACTAAAGCTTTTCTGCTCAGTGAAGCTCATCCCGCTAGTACTCTAACCTTCCTGTCTTAACATCCAACTGCATTTGGACTGACACTAATGTGTCTATCTTTACTACTCTGGCTACCAAAAGGAGCTGCCAACCAGGACATCTCAACTATAATACATATTAAAGGGGAGAAATTCGCATTGTTTGCCCCTCCCGTCAGCGATAATGGGAGGTGCAAACGATTTCTCGCCCGGGGCGCGGGGCTGGCACCACCTCCCGCGGAATTCCATGGGATTTTGCGGAGGCACAAAGCCAGTAGCACCCACTCCCATCGGTAACGCCTTGGGCTGCTGCGTCAGCGACGATGACGTAATCGCCGCATGCAGCGACCCGTTTTCGCCCAGGATCAAAATCTGGTAGCGCCCCATGAGGCTGCCGCTGGCAATAAAAATGCCAGCTTCGCAAGTTGCTAACCAGGCCGCACTCCACTCGCGGGGTGAAGATTAAATGGGAGGTGCTTGGCACCAGTTTTTTTCAATCGCCGACTTACTGGCCGCGGCCTTGCGTTCATGATTTCACGGGGTCCATGCCGCCATTTTTCAGCCCGGCACTGTGCTTCTGTGTTGGGCTGCTGCCATGGCAGAGCGCTCCCCCAGTGGTGAAGTGGTGGCCCCTCATCCCATTGCAGAGCTCGCAGCGTTCCCTCCCCTTTAACAGAAGGGGTGGGCCCTGGGCTCCCTGCCAACGCATCCTGATGCTCCCTGTAGCGCTGGAAAATTCTTCCGTTTAACACCCAGGTCCCGCCCCCGCGAGGAAGTGAAGTGCCCGGCATTGCGCTCCATTTCCTCTCGGGGTCGGTAAACCCAATTTTATGACCAGGGTGGGACTTCCGCGACGGGCACAGGAAGTCCCACCTCGCCTCGGTTGCCACCCCTTGTGTGCTAGAAATTCGGTATTGCCTCAATTGGGGCGTTAACTTTTGAGAAGTTATAAGTTTAGCGCCAGGCGCTAATCAATCTCGCTGCCCGCTAAATTCAGTCACACCGTCAAAGAATTCAGGGAGCGCTAAATCAGGCGTTCATGGCGTAGGTGAGTGGCGTTAGGCTCCAAGTGATAACAAATATGAGGTGTTGTGTAATCGAGAGTGAGCATTGACGAAGGCGCCTTCCAGCCATTAAAGGGGAGGGTCACTGGAGTCTGCACACCAGCCCCCAGTGATTAGTGGAGTGCAGAACGGCGATATGCTGTAGGATAAAATGTAAAGTCCTTTGACGGCCCGCAACACTCCGGGGACTAAGCAGCATTTATTTGGCTGCAGATATATCCTGTGCTCTCTGGCACGCATAACTGACCTTTGGAATGGAATTTCTTTGACAGCTGGGACGCATCGCTTTAAGTACCGTACCGCCAGCCGGCTGATTCACGCCTGCACTCCCTGGTGCTGTCAGCGTGAGGCGGTAAGGTGGGTGGGGGGCGGGGGCGCTACTGAGGTTGCAGATCGGGTGCCCAGTGAGTGTTGCACACTCGCTGACTTCATGATCTGCGTGGCAAAATGTGCCGAGGCGTTAACTGTTATCGCCAGTGCGATGGGGCCGGTGAATTTGCCATGCAGTGCAGGATTCGCCCTACTGCTTGAGCACCCCATTCACGCCCCCGCCAGGCGCTAACTGGAAGCGTTAACATGCCGAATTTCAAAATTTTACAGTGCACAAACAGGCCATTTGGCCCTTGAAGTCTGTAATGTTGGTTTCTCCACGAGAACCATCTAGTCTTAATCCCATATCTCTGCATGCTCTCCATACCTTTTAATATTCTTCATTTCCAAGCTACTATCTAAATTCTTTTACAAGTACTTAGGGTCTTGAGAGGCAATGTTAACCCTCCCCTCCCAGCCCAGCTACAATCCCACGATCTACTTCCTCTGTGAAAACAATGGTAAAATATTTATTCAGTATCTATCGTTCCTTTATTCTGCACTACAGGCTTGCCTCTTTTATTTCTTAGTGGTTTTACCCATAACTTATCATTTATTTTATTACTAATATGCTTTTCTAATTCCTTATTTCATATATTATTTATATTTGTCCTGTCTTTCTTTATCATCAATTCTGTTAAGTACTAAATCTCGTTTCGAATTTGATAAAATCTCCCTATTCATTTATGAAGCTCCAGCCATCAATACTATTCTTTTCCTTATTAGAATATACTTGACTTGCACATCTTGTTTCACCTGTTTAAGTATGTCCGTTGCTGATCCTTGGTTCTATTTGCCACTTAAGAACATAAGAATTAGAAGCAGCAGTAGGCCATACAGCCCTTCGAGTCTGCTCTGCCATTCAATAAGATCGTGGCTGATCTTCGACCTCAACTCCACTTGCCCGCCCAAACCCCATATCCCCTTTATTCCCCTAGAATCCAAAGTTTTAGCTATCTCAGCCTTGAATATACTCAACAACTCAACATCCTTTCAGGTTGAGAACTCCAAAGATTCACAGCCCTCTGAGTGAAGAAATCCCTCCTCATCCCAGTCTTAAATGGACAACCCCTTATCCTGAGACTATGCCTCAGTGTAAATTGAGCAGGGTCCTTTTTATCTCTCTGTAATTTGGTTTCTTTCAATCAAACCTTTAGCCTTGACTTTTTTTCATCTATTATTACACTGAACCTAATTTTATTGTAGGTAAATGTTTCCCAAATGCTCCAGTACCTTTAGGTTGCCTACTTGCTCACTTCATTACACAGAGCCAGATTGAGTGGTGCTTCCATCCTTGTTATTCAGTCAGCAAAAACTCTGAAAATGGTGTAAAAATAGTCTCCTTTTGCACCACAAACATTTCCTCTATTCCAGTCTAGTTTTGGATAATTAAAAAAATCACCTTCAATAATGATTATATTGTAATACACGCTTCTCAAATTTATCAATGATTTAATTCTCAATTCACCTTTCCCCTTTTGGCAGATTCTTTAATATACTTCCAGTAATGTGATTGAACAACATGCAGTTTGGCCCACTTCTTTACTTAAATTTTTATGCACTGGCACTGTTTCAGAATTTTCTGGGGTGGTAGTGTGCGTGATCGGAGGTGGCGAGTCGGGTGGCAAAGTTGTTATTTTTGACAGAGGGTCGGGAACCCGCTGTCATCCTGCCACCACCCCCCCCCCTCCCCCCACTCCACACGCCTTTCCCCCAGCTGTGTCTATCATCGCGGAGCCCACCCACCCAGCAGCGGCGGGAGATCCAATTGAGATCATTATCATGTAATTGACAGGCACCACCCCCCGCCCCCACCCCACACACACACACTTTTAAAATTTCCTTGCATGGCTATGGGATTAACGCAGCCCGGGAACCACATCTGTCAACCTGAGCCAGGAGTTCCGTGGCCATTGCACCAGCATGGAAAACAAAACAAGCCAAAATAAAAACATGTTGATTGCATCAGCTAACAGATTGATGGAGATTCTGCTCTACTTGAAAAGCTACAGGTAAATGGTAATTCCAAAATTCCTGAAGGGATAGTGAGGGAAATACATTTTTCACTGGCCATTTTCGGCTGTTGCCTTCCAACTCTAAAGTAATGGTAGTGAATTGATCTACACTATAAAAAAAATGACACATACAATTTAAATTATTGAGTTGTTTCTGGTCAGGTTTTTCTCAGTGTACTGTGATTGTCCAGTTACACATTAAATCAAGCCATCAACCATAACAATTCACATAAGAACATAAGGAATAGGAGCAGGAGTAGGCCATTTGGCCCCTCGAGCCTGCTCCACCGTTCAATACTTCAGATCATGGCTGATCTGATCTTGGCTTCAATTCCATTTCCCTGCCCGTTCCCCATAACCCTTTACTCCCTGATCACTCAAAAATCTGTCTATCTCCGCCTTAAATATATTCAATGACCCAGCCTCCACAGCTCTCTGGGGCAGAGAATTCCACAGCTTTATAACCCTCAGAGAAATTCCTCCTCATCTCAGTTTTAAATAGGCGACCCCTTATTCTGAAACTATGCCTCCTAGTTCTAGATTCCCCCACAAGTGGAAATATCCTCTTGCATCCACCTTGTCGAGCTCCCTTATTTTTGTCTCAATAATTTCACCTCTCATTCTTCTGAACTCCATTGAGTACAGACGCAACCTGCTCAACCTTTCTTCATAAGTCAACCCCTTCATCTCATGAATCAACCTAATAAACCTTCTCTAAACTGCCTCCAATGCAAGTATATCCCTCCTTAAATAAGGAGATCAAAACTGTACGCAGTACTCTAGGTGTGGCCTCGCCAATACCCTGTACAGTTGTAGCAAGACTTCTCTGCTATTATACTCCATCCCCCTGGCAATAAAGGGCAATATTCCATTTGCCTTCCTGATTACTGGCTGTACCTGCATACTAACTTTTTGTGTTTCATGCACAAGGACCCCCAGGTCCCTCTGTCCGGCAGCATTTTGTAGTTTTTCTCCATTTAAATAATAATTTGCTTTTTTATTTTTTTCTGCCAAAGTGGATAACCTCACACTCTCCCACATTATACTCCATCTGCCAATTTTTTGCCCACTCACTTAGTCTGTCTATATCCCTTTGCAGATTTTTTGTGTCCTCCTTACATCTCTCCTCATTACTATAATTTCTCATCCCTTGCATCACCCTGCAGAATGCAACAGGTTAATGTTGAGGAAAATAGATTGAAATGTTAGGTTGATGTGCTGAAGTTTTCACTAGATTTCCTTGAAAAGAGGATCAGAAGATTTTCATAGGCTCGAAGGGCTGAATGGCCTACTCCCGCACCTACTTTCTATGTTTATCTTGAGCAGTTCATCTGTGATTAATCATTTACCTTGTGAGATAAATAAATAAAATAAAATACTTGACCATCTAAATTATACATGATCTATGGAAGAAATGGGCTTTATAGTCCAAATGACTTTCACTCGCTCCATATTTTCTCTCTTTATTTACAGACAATGCACTTCTAAAACCTGGAACTAAAATTGTTCTTAGAGCATAAATGAGCCGCATTTTGACACAACAATCTAATTTACAAAATGTAATTCATTATAAGAGAAAGAAAGATTTGCATTTATATAGTGCTCTTCATGACCTCAGGATGTCCCAAAGTACTTTACAGCCAATGAAGTACTTTTGAGGTGTAGTCACTGTCCTAATGTAGTAAAACATGGCAGCCAATTTGCAGCTAGTACAGATGATCTGGTCAATTAATTCATTGCTGGTGTGGAATTCAACACTCACTATTTTAGATTAAACTTAATATTTAATGTGGTCTGGTCCCTTTAAGGATCCCAGCTGAAAACGCGTCATGAATGACGTCGCCAGACTCGCTCCATCTAATAGGGCCGGTAACGTGTTGGGCGGGCGGTGTCCGTGGTGGGTCGCGACCCCACTGCAGGCTATGAAGTCGATTTCTTCCAGAGATCATGTATAATTTAGATAGTCAAGTATTTTACTCAGTTTATTTATCTCACAAGGTAAGTGATTAATCACAGATAAACTGTCCAAGATAAAGGGTTGTGAAAATCTTCTGATCCTCTCTCCAAGGAAATCTAGTGAAAACTTCAGCACATCAACCTAACATTTCAATCTATTTTACTCAACATTAACCAGCTGCATTCTGCAGGGTGATGCAAGGGTTGAGAAATTACAGTAATGAGGAGAGAAGTAAGATACCGAAACCCTTTCATCTGAGGCAGAGAAGGCTATGAGGAGATTTAAGAGGTTTTAAAAATTATGATAGGGTAAAAGCTATTTCCTTTGGTTATGGAATTAGTCACAAGGGGTCAATAATTTAAAATTGTTACAAAGAACGTGAGGAGAAGGATAAGGAAAGCTCCTTTTGGCAGAGAGTTGTCAGGGAATAGAATGCTTTGTTGCGGGGAGTAGGTAAGATAGCGAATATTGCAAAATGAAACAAAGTTGGAGAACTAGATTTGCTGCTTTAAAAATAGAAAATTGTGTCATAATAGTAGTAACTGAAATGTGGCTGGAACTCAGTCAGAATTGGCAACTAAATATTCTTTGCTGTAAAACTTTAAGATGGGTTAGGGACAGGAGGAAAGGTATGGCTGGAATTTTGCCTACCTGGGTGGGTCTGGTGTGGGCGGTGTCCATGGCAGGTCGTGACCCCACTGCAGGCTCCATCCTGCTGCAGAAAATTAAGCCTATTAAGCCCGCCCAGCACGTTGCCGGCCCAATTAGATGGAGGGGGTCTGGTGATGTCTTTCATGATGTGTTTTCAGTCGGGATCCTTAAAGGGACCCTGACCACATTAAATGTTAAGTTTAATCTAAAATAGTAGGTGTTGAATCCCACAACCAGCAATGAAATAATTGACCAGATCATGTGTTGGCTGAGGGATAAACATTAGCCAGAACGTTGGGAGAACTTCCCTGCTGTTCTTCAAATAGTGCCATGAGATTTTTTACATCCAACTGAGGGAGCAGACAGAGGCTCGGTTTAGCATCTCATCTGAAAGACCGCACCTCTGACAGTGCAACACTTCTTCATTACTGCACTGAAATGTCAGCCTAGATTATGTGCTCAGGTCTCTGGAGTGGGACTTGAATTCACAATCTTTTGACTCAGAGGCAAGAATGCTATCACAGAGCCAAGGCTGATACCATACTATAAAATTTAATATACTATAATGGCCCTTTGAAGCCACTCAGTTGTATCAAACAACTATCTGTACTAAGAACAGCAGCGGTACAAGAAGAGAGCCCACCAGCACCTTCTCAAGGGCTACTAGGGTTAGGTAATAAAATCCAGCGACACCCACATCCTGAAAATTAATTTTAAAATATATAAAATACAATGAAATTATCTTTTCCTGGATTTTTAAAAATCAATCAATGAACTACATTAATTTTACCAGAGGGTTAGCATGGCATTGGAACACAGCAATAACATGAACCATTCTGGCTACCAATGTCCTCAATGGCAGTCTGCATGTAAAATAGAAACAGACCCTCGTGAATAAAGTCATACCCTTGAACTTCGCCATATATCTAGATAGATAGACAGACAGATAGATAGATATAAATAGCTGGACCTAAAATAAATTTAGTGGATGCCTTACGGTGATTTCAATGCTAGTTTCATCTCAGGGTTCAAAGATAGTTTCACTCATGTGACCTATTTTGTCATTTGTGAAATTACATTTCTGTTTTATAACTACATCCAGGTGTTTATTATTGTTATTTTGTTAATGTATAACTATGATAAATTATGATTTTTGTTTCTATGTTTACTTGAACACTATATTAGCACAAAGTAAGTGCAGTCATTCATGAAAGGGTGTCTTTACTTCGATTTCTCTGGTAACATTTACAAGTGAGGATGAAAGTAACTTGTGAGAAACAAGCCCTTTGAAGTACAGTGTTCACTTTTTACACCAGCTACATTTAAACTGTCAACTCTTCTCTCAAAAGATATGGTAGGTGCAGAGAAATCTGTCGCTACCTAATTCAGTGATTTTGGGAATCTACAGATTCACTAATTCACAACAATTAAATCAATACTAACCATTAATTCAACATCATTTTCCATTGATCACATTTCTTTATACTTCTATGTTGTATTCTTGTAATAAAATACACATTTATCTACAAATTTCCAAATCAATATAACATGGTCACAAGGCAAACCAATGTCAATTTAGATTATCACTTTTATGATGACGAAATAATTGATTAACTGATATGGTTAAAAGTCAGCAGTCAGACTGTATCTCTTGCATATTAAAACAAGAATTTGATTAGCAGCACATTACTTTGCATTTGCAATGAATACAGTACAAATCCTTTTTGTTTAATGTAAATAGTTCTTTGTCTATGACTCATTGATCCCGAGAATGAATGACCGATAGTGGCGGCGGTATTGCTGTGCTCACCTACTGTGTTACTTCCTGGTAGATTTTGGTTGTGCCACTACAGTTTAGACTGATACTCTGATGTGATGTACTACAAGTGTTTGGCATGTGACTTGTATTGGGATCAGAATGGGGATGCCCAGGAGGCAATGTCAACTGTTCACAAACGGAATCCAAACTACTAACAAATAAACCAAAGCAGAATACTGTGGATGCTGGAAATCTGAAATAAAAACAGAAAATGCTGGAAATACTCAGCAAGTCAGGTGGAGAGAGAAACAAAGTTAATGTTTCAGGTCGATACCTTTCATGAGAACAAATAAAGTTTGTTTCGAGTTTTCCTTCTAAGCTATTTTTGCTACATTTATATTTTCTGCACATGTGAAAACATTTCCAAGACGTTTTCATGAGGCATAAATTTGCCTTGGGTGGTAGTGTAAAATGGGCGATAGGGAATCAGCGGTCCATTTTGCATTTCGCCTGATTTTTTTTCCCATTGACTACTTGAAATCTCGGCATCCTAGCTGAGCTGCCAACCTTATATATTCTCCATCACAAAGGCTGCCAACTTCCACCTCCGTAACACTGTCTGCCTCCGCTCCTGCCTCAACCATCTGCTGCTTAAACTCTCAACCACATCTTTGTCGTCGCCAGACTCAAGTATTCTAATGCTCTTGCTCATCTCCCATCCTCTGTAATTCTGCTGTCCTTATCCAATCTTGCACCATATCACACTTACTTTCATCCTTGCTGACCTACACAATGTCCAGTACCCCAATACCTCCAAATTGAAATTCTCACCATCATTGTGGGGTATGGTAACATAGTGGTTATCTTACTGGACTAGTAACCAGACGCCTGGACAAATAATCTGGAGACGTGAGTTCAAATCCCAGCACGGCAGCTGGGGATTTAATTTCAGTTAATTAAATAAATCTGGAATTTTTAAAAAGCTCATGTCAGTAATGGTGACTGTAATGTATTCGCTTTATGGGTTCTTTGCTTAAGCATTCATAACAACACGTTGCTATTAAGAACTAGTTGTTTTATTAACAACGTTCAACAATCACACTGCACATTACCAGTTCACCCACTAGGCTCACAACCGCATGCCTCATCATGGATGACCAAGACCCAACTGACTGGGGTTTTATTGTGTCTTGTGAACATCACGTGACTGGCTACATCACTCACAATGCAACAGTTCTACAACTATTTTGGTAGAACCAATAATCAAGTGTCCCTTGATTAAAGGGAGCACTAAAACTGAAAAATTAACAAATTAAACTTTTAACATTAAATGGATCAAATTAAAATTTGGCTGCCGGGGGTGATGATGCACTCCAGTCCCTCCGGCTCCCACCTCTCGTGGAAGGCCGCAAGCATACTGGTGGACACCGCGTGCTCCATCTCCAGGGACACCCTGGCTCGGATGTAACTGTGGAAGAGAGGCAGGCAGTCGGGCTGAATGACCTCCTCGACCGCCCGCTGCCTGGACCGATTGATGGCCCCCTTGGCCATGCCCAGGAGCAGTCCTACGAGGAGGCCTTCTGACCTGCCCGCTCCCCTCCGCACAGGATGCCCAAAGATCAGGAGTGTGGGACTGAAGTGCAACCAGAATTTAAGGAGCAACCCCTTCAAATATTGGAAGAGGGGCTGCAACCTCACACACTCAACATAAAAATGGAACACTGACTCCTCTAGACCACAGAAATTGCAGGCGGCCTGGGAACCCATGAACCGACTTAAAAACCTATTGCACAGAACTGCTCCGTGTAACACCCTCCAGGCCAAGTCCCTAATAAATAAAGGGAGGACTCCCATGTAGAGAGCACTCCATTGGGGACCCACCTTATGTTGGGAGAGGCGAGGACAATGGCCGAGGGGCCGACTACCCCAGCCATTGCCCTCACGCACTCCTCGATGGTCATGTTGGGGTGGGTGTAGTTCTTGACTCTATTCTTTTTTGTAATTAATGTAAAAGGTGGCAGGGCAGCAAGAGCTGCCATGGCTTTTACTGCCACGCGCGCATAAGTCGGGGCATGCCCGCCACCGGCGAAGATGGACTCGCCATAATAGGGTCACTTTAAGGGCTACACCCACCCCAATGTCACAGGCCTTAAGGTCTCAATTGGATTCTTATTTTTGAGCAGTGGGAGCTTTTAATGAAGCACACCTCTCCCCTGCTTGTTAACAATTGGGGGAGGGACCTTTTCCCTCTGCTCAGTAGTCTTAATTAATAAAAAAAGAAGAGAAGGAGGGGCACCTCAGAGAGAGAGAGAGAGAGAGAGGAGAGGAGAGACAAAGAAAGGGGGAAGGCTGTGAGGGCAGGGAGATGAGCCCTTTGGTGGTTAAACAAGGTATTTACAGGTTTACATATATAACAACACTCCCCACCCCACCCCACCCCACCCCACCAAAGTCAATAGTGTAACTATTTACAAGGTGAGTCGATCTGGGGCCTTTCTTTCCCTGGTTGATCGTCTTGGTGCAGATGCTGGTTTTGGTGAGTTGTTTGTTGGGCCCTCGCTGGGCTGATGTGCAGCTGGCCTTGCTGGGTTGCTGCGGGTGATGGGTTCTGCTTCGTGGTCAACCGCTGTGTCGGTTGCCGCTGGTGTGTGTGTTGGGGGGTCAAAAAAGGTAGGGTCTAATGTGAGTTGCTCTGCATAGTCCGTGAATCTGAGTTTGGTTTGGTCCAAGTGTTCCCTGTAGATGAGTCCATTTAAAAGTTTGACTCGAAACACCCAACTCCCCTCTTTGGCCGTGACAGTGCCGGGAAGCCACTTGGGATCTTTTCCATAGTTCAACACAAATACAGGATCATTGATCTCAATTTTGAGTGACACATTTGCGCTATCGTGATATGTACTTTGTTGAAAATGCCTGCTCTCTAGCTGTTTGTGTAGATCAGGGTGGACTAATGAGAGCCTTGTCTTAAGTGTCCTTTTCATGAGCAGTTCAGCGGGTGGAATCCAAGTGAGCGAGTGGGGTCTCGTGCGGTAACTAAGCAGGACTCGGGATAGGTGAGTCTGCAGTGAGCCTTCAGTTACCCTCTTCAAGCTCTGCTTGATTGTTTGCACTGCTCTTTCTGCCTGACCATTGGATGCTGGTTTGAACGGGGCAGATGTGACATGTTTGATCCCATCGTGGGTCATGAACTCTTTGAACTCGGCATTGGTGAAACACGGCCCGTTGTCACTCACAAAGACATCAGGCAAGCCGTCTGTAGCAAATATGGCCCACAGGCTTTCAGTGGTGGCAGCGGACGTGCTTGCTGACATTGTCTCACAGAGGGAAGTAGAATGGGGGCAGAAGCAAAAGATAGAAAGAAGAAAAGTAAAAATGGAGGACAGAGAAACTTAAGGCAAAAAGCAAAAAGGGCCACATTACACCAAAATTCTAAAAGGGCAAAGTGTGTTAGAAAGACAAGCCTGAAGGCTCTGTGCCTCAATGCGAGGAGTATTCGCAATAAGATGGACGAATTAATTGCGCAGATAGCAGTTAACAGAGACATGGCTCCAGGGTGACCAAGGCTGGGAACTCAACATCCAGGGGTATTCAACATTTAGGAAGGATAGACAGAAAGGAAAAGGAGGTGGGGTGATATTGCTGGTTAAAGAGGAAATTAATGCAACAGTAAGAAAGGACATTAGCTTGGATGATGTGGAATCGGTATGGGTGGAGCTACGGAATACCAAGGGGCAGAAAATGCTAGTGGGAGTTGTGTACAGACCAACAAACAGTAGTGGTAAGATTGGGGACTGCATCAAACAAGAAATTAGGGATGCATGCAATAAAGGTACAGCAGTTATCATGGGTGACTTTAATCTACATATTGATTGGGCTAACCAAACTGGTAGCAATGTGGTGGAGGAGGATTTCCTGGAGTGTATTAGGGATAGTTTTCGAGAACAATATGTCGAGGAACCAATTAGGGAGCTGGCCATCTTAGACTGAGTGATGTGTAATGAGAAAGGACTAATTAGCAATCTTGTTGTGCTAGGCCCCTTGGGCAAGAGTGACCATAACATGGCAGAATTCTTTATTAAGATGGAGAGTGACACAGTTAATTCAGAAACTAGGGTCCTGAACTTAAGGAAAGGTAACTTCGATGGTTTGAGGCGTGAATTGGCTAGAATAGACTGGCAAATGATACTTAAAGGGTTGACGGTGGATAGGCAATGCAAACATTTAATGATCACATGGATGAGCTTCAGCAATTGTACATCCCTGTCTGGATTCAAAATAAAACGGGGAAGGTGGCTCAACCGTGGCTAACAAGGGAAATTAAAGATAGTGTTAAATCCAAGAAAGAGGCATATAAATTGGCCAGAAAAAGCAACAAACCTGAGGACTGGGAGAAATTTAGAATTCAGCAGAGGAAGACAAAGGGTTTAATTAAGAGGGGGGAAAATAGAGTACGAGAAGAAGCTTGCCGGGAACATAAAAACTGACTGCAAAAGCTTCTATAGATATGTGAAGAGAAAAAGATTAGTGAAGACAAACATAGGTCCCTTGCAGTCAGATTCAGGTGAATTTATAATGGGGAACAAAGAAATGGCAGATCAATTGAATAAATACTTTGGTTCTGTCTTCACGAAGGAAGACACAAATAACCTTCTGGAAGTACTAAGGGACCGAGTGTCTAGTGAGAAGGAGGAACTGAAGGATATCCTTATTAGGCGGGAAATTGTGTTAGGGAAATTGATGGGATTGAAGTCTGATAAATCCCCGAGTACTTTTTCAACAGTCTATCAACTCTGGATCAGTTCCTATAGACTGGAGGGTAGCTAATGTAACACCACTTTTTAAAAAGTGAAGAAGTTTTGCCTCATCTCAGTCCTAAATGGCCTACCCCTTATCCTAAGACTGTGTCCCCTGGTTCTGGACTTCCCCAACATCGGGAACATTCTACCCGCATCTAACCTGTCCCATCCCGTCAGAATCTTATATGTTTCTATGAGATCCCCTCTCATCCTTCTAAACTCCAATGTATAAAGGCCCAGTTGATCCAGTCTCTCCTCATATGTCAGTCCTGCCATCCCAGGAATCAGTCTGGTGAACCTTCACTACACTCCCTCAATAGCAAGAACATCCTTCCTCAGATTAGGAGACCAAAACTGAACACAATATTCCAGGTGAAGCCTCACCAAGGCCCTATACAACTGCAATAAGACCTCCCTGCTCCTATACTCAAATCCCCTGCTATGAAGGCCAACACACCATTTGCCGCCTTCACCGCCTGCTGTACCTGCATGCCAACTTTTAATGACTGATGAACCATGATACCAAGGTCTCGTTGCACCTCCCCTTTTCCTAATCTGCCGCCATTCAGATAATATTCTGTCTTCGCCTTTTTGCCCCCAAAATGGATAACCTCACATTTATCCACATTATACTGCATCTGCCATGCATTTGCCCACTCACCTAACCTGTCCAAGTCACCCTGCAGCCTCCTAGCGTCCCCCTCACAGCTCACACCGCCACCCAGTTTAGTGTCATCTGCAAACTTAGAGATATTACACTCAATTCCTTCATCCAAATCATTGATGTATATTGTAAATAGCTGGGGTCCCAGCACTGAGCCCTGCTGCACTCCACTAGTCACTGCCTGCCATTTTGCAAAGGACCTGTTTATCCTGACTTTCTGCTTCCTGTCTGCCAGCCAGTTCTCTATCCATGTCAGTATATTACCCCCAATACCATGTGCTTTGATTTTGCACACCAATCTCTTGTGTGGGACCTTGTCAAAAGACTTTTGAAAGTCCAAATACGCCACATCCACTGGTTCTCCTTTGTCCTCTCTATTAGTTATATCCTCAAAAAATTCCAGAACATTTGTCAAGCATGATTTCCCCTTCATAAATCCATGCTGACTTGGACCAATCCTGTCACTGCTTTCCAAATGCGCTGCTATTTCATCCTTAATAATTGATTCCAACATTTTCCCCGCTACTAATGTCAGGCTAACCGGTCTATAATTACCCGTTTTCTCTCTCCTTCCTTTTTTTTTAAGTGCGAATGGGAGTCAGGACTGGCCTTGAGGCCTTGCTGCACCACAATTTATCAAAAGACTTTTTGCTCATAATGGACTGGCTCGTGCCTGTGTCCAGCTCTATTGACACCGGGAGTCCATTTAATTCAACCTTCAGCATTATCGGGGAACACTTTGTGGTAAACGTGTGCACACCATATACCTCTGCCTCCTCGGTCTGAGGCTCTGGTTCGTCATGATCCGCCGTGGATCTGTCCTCCTCTGCAACATGGTGGTTTTCAGGATTAGCAGGGTTTGCAGCTCACTTGCAAATACGTTGGAGGTGTCCTATTGTTCCACAGCCCTTGCAAACTTTTCCTTTGAAGTGGCATGAATGGAAATGATGATCACTCCCGCAGCACCAGCAGTTAATGGTCTTGCATTCATCACCCTTGATGGTGGACTCTGAGACATCTGCGGACATGCAGCTGCAGGCATATGAGGCCTGCCCTGAGCGTTACGATTTGAAAACAATATTACTTTGTTCACAGTACTTGTAGCAGCACTTGTGTGCTGAGAAATTTACTTGGTATTGTCACTGGTGACGATGAACACCTGGGCTATCGCTATGGCTTTACTCAAGGTTGGGGTCTCTACAGTCAAGAGTTTGCGAAGTATTACTTCATGGCCAATGCCAAATACAAAGAAGTCCCTGAGCACGTGCTCCAAATGTCCTTCAAATTCGCAATGTCCTGCAAGGCGCCTTAGCTCGGCGACATAGCTCGCCATCCCCTGACCTTCAGACCTCTTGCACGTGTAGAACCGCCATCAGAACGCTTTCCTTCGGGTTAAGATGCTGCCAGATCAGTCTGCACAAATTATCATATAATTTCTCTGTGGGTTTCGCTGGAGCCAGCAGGTTTTTCATGAGGCCATACGTCGGTGCCCCGCAAACGGTGAAGAGAATCGCCTTTCGTTTGGCAGCGTTCGCTTCTCCTTTCAGCTCGTTGGCCACGAAGTATTGGTCGAGTCGCTCCATGAAGGTTTCCCAAGCATCTCCCTCTGAAAATTTCTCCAGGATGCCCACTGTTTTCGGTGGAGTTTGTCATCTGTATCTCATCGCTAGTTGTCGTGTATGAATAAAGAGTCTGACCAGATACTGTGAGCTCAAAGTAAAGTGTGACCTTAGTCTTTTATTGCAGGTCTCCAGAGTGCCTCTCCAACCTGTTAGGGCTCCAGAAGTACAGATGCTCCCAAGGGATTGTGGGATCCCATGGGACTCCAGGGGATGAGCCCTCTGGTGGTTAAACAAGGTATTTACAGATTTACATATATAACAGATGTTCTTCTGGCGGGGAGAGAAGATGTCTTCACCCGGGATAGCTGGAACCACCCAGGCACAGTTCTCCACCAGGTCTTAATGATGTAATTTAATTAAGTTAACTTCACCCAGGCAGCTCCAGCTGTCCCGGGCCAGGCAATGGGGGAGAAGTGTTTTTAGTGGTGTGTGGGGCCTAGTTATCCACAAGAGCCCCACACACTTACACACACCCCACGATGTTCCGCGCTTCTTATTAATCTTCTTTCCTCCCCCCGCCTACAAAACAAAGTCTTTTGTGGAGAGAGCACCAAAACACCCACTTGTTGATGTTTCAAAGATGGCTCTCCCTCCTTCCACACAGATGATGTTGATTCTGAGTTGCAACTTGTTCTTTCCCCTCTCTCCAACTCTGTGGCAGCCGTTCTTGCTCTCCTCCCTTCTCTCCAAGCAGCTCTGTCAATGTGCAGGCAGCCTCTCGTCCTCCTCTCAGAATCAGCAGCTCCTTCCACCAGGCTCACAGCTCCCAAGTAGCTAAGCCACTCCCACTCAACAGTTGTAAAACTATTTTTGGTAGAACCTATACATCAAGTGTCCCCTGGCTAAAGGAGGGGTGGAGGGGCGTGGGGACACTAAAACCGACAAACTTAAACAAATTAGACTCTGAACAGTAAACTTAAATCAAATTAAAATTTGGTTGCCAGGGGTGATGATGTCCCTCCGGCGCCCACCTCTCACGGAAAACTGCGAGTGTACCGGTGGACATCGCGTGCTCCATCTCCAGGGATATCTGGCTTGGATGTAACCGTGGAAGAGAGGCAGGCAGTCGGGCTGAACGACCCCCTCGCCCGCCCGCTGCCTGGGTTGGCTGATGGCCCCCTTGGCCATGCCCAGGAGCAGTCCTACGAGGAGGCCCTCCAACCTGCCCGCTCCCCTCCGCACAGGGTGCCCAAAGATCAGGAGTGTGTGACTGAAGTGCAATCAGAAATTGAGGAGCAGCCCTTTCAAATAATGGAATAGGGGCTGCAACCTCGCACATACAACATAAACATGGAACACGGACTCCTCAACAGCTCTACAACTCTTTTGGGGGGGACAAAATAAACATTAGATCAAGTGCCCCCCGATCTGGGGGACACTCCAGACACTTTTAACTGCCCTCTTTTTTAAAAAATTTTTTTGTGTTTTCTTTTGTGGGTTTTTTTGTGATTTTTTTTTTTTGTGATTTTTTTTGGGGCATTAAAATGATATATTTTACAAGTGCTCCCTATAAAAGGGGAGGGGGACACTAAAACTGGCAGTTAAAACAAATTAAACTTTAAAACATATAAAATCAAATTAAAATTTGGTTGCCGGGGGTAACGATGCACTCCAGTCCCTCTGGCTCCGACCTCTCGCAGAAGGCCGCGAGCGTACCGGTGGACACCGCATGCTCCATCTCCAAGGACACCCTGGCGCGGATATAGGCACGGAAGAGAGGCAGGCAGTCAGGCTCAATGACCCTCTCGACCGTCCGCTGCCTGTGCCTGATGATGGCCCCCTTGGCCATTTCCAGGAGCAGTCCTACGAGGAGGCCTTCGGACCTACCCGCTCCCCTCCGCACAGGGTGCCCAAAGATCAGGAGTGTGGGACTGAAGTGCAGCCAGAAATTGAGGAGCAGCCCCTTCAAAATAATGGAATAGGGGCTGCAACCTCACACATACAACATAAACATGGAACACAGACTCCTCAACAGTTCTACAACTCTTTTGAGGAAAACATAATAAATTAAATCAAATGCCCCCCGATCTGGGGGACACTCCAAACACTTTTCACATGCCCTTTTTTTTATGGTGATTTTTGTGTTTTTTTGGGGGTTAATTTGGGCACTAAGATCTTAATTTTTCCCAAGTGCCCCCTATAAATGGGGAGGGGGACACTAAAACCGACATTTAAAATAAATTAAACTTTAAAACATAAAATCAAATTAAAATTTGGTTGCCGGGGGTGACAATGCACTCCAGTCCCTCCGGCGCCCACCTCTCGCGGAAGGCCACGAGCATACCAGTGGACACCGCGTGCACCATCTCCAAGGACACCCTGGCGTGGATGTACGCACGGAAGAGAGGCAGGCAGTCAGGCTGAATGACCCCCTCGACCGCCCGCTGCCTGGACCGGCTGATGGCCCCCTTGGCCATTTCCAGGAGCAGTCCTACGACGAGGCCTTCCGACCTACCCGCTCCCCACCGCACAGGGTGCCCAAAGATCAGGAGTGTGGGACTGAAGTGCAGCCAGAAATTGAGGAGCAGCCCCTTCAAATAATGGAATGGGGCTGCAACCTCACACATACAACATAAACATGGAACACAGACTCCTCAACAGCTCTACAAACCTGTGAGCATACTCACAGGTGCATATATTACAGTGTCCATGGGCTAGACTTTCCCTAAAGCCCCTCACCACCCAATTGCTGCCCAGAAACACCTTTAACGTTCTGCAACTAACGCTGGTCAAAATTTCATAATAAAGGTAAAAAAAATATCGCCCAGCGAGAAATGGATCTTGCATCAATATTCTTGGCAGTTTCAGGTGAAATGTGTGGTTTTTACTGGAACAGACAGTAAGTACTTAAAAATTAGTTCGAGGCTGCAGTTGGGCCGAGGGAAGGGGGAAAACTCAAAAAATATTTTTTCACTTAAACAAAAAATAAGTTATAAAACACTTTTTAACGTAATCGGCATTTTAGAATTTAAAAAATAATTATAAAAAAACCTTTAACTTACCTCTCTTTGCAGGGTTACTCACCTACCACCCCGTGTCCGACAGCTTTTCATGGGCGGTTTCTTCGGCGGTGTGTATGGGTCCCCATTGAGACAACACTTAGATCCTGCTAGTTTTCTCAGAAGTGCACGCAGGTGGTTTGCTCCCCCGTGGTCTTTTCAAATGTAGGTGGAACTCTTTAAAAAATAAAGAGGAAACTTTTGCCGCGTGGTTTTATCATCAAAAAACAGCTGTACTGCTGAGAAAACCATCGAAAATGAAGGTGAAAGTCCAGCCCATCTATTGGATTGTCATAAAAACCCATCTGGTTCACTAAGAAAATCTGCCTTCCTTA
Organism: Pristiophorus japonicus; assembly: GCF_044704955.1. NCBI lineage: Eukaryota > Metazoa > Chordata > Chondrichthyes > Pristiophoridae > Pristiophorus > Pristiophorus japonicus. The sequence goes on along the minus strand of NC_091983.1, from coordinate 71,913,710 downwards.
CCCGGTCTGGCCTATATGTGACTTTAGACCCACAGCAATGTGGTTGACTCTTAACTGTCCTCTGAAGTGAACTGTCGAGCAAGCCACTCGGTTGTACCAAACCGCTACAACAAAGTCAGCACTGTGGGAGTACCTTCACCACAAGGACTGCAGCGGTTCAAGAAGGTGGCTCACCACCACCTTCTCAAGGGCAGTTAGGGATGGGCAATAAATACCGGCCTTGACAACAACACCCACCTCCCCATGAATGAATAAATAACAAAAACATCTTTAAAACCTTTATTGGCCTTGCCCCATCCTATCTGTGTAACCTGCTCCAGTCCTACAACCCTCTCTGAGTTATTCATTACTCAGATTCTGGCCTCTTGTGACTACATTCACCTCAATATTGGTGGTTATACCGTCAGCCAACTAAGCCCCATGCTCTAGAATTCCCTCACTAAACCCTTCCCCCTCTCCTCTTTTATGGTTCTCCTTAAAAGCCTCTTGATTGGCCAAGTTTTTAGTCACCCTTCGTAATATCTTTTTTGGTTCAGCCCCAAAATGCGGACATCTGAAAATTATGTTGAATTAATGATTAATACTGGTTTCATTTGTACAATTATCTAATAAAGTGAGTGATAACCTCTTAAAACATAAATGCCAGGGGGGTGTTGACTCCTGCCCACCTGTTCTGATCCTCTCAGTAGGATTGTCACCACAAAGAGGGAGCTCAGCAGATGGCTGTGGACAATTCAAGTAAAGCACCACTGCAGCACAACAAGAGCTGAGAGACACTAAAGAAGAGGAAGTGCCACGAAGATCAGATTATGACGTTGACCAAAATGGAGGCCTTCAGCATGCAAGTGTTTGATGCCAACCACGCTGAGGGGAAGCCTCCACATGGCCTTTCCTCTTCAGAGGGACCTCAACCACCTTCCATGTGATGGCCCCAGGAAGCAGTGGTAAGAGGGGAGGAGCAAAAAGTAAATCAAAGCCCTGGCCCCCATACGACCCACTGTCTTGTGCATGTGGCGGGAAGGGAAGGGGTAGACAGGAGCAATGCCTGCAGGGGGTGGGGGGGGCAACAAAATGCCAGTCCAACTTTTCCCTCATTCGCTGTTGTGATTCTACCCAAATTTGCAAAGTAATACAAATGAGAATTGCCCCCAAATATGTTATGAATACCTGACTCTGTATTAGGGCTGAACATGTTCTCATTCCTCTGAATGGAAATAACAGGAAGTGGTGAATCTTATGAAAGCAGACATCAATACAGTTTAAAGTGTTATCCTTCCTGTAATGTTTTATCTTTTAAAACTGCTGTTTGAAGAGCCTTGTATAGAACTTACTCTTGTTTAACAGTGTAATGTAACTTAATAAATTTTATTCAAATGGCATCAAGGACTATGCTGTCACCTTGAGGAAGGTGTGCTGCACATTTAACTTGTGTGATGCTTTTATACTGGACATTCATTTGTTGTCATCCTAAGAAGTTAAAAAAAAAATCATGATATTTTTTGTATTGACAGATGTAGTATAGCGGATTCTTTCTTTCTCAACTGTTTTGGCTTCCTGTTACTCACGGAGCCTCAGGTGGGTGGCTTGCTCTGATGCTCTTTCTAATAATGCCTCTGCCACTGTAATGGAAACTACAAAGGATCCTTATTGGAATCAGGTTTGCTCCACAAATCCTTCCATTCCTATTGCCTTCCATGATGTCACAGAGTTGAAACTTCACCATGTTACAAACTTATGAGTTCTTCACCAATGTCGGCTCCTAGGCTTCCTCTAACCAATAATATAGAGTAACAAGAAATGACAGAGTTTATAGATAAGTATACACATATCCGAGTAAACCATTCAAACTTTTGTTACAGACTATTAGATATTCTTTTCCTTTGTCTATAAATTTAGCAAATTATAACAGTGGAATGATTTCATACTCCATGTACACTAGCTATTTTCTAAATGGTCACATCACCTATGAGAAATTAGAACACTCAAATATATGAACGGGAATCAATTATACAATTGTGGTCAGTTAGGAACAGAAGGATCCATGTTATGTATTGAATGAGTTGACCTCAATGTTGGCAGCAGTTGCAGCACAACATTTGGCCTTGGTGTCCCTGGGCACGGGTTCTTAATACTGATCCTCTTAATCCTTCCTGAAATTCCACACACATGAATGTTGAGTGAAGACAGGATTTGGCTTGGCCACAACTTAAGTTGTGAAGTAGTTGTTTACCACACGTTGTTCAACTATGATTTTTAAGGCCTGTAATATTAGCAAAGCTCAGTACCCTCTTGGTCTGGGTGGCTCAGTTAGTCATTGGCCCAATCAACTGAAATACCGATAAAGTAATATTTTTTTAGCTTTATCCCTGTACATAATCATTAGGATTTGCTTCAGTTTTCTTAAATATAGCTGAAAATGTTTTAGTAGAAAAAGTTGCATGTAGTGACACAACAATATCATGATATCACGATTGTTAGGGCAAGTGAATTGTTATTGTTCAGATACTAGCACACTCATTGCCTTAAAGAGATCCTAATCAAGTGTAGAAACTCAGATGAAAACACAACTAGTCTTGTGATTCTCCCTTGCTCAGTATTCAGGGACAAGTAACAACGTATCATTGTATTGTGATTAATAATTAAGGAGATGTCCTCACCTCACAGTGAAAATGTTCAAGTTCTGGCAAACCCAGAAAATCATACCGTGAGTACTTATTGTGAGTTGTCACATCACACCATATTGTTGCCCTTCCCAATTGTAACATGAAACCCCTATGCTGCACAAGCTTTTGCCAGCACATCAATATACTAGTATTACAGCAGAATTTTTTGAGAAAACAATTTCTGGCTTTGCCAAAACAAACAAAACTCCCTGAGACCACTTCTTAAAACACAACATGATCTTACAATGAAAAGCTGCCACTTAACCCTGAACAGTAACCAAGGGACCAAATAGTTAAAGCTGTGATAATACCAGAGCCTATATGCAGGGAACTATCAGCAATAAATTCCCTGATCATTTCCCATGTCAATATGTTGAAGGTCAACACTCGAGTTGAATTGATTGTCCATTTTTGTGTTAAATTGGTTTGAAGCTGCTAGATAGAGAAATGCTTCAGTGAGAGCAAGGAGGTAAGAGTTTGTGAATTTACAGCTGAGACGAGGAGTTCAAAGAAACTCTTGCAGGTTAAAAGCAAATGAACTTCACAAACAACTTAATTGACTACACTCCATTAATTATAGTCTCTTTGTGAAATGCTTGAAGTATTAATGGTGAAATGATCCCAGTCTCCTTTTCAAATGGAGCATCTATGACCTACCATAAGGTTTCCCATATGCAAAATCTAGTTTAACAGATAAATCAACAAGTACACTCAAAATAACTTTGAAACACAAATTTATAAGAATGGCGGTAAAATAAACATACTTTGAAATGGTTATAGGTTTTCAATGAAGGTCTACAAAAGGGACCTTGTATTACATTTATACTTTCCAGCTATTACATGTTCATGCAGGTACCCTGTACAACAAATATTCTCCTCCATAGGCCCTTTTAACTCACAAAACAAAATCATCACTTCCATTAATATATTTGCCTGACATCCGTAAATAATCTTCTTAAAAGTACATACAACAGTTACATTTCGAGTAGATCATCCCAGCTTTTGTACAATGAAATCTAGAAACAGCTGAAAGTGCGGAATAGAGGCATGGGGCCAGATTTTCAGCTTTTTGCGATTTCGGCAGTTTCCGGGCGCAAATCGCGGCGAAATAAAAATGTTAGCACCGGGTTAGCGTTAGCACCAGAGCGCGCAACACTTGCCAAATGAAAGTTCACAACGAGCATTAGCGCTAACTCCGGCGTTGGACCGCAGAATTTGTGCGCCAGAGCCAAAAATTCTGGCCTTAAAAAAAATCGGGCATTCTGCGCATGTGCAAAATTTTATTTCCCCCCTGCTTCTGGTCTGCTGTCCGATCGCAAACACTAATGCAGGGCGCGGCCGCATGTGCACAGTACACCCGGGGCTGAATCAGCCATTTTATTATTCGATTTTTATGACGGAAGAGGACAGCAGACAACGTGTCAGATGATTTTCACAAGAGGCTAACAAAGCTCTTGTAGGGGCTGTAGAGAAGAGATGGCAGGAATTACACAGGAGGGTGGACCCTGCCATCCATTTTTAACAGAATATGGAGGGTGATTGCTGAGGAAGTCTCTGCCTCAGACACAGTGGTCAAGAGTGGGAAGCAGTGCCAGAGTGAGTACAATTTTTATTGATGCACTCCTTTATTACTTAAATTATAAATCAGACACACTATTTGTTCTCATGCTGTTTCTGTCTCTCAGCACTCTGTGGGTTGCCTCCTAAAATGCATGACACATGGGTAGGCTTAGTTTGGCATCCTATTTGCCATGAATGATCTTTACACATGATTAAGATTGCTTTCTGAGATTTCATAAGATGTTTCTGCACTTTGATGTCCTCCTGATGAACCACGTGCAATTTCCAAGGCCATTAAACAAAGGATTGTATTACATTGACAGTATGGTATAAGTGCTTAGGTGGCTATCTATGTGTGCCACAAAATCAGCTGGACCCTCTGGTAACCATTCCCATTTTCATCTTTGCAGGCAAAGAAGTCCCATAATTGCTGCGAACAGGTGAGGACAGACGGCGATCCGCCTCAGACCCTGCATTTACGGACCTGGAGGAGCGAGTGGCAGGCCTCATCAGCATCTCAGGTTGGGCAACTGCCAGTGGGGGTGCTGACCCTGCTTATATACTGTGGGTCAGTCTTGCACACAGCCTGGGCTGGGTTGGGGCAATGTCATGCAGTGTCTGTGGATTAGGGTTGGGGCAATGTGATGTAGTGTCTCTGGACTAGGGTTGGGGCAATGTGATGCAGTGTCTGTGGGCTAGAGTTGGGGCAATGTGATGTAGTGTCTGTGGACTAGGGTTGAGGCAATGTGATGCAGTGTCTGTGGGCTAGAGTTGGGGCAATGTGATGTAGTGTCTGTGGACTAGGGTTGGGGCAATGTGATGTAGTGTCTCTGGACTAGGGTTGGGGCAGTGTGATGCAGTATCTGTGGGCTAGGGTTGGTGCAATGTGATGCAGTGTCTGTGGACTTGGGTTGGGGCAATGTGATGTAGTGTCTCTGGACTAGGGTTGGGGCAATGTGATGTAGTGTCTCTGGACTAGGGTTGGGGCAATGTAATGTAGTGTCTGTGGGCTAGGGTTGGGGCAATGTGATGTAGTGTCTCTGGACTAGGGTTGGGGCAATGTGATGCAGTGTCTGTGGGCTAGGGTTGGGGCAATGTGATGTAGTGTCTCTGGACTAGGGTTGGGGCAATGTGATGCAGTGTCTGTGGGCTAGGGTTGGGGCAATGTGATGTAGTGTCTCTGGACTAGGGTTGGGGCAATGTGATGTAGTGTCTCTGGACTAGGGTTGGGGCAATGTGATGCAGTGTCTGTGGGCTAGGGTTGGGGCAATGTAATGCAGTGTCTGTGGGCTAGGGTTGGGACAATGTGATGAGTGTCTGTGGACCAGATATAATAGAGTAGTGGCAGTCCTTCAAATGAGCCTGTGCTGTGTGACTTTACTCATGTCACCCTGCCTCCTCCCCTGCTGCTAACCACTCGTCTGTTGTTTTCTAATTCCAGATGACCAGTCACAGGCATCACATCCCTCGAATCAACCCTCCACATCAAGCCATCATGTGGAGGAGGAGGAGGAGGAAGAGGACTTGACAGAACAGCTGACTCCGGGGGTGTAGATGCAGTCTACACCTCTTTTACCACTGGCAAACACCTCGTCCGAGGATGATGTTACATTCCCGGGCTTTGAGACCTCTGTGACTCCTGATACTAATGGCATGCAGCAATGCAGTTCTGGGGTCGAATCCCATATGCCATCTCTCCAGAGGGTGAGTTCTGCAGCTGCCTGTCTAATGACAGACAGGCAGATGCAGAACTGGACAAGTGGGACTGTCCAGGGAGAGTATCCAGCTTACCCATCAGCTCCTTGATGTCCTGGGTAGGATTCCCGCGACCATCGAGAATCTCACTGATAATCATTAAGAAGATAGGGCCGCAGATTATCAGTGCGAGCCGTGAAACCTGCGAGGCCATCACTGACCACTCGAGGCTGGTGGCCTCCACCAGTGACACTGGAGTCCAGGAGAGTGTGGCAAGTAGCCTTTCCGAGTTCCCCAGTGTAACACCCAGACCCACCCCCACACCACCTGTGACTGGCGACGCCGATGAAGAGGCTCGCCAGTCAGAAGCCGGGCTTTCCACGTCACGAGCTTGTCCAGTGTCTCCCCAGGAGGCGTCTCCATTGTCTCTCCGCCAACACAGCAGCACTCTGACAACGTTGCTGCACGCCGTCGTGGTGCCACTTTGGGTACGGGGAGCAGGCAAGGGAGAGGGTAAGGGGGATGATAAGGGTAAGTGGGGGAATAAGGGTAAGGGGGGTAATAAGGGTAAGAGGGGAATAAGGGTAAGGGGGGAATAAGGGTAAGGGAGGAATAAGGGTAAGGGGGGAATAAGGGTAAGGAGGGGAATAAGGGTAAGGGGGAGGGATAAGGGTAAGGGGGGAATAAGGGTAAGGGGGGAATAAGGGTAAGGGGAATAAGGGTAAAGGGGAGGGATAAGGTTAAGGGGGTAATAAGGGTAAGGGGGGAATAAGGGTAAGGGGGAGGGATAAGGGTAAGGGGATAATAAGGGTAAGGGGGAATAAGGGTAAGGGGGAATAAGGGTAAGGGGGAGGGATAAGGGTAAGGGGGGTAATAAGGGTAAGGGGGGAATAAGGGTAAGGGGGGAATAAGGGTAAGGGGGGAGGGATAAGGGTAATGGGGGTAATAAAGGTAAGGGGGGAATAAGGGTAATGGAGGAATAAGGTTAAGAGGGGAATAAGGGTAAGGGGGGAATAAGGGTAAGGGGGGAGGGATAAGGGTAAAGGGGGAATAAGGGTAAGGGGGGAATAACGGTAAGGGGAGGGATAAGGGTAAGGGGGGAATAAGGGTAAGGGGGAATAAGGGTAAGGGGGGACTAAGGGTAAGGGAGGAATAACGGTAAGAGGGGGAATAAGGGTAAGAGGGAGAATAAGGGTAAGGGGGGAATAAGGGTAAGGGGGAGGGATAAGGGTAAAGGGGGAATAAGGGTAAGGGGGGAATAAGGGTAAGGGGGAATAAGGGTAAGGGGGAATAAGGGTAAGGGGGGAAATAAGGGTAAGGGGGGAATAAGGGTAAGAGGGGGAATAAGGGTAAGGGGGAATAAGGGTAAGAGGGGGATAAGGGTAAGGGGGAATAAGGGTAAGGGGGGGCGGAAGCTGGTGGTAAGAGACAGTGGGGTAGGGGTGTTGGTTATAATGTTGTTGTTGTTTAATCACACTGCTGGATGCAGATAATTTGTTATTTTATTAGTTTCAACGTTTGAAAATTATGTCAACAAAGTTATAAAAGTTTACAATGTTTCATAAATTCTTCTGTTCACCTTAACCATACCTGTGCAGTGTCTCATTTGCAGAATAAGAGGGGGAATTGTCAACATGGTGGGATAGAGTGGACAAGCAAAGCGTTCAATTATGAGCTGCTGGCATAAGGCTTTTGCAGCAGCAAAATTTCCATAATGCCTTCCCTGTGGTTGTGGTGGGGGTGGTGGTGGAATGGGTTCCTCTTCCTCCTCCTCCCCCCCGCCCCTCTCCTGAGGTGGTCCTGCATCCCCATTGGCAAATCGTGTCCCCTCATCACACTAAAATTGGCTGTGTGGTTGATAATGAAGAGGAAAGTCATGGACTGCAGGAGGATATCAATCTACTGGTCAGGTGGGCACAGCAATGGCAAATGGAATTTAATTCAGAGAAGTGTGAGGTGATGCACTTTGGGAGGGGTCTATTACTAGGGGGCATAGTTTTAAGGTGGTTGGTGGAAGGTTTAGAGGGGATTTGAGGGAGGGCTTCTTTACGCAGAGCATTGTGGGGATCTGGAACTCGCTCCCTGGAAGAGTGGTGGATGCAGAAACCCTCACCACTTTTAAGAGATGGTTGGATGGGTACTTAACGTGCAGTAACCTGCAGGGTTATGGACCTAGAGCTGATAATTGGGATTAGACTAGATGACCTTTTGTTGGACGGAGCAGATATAATGGCAAGTACTGCAGGGAATAGAATACGGCCTGGGTGATCTCCTGGACTAGTTTTGATCACCTGGGTGGGTCGGAGAGGAATTTTCCCAGATTTTTTCTCCCTAAATTGGCCTGGGTTTTTTATCTGGTTTTGGCCTCTCCCAGGAGATCACATGGCTTCGGTTGGGATGGAGTGGAGAATGTTTCAATATAAGGGGTGTCGCAGTTGTGTGAGGCTGACTGGTAGGGCTGGGTGCTCTTTGCCTTTCTGGCATTGTTCATAGGTTTATATGTAGCCTTTAGGGCTGCCTACCAAGGGCCATGCGGCTTTTTGTCGGCCGGCATGGACATGATGGGCCAAAATGGCCTCCTTCTGCGCTGTAAATTTTTATGTTGCTATGATGCCTAAGTTTGTCGCATGCAGCACACCACAATGAACTCAGAGACCTGCTGAGGGGAGGATTGCAGGCAGCCTTCAGAGTGGTCCAAACATTAAAGTGCTGCTTGAGCACTCCAATTGTCTGTTCGACGATGTTGTGTGTGACTGCATGGCTCTCATTATAGCACTGCTCGCTTCTGTCTGAGGGTTCCGGAGGGGCGTCATAAGCCAGGTGGCGAGGCCGTAATCTTTGTCCCCCAGCATGCAGCTCTGGCCTTGTGGTTGATGCTGGAACAGGCCTGAGACAGTGCTCTCATGCAAGATGAAAGCATCATGGATGATCTCTGGATATTGGGCATTGACTGCCATGATGCGTTGAGTATGGTTGCAGATGATCTGTACGTTCATGGAGTGGAATCCCTTTCGGTTTCGGTAAACCTCTGGATTCTGTAAAGGCAGATGTGCATACAGTCAAGGGCGATGTGCACAAAGTCAAGGGCACCCAGAACTTTTGGGAAGCCAGCAAATCGACCAAAACCTACAGCCCTCTTATTTTGGGTCTCCTTGGTCATTGGGAAGTTTATGAAGTCCATCCTGCGTGCGTACAGTGCAGTAGTCACCTGTTGAAGCAGCAATGTGTAGCATGCTGCGAGATGGAGCATATGTCCCCTGCTGATGCCTGAAAGGAGTCAGAGGCATAGAAGGCAGGTGCGACAGACACCGTCACCTTGACGGGCAGTGCAGTCTTGTTGCCGTTGATAGGCTGTAGGTCTGCCTCTATGAGCTAGCATATCTCTGTCAGCACTTCTTTTCGGAAGCGCAGCCTTCAAACACACTGTGCCTCAGAGAGATGCAGGTATGAGCGATGTTCCCTGTAAAGTCGTTGGGGGCAAGGCCTCCTCCCCATACTTCTGTGGCCTCTTCAATTACGTTGAAAATTATCAATAAGCCTTCTTCCAGGTTGATGCCGTATAAATACAGCAGCCAGGATTAATGGCTGACATAGTATGGCCCCCATCTTTTAAAATGTCCTTAAATGTCCTTTAAAACAAACTATAAACTCATATAAACTTCACAATGAAAAGTATGCAGTAACGCAGCGTTCTTCACTTAGAACTCTGACTTTCTCCTCCGTTTACAAGGTGGCGCTTCCTGGTGAGCCCAGGTGCGACTGATTTTTGCTGGCGGGTTCCGGGGCAGACACTAAATCGGGTGATACGATCGAAAGTTCCGCTCGGGGTGCTCGCGCAGCAATGCACAACGATTTACATCATCCAAACGGTGAAAACAGCGGGCGGGTGCCAAGCTTTAGCATCACCACAAGACCATTGCTGAATGTGCCACCTGGGCGCTAAACGGGCGCAAATCAGCCGAAAATCATAGTGTGTATTTTTAATCAAGAATCTAGTAGCTCACCCATCACATTGCTCACTTACTTATATCCCATTTATTGTACCATATGTTAACAGGGCAGTTGATTTGCAGTAATGAAATAACTCCAAGTTCACTTTTTAGGCTGTATTGAGAGAGTTTTATTGGCATTTTCAGGTCCAATTCCATGATTATGTGCATATTGCGTAAAAAATGTAAATCAGCATACAATGATGATCATTTAAGTGTGTTATTAATCTTATCATGGTATTTTTTAAAAGCCCAGTTTACAGAAGCTTTGGCTGGCTATGATAGATGCTCCAGATTGCAGACATGTAGGGGGACTGGTTGTTGCAGGTACTGCATGCTGCAGTACCGGAATGGGGGTGGGGAGGGGGAAGCTATGTGCTTACGCAGTGGTTCAAGGGCTTGGGAGTACTTGGATGGGGTACAAAGATTGGAAAGGGTGTCATAAAGTGGGAATATGGAAGGGCATAAAGAGAGTGAGAGTGATCTGGGGTGTTGAAATATTAGATGGGGGATGGGGGGCGGCGCGGTTCCTGAGGTGGGAAACACTGTGTGAAGAGTATAAATGTGTGGTAGGTGCCAGAAGATAGTTTTGGGTGTGGGTGTACTGGGATGGCTTTAATAGGATCTTGGGACTTAACAGAAGGGGTGTGAGCAGTCAGAAAAGATTGTGGGCTGCTGATGAAAATAGCAGTGATAGCAATTTTGTTTGAAGCTGATTGACAGTGGCGAGTGGGGACAATGATCTTGTGACAGGACTAGCAGGATGCATGGAGAAAGGTGATCTTGCCTGAGTCAGAAGGTTGTGGGTTCAAGTCCCACTCGCGAAACTTGAGCACAATATCTAGCAGAAATTCCAGTGCACTACTGAGGGAGGTGCTGTCCTTTGGATAAGATGTTAAACCGAGGCCTTGTCTGCCCTCTCAGGAAGAAGAGCAGGGGAGTTTTCCCCACTGTTCTGGTCAATATTTATCTCTCAACCTCAACTGATCATTGTTACATTACTGTTTGTGGGATCTTGCTGTGCACAAATTGGCTATCATGTTTTATACATTACAACAGTGACTACACTTCAAAAGTACTTCATTGGCTGTGGTAGGTGCGAGAAGATAGTTTTGGGTGTGGGTGCACTGAGTTAAAGGAAGATGTTATATCAATGCAAATCTTTCTTTTTAATACTGGGTTGGCCAGCAGTGAGCAGAGAAAGGTTCTATTGTTTAAAAAGCAAAAAGCACCTGTAGTATAAACATTATTTAAACAATAATCGATTCCCCAACTAGAGACAACTTTAGTTCCCCAACTTTAGACAAATCTGGCCTCTGCATTAAGAAAAGTCACATTTCCAGGTCATGAGAAAGAACCAGATTTATGTTGGTTAAGCACTTTTAATAACAGAAAAAATGCTTCTGAAAACACAACCAACATTCAGCCAGGAATACGGTTATATTAGTGTAGGGAATGGGAATGGTTTAGTTGTGGCAGAGGTTGCATGTGGTGATGGAGGGGAGTGGTTGTTGAGAGCGGTGAGTTGGGAAAGGGGGCAGGTGAGAGACTAGCATGCAGCTGAATTTACTTTGAACACAAAAATCAGGGGCTTTCAGGACTCAAAGGCAAGTATATGATAGCTCAGATAGGTACAGTTCCCACATGATATGTTCTTAGGCAGTGGTGATGGAAATAGCATAAGAAATAGGAGCAGGAGTAGGTCATACGGCCCCTCAAGCCTGCTCCGCCATTTAATATCATGGCTGATCCGATCATGAACTCAGGTCCACTTCCCTGCCCGCTCCCCATAACCCCTTATCATTTAAGAAACTGTCTATTTCTGTCTTAAATTTATTCAATTTCCCAGCTTCCATAGCTCTCTGAATCAGTGAATTCCACAGATTTACAACCCTCAGAGAAGAAATTTCTCCTCATCTCAGTTTTAAATGGGTGGCCCCTTATTCTAAGATCATGCCCTCTAGTTCTAGTTTCCCCCATCAGTGGAAACATCCTCTCTGCATTCACCTTGTCAAGCCCCCTCATAATCTTATACATTTCGATAAGATCACCTCTCATTCTTCTGAATTCCAATGAGTAGAGGCCCAACCTACTCAATCTATCCTCGTAAGTCAACCCCCTCATCTCTGGAATCAACCTAGTGAACCTTCTCTGAACTGACTCCAAAGCAAGTATATCCTTTCATAAATATGGAAACCAAAACTGCACGCAGTATTCCAGGGGTGGTCTCACCAATACGTTGTATAGCTGTAGCAAGACTTCCCTGCTTTTATATTCCATCCCCTTTGCAATAAAGGCCAAGATTCCATTTATCTTCCTGATTACTTGCTGTACTAATCTTTTGTATTTCATGCACAAGTACCCCCAGGTCCCGCTGTACTGCGGCACTTTGCAATCTTTCTCCATTTAAATAATAACTTGTTCTTTGATTTTTTTCTGCCAAAGTGCATGACCTCACACTTTCCAAATTATACTCCATCTGCCAAATTTTTGCCCATTCACTTAGCCTATCTATGTCCTTTTGCACATTTTTTGTGTCCTCCTCACATATTGCTTTTCCTCCCATCTTTGTAGCGTCAGCAAACTTGGCTACGTTACACTCAGTCCCTTCTTCCAAGTCGTTAATATAAATTGTAAATAGTTGGGGTCCCAGCACTGATCCCTGCGGCACCCCACTAGTTACTGGTTGCCAACCAGTGAATGAACCATTTATACCGACTCTCTGTTTTCTGTTAGTTAGCCAATTCTCTATCCATGCTAATATATTACCCCCAACCCTGTGAACTTTTATCTTGTGCAGTAACCTTTTGTTAAGTAACCTTGTCAAATGCCTTCTGGAAGTCCAAATACACCACATCCACTGGTTCCCCTTTATCCACCCTGTTCATTACGTCCTCAAAGAATTCTAGCAAATTTGGCAAACATGACTTCTGTTATGTATGTAAACCTGTAATTACCATGTCTAACCACAAGAGGGCTTATCCCCTGGAGTCCCAAGGGATCCCACAATCCCTTCGGAGCACCTGTATATAAGGAGGCCTCACAGGCTGGAGAAGCACTCTAAGATCTGTAATAAAGGACTACGGTCAAACTTACTTTGAGCTTGTAGTATCTGGTCTGACTCTTTATCCAAGACTTAACAACTGGCGACGAGATACAGATGACGAACCCCAACGCAACAATGCAGAGAACTGTGGGTATCCTGGAGAAATTTTCAGAGGGAGATGATTGGGAAACCTTCGTGGAGCGACTTGACCAATACTTCATAGCCAATAAGCTGGAAGGAGAAGGGAACGCTGCCGAACGAAGGGTGATCCTCCTCACCTTTTGCGGGGCACCAATGTATGGCCTCATGAAAAACCTGCTCGCTCCAGCAAAACCCACAGACAAGTCATACGATGAGTTGCGCACACTGGTCCGGGAGCATCTAAACCCGAAGGAAAGCGTTCTGATGGCGAAGTATCTGTTCTACATGTACAAGAGGTCTGAAGGCCAGGAAGTGGCGAGCTACGTCGCCAAGCTAAGGCGCCTTGCAGGACATTGCGAATTTGAAGGACACTTGGAGCATATGCTCAGGGACTTCTTTGTACTTGGCATTGGCCATGAAGCAATACTTCGCAAATACTTGACTGTAGAGACCCCAACCTTGAGTAAAGTCATAGCGATAGCCCAGGCGTTTATCTCCACCAGTCACAATACCAAACAAATTTCCCAGCACACTAGTGCTGCTGCAAGTACTGTGAACAAAGTAACGTTGTTTTCAAATCAAAATGTACATGGCAGGACTTGCATGCCTGTAGCTGCACGTCCTCAGATGACTCATGGGTCAGCCATCAAGGGTGGTGAATACAAGGCAATTAATACCTTGTTGGCGCTGCGGGGGTGATCATCGATTCCATTCATGCCACTTCAAAGGATACGTTTGCAAGGGCTGTGGAACAATGGGACACCTCCAACGTATATACAGTGGAGCTGCAAACCCTGCTAATCCTACAAACCACCACGTTGCAGAGGAGAACAGATCCACGGTGGATCATGACGAACCAGAGCCTCAGACCGAGGAGGCAGAAGTATATGGGATGCACACATTTACCACAAAGTGTCCCCCAATAATGCTGAAGGTTGAATGAAATGGACTTCCGGTGTCCATGGAGCTGGACACGGGCGCGAGCCAGTCCATAATGAGTAAAAAGACTTTCGATAAGTTGTGGTGCAACAAGGCTTCCAAGGCCAGTCCTGACTCCTATTCGTACGGAGTTGGCGAGAGGCGGGAGCAGCGTCGGAGCGGCCTATAAAAGGCCCAGCGGGTGTTCCACAGGCAGCGGCAGTTGGCGAGAGGCGGGAGCAGTGTCGGAGCGGCCTATAAAAGGCCCAGCGGGTGTTCCACAGGCAGCGGCTGTTGGCGAGAGGCGGGAGCAGTGTCGGGGCGGCCTATAAAAGGCCCAGTGGGTGTTCCACAGGTAGCGGCAGTGGGTGAGAGGTGGGAGCAGCATCGGAGCGGCCTATAAAAGGCGTACCGGTGCAGCTACAGCGGGGAGAGAAGGCAAAAAAGAAGTAGAAAGGAATGAAAAGGTGACGTCAACAGCCAAGGGGGTAAGTGATTGGTGAGTAGCTTTTCCTTTTCTTTTTTATATCAGTAAGTAAACTGTAACATTGTTGTGCCAATTTAATTGTATATAAGGGTTAAGGCATGGCAGGAGAGCTCGGTCACGTGTTATGCTCCTCCTGTACCATGTGGGAACTCAGGGACACTTCCGGTGTCCCTGACGACTACGTGTGTGAGAAGTGTATCCGCCTCCAGCTCCTGAAGGACCGCGTTGCGGAATTGGAGCTGAAGGTGGATTCACTCTGGAGCATCCACGATGCTGAGAATGATGTGAGTAGCATGTGTAGCGAGTTGGTCTTACCGCAGGAGAAGGATCCACAGCCAGATAGGGAATGGAAGACCAGCAGGAAGAGTAGTGCAAGGAAGGTAGTACAGGGGTTCCCTGTGGTCATCCCCCTGCAAAACAGATACACTGCTTTGAGTGCTGTTGAGGGGTTGACTCATCAGGGGAGGGCAGCAGCAGCCAAGTTCATGGCACCATGGCTGGCTCTGTTGCACAGGAGGGCAGGAAAAAGAGTGGGAGAGCGATAGTGATAGGGGATTCAATCATAAGGGGAATAGATAGGCGTTTCTGCGGCCGCAACAGAGACTCCAGGATGGTATGTTGCCTCCCTGGTGCAAGGGTCAAGGATGTTTCCGAGCGGGTGGAGGACATTCTAAAAAGGGAGGGAGAACAGCCAGTTGTCGTGGTGCACATTGGTACCAACGACATAGGTAAAAAAAGGGATGAGGTCCTAAGAGACGAATTTAAGGAGCTAGGAGCTAAATTAAAAAGTAGGACCTCAAAAGTAGTAATCTCGGGATTGTTACCAGTGCCACGTGCTAGTCAGAGTAGAAATCGCAGGATAGCACAGATGAATACGTGGCTTGAGCAGTGGTGCAGCAGGGAGGGATTCAAATTCCTGGGGCATTGGAACAGGTTCTGGGGGAGGTGGGACCAGTACAAACCGGACGGTCTGCACCTGGGCAGGACCGGAACCAATGTCCTAGGGGGAGTGTTTGCTAGTGCTGTTGGGGAGGGGTTAAACTAATATGGCAGGGGGATGGGAACCAATGCAGGGAGACAGAGAGAAACAAAAAGAAGACAAAAACAAAAGACAGAAAGGAGATGAGTAAAAGTGGAGGGCAGAGAAACCCAAGGCAAGAAACAAAAAGGGCCACTGAATATAAAGGGGCTGCAGGAGGGGTCAAAACTAAAAATCATGTTTTAAAAACTAGGATGAAAACACTCTACCTAAATGGACGCAGCATTCGAAATAAAGTAAATGAGTTGACGGCACAAATCATTACAAATGGGTATGATTTGGTGGCCATTACAGAAACATGGTTGCATGGTAGCCAAGACTGGGAATTAAACATACAGGGATATCTGACGATTCAGAAAGATAGACAAGAAGGGAAAGGAGGTGGGGTAGCTCTGTTAATAAAGGATGATATCAGGGCAGTTGTGAGGGATGATATTGGCTCCAATGAACAAAATGTTGAATCATTGTGGATGGAGATTAGAGATAGTAAGGGGAAAAAGTCACTGGTGGGCGTAGATTTTAACCCTAAATA
The DNA here is from genome assembly GCF_044704955.1 of Pristiophorus japonicus. NCBI lineage: Eukaryota > Metazoa > Chordata > Chondrichthyes > Pristiophoridae > Pristiophorus > Pristiophorus japonicus. Next base: position 71,897,640 of record NC_091983.1, on the reverse strand, counting down.
ATAACTTCACGGTGGGGCGGGCAATAATCAAGGGAATAATGGAGGCATGTGAAAAAGGAACGGCAGTAGTCATGGGGGATTTTAACCTACATATCGATTGGTCAAATCAAATCGCACGGGGTAGCCTGAAGGAGGAATTCATAGAATGCATACGGGATTGTTTCTTAGAACAGTATGTAACAGAACCTACAAGGGAGCAAGCCATCTTAGATCTGGTCCTGTGTAATGAGACAGGAAAAATAAACGATCTCCTAGTAAAAGATCCTCTCGGAATGAGTGATCACAGTATGGTTGAATTTGTAATACAGATTGAGGGTGAGGAAGTTGTGTCAGAAACGAACGTACTATGCTTAAACAAAGGGGACTACAGTGGGATGAGGGCAGAGTTGGCTATAGTAGACTGGAAACAAAGACTAAACGGTGGCACAATTGAGGAAGAGTGGAGGACTTTTAAGGAGCTCTTTCATAGTGCGCAACAAAAATATATTCCAGTGAAAAAGGGCGGCAAGAGAAGGGATAACCAGCCGTGGATAACCAAGGAAATAAAGGAGAGTATCAAATCAAAGACCAATGCGTATAAGGTGGCCAAGGTTAGTAGGAAATTAGAGGATTGGGAAAATTTTAAGCAACAGCAAAGAATGACTAAAAAAGCAATAAAAAAAGGGAAGATAGATTACGAAGGTAAACTTGCGCAAAACATAAAAACAGATAGTAAAAGCTTTTACAGATATATAAAACGGAAAAGAGTGACTAAAGTAAATGTTGGTCCCTTAGAAGATGAGACGGGGGATTTAATAATGGTAAATGTGGAAATGGCTGAGACCTTAAACAGTGGAAGACACAAAAACCATGCCAAAAATTGCAGGCCACAGGAATGTGGGAAGGGAGGACCTTGAGATAATCACTCTCACTAGGGGGGTAGTGCTGGACAGGCTAATGGGACTCAAGGTAGACAAGTCTCCTGGTCCTGATGAAATGCATCCCAGGGTATTAAAAAAGATGGCGGAAGTTATAGCAGATGTATTCGTTATAATCTACCAAAATTCTCTGGACTCTGGGGAGATACCAGCGGATTGCAAAGCAGCTAGTGCAACACCTCTGTTTAAAAAAGGGGGCAGGCAAAAGGCAGGTAACTATAGGCCGGTTAGTTTAACATCTGTAGTGGGGAAAATGCTTGAAACTATCATTAAGGAAGAAATAGCGGGACATCTAGATAGGAATAGTGCAATCAAGCAGACGCAGCATGGTTTCATGAAGGGGAAATCATGTTTAACTAATTTACTGGAATTCTTTGAGGATATAACGAGCATGGTGGATAGAGGTGTACCGATGGATGTGGTAGATTTCCAAAAGGCATTCGATAAGGTGCCACACAAAAGGTTACTGCAGAAGATAGAGGTATGCGGCGTAAGAGGAAATGTATTAGCATGGATAGAGAATTGGCTGGCGAACAGAAAGCAGAGAGTCGGGATAAATGGGTCCTTTTCGGGTTGGAAATCGGTGGTTAGTGGTGTGCCACAGGGATCGGTGCTGGGACCACAACTGTTTACAATATACATAGATGACCTGGAAGAGGGGACAGAGTGTAGTGCAACAAAATTTGCAGATGACACTAAGATTAGTGGGAAAGCGGGTTGTGTAGCGGACTCAGAGAGGCTGCAAGGAGATTTGGATAAGTTAAGCGAATGGGCTAAGGTTTGGCAGATGGAATACAATGTTGGAAAGTGTGAGGTCATCCACCTTGGGAAACAAAACAGTAAAAGGGAATATTATTTGAATGGGGAGAAATTACAACATGCTGTGGTGCAGAGGGACCTGGGGGTCCTTGTGCATGAATCCCAAAAGGTTAGTTTGCAGTTGCAGCAGGTAATCAGGAAGGCGAATGGAATGTTGGCCTTCATTGCGAGAGGGATGGAGTACAAAAGCAGGGAGGTCCTGCTGCAACTGTATAGGGTATTGGTAAGGCCACACCTGGAGTACTGCGTGCAGTTTTGGTCACCTTACTTAAGGAAGGATATACTAGCTTTGGAAGGGGTACAGAGACGATTCACTAGGCTGATTCCAGAAATGAGGGGGTTACCTTATGATGATAGATTGAGTAGACTGTGTCTTTACTCGTTGGAGTTCAGAAGGATGAGGGGTGATCTTATAGAAACATTTAAAATCATGAAAGGAATAGACAAGATAGAGGCAGAGAGGTTGTTTCCACTGGTAGGGGAGACTAGAACTAGGGGGCACAGCCTCAAAATACGGAGGAGCCAATTTAAAACCGAGTTGAAAAGAAATTTCTTCTCCCAGAGGGTTGTGAATCTGTGGAATTCTCTGCCCAAGGAAGCAGTTGAGGCTAGCTCATTGAATGTGTTCAAGTCACAAATAGATAGATTTTTAACCAATAAGGGAATTAAGGGTTACGGGGAGAGGGCGGGTAAGTGGAGCTGAGTCCACGGCCAATCAGCCATGATCTTATTAAATGGCGGAGCAGGCTCGAGGGGCTAGATGGCCTACTCCTGTTCCTAATTCTTATGTTCTTATGTTCTTATGTACCAAACTTAGAACGTACACAAAGGAACTGATTCCCGTAATTTGCAGTGCCACCATAAAGGTCTCCTACGATGGAGCAGTGCACGAGTTACCACTCTGGGTGGTACCGGGCGATGGCCCCACGCTGTTCGGCCGGAGCTGGCTGGAAAAGATACGCTGGAACTGGAACGACGTCCGAGCGCTTTTGTCCGTCGACGACACCTCATGTGCCCAGGTCCTAAGCAAATTCCCCTCGCTGTTCGAACCAGGCATCGGGAAGTTCCAAGAAGCAAAAGTGCAGATCCATTTGATTCCGGGGGCACGACCCATGCATCACAAGATGAGAGCGGTACCTTACATGATGAGAGGGTGGAGATCAAGCTGGACAGGCTGCAATGAGAGAGCATCATTTCACCGATCGAATTAAATGAGTGGGCCAGTCCACTTGTTCCATTGCTCAAGGGAGACAGCATCGTCAGAATCTGTAGTGATTACAAAGTAACTATCAATCGTTTCTCACTGCAGGATCAATATCCGCTACCAAAGACAGACAACCTATTTGCGACGCTGGCAGGAGGGAAAACGTTCACGAAGCTGGACTTGACCTCGGCCTACATGACGCAGGAGCTGGAGGAATCTTCGAAAGGCCTCACCTGCATCAACATGCACAAAGGTCTTTTCATTTATAACAGATGCCCGTTTGGGATTCGATCGGCCACGGCGATATTCCAGAGGAACATGGAAAACTTGCTGGTCGATCCCGTGTACCGTGATCTTCCAGGAAGACATCTTGGTTACAGATCGGGACACCGTCGAACACCTGCAGAACCTGGAGGAGGTTCTTAGTCGGCTTAATCGTGTGGGGCTCAGGCTAAAACGCTCGAAGTGAGTTTTCCTGGTGCCTGAAGTGGAGTTCCTGGGGAGAAGAATTGCAGCGGATGGCATCAGGCCCACCAATTCGAAGACGGAGGCAATCAAAAACGCACCGAGACCACAGAACGTGACGGAGCCGCGGTCGTTTCTAGGACTCCTGAACTATTTTGGTAACTTCATACCAGATCTTAGCACATTGTTAGAACCCCTGCACTCTTTATTGCATAAAGGAGATGAATGGGTATGGGGAAAAGCGAAGAAAATGCCTTTGAGAAAGCTAGGAAGCTGTTATGTTCAAACAAATTGCTTGTGTTGTACGATCCATGTAAACGTTTGGTACTAGCATGTGATGCGTCGCCATACGGGGTCGGGTGTGTATTGCAACAAGCTAATGAATTTAGGAAAATGCAACCGGTTGCTTATGCATCCAGAAGTCTGTCTAAGGCTGAGAGGGCCTACAGTATGATCGAAAAAGAAGCATTAGTGTGTGTTTATGGGGTAAAAGAAAATGCATCAATATCTGTTTGGGCTCAAATTTGAATTGGAAACCGACCATAAGCCGCTTATATCCCTCTTTTCTGAAAGTAAGGGGATAAATACGAATGCATCGGCCTGCATCCAGAGATGGGCGCTCACATTGGTCACATACAACTACGCCTTCCGCCACAGACCAGGCACAGTAAACTGTGCTGATGCTCTCAGTAGGCTGCCATTGCCCACCACCGGGGTGGAGATGGCGCAGCCTGCAGATCTAGTTATGGTAATGGAAGTATTTGAGAGTGAGCAATCATCTGTTAACGCCCGACAGATTAGAACCTGGACGAACCAGGACCCCTTACTGTCCTTAGTAAAAAAAACTGTGTGCTCCATGGGATTTGGTCTAGTGTCCCATTAGAGATGCAGGAAGAAATAAAGCCGTACCAGCGGTGCAAAGATGACTGCCTCCTATGGGGTAATCAGGCAGTGGTGCCAAAAAAGGGCAGGGACACTTTAATTGATCATCTCCACAGTACCCATCCAGGCATTATAATAATGAAAGTGATAGCCAGACCCCACGTGTGGTGGCCCAATATCGATGCAGACTTAAAATCCTGTGTGCACAAATGTAATACATGTTCCCAGTTAAGCAATGCACCCATGGTCTTGGTCCTCCAAACCGTAGTCTGGGGTTCATGTCGACTATGCAGGCCCATTCTTGGGAAAAATGTTTTTAGTGGTTGTAGATCCGTACCCCAAGTGGATTGAATCTGTGATAATGTTGGCAAGCACGTCCGCTGCCACCATTGAAAGCCTATGGGCCATGTTTGCCACGCACGGCCTGCCTGATGTCCTTGTAAGTGACAATGGGCCGTGCTTTACCAGTGTCGAATTCAAGGAGTTCCTGACCCGCAATGGGGTCAAACATGTCACGTCTGCCCCGTTTAAGCCAGCGTCCAATGGTCAGGCAGAACGAGCAGTTCAAACAATCAAGCAGAGCTTGAAACAGGTAACTGAAGGCTCACTGCAGACTCGCTTATCCCGGGGTCACTCACTGGGGTCACTCCCGCTGAACTGCTCATGAAAAGGGCACTTAAGATAAGGCTCTCATTAGTCCATCCTGATCTACACGAACAGGTAGCGAGCAGGCGGCTTCAACAGAATACATATCATGATCGTGCAAATGTGTCACGTGAAATTGAAGTAAATGATCCTGTATTTGTGTTGAACTATGGACAAGGTCCCAAGTGGAATGCTGGCACTATTTTGGCCAAAGAGGGGAGTAGGGTGTTTGTGGTCAAACTCGCAAATGGACTCACCTGGACCAAACCAAACTCAGATTTACGGACTATCCAAAACAACCCACAATAGACTCTACCTTTTTCGACACTCCAACACACACACACAAGTGGCAACCGACCCAGCAGTTGACAACGAAGCAGAACCCATCATCCACAGCAGCCCAGCAAGACTCACCACCCCCAGCAGTCCAGCAAGGCCAGCTGTGCAGCAGCCTAGCGAAGGCCCAACAAACGACTCACCAACACCAGCATTTGCACTGAGATGATCAACCAGGGAAAGGAAGGCACCAGATCGACTCACATTGTACATAGTTACACTACTGACTTTGGGGGTGGGGCGGGGCAGGGGGGGGGGGGGAGAGTGGTGGGGGGGGAAGTGTTGTTATGTATGTAAACCTGTAATTACCATGTCTAACCACCAGACGGCTTATCCCCTGGAGTTCCAAGGGATCCCACAATCCCTTGGGAGCACCTGTATATAAGGAGGCCTCACAGGCTGGAGAGGCACTTTGAAATCTGTAATGAAGGACTACGTTCACACTTACTTTGAGCTTGCAGAATCTGATCTGACTCTTTATCCAAGAGATAACAACTTCCCCTTCATAAATCCATGCTGACTCTGCCTGACCGAATTATGCTTTTCCAAATGTCCTGCTACTGCTTCTTTAATAATGGACTCCAACATGTTCCCAACCACAGATGTTAGGCTAACTGGTCTATAGTTTCCTGCCTTTTGTCTGCCTCCTTTTTTAAATAGGGGCATCACATTTGCAGTTTTCCAATCTGCGAGGACCTCCCCAGAATCCAGGGAATTTTGGTAAATTACAACCAATGCATCCACAATCCCTACCGCTACTTCTCTTAAGACCCTAAGATGCAAGCCATCAGGTCCAGGGGATTTATCTGCCTTTAATCCTATTATCTTACTGAGTACCACCTCCTTAGTGATTGTGATTGTGTTAATTTCCTCCCCCCCCCCCCCCTATAGCCCCTAGACTATCCACTGTCAGAATATTGTTAGTGTCCTCTACTGTAAAGAATGATACAAAATATTTGTTCAGAGTTTCTGCCATCTCCATGTTCCCCATGACTAATTCCCCGGTCTCGTCCTCTAAGGGACCAACATTTACTTTAGCCACTCTTTTCCTTTTTATATACCTATAGAAACTCTTGCTATCTGTTTTTATATTTTGTGCTAGTTTACTTTCATATCTATCTTCCCTTTCCTAATCATTTTTTGAGTTATTCTTTGCTGGCTTTTAAAAGCTTCCCAGTCTTCTGTCCTCCCACTAGTTTGGGCCACTTTGTATGCCCTTGTTTTTAATTGGATATCGTCCTTTATTTCTTTAGTTAGCCACGGATGGCTATCTTTTCTGTTACACCCTTTCCTCCTTACTGGAATATATTTTTCTTGAGAGTTGTGAAATATCTCCTTAATTGTGCACCACTGTTCATCAACCATCCTACACTTTAATCTATTTTCCCAGTCCACTTTAGCCAACTCTGTCCTCATACTTTCATAGTCTCCTTTATTTAAGCTTAGTACGCTGGTTAGAGATCCAACTTTCTCACCCTCCATCTGAATTTGAAATTCAATCATGCGGCAGTTGGTGAGAGGGGAGCGACCTATAAAAGGCCCAGCAGGAGATCGAGAGCCAGCGGCAGTTGGTGAGACGCGGGAGCAGCCTATAAAAGGCCCAGCGGGAGATCGAGAGCCAGCGGCAGTTGGTGCGGCGTGGGAGCAGCCTATAAAAGGCCCAGCGGGAGATCGAGAGCCAGCGGCAGTTGGTGAGACGCGGGAGCAGCCTATAAAAAGGCAACTACAGCGGGAGAGAAAGCAAAATAGAAGTAGAAAGTAATCAAAAAGTGACGTCACAGCCAATGGGGTAAGTGATTGGCTGGTGATTGGTGAGTAGCTTTTCTTTTCTTTTTTATATCAGTAAGTGAACTGTAACATTGTTATTACCAATTTAAGTGTATCTAAGGTTAAGGCATGGCAGGAGAGCTCGGCCATGTGATATGCTCCTCCTGTACCATGTGGGAACTCGGGGACACTTCCGGTGTCCCTGGGCGCTACGTGTGTGGGAAGTGTATCCGCCTCGAGCTCTTGACGGTCCGCGTTGCGGAATTGGAGCTGAGGGTGGATTCACTCTGGAGCATCCACGATGCTGAGAATGACGTGAGTATCACGTGTAGTGAGTTGGTCTTAGCGCAGGAGAAGGGTCCACAGCCAGATAGGGAATGGAAGACCAGCAGGAAGAGCAGTGCAAGAAAGTTAGAGCAGGGGTCCCCTGTGGTCATCCCCCTGCAAAACAGATACACTGCTTTGAGTACTGTTGGGGAGGATGACTCATCAGGGGAGGGCAGCAGCAGCCAAGTTCATGGCACCGTAGGTGACTCTGCTGCAATGGAGGGCAGGAAAAAGATTGGGAGCGCGATAGTGATAGGGGATTCGATGGTGAGGGGAATAGATAGGCGTTTCTGCGGACGCAACCGAGACTCCAGGATGGTATGTTGCCTCCCTGGTGCAAGGGTCAAGGATGTCTCGGAGCGGGTGCAGGACATTCTGAAATGGGAGGGAAAACAGCCAGTTGTCGTGGTGCACATTGGTACCAACGACATAGGTAAAAAAAGGGATGAGGTCCTACGAAAAGAATTTAAGGAGCTAGGAGCTAAATTAAAAAGTAGGACCTCAAAAGTAGTAATCTCGGGATTGCTACCAGTGCCACGTGCTAGTCAGAGTAGGAATCGCAGGATAGCGCAGATGAATACATGGCTTGAGCAGTAGTGCAGCAGGGAGGGATTCAAATTCTTGGGGCATTGGAACCGGTTCTGGGGGAGGTGGGACCAGTACAAACCGGACGGTCTGCACCTGGGCAGGACCGGAACCAATGTCCTAGGGGGAGTGTTTGCTAGTGCTGTTGGGGAGGAGTTAAACTAATATTGCAGGGGGATGGGAACCAATGCAGGGAGACAGAGGGAGACAAAAATGAGGCAAAAGCAAAAGACAGAAAGGAGATGAGGAAAAGTGGAGGGCAGAGAAACCCAAGGCAAAGAACAAAAAGGGCCACTGTACAGCAAAATTCTAAAAGGACAAAGGGTGTTAAAAAAGCAAGCCTGAAGGCTGTGTGTCTTAATGCAAGGAGTATCCGCAATAAGGTGGATGAATTAACTGTGCAAATAGATGTTAACAAATATGATGTGATTGGGATTACGGAGACGTGGCTCCAGGATGATCAGGGCTGGGAACTCAACATCCAGGGGTATTCAACATTCAGGAAGGATAGAATAAAAGGAAAAGGAGGTGGGGTAGCATTGCTGGTTAAAGAAGAGATTAATGCAATAGTTAGGAACAACATTAGCTTGGATGATGTGGAATCTATATGGGTAGAGCTGCAGAACACTAAAGGGCAAAAATCGTTAGTGGGAGTTGTGTACAGACCTCCAAACAGTAGTAGTGATGTTGGGGAGGGCATCAAACAGGAAATTAGGAGTGCATGCAATAAAGGTGCAGCAGTTATAATGGGTGACTTTAATATGCACATAGATTGGGCCAGCCAAACTGGAAGCAATACGATGGAGGAGGATTTCCTGGAGTGCATAAGGGATGGTTTTCTAGACCAATATGTCGAGGAACCAACTAGGGGGGAGGCCATCTTAGACTGGGTGTTGTGTAATGAGAGAGGATTAGTTAGCAATCTCATTGTGCGAGGCCCCTTGGGGAAGAGTGACCATAATATGGTGGAATTCTGCATTAGGATGGAGAATGAAACAGTTAATTCAGAGACCATGGTCCAGAACTTAAAGAAGGGTAACTTTGAAGGTATGAGGCATGAATTAGCTAAGATAGATTGGCTAATGATACTTAAAGGGTTGACTGTGGATGGGCAATGGCAGACATTTAGAGACCGCATGGATGAATTACAACAATTGTACATTCCTGTCTGGCTTAAAAATAAAAAAGGGAAGGTGGCTCAACCGTGGCTATCAAGGGAAATCAGGGATAGTATTAAAGCCAAGGAAATAGCATACAAATTGGCCAGAAATAGCAGCGAACCTGGGGACTGGGAGAAATTTAGAACTCAGCAGAGGAGAACAAAGGGTTTGATTAGGGCAGGGAAAATGGAGTACGAGAAGAAGCTTGCAGGGAACATTAAAGCGGATTGCAAAAGTTTCTATAGGTATGTAAAGAGAAAAAGGTTAGTAAAGACAAACGTAGGTCCCCTGCAGTCAGAATCAGGGGAAGTCATAACGGGGAACAAAGAAATGGCAGACCAATTGAACAAGTACTTTGGTTCAGTATTCACTAAGGAGGACACAAACAACCTTCCGGATATAAAAGTGGTCAGAGGGTCTAGTAAGGAGGAGGAACTGAGGGAAATCTTTATTAGTCGGGAAATTGTGTTGGGGAAATTGATGGGATTGAAGGCCGATAAATCCCCAGGGCCTGATGGACTGCATCCCAGAGTACTTAAGGAGGTGGCCTTGGAAATAGCGGATGCATTGACAGTCATTTTCCAACATTCCATTGACTCTGGATCAGTTCCTATCGAGTGGAGGGTAGCCAATGTAACCCCACTTTTTAAAAAAGGAGGGAGAGAGAAAGCAGGGAATTATAGACCGGTCAGCCTGACCTCAGTAGTGGGTAAAATGATGGAATCAATTATTAAGGATGTCATAGCAGCGCATTTGGAAAATGGTGACATGATAGGTCCAAGTCAGCATGGATTTGTAAAAGGGAGATCATGCTTGACAAATCTTCTGGAATTTTTTGAGGATGTTTCCAATAAAGTGGACAAAGGAGTACAAGTTGATGTGGTATATTTGGACTTTCAGAAGGCTTTCGACAAGGTCCCACACAGGAGATTAATGTGCAAAGTTAAAGCACATGGGATTGGGGGTAGTGTGCTGACGTGGATTGAGAACTGGTTGTCAGACAGGAAGCAAAGAGTAGGAGTAAATGGGTACTTTTCGGAATGGCAGGCAGTGACTAGTGGGGTACCGCAGGGTTCTGTGCTGGGGCCCCAGTTGTTTACATTGTACATTAATGATTTAGACGAGGGGATTAAATGTAGTATCTCCAAATTTGCGGATGACACTAAGTTGGGTGGCAGTGTGAGCTGCGAGGAGGATGCTATGAGGCTGCAGAGTGACTTGGATAGGTTAGGTGAGTGGGCAAATGCGTGGCAGATGAAGTATAATGTGGATAAATGTGAGGTTATCCACTTTGGTGGTAAAAACAGAGATACAGACTATTATCTGAATGGTGACAGATTAGGAAAAGGGAAGGTGCAACGAGACCTGGGTGTCATGGTACATCAGTCATTGAAGGTTGGCATGCAGGTACAGCAGGCGGTTAAGAAAGCAAATGGCATGTTGGCCTTCATCGCGAGGGGATTTGAGTACAGGGGCAGGGAGGTGTTGCTACAGTTGTACAGGGCCTTGGTGAGGCCACACCTGGAGTATTGTGTACAGTTTTGGTCTCCTAACTTGAGGAAGGACATTCTTGCTATTGAGGGAGTGCAGCGAAGATTCACCAGACTGATTCCCGGGATGGTGGGACTGACCTATCAAGAAAGACTGGATCAACTGGGCTTGTATTCACTGGAGTTCAGAAGAGTGAGAGGGGACCTCATAGAAACGTTTAAAATTCTGACGAGTTTGGACAGGTTGGATGCAGGAAGAATGTTCCCAATGTTGGGGAAGTCCAGAACCAGTGGTCACAGTCTAAGGATAAGGGGTAAGCCATTTAGGACCGAGATAAGGAGAAACTTCTTCACCCAGAGAGTGGTGAACCTGTGGAATTCTCTACCACAGAAAGTAGTTGAGGCCAATTCACTAAATATATTCAAAAGGGAGTTAGATGAAGTCCTTACAACTCGGGGGATCAAGGGGTATGGCGTGAAAGCAGGAAGGGGGTACTGAAGTTGCATGTTCAGCCATGAACTCATTGAATGGCGGTGCAGGCTAGAAGGGCTGAATGGCCTGCTCCTGCACCTATTTTCTATGTTTCTATGTTTCTATGATCACGCATGGCAGGAGGAAGTCATCAAGAGTCACGAGACAGAATGTGCATACACAAACAAGATTTGAATTTGTTAAAGACAGTTATCCATGGCATCTTCACAAGATTAAATTCCGTCACAAAGATCAGCCTGAAAGTTACAGTTCCAAATAGAACAATGAGAAAAACGATATGGATTGAAATGATTGTCTATGTATAGAGAGTAATCTGCGTATAAAGTGAATAGCATTAATTTATATTTACAAGTTTTGATCAAAATACATTTTTATCAGATTTTATTCCTTCACTCAAACTAGGAGCTTTCCAGACAGACTTTATACAATGATCAGGCTTCTGAAGATTGGAAAGTGGCCAACACAAACCACTTAAAATGGTCATACAGAGCTGTAAAAAGAAAGACTTACATTTATATAGCGCCTTTCATGACCACCGGACATCTCAAAGCAATTAACAGCCAATTAAGTACTTTTGGAGTGTAGTCACTGTTGTAATGTGGGAAACGCGGCAGCCAATTTGCGCACAGCAAGCTCCCACAAACATCAATGTGATAATGACCAGATAATCTGTTTTTTTGTTATTAGTTGTAGGAATACATTTAAAACAATCCTGAAAGTTCCAGTGAGTGCACACTTGGAAAATTACAACTTGCAAAAAGATAGTCAATATAGATGTTGAAAATGGAAGGTGTGTTTACCAAAGTAGGTGGAGTTTTTGAAGACAGTTACTGTTACACTCATAATAAATGGTCAGACTGAGTACTGTGTGTAATGAGCAAGTGTGACCTTAGCTCCTTTATTAAGGTTCCAGAGTGCAGGTACCTCGTGGGTGACCTGCTTATATACTGTGCTCCCATGGGATGCTGGGATCCCTTGGGACTCCAACAGGTAGGCCCTCTGGTGGTCAGGTGTGATGCAGGTTGCAATGGGTTAAATACATAACAGTAACAATGTGGGCAAGGGAAAAGTAGTTGATAAATGTTACTTGAATTTCCAGGAAATTTTAACATGCTTCTACATTGGAGGAAATTAATAACTGAGGTAAGAAGTCATGAAATATGAGGTAGTTTGTGGCAGTGGATTGAAAATTGGCTTAAAAATAATATTTATCAACTTCTTTCCTAAAATCAGGTCTAGAGATATACATGATTTGCATCCGTGATGTCAGTACACACTTTGTTTGCTATAGGTGCCATACTCAGATCACTGATGCAACATGTGTACATTTTTCACCCAATTTTCTGTAGAAAAAGAACTGGGTGTGCCATCTGAATGTTTTTTTTAAAAAAAAGGAGTACCTGGATCTTCGATAGCCATTGCTGTGTTTTTCTTTATAAAACAGAGAGAGCTGAATTTTCAGTTGGCTGACGCCTCATTTAGCAACCAAAGGGGGCGTTAATGGAAGCATAAGAGGTTACCAACCGGGAGTGCAGCGTTTGGAGTCCCGACTGAAAGTTCACTAGAGGCTCACCGGGGGTGCAAACCAATAACTGCCTGGCGGCTGACGATCACTCCGATTCCTAGTGAAACACTCACGCTTGTGCCCCGGTCAGAAAACTAGGTGCAGCCACCTCATTTAGTGGCCGCCAAGAGTGACGTTTCGAAAAACAGTCGGTACAGGCTAGCAGAGTCATTAACTCATGGCGACTTAAAGGGATGAGGAAGTGCTTCCCTCGGAGGTCACAGTCAGTGCAACATTTACACACAGCACGGTGGTGAACAGACATACATAGCAATTGAGCTTGCAAGAAACTTATTTCTGAAACTTTAATAGGGGCATTACTTTTTTGCCAGGTTTGCATTCTACATGCTCTGGCAAGGAGAGAGAAGGGCTATTGGCCGAAGGAGAACCCCTAGAAGTCGGGGCAGGAGACCTTAACCCCCACGGTATTACTGGCGGCAATGTTCATACCTAGACCTGCCCGACGAGCAGTGTGACAGAAGGCTGCGCTTCCAAAAGGAGGTTGTTACAGAGCTATGCCATCTCCTGCAGGAAGACCTGCAGCCTTACATCGGCACCAGGACTGCGCTGCCCGTCACAGTTGGACTCGCCTTCTATGTCGTCGGCTCCTTGCAGGCTGCATCAGTGAACATATGCTGCGTCTCGTAATTCGCAGCACATCGCTGCATCCGTGACATCACACAGGCTCTCTACACCTGTTGAATGGATTTCATTACCTTCCCGATGACCAGGGAGAAACAGGATGAGCACGCATGTGGGTTTGCCAGGATAGCAGGCTTCCTGAGGGTGCAATTGACTGCAAGCACATGACCTTGCGAGCACCATTCCAGAATGCAGAGATATTCAGAAACAGAAAGGGATAACACTCCCTCAACATGCTGCTGGTGTGCGACCATACACAGTCAATGCTCGCTATCCTGGAAGCGTACATGATGCCTTTATCCTGTGGGAGAGCACTGTGCCTCGACTGTTTCAGCCACCACGGCAAGGCCGAAGCTGGCTGCTGTAGGACAAGGGATACGGCCTGGCCATCTAGCTAATCACCCCCTTCCGCAACCCCACCACAGAGCCAGAGGAATGCTACAATGAGAGCCATGCCACCACCCGCAATAGCATCGAGCATGGCGGGATGGCGGGACTGACCTATCAAGAAAGACTGGATCAACTGGGCTTGTATTCACTGGAGTTCAGAAGAATGAGAGGGGACCTCATAGAAACGTTTAAAATTCTGACGGGGTTAGACAGGTTAGATGCAGGAAGAATGTTCCCAATGTTGGGGAAGTCCAGAACCAGGGGACACAGTCTAAGGATAAGGGGGAAGCCATTTAGGACTGAGATGAGGAGGAATTTCTTCACCCAGAGAGTGGTGAACCTGTGGAATTCTCTACCACAGAAAGTTGTTGAGGCCAATTCACTAAATATATTCAAAAAGGAGTTAGATGAAGTCCTTACTACTAGGGGAATCAAGGGGTATGGTGAGAAAGCAGGAATGGGGTACTGAAGTTGCATGTTCAGCCATGAACTCATTGAATGGCGGTGCAGGCTAGAAGGGCCGAATGGCCTACTCCTGCACCTATTTTCTATGTTTCTATGTTTCTATGAGCAGACAATAAGGCTGCTGAAGCAGCAATTCCAATGCCTGGACCGCTCTGGAGGCATCCTTCAATACTCCCCTCAACAGGTTTCACTATTCATTGTGGTGTGTTGCATGCTGCACAACTTGGCCATCATGAGGGCGCAGGCCTCATCAGTGGGGATTGCAGGGCCACCTCAGGAGGAAGAGGGGGACGAGGAAGAGGGGGGCCCGGAGCCTACCGATGCCGCGAATGTCGAGTAAGACGGCGATTACCAGTAGCAGCCACGGAGGAGGCAGCAGGGCTGTTCAGCGGCAGCTCATAATGGAGTGTTCGCTTCAATGGAGTGTGCTGAGGGATGCAGATAATAACTAGCGCGTATTGTGGGACGAGAATGCCCCCTCTCTGATACAAGTCAACAGTCATACAGCAGAGGCTGAAGGAACCATTCAACATAACATTTTATTGCAAACAAATCCCTCAAACAACTGCAAACACCCCACCCACTCAAACAAAACTAAATGGGGCACAAGCCCCTTCAAATAATACAACAGACCTTCTCAACAGACGGCCAGGGCCACAGCTTTGATCAGTAGGTCATTTCCCACCCTATCAGTAGACATTTCCCTCTGCCTTACCCCCTGCCTTAGCTACTGCTCCTCCTCAATGGGTCCTCAGTCCCTGCAGGTCACTTGAGGCCTGCTGTGTGTCTGAGGGAGACAGAATAGATGCCCGACCACAATGCCCTGGACCAGCTCTGGACCTGAAAGGCCCAGCTGCTGACAGCCCCGCCTGAGAATGGGCGGCAGCAGTGTGGGATGGCTGTGGTGCGGTGGGTGCAAAGGCAGAGTGGCAGTGTCGGGAGACCGAATGATGTCCTCCTGAGGCTCCGCCCCGGGTGAGTGGCATGCCATCTGTCATGTATGTAACCTTCATACTGCAATACTGCAATACTGTATATACTTGAGAAATGCACACCTTGACCACTGGGGGTGAACTTGTGGGAGACACTCCTCACCTGGTCATCCAGGTATATAAAGGGAGGTCCCACGCAGGGTCATCACTTCTTGGTCCTGTGAATAAAGGTGCAGGTCACAGAGTGACCTTGTACATAAAATGTGCCTCGTGTGGATTTGTGGCATTGTGTAAGGACTTTACATTGGCGACGAGAAACAGGAATCAACAACCCACGAAAATGGCCACCGGTAGCACAGAGGAACGGTACTATGTTGGTGAGGACTGGGCCGATTTCATTGAGAGGCTTCAGCAGAGCTTTGTCACGAAGGACTGGCTGGGAGATGCAGCAGCCGACAAGCGAAGGGCTCATCTACTGACCAGCTGTGGATCTAAGACTTACGCGCTCATGAAAGACCTGCTAGCACCCGAGAAGCTGGCGGACAAAATCTTTGAAGAACTCAGCAAGCTAATCAGTGAGAATCTCAAACCGGCGAGCAGCATACACATGGCCCAACACAGATTTCATACCCACCGACGTCGGGAAGGGCAGAGCATACCAGACTTCGTTGTGGACCTCCGGCGTTTGGCCAGCCTCTAAGTTCACAGATGCCTGCAGGGGGGAGATGCTCAAGGATTTCTTTATTGAGGGCATCGGTCATGCCGGGATTTTCAGAAAGTTAATCGAGACCAAGGACTTGACCTTGGAAGCGGCGGCGTTGCTGGCTCAGACTTTTATGGCGGGGGAGGAGGAAACCAAGATAATATACGCGCGCAACTCTGACTCCAACGTGGCGACGGATCAGGGGGTCAATATCATAAATGCGACTCAGAGCCCAGCAGGCAGGGAAGGGCAGTTCGACACACCCCAGGCAGAAATAGACCCCAGAACAGGTTTTCAACACAGACAATGGCAGGCTGAACGGACATTTACGCCATCCCAGTGGACAATACGTTCTGGGATGGGGCCATTGATACCCACTAACAGGGTGCTCAAGTGCAGTCAAAGGGACAATCAGCGAGGAATGGCTGGTAACAGCTCTTTTGTTCACAACAATGGGAATCTCAGTTCATGCTGGAGGTGTGGGGGCAGACATGCTGCCAGGACTTGCAGGTTTCAACAGTTCACCTGCAGAAATTGTAACCTCTCTGGTCATTTAGCCAGAATGTGCAGAAAGCCTGTAATCAGGCTAATTTACGAGGCGGCTGGACCAGAAGAGGGGTCTGCGAGGCAGGATGACGCATGAGGCAAATCAATGGACACTGAAGTTCAGCAGGTTCATGTGGCAAACATTCACAGCTCATATACCAAAACTCCACCTATGATGATGAAGGTCCTATTAAACGGCATCCCTGTATGCATGGAGCTGGACACGGGGGCCAGCCAGTCACTCATGAACATTCAACAATTTGAAAAGCTATGGCCACTCAAAGCCAGCAGACCCAAACTAGAATGCATTGAGACTCAATTACGGACATACACCAAAGAAATCATTCCAGTGCTAGGCTGTGCAATGTTGGCTGTCACACACAATGGATCAGTGAACCGGCTGCCGCTCTGGATTTTTCCAGGCAATGGTCCCGCACTGTTGGGGAGGAGCTGGTTAGCTAGATGAACTGGAATGGGGGATGTGCACGCAGTGTCATCTGTGGAGCGAAGTTCATGCTCACAAGTCCTACAGCAATTTGAGTCGGTATTCCAACCTGGCGTCGGGACGTTCAAAGGTACCAAAATAGTGATTCGCATCACCCCGGACGCCAGACCAGTGCACCACAAAGCCAGAGCTGTGCCGTATGTGATGCGGGAGAAAATTGAAAGCAAATTGGACCGTTTGCTGAGAGAGGGTATCATCTCGCCCATTGAATTCAGCGACTGGGCGAGCCCATTGTTCCCGTCCTAAAAGCGGATGGCTCGGTCAGGATCTGTGGCGACTACAAGGCCACTATCAACCGGGTGTCCCTACAAGATCAATACCCGCTACCAAGAGCGGAGGATCTTTTTGCCATACTGGCAGGTGGCAAGCCGTTCACCAAGTTGGACCTCACTTCAGCCTACATGACTCAAGAACTGGCCGACGAATTCAAACTACTGACCACAATCACTACGTACAAGGGACTGTTTGTTTACAACAGGTGCCCGTTTGGCATTCGATCAGCGGCCGCGATCTTTCAAAGAAACATGGAAAGCCCGCTCAAATCCATTCCTGGAACGATCATATTCCAGGACGATATCCTCATCACGGGTCGGGACACCGAGGAACATCTCCACAACATGGAAGAGGTGCTACACCAACTGGACCGGGTAGGCCTGCGACTCAAGAAACCTAAGTATGTGTTTTTGGCTCCCGAAGTCGAGTTTCTGGGCAGGAGGGCTGCTGCAGACGGGATTCGGCCTACCGAATCCAAAAGAGAGGCGATTCGACGAGCGCCCAGGCCCTGCAACACATCGGAGTTGTGTTCATTTCTGGGACTCTTGAACTATTTCGGGAACTTTCTGCTGCACTTAAGCACATTGTTGGAGCTGCTACACATGCTCCTGTGTAAGGGTTGCGATTGGTTTTAGGGGGGACTGTCAAGAACGTGCTTTCAATCGGGCGCGTAACCTACTCTGTTCAAATAAGTTGTTGACCCTCTACAACCCCTGTAAGAAATTGGTTCTGACATGTGATGCATCGTCCTATGGGGTTGGGTGCGTGTTGCAGCAGTACAATGCTGAGGGGCAACTCCAACCTGTGGCTTATGCCTCCAGATCGCTCTCTCAAGCTGAACGTGGATATGGGATGGTTGAGAAGGAAGCACTCGCATGTGTCTATGGGGTGAAAAAGATGCACCAGTAGCTTTTTGGCAGGAGGTTCGAATTAGAAATGGACCACAAGCCATTAACATCCCTGTTGTCAGACAGCAAGGCTGTCAATGCCAATGCGTCAGCTCACATACAGCAATGGGCTCTCACGCTGGCTGGTTATGACTACACCATTCGGCACCGGCCCGACACTGAAAATTGCGCTGACGTGCTCAGCAGGCTTCCACTGGCCACCACTGAGGGGGCAGCGGAGTAAAGCGCTGAGATGGTCATGGCCATTGATGCCTTTGACAGCGCAGGCTCCCCCATCACAGCCTGCCAGACCAAAATCTGGACCAACAGAGATCCCCTCTTTGATTAAGAAATGTGTCCTGACTGGGGATTGGGCGCCCGCACATGGAGCATGCCCTGAGGATGTCAGACTGTTTCACAGGCGGATGGATGAGCTCTCCATCCAAGCCGACTGCCTACTATGGGGCAGCCGGGTAGTCATGCCCCAGAGGGACAGGGAAGCTTTCATCGGGGAACTCCACAGCGAGCATCCAGGCATCGTGCTGATGAGGCCATTGCCCGGTCACACGTTGATTGGGAATTGATTCAGAGAATTGATTCAGGCCTGGAACACTGTGTTCGCAGGTGCACAACATGTGCTCAGCTGGGAAATGCCCCCAGGGAGGCCCCGCTCAGCCCGTGGCCCACCAGGCCATGGTCACACATTCACGTAGACTATGCGGGTCCGTTCATGGGGAAAATGTTTCTCATCGTGATAGGTGCGTACTCGAAATGGATCGAGTGCATCATTTTGAATTCGTGCACGACATCCACCACTGTGGAGAGTCTACGTGCGGTCTTTGCGACCCACGGTTTGCCAGACATCCTGGTTAGCGATAATGGCCCGTGTTTCACGAGCTACGAATTCCGGGAGTTCATGTCGGATAATGGCATCAACCATGTCAGGACAGCACCGTTCAAGCTGGCCTCCAATGGCCAGGCGGAACGTGCGGTCCAAATCATAAAACAAGGCATGCTCAGGATTCAAGGTCCCTCCCTTCAATGCCGCCTATCGCTCCTCCTGCTGGCCTATAGGTCCCGACCACACTAGCTCATGAGGGTCCCGCCCACAGAGCTCCTTATGAAATGTACACTCAAAACTCGGCTGTCCCTCATTCATCCTGTCTTGTCCGACATTGTTGAAGGCAAGCGCCAGTCCCAAAATGAGTACCATGACCGAAATTCAAGGGAGAGATGTATAGAAATTGGTGACCCCGTATTTGTTCTCAATCACGCTTTGGGGCTCAAATGGCTTGAAGGTACTGTAATGGACAAAGAGGGGTATAGGGTCATCGTGGTTAAACTTAACAATGGGCAATACGGTAGAGGAGGATTTCCTGGAGTGCATAAGGGATGGTTTTTTAGACCAATATGTCGAGGAACCAACTAGGAGGGAGGCCATCTTAGACTGGGTGTTGTGTAATGAGAGAGGATTAATTAGCAATCTCGTTGTGCGAGGCCCCTTGGGGAAGAGTGACCATAATATGTGGAATTCTGCATTAGGATGGAGAATGAAACAGTTAATTCAGAGACCATGGTCCAGAACTTAAAGAAGGGTAACTTTGAAGGTATGAGGCATGAATTGGCTAGGATAGATTAGCGAATGATACTGAAGGGGTTGACTGTGGATGGGCAATGGCAGACATTTAGAGACCGCATGGATGAACTACAACAATTGTACATTCCTGTCTGGCGTAAAAATAAAAAAGGGAAGGTGGCTCAACCGTGGCTATCAAGGGAAATCAGGGATAGCATTAAAGCCAAGGAAGTGGCATACAAATTGGCCAGAAATAGCAGAGAACCCGGGGACTGGGAGAAATTTAGAACTCAGCAGAGGAGGACAAAGGGTTTGATTAGGGCATGGAAAATGGAGTATGAGAAGAAGCTTGCAGGGAACATTAAGACGGATTGCAAAAGTTTCTATAGATATGTAAAGAGAAAAAGGTTAGTAAAGACAAACGTAGGTCCCCTGCAGTCAGAATCAGGGGAAGTCATAACGGGGAACAAAGAAATGGCGGACCAATTGAACAAGTACTTTGGTTCGGTATTCACTGAGGAGGACACAAACAACCTTCCGGATATAAAAGGGGTCGGAGGGTCTAGTAAGGAGGAGGAACTGAGGGAAATCCTTATTAGTCGGGAAATTGTGTTGGGGAAATTGATGGGATTGAAGGCTGATAAATCCCCAGGGCCTGATGGACTGCATCCCAGAGTACTTAAGGAGGTGGCCTTGGAAATAGTGGATGCATTGACAGTCATTTTCCAACATTCCATTGACTCTGGATCAGTTCCTATGGAGTGGAGGGTAGCCAATGTAACCCCACTTTTTAAAAAAGGAGGGAGAGAGAAAACACGGAATTACAGCCTGACATCGGTAGTGGGTAAAATGATGGAATCAATTATTAAGGATGTCATAGCAGTGCATTTGGAAAGAGGTAATATGATAGGTCCAAGTCAGCATGGAGTTGTGAAAGGGAAATCATGCTTGACAAATCTTCTGGAATTTGTTGAGGATGTTTCCAGTAGAGTGGACAAGGGAGAACCAGTTGATGTGGTATATTTGGACTTTCAGAAGGCTTTCGACAAGGTCCCACACAAGAGATCAATGTGCAAAGTTAAAGCACATGGGATTGGGGGTAGTGGATTGAGAACTGGTTGTCAGACAGGAAGCAAAGAGTAGGAGTAAATGGCGACTTTTCAGAATGGCAGGCAGTGACTAGTGGGGTACCGCAAGGTTCTGTGCTGGGGCCCCAGCTGTTTACACTGTACATTAATGATTTAGACGAGGGGATTAAATGTAGTATCTCCAAATTTGCGGATGACACTAAGTTGGGTGGCAGTGTGAGCTGCAAGGAGGATTCTATGAGGCTGCAGAGCGACTTGGATAGGTTAGGTGAGTGGGCAAATGCATGGCAGATGAAGTATAATGTGGATAAATGTGAGGTTATCCACTTTGGTGGTAAAAACAGAGAGACAGACTATTATCTGAATGGTGACAGATTAGGAAAAGGGTAGGTGCAAAGAGACCTGGGTGTCATGGTACATCAGTCATTGAAGGTTGGCATGCAGGTACAGCAGGCAGTTAAGAAAGCAAATGGCATGTTGGCCTTCATAGCAAGGGGATTTGAGTACAAGGGCAGGGAGGTGTTGCTACAATTGTACAGGGCCTTGGTGAGGCCACACCTGGAGTATTGTGTACAGTTTTGGTCTCCTAACCTGAGGAAGGACATTCTTGCTATTGAGGGAGTGCAGCGAAGGTTCACCAGACTGATTCCCGGGATGGCGGGACTGACCTATCAAGAAAGACTGGATCAACTGGGCTTGTATTCACTGGAGTTCAGAAGAATGAGAGGGGACCTCATAGAAACGTTTAAAATTCTGACGGGGTTAGACAGGTTAGATGCAGGAAGAATGTTCCCAATGTTGGGGAAGTCCAGAACCAGGGGACACAGTCTAAGGATAAGGGGGAAGCCATTTAGGACCGAGATGAGGAGGAATTTCTTCACCCAGAGAGTGGTGAACCTGTGGAATTCTCTACCACAGAAAGTTGTTGAGGCCAATTCACTAAATATATTCAAAAAGGAGTTAGATGAAGTCCTTACTACTAGGGGAATCAAGGGGTATGGTGAGAAAGCAGGAATGGGGTACTGAAGTTGCATGTTCAGCCATGAACTCATTGAATGGCGGTGCAGGCTAGAAGGGCCGAATGGCCTACTCCTGCACCTATTTTCTATGTTTCTATGTTTCTATATGCCGCAAGCATCTGGACCAAGTAAAAAAAAAGGTTCAGCATGGACTCTGAGGAACATGAGAAAGATCATAAAATGGTATTCACACCACCGGCAGTGAACGAGCAACAAGAACATTCAGCAGCATGCACAATCCCTGCGGTCAGCCTGGACAGGCCGGAATCACCACAGGGGACAGACACGCAGGCCAAGGCTCAACAGCCAGAGCCCCAACTGCGGCGCTCCACGAGGGAGCGCAGACCACCCGAATGACTTAACGTGTGATCCCAATAAGACATTGGGGGGGAGGTGATGTCATGTATGTAACCTTCATGTAACAACACTGCAATACTGTATATACTTGAGAAATGCACACATTGACCACAGGGTGTGAACTTGTGGGAGACACTCCTCACCTGGTCATCCAGGTATATAAAGGGAGATCCCACGCAGGTTCATCACTTCTTGGTCATGTAAATAAAGGTTTGGGTCACAGAGTGACCTTGCCCATAGAATGTGCCTCGTGTGGATTTGTGGTATTGTGTAAGTACTTTACACCATCTGGACCGACGGCCTGCCACTCACCCGGGACAGAGCCTCAGCATCCGGAGCAATCTGGTGGAGCGCAGATTGCTGGCCTATTTCAGCACCATTACCTTCCCGTTGGATTGATGGGGCCCCAAGACACGATAGCAGCCGTCAGTGCTCGTGTGGCATCAATTTGAACCTGTATCAGAGCAGACAACGCATTGATGCCAGCACGCACTGCCAACATGGCAGAATGCAGGTGTTGCTTGGTCTCGGCCTGCCACTCAATGGCTACTGCTACATCAGCCGTGGCCCGTGCCATCTGCACATGCCAAAGTTGAGCTCCCGATCTGCAAATGCCAACGTTGAGCCAGCCTTCACCACACTCAACGCAAGTGCACAGATGCTCAGCGGGAGCCTCCAAGTCCAGGTCTCCATCTGCCTGTCTTTGAGCACGACTCATGGGCCGACTTTACCCTCTGGAGAGCTAGCCCCCGAGCTTGCCTTCGCGCTGAGCGTTGCTGCAGGCCACTGGGAGCAGGAGCCTCAGCATTATGCACCCCCGGGAAGACGGCCTCTTCCATCGAGCTTGCTCCCAATGAGAACCTGTCGAGCTCTGCCGGCACACTGCTCTCCACCTCCACCTTCTCATCTTTCTCGGCATCTGAAGACGTAGGTTGAGGGACAGGCTGGCACTCTACTGGCTCAGCTGTAAGCACAAAGCAACAGATTTGCGGTTATCAGCTGGGGAGGGGGCACGAAGGCAAGGAGGGGAGCATTGTTAATTTTGTAGCCACATCTTGCAAGGCATGTGGCCTCGAGGCTAAGGGGAGTCACACAAAATGTCCATCTCATTCACATACCGTCACTGTTGAGCAGGGGCTCCGCCTCCCCGCCCTCCACCAACACGACTGAAGCGTCCATGAGGGCGGACACTCACTCCTCCTGGTCGGTCAGCCCAGCAGGTAAGATTCGCCGTCTCCCCGGCGACCCAACTCACGCTGATTATTATTGCAGGACAAACTTGCACACAAAGGCAAAAAGTTGTTAGTGGTTGTGTAGGTGCTAGTCTGCTACATGTTTCTGCAGTAGGGTACTCGGAAGTAAGGTGGTGAAGTGTGCATATCGGCAGTTCATGCTGCATGGCATCGCACAGTTGATGTGTGAACAGTGTGTGTATGAGGCTCAGGACTGGCACCACATATGTAGAGCTGAATTTGCATCGCCTTTAAGACTCAGCTATTCCTGGGGTCTGATTCAGAGTTCTGTGCATGCGCAATGGTTCAGCCAAATTTACCGACCAAACTTTCATTATGGCCTCCCCAGCTCTGGTGAGCAACAGCTGATTTAGTGCCCCTGTCAACTCATCGCCTGATTCTGATGAATTTCTGGGTAGAGTGCGCAAACCTTTTCAAAGCGATAACATTAACGCTCCGCCTGGGTTACCGCCCCAATTGAGAGGTGACTGAATTTCCACCCAAAGAGTCTGCAAAGGGACATAGATAAACTAAATGAGTGGGCAGTATGGAATATAATGTAGGGAAATGTGAGATTATTCACTTGGTAGGAAGAATAGAAAAATAGAATATTTTTTAAATGGTGACAAACTTTGAAATGTTGGTGTTCCGAGAGATTTGCGTGTCCTTGTGCAAGAAACACAGAAAGCTAGCATGCAGGTACAGCAAGCAATAAGGCAGCCAAATGGCATGTTGGCCTTTATTGCAAGGGAGTTGGATTATAAGAGTAAGGAAGTCTTGCTACAATTATACAGGACCTTGGTGAAACCAGTTTTGGTCTCCTTTTCTAAGGAAGGATATACTTGCCTTGGAGGCTGTGCAATGAAGGTTCACTAGATTGCTTCCTGGGATGAGAGGGCTGTTCGATGATGAGAGATTGTGTAGAATGGGCCTATACTCTCTGGAGTTTAGAAGAATGAGGTGACCTCATTGAAAAATACAAGATTCTGAAGGGAGTGGAAAGGATAGATGCTGAGAGGTTATTTCCCCTGGCTTCAGTGTCTAGAACTAGGGGGTATAGTCTCAGGATAAGGGGTAGGCCATTAAAGACCAAGATGAGGAGGAATGTCTTCACTCACAGGGTTGTGAATCTTTAGAATTCTCTGCCCCAGAGGTCTGTGGATGCTTAGTCTTTGAGTATATTCAAGACAGGGATAGGTAGATTTTTAGACTCTAGGGGAATCAAGGGATATGGAAATCGGGCGGGAAAGTAGAGTTGAGGTTGATCAGCCATGATCTTATTGAATGTCGGAGCAGGCTCGAGGGGCCATATGGCCTGCTCCTGCTCCAATTTCTTATGTTCTTATGTGTCACAATGATGATGAGATATTACAATATTATGGAGATAACATGCAGGGAAACAGTTGCAATCTTGCTTTTAGTAAGCAATGCCTTGATGTGCGACCTGAGTCAGCCTTTAATGGATGACCTCACTGTCAGGCAATTAGCAGTGTGATAATTGTGCCAGTGCACTGTTGGTCTTACTATATACCTAACTAGGAATAAAAGACTGACATTCTGGGGTGGAAATTCGATATCACCACATTTGGGGCGGTAACCCGGGCGGAGCGATAATTTTAACCTTGAAAAAGTTTGCGTCCTCCCCCCAGAAATTCGTCAGAATTCGGCGATGAACTGACAGAGGCACTAAATCAGCCATGCACACCAGGGCTCGGGGGGGGGGGTGGCCATAACAAAAGTTTGGTCGGCAAATTTGGTGGGCCCATTGTGCATGTGCGGAACTCTGAGTCAGACCCTGGGATCAGCCGAGTCTTAAAGCCATGGCAACTGAAGTTGGTGCATGCGTAGTTCAAGATCCACAGAGTTTTCAGAGTGCAAAAATAGAGGAGCAAGGATCATGGCAACTTTCTACTCTCTTCTCCATCGCCGCCCTTGATGCCTTGCTGGAGGCAGTGGTGAGTCACTGGAGTGCCCTCCAGCCTGGAGGAGGACGAATGCCAGCACCTTGGGATTGCAGAAGGCTCTGGAGATGGCTGAGCACGTTACAGCCCGGAGCGCAGTGCCAACTGCAATTCAATGTCGCAATACATTCAACGGCCTTACTACAGTCGTCAGGGTGAGTACCCTTTCCATTCACCTTCCAATGCTTTCACGTGAACCTCAGTATCATACACAATGTAAAGACTTTGCAGTGCCTACTCCTTCTCTATCTCTACCAGGCTATGCTCCTGATTGCTGAAGCCCACCTGAGACTGCTCCATCGCCTCACCAGACATGCCCTGCCCATCCAAGCTTCTTAGCTCCTTACTCAGCCTGAGCCCACCTACCAGCTCTTCATATGTGGTCCAATCCTGAGCCTCATATGTACTGGTAGTTGCTTGTGCCTCAGACCCACCGTTCACACATCCACTGTGCGATGTCACACATCCACTGTGCGATGTCACACATCCATTGTGCGATGTCACACATCCGCTGTGCGATGTCACACATCCGCTGTGCGATGTCACACATCCGCTGTGCGATGTCACATATCCGCTGTGCGATGTCACACAGCATGAACTGCCGACATGCACATACAAAAGCAAAATACTGCAGATGCTGGAATCTGAAATAAAAACAGAAAATGCTCGAAATATCAGTGGGTCAGGCAGCATCTGCAGAGAGAGAAACAGAGTTAACGTTTCAGGTTGAAGACCCTTTGTCAGAACTGGCAAAAGTTCGAAATATAAGAGATTCTTAAGGAAGTGCTGGGGCCCTGAAAGGGGGAGGGGAGGAAAGAACAAAAAGGAAGGTCTGTGATAGGGTGGAAGGCAGGAGAGATTTGAGAGACAACGGGGATGATGGGCCGAATTGAAATAGTAATAGCACAGGTGAGTCTAGATAGGTGAGTGTAGATAGGGTGTGAATGGCAGAATGATCACCAGCTGCCACGGAAAACAGAGAAACAAAATAAAATTAAAGAAGTGGGGGGGAAGTTTTTGTTAAAAAAAGCAAGGAAAGCGAACAAAATGTGGGCAGAGATTATGTTCTGAAATTATTGAACTCGATGTTGAGTCCGGAAGGCTGTAAAGTGCCTAAACAAAATATGACTTGTTGTTTCCTGTCGATATGCACACTTCGCCATCTTACTCGCGAGTCATCCTCATCATCATAGGCAGTCCCTTAGGGTCGAGGATGATTTGCTTCCACACCAAAAATGAGTACCCAGGTGAACGATTAACTCATTTTAAATGGTGGAAGATGCCTTTGCGTGAATTCTTTTAACGTGGGATGGCCGTTGCAACACAAGCCACCACACGGGCTTGACGGAGCAAGGTCTTGGTCCAATGGCGAGGGGATCCAAGACAACTGGAGATCAGGCTCCGCCGCATGTGCCAATACATACACACAAACTCAAACATACTTCCATCCCCCTTCCCACAGGACCTCTCGCTATATGGAATTCATAGCCTCACTATTGGCCCGTGCTGCGTCTTGTCCACGCTGCTCCACCTATGGGTTCTGACCTCTCCGTGCCTTGTCCGTTCTCGCCGCTTCCGGCCTCCGCTCCTCGCCGCTCCCGGCCTCCGCTCCTCGCCGCTTGGACTTCAACACTATGTCCAGGGAATCAATGCAGATGCACTGTGAGCGCATCGGTGCATTGGCGAGGATCCTGCCGAGCGTTGATGCACTTGTGTTGAGTGTGGTGGAGGTCGGCTCAACCTTGGCACTTGCGAATTGAGAGCCCTTCGAGCCCATTCTTGGTCGATTGCAATGGATGCTCGAAGCCACAAGTGACCATGGGGTCCCAGACATGAAAGCGCGGGCCATGGCTGGCGAGGCAGTAGCTTTGAGTGGCAGGCCGAGACCACACAACACCTGCATTCTGCCACGTCGTCAGTGCATGCTGGCATCAATGCGTTGTCTGCTCTGATGCAGGGTCAGATTGATGCCACACAAGCACTGACTGCTGCCATCGTGTCTTGGGCCCCATCAGTCCAACGGGGAGGTAACGGTGCCAAATTAGACCAGTAATCTGCGCTCCACCAGATTGCTCCGGATGCTGAGGTTCTGCCCCAGGAGAGTGGCAGGCCATCAGTCCAGATGGAACATAATGTCCTCTCTTGAGGACAACATTCAGTCTCCCGACACTGCCATTCCGCTTTTGAACCTGCCACGGTCTGCACCACAGCCATCCCACTGCTGCCACCCATTCTCAGGCGGGGCTGTCAGCAGCCAGGCCTTCCAGGGCCAGAGCTAGTCCAGGGGCTCCTGCTAGGCCATCTGTCCTGTCTCCTGCACACACAAGCAACCTTGCTGCAGGCACTGAGGCCCATTGAGGAGGAGCAGTAGGTGAGGGAAGGGGAGGGAAAAAGTGGTGAGAAACGTCTACGTAAGACCCACTGGTCAAAGATGTGGCCGTGGCCGTCTGTTGAGAAGGTCTAAATCTTAGTCATCTGTTGTATTATTTGAAGGGGTGGGGTACCCCATTTAGTTTTGTTTGAGGGGGTGAGGTCTGTGTACATACGTTGTAAAGATTATTCATCTGTTGTATTATTTGAAGAGGCAGGTGCCCCATTTTGTTTTCTTGGAGCGAGTTTTTGGGGTGGTTTGAGGGATGTGTTTGCAATAAAATGTAACAGTGCACGTTTCCTTCAGTCTCTGGTGCATGACTTTTAATATGCACTCGCTATTAGCTTCATCCCTCAGCACGCTCCATTCAGGCAAAGCGCTCCATTATGAGCTGACGCCGAATAGCCCTGCCACCGTCAACTTTACCACATTGCCTCCTCTGTGGCTGCTGATAGCCGTCGCCACGTCATTGGACATTTGCGACGTCGGTAGCCTCCTGGTCTTCCTCCTACTTCCTCATCCTCGCCCTCTTGAGGAAGCGCAGCCTTCTGGCACACTGCTCCTGGGAGGTCCCGGTATGAGTGTTGCTGGCGATAAAGCAGTGAGGGATAAGGCCTCCTGCCCCGGCGTCTAGGGGCGCTCCTCCTTCGGCTGCCGACATGGCCAACAGCCCTTTTCTCTTCATGACGCCTTGCTAGAGCACGTAGAATGTGATGCTGGTGAACAGGTAATGCTCCCATTTAAGTTTTAGAAATAAATTTCTCTCAACTCAACTGGTAGGTCTGTCTGCTGCTGCAAACTCAGAGGCTCACCATGGTGCTGTGTGTAAATGTTGTATTGACTGTGACCTCTGATGTAAGCGCTTCCTCATCCCTTTAAGTAGCCACCTGTTGACGACTCTTCAAGCCTGTACTGACTGTTTTTCCAGATGTTGTTCTTGCCGGCCGTATCTAATTTTCCGACCGGGGCACAAGCATGGGTGCTGCACCAGGAAAACGTAATGATCGAAGTGATCTTCAGCAGCCAGGCGAGACTAATTTATGCCCCCAGTGAGCATCTAATGAATTTTCGGTCGATGCATTAAACATTGCGCTCCCGGTCGGTAACATAGAAACATAGAAACATAGAAAATAGGTGCAGGAGTAGGCCATTCGGCCCTTCTAGCCTGCACCGCCATTCAATGAGTTCATGGCTGAACATGCAACTTCAGTACCCCATTCCTGCTTTCTCACCATACCCCTTGATTCCCCTAGTAGTAAGGACTTCATTTAACTCCTTTTTGAATATATTTAGTGAATTGGCCTCAACAACTTTCTGTGGTAGAGAATTCCACAGGTTCACCACTCTCTGGGTGAAGAAATTCCTCCTCATCTCGGTCCTAAATGGCTTCCCCCTTATCCTTAGACTGTGTCCCCTGGTTCTGGACTTCCCCAACATTGGGAACATTCTTCCTGCATCTAACCTGTCTAACCCCGTCAGAATTTTAAACGTTTCTATGAGGTCCCCTCTCATTCTTCTGAACTCCAGTGAATACAAGCCCAGTTGATCCAGTCTTTCTTGATAGGTCAGTCCCACCATTCCGGGAATCAGTCTGGTGAACCTTCGCTGCACGCCCTCAATAGCAAGAATGTCCTTCCTCAGGTTAGGAGACCAAAACTGTACACAGTACTCCAGGTATGGCCTCACCAAGGCCCTGTACAACTGTAGCAACACCTCCCTGCCCCTGTACTCAAATCCCCTCGCTATGAAGACCAACATGCCATTTGCTTTCTTAACTGCCTGCTGTACCTGCATGCCAACCTTCAATGACTGATGTACCATGACACCCAGGTCTCTTTGCACCTGCCCTTTTCCTAATCTGTCACCATTCAGATAATAGTCTGTCTCTCTGTTTTTACCACCAAAGTGGATAACCTCACATTTATCCACATTATACTTCATCTGCCATGCATTTGCCCACTCACCTAACCTATCCAAGTCGCTCTGCAGCCTCATAGAATCCTCCTTGCAGCTCACACTGCCACCCAACTTAGTGTCATCCGCAAATTTGGAGATACTACATTTAATCCCCTCGTCTAAATCATTAATGTACAGTGTAAACAGCTGGGGCCCCAGCACAGAACCTTGCGGTACCCCACTAGTCACTGCCTGCCATTCTGAAAAGTCCCCATTTACTCTTTGCTTCCTGTCTGACAACCAGTTCTCAATCCATGTCAGCACACTACCCCCAATCCCATGTGCTTTAACTTTGCACATTAATCTCTTGTGTGGGACCTTGTCGAAAGCAAGTCCAAATATACCACATCAACTGGTTCTCCCTTGTCCACTTTGCTGGAAACATCCTCAAAAAATTCCAGAAGATTTGTCAAGCATGATTTCCCTTTCACAAATCCATGCTGACTTGGACCTATCATGTCACCACTTTCCAAATGCGCTGCTATGACATCCTTAATAATTGATTCCATCATTTTACCCACTACTGATGTCAGGCTGACCGGTCTATAATTCCCTGTTTTCTCTCTCCCTCCTTTTTTAAAAAGTGGGGTTACATTGGCTACCCTCCACTCGATAGGAACTGATCCAGAGTCAATGGAATGTTGGAAAATGACTGTCAATGCATCCGCCATTTCCAAGGCCACCTCCTTAAGTACTCTGGGATGCAGTCCATCAGGCCCTGGGGATTTATCGGCCTTCAATCCCATCAATTTCCCCAACACAATTTCCCGACTAATAAAGATTTCCCTCAGTTCCTCCTCCTTACTAGACCCTCCGAACCCTTTTATATCCGGAAGGTTGTTTGTGTCCTCCTCAGTGAATACCGAACCAAAGTACTTGTTCAATTGGTCCGCCATTTCTTTGTTCCCCGTTATGACTTCCCCTGATTCTGACTGCAGGGGACCTACGTTTGTCTTTACTAACCTTTTTCTCTTTACATATCTATAGAAACTTTTGCAATCCGTCTTAATGTTCCCTGCAAGCTTCTTCTCGTACTCCATTTTCCCTGCCCTAATCAAACCCTTTGTCCTCCTCTGCTGAGTTCTAAATTTCTCCCAGTCCCTGGGTTCGCTGCTATTTCTGGCCAATTTGTATGCCACTTCCTTGGCTTTAATACTATCCCTGATTTCCCTTGATAGCCACGGTTGAGCCACCTTCCCTTTTTTATTTTTACGCCAGACAGGAATGTACAATTGTTGTAGTTCATCCATGCGGTCTCTAAATGTCTGCCATTGCCCATCCTCTTATGCTCCCGTTAATGGCCCCTTTGGCTGCTAAATGAGACGTTAAGACAACCGAAAATCCAGCCCTTTGTGGTCTCACAGCTTACTGTCCCATCTAGCTTTGTATTATCAGCAAAATTGGATATATTACACTCTGTCTCTTCATCTAGGTCATTCATATAGATTGTAAATAGCTGAGGCCCAAGCACTGATCCCTGCAGCAACCCAATATTTACATACAGCCTGCCTGATTATGCAAATGAATTTTAGCAGAAACTTGAACTGTCAGCTAACCTGCGCAACTTTAAGCACATTTTGGGCACAATATCCTGATCGAGCCTAGAGCGAAAACTTTACCCCAGGTTCTTCAATTTTACTTTAAATTAAAAATAAATTATCTGGAGTTTAAGTGAGAACCTGATGGTGATCTTCATAAAAACGGTGTCTGTAATTCTGTAATTGTGGGTTATGGTTTAGTGTGACTATCATTTTCTAAAGTCACCTGCTTGTTCTCAAGTTTTAGTGATTTCCAAAACAAAATCTGTACTTTTAAACTGATTTTCTTTTTATTTCTCTCGGTTTTCTTTTCCGAGTTCAATTATTTCCCCATTGCTTTTATCCCAGTTTTTTTTATATACTGAAAATTAAACTTGAAAAAAACTTTTTAAAAAATCACACAGCTAGTTTTTATTTAACTTGCTACTTTTGTTGGTCAAATTAGTTTTGATCTGACAGAAATCAGATAATGCGTATTGAAAATAAATTTCCACTCTTTTTTTGAACCTGTTCAAATTACGGAGACAGGAATCTAAAGCATGAATGAACAAAGGGTAACTTTCCCCCAGTGGTTCAAGAGATCTATCCAGCCACCAGCTTAATTAAAACCTTTCACAAATGTGTGTGAATGGATACATTAGGATCTTTGCTGTCATTTAGTGCCATTCACAATTTTGGGACACATCTATGTGATGTTCCTTTCTCAGCAGGCAAGCCCATAATTCTGCTATTGAAGTCACACAAATCAGCCATGTGCAACAGCAGTTACAGCCACTAGATTATACTTATGTTCCAATTTTTTTCTAAAATTGAGCACCATCATGCATGTACACATTAGGCATGTTATGAGTCAGGCTGTGCAAGGTATTAGAAAAGCAGAAATAATTTTATCACCTTTGTTTGGGGAATGGACTATATTAGTTATATAAAGTATCTTGGATTGATATTTTATTGATCCAGGACTTTGTAATGCCAGGTCCCATCAAATTGCTTAGGGAGGGCGCCAACCCTCAAATGCCAAATTCTGCTCAAATTTGCCCCCGTAGAACAGAGGAAAACAAAATGGGAAAACAACTTGGAAAAGCAAGATGTGAGGAGGACGCAAAGAATCAACAAAGGGATAGAGATAAGCTAAGTGAGTAGGGAAATATTTGGCAGATGTGGAGTATAACGTGGGAAAATGTGAGGTTATCCACTTTGGTAGGAAAAATAAAAAAGCAAATTATTATTTAAATGGGGCGTGATTACAAAATGCTGTGGCACAGAGGGACCTGGGGGGTCCTTGTACATGAAAAACAGAAAGTTACCATGCAGGTACAGCAAGTAATTAGGAAGGTAAATGAAATGTTGGCCTTTATTGCAAGGAGAAATTGAGTATAAAAGTAGGGAAGTCCTGCTACAACTGTACAGAGCGTTGGTAAGACCACACCTGCAGTGCTGCGTAGTTTTGGTCTCATGTAAGGAGGAATATACTTGCATTGGAGGCAGTTCAGAGAATGTTCACGAGGTTGATTCTGGAGATGAAGGGGTAGGCCCTGGGAGGGGTGGGAAAACATTAATAAAAATAATCGTAAAATACAAAACATTAAAAAAAATCACAAAACATTCACAAGACATTTATCTAGCGAATCGCTTTGAAAAGAATTTAAAAATAAAAACTTTAATTTACCTTTTTTTTTTTGCAGGTCTTCATATTTATCGCTGTTTCTGGGGCTGCAACACAGGTGTTTTTTTTCACCCAGAATACGGGTGCGCCGAACAGCCAATTTAAAACAATATCGCTTTTTTCGTCTTGCAAAGCGGTGGTCCACGTTTTAGCGGTATTTCAAGGCCGCCGGCACACAACTTTGGCCAATTTAGGTGAACACTTTTTTCTGTCAAAAAAGGCGAAATATCGCCGAAGAAATGGGCGTAAGGCTGGCCAATTTCTAGCCCTAGGAGTTAAAGAATCATTACAAGTTATATGTTTAAAAAAAGTTAAATGTATTTCTTTGGTTAATATTCCAAGATCTTTGCTTTCATTTTCTGAGATTTTCTAGTTTAACTGTGCAATCAGATGAAGGCTTCCCCCTCAGTCTGATGGATAGTGTCTACTTTGATTTTCTTTGACGGTTCAGTAGGTAAGTGCATGGCTTAGTGCACTCTGGAGACATAAAAGCTACAAAGGTGCTAGGTTCAACCCCTCCCTATTTTCACTTACCCTTCTGAAACACTTATACTGTGCTTGCTAAACATTTGCCTGCTGCTGGTGAAAGTGTGAAGAATTCACAAAACATAACCATGTTGGATTTCACATTGACACAGTAATCAGCTTGTAAAGATCTGTGATGTGCGGCTTAAAAGAAATGCTGAGAATTTATTTTGTTATGTTGAAGCACATAATTTTACACAGCCAAAAATCATGACAATATCACTTTGTAAAGAGGTGCAACCTACCCATTGCTGGTCTGTTAATGTAAACATTTAATGGTGCAGCCATTCACTTACATAGTTTGCATTTAACATCTATAGTACAATTTCTAGCTGCGGGTTAGGAAAGGCAGGGCAAAAATCAAGTGAAACTGGTACAGCGAATTAAAAATAAAAGCTAAGAATACAATAGTTTCTTGTACTTCCTCAAAGCTCAGTGTGCACTGCAACATGGTGTGAAGGGACTGTCAACAGTAACTTGCATTTATAATGCACTTTTAACACTGAAAAAAGCCTCAAAGTGCTTCAGAGAGGATCCACTTTGGTGGCAAAAACACGAAGGCAGTATATTATTTGAATGGTGGCAGATTAGGAAAAGGGGAGGTGCAACGAGACCTGGGTGTCATGGTACATCAGTCATTGAAAGTTGGCATGCAGGTAGTGAAGAAGGCAAATGGTATGTTGGCCTTCATAGCTAGGGGATTTGAGTATAGGAACAGGGAGGTCTTGCTGCAGTTGTACAGGGCCTTGGTGAGGCCTCACCTGGAATATTGTGTTCAGTTTTGCTCTCCTAAGCTGAGGAAGGACGTTCTTGCTATTGAGGGAGTGCAGCGAAGGTTATTAGACTGATTCCAGGGATGGCTGGACTGACATATGAGGAGAGACTGGATCAACTGGGCCTTTATTCACTGGAGTTTAGAAAGATGAGAGGGGATCTCATAGAAATGTATAAGATTCTGATGGGACTGGACAGGTAAGATGCGGGAAGAATGCGATGTTGGGGAAGTCCAGAACCAGGGGACATAGTCTTAGGATAAGGGGTAGGCCATTTAGGACTGAGATGAGGAGAAACTTCTTCACTCAGAGTTGTTAACCTGTGGAATTCCCTGCCGCAGAGAGTTGTTGATGCCAGTTCATTGTTGATGCCAGTTCATTGGATATATTCAAGAGGGAGTTAGATCTGGCCGTTACAGCTAAAGGGATCAAGGGGTATGGAGAGAAAGCAGGAAAGGGATACTGAGGTGAATGATCAGCCATGATCTTATTGAATGGTGGTGCAGACTCGAAGGGCCGAATGGCCTACTCCTGCATCTATTTTCTATGTTTCTATGGGGTCAAGTTTCGGGCCGCGCCTAGAACGGGGCAGCCCCGACATGGACACACATTTTTCGCACCTAAAAACGCGACAAAAATGTACCTTGCAATTCTCGGGCTCCCTGCAGGTCCCTCGGAGCTCGGCGCACAGACATGAGCAGGGGGCGGAGCCACAGAGTTGCGCCGATTCTGCAAGTGCAGGAGGGCGGGGCTAAGTTAAATGGGAGAATGTTGTGCCGGCAGCCGTGCGCGTGCGCGTTGGAGCGCGCGCGCATGCGCAGTAGGCCATAAACATTGGCACTCGGCCATTTTTAAAGGAATTTAAAGAAAAGTGTTGATTTGTCTCGTGGACCTCTGGAAAAGCTTGGGATTGAATTTTGGTGATTTTTTTGGTGTCTGAAGGAGTGCTTTTAGCAGCACTGTTGAAGAAATCACCTGCTGAAATCAGTGAGTGTTGCTTTTTGCTGCTAAACTTCCAGAACAGGTGCTGCATAAGTGCATGCAAATTAAGAACTGTGTTTTGAAAAATAAGATTGTCAATTCAATACAGCAATGAAACAACATCCACCAAGAACAAAGAATTTCTTGCATGAGGAAGTGGAGATATTAGTAAACATTATTGAGCAGAGATGGCAGGAGTTAGATACCAGCAACAGAGGTCACATAAAAGTGCCACCTAAAGAAATGAAGAAACGCTGGAACCAAGTTGCAGAAGATTACTGCGCAGTGGTGCATACCATGAGATCTGGAAGCCAGTGTAAAAAGAAATAGCACGACCTTGGTCAAGTAGTTAGTGTAAGTAATATTTTCATTTTTTAATGTAATCGTAATTGTAATGTGACTATCTGTATGTCCCACCCTGCAGAAAGACACACTCTGTAAAAAGTTATATTTTACTTTTTGCAGAAGAAATTGGCCCACAACAAAAGGGAAGCAACTCGGACAGGAGGAGGCGTGCCCAATCTGCATCCACTGGCATCCTTGGAACAGAGGGTAGCTGCTATGATGAGTCGTACATGGAGAAAAGCAATCAGTACAGCACAAGCTGGGCCCTCACGCGAGGAAGAGGGCAAGTCCTGAAAATGCATCGTGGCCCTTCAAATCAACCTGCTCTATGTGTGAGAGTCCTCATGCCACCCATCCTGCCCCCTCCCTTGCTGTTAAACATTTGACTGTTCTGATATATTTTGCAGAACATGATGATGATGATGCCAACCCTGAGGATCCTGAAGATACAGAACAAGAACCAGTACAACCAGATGTGGACGATCCAGACTGGATGCTGGCGGCGATGACTGAATTGTCTACAGGGGAGAGCTGCCAAATTAATGTTTATGAGCCCCCATTAAGGGGCAGTTTCAACCCCTTGCATAGGTTCTGGTTCCACCTTCCATGGATTTGATTCCAACGTTGCGAGTCCCAGTGGTGCTCGTGATATCATGGAGCAGTTTACACTCATGCACCCACCGTCCCAGCCTCTCAGTGAATTCACGTGCCTCTCTCTAGTGCTGCCGTCTAGAACACCGAGCATCCCACCGTCCCAGCCTGCGCCTCCCAGTGTAGTGGTGCCGTTTGAAACACCGAGCGTCCCACCGTCCCTGCCTGCGTCTCCCAGTGTAGTGGTGCTGCGAGGCAGACCCAGACAGAGGAGGAGATTGGAGACTGGAGACACGCTCTCCCGAGATGCAGCGTGCAACAGATGCGGCTTAGGTTGTGGCATTGGGTATGGAGACCAATGAGCTTACCCGATCAATCATCGGTAGCTTCAGTGCAGTGGGTGAAGAGGTGACGGTCCTGACGGGAGAAATAGCAGTAATGACACGGGAACTTAGGGAGGGAATGTCCAAGGGAGTGCAATCGACGGCACAGGCCGTCAGGGAGAGCATGCAAGTGGCGGCACAGGCCATCAGGGAGGTAGCTGCTGCAATAAGGGCACACAGCCCAGCCAATCAAATGACACCCCCATGAAGTGAATTCACTGAGATGTGGATGAGAGATGGTTGCAGCCTTTCTTTGCTGCTTTTGTTCTTGATGTAGTTGTAGCAGCATTTTTCAAATTGAAATTGTTTTGTAAGTTTGTAACTTTACAACTTAAGTGATCTTAGTGTAAATGCTCTCACTTTTTGTAACTTATTTAATTTTGCACCTAAAAAGTGATCTTGAAGTTTAAGTGATCTTAAGGGCGTAAGATTTTTCACATTCAAAATGTTTTGTAACTTTTGTAACTTTACAAGCTTGTAAGTGATCTTAAAGTTTTTAAAGTGATCTTCAAGAGTCATATTAAAAAGTAAAGTTTTGATACAAATATTTTATTAGTGACATTAACTTTTCAATAAAATATTTTTTCATTAAAACTAAATCATGTTCCATTAACACAACACAACGTAGGAACAACTCCAAAGAATAAACATGTCCATGCGCAACAGTTGTCGCAGAGCCCTCAGGCAACAGTAATTGAAGCATTCAGGGATGAACTGCTGGAGCAGGACTCGAGCAATCGTTAAAGGAGCACGATGGACCTCCTCCGACCTCGTGCTCCGGCATCGGGCACTTGCATGCTTTCCTGATCGTCGTCATCATCCTCATCCTGCTCTTCCAAATTACTATCATCAGGCACTGGCCCCTCATGTGGGGCTTCTGGTTCCACTGCCAGCTCCTGCTGCCTCATGATGGCTAAGTTATGGAGCACGCAGCACACAACAGTGAAGTGACCGACAATCTGAGGAGAGTATTGCAAGTGGCCTCCGGAATGGTCCAGGCATCGGAAACGCTGTTTCAATATGCCAATGGTCCTCTCAATGATGCTGCGCATCGCAATGTGTGCCATGTTGTATTGACGGTAAGCTTCCGTCCGTGTCAGGGATAGGGGCTTCATGAGCCAGGTGGTCAGGCCGTACCCTTTGTCTCCCAATAGCCAGCTCTGCCCTTCTGGCTGCTGCTCAAACGTGTCAGATATAACGCTGTCACATAGGATGAACGCATCATGAGTGCTGCCAGGGTATCTCGCATCGACTGACATGCGCTGCTTGTCGTCACACACGAACTGCACATTGGAGTGGAAACCTTTTCTATTCTTGTACTGCTCTGAATCCTCAATAGGTGCTCGCAAGGCTATGTGGGTACAATCAATGCAGCCCTGTACCTTTGGGAAGCCAGCAATCCTGAAGAAGCCCACAGCCCTCTCATGGATCGCTTATGCGGTCAGTGGGAAATTGATGAAGTCATTCCTCCGCGCATACAGTGCAGCCATGACCTGGTAAACGCAGGCATGTATTGCATGTTGAGAGATGGTGCACACATCTCCAGTTGTAGCCTGAAACGATCCCGAGGCATAGAAGGCAAATGCAGCTGTTACCTTCATTTCAACAGACAAGGCAGTTGGCGTTCTGCTTCTGGGCTGCAAATCTGCTCTCAGCATATCACAGATCTCAACTACAACTTCTCTGCGGAAACGCAGCCTTTATTTCACAATCAGCCTCGCTCATGTCCAGGTACGAGCACCTAGCTCGATATTGCCGACGTGGGTAAGGTCTCCTGCCCATCAGCCTACGGCTATGACGTTCCTGGTGCGGTGAGCTCTAATCAATTCTTTCCTATGCAGTGAATTGCTGGTGAACCATTGCATATTCCGTGGTGTTGACAATGCAGCACCCATGCTGCAATTACAAATTTAAGTTTCAAACTGGCTGTCTGGCTGCCTCTCCCTCCCGGTGCTTTGCACACCTACCCTGTCCCCTGGCCGAATGGCCTCAGCTTTGCTCGCAGCTCAAAGGCTGCTTCCTGTTTCTTCGGCCGCTGTCAGCCACTGCCGACACCCCTATCTCGTGGCCGAATGGCCTCAGCTTCCCTCACAGCTCGAAGACTGCTTGCTGTGTCTTCGGCTGCCGGCGAGCCACTGACACCACACGTCTCCTACATGGAAGGAAGGCCTGCCTGAAGCACCGCAGCTTGAAGGCTGCTTGCTGTGTCTTCGGCTGCCGGCGAGCCACTGACACCACACGTCTCCTACATGGAAGGAAGGCCTGCCTGAAGCACCGCAGCTTGAAGGCTGCTGCTGTTTCACACAGGTAGGAATATTCAATATTTTGTATTTGCTTTGTTTATAATTTTTTTATTCAGGATGGCTCTTTATTTGTAGAAGACTGTTGAATGCTTGCAGAATTTAATAACTTCCCTCCCCCCCCCTCATTCCCTACGCCTGATTTGTAACCTACGCCCGATTTCTAAAGTGTAGGCAAGTTTTTTCAGAGCGTACAAAAATCTATACTTACTCTATTCTAAGTTAGTTTGGAGTATGTTTTCACTGCCTAAACTTGCAAAACAGGCCTAAGTGGTCAGACACGCCCCCTTTTGAAAAAAAAAATCTGTTCCAAAATGGAACTGTTCTAACTGACTAGAACTGGAGCAAACTAAATGTCGAGAATTGCAATTTCCAAGATACTCCATTCTAAACCAGTTGCTCCAAAAAAATAGGAGCAACTCAGGCCGAAACTTGACTTCTATGTTTGAAAGGTAATCCGATTTTGTTTGTACTATCAGCGAGAATATGGAAATGGTTTCTAAAAATTCTTTACATTTAGATTCACTTCCATAATGAATGATTAATCTATGGACTAGCAATGGCACGTAGAGCATTTTACTGGGTCTTGTGGAGTAGGACAATGAATACTATGAGTGATTATAACTGTGATCATTTTTTCAATACACACCTGGGAACATTTTAAATGACTGGCAGTTTACAGCATTTAGTTATCCATTTTATTGGAAAATGTTGGGGAAAAAATACATTTACAGGCTAGAAATTCAAGATACTCAAACATGGTGCATCTAATTAAAAAAACCGACAAACTTCTAGAGAACCTGTTCTCTAGTGTCTGCATCTGAATAACAATTCAAATACTTTGGAGTCAAAGCTTCAGCCTTTCTGACAGTGGAAGGGGGCTGTCACTTATTACTATAATGGAATCCTCATCATCACTGAGCTGCTTGTGATTCTGCACACTGCTCAGATAAGGTCTCGGCAGGACAGCACTGCTTCCAGTCTTAGTTTTACCTTCACAGTTATTTTTCTGGGATGTGACAGTTTTTCTGAAAGCTTTGCTGTGCTTATGCATTATTTGAGCTTGCTCATTCTTCCCTACACCAGCAACACTGGCTGCTTTGAATTGAATGCGTCCAGTATCCACGCTGGTGTAACATGCTCTACCAATGCTAAGTTTGGATTTGGTCTGCTGAGCCCGCGCTTGGCTATGCTTTGCAATGCAGGATGACAGAGTGTTCTCTGTAGCTCTGAATTTGACGCCAAGCTTTTGCTTTCTATCTCTTGAATTCTCAATATCACTGTCCTCGCTGGATGACGACACTTTGTGACAGACGCTTTTTGTCTGAATTGTTGAAACATTTCCATTCACCAGTTTCATTCTGTGCGGTTTGGCTGCTTTGTTTTTCTCCAGTTGAAATGAGATGCTATCTGGCTTTGAAGCTTGGTATGAATACACAGCACGATCATGAGTTCCAAGAACTTTTGAGTCTGTTAAATTCTGTTTACCTAATGTAGTCAATGGCCTGGTATGTTGAGTTGCAGTTGTGTAAGAAGTATACATTTCCCTTTGCTCTTGCTGAAGACGTTGAGTTTCTGAACAATCACTACCGATGAATCGTGTAAAATTATTTGCAAGTTTGTCTTGAATAAGAGACTCAATATCTGCTTCAGGAGATGACGCATCACTCTTATGAGCAGTGGAACATGGCTGGAAGTCAGTTCCACTGTAATTAGAATTTGATTGACGCAGAGATAAAAACTGACATGAGCTCTTTAATAGAATTCGCTCTTTTAAAGAGAGCCGATCGAGATCTTGCAACATGGACGCATCCTCATGAAGTAATTCCCTCAGATTTTTTCGAACAAAATCTTGCTTAGGTGCTGCAGCACTTTCCTTCGAAGTCTTGTCCTCTGTCAGTTTACTCGTAGAGCCCACAGGAACACAGCCACTCTCATCAATGACCAGGTGAGCATGTTCAGAAGTTTCAGCTCGACTTATCGGCATGCACTCCGATAGTGGTGTACTAAATGATTGATTCCAGTCAATGCCACTCAAATGCAACTCTG
Organism: Pristiophorus japonicus; assembly: GCF_044704955.1. Lineage (NCBI taxonomy): Eukaryota > Metazoa > Chordata > Chondrichthyes > Pristiophoridae > Pristiophorus > Pristiophorus japonicus. Next base: position 71,856,932 of record NC_091983.1, on the reverse strand, counting down.
CAACTAACATAGACACTGAGGGGGACAGGGCACAGGCACTAAACCTATTTTCTGATGCTGCAAGAGAAAAAGACTCACAGTCAGATTTTTCTATTTCTGCACTGTGTTTAATTGCAGGTTGTGCAATTTCATTTGCAGATTTCCCCCAGAATTCTTTGGGCAACGGAGAGTATTCAGCAGAAAAGCCAATAGGAGTCAAATGAGGGGAGTTAGAGGGATTCGCCTCTTGACCTGCACATTTTTGAACAGGATCGTTTTCTGTTGCAACCCAATCTTTATGGGAAGGTTGTAAATTAATCTCAGACAGTAGTTGCGTGATTTCATCATGCAACGGTGCTGCCTTGCCTTTTCTCTTGCTTTTACCTGAAATAAAACACAAAAAAGACATCCATGTTCAAAGTCAAAGGACTAAGTTGGTTTCCATTTCAAATAATATTTTGGCAAACATCACTTAATGGAAATACATTGGCTACTTAGCATTTAGTTCTAAAACTGCAATTATGTTGAGGGTAGGCCAAAAAGAGTGGCCCAATTGGCTGGATAGCCACCTGGGAGAGGGGAAATGGTCTAAGTGTGGGGGCTGAAGGTATAATGTACATTAAAGGATGGGTGTCTTTCACTAAATATTACAAGGCATCGCCAGTGCTCTTTGTAAATAAGCATACCTAGGACACCTGGTGGCAAAACATCAGTACTACAAATCCTTTACTGTTTAAAATTAATGGAGAGCTATAGAAACATAGAAAATAGGTGCAGGAGTAGGCCATTCGGCCCTTCGAGCCTGCACCATCATTCAATATCATGGCTGATCATGCAACTTCAGTACCCCATTCCTGCTTTCTCTCCATACCCCTTGATCCCTTTAGACGCAAGGGCCACATCTAACTCCCTTTTGAATATGTCCAACGAACTGGCCTCAACAACTTTCTGTGGAAGAGAATTCTATAGGTTCACAATTCTCTGAGTGAAGAAGTTTCTCCTCATCTCCCTCCTAAATGGCTTACCCTTTATCCTTAGACTGTTACCCCTGTTTCTGGACTTCCCCAACATCGGGAACATTCTTCCTGCATCTAACCTGTCCAATCCTGTCAGAAATTTATATGTTTCTATGAGATCCCCTCTCATTCTTGAAATTCCAGTGAATATAAGCCTAGTCGAACCAGTCTTTCTTCATATGTCAGTCCTGCAATTCTGGGAATCAGTCTGGTGAACCTTCACTGCACTTCCTCAATAGCAAGAATGTCCTTCCTCATATTAGGAGACCAAAACGGTACACAATATTCAAGGTGTGGCCTCACCAAGGCCCTGTACAACTGCAGTAAGACCCCCGGCTCCTATACTCAAATCCTCTCGCTATGAAGGTCAACATGCTATTTGCCTTCTTCACCACCTGCTGTACCTGCATGCCAAACTTTCAATGGCTGATGCACCATGACACCCAGGTCTCGTTGCAACTCCCCTTTTCCTAATCTGCCACCATTCAGATAACATTCTGCTACTGAGGACATTACAGCTGGTCCTCACCAACTATCAGCACACGTGTATTTTCAAGCAAGGATTTCCCCACTGAGACTAGGAGTGTAAACCCTGGTCAGATGTTTCTTTCTGTAGCCCGTGTGCAGTGAAGCCGATGGCAATGCTTCCACTGCATCAGCTTACTCAGCACACGTCTGTGATTAAAGCTGGCTTGAGACTACTCTGCATTTACCAAATTAAGCCTTGGGAAAGCCCGGGGAACTGTTTGCAGGATAAAAAGATAGATTAGCCAAAAATACAAAAGTTCTAATCTAAGTGTTATGCAATGTTCTCTTTAAGCTGCTCGGCCACACGCCACTCTGGAGCTCCCGCGCAGCTGGCTCACCGACTTTTAAAAAGAAAACAATGAACATGCGCTAAATTTTGAATGGGCCTTGCCGCCTGTTAAAGTGGGTGCACAGCCCCCACAAAATGAGGGGAAACACAGACACTGACAGAGAGTGAGAGAGACACACACAGACAGACAGAGACACTGACAGAGACACACTGGGGGGGGTGGGCGTCCCAACACGCTGTTGGAGGGCTCCCGGTGCTGCAGTCGGTTAGCAGAAAATGTTTTATTTATTGATTTTTTTAAAAATTATTTTTTGTTGATTGATTTATTGGTTGATTTATTGATGTATTTATCGTTTATTATTGATGATGGCTTTTATTTGTAAAACTGAAGTGTTTAATGTTTGTAAACTTCCCTTTAAACCCCGCCCTCCCCCATTCCCTACGTCTGATTTGTAACCTACGCCTGATTTTCTAAGTGTAGGCAAGGTTTTTCTGAGCGTACAAAAATCTACACTTACTCCATTCTAAGTTAGTTTGGAGTAAGTTTTCGCTGCCTAAACTTTCAAAACGGGCGTAAGTGGCCAGACACGCCCCCTTTTGGAAAAAAAATCTGTTCCAAACTGAAACTGTTCTAACTGACTAGAACTGGAGCAAACTAAATGCCAAGAATTGCAATTTTTAAGATACTCCATTCTAAACCAGTTGCTCCAAAAAAAACAGGAGCAACTCAGGCCGAAACTTGGCCCCATCATAACTAGAAAGGAGTGTGGCTGCGGACGCCTTCTCCCCAAATTCTGCCAATGCTATTTTGAAGCAGCTGCAGGGATATGCTGCAACAGTATGGGCTCCCTCTCCCTGCCGCTTCCCTTCAAACAATATGAACATTATATTAAACATAAAAGTTAACAGTTGAATTTTTTTTTTACAAGTAAGTACAGTTATTAATGCCCACCAGTTTCTGGAGCAGCTTGAGGCATGGGAAAGTGGCATGGATCAGGTAGGGCACCCTCAACTGGGTCTCCCTTCACAACACCAACCATGTTTTCTCTTTCTCCCTCCGCCACATTATAACATGCAGAGACACAACAGTAAATACAATTTCACTCAGTTTCACCATGTTTCTCCTGTGCTGCAGAGAAAGAGGAGAAAAAGAGAGAGAAAAAGGAGAGAGAGAGAGAAAGCCTTCAGCTGCTTGGGTCCTAAGCTCTGGAATTTCCTCCCTAAATCTCTCTGCCTCGCTTTCCTCCTTGAAGATGCTCCTTAAACCCAACCTCTTTGACCAAGCTTTTAGTCACCTGCCCCAATATCTCCTTATATGGCTCGGTGTCAAATTTTGTTTTTTGGATAACGCTCGTGAAGCGTTTTATGTTAAAAGGCATTATATAAATGTAAGTTGTTGTTGTACATACAATCATATAATCTTCCAGCACAGAAGGAGGCCATTCAGCCCATTGCGTCTGTGCTGCCTCTGAGAGCTATCCAATTCGTCCCAATGCTCTGTTCTTTCCCTATAGTCCTGTCATTTTCTCCCCTTCAAGAATTTCTCCAATTCTCTTTTGAAAGTTGCCACTGAATCTACTTCCACCACCCTTTCAGGCAGTGCATTCCAGATCATAACTCACTTCTTTAAAAACATTCTCCTAATTTAACCTCTAGCTCTTTTGCCAATTACCTTAAATCTGTGTCCTCTGGTTACCGACCCTGCTGCTATTGGAAACAATTTCTCCTTATTTACTCTACTAAAACTGCTAATGATTTTGGACACCTTTATTAAATGTCACCGGAACCTCCTCTGCTCAGAGAACAATCCCAGCTTTTTCACGTAATATTTGATTTATGTGCTGGCTTTTGTTTTGCCACACCCAGTCTGATTTATAAATCTGTCTAACAGAAAATAACCACAAACTAAGCCAAAATGGTGAGTCTGGGGCTGGATCAGAGATCAAAACTGCTCTTCAAAACCACGTAGGTGACATTGCATCTGAATTTACTCCCCTTCAGATGAGCTTCAAGAGAAAACACAATCAAGTTCCAAAGGAATGTCCTAAATCATTTAATCTGAACTATTTGAGCCATGATCAATTGTATACGGGGCTAAACAGTCCTACTATAGGATGTAAACATTTATATAGTTTTCCAGGGCTTCAACACTGGCTGATCAGATTACAGAAGAGTGACAAATGGAGTTACTCAATATTTAATAAAAATACAGAAAGATGTTTATGTGTAGTAAACCTATGTAAGATAGTAACGTTTCAGGTATTCTTGAAAATGGGTTATTTCTTCCTAAAGCTCAGTAAAATGTGTTTATGTGCAACCTGGGAAAACATCATCGGGGGAAGTTTTAACCCGGAAAAACAGGTGGGTTGCGGTCAGATGGGAGGTTAGAATTAAAAGATTGAATCCCGACCAGAACCTGCCCACTTCCAGTTTTAACGGCTGTGGGATGGGGGGCGGGGGGGTCAGCCAACCAGCTCGTAGGAGGCGAGTCGTCCATTAAAATTTTATAATGAGGCAGGCGTGCCTCATGGTGATCCACCATTACAAATTTGACTCTGGGGTACGTGCCAGCTAAAGGAAGGTGAGGACTGCGGGATCCAGGAGGCAAGTGTCTTTCCATGTACCTGCTGGATTCAGCGTACCTGCCTCACCCATCCCCTGCGATCGGACAACCACCGAGGCCTCCCATCTCCCCCCCCTCCCCAAGGCCTCCGATTCCCCGCCCCTCAAATGAGGCCTCCGTTCTTCCCCTCCCGAGGCCCAAGATCTCACCCCGCCCTGCCGAGGCCTTTGATCCCCCGCCCTCCAAACGAGGCCTCCGATCTTCCCCTTGACCCCCCCCTCTCGAGGCCTCCGATCGCTTTCCCGGCCTCTGACAGCCCCCTCCGGCCCCCGATTACCTTCCTGACTCCCCTCCAGCAGCCCCCCACAAATCATCCTCTGGCTGGGATTCACCAACAACACCGCCGCGCCCCCCCCCAATCATCCTCCAGCCCCGATTCACTCCCCAATCATTCTCTAGTCCCGATTCACCCCCCACGCTGGGATTCACCACCCCCCCCCTCCCACCCCACAGTCATGCTCCAGCCCCGACTTACACCCCGATCAACCTCCGGCCTTGACCACATCCCTCAAGCAACCCTCCGATCATCTTCCATCTGGCTGGCTGCAGGTGCGAAACAGAGCTTTGAAATGTTAATCAGGCCCTGCTGTTAAATTCGGCAGGGGCTGTGGGAAACCCACTCTCCCAGGTTTCCCAGCCGCTCTCTAGCCCCCCCAACCCACGTATTGATTGGAATGCAAACCTTTCATTAAAACACAATCATTCCTGGGCAGTGGGCTAGATGATGCCTCCTTTTAATATTGAAACTTACTTTTTTGCTGCTTCTTCTCCACCGCTTCAGCTTTTTGCCTGTGAAATAGAGCAGTCATATCTGGGTATGCTGTTTGAAAGGAAAGTTGCTCCTCTATGGTCGTCACGGCATTCTGAGACTCTTTGGATTGATCATCTGAGTAAATGTAATGTTCTAGGAAATGAAGAAAATCATTCATAAAACTTCCTATACAGGATACTAGGCTTTTGCTGGTTGCTCAGCTCATATGGTCTTTTGTAAATACAAACTAACCACAAAACAATTGCTCTGTTACAACAATTCACTATGAGAAATAATTTGATTATTTATTATAGGATAGAATTTCACCTTCACGGCCTGCACGGTAATCTGACTGAGAACCCGGATCGCCCGACCATTACAAAACTCAGCTGATTTTTATTCCACTGATTTTAGGAAAATCAGGTGGGTTCTATAATGGGCAGATGATTCATTTCGCTCTGCCAGATGAAAATTTATCCCTTAATCTTGAGTCCATTTACTGACTTTAAAATTTGGGAGAGTCTATGAAAAGAATCCATGTATGTGATGCAAATTTACTTCAGGAATGAGAATCAAACTGCTAAGTAAAATAAGCAGAATAACTGGCGAGAAGAGTTTCACGTGCTAAACTGTAATTTACAGTGGGTCAACATTTACAAACATGTCCAGCGGTTGAGTTTTCCAACCCAAGGGAAGTGTTGTGTTGCTGATGGAGGCTATAGGAAAAATGTCATTACTAGGTTTTTGAATTAGTCTCCATTGCCTGGCCTGTGATAAAAGTCTCATTGTCTGATGCATGGAAAACTGCTTAGGGACTATATGTGCCAGTAGATGGGACTGCAAAGGTATCACAAGGAAATCTGGTATCACAAAGATAGTTGCTGCCAATAGATTTGCTGAGACTTCTCCACCAGATGTAAATTTTAGCTGGTGAGGTTTGAACATCTCTAAAATGCTCCCTTGGCAGAACTGCTTCAAAATATATCCAAGTTGAAACAGATGTGTCAAACATTCAGACAACATGGGGCTAGATTTTCCACTTTTTTTGCATGCAGAATGCCCACTTAATATCCATTTTACTGCTGAAATGATGTGTAAGCCCATATATCGTCCATTTAGCCACAAATCGGAAACTGATGCCATTTTTGGAGACTTATCGCTGAGCGTTACTTTCCGCATGTGCATAATGCCGTGAAAAAATGCCGCCCGCCCACTTTTTTTGGGCGGAATCATCAGAATGGGCGAAATCAACGCCCATAATATCGCCCAGCATTACTTTCCGCACTTAATTAACGCCGAGATTCAATAATACCGCCCGCCAATTTTATTTTGTCGTAAAGATCACATTTGCCGAAACTAACGCCCAGGAGATCGCCCACCTTCACTTTGACCATCTTGCACACATCTCGCCCATATCGCTCGACCACAAATCCGCCGGAAAAAAGTGGAACGAACCGGAACTCCTCACAGTGGTATGGATACCATGGTCAAAATCACATGTTGCATCATTTAAAAGGCTGCTCTGCTTCAACCTCAGGGGAGTTCGGATGTACTCTGGAGGTGTTTGGAGGGGATGTGAACATCTGAACAAACATCTTTATCATGCTGTGGACGATTGGAATTTAATAGGTGTCTTCGTCGGGACATTCATTCTTTGTGACTTAGAGATTTAGATAGGTTAAGCGAATGGGTGAAGGTTTGGCAGATGTAATACAATGTCGGAAAATGTGAGGTCATCCATCTTGGGGAAAAAAAAACAGTAAAAGGGAATATTATTTGAATGGGGAGAAATTACAACATGTTGCGGTGCAGAGGGACCTGGGGGTCCTTGTGCATGAATCCCAAAAAGTTAGTTTGCAGGTGCAGCAGGTAATCAGGAAGGCGAATGAAATGTTGGCCTTCATTGAGAGAGGGATGGAGTACAAAAGCAGGGAGGTCCTACTGCAACTGTACAGGGTATTGGTGAGGCCGCACCTGGAGTACTACGTGCAGTTTTGGTCACCTTACTTAAGTAAGGATATACTAGCTTTGGAGAGGGTACAGAGACGATTCACTAGGCTGATTCTGGAGATGAGGGGGTTACCTTATGATGATAGATTGAGTAGACTGGGTCTTTATTCGTTGGAGTTCAGAAGGATGAGGGGTGATCTTATAGAAACATTTAAAATAATGAAAGGGATAGACAAGATAGAGGCAGAGAGGTTGTTTCCACTGGTCGGGGAGACTAGAACTAGGGGGCACAGCCTCAAAATACGGGGGAGCCAATTTAAAACCGAGTTGAGAAGGAATTTCTTTTCCTAGAGGGTTGTGAATCTGTGGAATTCTCTGCTCAAGGAAGCAGTTGAGGCTAGCTCATTGAATGTATTCAAATCACAGATAGATAGATTTTTAACCAATAAGGGAATTAAGGGTTATGGGGAGTGGGCGGGTAAGTGGAGCTGAGTCCACGGCCAGATCAGCCATGATCTTGTTGAATGACGGAACAGGCTCGAGGGGCGAGATGGCCTACTCCTGTTCCTAATTCTTATGTTCTTATGTGACCAATTGGTGGAAAACAGATAGCTATTGGAATGGGTCCTGTCCTTTCTCACCCTCTCTTGATGACCAATTACATGCTGCAGACTTGAGATGGCAGAAGGTATGCTTCACAGCATCATGTGCCCAATGTAAGACGTGCCTGACTGATGGAGGACCAGACATTACACACCCCGCAAGTACAGGGAGAAGCAGTCTTACCTCAACTTGCCCGACGCTACCTGCCTTCGGAGACTGCGCTTCCACAAAGAGGTTATCACTGAGGTATGCCAGCTGATAAGGGGATATCTGTAGCCTGCCAGCACCATCAGGACTGCACTGTCCGTTGAGGTCAAAGTCATCGTGGCACTGTCATTCTTCGCGTCGGGTTCTTTTCAGGTCTCAGCTGGCGCCATTTGTGGTATGTCTCAGCAGGTCACACATTGCTGCATTAGGCAGGTCACTGAAGCTCTGTACGCACGCAGGATGGACTTTATCAGCTTCCCTATGACCAGGGAGGCTCAGACCGAGGGCTCTATGATTCTACAGAATTGCAAACTTCCCCAAGGTGCAGGGAGCAATAGACTGTACGCACATCGCGATGCGGGCACCTTTTCAGTAAGGGATTCCATTCCCTGAATGTCCAACTCATTGTCGATCACCAGCAAATTATTATGGCAGTGAATGCTAAATTTCCGGGCAGCATCCATAATGCTCACATCCTGCGTGAGTGCACTGTATCTGACTTGTTTAACAATCAGCCACAAGGTCAATGCTGGATGCTTGGTGACAAAGGATATGGCCTCACTGCGTGACACCCACACCGAAGCCGAGAAGCAATACAACGAGAGCCACAGAGCCACTCGCAATATCGTGGAGAAAACCATTGGAGTGCTAAAGCAGCGCTTTAGATGCCTGGATCACTCAGGTGGTGAGCTCCAATACCACCCTGAGCAGGTAGCTCAATTTGTGGTCGTGTGCTCCATGCTGCACAACTTGGCTATCAGGAGGGGACAAGAATTGCCAGAAGGGTCTGACAGTCCACCTCAGCAGAGAAAGGAAGGAGGACGACGAGGAGGTGGATGTTGACATCGGGCCAGACAATCAGGCTGATGCTGAAGCCATACCCCGACCCCTCTGTAGACCACATGAAAGGGCCCATGGTGGCATGATAGCTGCAAGACTCTTACGTCAGGAGCTCATAAATGATCGCTTTGCCTGAAAGAACAATGGTGGTATTTACAAAGCTGATACACTGCTGGGTGTGCAGGTCATACATCAATGGTAGGCATCACCTTGGTGACAGTTAAAGTTTAAGTTGATTGAAGTTAAGTGTAATTATACCCTTTCATGTTAAGGAATCACCAGTGTGTAACGGTGCAGCTATCGGAGACAATGCGCAACAAGGTTTTGTTAAATAAAAAACTTTTTTTAAACTGAACATTTGTTTGAAATCATATCTATTTCTGTAAAAACCAACCCTCCCCCCCACCCCCAACCCCTTCCCCTCCTGACTCCAAGCCGCCTGGCCGAGGAGTTCCTCAGGCAATGCTTCATTGGGGGGGGGGGGGGGGGAAATGACGGCCGAACCGCTGCTTGGACAGATACGGGAGAGGACGATCCCGAGGTGGGAACGTGCTCCGAGCCAGAAGCAAGATGTTGCTCCTGGCTCTCGTGTCGTTGCCAATGGGGATGCGGCACCTTGGGGTGCAGTGCCGCGCTCCGGGACCACGGGGAGCCCTCTGCCATCAGTGTTCCTGGCTACCAGTTCCAGGGCCTTCTCCATCCCTTCCATGATATATTCTTTGTTGGACAAAAACTTGGTGCCAACTATGTTCTTGGTGCTTAGTAGACTTTTCACTGCTGGTGAATCCCCCTCATGCTTCCCACAACAGCCAAACAAGCACACACCACACCCACGTTTTCAGTCCCTCTCTGCTCCCTCTCGTTCTGTCTCCTCTTCTGCGCATGTAATGATGACCCCTGACCTCCTGAATCGCGGGAAATGAGCATTGCCATGCCGTTGCTAAGGGCGGCCACACTTTACCGCGGAAGGTCAGAGAGATCTAATGCTCATTTCAGATCGCTCGTGGTAATGCCCAATTTCAAAAATGGAGACTCGGGGCTTCGAGAATGGGCGACAAGCTGGCGATCTGAAAACCCATTTTTACCGCTCATGCTGGAAATACTGCCCATTTGTGGGCGATCTGCACAAAAGTGTAAAATATAGCCCTTGATGTACGAATGGATCAAAGGGTAGAACATTCCAGTAAAGTTCATAAATGAGAGCCTTAACCTGCTGAAACCTTTTGAATATGAGCCCAACAACCTTGAAGGAGATGACACTGACATTTCTTCATGTTTAGGAGGGAACTTTCATTTTGGAAAGGTTTAGAAAGTCTCAGAAACTGCTTCCCTGATCTATCTGAAAGGGAAGACCTGAGGTGCTCCAGATAGGAGCATACAACTAGACTTACGACTAAGAATTCCACATAAGAACATAAGAATTAGGAACAGCAGGTGGTCATACAGCCCCTCGAGCCATTCAATATCACGGCTGATCTTCAACTTTAACTCCACTTTCCTGCCTGATCCCCATATCCCTTGATTACCCGTGAATCCAAAAATCGATCTCAGCCTTGAATATGTTCAATGACTCAGCATCCACAGCCCTTTGGGGCAGAGAATTCCAAAGATTCAGAACCCTTTGCGTGAAATATTTCCTCCTCATCTCAACCGTAAATGGCCGACCCTTATTCTGCGATTATGCGCCCTGGTTCTCGACTCTCCAGCCAGGGAGGGGAAACAACCTCTCAGCATCTACCCAGTCAATCCCCCTCAGAATCTTATGTTCCTGTTCATAAATCCATGTTGATGCTGCCTAATCATATCATCTTCGAAGTGCCCTGTTACCACTTCCTTAATAATGGATTCTAGAATTTCCCCCTCCAACGACTGATGTCAGGCTAACTGGCCTGTAGTTCCCGGTTTTCTCTCTCCCTCCTTTCTTGAATGGCGGGGTTACATTTGCTACCTTCCAATCCGTTGGGACTGTTCCAGAATCTAGGGAATTTTGTAAATTCATCAAAAAGACATTGTGTAGACACAAAGGCAACACCTGAGTATCCTTTTAGAGGGCACAGTAGCATAGTGTTACTGGACTAGCAAACCAGAGGCCTGGACTTACGATCCAGAGTCATGAGTTCAAATCCCACCAAGGCAGCTGGAGAATTTAAATTCAGTTAATTAAATAAATCTGAAATTTAAAAAAAATAGCATCAGTAATGACGTCATTAAAAACCCATCTGGTTCACTAATGTCCTTTAGGGAAGGAAATCTGCTGTCCTTACCTGGTCTGGCCTCTGTGACTCCAGATCCACAGCAATATGGCTGCCCTTTGAGTTGTACTAAACCGCTACAAAGTAGTATCATGGACTGCATCTGTCCAAGGCGGCGGCTCACTACCATCTTCGAGGGAAATTAGGGATGGGCAATAAATGCTGGCCTCTCCAGCGACACCCATATTCCGTGAATGAATTTTTTTTAAATCCTGTATGCGTAATGTTTATAGCCATCGTGGGATCTTTTGTGATTCTCTTACCCAAATTGAAATTATGATCACAAAGCCAGGTCTTACTATTTCATGCCATCATCTTTTTCAGAACTTAAAATGTAAAAGAATTAAAAATTATATACCTGGTTTTTCCCATAGAATTTCAAAACATGGAACCCCATTCCGAATTCTTGTTTTGACAATGCTTAAAAAGAAAAGGAATAAAATGTCTGAAATCCCAGAGTACCTCTTACAGACTGCAGTGCAGCAAAACCTTATCTAAAGCATCTCCATATGTAAAGCATTATAATAAGTACATTTACAGGCAGGTCATTTTAGATATCCTGTGTACTCCATTCTCCCCATCTTACCTGGCTTTTGTGCAAGGATGAGGTGAAGACATTTGTAGTAGATCCCCGTCCCCCACCCCCTCAACCACAAAACAAAACTCCGCAAGTGGATGTATGCCCAACCACTTCTCGTAATCTATTAGCACACTCCGCCAGGACAGTGTGTAAAGGGCATCGGAATATGATGCAAAGTAGGTAAGCTGCCTTCAGTTACGTCTAGAATTATAAACAAAACATCAACAGCAGATTGTTCAAGATTATTAAACCAACGAAAGAAGTACAAGTAACAGTTAATTAAGTATTTGGCAATTGGTACCATATTGGTTGTAAATGACACGGGTCTCTTTTTCCCAATTTTCTCTCTGTCATATCGTGGTGCGAGAGCAATGTCAGTACTTTCTCACACGTGTAGTGTCTAGGCCACTCCATTTTATCCAGAGCAAAATTCTATAAAGAAAAAGCTTCTGTTAATGTGGCACGATTAAGTGATTTCAATTTTATTTTATAATTCTCCCAAGCTTATTATTCTAAAATCATTTTTTCTTTTAATTCCCAATATTATCCCATGGCACATTCCTATCCCAGCCGTGAAACTTTAGCCTTCATTATTTTCCTTCAAATTAACCTCAATAGGTTTATGGAATGGAACACCTTGCCTCAATTAAAGTTGTTGGAAGGGGAAATTTTCCCTTATCCTGGACTCTTTTTGCAAATGGACTCTATTGGAATTAATCGCTTCCAAGTTTTAATCGCTTCCAAGTTTATCTATTTATGTACCCACATTTGAAGCATTCCTTAGAAAATGCTGAACTATTAAATATTTCAACATCATGTGCAGTAGATTTTAAAACATGCCATTATCACCCCTCCCCAATTTCTCATCTCCTCTTGAAGTCAGCAACTCTTGCACAGTACAGTTCCATGAGTGATGCAGTCCTCCAACCTCTTGCCAGTGATCATTCTTCACGTATAAACAGTATTTGGAAGTGGCGTTACCCATCTGGATCCTGTCTTCACCCAACATCTAGATACGCATGGACAGATTGGAGATCCGTCTCATTTCTAGTCATAAAAGATCACTTTTAATATTTCTTCATGGAATTTTTGGTAATTTGTTCACAGCTGCTGTAAACTGGGAGAAATGTATAATGGGCAGCTGAATCGACATTGTCCGGCCTGCACTACAGTCAAAATTACCCCCATTGTATGGATATAAACTTTAACTGTCTAACATGTTAATTAACGTCAATTCAGAAGGGCAGATAAGATACTTCTGTCTCGGGACTGCCAGACCACCCAGTAAGAAAGTTGCTTTGTCCTACAAGTGTACACATTATACCAGGTAATTCTATCTGCCAAGCTGATGCCTACACATCCTATTTTGCTTACTGCGCTGACATACCTTCTGAATTTTCTTTGTCAGTTTGGGTTTCAAAGCAGATAGTACCTAGCTCTTTGGTGCTTTGCCAGGCCGTTGATGAGCTGGGTCCAGGGCAGCACACCACGAGTTCATTTATAAGCTTATTCTGAGACCGACGTTCCAAGTTACGAGAATTGTCAAAGTTTCAAGGCAATTATTTTTTAAATTGGTTTAAAAGTACAGGTGAGAAATGAAGTGTTCTTTCACTGTAATCTAGTGACATTTACTGTGTTTCCTCTTGCTTGTCTTTAATTTTACTTCTGGATAAATCTGATTTGTGGATTATAGCACGGTCTCAGAATGTTATTTGCCTGTCAGTCAGAGAACACGAGATGTCTTGTACTACTTAACATAAGAATTAGGAACAGGAGTAGGCCATCGAGCCCCTCGAGCCTGCTCCGCCATTCAACAAGATCATGGCTGATCTGGCCGTGGACTCAGCTCCACTTACCCGCCCTCTCCCCGTAATCCTTAATTCCCTTATTGGTTAAAAATCTATTTATCTGTGATTTGAATACATTCAAGGAGCTAGCCTCAACTGCTTCCTTGGGCAGCGAATTTCAGATTCACAACTCTCTGGGAGAAGAAATTCCTTCTCAAATCGGTTTTAAATTGGCTCCCCCGTATTTTGAGGCTGTGCCCCCTAGTTCTAGTCTCCCCGACCAGTGGAAACAACCTCTCTGCCTCTATCTTGTCTATCCCTTTCATTATTTTAAATGTTTCTATAAGATCACCCCTCATCCTTCTGAACTCCAACGAGTAAAGACCCAGTCTAGTCAATCTATCATCATAAGGTAATCCCCTCATCTCCGGAATCAGCCTAGTAAATCGTCTCTGTACCCCCTCCAAAGCTAGTATATCCTTCCTTAAATAAGGTGACCAAAACTGCACACAGTTCTCCAGGAGCGGCCTCACCAATACCCTGTACAGTTGCAGCAGGACCTCCCTCTCGCAATGAAGGCCAACATTTCATTCGCCTTCTTAATTACCTGCTGCACCTGCAAACTAACTTTTTGGGATTCATGCACAAGGACCCCCAGGTCCCTCTGCACCGCAGCATGTTGCAATTTCTCCCCATTCAAATAATATTCTCTTTTACTGTTTTTTTTCCCCCCCAAGGTGGATGACCTCACATTTTCCGACATTGTATTCCATCTGCCAAACCTTAGCCCATTCGCTTAACCTATCTAAATCTCTTTGCAGCCTCTCTGTGTCCTCTACACAACCCGCTTTCCCACTATTCTTTGTGTCATCTGCAAATTTTGTTACACTACACTCTGTCCCCTCTTCCAGGTCATCTATGTATATTGTAAACAGTTGTGGTCCCAGCACCGATCCCTGTGGCACACCACTAACCACCGATTTCCAACCCGAAAAGGACCCATTTATCCAGACTCTCTGCTTTCTATTAGCCAGCCAATTCTCTATCCATGCTAATACATTTCCTCTGACGCCGCGTACCTTTATCTTCTGCAGTAACCTTTTGTGTGGCACCTTATCGAATGCCTTTTGGAAATCTAAATACACCACATCGATCGGTACACCTCTATCCACCATGCTTGTTATATCCTCAAAGAATTCCAGTAAATTAGTTACACATGATTTCCCCTTCATGAAGCCATGTTGCGTCTGCTTGATTGCATTATTCCTATCTAGATGTCCCGCTATTTCTTCCTTAATGATAGCTTCAAGCATTTTCCCCACTACAGATGTTAAACTAACCGGCCTATAGTCACCTACCTTTTGTCTGCCCCCTTTTTTAAACAGAGGCGTTACATTAGCTGCTTTCCAATCCGATGGTACCTCCCCAGAGTCGAGAGAATTTTGGTAGATTATAACGAATGCATCTGCTATAACTTCTGCCATCTCTTTTAATATCCTGGGATGCATTTCATCAGGACCAGGGGACTTGTCTACCTTGAGTCCCATTAGCCTGTCCAGCACTACCCCCCTAGTGATAGTGATTATCTCAAGGTCCTTCCTTCCCACATTCCCATGACCAGCAATTTTTGGCATGGTTTTTGTGTCTTCCACTGTGAAGACCGAAGCAAAATAATTGTTTAAGGTCTCAGCCATTTCTACATTTCCCATTATTAAATCCCCCTCCTCATCTTCTAAGGGACCAACATTTTCTTTATTCCGTTTTATATATCGGTAAAAGCTTTTACTATCTGTTTTTATGTTTTCCGCAAGTTTACTTTCGTAATCTATCTTTCCTTTCTTTATTGCTTTCTTAGTCATTCTTTGCTGTCATTTAAAATTTTCCCAATCTTCTCGTTTCCCACTAACCTTGGCCACCTTATATGCATTGGTTTTTAATTTGATACTCTCCTTTATTTCCTTGGTTATCCACGGCTGGTTATCCCTTCTCTTACCGCCCTTTTTCACTGGAATATATTTTTGTTGAGCACTATGAAAGAGCTCCTTAAAAGTCCTCCACTGTTCCTCAATTGTGCCACCATTTAGTCTGTGTTCCCAGTCTACTTTAGCCAACTCTGCCCTCATCCCACTGTAGTCCCCTTTGTTGACGCATAGTACGCTCGTTTGAGACACTACTTCCTCACCCTCAATCTGTATTACAAATTCAACCATACTGTGATCACTCATTCCAAGAGGATCTTTTACTAGCAGATCGTTTATTATTCGTGTCTCATTACACAGGACCAGATCCAAGATAGCTTGCTCCCTTGTAGGTTCTGTAGCATACTGTTCTAAGAAACAATCCCGTATGCGTTCTATGAATTCCTCCTCAAGGCTACCCCGTGCGATTTGATTTGACCAATCGATATGTAGGTTAAAATCCCCCATGATTACTGCCGTTCCTTTTTCACATGCCTCCATTATTCCCTTGATTATTGTCCGCCCCACCGTGAAGTTATTATTTGGGGGCCTATAAACTATGCCCACCAGTGACTTTTTCCCCTTACTATCTCTAATCTCCACCCACAATGATTCAACATTTTGTTCATTGGAGCCAATATCGTCTCTCACAACTGCCCTATCATCCTTTATTAACAGAGCTACCCCACCTCCTTTCCCTTCTTGTCTATCTTTCCAAATTGTCAGATACCCCTGTATGTTTAATTCCCAGTCTTGGCCACCCTGCAACCACGTTTCTGTAATGGCCACCAAATCATACCCATTTGTAATGATTTGTGCCGTCAACTCATTTACTTTATTTCGAATGCTGCGTGTGTTTAGGTAGCGTGTTTTAATGCTAGTTTTTAAACCATGATTTTTAGTTTTGACCCTTCCTGCAGCCCCTTTATATTCATACACATTGTCCCTTCCTATCACCTTGTGGTTGACACTTACCCCAGTGCTACTCTGCTCTGTTGCCTCCTGCCTTTTGCATTCTTTCTTGGGATCCTGTTCATCTGAGCTCTCACCCACTCTAACTAGCTCAGAGCCCTCTCCTGGGTTCCGAATACTCCTCGCATTGAGGCACCGAGCTTTCAGGCTTGCCTTTTTATTACACTTTGACCCTTTTCAGCAAGTTGATCAGTGGCATAAAAGGCTTGTCTACCCAATATATGATACTTGGCACATAAAGTCATGTTTCAGTTCATGAGAAACAAGGGGTTGCTTGTGGAAGTGATCCTTTGTACTAGATACAAGAAAATGTATCCGAAAGATGCACTTATCATAACAGCAAACATTCTATTAATGACTTACTGGTTGCTGATCAGGAGAGGAAAGCCTGGTTGATTGTTTCCTTACTCGTCTCAGATGGCAGTGATCAATTGCAGCACCAATTGCAAGCTAAAATCAGGTAACTTAATTTAAAAAAAAAAATAGGGATCAAACTCGAGACCCATCTGTCTGTATAGTTCAGTATCACACTGCTTGGTTCACTTACCTTCTGACCTTGAAGGTTTTTGATCAGATTTTCTAATTAGATGTATGAGTGAAATTTTGGGTAAACTTCCTTGCAAAATGTTACTCTGTACCTGAAGGAAAAGTAGTTGTGGTCGCCTCCACTGAGCATTTTGAATTGGTTGGTCTTTACTGATAAGAAATTCCCTGATCACCTGAAGCACAGAAAATATTTGTCAGCTAATGTTTGCTATAGGTTTGGCCCATCAGGAGTTAACACTTTGAAAAATATTTTCGCTTTTACCTCTTTGAATGGAAAATGCTCACAAGTTCTTGCTTTTCTGAAAGAAACAGGAATTCAGATTTATACAAGAAAAGAACCAACTCACATACTGCAATTTTCACATCCGCAGGAAGCACTTTAGAATCAATGAACTATTTCTGCAGTACACTGTTATGTAAACAAACGTAGCAGCCAATTTATGAATAGCACGCTTCCACAAACAAATGAATGACCAGGTAATCTGTTTGACGGTATTGGTTAAGGGAGGATTGCTGGACAGGGCTACCAGAAGATCTACCTGCTGCTTCTTCAAATTGTGCTATGGAACCTATATATACCCATCTAGGCAGGCTTAATCACTCATCTACAAGATGGCAATCCCATCAGTAAAGCACCCCCCCCCTCCCACCCCGCAGTATTGCACTTAAACCTAGATTGTGTGCTCAAGTACGTACTGTGGCTTGGAACCACAACCGTTTGACTCGTGGTGAAATCACTACCAATTGAAGAAAACTGACACTGAAAGAAAAAAAATATCAGCTATGCGCTCTCACGAGTACCTTGATCTAAAGGGGACATCTTAGAAATGGCAAATAGTTACTCCTTGATGATTGTTTGCTCAGTGTTCTTCCTTGCCCCTCCCTTCTGTTAGAAAAGATGTGGAATTTTTTTTTAAAAAAAACAGTCCTAGCTCCACTATTGCACTTATGCACTCCTCTATTAAAGTCCATTTTAATTGAAGATCGGAGTGGAAACACTAAAGGATTAGGCTGAGGTACTACCAGTTTCTTTACATCGCTATTATCGATTTACAGATGGTATTATTTTACTGTTTCCAGTGCCGATGAACATTTACTATGTTTCAGTAAATATTTGCTGAAAGTCTAATAAAGAAATAACAGCCTGAAATCTGTAACTCGGCTGATCACACAAACAGCAATGTGAAACAGCAGCCATTGTTCCCCAGTATTATTTTGCCATGTCTCACTTTATTGCATAGTATAGCAATTAAAATGAATGTTATACAGGCCTCCAAAAATAAAATCTGCAAAGAATGTTATTTTAATCAATTTCTATGTTCTATAATGTTCTGGAGTAAACATTTTCCAGTCCTTGTACCAACTCATTAAACTCCTTTCATTGTAGATGGTTTGAATCAAGCGAAGCTGACAATATGGCAGTTGCCTCTGCCTACACATGAAGCCTGATCCTCAAGTTCATAGAGGTTCCTAGTCCCATCATTGCTGGTCAAAGAGACTCACCAGGTTGCCAGCTACATAGAAACATAGAAACATAGAAAATAGGTGCAGGAGCAGGCCATTCAGCCCTTCTAGCCTGCACCGCCATTCAACGAGTTCATGGCTGAACATGAAACTTCAGTACCCACTTCCTGCTTTCACGCCATACCCCTTGATCCCCCGAGTACTAAGGACTTCATCTAACTCCCTTTTGAATATATTTAGTGAATTGGCCTCAACTACTTCCTGTGGTAGAGAATTCCACAGGTTCACCACTCTCTGGGTGAAGAAGTTTCTCCTTATCTCGGTCCTAAATGGCTTACCCCTTATCCTTAGACTGTGACCCCTGGTTCTGGACTTCCCCAACATTGGGAACATTCTTCCTGCATCCAACCTGTCCAAACCCGTCAGAATTTTAAACGTTTCTATGAGGTCCCCTCTCACTCTTCTGAACTCCAGTGAATACAAGCCCAGTTGATTCAGTCTTTCTTGATAGGTCAGTCCCACCATCCCGGGAATCAGTCTGGTGAATCTTCGCTGCACTCCCTCAACAGCAAGTATGTCCTTCCTCAAGTTAGGAGACCAAAACTGTACACAATACTCCAGGTGTGGCCTCACCAAGGCCCTGTACAACTGTAGCAACACCTCCCTGCCCCTGTACTCAAATCCCCTCGCTATGAAGGCCAACATGCCATTTGCTTTCTTAACCGCCTGCTGTACCTGCATGCCAACCTTCAATGACTGATGTACCATGACACCCAGGTCTCGTTGCACCTTCCCTTTTCCTAATCTGTCACCATTCAGATAATAGTCTGTCTCTCTGTTTTTACCACCAAAGTGGATAACCTCACATTTATCCACATTATACTTCATCTGCCACGCATTTGCCCACTCACCCAACCTATCCAAGTCACTCTGTAGCCTCACAGCATCCTCCTCGCAGCTCACACTGCCACCCAACTTAGTGTCATCCGCAAATTTGGAGATACTACATTTAATCCCTTCGTCTAAATCATTAATGTATAATGTAAACAGCTGGGGCCCCAGCACAGAACCCTGCGGTACCCCACTAGTCACTGCCTGCCATTCCGAAAAGTACCCATTTACTCCTACTCTTTGCTTCCTGTCTGACAACCAGTTCTCAATCCACGTCAGCACACTACCCCCAATCCCATGTGCTTTAACTTTGCACATTAATCTCCTGTGTGGGACCTTGTCGAAAGCCTTCTGAAAGTCCAAATATACCACATCAACTGGTACTCCTTTGTCCACTTTATTGGAAACATCCTCAAAAAATTCCAGAAGATTTGTCAAGCATGATCTCCCTTTTACAAATCCATGCTGACTTGGACCTATCATGTCACCATTTTCCAAATGCGCTGCTATGACATCCTTAATAATTGATTCCATCATTTTACCCACTACTGAGGTCAGGCTGACCGGTCTATAATTCCCTGCTTTCTCTCTCCCTCCTTTTTTAAAAAGTGGGGTTACATTGGCTACCCTCCACTCGATAGGAACTGATCCAGAGTCAATGGAATGTTAGATGGGCAATGGCAGACATTTAGAGAACGCATGGATGAATTACAACAATTGTACATTCCTGTCTGGCGTAAAAATAAAAAAGGGAAGGTGGCTCAACCGTGGCTATCTAGGGAAATCAGGGATAGTATTAAAGCCAAGGAAGTGGCATACAAATTGGCCAGAAATAGCAGCGAACCTGAGGACTGGGAGAAATTTAGAACTCAGCAGAGGAGGACAAAGGGTTTGATTAGGGCAGGGAAAATGGAGTACGAGAAGAAGCTTGCAGGGAACATTAAGGCGGATTGCAAAAGTTTCTATAGGTATGTAAAGAGAAAGAGGTTAAGAAAGCAAATGGCATGTTGGCCTTCATAGCGAGGGGATTTGAGTACAGGGGCAGGGAGTTAGATGAAGTCCTTACTACTCGGGGGATCAAGGGTTATGGCGAGAAAGCAGGAAGGGGGTACTGAAGTTTCATGTTCAGCCATGAACTCATTGAATGGCGGTGCAGGCTAGAAGGGCTGAATGGCCTGCTCCTGCACCTATTTTCTATGTTTCTATGTTTCTATGTTGGAAAATGACTGTCAATGCATCCGCTATTTCCAAGGCCACCTCCTTAAGTACTCTGGGATGCAGTCCATCAGGCCCTGGGGATTTATCGGCCTTCAATCCCATCAATTTCCCCAACACAATTTCCCGACTAATAAAGATTTCCCTCAGTTCCTCCTCTTTAATAGACCCTCTGACCACTTTTATATCCGGAAGGTTGTTTGTGTCCTCCTTAGTGAATACTGAACCAAAGTACTTGTTCAATTGGTCTGCCATTTCTTTGTTCCCCGTTATGACTTCCCCTGATTCTGACTGCAGGGGACCTACGTTTGTTTTTACTAACCTCTTTCTCTTTACATACCTATAGAAACTTTTGCAATCCGCCTTAATGTTCCCTGCAAGCTTCTTCTCGTACTCCATTTTCCCTGCCCTAATCAAACCCTTTGTCCTCCTCTGCTGAGTTCTAAATTTCTTCCAGTCCTCAGGTTCGCTGCTATTTCTGGCCAATTTGTATGCCACTTCCTTGGCTTTAATACTATCCCTGATTTCCCTAGATAGCCACGGTTGAGCCACCTTCCCTTTTTTATTTTTACGCCAGACAGGAATGTACAATTGTTGTAATTCATCCATGCGTTCTCTAAATGTCTGCCATTGCCCATCCACAGTCAACCCCTTAAGTATCATTAGCCAATCTATCTTAGCCAATTCATGCCTCATACCTTCAAAGTTACCCTTCTTTAAGTTCTGGACCATGGTCTCTGAATTAACTGTTTCGTTCTCCATCCTAATGCAGAATTCCACCATATTATGGTCACTCTTCCCCAAGGGGCCTCGCACAATGAGATTGCTAATTAATCCTCTCTCATTACACAACACCCAGTCTAAGATGGCCTCCCCCCTAGTTGGTTCCTCGACATATTGGTCTAGAAAACCATCCCTTATGCATTCCAGGAAATCCTCCTCCACCGTATTGCTTCCAGTTTGGCTAGCCCAATCTATGTGCATATTAAAGTCACCCATTATAACTGCTGCACCTTTATTGCATGCACTCCTAATTTCCTGTTTGATGCCCTCCCCAACATCACTACTACTGTTTGGAGGTCTGTACACAACTCCCACTAACGATTTTTGCCCTTTAGTGTTCTGCAGCTCCACCCATATAGATTCCACATCATCCAAGCTAATGTCTTTCCTAACTATTGCATTAATCTCCTCTTTAACCAGTAATGCTACCCCACCTCCTTTTCCTTTTATTCTATCCTTCCTGAATGTTGAATACCCCTACAATTCCCCTCATGCATTGATGCATACATTTTTTTTTAAAATTGTAATGCAAAGCTGTTTTTTTTCCTGGCAGCAGCCACAAAATACCAGATTAACAATTTCAATTTGTCCCAGTGGGATTTGAATTTATGACCTCTGGAGTGCCAATCTAGTACCATAACCACGAGACTATTGTACCCCTCTAGAAATGTTCACAGACCAAGACTGGCAATACACAGAGCTTGCTCGCATTCACTGTTTGCAAACCCCATCCCTCCAACAAGTAATACAGATGGTAACTCTCAAAGAAACCATTATTAGAAGCAGTTAAAGTAATTTGATTTTTTTTGCACAAGTCAAAAACAATTCCAACATTTTCCTGAGGTAACTTTAAAGCAAATCAGTTGGTCACCAAGTACAGCAAGAGCCAACTACTGACACAGCTGTGGAGAAAAGTGACAGACGGAAAACAAAAGCAGGTCCTTATTTTGTAATGTAGTGCGGATGGTTACAGCAACTGCATTTTATTTATGTTTCTAATGAAAATTCAAAAACAATCATTGTTCATTAACACATAACAGGTTCTGGAAGGACAGTACCATGAATTCAAATTTTGAGGTAATAATTAAATATGTATATTTAAGTAAAATATTATGGCAACAACTTGTATTTATAAAGCGCCTTTAACATAGTAAAATGTTGCAAGGCGCTTCACAGGAACGTTACAAAACAAAATTTGACACCAAGCCACATGAGATATTAGGGCAAATAACCGAAAGCTTAGGTTTTAAGGGGCACTCTAAAGAAGGGTAGAGGGGTTTAGGGAGGGAATTCCAGAGGGTCTACGCTGAAGGCATAGCTGCCAATGATGGAGCGATTAAAATCAGGGATGCTGAAGAGGCCTGAATTAAAGGAGTGCATATATCTCGGAGGGTTGTGGAGCTGAAGGAGATTACAGAGATAAACTAAATACTGCTGCAGAAATATTTAGTAAAAGAGAACAGATGCAAATTAATCTTTTCCAGGCATTTATTAGAAAAGGTCAGTGAACAACTGTTCCCCCATATTTAATGCAAATGTATGTTATCACATATGCAAATGCATATTTATATAACTGGCATTTCTTTATTTTCCACCAGAAATCAATCAAAATTGATTTCTTTGGACGCAGCAGTAAATCTAACAGTGGCTAGGAGAATTTTTTTTTTTTTAAATGTCGAGGCTTGTTTGTTCATGGAATGCCCTGCTAGAAACAACACAAGTAAGTGGCTCTAAGGAAAATTTTGGAAACTATTTTGAGCAATTTGATCGACTCGCCTCATGAGCGCAGGGAAACCAACAGATGGGTGGATAGACAAACAGATTGACTGTCAGGCAGGCAACTCTGAACCAGGTGGTGCTGTGCAATATGTATTTTAACATTTATGGGAAAAGATATGAACAAAACGGTAATTTAAATGAAATTTATACATGTATGAGTTCCACCTGCAAATCATTTCCAGAGATCTCTCAGGACAGCTGCATCTCGGCACTGGATACAAGGACTTACTTTTTGATGTTGCTCTCCACCAAACAGGTTTTCCTCTTCTGCTCTGCCTGATGCCAATCACAAGGACATTGGTAGTCACTGCCATGCGGTTTACAGCACTGATTACTTGCACACAACTGACAACCCTTGTTTGTGTGCTCCCTGGCTAATCCTATATGGAACACAACAGCAAAAAGTATAAATAATCCAGTTTTTATAAAAACTGAGAAATGCACAGCACAATTAAGCTATAGTTTATGCTGTTCATTTGTGCAGTTATTTCAGCCATCAGTGTAGATCGCACAATCTGGATTTCTCTCCCTAAACCCCTCAGCTTCTCCACCTACCTTTCCCCCTTTAAGACCCTCCTTAATACCCAGCTCTTGACCAAGCCCCTCCTAGTGTCTCCTTCTTCGACTCAGAATCTATTTTTGACTTGTTATGCCCCAGTGAAGCAGCTTGGCACATTTTGTTACGTTAAAGATGCTATATAAATACAAATTGCTATTCACTCAAAGTACAACACTGTAACTAAATAACTGGAGAATTTAATAGATTTAGAAACATAGACATAGAAACATAGAAAATAGGTGCAGGAGTAGGCCATTCGGCCCTTCTAGCCTGCACCGCCATTCAATGAGTTCATGGCTGAACATGCAACTTCAGTACCCCATTCCTGCTTTCTCACCATACCCCTTGATTCCCCTAGTAGTAAGGATTTCATCGAACTCCTTTTTGAATATATTTAGTAAATTGGCCTCAACAACTTTCTGTGGTAGAGAATTCCACAGGTTCACCACTCTCTGGGTGAAGAAATTCCTCCTCATCTCGGTCCTAAATGGCTTCCCCCTTATCCTTAGACTGTGTCCCCTGGTTCTGGACTTCCCCAACATTGGGAACATTCTTCCTGCATCTAACCCCGTCAGAATTTTAAACGTTTCTATGAGGTCCCCTCTCATTCTTCTGAACTCCAGTGAATACAAGCTCAGTTGATCCAGTCTTTCTTGATATGTCAGTCCAGCCATCCCGGGAATCAGTCTGGTGAACCTTCGCTGCACTCCCTCAATAGCAAGAATGTCCTTCCTCAGGTTAGGAGACCAAAACTGTACACAATACTCCAGGTGTGGCCTCACCACGGCCCTGTACAATTGTAGCAACACCTCCCTGCCCCTGTACTCAAATCCCCTCGCTATGAAGGCCAACATGCCATTTGCTTTCTTAACCGCCTGCTGTACCTGCATGCCAACCTTCAATGACTGATGTACCATGACTCCCAGGTCTCGCTGCACCTCCCCTTTTCCTAATCTGTCACCATTCAGATAATAGTCTGTCTCTCTGTTTTTACCACCAAAGTGGATAACCTCACATTTATCCACATTATACTTCATCTGCCATGCATTTGCCCACTCACCTAACCTATCCAAGTCGCTCTGCAGCCTCATAGCATCCTCCTCGCAGCTCACACTGCCACCCGCAAATTTGGAGATACTACATTTAATCCCCTCGTCTAAATCATTAATGTACAGTGTAAACAGTTGGGGCCCCAGCACAGAACCTTGCGGTACCCCACTAGTCACTGCCTGCCATTCTGAAAAGTCCCCATTTACTCTTTGCTTCCTGTCTGACAACCAGTTCTCAATCCATGTCAGCACACTACCCCCAATCCCATGTGCTTTAACTTTGCACATTAATCTCTTGTGTGGGACCTTGTCGAAAGCCTTCTGAAAGTCCAAATATACCACATCAACTGGTTCTCCCTTGTCCACTCTACTGGAAACATCCTCAAAAAATTCCAGAAGATTTGTCAAGCATGATTTCCCTTTCACAACTCCATGCTGACTTGGACCTATCATATTACCTCTTTCCAAATGCACTGCTATGACATCCTTAATAATTGATTCCATCATTTTACCCACTACCGATGTCAGGCTGACCGGTCTATAATTCCCTGTTTTCTCTCTCCCTCCTTTTTTAAAAAGTGGGGTTACATTGGCTCCCCTCCACTCCATAGGAACTGATCCAGAGTCAATGGAATGTTGGAAAATGACTGTCAATGCATCCACTATTTCCAAGGCCACCTCCTTAAGTACTCTGGGATGCAGTCCATCAGGCCCTGGGGATTTATCGGCCTTCAATCCCATCAATATCCCCAACACAATTTCCCGACTAATAAGGATTTCCCTCAGTTCCTCCTCCTTACTAGACCCTCCGAACCCTTTTATATCCGGAAGGTTGTTTGAGTCCTCCTCAGTGAATACCGAACCAAAGTACTTGTTCAATTAGTCCGTCATTTCTTTGTTCCCCGTTATGACTTCCCCTGATTCTGACTGCAGGGGACCTAAGTTTGTCTTTACTAACCTTTTTCTCTTTACATATCTATCGAAACTTTTGCAATCCTTCTTAATGTTCCCTGCAAGCTTCTTCTCGTACTCCATTTTCCCTGCCCTAATCAAACCCTTTGTCCTTCTCTGCTGAGTTCTAAATTTCTCCCAGTCCCCGGGTTCGCTGCTATTTCTGGCCAATTTGTATGCCACTTCCTTGGCTTTAATGCTATCCCTGATTTCGCTTGATAGCCACGGTTGAGCCACCTTCCCTTTTTTATTTTTATGCCAGACAGGAATGTACAATTGTTGTAGTTCATTCATGCGGTCTCTAAATGTTTGCCATTGCCCATCCACAGTCAACCCCTTTAGTATCATTCGCCAATCTATCCTAGCCAATTCACTCCTCATACCTTCAAAGTTAGCCTTCTTTAAGTTCTGGACCATGGTCTCTGAATTAACTGTTTCATTCTCCATCCTAATGCAGAATTCCACCATATTATGCTCACTCTTCCCCAAGGGGCCTCGCACAACGAGATTGCTAATTAATCCTCTCTCATTACACAACACCCAGTCTAAGATGGCCTCCCCCCTAGTTGGTTCCTCGACATATTGGTCTAAAAAACCAATCCCTTATGCACTCCAGGAAATCCTCCTCCACCGTATTGCTTCCAGTTTGGTTAACCCAATCTATGTGCATATTAAAGTCACCCATTATAACTGCTGCACCTTTATTGCACGCACCCCTAATTTCATGTTTGATGCTCTCCCCAACATCGCTACTACTGTTTGGAGGTCTGTACACAACTCCCACTAACGTTTTTTGCCCTTTGGTATTCTGCAGCTCTACCCAGATAGATTCCACATCATCCAAGCTAATGTCCTTCCGAACTATTGCCTTAATTTGCTCCTTAACCAGCAATGCTACCCCACCTCCTTTTCCTTTTATTCTATCTTTCCTGAATGTTGAATACCCCTGGATGTTGAGTTCCCAGCCCTGATCATCCTGGAGCCACGTCTCCGTAATCCCAATCACATCATATTTGTTAACATCTATTTGCACAGTTAATTCATCCACCTTATTGCGGATACTCCTTGCAGCTTATGAAAGCATAAATAACGTTTCTTGAACCTGTAGGAACTATCGTACAACTAGAAGAGAACAGCAAGTCCCATTTGCAGGATCTTTTTGCTGGCATCTGTGCACAGGTGTCCAAATATGATCAGTGATG
Source organism: Pristiophorus japonicus (assembly GCF_044704955.1). Classification (NCBI taxonomy): domain Eukaryota; kingdom Metazoa; phylum Chordata; class Chondrichthyes; family Pristiophoridae; genus Pristiophorus; species Pristiophorus japonicus. The sequence goes on along the minus strand of NC_091983.1, from coordinate 71,830,158 downwards.
GGCATGTCTAGGATGAAATCTACCCGGAATTGTCTCCAATTTAAACTGCATCCTCAAAATAATCAGTTCATACTTGAACTGATCAGTATGGAGGATCTGCATGGTTCTAGTTCTTTGTGGGCGAGAGTCCACAGCACAAACCTTCCATAATGACAATCTCACTCAGAGGGCCCACAGGATGGTCACAACAACAATGTTTTGTTGTTTTGTTTGTATAGCAGTTGATATGTGGTTCAAGAGGAAGAATTGCTCTTGTTGTTATATGTAGCAACATTATAAATATGTTTTATCCATATGCATTTACAATGCCACTACACATAGAGCAATTTATCTCCCATTGCTGAGTGAAGAAGAGAGCTTTACACTACCTCTAACCTGCATTGTACCTGATCTGAGAAAGCTTGAAGCCAAGAGATGCAAAACAGGGGTAACTGTTCCATTCTCCAGCATGGACACCCCTCATCTTAATGACAAATTCCCCAGTGTACATGCAGGGAGGATGCTTCCCCTGGCTGGGGAGTCGAGAACCAGGGGTCACAGGCTTAGAATAAGGAGTCAGCCATTTAGGACTGAGAGGAGGAGAAATTTCTTCACTCAGAGGGTGGTGAATCTTTGGAGGCTCAGTCATTGAGTATATTCAAGACAGAGGTCGATAGATTTTTGGATATTAAGGGAATCAAGGGATATGGGGATAGTGCAGGAAAGTGAAGGTGAGATAGAAGATCAGCCATGATCTTATTGACTAGCGGAGCAGGCTCGAGGTGTCGAATAGCCTACTCCTGCTTCTATTTCTTATGTTATGTTCTTATTTCATCAAATTATTAGAATCATGGTCCTTAAAAGATTTGCTGATACATTTGTAAACATATAGGCTTAGAAATTCAATTAGGCCGAAAAACGGGCAGTGACACCACGGTCCAAGGCTAACGGCCGCCCGGAAAAAGAGTGGTGCTACATGTTGATAAAAATGAGCGGAGCAGAAATACATTTTCAAAAAGGGGACCATAGTCAGGAGTTCACTGCTGTAAATGGTGCAGAAGAGTGTTCAACTAAATTTTAAGCAGACTTTTGAAGAACTCTTGCTGCGAATATAGGGTCCCAGTTTGTTCAGGAGGTGCTTCATTTTTTTTGGAACAACTAGATTTTTTTTTGGAGTATCTTAAAAATCACAATTCTGCCCATTTAATTTGCTCCAGTGTAAGTGAGTTAGTTAGGCTTTTTTTTTAAGTTTAGTATTTTTTCCAACAGGGCGTTACCAGACACTTCCGCCTGTTTTGGCCATTTAAGCAAGTTTAGACAGCTAAAAGTTACCCCAAACTAACTTAGGCCAGCGTATGTGGCCACACAGAAAAACCTTGCAGTGAGCTAAGAAATCAGCACAGGCAAGTACATTTAAAGCACCAAAAACAAATAAAAAATACCAGGAAGCTGAGAGGACCTGCACCCAGCACCAAGTCTTAAAGCACTAAACAACTAGATTAAAAATGGATCGGTAAACTAGCAAATACATTATAGCAAGTCCTGTAAATAAGAGTTTCAGCCAAACTATTTCACAGAATTCCTTTTGAAAGTAGAAGAAGAGTAAACTTGAATGATTATTCTTGTTTGATTTACAATCAATCAATCAATAAATAAATAACAGAAGTTCTACCTTCAGCAAAGCTTTACTGCAGAAAAACACTAGCAACTGGGTACTGTTGCACAGAGTCTATACCGTCTCCTGCCCAGCTGCCGGCCAAATGGACAATCCGGCTGGTGGGTGGGAGGAACCATCAGCGGCAGAAGACTGCAGCTTGGGACGCTTGGATTTGGTCCCCAGTACTGGGAAGGGAGCATCAGCCCTGGTCGGCGATTAGAAAGGCTGGGGGGATGCCGCCGATTGGGAGACCTGGTGGGAAGGGGGGGGGAGCTACCAGTTGGACGGGGAGGCAGGGAGACCTGTGAGCAGGGCGGGGGTGGTGGGGGGGTGGAGCAGGGCCTCCACGTCCCTGGCCATGCTGGGTTCTTTGACCGATTTTGGCCTCTGACGCACCTCCCCTGGCTGTCGGGTGGGTAGGCCTGCGGCTCCAAGCCACAGCTGGCGTCCGCTATCGGGAGGAGAGCTGACATCGGGAAGAGTGGGGGGGGGGGGGGGGGGGGGGAGGGAAGCCATGTCCGATCGTGGGGGGACTCGGCTGATTACGGGGGTCTGATTACGGGTGGTTTACAGGTAAGCTTGGTGGGCCGGTGGTAGCACTCCTGCTCCTCCTGACCCACAAGCAGTGCTGGAAAGACACAACCTGTTTCATCCAGCCGACCTCATCTCCCTTCAGCAGCCGGGATTCCCAGGTCAACGTGTGTGTGGCTGGATAAGGAAGCGGGCTGCCGATGAGGGAGCCCATTCGGCCAGGGCTAGGGGCGGCATGCTTCGGGCCCCTCCCACACAGCCTGCAGAGATTGTGGGGGCGAGCAGCTACTGCACATGTGCACACACTCTGGCGCGCATGTGCAGACGTCCCGGCTGCTGAAGGGACCTGGTTCCGTCCCCCACTGCTTGTGCTGCGTCACGCCAAGGGCCTGCAACGTTCCAGCAGTGGGGAGAATAGGCGAGGTTTTTCTTCTACAAAGTCGACGCACCTGGAGGTGGGGGGCGCAAACTTGGGCCCATAGTGCTAAGCCTTTTAAAAATAGATTTCTAAACTTTGTACCTTATTTTATCAGTTCCTAAATTAGAAAACACAATGTATAAAATTTAAGGAAATGCAGCGTTGATTTTTTCCTGAGATTTTTACAACTGTAAAACAGTATAGTTTATTTTATTTACCTTCTATGATTGACTGAGCAAGAGGGAGATTTGATGCATTTCATTGAAAGCAGTTTTCACTCCAATAACACAGCCTGAGCTCTCCATATTGTTACAAGTTATCCCAGCAGTTATAGCTGGGATAACTTGTAACTTTCTCTCACCTTGCCACGCTGTCAGCGCCTGCACGCATGGGCATGCTTTGAAGAGGGCCACAAGAGGAGTGGCGAGCTCCAAAATGGATGAGCGTGCGTTAATTTGGTGTTGTACGTCGATTAATGTCACTCTTTTGCTAATTAAAATACTTTCCGCGAGCGCAGGCAATGGCAGCGCTGCCTACCTACCGAAAATTCCGTCTGTCGGAAGTAAGGCGGCCGCACATTTTTTTCACCTACGCAGGCCTTAACGGCCAGCACTAAAAGTTCCAATTTCAAGGCCATTGAGCCTCAAAACGTTGTGGGCTTTATTAACAGTTTACTAAAAAAATGGCATGAATTTTGTTAGCTTGTAAGTGTGGATTTGTTAGGAATTCTATGCCGTGGTTTTGAAGTGTATATGAAATCTAGAGCTGGGTACCTGGGTGTCGACACACCGAGCAGTGTGCTTCCTTTTCAACAGCAGTATCGTGAGTAGCAACTTCCTCAAACTCTCGTTTCCAGAGTTTAAACCTAGAAAGATTAATGAAAGTCACTTTCTTTCACATTTCGACTTTTTTCTTCTGTCATTAATTATCAGTAAATAAAAAATATTTGATCTTTAATGTCTTGTCCATATTAGCCGACACAATCTCGGCTGTAAACCTGACCATAAAGCCTATTTTTAGCCAATGGAAAGAAATTTTAAAAAAAGGAAAGCTCCCCGACCTCCAAAAACGCGAGTGGGAGTGTGGAGACAGAAGAAAGGAAAAGATTTAAAGCTGATGTTAAGAAAATGGGTTGCACTAGGTAGATGAGGGACAAATTTACAATCTATATTAATGACTTGGATGAAGGGACCAGGTGTAATGTAGCCAAGTTTGCTGATGATACAAAGATGGGTGGGAAAGCAAATTGTGAGGAGGCCACAAGAAATCTGCAAAGGGATATAGACGGGCTAAGTGAGTGGGCAAAAAATTGGTAGATGGAGTATAGGGCCCAATTTTCCGCAACCCCTTTTTTCGGCGCACTTACCTTAAATGCGCCGACTTTGCGCGCTGGAAACAGCAGCGAAAAAAAGTGACCCCATCCTGCCCGCTCTGCCGAATCTCCGGTGTCCCAGCATGGCGTAGATAGTGAAGTGGGGGGCGGAATAACACCCCAGCGCAGAAAACACTGTCGGCAGCTGCGCGTATACTCCTCACCCTCCCAGCGTGTGCTGCGGTTGTGAGCAGGACCCGAGGCTCGCAGCCCCTATCCCCGGCCGAAGTGATGCCCCGATGCTCGCCACACCCTATCTGTTGTGTATCTGTAAAGTATTCACTCCCATGTTTCGCCACCAGGGAGCGCATCCCCTGAAGTCCCAAGGGATCCCAGCATCCCAGCTGTGTGCACTGGTTCGGGAGCATCTTAACCCCAGGGAGAGCGTGCTGACAGTGAGGTATCGGTTCTACACGTGCCAGTGATCTGAAGGTCAGGAAGTGGCGAGCTACGTCGCCGAACTAAAGCGACTTGCAGGACAATGTGAGTTTGATGGCTATCTGGAGCAGATGCTCAGAGACTTTTTTGTACTCGGCATTGGCCACGAGACCATCCTACGAAAACTTTTGACTGTAGAGACACAGACCCTCAGTAAGGCCATTGCGATAGCACAATCGTTTATGTCCACCAGTGATAACACCAAACAAATCTCTCAGCACACAAGTGCTAGCAATGTTCATAAATTAACTGGAACTGTGTTTGCGAGCAGAAATGTTCAGGGCAGAAACCACGAGTCTGCAACTGCCAGCAGGCCTCAGGTGACCCAGATGACTCAGAGTCCCTACAAAGGATGAATGCAAGGCAATTCACACCTTGTTGGCGCTGTGGAGGCTTCCATTCAGCCTATTCATGCTGCTTCAAAGGGTATGTTTACAAGAGATGTGGAACAATGGGGCACCTCCAACGAGCTCTGCAAAACCTGCTAACCACCACGTGGCAGAGAAAGATCGGTCCATGGTGGACCAAAGCAATTTCGAGCCTCAGAGAGAGGAGACAGATGCTGAAGTACACGGGGTGCACACATTTTCAACGAAATGTTCACCTATAATGCTAAACGTAAAATTGAATGGCTTACCCGTAGCCATGGAACTGGACATAAGAACATAAGAATTAGGAACAGGAGTAGGCCATCTAGCCCCTCGAGCCTGCTCTGCCATTCAAGAAGATCATGGCTGATCTGGCCATGGACTCAGCTCCACTTACTCGCCCGCTCCCCGTAACCCTTAATTCCCTCAATGAGCTAGCCTCAACTGCTTCCTTGGGCAGAGAATTCCACAGATTCACAACCCTCTGGGAGAAGAAATTCCTTCTCAACTTGGTTTTAAATTAGCTCCCCCGTATTTTGAGGCTGTGCCCCCTAGTTCTAGTCTCCCCGACCAGTGGAAACAACCTCTCTGCCTCGATCTTGTCTATCCCTTTCATTATTTTAAATGTTTCTATAAGATCACCCCTCATCCTTCTGAACTCCAACGAGTAAAGACCCAGTCTACTCAACCTATCATCATAAGGTAACCCCCTCATCTCCGGAATCAGTCTAGTGAATCGTCTCTGTACCCACTCCAAAGTTGACACTGGTGCTAGCCAATCCATCATGAGTAAAAAGATGTTTGAGAGACTGTGGTGCAACAAGGCACTCAGACCAGCCCTGAGCCCCATCCACACGAAACTGAGAACGTACACCAAAGAGCTCATCACTGTCCTGGGCAGCGCCATGGTCAAGGTCACCTACGAGGGCTCGGTGCACGAACTGCCACTCTGGATTGTCCCGGGCGATGGCCCCACACTGCTTGGAAGGAGCTGGCTGGGCAAAATCCACTGGAACTGGGATGACATCCGAGCGCTATCACACGTTGATGAGGCCTCATGTACCCAGGTTCTTAACAAATTTGCTTCCCTTTTTGAGCCAGGCATTGGAAACTTTTCCGGGGCGAAGGTGCGGATCCACTTGGTCCCAGAGGCACGACCCATTCACCACAAAGCGCGAGCGGTACCTCACATGATGAGGGAGAGAGAGTGGAAATCGAGCTGGACAGGCTGCAACGTGACGGCATCATCTCCCCAGTGGAATTCAGCGAGTGGGCCAGCCCCGATTGTTCCAGTACTCAAAAGTGATGGCACGATCAGGATTTGCGACGATTATAAAGTAACTATTAATCGTTTCTCGCTACAGGACCAATACCCGCTACCTAAGGCAGACGACCTATTTACGACGCTGGCAGGAGGCAAGACATTCACCAAGCTCGACCTGACTTTGGTCTACATGATGCAGGAGCTGGAGGAGTCTTCGAAGGGCCTCACCTGCATCAACACGCACAAGGGACTGTTCATCTACAACAGATGCCCGTTTGGAATTCGGTCGGCTGCAACGATCTTCCAGAGAAACATGGAGAGCCTACTCAAGTCGGTACCACGCACGGTGGTTTTTCAGGACGACATATTGGTCACGAGTCGGGACACCGCCGAGCATCTACAAAACCTGGAGGAGGCCCTCCAGCGACTGGATTGCGTAGGGCTGCGGCTGAAGAGGTCGAAATGAGTCTTCGTGGCAACAGAAGTGGAGTTTTTGGGGAGAAATATCGCGGCGGACGGCATTCGGTCCACAGATACCAAGACAGAGGCTATCAGGAACGCGCCCAGGCCACAGAACGTCACGGAGCTGCGGTCGTTCTTGGGACTACTCAACTATTTTGGTAACTTCCTATCGGGGTTAAGTATCCTTTTAGAGCCCCTACATGTGTTATTGCGTAAAGGTGAGAACTGGGTATGGGGAAATAAACAAGTAATTGCTTTTGAGAAAGCCAGAAACATTTTATGCTCCAACAAGCTGCTTGTATTGTATAACCCATGTAAAAGACTTGTGCTAGCATGCGATGCGTCGTCGTACGGAGTCGGGTGTGTATTACAACAAGCTAACGTTGCGGGGAAGTTGCAACCTGTCACCTATGCCTCCAGGAGCTTGTCTAAGGCCAAGAGGGCCGACAGCATAATTGAGAAAGAGGCATTAGCATGTGTGTTCGGGGTAAAGAAAATGCATCAGTACCTGTTTGGCCTCAAATTTGAGCTGGAAACCGATCACAAGCCCCTCATATCCCTGTTCGCTGAAAGCAAGGGGATAAATACTAATGCCTCAGCCCGCATACAAAAGTGAGTACGCACAATATCAGCGTATAACTATACCATCTGCCACAGGCCAGGCACCGAGAACTGTGCAGATGCTCTTAGTCGGCTACCATTGCCCACCACGGGAGTGGAAATGGCGCAGCCTGAAAACTTGTTGATGGTGGCGCAGCCTATGGACTTGTTGATGGTCATGGAAGCATTTGAAAATGATAAATCACCTGTCATGGCCCACCAGATTAGGACTTGGGCCAGCCAAGATCCTCTGCTGTCCCTAGTAAAAAAAACTGTGTTCTGCATGGGAGCTGGGCCAGCATCCCTGTTGAAATGCGAGAGCTAATCAAGCCGTTCCAGTGGCGAAAGGACGAACTGTCCATTCAGGCAGACTGCCTGTTGTGGGATAACTGTGTAGTGCTACCCAAAAAGGGCAGGGAGACGTTCATCTCGGATCTCCACAGCACACACCCGGGTACAGTCATGATGAAAGCTCTAGCCAGATCCCACGTGTGGTGACCCGGTATCGACTCTGACTTCGAGTCCTGTGTACGGCAATGCAGCGTATGTGTTCAGTTGAGCAACGCGCCCAGAGAGGCACCACTAAGTTTGTGGTCCTCGCCCTCCAGACCATGGTTGAGGATCTATGTCGACTATGCGGGCCCATTTCTTGGTAAAATGTTCCTGGTGGTGGTGGATGCTTTTTCAAAATGGATTGAATGTGAAATAATGTCGGGAAGCACCGCCACCGCCACCATTGAAAGCCTGAGGGCCATGTTTGCCACCCACGGCCTGCCTGACATACTGGTCAGTGACAACGGGCCATGTTTCACCAGTGTCGAATTTAAATAATTCATGACCCGCAATGGGATCAAACATGTCACCTCTGCCAGCCTCCAATGGGCAGGCAGAGCGGGCAGTACAAACAATCAAACAGAGCCTTAAACGAGTCACAGAAGGCTCACTCCAAACCCGCCTGTCCCGAGTACTGCTCAGCTACTGCACAAGACCTCACTCGCTCACAGGGGTGCCCCCGGCTGAGCTACTCATGAAAAGGACACTTAAAACCAGACTCTCGCTGGTTTACCCCAACCTGTATGATCAGGTAGAGAGCAGGCGGCAGCAACAAAATGTAAACCATGGTCGCGCCATTGTGTCACGGGAAATTGATCTGAATGATCCTGTGTATGTGCTAAACTATGGACATGGTCCCAAGTGGATCGCGGGCACGATGAGAGCTAAAGAAGGGAGTAGGGTGTTTGTAGTCAAACTAGACAATGGACAAATTTGCAGAAAGCACCTGGACCAAACGAGGCTGCGGTTCACAGACTGCCTTGAACAACCCACAACAGGCACCACCTTTTTCGAGCCCACAACACACACCCAAAGGATCAATGACACCAACCCCAGACCAGGAAATCAAACCCATCACGCCCAACAGCCCAGCAAGGCCAGGCTCACCCAGCAGCCCTGCAGGGCCAACAACACGCCAGCCCAGCGAGGACACAGCCAACACACCAGAACAGACATTTGTACCGAGAGGGTCCACCAGGGAAAGAAAGGCTCCTCACCTTGTGAATAGTTTTCACTTTGACTTTGGGGGGGGGGGGGGGGGGGGGGGGGGGAAGTAGTGATGTGTATCTGTAAAGCATGCACGCCCATGTTCCGCCACCAGGGAGCGCATCCCCTGAAGTCCCAAGAGATCCCAGCATCCCTTGGGAGCACTGTATATAAGCCGACCCCCAAGGCCTGCTCCTCACTCTGGAGTGTCTTAATAAAGACTGAGGTCACTGTTACTTTAACTTCCCTGTGTGCAGCCTCATCTGTGTTAGGAACACAATACTATCCCCGGCCGAGTGGCCTCCCGCACCAGCCGGCTGACTTCCCGGCCGAGGTAGGACTCGAGTTTTATTTATTGATGGTTGTGCTTTGTTTAGTGAGGAGAGTTTTGGGGGGGGGGGGGGAAGGAGGAGGAGAGCTTTGATGGCGGGGGGGGGGAGGGGAGAGGAGAGTTTTGATGGCGAGGGGGGTGGGAGTGTTTTGATGGGGGTGGGGAAAAAAGTGTTTTAATGGGAGGAACTTTAAAAAAAACTTGTTTCTGGCATAAAGGTAGGACTTCTATTTTTTATTTGTTATTGACTGATTGCTTATTATTCTTTTTGGCCTTTGTTAAGTGCTTTGTAAGTCTAGGTGCAGGTCTTCTCAGCTTCCTTCTACTTTTTATTTGTTATTGAATGCTTATTTTTGTGCTTTGTAAGTCTTGGTGCTTTAAATGTACTAACCTGAGCCAAATTCTTAACTGCCCGCAATGTTTTTCAGAGCTGGCCACATTCGCTGACCTAAGTCAATTTGGAGTAAGTTTTAGCTGGCCAAAGTGGCATATATGGCCAAAACTGGCGTAAGTGGCTGGGAACTCCTTCTTTTGAAAAAAAAACTCAACTAAAAAAAAAAAAATCGGACGAACTTACTCACTCTGGAACAAGTTTATTGGGGAAAATGGCATTTTTTTTAAACTTATGCCAAAAAAATCAATTTACTCCAAAAAAATTGGAGCAAGTCATGAACAAAATTGGGCCCATAATGTGGGAAAATGTGAGGTTATCCACTTCGGCAGAAAAAAATAGAAAAGCAAATAATAATTTAAATGGAGAAAAATTACAAAGTGCTGCAGTACAGAGGGACATGTGGGTCCTTGAGCATGAAACCCAAAAAGTTAGCATGCAGGTACAGCAAGTAATCAGGAAGGCAAGTGAAATGTTGGCCTTTATTGCAAGGGGGATATAGAGTATAAAAACAGAGAAGTCCTGCTACAACTGTACAGGGTATTGGTGAGGCCACACCTGGAGGACTGCATACAGTTTTGGTCTCCGTATTTAAGAAGGATATACTTGCATTGGAGGCTGTTCAGAGAAGGTTCACGGGGTTGATTCCAGAGATGAGGGGTTTGACTTATGAAGATAGGTTGAACAGGTTGGGCCTATACTCATTGGAGTTCAGAAGAATGAGAGGTGATTTTATCAAAACATAAGATAATGAAGGGACGAGACAAGGTGGATGCAGAGAGAATATTTCCACTCATAGGGGAAACTAAAACTAGTGGCATAGTCTCAGAATAAGGGGCTGCCCATTTAAAACGGAGATGAGGGGAAATTTCTTCTCTCAGAGGGTTGTAAATCTGTGGAATTCTCTGCTCCAGAGAGCTGTGGAGGCTGGGTCATTGAATATATTTAAGGCGGAGATAGACAGATTTTTGAGCGATAAGGGAATAAAGGGTTATGGGGAGCGGGCAGGGAAGTGGAGCTGAGTCCATGATCAGATCAGCCATGATCTTATTAAATGGCAGAGCAGGCTTGTGGGGCCAAATGGCCTGCTCCTATTTCTTATGTTCTTATGTAATTTCGGTTAAATAGAATAAATAGACAATGTGGAAGAGAGAATAGGAAAAAAAAGGAATGACAGGATGAGCATGGGTAAAAGTGGGCAAAAGTGCGGCAAATGAGGGTACGGGACCCAGAGGAGCAGAGGTCCCAGAGGCAGCAAGGGCCTGACCACACTGCGATATGTGTGCGCACTATGTCCGTGCAGCAGAGCAGATCTCCAGTCGTCCTGGTTCAACCCTTGCCACTGGATAAAGGCCGAGCTCTATCGAGCCCATGTGGTGGCTGATGTGCAACGGTCACCACACGTTAAAAAAAATCCACGCACAGGCATCTTCCACAACCCCTCAATTGGAGTTCAGGACTGGAACATCGAGTCCTTCATTGAAACATCTGTGAACTCTTGTGGAAGCAAGTCATCCTCGTTTGAGGGACCGCCTATGATGATGATGAGGTAAAGCACTGATTTTCTGTACAATTGCGGTTTAGCCCTTTACTTTAGCAGTTTCGGGTTATCAGACTTGTAAAGTAATTCTTGTTTTTTGAGTAGCCTTATTACTGCAATATAAGTGTTATTTCAACACGTCAGTATGTAAGCTAAAAGGTTGGACCAGGGAGACAATAGCTTCCTTGAACCTGTTGGCAGTCTTAAAATTATGTCTACCTTTGAAGTAGGCTCTGTCCATTCAGTGCCTCAATCAGTCTCAAAGTCTGTTCCTTCCCAACCCCTGGAACTCCCTATAGGCAGAAAAACAAAAACATACATAAAAAATAAATACATAGATACGCAAGAGAAAATCTCAATCCAATGAAGGCATTAGGAGGATGCTATAAATATTAACAGCGAGTCTAGAAAGAGATAGAAACAACCAATAAACTCAGATAGTGTAACAGCCATATCATCTGGGTATTGGGCAACAACTTTAAATCTACAGTTTTCTCAAAGTTTTAAAGCATTTTGCAGTGTATACCATTACTGGAATAATATTACAATCTTTATCAACATCAGTGAAGGGTTTCACAATACAATAGAAGAATATGTTCCCAACACATTACAGTTCTAATCAAAATATATTTCCAGGTATCATAGCTGCTGGATGTTACATGTCATGAATAAGCAAGTCACAGATCAGGTTAATCAAATAAGGATCATCTGAAGCATCCTGTGATACTCTTATTACCTAAACCACATTTATTCACTGCATACATCCAAAATAAACGGCAGTGACAGCAGAAAGCCCCCATAGGATACTTGGAGCATATTCAACTGAGAAAGGAAATAAAGTTAAACCCTATCTTTGCATCGCCTGGATCTCATTCTGAATATGAATAAAATATGAATTGATAAAATTAAAACCATGGTTTCTTAAAGATTATGAGGGAATTGAACCATTTTCCCCTCAAGGCTATGAGGGTTATAAATGAACCAAGTGATAACAGTCTCATTTTAATTTTAATTGAAGAGTCTGTAGCACAAAACCATCCATAATTCATAAGAATGCAAGAAGAAATGGAGTCCATCTTGTTCAGCCATCACTATTGCTTCAGTACCAAATATGACCTTTTCCCTTCCCTATAGCATTCAGAAGCAGCAATCTATCCAATTCCATTTAGATTACTTTAACTGAATAATTAAGGACTGCACTAAAAGGCAGTCTATTCCTTAAGAAAACAACCCAAAGCATAAAGTTATTTCTTATGTTTGGCCTCGTCTTCTTTAATTGATATAAACCCATGCTTCTGATTATCCAACACCTTGGGCCCAAGTTTCCACATGATTTGCGCCTGATTTTTAGGAGCAACTGGTGGAGAACGGACTATCTTAGAATTCGCAATTCTCCACATTTTTTTTTTCTGCAGTTCTAGTCAGGTAGAACAGTTCTACTTTGGAAGAGAATTTTTTCTTCAAAAGGGGGGGTGTCCGGCCACTGACGCCTGATTTGAAAGTTTCCACAGTGAAAATGTACTCCAAACTAAAGTAGAATGGAGCAAGTGAAGATTTTTGTAGAACTGAAAAAACCTGTTCTGCACATTAAAAAATCAGGCGCAGGTTACAAATCAGGCGTCCAGAACGAGGTGGGGGGAGGGGGAGGGGGGGGGGGGGAAGGGAACTCACTAAATTCTACAATCAATCCTTATTTATACTTATACAAATATTATACAAATAAATCCAACCTGAATAAACATTTATAAGCAAAGAAAAGATTAAATAAACCATTTTCCTACCTGTGTGAAAGTGCTTCAGCCAGAAAGAATGGTGCAGCAAGCCTCACAAAACGAGGGAGCCGACCGAACGCGGGCCGGGGCGGGGGGGGGGGGGGGGGGGGAAGCCGACCGAACGCGGGCCGGGGGGGGGGGGGGGGGGGGGGGGGAGGGGAGGGGAGGGAGCCGACCGAACGCGGGCCGGGGGGGGGCGGGATGGAGCCGACCGAACGCGGGCGGGAGGGAGGGAGCCGACCGAACGCGGGCGGGCGGGAGCCGAACGAACGCGGGCGGGCGGGAGGGAGGGAGCCGACCGAACGCGGGCGGGGGCGGGCGGGAGGGAGGGAGCCGAACGAACACGGGCGGGCGGGAGGGAGGGAGCCGAACGAACGCGGGCGGGCGGGAGGGAGGGAGGGAGCCGACCGAACGCGGGCGGGCGGGAGGGAGGGAGGGAGGGAGCCAGCCGACCGAACGCGGGCGGGCGGGAGGGAGCCGAACGAACGCGGGCGGGCGGGAGGGAGGGAGCCGAACGAACGCGGGCGGGCGGGAGGGAAGGGAGGGAGGGAGCCGACCGAACGCGGGCGGGGCGGGAGGGAGGGAGCCGACCGAACGCGGGCGGGCGGGAGGGAGGGAGGGAGCCGACCGAACGCGGGCGGGCGGGAGGGAGGGAGGGAGGGAGCCGACCGAACGCGGGCGGGCGGGAGGGAGGGAGGGAGGGAGCCGACCGAACGCGGGCGGGCGGGAGGGAGGGAGGGAGGGAGCCGACCGAACGCGGGCGGGCGGGAGGGAGGGAGGGAGCCGACCGAACGCGGGCGGGCAGGAGGGAGGGAGGGAGCCGACCGAACGCGGGCGGGCAGGAGGGAGGGAGGGAGCCGACCGAACGCGGGCGGGCGGGAGGGAGCCGACCGAACGCGGGCCGGAGGGAGCCGACCGAACGCGGGCCGGAAGGAGGGAGCCGACCGAACGCGGGCCGGAAGGAGGGAGCCGACCGAACGCGGGCCGGAAGGAGGGAGCCGACCGAACGCGGGCCGGAAGGAGGGAGCCGACCGAACGCGGGCCGGAAGGAGGGAGCCGACCGAACGCGGGCCGGAAGGAGGGAGCCGACCGAACGCGGGCCGGAAGGAGGGAGCCGACCGAACGCGGGCCGGAAGGAGGGAGCCGACCGAACGCGGGCCGGAAGGAGGGAGCCGACCGAACGCGGGCCGGAGGGAGGGAGCCGACCGAACGCGGGCCGGAGGGAGGGAGCCGACCGAACGCGGGCCGGAGGGAGGGAGCCGACCGAACGCGGGCCGGAGGGAGGGAGCCGACCGAACGCGGGCCGGAGGGAGGGAGCCGACCGAACGCGGGCCGGAGGGAGGGAGGGAGGGAGCCGACCGAACGCGGGCGGGCGGGAGGGAGGGAGGGAGGGAGCCAGCCGACCGAACGCGGGCGGGCGGGAGGGAGCCGAACGAACGCGGGCGGGCGGGAGGGAGGGAGCCGAACGAACGCGGGCGGGCGGGAGGGAGGGAGGGAGGGAGCCGACCGAACGCGGGCGGGCGGGAGGGAGGGAGCCGACCGAACGCGGGCGGGCGGGAGGGAGGGAGGGAGGGAGCCGACCGAACGCGGGCGGGCGGGAGGGAGGGAGGGAGGGAGCCGACCGAACGCGGGCGGGCGGGAGGGAGGGAGGGAGGGAGCCGACCGAACGCGGGCGGGCGGGCGGGAGGGAGGGAGGGAGGGAGCCGACCGAACGCGGGCGGGCGGGAGGGAGGGAGGGAGCCGACCGAACGCGGGCGGGCAGGAGGGAGGGAGGGAGCCGACCGAACGCGGGCGGGCAGGAGGGAGGGAGGGAGCCGACCGAACGCGGGCGGGCGGGAGGGAGCCGACCGAACGCGGGCCGGAGGGAGCCGACCGAACGCGGGCCGGAAGGAGGGAGCCGACCGAACGCGGGCCGGAAGGAGGGAGCCGACCGAACGCGGGCCGGAAGGAGGGAGCCGACCGAACGCGGGCCGGAAGGAGGGAGCCGACCGAACGCGGGCGGGCGGGAGGGAGGGAGGGAGGGAGCCGACCGAACGCGGGCGGGCGGGAGGGAGGGAGGGAGGGAGCCGACCGAACGCGGGCGGGCGGGCGGGAGGGAGGGAGGGAGGGAGCCGACCGAACGCGGGCGGGCGGGAGGGAGGGAGGGAGCCGACCGAACGCGGGCGGGCAGGAGGGAGGGAGGGAGCCGACCGAACGCGGGCGGGCAGGAGGGAGGGAGGGAGCCGACCGAACGCGGGCGGGCGGGAGGGAGCCGACCGAACGCGGGCCGGAGGGAGCCGACCGAACGCGGGCCGGAAGGAGGGAGCCGACCGAACGCGGGCCGGAAGGAGGGAGCCGACCGAACGCGGGCCGGAAGGAGGGAGCCGACCGAACGCGGGCCGGAAGGAGGGAGCCGACCGAACGCGGGCCGGAAGGAGGGAGCCGACCGAACGCGGGCCGGAAGGAGGGAGCCGACCGAACGCGGGCCGGAAGGAGGGAGCCGACCGAACGCGGGCCGGAAGGAGGGAGCCGACCGAACGCGGGCCGGAAGGAGGGAGCCGACCGAACGCGGGCCGGAAGGAGGGAGCCGACCGAACGCGGGCCGGAAGGAGGGAGCCGACCGAACGCGGGCCGGAAGGAGGGAGCCGACCGAACGCGGGCCGGAAGGAGGGAGCCGACCGAACGCGGGCCGGAAGGAGGGAGCCGACCGAACGCGGGCCGGAAGGAGGGAGCCGACCGAACGCGGGCCGGAAGGAGGGAGCCGACCGAACGCGGGTCGGAAGGAGGGAGCCGACCGAACGCGGGCCGGAAGGAGGGAGCCGACCGAACGCGGGCCGGAAGGAGGGAGCCGACCGAACGCGGGCCGGAAGGAGGGAGCCGACCGAACGCGGGCCGGAAGGAGGGAGCCGACCGAACGCGGGCCGGAAGGAGGGAGCCGACCGAACGCGGGCCGGAAGGAGGGAGCCGACCGAACGCGGGCCGGAGGGAGGGAGCCGACCGAACGCGGGCCGGAGGGAGGGAGCCGACCGAACGCGGGCCGGAGGGAGGGAGCCGACCGAACGCGGGCCGGAGGGAGGGAGGGAGGGAGCCGACCGAACGCGGGCGGGCGGGAGGGAGGGAGGGAGCCGACCGAACGCGGGCGGGAGGGAGGGAGGGAGGGAGCCGACCGAACGCGGGCGGGAGGGAGGGAGGGAGGGAGCCGACCGAACGCGGGCGGGAGGGAGGGAGGGAGGGAGCCGACCGAACGCGGGCGGGAGGGAGGGAGGGAGGGAGCCGACCGAACGCGGGCGGGCGGGAGCCGACCGAACGCGGGCGGGCGGGAGGGAGGGAGGGAGGGAGCCGACCGAACGCGGGCGGGCGGGAGGGAGGGAGGGAGCCGACCGAACGCGGGCGGGAGGGAGGGAGGGAGGGAGCCGACCGAACGCGGGCGGGAGGGAGGGAGGGAGGGAGCCGACCGAACGCGGGCGGGCGGGAGGGAGGGAGCCGACCGAACGCGGGCGGGCGGGAGCCGACCGAACGCGGGCGGGCGGGAGGGAGGGAGGGAGGGAGCCGACCGAACGCGGGCGGGCGGGAGGGAGGGAGGGAGGGAGCCGACCGAACGCGGGCGGGCGGGAGGGAGGGAGGGAGCCGACCGAACGCGGGCGGGCGGGAGGGAGCCGACCGAACGCGGGCGGGCGGGAGGGAGCCGACCGAACGCGGGCCGGAGGGAGGGAGCCGACCGAACGCGGGCCGGAGCCGACCGAACGCGGGCCGGAGGGAGGGAGCCGACCGAACGCGGGCCGGAGGGAGGGAGCCGACAGAACGCGGGCCGGAGGGAGGGAGCCGACAGAACGCGGGCCGGAGGGAGGGAGCCGACAGAACGCGGGCCGGAGGGAGGGAGCCGACAGAACGCGGGCCGGAGGGAGCCGACCGAACGCGCGGGGGGCTGCAGGAAGCCTCAGAAATTGAGGAGCCATTTCCCGACGGCAAAAGAGGGAGGTCGTCAAGAAACGGCTGCCTCAACTTTGAGGCTTCCTGCACCCTTCTCACTGCTACAAGAAGCCTCTGTGCTGATGGCAATGTACTTTTATTAAAAAATGTTCAAAAACTAAACAGCTACAAAGAACTACAAAATTGGCCGAGTGCCAATGTTTTTTTCACACTGAGCATGCGCGAACGCTCCAATGCGCACGTGCAGCATTGCCGGCAGGAAAAAAAACTAATTTAAATAGTACCTGCCCCCTCCCACTTACAAAATCGGCGCGAGTGTATGCTCCGCCCCCCTGGGCGCCGCACCAGGCAGACAAGGAGCTGCAAAGCACTCCAGAATCGCTCGTTTTTTTTCCGGCGCGAAAAACGGGCGCCCAGCTCGGAGGGGCGCCCGTTTTTTATCATGTGGAAACTTGGGCCCCTTGTCTTATGTTTATGACAAGGTGACTGATAAGCAGATGTCTCGTCATCCAAATCCTCTGCTTTTATACTTGCCATGTATAAGTTAGCACCCAGATTGAACCCAATTTGCAGTGCATAGAATGACAGTAGAATACTTTTGTCTGTCTAGCAAACCCATCCAAACCTCCCATCAGGCTCTTTGCTGTGACCCTAGAACTATTAGCTATATATCCTCTTCACTAACAAAGAATTAATTTAGTCCTATTTTAAAATCCGCCATGGCTTATGTTCCACATCCGACTGGTAATCTATTTTACAATTCTAGGACCTATGTAATTCTCTTACTAAATGTAAAAGTTGCCTAAGTGTCTTATTTTCTTTTGATATGCTTAACTATAAATTGTATCCCTCAGTCACCCAAATCATTTATTAAAAACTATAGACAGTGGCTGCAACACCAACCAATTTCATCTCCAATACTTCTCCCCTCACATCTTTACTCTCCACCTTCCTCATTTGTCAAGCAAAACCATTAATGAGCACATGTAATCCAAATTGTGTTTTTCTTTTAAATCTCATGTAATTTCAATGATTTTGTAGAAGGATCCATGTTAAAGCTTATTTATTTAAGTACAACATAACACATATTACATTTTACTGTTACTATATTTACAACTTTAAATGATGCATACCTTTGGCAGGTAATCACAGCCAAGCAGAATTGCAAAGCCAATCAGTGCATCTCGGTCGAGGCCTAACTTGAATTTAATTGCTGACATTTTGTAGCAGTCCACATGGGGATCCTTTTAAAGAAAATGGAGAATACAAAATAACATTAATGTTCTGCCCCGGCGAGCGGAGACGAGAGTTCCGGTTTCTCAATACTGGGTTGAAATCTAGCATGGTCTTTGCACCCGACGGGAGTGGAGCAGTGACCCCATATGGCATCCACCCTAGTCAGGCTAACAATCTGTCCACACAAAAAGAGGTCTTAGTTACAGAAAAACCCAGACCACAATCCGCTGCACGTAAAAAGCAATGAAAGAAGTGAGTTGTCGAATGTGGCTGTGGGCATGGAAAAAAGAGAAGATATTGCAGTGTTCCAACTAAACATATATTGCTACCCAGCCAAACGAGGAACGTTTTTAAAGACACCCCTTCCCTAGATTTGTTCTGCTAAGATAACTATTTAAATTGGGTTTCTAATGTGAGCAAAAGGTATTGTAATGAGATCAGGTACAGCACTGTAATTGTCATGTGTAAAGCTGAGGAGTTCACAGTTCAAAAGGGCTATAGACCAATTCTTGGTTAAAAACCATCCTTTGATTTGAAATAAAATATATTTAATCTTCCAACTAAAGCACATCAACAACTAGAAGCATGCTGCAAATAGCAAGTTTTAGCACTATTATTTGTAAGGGAGGGTAACCTGGGACAAATGCTTCCTACCCGCAGAAATGATTGCTTCCACAACAGTGCCATAGGCTACATCTAGTGAGATATTTGCAAACAAAACTGTCTTGATATTATGATTCAGAAATGCACAGATATGGTGAGTGAAGAAAAATGAGAGGTGGTGAAATTACACAAATTGTACTGTGTACTAAAAGGTTTTCCCTATACTAACAGATCATCCAGAACATTCTTTTCATGGTAGGTTTGCCTTACTAACCATTCATAATTGATTATTTTCATAGGTCTTTAATAGTTTCGTATTGATAGTTTGAGTAATTTTCCTCACTTTTGATATGCACTTTCTCTGCCTACTTCAGTTGATTTGCTGCTGTTTTATTTTGAGCTTATTAACAAAATAGGACTGACAGAAAACACATAACAGGAAGTGTGTGCAGACACAGACATATAAAGTGCAACAGATGCCAATGATATTGCTAATGTAATCAGACTATGTAACTATGAAGTACCTTTACGTTCATGGTGAAGTTTCTGTACACAGTTTGAGCTCCATACAAGAAAGCATCACCATCATTGGTGATACAACCATCGACATAGCCATTTTCATTTAGATAGGCACACATAGCTTCGGCCTCACCAGCTGCACGAACCCATGGGATCCCCAAGCAATCCAGCAATTCACAACACTGAAAAGAAAAACAATCAAATCACAACACACTCCACAATTACAGGGCATTTTTGGTAAAGATTTCAACTTGTCAAGGACAGAGGACTGGGAGTTGTGGTAGGTTATCACAAAATTTACAGTAGGCAAATCTTGCTAGTCTGGAAATGTAAAAGGGGACAACATATTTTGAATGTAAACCATACGGTTTCCAACAGCTCAGTCGATGCCACAGAATCCCGTACAGCAAATTAGCGCAACATCACTTCTGAAAAGTGAGCTTAAGCCAAAAAAAAATCATGTTAAGTCAATGATAATGATTGTTTCACATTCAGTCAATTGGGTAGTTCATTAAATCAAAACCCACTTATATTAACTAGACTAATAGGAAAGCTACCAAACAGCAGCAAGGATTACAAAACCACCCAATAAGATCCAAGAATCTTGAAGCAATTATCAGAAAACAAACCAATTAAATTGCTCAAGATATTTTTTCAATCGGTTTCTGTCATCTTGTTACAAGAAAGGGATTACACCGCATGTTATATGCAATACTTTTAATATCTCACTGGTGGATTTCCTGCAGCGTTATCCATAGGTAGCCTGGGATTTGAAGGATGATTCTAATGTTTATGTAGTGACATGATGTGCATTGAAGTGACTTAGGCAGAATCTTTTTCCGGGGTGGTGTTTGCCAGACCAAACAAACTACTTCAAAAATGTCTCCCAAATTAGAATTTTACAATGAGGTCCAAATAAACACATTACTTCTGTTAATCTAACAATTCAAATGAAAAAAAACCAATTTGGTCAAAACTCTAAAGCATGTGGTCCAAGTGCAGGTTATGTGTCATTAGTCTATCAATAACTTTGCTACTATTCATCGCAATATCCTGGTGAACATTTAGAAGTGCAAGTTCAACAAATTTCAGTGGTCGAATTGCAGAACTGACCAACTCTGATGATGGCAGGATGGCTGGTGCTCATGGATAGCTGGCTCGGCTTAATCTCTTCCTGCATTTCCACTGGGACACTGGACCAGCTCCTGTGAAGCGCACAGTTTTTAAACTAGGGACAGTAAGGGGTCCTGGCTCATCCAGGTTCTAATCTGTCGGGCTGTGACGGGTGATTGCTCACTCTCAAATGCTTCTATAACCATGACTAAATCTGCGGGCTGTGCCATTTCCACCCCTACCGAGAGCATCGGCACAGTTTTCTGCGCCTGGCCTGTGGCGGATGGCGTAGTTGTATGAGGACAACGTGAGCGCCCATCTCTGGATGCGGGCCGATGCATTAGTATTTATCCCCTTACTTTTAGAAAACAAGGATACAAGTGATTTATGGACAGTTTCCAATTCAAATTTTAGCCCAAACAGGTATTGATGCATTTTCTTTACCCTATAGACACATGCTAACGCTTCTTTTTCAATCATGCTGTAGGCTCTCTCAGCCTTGGACAGACTTCTGGATGCATAAGCAACCGGTTGCAATTTCCCAAAATCATTAGCTTGTTGCAATACGCACCCGACGCCGTACGACGCATCACATGCTAGTACCAAACGCTTAGAGATCATACAACACAAGCAATTTGTTTGAGCATAACAATTTTCTAGCTTTTACAAAAGGCATTTTCTTGGCTTTTGCCCCATACCCATTCGTCCCCTTTACGCAGTAAGGCGTGCAATGGTTCTAACAGTGTGCTGAGACCCGGTAAGAAGTTACCAAAGTAATTCAGGAGTCCTAGGAATGACTGCAGCTCCGCCACGTTCTGTGGCCTCGGTGCGTTCTCGATTGCCTCCGTCTTCGAATTGGTGGGCCTGATGCCGTCCACCTCGATCCTCCTCCCCACGAACTCCACTTCAGGCGCCAGGAAAACGCACTTTGAGCGTTTTAACCTGAGCCTCACGCGGTTGAGTCGACTAAGAACCTCCTCCAGGTTCTGCAGATGCTCGACTGTGTCCCGACCTGTGACCAAGATGTCGTCCTGGAAGACCACCGTCCACGGGACCGACTTCAGTAAACTTTCCATGTTTCTCTGGAATATTGTCACGGTTGATCGAATTCCAAATGGGCATCTGTTATAAATGAAGAGACCTTTGCGAGTGTTGATGCAGGTGAGGCCCTTCGCTGATTCCTCCAGTTCCTGCATCATGCAGGCTGAGGTCAAGTCGAGCTTCGTGAACGTCATTCCTCCCATCAGCGTTGCGAAAAGGTCGCTGGCCTTTGGTAGTGGGTATTGCAGGGAGAAACGTTTGATAGTTACTTTGTAATCACCACAGATTCTGATGGTGCCATCTCCCTTGAGGACTGGAGCGATCGGACTGGCCCACTCGTTGAATTCGATCGGTGAAATGATGCCCTCTCTTTGCAGCCGGTCTAGCTTGATCGCTACCCTTTCTCTCATCATGTACGGTACTGCTCTCACCTTGTGATGAATTAGGTGGATCTGCACTTTTGCTCCTTGGAACTTCCCGATGCCTGGTTCGAACAACGAAGGGAACTTGTTTAAGACCTGGGCACACGAAGCTTCGTCAGCGGGCGAGAGCGCTCATACGTCGTCCCAGTTCCAGCGTATCTTCCCCAGTCAGCTCCTGCCGAGCAGCATGGGGCTATCGCCCGGTACCACCCAGAGTGGTAGCTTGTGCACCGCTCCATCGTAGGAGGCCTTTACGGTAGCACTGCCGATTACAGGAATCAGTTCCTTCCCTACCGCAGAGAGTTGTTGATGCCAGTTCATTGGATATATTCAAGAAGGTGTTAGATATGGTCCTTACGGCTAAAGGGATCAAGGGGTATGGAGAGAAAGCAGGAAAGGGTACGGAGGTGAATGATCAGCCATGATCTTATTGAATGATGGTGCAGGCTCGAAGGGCCGAATGGCATACTCCTGCACCTATTTTCTATGTATGTTTCTATGTGTAAGTTCTTAGTTTCATGCGAATTAGCGTCAAAGATTGGCCTTGAGGCCTTGCTGCACCACAATTTTTCCAAAGTCTTTTTGCTCATGATGGACTGCCTCGCGACCGTGTCCAGCTCCAGTGACACCGGGAGTCCATTTAGTTCAACCTTCAGCATTATCGGGGGACACTTGTAAATGTGTGCACCCCATGTACCTCTGACTCCTTGGTCTGAGGCTCTGGTTCGTCGTGATCCGCCATGGATCTGTCCTCCTCTGCAACATGGTGGTTTGCAGGATTAGCAGCTCGCCTGCACATACGTTGGAGGTGACCCATTGTTCCACAACCTTTGCAAACTTACCCTTTGAAGCGGCATAAATGGAAACGATCACCCCCGCAGCGCCAACAAGGTGTTAATGGCCTTGCATTCATCACCCTTGATGGTGGATTCAGACATTTGTGGGCGTGCAGCTGCAAGCATGTGGGGCCTGTCCGGTTTGAAAACATCACCACTTTGTTCACAGTACTTGTAGCAGCACTGAGATTAGTTTAGTATTGTCACTGGTGGCAATGAACACCTGGGCTATCGCTATAGCCTTACTCAAGGTTAGGGTCTCTACAGTCAAAAGTTTGTGAAGTATCATTTCATGGCCAATGCCAAGTACGAAAAAGTCTCTGAACATGTGCTTCAAATGTCCTTCAAATTCACAATGTCCTGCAAGGCGTCTTAGCACGGCGACGTAACTCGTCACTACCTGACCTTCAGACCTTTTGTAGGTGTAGAACCTGTACCTCGCCATCAGAATGCTTTCCTTCGGGTTCAGATGCTCCCGGACCAGTGTGCACAAATCATCGTACGATTTCTCTGTGGGTTTCGCTGGAGCAAGCAGATTTTTCATGAGGCCATACATTGGTGCCCCGCAGACGGTGAGGAGAATTGCCCTTCGTTTGGCAGCGTTCGCTTCTCCTTCCAGCTCGTCGACCACGAAGTATTGGTCGAGTCGCTCCACAAAGGTTTCCCAATCATCGCCCTCCGAAAATTTCTCCAGGATGCCCACTGTTCTCTGCATCGTTGGGTTCGTTATCTGTATCTCGTCACCAGTTGTTATGCAAGAAGAAAGAATCTGACTGGATACTGTGAGCTCAAAATAAAGTGTGGCTTAGTCTTTTATTGCAGGTCTCCAGAGTGTCTCTCCAACCTGCGAGGCCTCCTTAAATACCTGTGCTCCCAAGGGATTATGGGATCCCTTGGGACTCCAAGGGATGAGCCCTCTGGTGGCTGTACAGAGTAAATACAAGTTCACATATATAACAGTACCAACTTACATACCACCTTGGTGTGCTGCGGCTGATGAGTCAAGGAGTGTAACTGGAAAGATTAACCAGAGATAAGTGGACCAAATTTACCTGCACTGGAGTACACTGGAGAACACGTTACATCAAAAATCTTACCTCGACACACAGTTCCAGTCGACAAAGCCTCATTTCCTTTTGTGTCAACTTTTTCCCCACTATAAATTTCTATATCCACATTTATATTGGAGGCTGTCCATATAAACTTGTCATACAGTAATTGCACCTTTCCATCAGCGATGGATGTGTGGCGCCTCAGTTTTGGATCTTTCCGCTCCTCAAACTATGTTGCAGAGAAACTCCTATGCTCGAAGCAACTTTATTCCCAGCTTTCCACATTGCTGCAAGTTTTTCTGTTTAACTATAATAAGTACTACAAAATAAAATTATACAAAAATAAGGACTGAATGCAGGCATGAGGACTGAATTAGGTCTGCTGGCCTTGTCCAATTATCCCCTACTCTCCAACTTCACTTAAAGACTACATTTGGTTTTGTCGGTTATAGAACCCGCCGATTTATGTTCTATTGAAATCAATGAATGAAAATAAAGTAGGGTCGATAGTGGATGGGCAATCCACTCCGCCAGTTTACAGGCCGAACAGTGAAGGGGAAAATGTCGCCCCCTACATGCAATGTCATGGGAGATCAACTGGTAATACTGGCCCAGATTGTGCGGTACCGATATGCCTTGTAAAAGGCCTCTCAAGTTCTGGGTATCGCCTTGACAGATCATCCGCACCGACCCAAAAATCACTTTTGCTGGCTATTTACCCAACTACTGCCCAGCAAATGCCCACAAAACCCTTACACCTGGTAAAAGCAGGCATTGGGCCTGCTTTCACCAACGTAAGGGTTAATATAAATGTTAAATTTAAAAAAAAAAAATCATACAAACATTTAAAATTATGTAAATTTTGGCCCGGATTAAAATGTTTTAATTATTTTTCAAAAAATTTAACTTTTATTGTAAATGCTTCATTAAAGGGACTTTTAATTAAATGTGAAAATGGGAACGTTATTTTTATTCCAGTTGTGTAAATTAGTGGAGAATTCCTCATATGCTTATGGGGATTCTGTTCGTAAATGGAATCTCCAAGTTTATAAGGAATCCTCCTTTCTGACAGGACCTGGCCTACGTGATCCCAGGGTCACTTCCAAACCGCCTGAATCCCTGGGATTTGCAGGTGCACTTTTGCAGGCCCAGGTCTCGAAGTCTCCGAAGCCAGGAAGTAGGTGCGGATTTTCTCTCTCCTTTAAAAAATTAGGTCTGAGGCGTACTCCGGAGGCACGCTTCCAACCGCAAATTCCGGCCCTATAATCGACCAATGCCCACCTTCTACCATCCTAGTTGTCACATATGATATTTACGCCAATTATCTCACAACCTAATTATCCCTAGCTTACTTCCCCATCCTCCCCTGTCTGTGTCATGCTCCTATTCCCACCTCTCTGACTGGCCACCCTATCCCCTTCCCTGCTTCACTACCCTAACCCACGACTGAACACCTATTGTCACCCACTCTCTTATTCTATTTTCGCCCCAACCATGAAATACATAAATACATATGCAGCCCTCCAACACTACCACATCCTGGAGCCTCCCTGAATAGGTCTACACCCAATGTCCTACAATGCTCCTGAACCCAAAATGTGTCTCCCCAATTGTCACCCTGCCCCAGTACTTCGACAGTACATACACCACCTGCTCAAACATTTCATGACCCCACCAGAAGTCCCACACGCACCTTACATCATTGTTCCCAGATCACTCCGATTTGCTCCCATTCCCCACACCCCCTTCCAACTGTTCCCATCCCAGTACTCTGACTCAGCAACCCCGCTTCAATGCTCCCACACCTCACCAACATAATCCTAATATTCACGTACCCAAAGATGATTCTCCCACCACTGTCACAACTCATCAGTCACCGACTGTCACATCACACTCCCAATATACCACTCAGATTCCAAATTCCTCCTGCCTACTATGTTCACAACCAAGGGCCAGCCTTCATCTCCAATACCCCAAGACCACTCAGTCTTCCATAAGTATCAGACCACATAATTTCTTCATTAATGCTGCACACCCCCTACTTCCATGCAACCTCAAACATCTTCCCTACCACCCTCCTGTATATCCTGGAGTTTAAAATAAAAAGGTATTTTATGACATGGAGTTAATATGTTAACACATCATAATAATCAAGGCCACTGACATCAATTTCCACAAAAATATGTATATCACATAACTTGAAAATACTTCTAGCATTACCATAACACTTTAATAACATAAGAAATAGGAGCAGGAGTAGGCCATTTAGCCCCTTGAGCCTGCTCCGCCATTCAATAAGACCATGGCTGATCTGATCTCTGCCTTAACTCCACTTTCCTGCCTGCTCCCCGTAACTCTCAACTCCCCTATTGTTCAAAAATCTGTCCACCTCTACCTTAAATATATTCAATGAACCAACCTCCACAGCTCTCTGGGGTAGAGAATTGTAAAGATTCACACCCCTCAGAAGAAATTTCTCCTCATCTCCATTTTAAATGGGCGACCCCTCATTCTGAAACTATGCCTCCTAGTTCTAGATTCTTCCATGAGGGGAAACATCCTCTCTGCATCTACCGGTCAAGCCCTCTCAGAATCTTATCGGTTCAATAAGATCACCTCGCATTCTTCTAAACTCCAATGAGCATAAGCACAACCTGCTCAATCTTTCTTCATAAGACAATGTCTGCATCTCAGGAATCAACATCTGCATCTCAGGAATCAACCTAGTGTTTCTTCTCTGAGCTGCCCTCAATGCAAGTATATCCCTCCTTAAATAAGACCAAAACTGTACGCAGTACTCCAGGTGTGGTCTCACCCGGACAGTTCCCTACTTTTATCCCCCTTGCAATAAAGGCCAACATTCCGTTTGCCTT
This sequence comes from Pristiophorus japonicus, assembly GCF_044704955.1. NCBI lineage: Eukaryota > Metazoa > Chordata > Chondrichthyes > Pristiophoridae > Pristiophorus > Pristiophorus japonicus. The sequence continues at coordinate 71,803,892 of NC_091983.1, read as the reverse complement.
CCTAATTAATTGCTATACCTGCATGCTAATGTTTTGTGTTTCATGTACGAGGACCCCCATATCCCTCTGTACTGCAGCATTTTGTTGTCTTTCACTTAAATAATAATTTTCTTTTTTATTCTTCCTACCCATCATCATCATTATATGCGGTCCCTCGAAACGAGAATGACTTACTTCCACGCCAAAAAAAGGACGAGTTCACAGGTGTTTCAATGAAGGACCCGAACTACATACTGAAGAGCGGGATGCCTGTGGGTGGATTTTTTTAACGTGGGGTGGCCATTGCACACCAGTCACCACACAGGCTTGACAGAGCTAGGTCTTGGTCCCGTGGTAAGAATGAGCCAAGACGACTACCAAAGTGGATAATCTTACATTTTCCCACATTATACTCCACCTGCCAAATTTTTGCCCACTCACTTAACCTATCATTGCGCCCAAGTTTCTGATGCTGGAGGAAACAGCGCACCTCTGAGATTTACGTGACCTGCCCAGGATAAAAAGCGCACCGGAATCCTACCGCGCAATTCTCTGGTCGTCCTGGAGCGTGGTGTGGCGCAGCGGAGTCCCCCTGAGGTGGAGCAAGTCGATCGCAGTCAGCAGGGGGGGGGGGGGGGCTAGGGATCAGCATTCTTCCGAGTGCCGGCAGCATTGCGCAGGCGCGTTGGAGCATGCGTGCCTGCGCAATGGCTCAGCAGGGCGTTTATCCCCCAGTCTGTGTTTGGGTACCGGGGAGGGATGGAGGAGCGTGGGAAGGGGGCAGTGGAGAGATGATCGGTGGGGGAGGGGCGCAGCAAGGGACGGAGGGGCGTGAGTTGAGGGGCACTCGAAATGATCGGGGGGCCGGAGGAGAGCAGGCGTGCCTCCGTTCAGCCTCCACCCCGCCACTCAGACCCCTCCACTCCCTATCCCCAGCCAGCTCTCCCCCCCCCCCATTCCCCAGCCCCAGCCAGCCAGCCCCCCCACCCCTCCCCTCCGACGTTCAAAATGGCATCCATAGGATCGAGTTCTGTGAGGTAGGCCAGGGAAAAGCAACTATTCTCCAGTGATGTTCTCAGCAAGCGATCAGCCCGGCGATGTGTCGGTGATGTTGTGCTGGGCGATCACCTCAGTGATGCGAGCCGAAAGTTGGGCTGACAATTTTCTGGCCTAACTTTCCACTTTTTACTCAAAATGGGCGCTAGCCTGCCATTTTGGGTGATATATGGGCACTAGCCCAGCGACTTGAAGTGGAAAGTCTAGCCCAACTTTAAAAAGTTATTTAAAAATTCTTTAAGTATAAAAATGTATCAGCAGATGACTGCACCCCGAAAACAAATATAAACCTTGAATTTGTGATTTTATGTAGTTTGTCAACCTGTAAAGTCAGAAATACCTAAACTGAGTTGCAGTAAATAAAATATATTTGCCCAATTGCTTAGCCTTCATTTTGGAAGAAATATTTACATCTCAGACAATACTGACCTCTTTAAGAACAGATTTAAAATAGGATCTTCCTGTTCGAACAGTGCAGCTGCCTGGTTTTCTGGGCACACCATGCCTTGCCTCATTCCGCTTACTCATTGTGCCAGCCTTAAGTTTTGGTGCATTCCCTTCTGCCACAAAGACAAGTCTCACATCCATCAACGTGAGACATGAAATACGGAAAAACAAATTTCTGAAATTAAAGCAAAACCGATCAACATCAATAATGTACAAGCAAAAAGAAATTGCAAATGCGGAGTATCAAATACCAGAAAAATTCTGATGAAAGATGAAACCTGAAATGTGAACTTGCCTTTCTCTTTATAGATGACTAATCTACATATTTCCAGTGTTTTCTGTTTTTTCTCCGCACATTAATAATAACGATACCAATTTGGCAAAAGTGCCTACCATAATATATCAATTTATGATCCGGAAATAAATTGCAGATATGAACTATTGTAAAGAATGTTCCATTTACTATTGTAATGTCACTTCTGAACTGCCTGACCACACAGGAACTTCTGTTCTGAAATGAAAATCCCCAATAGTATGTTGCACAGATAACGAATTCTGTAATTGGCAAAAGGAAAAAATGAAATTCTATTTTCTTTTTGTGTTGAATCGTAATCTTTTTTCACTTGTGCTGTCCCCAATTTGCATAAATAAGGTGGCACCATTGCCTTGTTTCACATAATTCTGAGCCTTGCTCAATATCTATTTCCTTTTGCCACCATTATCAGATCCGTGTCGGTTTTCTCTTTCATAATCTAACGGCAGGGAGCAGCGCATGCTGCTGCAGGAGGGTGATGGCTGCGAAGCCAGGTCGCTGATTGCAGTGCGGGCAGGTACAGCAGGAGTGGCGAGGTCGAGGCGAAGGAGCGGCAAGAGTTTGTAGAGGGAAGTGACCGGGGCCCAGGAGAGGCGTAAGTTTGGGGCCCAGAAGAGGCGAGGGCAGCAGGGGCCAGCCCACACTGTGATATGTGTGCGCGCTAGGTCCATGCAGCAGAGCTGGTCTCCAGTCGTCTTGAGTAATCCTTGCCACTGGACCAAGACCTAGCTCTGTCAAGCCCGTGTGGTGGCTGGTGTTAAAAAAATCCACGTACAGGCATCTTCCACCTTTCAATATGTAGTTCGGGAATCTGGAATATTAGGTCCTTAATTGAAACACCCGTGAACTCATCCCTTTTTGGCGTGGAAGCAAGTCATCCTGTTTCGAGGGACTGCCTATGATGATGAATGTAAAGGAGTCCAATTTCCATGCAACAGCCAATCCTTGCAAGTAAAGAGGACAGGCACGACTTACTTGCTCTCCAAATGATTGCTTACTAAGTTTTTAAAAATATGCTAACCCCTAACTTAAACCAGTTACTAGCAGAGTAAAAGAATACCCTGGGGCAACTCTCCTTTCCCTCCCCTTGCTGTATGTGAAGCACCTGGCCTGCCCAACAGCACATCGAGATCAAAATCTATCCACATGAGGAATCAACAAAAACGTTCATGTTACGACTCTGTGGCACAGGTAGTCCAATACTGAGTAACCATACTTTCAAACATGGTCCTACGTGAATATTGGTGTGCAGCATGTGTATAATCCTTATTAATTAATACTCAATGTTACCTGAGGTGTGGTTTGATGACTGTTCCCATCATGCCTTTCACTGTTTGAGCCTCACACACCCATAAGCTCATATCCACGGCCAATGTTTTCCCTTTAAGATTTTGTAATGGAACATATTCTTTAACGGGCTCTAAAATCTGCCACAGGTCATTCACTCCCATGGTTTCGGCTTCTATTTCAGGGCACCAGCTGTTAGCTCTTCAAAAAAAAAGACAAAAATGTACATCTTAGCTCTTAAACTAAACTGCATTTAAACAGTACATAATTAGAGATTCAGGTGATTTTGTTAATGCATATGGTCCCCAAGCCGTGGCTTGTGCACAAAAATCTAGGCTGACACTTCAGTGCAATGCTGAGGGAGTGCTGCACTGTCGGAGCTGCTGACTTTCGGATGAGACATTAAACTAAGGCTCCGTCTGCTCTCTCAAGTGAACGTTAAACATCCTATGGCACTATCTCGAAAAGCAGGGGAGTAATCCCTGATGTCCTGGACAGAATTTATCCCACATCCAACATCACTAAAAAAATTATCTGGTCATTATCACGTTGCTATTTCTAGGAGCTTGCTCTGAGTAAATTCCTACATTACAGTGACTACACTTCAAAAGTACTAATTGGCTGAAAAGCACTTTGGGAGATCCTGAGGCCATGAAAGGGGCTATATAGATGCAAGTTCTTTCTGACTAGTGCAGTTAAAAGCAAAACCAATGTGAACCCTTTAGACATTTTCAATTTTATTATACGGACACTCCAACACATACCTGCAATTTGACATGACAAATAAACACATATAAACTCTTGAGTCAAGGCAGGGGGTTGAGGGGAAGGAAAGCAAAATTCTGGTCTTTGTCTTCTCAATCAAGTTCCCCTCCCATTCACACACATGCATATTTGATTGAATATTAAGCTTCTGTCCCACATTTAGAGAGATTATTTGAACAGTTGACAAGTATATCAGAACCTGCATCATTCAGGTATTGATTTATCTACCAGAATTTCCACAGCAGAAACCCTTCCACAACACACGACCACATTGCATATTTTGCTCATGTATCTTATGTTAATTGTAAATCATTTCTCATTAAAAGAGACAACATATTTTTGTTACAGGTGGAACCTCCCTTATCCGGGACTCCCTCATCCAGCACGACCCCTCGTCTGGCACCATTCCCAGCCGCTCCGACATGAACTCCGACTGCCGACTCCCTCAATCGCTGGCCTGACCCTACGATCCACCGACCCCACGATCTCTCTGCCGCACTCCCAGCTCCAAGCCTGCCAGGCCAGATATCCCCTTGCTCAGTACCTGTACCATCCAATTTAACGTGACCTTCCCTCGTCCAGCAAAATCCCTAATTCGGCACAGGCCAGGACTCTAGGGTGCCGGGTAAGGGAGGTTCAACTTGTATTTATATTATACATCTCTTCATTCCGATGGAAATGACACTGTTGTACCACATGTGCCTATTCGAAATACAAAGAACTCTTCAATATCAGCCAATTTTCATTATCTGTCCCAAAGGGATGAATGTGCATTGGGGTAATGGATGTATTCACTCCATTAAGTAGATAAGAACATAAGAAATAGGAGCAGATCATACAGCCACTCGAGCCTGCTCCACCATTTAATACGATCATGGCTGATCCGATCATGGACTCAGGTCCACTTCCCTGCCTGCACCCCATAACCCCTTATTGTTTAAGAAACTGTCTATTTCTGTCTTAAATTTATTCAATGTCCCAGCTTCCACAGCTCTCTGAGGCAGCGAATTCCACAGATCTCTGCCAAAACTTCTTTCCTTCTTTCTCTCTCTCTGCATACAATTCTTTTTCTCACTTCCATCCTCTCTCTGCATACAGTTCCCCCTCGCTCTCCCTGGGCACAGTTCCCCCTCGCTCTCCCTGGGAACAGCTCGCCCTTCGAGCCTGCACCACCATTCAATAAGATCATGGTTGATCATTCCCTCAGTACCCCTTTCCTGCTTTCTCTCCACACCCCTTGATCCCTTTAGCCGTGAGGGCCATATCGAACTCCCTTTTGAATATATCCAATGAACTGGCATCAACAACTCTCTGCGGTAGGGAATTCCACAGGTTAACAACTCTCTGGGTGAAGAAGTTTCTCCTCATCTCAGTCCTAAATGGCCTACCCCTTATCCTAAGGCTGTGTCCCCTGGTTCTGGATTTCCCCATCATCGGGAACATTCTTCCTGCATCTAACTTGTCCAGTCCCATCAGAATTTTATATATTTCTATGAAATCCCCTCTCATCCTTCTGAACTCCAATGTATAAAGGCCCAGTTGAGCCAGTCTCTCCTCATCTGTCAGTCCCGCCATCCCGGCATTTCAGTCTGGTGAACCTTCGCTGCACTCCCTCAACAGCAAGAACGTCCTTCCTCAGATTAGGAGATCAAAACTGAACACAATATTCCAGGTGAGGCCTCACCAAGGCCCTGTACAACTGCAGCAAGACCTCCCTGTTCCTATACTCAAATCCCCTAGCTATGAAGGCCAACATACCATTTGCCTTCTTCGCCGCCTGCTGTACCTGAATGCCAACTTTCAATGACTGATGAACCATGACACCCAGGTCTCATTGCACTTCCCCCTTTCCAAATCTGCCGCCATTCAGATAATATTCTGCCTTTGTGTCTTTGCCCCCAAAGTGGATAACCTCACATTTATCCACATTATACTGCATCTGCCATGCATTTGCCCACTCACCTAACCTGTCCAAGTCACCCTGCAGCTTTTTAGCATCCTCCTCACAGCTCACACCACCACCAGTTTAGTGTCATCTGCAAACTTGGAGATATTACACTCAATTCCTTCATCTAAATCATGAATGTATATTGTAAAGAGCTGGGGTCCCAGCACTGAGCCTTGCGGCACTTCACTAGTCACTGCCTGCCATTCTGAAAAGGACCCGTTTATCCCGACTCTCTGCTTCCTATCTGCCAACCAATTCTCTATCCACGTCAGTACATTATCCCCAATACCATGTGCTTTAATTTTGAACACCAATTTCTTGTGTGGGACCTTGTCAAAAGCCTTTTGAAAGTCCAAATACACCACATCCACTGGTCTCCCTTGTCCACTCTACTAGTTACATCCTCAAAAAATTCCAGAGGATTTGTCAAGCATGATTTCCCTTTCATAAATCCATGCTGACTTGGACCGATCCTGACACTGCTTTCGAAATGCTCTGCTATTTCATCTTTAATAATTGATTCCAACATTTTCCCCAGTACTGATGTCAGGCTAACCGGTCTGTAATTACCTGTTTTCTCTCTCCCTCCTTTTTTTAAACAGTGGTGTTACATTAGCTATCCTCCACTTCATAGGAACTGATCCAGAGTCTATAGATTGTTGGAAAATGATCACCAATGCATCCACTATTTCTAAGGCCACTTCCTTAAGTACTCTGGGATGCAGACTATCAGGCCCCAGGGATTTATCGGCCTTAAATCCCATCAATTTCCCTAACACAATTTCCCGCTTTATAAGGATATCCTTCAGTTCCTCCTTCTCACTAAATCCTCGGTCCCCTAGTATTTCTGGAAGGTTATTTACGTCTTCCTTCGTGAAAACAGAACCAAAGTATTTGTTTAAGTGGTGCGCCATTTTTTTGGTCCCCATTATAAATTCATCTGAATCTGACTGCAAGGGACCTACGTTTGTTTTCACTAATCTTTTTCTTTTCACATATCTATGGAAGCTTTTGCAGTCAGTTTTTATGTTCCCAGCAAACTTCCTCTCATACTCTATTTCCCCCCTCCTAATTAAACCCGTTGTCCTTCTCTGCTGTATTACAAAATTCTCCCAGTCCTCAGGTTTGCTGCTTTTTCAGGCCAATTTAGATGCCTCTTCCTTGGATTTAACAGTATCCTTAATTTCCCTTGTTAGCCACGGTTCAACCACCTTCCCAGTTTTATTTTTTACTCTAGACAGGGATGTACAATTGTTGAAGTTCATCCATGTGATCTTTAAATGTTTGCCATTGCCTATCCACCGTCAACCTTTTAAGTATCACTCGCCAATCTATTCTAGCCAATTCACGTCTCATGCCATCGAAGTTACCTTTCCCCAAGTTCAAGACCCTAGTCTCTGAATTAACTGTGTCACTCTCCATCTCAATAAAGAATTCTACCATATTATGGTCACTCTTCCCCAAGGGGCTTCGCAAAACAAGATTGTTAATTAATCCTTTCTCATTACATATCACCAGTCTAGGATGGCCAGCTCTCTCGTTGGTTCCTCGACATATTGGTCGAGAAAACCACCCCTAATACACTCCAGGAAATCCTCCTCCACCGCATTGCTACCAGTTTGGTTAGCCCAGTCAATATTTAGATTGAAGTCGCCCATGATAACTGTTGCACCTTTATTGCACGCATCCCTAATTTCCTGTTTGATGCTGTCCCCATCCTCATTACTACAGTTCTCTCTCTCTCTGTCTCTGGGTGCAGTTCCCTCTCTCAATCACTCTGAGTACAGTTCCCTCTCTCTCACTCACTCTGGGTACAGTTCCCTCTCTCTCTCACTCACTCTGGGTACAGCTCTCTCTCTCTCTCTCTCTCTCTCTCTCTCTCTCTCTCCCTCACTCCCTCCCTCCTTCAGGGTGCAGTTCCCTCTCTCTCACTCACTCTAGGTACAGTTCCCTCTCTCTCACTCACTCACTCTGGGTACAGTTCCCTCTCTCTCACTCACTCACTCTGGGTACAGTTCCTTCTCTCACTCACTCACTCACTCTGGGTACAGTTCCCTCTCTCTCACTCACTCACTCTGGTTACAGTTCCCTCTCTCTCACTCACTCACTCACTCTGGGTACAGTTCTCTCTCTCACTCACTCACTCAAGGTACAGTTCTCTCTCTCACTCACTCACTCAAGGTACAGTTCCCTCCCTCTCACTCACTCACTCTGGGTACAGTTCCCTCTCACTCACTCACTCTGGGTACAGTTCCCTCTCTCTCACTCACTCTAGGTACAGTTCCCTCTCTCTCACTCACTCTAGGTACAGTTCCCTCTCTCTCACTCACTCTAGGTACAGTTCCCCTCTCTCACTCACTCTAGGTACAGTTCCCTCTCTCTCACTCACTCTAGGTACAGTTCCCTCTCTCTCACTCACTCTAGGTACAGTTCCCTCTCTCTCACTCACTCTAGGTACAGTTCCCTCTCTCTCACTCACTCTAGGTACAGTTCCCTCTCTCCCACTCACTCTAGGTACAGTTCCCTCTCTCTCACTCACTCTAGGTACAGTTCCCTCTCTCTCACTCATTCTAGGTACAGTTCCCTCTCTCTCACTCACTCTAGGTACAGTTCCCTCTCTCTCACTCACTCTAGGTACAGTTCCCTCTCTCACTCACTCTAGGTACAGTTCCCTCTCTCTCACTCATTCTAGGTACAGTTCCCTCTCTCTCACTCACTCTAGGTACAGTTCCCTCTCTCTCACTCACTCTAGGTACAGTTCCCTCTCTCTCACTCACTCTAGGTACAGTTCCCTCTCTCTCTCACTCACTCTAGGTACAGTTCCCTCTCTCTCTCACCCACTCTAGGTACAGTTCCCTCTCTCTCTCACTCACTCTAGGTACAGTTCCCTCTCTCTCTCTCTCTCACTCACTCTAGGTACAGTTCCCTCTCTCTCACTCACTCTAGGTACAGTTCCCTCTCTCTCACTCACTCTAGGTACAGTTCCCTCTCTCTCACTCACTCTAGGTACAGTTCCCTCTCTCCCACTCACTCTAGGTACAGTTCCCTCTCTCTCACTCACTCTAGGTACAGTTCCCTCTCTCTCACTCATTCTAGGTACAGTTCCCTCTCTCTCACTCACTCTAGGTACAGTTCCCTCTCTCTCACTCACTCTAGGTACAGTTCCCTCTCTCACTCACTCTAGGTACAGTTCCCTCTCTCTCACTCATTCTAGGTACAGTTCCCTCTCTCTCACTCACTCTAGGTACAGTTCCCTCTCTCTCACTCACTCTAGGTACAGTTCCCTCTCTCTCACTCACTCTAGGTACAGTTCCCTCTCTCTCTCACTCACTCTGGGTACAGTTCCCTCTCTCTCTCACTCACTCTAGGTACAGTTCCCTCTCTCTCTCACTCACTCTAGGTACAGTTCCCTCTCTCTCTCACCCACTCTAGGTACAGTTCCCTCTCTCTCTCACTCACTCTAGGTACAGTTCCCTCTCTTTCTCTCTCACTCACTCTAGGTACAGTTCCCTCCCTCTCTCTCACTCACTCTAGGTACAGTTCCCTCTCTCTCTCACTCTAGGTACAGTTCCCTCTCTCTCACTCACTCTGGGTACAGTTCCCTCTCTCTCACTCACTCTGGGTACAGTTCCCTCTCTCACTCACTCACTCTGGGTACAGTTCCCTCTCTCACTCACTCACTCACTCTGGGTACAGTTCCCTCTCTCACTCACTCACTCTGGTTACAGTTCCCTCTCTCTCACTCACTCTGGTTACAGTTCCCTCTCTCTCACTCACTCTGGTTACAGTTCCCCCTCTCTCACTCACTCTAGGTACAGTTCCCTCTCTCTCACTCACTCTAGGTACAGTTCCCTCTCTCACTCACTCACTCTGGTTACAGTTCCCTCTCTCTCACTCACTCTAGGTACAGTTCCCTCTCTCTCACTCACTCTAGGTACAGTTCCTCTCTCTCACTCACTCTAGGTACAGTTCTCCCTCTCTCACTCACTCTAGGTACAGTTTCCTCTCTCTCACTCACTCTAGGTACAGTTCCCTCCCTCTCACTCACTCTAGGTACAGTTCCCTCTCTCACTCACTCTAGGTACAGTTCCCCCTCTCTCACTCACTCTAGGTACAGTTCCCCCTCTCTCACTCACTCTAGGTACAGTTCCCCCTCTCTCACTCACTCTAGGTACAGTTCCCCCTCTCTCACTCACTCTAGGTACAGTTCCCCCTCTCTCACTCACTCTAGGTACAGTTCTCTCTCTCACTCACTCTAGGTACAGTTCCCCCTCTCTCACTCACTCTAGGTACAGTTCCCTCTCTCTCACTCACTCTAGGTACAGTTCCCTCTCTCTCACTCACTAGGTGCAGTTCCCTCTCTCTCACTCACTCTAGGTACAGTTCCCCCTCTCTCACTCACTCTAGGTACAGTTCCCTCTCTCTCACTCACTCTAGGTACAGTTCCCCCTCTCTCACTCACTCTAGGTACAGTTCTCTCTCTCACTCACTCTAGGTACAGTTCCCCCTCTCTCACTCACTCTAGGTACAGTTCCCTCTCTCTCACTCACTCTAGGTACAGTTCCCTCTCTCTCTCACTCACTCTAGGTACAGTTCCCTCTCTCTCTCTCTCACTCACTCTAGGTACAGTTCCCTCCCTCTCTCTCACTCACTCTAGGTACAGTTCCCTCTCTCTCACTCACTCAAGGTACAGTTCCCTCTCTCTCACTCACTCTGGGTACAGTTCCCTCTCTCACTCACTCACTCTGGGTACAGTTCCCTCTCTCACTCACTCACTCTGGGTACAGTTCCCTCTCTCACTCACTCACTCTGGGTACAGTTCCCTCTCTCTCACTCACTCTGGTTACAGTTCCCTCTCTCTCACTCACTCTAGGTACAGTTCCCCCTCTCTCACTCACTCTAGGTACAGTTCCCTCTCTCTCACTCACTAGGTACAGTTCCCTCTCTCACTCACTCACTCACTCTGGTTACAGTTCCCTCTCTCTCACTCACTCTAGGTACAGTTCCCTCTCTCTCACTCACTCTAGGTACAGTTCCTCTCTCTCACTCACTCTAGGTACAGTTCTCCCTCTCTCACTCACTCTAGGTACAGTTTCCTCTCTCTCACTCACTCACGGTACAGTTCCCTCTCTCTCACTCACTCTAGGTACAGTTCCTCTCTCTCACTCACTCTAGGTACAGTTCTCCCTCTCTCACTCACTCTAGGTACAGTTTCCTCTCTCTCACTCACTCACGGTACAGTTCCCTCTCTCTCACTCACTCTAGGTACAGTTCCCTCCCTCTCACTCACTCTAGGTACAGTTCCCTCTCTCACTCACTCTAGGTACAGTTCCCCCTCTCTCACTCACTCTAGGTACAGTTCCCCCTCTCTCACTCACTCTAGGTACAGTTCCCCCTCTCTCACTCACTCTAGGTACAGTTCCCTCTCTCTCACTCACTAGGTACAGTTCCCTCTCTCTCACTCACTAGGTACAGTTCCCTCTCTCTCTTACTCACTCTAGGTACAGTTCCCTCTCTCTCTCACTCACTCACTCTGGGTACAGTTCCCTCTCTCGCACTCACTCATTCTAGGGACAGTTCCCTCTCTCTCACTCACTCACTCACTTTAGGTACAGTTCCCTCTCTCTCACTCACTCACTCTGGGTACAGTTCCCTCTCTCTCTCTCTCTCTCACTCACTCACTCACTCACTCTCCGGGTACAGTTCGCCCCCTACTCTCTCCGGGTACAGTTCTCACTCACTCTCTCGGTCTGTCTGTCTGTCTGTCTAAGGTTACCTCTCTGCCTCTTTCTTTGCTTCTTCTCGCCTATGCGCCGTTTCCCTTCATTCAAATTTCGCGCTCACGGCTCCCAACGTCATCGCATTTCCGCTGTGAAGCGACAGCGCTGACCGGGCGGAAAAGCGGACAACATGACCGTTGGTAGCGGTGCTGACAATGAGAGACTGTGGGTGTGTTTCAAATACACAGTACCAGGCCTCAGACTCAGATTTGGGCCGCAGCGGCTGACCCGGCAAGGCAGCAGAGCGCATGCGCACATTCTCAGCCGCAATTTCGCGGCCTCGAACGTGCACAGAACGCGGCGCGGGGGCGGGGTGAAAATGGACTGGGCACGCGTGATGTGCAGGCCGGCATTGGACATGCGCAGCGTGGAACTGTCGCTCCGTCGCTTGGGGTGTAACGGGTCTCAGTGCGCATGGCCGTGACTACCAGCCGGAAACGAATCGGCGCGGGGGCCAGTGGGCAGTTTGAGCATGCGCGTGCGCACAGCGGCACAGAAGTTTGAACTGGGTTTGAGGAGCGCGGGCAGGCAGGTGGGCACGGTGAGTATTGTGCTGCTTACCCCGGACCTTCTCTCCTCTCTCCCACCCTGGCCCCTCGCCGGTTCCGAGTGCCACTGAAAATGGGGCCCCGGTAGCAGGTGTGAGCCCCCCACCCCCCCATTCGTCCTGGTGTGTGGGCCCAGCAAATAAACCGGGACAAGCCGGTGTAACGGGGCCTTTCAACTGGGGGAGGCAGGGAAGGAAAATTACATCGCGTCTACAGCACAGCAACAGGCCATTCGGCACAACTGCTCTGTACCGGTGTTTATGCTCCACACACAGCACCAGGAGGAAGCCATTCAGCCCCTCGAGCCTGCTCCGCCAGTCAATGAGCTCATGGCTGATCTGCGATCTAACTCTATATACCTGCCTTTGGCCCATATCCCTTAATAACAAAAAGCTAGCAATCTCCAATTTAAAATGAACAACGGATCTAGCATGGATTGCCTTTGCGGAAGAAAGTCCCAAACTTCTACCACCTGTTTGGTGGAAGTGTTTCCTAATTTCACTCCTGAAAGGTCTGGCTCTAATCTTCAGACTATGCCCCCTCGTACTAGAATGCCCAACCAGCGGAACTAACTCCCCTCTATCTATCCTATCTATTCCCCTTAATATACTGAAAATTGCAATCAGATCATCCCATAACCATCTAAATTCTAGGAAATACAATGTTAATTTGTGTAATCTCTCGTAATATAACTCTTGAAGTCTGGGTATCAATCTGGTGAACCTATCTTACATTCCCTCCAAGGCTAATATATCTTTCCTAAGATGTGGTACCCAGAACTGCTCACAGTACTGTGAGTGTGGTCTAACCAGAATTTTGTGCAGCTGCAGCATAACTTCTACCCCCTTGTTTTCTATTCCTCTAGATATAAAGCATTCCATTAGCCTTTTTGATTATTTTCTGTACCTGTTCATGACATTTTAATGATCTATGTACCTGGACCTCCACTGTTTTTAGCTTTTCACCATTTAGAAAGTACCATGTGCTGTATTTTTTGGGTGCAAAATGGATGACCTCACATTTGCCTACATTGTAATCCATTTGCCACAGTTTTGCCCATTCATTTAATGGCCTGAAAATTGCGGTCGGAGGCTTCCTGTGGACGGATGCCTCCGATCAGAATTTTTTTCCCCCGAAGTACCCAGTGGTCCCGGAGCAACGTGGACTTGCGATCCGAGGCCTAGATGCGCAGCCCAGCATATGGCACATACATTCCAGGAACGTAAGCACAACCTGGAATCATGTGGGCCTGGACCACCAATTACAATGTAATATTCTCATTGATAATAGTGGGAGCTCTGTTTGCTCAAAACATAAACACAACACAAATTTAAAAAAAAACACCTCACATATTTAAAATTAATTGAAATTGAATTTAATTAATTGTTTTAGAAAAAAAAAATTTGAATTTAAAAATTTTTTTTTAATAGGATTAAAAATAAACTTAGTTTTTAATATAAAAATTGTAATATTTAATTTTTCTATGTTTTAAAACTCTTAGGCTGGTAAAAGTATATGCCTGCTTTTACCAGACGTAAGAGTTTGGAGGACATTCGCTGGGCAAGAGTTGGGCAAATAGCCCAACTCTCTGCCCGTGAATGTCCTTCTCCCAAGGATGCATGTGCACAGATCGCAAAAGCCGGTTCTCGGCGGATGCGCATTGCGTTTGCAAGGCCTCTTCGGTTGCGTGCACACGTCGTACGCACCTGGAGAAGATGCAATTTTTGGGCCAATCTATCTCCTCCTTTTAAGACACTCCTTAAAGCCTACCTCTTTGACCAAGCATTTGGTCATCTGCCATAATTTTTCCTTGTGAAACTCGGTGTCACATTTTGATTTATAATGCTCCTGTGAAGCGACTTGGAACATTTTACTATGTTAAAGGCGCTATATAAATACAAGTTGTTATCCATTCTGGTATCATCCTTGTAAAACCTTTTGCAGCTTCACCAGTACCTCTATCCTTTTTGTAATATGGAGACCAGAACTGCACTGTACTCCCAATGTGGAGGTTAAACTGGGCCTAGTCTGACTAGGCTGAACTCGGGGTTTGGGACACTGGATTGCGGTTTTCACGATTCAAGCAAATGTGGGACACTGAACACATCCTTGGATCACTTTAAATAAAAGAAGAATTTTACTTCTTTCAGTTACCAACCAGTGACCTCATAATGAATTGTTTTCAGTTATTTGTACTTCAGTGTCTCTTTTTTTGGAGTTGTTGACTTGTAGTTGGACTTTAAGTACTTCAAGCTCTCTACTACCTTATCCTGGTGACTGGCCCCCATGTGTTAACTTGTGTAGCAAGTGTCTGCATGCTATTCAATCACAAGGAGATGGTATCACAGCTAAGGTTGACTCTGTCCCCATTCAAACTCCATATGTGCAGGGTTCATCATACAATTCACAGGTGGGAATGTAAATTGATGATCCCTTCCTTTATATGGGGCACTGAGGCTCAATTGTAGTACCTCTCTGCCAACACCAGCTGAATCAGCAAACTCATGAAACTGGGACCTTCTGTTCTTCATAGCTTGGTGATTCAATGCCGTCTGGAGTGTGCACCTATAAATTTTGAAAACCGTGCCGACAAAAGCTTTTACATGAAGTGAAAACAGAAAATACTGGAAATACATAGGAGCTTACTCGATATCTGTGAAAATAAAAGATGGGATATGACATCTAGGGTATGTACACCGTGGCAGTATTTTCATTTTTTTATATGGTGTTGCATAAATGAACAGCTCCAATAATGTCAGTATATTTCCAGCCTAACGAGGAAGGAGGCATTGTGGATCTGGTTCTGGGGAATGAGGTAGGTCAAGTGGAGCAAGTGTCCATAGGTGAACATTTAGTGATCATAGTATCATAAGGTTTAGATCAGCGATGGAAAAGGATAGCGACCAATCTAGGCTGAACATTTTTAATTGGAGGAAGGCCAATTTCAGTGGGATGAGAACGGATCTGGCCCAGGTAAATTGGAATCAAAGTTTGGTAGCCAGAACTTTAATGGTACAGTGGGCTGCCTTTAAAGAGGAAATAGTTTGAGTACAGTTGAGGTATATTTCCACTAGGGAAAAAGGTAGGGCAACTAAAGTCAGAGCTCCCTGGATGATGAAAGAGAGAAAGTAAGATGAAGCAGAAAAAGAGCACATATAAATGGCATACTTGCCTTTATTAGCTGAGGCATAGAATGCAAGAACAAGTAGGTTATGCTTAAACTGTATAAAACACTAGCTAGAGTACTGCATGCAGTTCTGGTCACACATTACAGGAAAGATGTGATTACAGTGAGGATACAGAGGAGATTTATGAGGATGTTGCTTGGACTAGAGAATTTTAGCTGAGGAAAGATTGGATAGGCTGGGTTTGTTTTCTTTGGAACAGAGGAGGCTGAGGGGAGACCTCATTGAGTTGTATAAACTTACGAGGGGCCGAGATAGAGTGGATAGAACGGACCTCTTTCTCTTAGCAGAGGGGTCAACAACCAGGGAGCATAGATTTAAAGTAATTGGTAGAAGGTTTAGAGGGGATTTGAGGGACAATTTCTTCACCCAGAGGGTGGAGGGGGTCTGGAACTCACTGCCTGAAAGTGTGGTAGAGGCAGAAATGTTTAAAAAGTACTTGGATGTGCACTTGAAGTGCTGTAACCTACAGGGTTACTGATGAAGAGCTGGAAAGTGGGATGAAGCTGGATAGCTCTTTGGTAGCTGGCAAAGACATGATGGACTGCAATGGCCTCCTTCCATGCTGTAAATTTCTATGATTCTATTCAACCAGATGTCTGGTTGAGAATACATCTAAGAATCAGGCTAAATAGAGAAAGTTCAAAGGAGAAGTGAAAACAAAAATAAGAGGGGCAAAGAGAGGATATGGGAATAGAATGGCAGCTAACATAAAAGGTAATCCAAAAGTCTTCTATAGGCATATAAATAGTAAATGAGTAGTAAGAGGAGAGTGGGGCCGATTCGGGACCAAAAAGGAGACCTATGCAAGGAGGCAGAGTGTTTGGCTGAGTTGCTAAATGAGTACTTTGCATCTGTCTTCACCAAGGAAGAAGATAATGCCATAGACATAGTGAAGGAGATACTGGATAGGATAGAAATTGGTAAAGCGGAAGTGCTAGAAAGGCTGGCTGTACTTAAAGTAGATAAGTCATCAGGACCAGTTGGGATACATCCTAGGACGCTGAGGGAAATGAAGGAAGAAATCGCGGAGGTACTGGCCATAATCTTCCAATCCTTCTTAGAAACGGGGGTGGTGCCAGAGGACTGGGGAATTGCAAATATTACACCCTTGTTAAAACTAAGGATAAACCCAGCAACTACAGGCAAGTCAATTTAACCTCGGTGGTGGGGAAGCTTTTAGAAACAATAATCAGGGACAAAATTAAGTCACTTGAACAAGTGGATCAATTAAGAAAAACCAGCACGGATTTGTTCAAGGCAAACCGTGTTTACATAGAAACATAGAAAATAGGTGCAGGAGAAGGCCCTTCTAGCCTGCACCACCATTCAATAAGATCATGGTTGATCATTCCCTCAGTACCCCTTTCCTGCTTTCTCTCCATACCCCTTGATCCCTTTAGCCGTAAGGGCCATATCTAACTCCCTCTTGAATATATCCAATGAACTGGCATCAACAACTCTCTGCGGCAGGGAATTCCACAGGTTAACAACTCTGAGTGAAGAAGTTTCTCCTCATCTCAGTCCGAAATGGCCTACCCCTTATCCTAAGACTATGTCCCCTGGTTCTGGACTTCCCAAACATCGGGAACATTCTTCCCGCATCTAACCTGTCCAGTCCCGTCAGAATCTTAGACGTTTCTATGAGATCCCCTCTCATCCTTCTAAACTCCAGTGAATAAAGGCCCAGTTGATCCAGTCTCTCCTCATCTGACAGCCCAGCCATCCCTGGAATCAGTCTGGTGAACCTTCACTGCACTCCCTCAATAGCAAGAACGTCCTTCCTCAGATTAGGAGACCAAAACTCAACACAATATTCCAGGTGAGGCCTCACTAAGGCCCTGTACAACTGCAGTAAGATCTCCCTGCTCCTATACTCAAATCCCCGAGCTATGAAGGCCAACATACCATTTGCCTCCTTCACCGCCTGCTGTACCTGAATGCCCACTTTCAGTGATTGATGAACCATGACACCCAGGTCTCGTTGCACCTCCCCTTTTCCTAATCTGCCGCCATCCAGATAATATTCTGCCTTCCTGTTTTTACTCCCAAAATGGATAACCTCACATTTATCCACATTATATTGCATCTGCCATGCATTTGCCCACTCACCTAACCTGTCCAAGTCACCCTGCAGCGTCCTCCTCGCAGCTCACACCGCCACCTAGTTTAGTGTCATCTGCAAACTTGGAGTTATTACACTCAATTCCTTCATCTAAATCATTAATGTATATTGTAAAGAGCTGAGGTCCCAGCACTGAGCCCTGCGGCACTCCACTAGTCACTGCCTGCCATTCTGAAAAGGACCCGTTTATCCCAACTCTGCTTCCTGTCTGCCAACCAGTTCTCTATCCACGTCAGTACATTACCCCCAATACCATGCGCTTTTATTTTGCACACCAATCTCTTGTGTGGGACCTTGTCAAAAGCCTTTTGAAAGTCCAAATACACCACATCCATTGGTTCTCCCTTGTCCATTCTGCTAGTTACATCCTTAAAAAATTCCAGAAGATTCCTTTCATAAATCCATGCTGACTTGGTCCATTCCTGTCACTGCTTTCCAAATGCGCTGCTATTTCATCCTTAATGGTTGATTTCAACATTTTCCCCACTACTGATGTCAAGCTAACCGTCTATAATTACCTGTTTTCTCCTTTTTTAAAAAGTGGTGTTACATTAGCTACCCTCCAGTCCATAGGAACTGATCCAGAGTTGATAGACGGTTGGAAAATGATCACCAATGCATCCACTATTTCTAGGGCCACTTCCTTAAGTACTCTGGGATGCAGACTATCAGGCCCCGGGGATTTATTAGCCTTCAATCCGATCAATTTCCCTAACACAATTTCCCGCCTGATAAGGATATTCTTCAGTTCCTCCTTCTCACTAGACCTCCTGTCCCCTAGTACATTCGGAAGGTTATTTGTGTCTTCCTTCGTGAAGACAGAACCAAAGTATTTGTTCACTTGGTCTGCCATTTCTTTGTTCCCCATTATAAATTCACCTGAATCAGACAGCAAGGGACCTACGTTTGTTTTCACTAATCTTTTTCTCTTCACATATTTATAGAAGCTTTTGCAGTCAGTTTTTATGTTCCCTGCAAGCTTCCTTTCGTACTCTATTTTCCCCCTCTTAACTAAACCCTTAGTCTTCCTCTGTTGAATTCTAAATTTCTCCCAGTCCTCAGGTTTGTTGCTTTTTTCTAGCCAAATTATATGCCTCTTCCTTGGCTTTAACATATCCTTAATTTCCCTTGTTAGCCATGGTTGAGCCACCTTCCCCGTTTTATTTTTACTCCAGACAGGGATGTACAATTGCTGAAGTTCATCCATGTGATCTTTAAATGTTTGCCATTGCTTATCCACTGTCAACCCTTTAAGTATCCTTTGCCAGTCTATTCTAGCCAATTCACGCCTCATACCGTCGAAGTTACCTTTCCTTAAGTTCAGAACCCTAGTTTCCAAATTAACTGTGTCACTCTCCATCTTAATAAAGAATTCTACCATATTATGGTCACTCTTCTCCAAGGGGCCTCGCACAACAAGATTGCTAATTAGTCCCTTCTCATTACACATCACCCAGTCTTGGATGGCCAGCTCTCTAGTTGGTTCCTCGTAATATTGGTCTAGAAAACCATCCCTAATACACTGCAGGAAATCCTCCTCCACCGCATTGCTACCAGTTTGGTTAGCCCAATCAATATGTAAATTAAAGTCGCCCATGATAACTGCTGTACCTTTATTGCACACATCCCTTATTTCTTGTTTGATGCTGTCTCCAACCTCACCAATACTGTTTGGTGGTGTGTACACAGCTCCCACTCGCATTTTCTGCCCTTTGGAATTCCGCAGCTCCACCCATACTGATTCCACATCATCCAGGCTAATGTCCCTCCTTACTATCGCATTAATTTCCTCTTTAACCAACAACTCCACCCCACCTCCTTTTCCTTTCTGTCTATCCTTCCTAAATGCTGAATACCCCTGGATGTTGAGTGCCCATTCTTGATCACCCTGGAGCCATGTCTCTGTGATGCCTATTATATCATACCCGTTAACTGCTACCTGCACAGTTAATTCGTCCACCTTATTCCGAATACTCCTCGCATTGAGGCACAGAGCCTTCAGTCTTGTCTTTCTAACACACTTTGCCCCTTTTGAATTTTGCTGTAATGTGGCCCTTTTTGTTTTTTGCCCTCCACTTTTACTATTCTTCTTTCTATCTTTTGCTTTTGACTCCATTTTATTTCCCTCTGTCTCCCTGCATAGGTTCCCATCCCCCTGCCACATTAGTTTGATTGAGTTTTTGATTGAGTTGATTAAGTTTTTTGATGTTCAGAGAGGGTTGATGCGGTTGACCTGGTGTACATGGATTTCTAAAAGGTGTTTGACAAAGTGCCACATAATGGACTTGCCAGCAAAGTTGAAGTCCATGGAATAAAAGAGACAGTGGCAGCATGGATATGAAATTGGCTAAGTGACAGGAAACGGGGAGTAGTGGTGAGTGATTGTTTTTCAGACTGGATGATGGTATACAGTGGTGTTCCCCGAGCTTTAAGAGAGGGTGCAGAAAAGATGAGAATGATTCAAGGGATGATAGATTTTAGTTATGTGGATAGACTGGAGAAGCTGGAGTTTTTCCTGCTTGGAGCAGAGAAGGTTGAGAGGTGATTTGATGGAGGTGTTCAAAATCATGGGGGGTCTGGACAGAGTAGATACAGAGTAACTGCTCCCATTGGCAGAAGGGCCGAGAACCAGAGGACACAGATTTAAGGCGATTGGCAAAAGAACCAAAGGTGGCATAAGAAAAAACGCTTTTACACGGCGAGTGGTTAGGATCTGGAATGCACTGCCGGAAAGGGTGGTGGAGGCAGACTCAATCACGACTTTCAAAAGGGTGTTGAATAAGTACCGGAAGGAAAAACATTTGCAGGGCTACAGGGAAAGGACAGGGGAGTGGGACTACCGAGGTGCTCTTGCAGAGAACTGGCATGGGCTCGATGGGCCGAATGGCCTTCATCCATGCTGAAAGCAATCTACGATTCTATGAATAATATCACTCTTCTGTGTATGTTGTAGGTCTCGGCCTGCTTTCCAAACCAATATTTGTCGCATATCAGAGATACGGGTCAATTGATATATTATTTAATCTGTGGGTAACTTTCTTTTTTATCTTTAAAGATCTAGGTTTGTATATATTCGAGACTGAAGTTCTCTGTTATGATGTAGTAGTGGCCCTATGAGCTTGAGTATCCTCAATCCTGTTTTTGGTGTGTATGAGTGCACAATACAATAATGTCTGCAGTTTATATCATTTAATTTGTAGAGGTTAAAAATTAAAAAAGCAGGCAATTCAAGATATCTGAAATTAAAAACAGAAATCTTGGAAATAAACAGGAGGTCAGTCAGCATTTGAAAGAGTAAGACAGGTGCATGTTTGCAGAATATTGGGGGAGCCCTTCATAGTCGTGACCAAAATAGACAGTGGAATGAATACCAGGGAGAGAAGAAGAGAATGGTAGGTAGAGGCCAAGTGTATCGTAATGCTAACTGTTTTCACAAAAGGGATTGATTGTGTATAAATGACAGACTGAGAAGCCATAATGATTGCTAATGTGGCAATGTCACAGGCACAGTACACACACTTGATTTGAAGGGTTGTAATATACTGTAAGGCAAATTGTGGGCCAAATGTGTTGTAACTCATTCTGTGAGTTAAGGAAAGTGATGTAAGGTAATTTAGCTATTCTGACTTTCTGACAATCCTTTGGGGAAGCATTGTTTCAAGACAGCACAACTCTACTTCTCTTTGACTTCAAGCTGTGGGTATTCCAGGTATTTTTTTATGTGGAGATAATTGCCTGTAATTTTCAGGAACATTTCTGCATAAGTATGGCATAGGACCAGCGTTGTGCTGTTTTTTTACCAATGAGATTCTCGTATAACTGATTTGCGTCAGTATTGCACTGAAATAATGACCCAGAAATTGCGGTCGGAAGCTTCCTGTGGGTGGATGCCTCTGACCAATTCTTTTTTACAAAAGTACTTGGCGGTCCCGGAGGAACGTAGACTTGCGGTCCAAGGCCTCCATTCGCAGTCCAGCATATGGGCCCACCTATTCCAGGGGCGTATGTGCAACCTGGGCCAGACCAACCAATTAAAATGGAGTATCCCCATTCACAGTAATGCATGAACTCAGTTTGTACAGACATCACCATTTCTGTGAATGGTGATACCCCGCAAAAAACGCACATTTTAAATAAGTAAGAAAAACACTTCATATAGTTAAAATTAATTGAAATTGAATTTAATTAAATGTTTTAGAGAAATTATTTTTTTTTTAATATGTTTTAATGGGGGTAAAAATAAACTTACCTTTAATGGTCAGGGGTTTTAATAGAAAAATTATTGATAACATATTTTATTTTTCTATCTTTTAAAACACCTGCGCTGGTAAAAGCAGGCCTTCCTCTTGCTTTTACTAGGCGTAAGTTTTGAAGGACATTCGCTGGGCAAGAGTTTGGCAAATAGCTCATATCTCTGCGTGCGAATGTCCTTCTCTCGGGGATGTGTGTGATCTGTCAAAAGACATTTTGACAGTTTGCATGTGCCGGTTCTCGGTGCATGCGCATCGCGCGCTGAGAACTGACACTTGCGAGGCCTTTCCGTACGCACCCGGAGAGGCCGCAATTTACAGCCCATTACTATGTGTGAATTTCCTCGATCATTTGCGTCGTTCCCAAGGTATGCCAACCAAGACCCTTTGCCGCTCAGTTACGTAGCTTCCCTTCCCCCATGCAAATGACCAGCTCAATCGAGTTTCCTAGCTTTATGCAAGCAAAGCGTTGGCATAGATTCATGCCCATAAATTTAGGCATGGCACAGCCTGAAGTCACCTGATATCAGCGTAACTGAGAGTTTGGTGATTTATTTTGCAATTACATAAAAATATTCTTACTGAGACCTCACTTTTCTTAACCAAAATGCCATTTAGAAACATAGAAAATAGGTGCAGGAGCAGGCCATTCAGCCCTTCTAGCCTGCACCGCCATTCAATGAGTTCATGGCTGAACATGAAACTTCAGTACCCACTTCCTGCTTTCACGCCATACCCCTTGATCCCCCGAGTAGTAAGGACTTCATCTAACTCCCTTTTGAATATATTTAGTGAATTGGCCTCAACTACTTCCTGTGGTAGAGAATTCCACAGGTTCACCACTCTCTGGGTGAAGAAGTTTCTCCTTATCTCGGTCCTAAATGGCTTACCCCTTATCCTTAGACTGTGACCCCTGGTTCTGGACTTCCCCAACATTGGGAACATTCTTCCTGCATCCAACCTGTCCAAACCCGTCAGAATTTTAAACGTTTCTATGAGGTCCCCTCTCATTCTTCTGAACTCCAGTGAATACAAGCCCAGTTGATCCAGTCTTTCTTGATAGGTCAGTCCCACCATCCCGGGAATCAGTCTGGTGAATCTTCGCTGCACTCCCTCAATAGCAAGTATGTCCTTCCTCAAGTTAGGAGACCAAAACTGTACACAATACTCCAGGTGTGGCCTCACCAAGGCCCTGTACAACTGTAGCAACACCTCCCTGCCCCTGTACTCAAATCCCCTCGCTATGAAGGCCAACATGCCATTTGCTTTCTTAACCGCCTGCTGTACCTGCATGCTAACCTTCAATGACTGATGTACCATGACACCCAGGTCTCGTTGCACCTTCCCTTTTCCTAATCTGTCACCATTCAGATAATAGTCTGTCTCTCTGTTTTTACCACCAAAATGGATAACCTCACATTTATCCACATTATACTTCATCTGCCACGCACTTGCCCACTCACCTAACCTATCCAAGTCACTCTGTAGCCTCATAGCATCCTCCTCGCAGCTCACACTGCCACCCAACTTAGTGTCATCCGCAAATTTGGAGATACTACATTTAATCCCCTCGTCTAAATCATTAATGTACAATGTAAACAGCTGGGGCCCCAGCACAGAACCCTGCGGTACCCCACTAGTCACTCTCCATGCACTCAATTTTTCCCCTTGCCAGTGTTTAACGGGACCATTGTCTTCCCAATGGGCATATTCCTGTTCTGCATAATAACATGGCAGAAGGCACTGGCCGAGTGAAGTCATGAGCACACCAACACAGTATCACTCAAAAGTCAAACAATATCTGGTATAGATATTAATCTCGGAAGGTAATTCTGAATTAATTGGATTTGGACAATGACTTTTTGAGACTAGTGTTGGATGCTGTCCAAACTGACACCATGGTGAATGTGTGCAAATCAATCTTGTTTTTTACTGGACACAGCAATGCAGCCACTACCTTTTCAGTTGCCTGTCGAGATGAGAGGCTCAATCAGAAATAAGTTTCTCTTCAGCAGGCCTGGTGATAAAATGCCAGGGATCTCAACTAGACAATTGTGAGTTCAGACCCAGATTTAACAGAGATTTAACCTTCCCCTCATTATACAGGTTTTGGTGGTTTCTGCCAGACTGTGAAATGATGCATCACTGATGCTGTGAAGCATCAGATTGCTCTTTCGCACAGCACATGTGCAAGTTTCCTTCTTTTACAAAACAAAGTCCACTAAACAGCAACACAAACACATGCATTAAGTTTTAATTTCCTGACGAGAAAGCAGTATTTTAAAGATAAATTTTATTAAGTTGTAAAACAAATGGTGAACAGTTGGCAGCGTTGCATTTACGTTTGTTTTGTGCCACTTTTTGCATTCCAGCGTTGGCAACTGAGCACTACTAAAATTCTGCCTAAGTTCCCGTTGTCAAAACGGTGCAAATTTCAGTGTGATTTCTGTGCAAGTATGATCCATGAAGTTCAGGGCCAGTATCTTCAACTCCAGAGGCAGTTATTTCCAGTATTTTTTGTTTTTGTTTAATAACAACTTGGATTTATATTAGTAAAATGTGTCTAGCTGTTTTGCAGGAGTACAATTAGACACAATTTGACACCGAGACATAAACGGAGATGTTATGACAGGCTTGGTCAATGAGTTAGGTTTTAAGGAATGTCTTAAAGGAGAGGGGTCCGTAGAGGTTTAGGGAGAGAATTCCAGAGCTTAGGGCCTAGGCAATTGAAAGCATGGCCGCCAATGGTTGGGTGATTAAATTACAGGATGCACAAGAGGCCAGAATTGGAGGAGCACAGATGCCCCAGAGGATTGTAGGGCTGGAGGAGATTACAAAGATAGGAAGAACCAAGGCTGTAGAGGGATTTGAAATCAAGAATTTTAAAATCGAGGCGTTGCTGGACCGGGAGCCAATGTAGGTCAGCGAGTACAGGGGTGATGGGTGAATGGGAGTTGGTGCGAGTTAGGATGAGAGCAGCAGAGGTTTGGATGAGCTCAAGTTTATGGAGGGTGTAAGATGAGAGGACTACCAGGAGAGTGAGCTTTTGTGCTTGCTATTAGTTGGATTTACTCTAGATACGAGGGATGTATGTGTTGCGCAAATGATTATGCAGGATGATCATAGCAAAAGCTGATGCTGCTTAGTTACAGATTATAACTCTGTAATAGCACAGACATGTGCAACCTACTTGTTGGGTGTTTAAGTGTATGCAAAGCGCTGTATTTTCTGGTAAGGAAGTTGCAATAGTTTAAAAGAAACTGAATTGCAATTTGAGCTTTGTTAAAGATTTCCCTCGCATGGTTGCGTTTTGTGGCACCACAGGGTTGAGGCATGGATTTGATCTTGTTATAGGGAATCCATGCAACTCCTAATAGGGAAGATTTGTTGCTCGCCCATACTTTTGTACGTATGGGATCAGTTCATGTTGTGATGTTGTTTGTTGGGAGAAATTGAAAATAAATATAAACTTAACATTTTGTTAGCTTTCGCTCCAAGAAATGTTAGTAACTTTTTCTGTAATTCTCCATGAGCACATTATCTCTCCCATGTGTATACGCGTTCTGATTTATACATTTTCTCAATGAAAAATATACAAGAGAAACAGCAAATAAGTGTGATGTCATAACATTGAAGCTATGCCAGTTCGGAGTGAAATCAAGAAGCATTTTTTCACACCCCATCCCCCCCAAAAAAAGACTTTTGGATGCTGTGTCAATTGAAAGTTTCAAGACTTGAGATTGATCGATATTTGTAAAGTAACAGCTCCAAGGGATATGGAGAAAGGGCGAGTAAATGGAGTTGATGTACAGATCAGCTATGATCTAACAGAATGGTGGAATAGTGTATATTCAACACACTAGCCAGGGCCAAACAAAGTCGTCTGCCTAAATTGTGTTAATGCATTCAAGTAATGCGTTGGAATGGTCTCATTCATTTGAGCGTAGCAGGCGGTCACTGCCATGGAGTTTGTGCCTCCTAGAAGGGCAACAACCTAGGATTGACAGCTCAACTAACCAATTCTCAACACCAACAATTGTAGGTGGGTCAATGTAAAGTGGACTACTTTATTTTTGATGTTAGGAGGAGTAAAAAAAAAACTAGACTGTATTTTACTGAAGACTTTTCTGTTCATTTGTTGTATCTAAAGTAAACAAGCTTTTGAATTTACAGTTGGCTGCATCTCACGAGAGCTGTGATCAACAACAACTTGCATTTATATAGTGCCTTTAACATAGTAAAATGTCCCAAGGCATTTCACAGGAGCACCGAGCCATGCAAGGAGATATTAGAAGAGATGACCGAAAGCTTGGTCAAAGAGGTAGGTTTGGAGGATAGAGAGGCGGAGAAACATGGCTGCCATTGGTGGAGCGATTAAAATCGGGGATGCACAAGAGGCCTGAATTGGAGCAGCGCAGATATCTCAGCAGGTTGTAGGATTGGAGGAGGTTACAGAGATAAGGAGGAGCGAGGCTGTGGAGAGATTTGTAAAAAAGATGACAATTTTAAAATTGAGGCATTGCGTAACTGTGAACCAGTGTAGGTCAACGAGGACAGGTGAACGGGACTTAGGATATAGGCAGCAGAGTTTTGGATGACTTTTAAGTTTATGGAGGGTGGAAGATGGGAGGCCAGCCAGGAGTGCGTTGGGATAGTTAAGTCTAGAGTTAACAAAGGCATGGATGAGGGTTTTAGCAGCGGATGAGCTGAGGGAGGATGTTACCGAGGTGGATCGGAAGCTCATCTTGGGGCCAAGTACGACACCAAGGTTGCGAACAGTCTGGTTCAGCCTCAGACAGTTGCCAAGGAGAGGGATGGAGTCGGTAGCTAGGGAACGCAGTTTGTGTCGGGGACCAGAGACAATGGCTTCAGTCTTCCCCAATATTTAGTTGGAGGAAATTTCTGCTCCAGTACTGGATGTCGAACAAGCTGTCATAGAGACGGTGGAGTGGTTGAGAGGTGGTAGTGAGGTAGAGCTGGGTGTTGTCAGTGATCATGTGGAATCTGATGCTGTGGTTTCTGATGATGTTGCTGAGGGGCAGCATGTAGATGAGAAAGAGGAGGGCCCAAGGACAGATCCTTGGGGGAACACCAGAGGTAACAGAGCGGGAGTGGAAAGGGAAGCCATTACAGTTGAGTCTCCAGGTACGACTGGATAGATAAGAATGGAACAAGGCGAGAGCAGTCCCACCCAGCTGGGCGATGGTGGAGAGGTGTTGCAGGTGGATGGTATGGTCAATTGTGTCAAAGGCTGCAGACAGGTCAAGAAGGACGAGGAAGGATAGCTTACAGCAGTCACCGTCACATAGGATGCCATTTGTGACTTGATAAGAGCCGTTTCGGTACCGTGGCAGGGGAGGAACACTGGAGGGATTCAAACATGGAGTTCTGGGAAAGCTGGGAGACGACAGCACATTCAAGGACTTTGGAGAGGAAAGGGAAGGGAGGTTGGAGATAGAGTGGTAATCAGTCCAACTTCTGGAAAATAGGTGAAATGCATGCGAGGGCACGTGTGGGATTACAGTATCCAGTGCACACAATGGAGCCAAGTTTCGGCCCAAGTTGCTCCTGTTTTTTTGGAGCAACTGGTTTAGAATGGAATATCTTAGAAATTGCAAATCTCGGCATTTAGTTTACTCCAGTTTTAGTCAGTTAGAACAGTTTCAGTTTGGAACAGATTTTTTTTTTCAAAAGGGGGCGTGTCCGGCCACTTACGCCCATTTTGAAAGTTTAGGTAGTGAAAACATACTCCAAACTAACTTAGAATGGAGTAAGTATAGATTTTTGTATGTTCAGAAAACCTTGTCTACACTTAGAAAATCAGGCGTAGGTCACAAATCAGGTGTAGGGGAGGGGGGGTGGGGTTTAAAGGGAAGTTTACAAACATGAAACACTTCAGTTAAGCCATCATCAATAATAAATGATAAATGCATCAATAAATCAACCAATAAATCAATCAAAAAAATTAATAAAAATTAATTTAAAAAAATCAATAAATAAAACATTTTCTACTTACCGACTACAGCACTGGGAATCCTCCAACAGCGGGCTGGGACGCTCCCCCCCCCCCCCCCCCCCCCCCCCCCCCGTGTGCCTCTGTCAGTGTCTCTATCTCTGTCAGAGTGTGTCTCTCTCACTCTCTGTCTGTCAGTGTCTGTGTTTCTGACAGCGAGGGGTGGAGAGGAGAGGGGAGTGAGGGTGAGGGTGGGAGGAGGAGGGGGTGAGGGGGAGGAGGAGGGGGGTGAGGAAGGGGGTGAGGAGGAGGAGGGGGGTGGGGGGGAGGAGGAGGGGGTGAGGTGGAGGAGGAGGGGGGGGAGGAGGAGGAGGAGGGGGGTGAGGAGGAGGAGGAGGGGGGTGAGGAGGAGGGGGAGGAGGAGGAGGGGTGAGGGGGGGGGAGGAGGAGGAGGAGGGGGTGAGGGGGAGGAGGAGGAGGGTGAGGGGGGGGAGGAGGAGGAGGAGGGGGTGAGGGGGAGGAGGAGGAGGAGGAGGAGAGGGGGAGGGGAGGAGGGGGGTGAGGAGGAGGAGGGGGGTGAGGAGGAGGAGGAGGGGGGTGAGGGGGAGGAGGGGGGGGAGAGGGGGGGGGGGGGAGGAGGGGGGGGGGGAGGAGGAGGAGGGGGGTGAGGAGGAGGAGGAGGAGGAGGAGGAGGAGGAGGTGGAGGAGGAGGGGGGAGGAGGAGGAGGGAGGAGGAGAGAGAGGAGAGGAGAGGGAGGAGAGAGAGGGAGAGGGAGGCTGAACGCCCGGGCCCAAGACTTCGGGCTTGGATTTACCGGATTGACAGGTAGGTGGCGTCAGGTCCGTGGAGGGGGTGGGGGGGGAGGGGGGAGGGGGGAGGTAGGAGGTAGGAGGGGGGGAGAGAGAGAGAGAGAGAGAGAGTCGGAAGTGGAGGTCGGCGGGGGGAGGAGGGGCGGGGGGTGTGGGGGAGAGGTGTGGTGGAGGGGGGGTGTGGTTGTGGGGGGGGTTGGGGGGTAGTGGGAGGGAGGTTGGGGGGTAGTGGTGGGGGGTTTGGGGGTGGTGGGGGAGGGGGGTGGGGAGAGAAGTGAGGTCGGGGGGTGGGGTGGTGGCGGGAGTCAAGTCGGGTCGGGTCGGATCTGGTCGGGAGGAAGCAGGAGCTGGGCGTGGGAGGCAGCCTTATCCACGCAGCCCCAGTGAGGCCATTCGGCCAGGGCGAAGAGCTGCATGCTTCGGGCCCTCCCACACAGTTTGGGCGCCTGGAGCTACTGCACATGCGCGCCCACTCTAGCACCTGTGCAGAGGTCCCGGCACTGTTTTCAGCGCAGGGTCCTGGCTCCGCCCCCCACAGCTCGTGCCGCGCCCAGCTCCAGAGGGCCTGCAGGAAGCCGGAGAATAGGTAAGGTTTTTTTTAGGCGCACTTTGTGGCGTGAAAAACGGGCGTCCAGGTCGGGACTGCGCCGTTCTAGGCGCGGCCCGTAACTTGGGCTCAATGAGGGGTCCCAGGGTCACACTATTGTAAAATTAGATATTGTACAGTAAAGGTAAACTCTTGATCATGAGACGGAGGATTTGCTTCCAGAAAGGAGATCCTGGTGATGCTGAACCCAAGAGCATATTTAATGTAGGCCAGAAATTTATACCACAATGCCCACAAACTGTGCTAAAGATGAATGTCTTTCTGTTTAATCTATTTTAGTGGTAGAATAATGAGTCCAGCAGTTTAACTACCTGGACAAATGATCTGGAGACATGAGTTCAAATCCCACTATGGCAGCTGTGGAACTTAAATTCAGTTAATTAAATAAATCTGAAATAAAAAGCTAACATCAAGAATGGTGACCATGAAACTATCCGATTGTTGTAAAAAATCATCTGGTTTATTAATGTCCTGTGGGGAAGGAAATTTGCTGCCCTTACCCGGTCTGGCATATATGTGACTCCAGACCCACAGCAATGTGGTTGACTCTTAACTGCCCTCTGAAATGGCCTAGCAAGCCACTCAGTTGTATTAGAAAATCTACAGCGGTTCAAGAAGGCAGCTCACCACCACCTTCTCAAGGGCAATTAGGGATAGGCAATAAATGCCGGCCTTGACAGCGATGCCTGCATCCCATGAATGAATAAAAGAAACTCTGACAGTGCAGCATGCCCTCAGCACTGCACGGAGTGTCAGCATAGATTTTTGCGCTCAAGTCTCTAATGGGGCTTAAACCCATAACCTCCTGACTCTAGAGGTGAGAGTGCTACCCACTGAACCCGAGCTGACGCCCTGTATTTTTTCTTTTGCCGAATTTCCCTCAGTGGGTAGCACCCTCGCCTGAGTCAGAAGGTTGTGGGTCCAAGTCCCACTCCAGAGACTTGTGCACAAAAATCTAGGCTGACACTCCAGTGCAGTACTGAGGGAGTGCTGCACTGTCAGAGATGCCGTCTTTTGGTTGAGATATTAAACCGAGGCCCCGTCTCCTCCCTTGTTTGGATGAAAAAGAACCCATGGCACTGTTCACTAAAAACAGATTCTGCTCATTATCACGTTGCTGTTTGTGGGAGCTTACTGTGTGCAAATTGGTTGCTGCCTTTCCTACATTACAACAGTGACTACACTTAAAAAAATACTTCATTGGCTGTAAAGTGTTTTGAGACGTCTGGTAGTTGTGAAAAGTGCTATATAAATGCAAGTCTTTTTCCACATCTCACACGCCACCTGTCTGAAAGATCAGGACTTCTTCCGAGATTACCACCGATGCTGCTTTTGACTATCTATACGGGGCATGTTGGAGCAGTCTGTTGGAAACTCCCGTCACGTTTTCTCCCCTCGTTCTTAAAACCTGGCAGATGCCTCAGCAGAGCAGATAGAATAATGGATTGGAATGGATCAAATTGACATCCCTGCATTCCACAGCATTGTGAGTATGTGCTCCAATGTGCCGCACTACATTCTGAACCAAGTATTGGTGTGCACTGGGAAGTAGTCCTTACTAGCCTCCCCTTGGTTCACTTGTTGCCCCTGCAAGCACATTGCTCGAAATCTTCAGCATTATGCATCCATGTTCAGTTCCAAGCCTGATTGATAAGTAAAAGGAGATACCACCAGAAGTGTCTTTCCAATAAGAGAAATGTTTAAGCTTGCGCAATGCAATTGCTACGCAACTGTCAATGGCAACTGCAAGAGCTGAGTGGCCAAGTCAGTTTTAAGAATTTGCCGCTAGCTTGAGAACATACTTCAAAAGAGTGAAAAGGGCTGAAGCTTAAGAGATTAGTACATTTCTTTTCTGCAGTGACATCTAAATTCATTCCAATAACTGGAAGATTGTATCATAATGTATTCAGATGCTCTGTAAATTTTCCACCGAGTCTCAGTAATCAAAGTTGTCATAAAAAAGTAGAGACACATTAGACTTAAAATTGACAACCCGTAGAAGAAATGTAAGTTCACATTGTTAATGATTTGCTATCAATTTTGTATTTTTTTAGAGTCTGGCCATTTAGCATGTCAAAACGAAAAGAAGAACTTTCTGAAGGACTACTACCCACAAAGAGAATCAAAACTGAAAACATAAAGGAATGTGATACAGAAGAAGCCAACAAGAGTAATGGGAAAACTGCAACAACTAATGGACAAAGTGGAGACAGCCTTCCAAATTCACTCTTGGTAAATTATTCATCATTAGTACAGGCTGAATTCTCTCAGTATGACTCTTCCCCATAAGGAAGCAAAATAGTCAGTACAGGTGCATTGTTTTTATGCACTTCCCAGTGTCTGATTATAGAACAGTCCCAGATAGCTTTACCATTTTGCATGTTTAGTTTCTCTGAATAAATAAGGGTGGATCCAAAAGAGATTTCTAAGAGCAATAAAACCAGACATAGTGAAAAGCTACATTGGCTCCATCAAGATCCAGATATAAAAATATATAATAAGGTTGGATAAGCAAAAATGCACAATTTGTGAAAGAAGCAGTTGGTCTAAAAATCCTGATCACGTTGATTCTGAAGCAACCTGTGAGTAAATGTGTGGTGCTGCAGGAATATCAATACTGCGTTGTATGCTCGATGTCTTTATAATGTCTGGGTTGCGTAACGGTGTGTGCAGTCCTGCACCATTGTTGCCGATCGTGCTGTTACTACTGCCAGTCTAATTGGTAATCTTGCCTAATTCCTTAAATCATTTAGCTATCCTGTGCTTCGTCTTGATTTTAGTCTTTGGCCTTTCATTTCTCCTCTCATTATTGTCTTGTCTAGATAGTAGTTGTCTTCTCCTTGGTATTGGGGTAAGAAATTAGTGGGTGCATAGCTTTAAGAAGAGAATGATGGGAAAAGATGTCAAGTAAGCTAAATGTAAGCACACGGCAGATTAAAAGAATACATTAGGCAAAAGGGAAGGATCCACAGGTACAGCCAGAGAAAAGCTTGTGGAGTGATCTACACATTATCATCATCATAGGCAGTCCCTCGGCGTCTAGGAAGACTTGCTTCCACTCTTAAAATGAGTCCTTAGGTGGCTGAACAATCCAATACGAGAACCACAGTCTCTGTCACAGGTGGGACAGATAGTTGTTGAGGGAAAGGGTGGGTGGGACAGGTTTGCCGCACGCTCTTTCAGGAGCCTGCGCTTGATTTCTGCATGCTTTCGGCGATGAGACTTGAGGTGCTCAACGCCCTCCCGGAAGCACTTCCTCCACTTACAGCGATCTTTGGCCAGGGACTCCCAGGTGTCAGTGGAGATGTTGCACTTTTTCAGGGAGGCTTTGAAAGTGTCCCTGTAACGTTTCCTCTGCCTACCTTTGGCTCGTTTGCCGTGAAGGAGTTCAGAGTAGAGCACATGCTTTGGGAGTCTCGTGTCTGGCATGCGAACGATGTGGCCTGCCCAGCGGAGCTGATCAAGTGTGGTCAGTGATTCAATGCTGTGGATGTTGACCTGGTCGAGGACGCTAATGTTGGTGCGTCTGTCCTCCCAGGGGATTTGAAGGATCTTGCAGAGGGATCATTGGTGGTGTTTCTCCAGCAACTTGAGCTGTCTACTATACATGGTCCATGTCTCTGAGCCATACAGGAGGGCGGGTATTACTACAGCCTTGTAGACCATGAGCTTGGTGGCAGTTTTGAGGGCCTGGTCTTCAAACACTCTTTTCCTCAGGCGGCCAAAGGCTGCACTGGCGCACTGGAGGCAGTGTTGAATCTCGTCGTCAATGTCTGCTCTTGTTGATAAGAGGCTCCCAACGTGTGGGAAATGGTCTACGTTGTCCAGGGCCGCACCATGGACCTTGATGACTGGGGGCCAGTGCTGTGTGGCGAGGACAGGCTGGTGGGAGGACCTTTGTCTTACGGATCTTTAGCGTAAGGCCTATGCTTTCGTATGCCTCAGTGAATGCATCGACTATGTCCTGGAGTTCAGCTTCTGTATGTGCGCAGGCGTCGTCCGCGTACTGTAGCTCGACGACAGAGATTGGGGTGGTCTTGGACCTGGTCTGGAGACGGCGAAGGTTGAACAGGTTCCCACTGGTTCTGTAGTTTAGTTCCACTCCAGCGGGGAGCTTGTTGATTGTGAGGTGGAGCATGGCAGCGAGGAAGATTGAGAAGAGGGTTGGGGAGATGACGCAGCCCTGTTTGACCCCGGTCCGGACGTGGATTGGGTCTGTAATGGATCCGTTGGTAAGGATCATGGCCTGCATGTCGTCGTGGAGCAGGTGGAGGATGGTGACGAACTTTTGGGGGCATACGTAACGGAGGAGGATGCTCCATAGACCCTCGCGGTTGACAGTGTCAAAGGCCTTTGTAAGGTCGAAGAAGGCCATGTATAAGGGCTGCTGCTGTTCCCTGCATTTTTCCTGCAGCTGTCGCGCTGCAAAAATCATGTCTTTTGTGCCCCATAGGGGACGAAATCCACACTGTGACTCCGGGAGGAGCTCCTCAGAAACAGGTAGATGGTTGAGGAGGACTCTAGCGACGACTTTCCCAGTGACTGATAACAGGGAGATATTTCTGTAGTTGCCGCAGTCGGACTTGTTCCCTTTTTTAAAGATGGTCACGATCACTGCATCTCAGATCTCCCGGCATGCTCTCCTCCCTCCAGATGAGAGAGATGAGGTCATGTATTTGCGGCAGTAGCGTCTCTCCGCCATACTTCAGTGCCTCAGCAGGGATTCCATCCACTGATTATGTAGAGAACCCAGCTGCTAAACACATCTCTACCTCCCCCAGTCTCTTTCTCTCTCTCTTCCCCATCATCATCATAGGCAGTCCCTCGGAATCAAGGAAGACTTGCTTCTACTCTAAAAATGAGTCCTTGGGTGGCTGAATAGTCCAATACGAGAACCACAGTCCCCGTCACAGGTGGGACAGATAGTCGTTGAGGGTGAGGGAGGGTGGAACAAATTTGCTGCATGCCTCTGAAGTGCGACCTCAACACTTGGTATTTAGCTTATTTTTTTTTAAAGTTATCCTTGGAACTGACATACAACACTTTCCAAAGATATATGGGCAGATTTTAAACAGAGCATCACATCTGCAAGGATATTCCAGATTTCATTTGTGTGTCTATAATGTAACTGAAGGAGATAAATAGTGATGGTCTCAAATGTGGGATTATGTTACAAAGATTTTCCTTCAGCTATTTGTAAAATGTTTTATCAATCAATTTCAAGTGCAACAGATGTTTAATTATTATTAACTGATCTAAATCTGTATGATGTAAGGCTGTTGTGATTAAAGCTATTCTGATTTATTCATTTCATAACCGTTTATTTTTTTTCTGTAGTTGGGAAAGGGAATCGAGGTTTCTGTTACTATTGTGCTGATGCATTTCAAATCTTAGATACATTAAATGCAACAGTTCACACCTTGGCAAAAGAAAGAAGTGTTGCAGCTGGGGAAACACGAGACGTTTGATTTCCCAAACCTTACTCATCATTCCTCAGCACTAATACCAGTATCCTTCCAGGTGCCAAGAATACAGTGTCATTTGGGGGCTGAGGAAATTACAGTAATTAAAGAAGCTTCAAGTAGCAGCAGAATTTTCATGATCAGAGCCACTGTCCTTGAAAACTGTTTTTCAGAATACTGTTCTAAATTTGAAGTTTGATATCTGGAACTTGTATTGCTAGACAGGAGATGAAACAAGATCGACAGCAATTGTTTTGAGGGGATATTAGTATTCTGCTTGCTTCATGCTATAGATTATTATCTTGAGCAATAGCAATATTATAGAATACATTTCTTGCCAACTGTTCAATTTGTACAGATCTAAAATGGGTTTTCTTGTTTCAGAATGAAGGCGATGTGGGAATAATTGAAAGTATTTCATTGAAAAATTTTATGTGCCATGCTTGCCTTGGACCATTTAAGTTTGGACCCAATGTGAACTTTGTGGTTGGAAACAATGGAAGTAAGTGTTGTCAACTGTTAGCTCCTTTTACCATTGTATTTCTGTCATGGTTTCCTTTCATCTACCAATATTTAATTTGTATCTTCAAGCAGTCTCTTATAGTTTGCATTGAATATCATTTTTAACCTAACCAATGCACTATATATTATGATTTTGAAAAATCCTAATTGTAATATGTTTTGTATAGAAGATTTGCTTACAACCATGACATTTTTGTAGCTACACTCACTCATCATTACATAATCTAATTCAAAATTTCCATTGAATGGACGTGTAATAGATATAGCCATCATCTGCAATATCTTAAAAATATTACACCCATGCAAGCTTCCTGTCTATGAAGCCTTACTTCCAGTGACACAAAGAAACTCCTATGCTGCAATCAATTCTACTGAATTATCATAGAATCATAGAATAGTGCAGCTTGGCTCACTCCACTCTTTCCCCATATCCCTGCAACTTTTTCTCCCTCAAGTATTTAACCAATTCCCTTTTGAAGGCTATTATTGAATATCCACCTCTCTTTCAGGCAGTGCATTCCAAATCCTAACCACTCGTGTAAAAAAAATTCTCGTCATTATTCAAAAACAGGGACATGTGTGCCTTTAAATGGGCAATGAATTACATCTGCATGCCTTGGTCCTATATATACACTTCCTGCTTGTATCATGCTCACTTCCTGTGTCATGATTTGTCTGTTACAACTAGCTTCTTCACACCTGGGTGTCAGTTATAAGCTGTAAGATATGCATGCTTGCCATTTGTACTTTTAAGTTCCCTAAATAGGTGACAGCGTGCTCCGTCACTTTACCTTCTCTGTTTCTGGTCTGTGGCTCATGCCCAATGCCTCCTTTATGATGCAAGAGCCAGCCTACAGTGCTGGCTGCTAAAGGTTCTTCACCCTAACATCAATCTTTTTTTCTGATGAACTGCTGCGTATTTTCTATTTCAACTTTCCACCATTTTAATGTTTTTCTTTGTTTAACTATATTGTGCTATTTCAATAATATCTGATCTTCAAAGATAAAATTGTTCCTCTGGCAAGAGCATGCTAATCTCATATCTGCTTGAGCTTGAATATATGCCTTCTACAAGCAATTTTACACAGCAGTATATTCATGGGTGTTGTGAAACTATCTGAAATAGATTCAAGCAAGATTGATGCAAAAAAAAATCTCAAATCTTGTTCTGGTCTGTCTTTAGGTGGAAAGAGTGCTGTACTGACTGCCCTCATTGTAGGACTTGGTGGGAAAGCTACTGCCACGAATAGAGGCTACTCTATAAAAGGATTTGTAAAAAATGGTCAAAAGTAAGGTTTAATCATTCATTTTACTCCAGTTCTTTGTGTAGATCGAATAAGAACATAGGAAATAGGAGCCAGGAGTAGGCCATACGGCCCCTTGAGCCTGCTCCGCCATTTAATATGATCATGGCTGATCCGATCATGGACTCGGGTCCACTTTCCTGCCCGCTCTCCATAACCCTTTATTCTCTTATCGGTCAAGAAACTTGTCTATTTCTGTCTTAAATTTATTCAATGTCCCAGCTTCCACAGCTCTCTGAGGCAGCGAATTGCACAGATTTACAACCCTCAGAGAAAATACATTTCTCCATCTCCGTTTTAAATGGGCGGCCCCTTATTCTAAGATCATGCCCTCTATTTCTAGTCTCCCCCATCAGTGGAAATATCCTCTCTGCATCCACCTTGTCAAGCCCCCTCATAATCTTATGCATTTTGATAAGATCACCTCTCTTCTGAATTCCAATGAGTAGAGGCCCAACCTACTCAACCTTTCCTCATAAGTCAACCCCCTCATCTCCGGAATCAACCTAGTGAACCTTCTGTGAACTGCCTCTAAAGCATATCCTTTCGTAAATATAGAAACCAAAACTGCACACAGTATTCCAGATATGGCCTCGCCAATACCTTGTCTAGCTGTAGCAAGATTTCTCTGCTTTTATAATCCATCCCCTTTGCAATTAAGGCCAAGATTCCATTGGCCTTCTTGATTACTTGCTGTATCTGCATACTATCCTTTTGTGTTTCATGTACAAGTACCCCCAGGTCCCGCTGTACTGCAGCACTTAGCAATCTTTCGCCATTTAAATAATAATTTGCTTTTTGATTTTTTTTTTCTGCCAAAGTGCACTTTCCAACATTATACTCCATCTGCCACATTTTTGCTCACTCACTCAGCCTGTCTATGTCCTTTTGCAGATTTTTTGTGTCCTCCTCACATTGCTTTTCCTCCCATCTTTGTCAGCAAACTTGGCTACGTTACACTCAGTCCCTTCTTCCAAGTCGTTAACATAGATTGTAAATAGTTGGGATCCCAGCACTGATCCCTGAGACACCCTACTAGTTACTGGTTGCCAACCAGAGAATTAACCATTTATCCTGACTCCCTGTTTTCTATTAGTTAGCCAGTCCTCTGTCTATGCTAATATATTACTCCCAACCCTGTGAACTTTTATCTTGTGCAGTAACCTTTTATGTGGCACCTTGTTAAATGCCTTCTGGAAGTCCAAATACATCACATCCACTGGTTCCCCTTTATCCACCCTGTTTGTTACATCCTCAAAGAATTCCAGCAAATTTGTCAGTCACGACTTCTCCTTCATAATGCCATGCTGACT
This sequence comes from Pristiophorus japonicus, assembly GCF_044704955.1. Classification (NCBI taxonomy): domain Eukaryota; kingdom Metazoa; phylum Chordata; class Chondrichthyes; family Pristiophoridae; genus Pristiophorus; species Pristiophorus japonicus. Next base: position 71,766,238 of record NC_091983.1, on the reverse strand, counting down.
CTGCCTGACTGAATTTTGCTTTTCCAAATGTCCTGCTACTGGTTCTTTAATAATGGACTCCAACATTTTCCCAACCAGAGCTGTTAGGCTAACTGGTCTATAGTTTCCTGCTTTTTGTTTGCCTCCTTTTTTAACTAGGGGCGTCACATTTGCAGTTTTCCAATCTGCTGGAACCTCCTCAGAATCCAGGGAATTTTGGTAAATTACAACCAATGCATCCACAATCCCTGCCGCTACTTCTCAAGACCCTAGGATGCATGCCATCTGGTCCAGGGGATTTATCTGCCTTCAGTCCCATTATCTTACTGAGTATCACCTCCTTAGTAATTGTGATTGTGTTAAGTTCCTCCCCCCCCCTTAGCCCCTTGACTATCCACTGTTGGAATATTTTTAGTGTCCTCTACCGTAAAAACTGATACAAAATATTTGGTCAGAGTTTCTGCCATCTCCATGTTCCCCATTACTAATTCCCCTGTCTTGTCCTCTAAGGGACCAACATTTACTTTAGCCACTCTTTTCCTTTTTATACACCTGTTGAAACTCTTGCTATCTGTTTTTAGATTTTGTGCTAGTTTACTTTCAAAGTCCATCTTCCCTATTCTAATCATTGTTTTAGTCACTCTTTGCTGACTTTTAAAAGCTTCCCAGTATTCTATTCTCCTACTAGTTTTGGCCACTTTGTATGCCCTTGTTTTTAATTGGATACTGTTCTTTATTTCTTTAGTTAGCCATTGATGGCTATCTTTTCTCTTACACCATTTCCTCCTCACTGGAATATATTTTTCTTGAGTTGTGAAATATCTCTTTAAATGTGGTCATTTTCCAACATTCTATAGACTTTGAATTAGTTCCTATGGATAGGAGGGTAGCTTATGTAACCCCACTTTTTAAGAAAGGAGGGAGAGAGAAAACAGGGAATTATAGACCGGTTAGCCTGACATCGGAAGTAGGGAAAATGCTGGAATCAATTATTAAAGACGTAATAACAGCGCATTTGGAAAGCAGTGACAGGATCGGTCCAAGTCAGCATGAATTTATGAAAGGGAAATCATGCTTGACAAATCTTCGAGAATTTTTTGAGGCTGTAACTAATAAGAGTGAACAAGGGAGGACCAGTGGATGTGGTGTATTTGGACTTTCAAAAGGCTTTTGACAAGGTCCTACACAAAAGATTAACGCACATGGTATTGGGAGTAATGTATTGACGTGGATAGAGAACTGGTTGGCAGACAGGAAGCAAAGAGTTGGAATAAACGGGTCCTTTTCATAATGGCAGGCAGCGACTAGTGGGGTACCACAAGGTTCAGTGCTGGGCCCCCAGCTATTTACAATGTACATTAATGATTTGGACGAAGGACTTGAATGTAATATCTCCAAGTTTGCAGATGACACTAAGCTGGGTGGCAATGTGAGCTGTGAGGAGAATGCTCAGAGGCTGCAGGGTGACTTAGACAGGTTAGGTGAGTGGGCAAATGCATGACAGATGCAGTATAATGTAGATAAATGTGAGGTTATCCACTTTGGTGGCAAAAACAGGGAGGTAGTTTTCATCTGAATGGTGACAGATTAGGAAAAGGGGGAGGTGCAATGAGACCTGGGTGTCATGGTACATCAGTCATTGAAAATTGACATGCAGGTACAGCAGACGGTGAAGAAGGCAAATGGCATGTTGGCCTTCATAGCTAGGGGATTTGAGTATAGGAGTAGGGAGATCTTACTGTAGTTGTACAGGGCCTTGGTGAGGGCACTCCTTGAATATTGTGTACAGTTTTGGTCTCCTAATCTGAGGAAGGACATTCTTGCTATTGAGGGAGTGCAGCAAAGGTTCAGCAGACTGATTCCCGGGATGGCAGGACTGACATATGAAGAAAGTCTGGATCGACTAGGTTTATATTCACTGGAATTTAGAAGAATGAGAGGGTATCTCATAGAAACATATAAAATTCTGATGGGATTGGACAGGTTAGATGCAGGAAGAATGATCCCGATGTTGAGGAAGTCCAGAACCAGGGGTCACAGTCTAAGGATAAGGGGTAAGCCATTTAAGACCGAGATGAGGAGAAACTTCTTCACTGAGAGAATTGTGAACCTGTGGAATTCTCTACCACAGAAAGTTGTTGAGGCCAGTTCGTTGGATATATTCAAAAGGGAGTTAGATGTGGCCCTTACCGCGAAAGGGATCAGAAGGTATGGAGAGAAAGCAGGAATGGGGTACTGAAGTTGCATGATCAGCCATGATCTTATTGAATGGTGGTGCAGGCTCGAAGGGCCGAATGGCCTACTCCTGCACCTATTTTCTATGTACACCACTGTCTATCATCCGTCCTACACTTTAATCTATTTTCCCAGTCCACTTTAGCCAACTCTGCTCTCATACCTTCATCGTCTCCTTTATCTAAGCTTAGTATGCTGGTTAGAGATCCAACTTTCTCACCCTCCATCTGAATTTGAAATTCAATCATGCTATGATCACTCATTCCAAGGGGATCCTTTACTTGGAGATTGTTTATTAATCCTGTCTCATTACACAGGACCAGATCTAAGATAACCTGCCCCCTGGTTGGTTCCGTTACATACTACTCAAGGAACCCTTCCCTTACGCACTCTATGAACTCTTCCTCAAGGCTACCATGACCAATTTGATTTATCCAATCAATATGGAGGTTAAAATCACCCATGATTATTGCTGTTCCCTTTTTACAAGCCCCCACTATTTTCTGGTTTATGCTCTGACCAGCAGAGTTACTATTCTTAGGGGGCCTATAGACTACGCCCACAAGTGACTTTTTCCCCTTATCATTCCTTATCTCCGCCCAAACTTTCAACATCCTGATCATTTGAGCCAATATAATTTCTCACTATTGCAGTGATTCCATCCTTTTTCAATAGAGCTACCCCACCTCCTTTTCCTTTCTGTCTGTCCTTCTGGATTTTCAAATATCCCTGAATATTTAATTCCCAGTCCTGGTCACCTTGCAAGCACATCTCTGTCATGGCTATCAGATCATACCCATTTGTCTCAATTTGTGCCATCAACTCACCTATTTTGTTAGTTGATCACTGAAACGTTTAATTTCTACCTTTGGCATTTTCCTTTCTAAAACAAAAAAAAAAGAATGGGAGCTAATCTGATCAAGAAATGCTTAAACAAAAATCAGGAGTCTGTAACATTACCACGTGTACGCCCTCTTTGTGTATATTTCCAAACTACATTATCAAGCACAATACACCTTATCAGCAAGCTCTCTGGAATCCGAAGCAACCTGTACATTCTGCAGTGTAATACATGGATGCCTAATCTTTTATCTTCATGGGCCACACAGGTGTGTGTTATATAACATGTATACCCGACAGGGAAGAGAGGAGATTAAGTCGCAACAGCTAAAACTTTAAATGTGTCCTAAATCCATGTATCAGTGATCACAGTTTTCAGTAACACTTTGAGAATGGCATATGGAATCTCTGGTTCAAATATTATGAAGATTATAAAGTTTATTTTTGTGTTGTAACACATGAGCGCTTATATTGTATCACTAGCAAGGTACTTTGCTGTGTCCTTAGTTTGTCTGGCTTATGTAGAGTGCTACACTTTGGTCTTTTTCCAATTTTATTTCACTGTCTATGGTGGCAAATTTGATTAGTCCATTTAATTAAAAAAACTGGTTTAGTGACCGTGTTTGAGAGTAATGATGATTATTAAAATTTTTAATTTTAATTTCTAACATTCTGTATTTTCAGTTCTGCAGATATTTCAATAACCTTGAGAAACAGAGGACCTGATGCTTTTAAACCTGATAAATATGGGGAGGCGGTCATCGTGGAACAACGAATTTCTGGGGATGGAATAAGACAGTACAGATTGAAAAGTCAATCGGGTAAAATAGATAGTTTGACTGTTTCTATAAACCTGCTATTTGTGATATTTATTTTACAAGAAGTAGAAACTCAGCCGTTGAAACAAATTAGCACAATAAAATGTATTTAGATGCTTTGAATAATTGTATTTCTTCCAATTTGTTCTAATTCGCCATACAACTGGTATATTTCTGTCTTCTGATTTGGGAGAGGGGGAATAAAACATCTACGAACGTTGGATAGGAAGGATGAGACAAAATTAAGGGAAATATAAACATCCCTTTGGTCAAATAATTTTTTAAAAATGTGACATTTCTATTATACTTCGAGATGGACTACAGAATTCACTTAGCAATAGGACGTTAGATACTCATTTCATTAGCTCCTTTGCATCAGTTGGGTAAATGGAGGAGATGTTGAGTTTGTAGTTGCCATATAAAATATTCAATTTATATGTTGGTTTTCAGTGAAGCTTTTATATGCTTTTTCTGCTGTTTCAATGGGCCATTATTTTCACAATTTGATATGTCTATTTTGTGTAGGGCACCTAGTTTCCACAAAGAAAGAGGAACTCAATACAATATTGGACCAATTCAATATCCAGGTATGTTTTGTTTCTCATCGACTCTTGATCTTGGTACAAATTAACACATTTTTTTGGGTGGTGAACTGTCATTAATTGATTTGTTACATAAATGAGATCTAAAAAAATGAGTAGCAGCATGAGCCTAGTCAATTTCACAGCATAATTACACATTCCATTGGCACGTGTATATTTCTGACAGGCCAATAGGATAATTTGGGTAATAGTCTCATGTACCTCAGAACACATTGTCGCCATTCTAAGATAGTGACAATAATTTGGCAAATATATTTTCAGGCAAGCATGTTCCCTAAATTATCTTTTTCAAGGATCACTGTGTTCATTGGATAAAAGAGAAAGATTACCAAGAGGACAAATATCATTCTTGCCAACTTATGCTAACAATTCCATGCCTAACTAGGATTCCATTTGAATGTAAAAATTCTAGCCTGGACAGATGATCTTCTGGCTCCATATGCCAGGTGTAGCTTTTGACATCAAAATCTGAGGGTTTTTTTTTGCACATAATGCCATGATTGCCAACTGTGTTTCTCATCTACATGCTGCCCCTCGACGACATCATCCGAAAACACAATCAGATTCCAGACCTGACAGCACCCAACTCAACCTCACCACCACCACCACCTATTGACCCCTCCAATGTCACTGATTTGTCATGCTACTTGTCTGACATCCAGTGCTGGATGAGCAGAAATTTCCTCGAACCAAATATTGGGAAAACCGAAGCCATTGTCTTCGGTTCCCACCATAAACTCCTTTCCCTCGCAAGGACTGAAACCCTCTCCCTGCCAAACTGTCTGAAGCTGAACTAGAATGTTCTCAACCTTACCTTCCTATTTGACCCTGAGATGAGCTGGCCACATCTGCTTCATCACCAAAACTGCCTACTTCAACTTGCGTAACATCGCCCATCTCCGCCCCTGTCTCAGCTCAGCTGCTGCTGAAACCCTCATCCATGTCTTTGTTACCTCTCGACTTGACTATTCCAATGCACTCCTGGCCAGCCTCTCACTTTCTATCCTCCATAAACTTTAGGTCATCCAAAACTCTACTGCCAGTATCCTAAGTCGCCCCAAGTCCCATTCATCCATTACCCCTGTACGCGTTGACTACATTGGCTCCCGGTTAAGCAGCGCCTCGATTTTAAAATTTTCATCCTTGTTTTCAAAGCCCTCCATGGCCTCGCTCCTCCCTATCTCTGAGCTCCTCCAACTGCTCCTCCCATTCTGGCCTTCTGAGCAGCCCCAATTTGAATTGCTCCACCATTGACGGCTGTGCCTTCAGCTACCAAGGCCTTAAGCTTTGGAATTTGCTCCCTAAACCTCTTTCTTCCTTTTAAGAAACACCTTAAAACCAACATCTTTGACCAAGCTTTAGGTCATCTGGCTTAACATCTTGTGTGGCTCGGTGTCAAAATTTTTAACGCTGCTGTGAAATGCCTTGAATGTTCTACTATGTTAAAGATGCTATATAAATGCAAGTTGTATGTTATGTGATTGATAGAGAGAGAGAGCTATTTTAAATCGGGTTCTGTTGGAAAGGTGGGCACATTGGAAGCGAGGGAATAATTCTATTTGATTTCTCGTCTTTTACCCTTCTCCCCCTCTAGTCAGTACACAGCATCTCCAGCCCTTTGGGGAAGCTGAAGTGTACAACATGTAAAACTGTGAATGTGCAGGTTTGCATACTTGTTTCTTGTTCCACTACTCTGAAATCTGCTTTGCATTATGTAAAGGACCCCAGCTTCTCCAGTCTCTCCACATAATTGAAGTCCCTCATCTCCTGGTACCATTCTAGTAAATGTTTTGTGTGCCTTGACCAAAGCCTTGACATCCTTCCTAAAGTGTGGTGCCCAGAATTGAATGAGTATTCCAGCTGAGGCCTAACTGGTGTTTTATAAAGATTTTGCATAACTTCCTTGATTTTGTATTCTATTCCTCTGTTAATAAAGCCCAATATCCCACATGCTTTTTTAACTATCTTCTCATCTTGTCCTGCCACCTTCAAAGATTTGTGTACATCTGTTGTCTCTCTGTTCCTGCACCCCTTTAAAATTGTACCCTTTAGTTCATATTGCTTCTCTTCATTCTTCCTACCAAAATACATCACTTTGTACTGATGTATCTGTGTCTGCTTTGCATTATGTAAAGGACCCCAGCTTCTCCAGTCTCTCCACATAATTGAAGTCCCTCATCCCCTGGTACCATTCCAGTAAATGTTTTGTGTGCCTTGACCAAAGCCTTGACATCCTTCCTAAAGTGTGGTGCCCAGAATTGAATGAGTACTCCAGCTGAGGCCTAACTGGTGTTTTATAAAGATTTTGCATAACTTCCTTGATGCATGTGTCTGCCCATTTCGCCAGACTGTCTATCTCTTCCTGAAGTCTGTTACTATTCTCCTCGTTGTTTACTACGTTTGAGTTTCGTATCATCTGCGAACTTTGAAATTATGCCCTCTATACCCAAGACCAGGTCATATTTTATATAAGAACAGTGGTCTTTAATACCAACCATCCTGGGGAGCAGTACTGCATACCTCCCTCCTGAAAAACAACCGTTCACCACTACTCTCTGCTTTCTGTCCCTTAGCCAACATTGTCTCCATGCTACCATTGTCCCTTTTAATCCTATGGGCTTTAATTTTGTTAACAATTATATAATGTACTTTGTCAAACACCTTTTGAAAATCAATATACACAACATCAACCGCAGTACCCTCATCAGCCCACTGTTACCTCATCAAACAACCAATTAAGTTAGTCAAACACGATTTACAGGCTGACTGGCTGGTAGTTGCCAGGTTTATTTAACTCCTTTTTTTTAAACAGGGATGCAACATTTGAAATCCTCCAGTTCTCTGGCACCACCCCCTATCCAAGGAGGATTGGAAGATTGTGACCAGAGATTTCACAATTTCCACTTTTACTTCCCTCAGCAACCTAGGATGCATCCCATCTGGTCCGGGTGACTTTTCTACTTTGAGGATTGCTAACCTTTTAAGTACTTCTTTATTTTAATCCTATCTAATACCGCTACTGCTCCTCCTATACTGCTACGTTTTGCATCTTCTTCTTTAGTGAAGACAGATGCAAAGTAACTATTGAATAGAGTCATGGAAACTTACAGCACAGAAGCAGGCCATTTGGCCTGTCATGCCTGTGCTGGCTCTTTGAAAGAACAGTCATGCTTAGTCCCACATCCCTACTTTTTAATCTGTAACCCTGTAAGTTCCTCAGCAAATACCTGTCTAGTTCCCTTTTAAAATTGTTTATGGAATCGGCTTCCACCACCACCTCAGGCAGAGCATTGCACATCTCAACAACTGAGTGAAAAAAATGTCCTTATCTCTATAGATCTTTTGCCAATGATTTTGAATCTGTGACCCCTGGTTATTGACCCTTAACCAGAGGGAATCAGTTTTCTTGATCTACTCTTATCAAAACCTCCCAGCATCTTGAAAACCTTTATTAGGTCATCTCTTAACCTTCTCTGTTCCAAGGAGAACAGTCCTAATTTTTTCAACCTCTCCTCATAACTGAAGTCCCTCATCCCTGGTCAACCTCCTCTGTACCCTCTCTAAGGCCTTTACATATTTCCTGAACTGTGCTGCCCAAAATTGTCCATAATATTCCAGCTGAGGTCTAACCAGTGATTTATAAAGTTCTCGCATTATCTCTTTGCTCTTGTATGCTATTCCTCTATTTTTAAACTATTAGTACCTCAGCCTTGCCCTCTGCTTCCACAAGAAGCTCTCATTTTTGGTCCCTATTTAACCCAAGCTTTCCTTTGACTACCCTTTTTATTATTTATTTATTGTTTATAAATAACAATCTCCTGTACTTTCTATATTTAGCTTAGTTCTCTACTATATTATGAGCCTTACATTTGTCATAAGCCTCCTTTTTCCGCACATTTTAACCTCTATATCTTTAGTCATCCAAGGAGCACTAGCTTTGGATGCCCTGAACCATCTCCTCTTTGTAGGCCTCCCATTGTTCAGTTATTGTTTTGCCTACCAATATTTGATTCCAATCCACCTGGGCCAGATCACTTTTCAACTCACTGAAGTTAGCTTTTCACCAGCTTGATTGTATCTTGTCCTTTTCCATAATTATTCTAAACTTGATATTATGACCATTGTTCCCCAAATGTTATCCTGCTGAAACATGCTCCACTTGCCCCACTTTATTCCCCAGAACTAGATTCAACACTGCTTCCTTCCTTGTTGGGCTGGAAACACAATGATCAAGAAAGTTCTCTTGTAAAGATGTCAGAAATTCCTCCCCTCTTTGCCCTTTACTATCGCAGTCTATATTAGGGTAATTGAAGTCCCCCAATATCACTATTCTGTAATTCATGCATCTTGCTGTAACTTGACTGCAAATTTGCTTCCCTATCTCTTTCCCACTATGTGTTGGCCTATTGTATACATCCAGTAGAGTTATAACTCCTCTATTCCTTAATTCTAACCAAATAGACTCTGTCTCTGGCCCCTCACATACATCATCTCTCTTCAGTTCTATGATAGCTACTCTGCTCAATACTGCCAACCACCTTTTTTTTTCTACCTTATCATTTCTGAATGCCTTGTAGCCAGGAATATTAAGTCCCAATCCTCCCTTTCTTTGAGTCTCTGGTCTCTATCATTAGTCCTATGTGGCGACTTGTGCCTGCAGCTCACCAACCTTATTTACCACCTTTTTGCATTTACGTACATGCACTTCAAACCCATGTTACACCGCTTCACATTTGCCTCTTTTCTGATCCCTCCTATTTCTGAACTATTCTTTACTCTAGTGCTATTTGCCTCTCTCAATCCTCTACACCATGTTTCTCCTCTCTCATGTTTCATCCCTTTGCCAAATTATTTGTTATCCCTCCCCACAGCACTAGTTAACCTTCCAACGAGGAGATTGGTCTCGGCTCTATTGAAGTGCAACCCATCCACCTTGCACAGATCCCTCCTGTCCCAGAACTGCTCTTACTATACCTATACTCAGTAGCGTGTGGTACTGGGAGTAATTCACAGATTACCCTGTGCTACCTTTTGCGGTCTTGCTTTTTAACTTCCTCCAGAGCTCCTGAAACTGCAGGACGTCACCCTTTTCCTTCCTATGTCATTGGTTCCCACATGGATTAACAGAAGATTCTCATTGGTACTCAATAAGCTCGTCTCTGTTCCACAGCTTGGCAGGCAACAGAGAAAATACAATTCATGTGCAATTCTCTGTGCAGTCCAAGGCAAAGAAAAGTGTCTACTTGGTGGAACTGAGGTTGAGTATGGCTAAGCTTTGAAGGCTTCCACTCCTTGGTTGGCTTTTCCATTTACTTTTCCTGTTTTCCCAGCCTAGATCTGCTGGAACATGGCAGTAGGGGTGCAAGTTTGATCCTCTACCCCCTCCCATGCTGTCTGTCTATCCCAGTACCATTATATTACAGATTTGTAAATGTCTGAAACATTGCTAACCAATAAGGTTCACTCTATATTGCACTAAAAGTTGACTTTTAGTTGATGCTTTAATGCAGCTAAAGCAAGACCAAGCAGAACATCCTCATTACTATAGCAGGGTTATGCTGGGTGGTCATTTGCACAGCACTGTACATTTTCCCAATAGTTTATAATTTATGTTGTAGTCTGTCAAAACTAATGACATTTTATAGGCAATTAGACTATACAAAGCACAAATACTTGGCAAGAGTGCAATAAGTCATAAATGTGGTGTAGATGACCTATTTATTAATGCAGTTCTATTTCTATACAGGTGGATAACCCAGTGTCCATTTTAACACAAGAAATGAGCAAACATTTCTTGCAATCCAAAAGTGAAGCAGATAAATATAAGGTAAGTTGTGTTGCATGTGTGGAGATAGCTGAAAATATAAAAAATTTTTACTGCAGTGTGATGAACATTTTTCAATCTTGTACCACCATAAATATAGTGGCATATTTACCCTATTAATTTGTGAGCACCAGCAGTGAGATGGGCATGATGGCATTTGTTATTTTCTGAGAGAGCCATCAGTTAAATTTAGTCAACTTTTTTGCAGCAAGAGTATAGGGTAGCTGATATTGGAAAGGACTTTATTAATTTTCCAACTTGTTTAGTTAGATATGTTAAATAGATAACTATTTGAAACTGAAAGAAATTGTATTTTGAAAGTGTACACTATATAACATGAGACATCTTGTACTCTTACTATTGAATGTTATACAAATATATTTAAGAACTGTGGAGCAATACATGTTTTTTTTGCCAATTTACTCCCCTTTTCTCTTTGTCCAAATGTTTTGACTCATTGCTAGAGTACAGTACCTCCACTGGCAGAACTTAATTGCAGTGTGACAAGTTTATATAGGCTGTTTGCATTATAAATGTGGACATACACTAAGTATTTATTCTATTTAAAAAAAAAAACTACATCTGATAATTGAAGATGTGAAGAATAAGTGTCAAGTATTTAACTTGGTTTGTGAACCAGCATATTTCACCAAAATTGTCTGAAACATTGGTGGCCATGCCTTCAGCCATTTAGCCCCACACTCTAGAATTCTCACCGTATACTTTATACCCCACAACTTTAACCAAACTTTTAGTCACCCCTCTTAATATCGTCTTCTTTTGCTCAGCATCCATTTTTGTCTGGTTTTGCCTTTATGAAGCACATTAGACTGTTTCTCTATTATGAGAAGGGGCTATATAAATGCTTGTCATTGTCAAAATCTATTAGCAAAATAGACCGCATTTTGTAATTCAAGAAGTGTTGCCGAAAGTGTTATGTGTTGAATTAAAGTCAAATCTTTTGCTAAATACTTTGTGTGATTTTTATCAACTAGATTTGCCAGTGGGAAAGCCTCTCAATACCCCCCAAAAAATCTGGTCATTTATTTTCTATTTGTGGGACTTTGCTATATGCACATGCTGTTGCATTGTTTGCATAAAAAGTTTTAACATGCTTTGGTACATCAAGAATATGAAAGTGCAATACATAAATGCACATGCTTCTGTGCTTCCTCCTAACCTAAACATTTTCAGCATTCAATCAAAACAGGAATTTTGATTTGAAGAAATCCAACCATATTATTTTTTTTTTAAGTTCTTTATGAAAGCTACTCAGCTAGAACAGATGCGAGACGATTATTCCTATATCATGCAGACGAAGGCACTAACAAATGAGAAAATTGAAAAACAGGATGAAGTAAGTAAAAGTGTATAACTCCATTTTGTTCTATTAAATGTTGTGCCACTCATAACTACATTTTCACTTTCATTGGATCATAATTATTCCTTTGATCTGTTCCTAAATTACAGTCTAAGATCAAAATAATAATTGAGCTTCAACCTCTGGTAGCACAAGTAGCTAAGCAAGCACTGTGCAGTATAATTGGCACATTTAAAACTCAAATTTAATTTCATTTGATTAAGAAATATTTGAAGACCTGATGCATCATTTCTCTACTGTTCTTGTAAATTTTATTTAGTATGATGTTTTTTGGAAGAGGTGGGTGGGGGTCGGGAGGTGTGGGGGGTGGGGGGGAGAGAAATAATAAGACACCAGTTCTATGGGTTTTGGAAAGAGTTCAACTGGTCTGCAGAGATGAGCTCTTGATCATGTGGAAATAAAAACAGAAAATGCTGGAAGTACTCAGCAGGTCAGACAGCATCTGTGGAGAAAGAAACAGCGTTAACGTTTCAGATCACACAGGTGTCGGGCAATGACCATCTCTCAAGACATTCAATGAAATTACCATCGCCGAATCCCCCACCATCAATATTCTGGGGTGGAAGGGGCGTCACTATTGACCAGAAAATTAACTGGACCAGCCACATAAATACTGTGGCTACAAGAGCAGGTCAGAGGCTGGGTATTCTGTGGAGAATGTTTCACCGCCAGACCAATTTTCCCTTTAAGCTGCGTGATCACGCAGTACTCCAGGTGACCCGCGCAGTGGACTTTTCAATGTAAAAACGGCCCACGCGTGTTTTTTGAGTGGTCCCGCAGCCTCTTAAAGGGGTCGTGCAGGGCCAAAAAGAATTACAGGAAACATTGCTCCTGACTCCCCAAAGCCTTTCCACCATCCACACGGCACGAGTCAGGAGTGTGATGGGATACTCTCCACTTCCCTGGATGAGTGCAGCTCCAAGAAGCTTGATACCATCCAAGACAAAGCAGCCTGCTTGATTGGCACCCCATCCACAACCTTAAACATTCACTCCCTCTACCACTGGCTCACCGAGGCTGCAGATGGATTACAAGATGGACTGCAGCAACTCACCAAGGCTTCTTGGATAGCACCTCCCAAACCAGGGACCTCTACCAACTAGAGGGACAAGGGCAGCAGGCATATGGGAACACCACTACCTGCAGGTTCCCTTCCAAGTCACACATCATCTTGTTTGGAAATATATCGCCGTTCCTTCATCGTCGCTGGGTCAAAATCCTGGAACTCTCTCCTAACAACACTGGGAGTACCTTCACCTCATGGACTGTAGTGTTTCAAGAAGGCCGTTCACTATCTCCTTCTCAAGGGCAAGTACGGATGGGCAATAAATGTTGACCTTGCCAGCGATGCCCATATCCCAGGAACACTTTTTTTAAAGAGTGGGTATTGAGGTGATAAAGGAGTGGATCAGGGTGTCACAAAGGGGACAGTTCCTTCGGAATGCTGGGAGGGGAAGATGTGTTTGGAGGTGGTGGCAATACCAGAGGATGATCTGTTGAATGTGGAATCTGGTGTGGTTGAAGATGAGGACAAGAGGTCCTAATCATACTGACTTGCTGTTCAAGTTTTCCATTTATGTTGTTTGTTTTTAGTGGGGACAAATCAAATAAAATCTGGTCTTAAGTTGAACAAAAATCAAAATGCTGCAGATGCTGAAAATCAAACTAAAACACAAAACGCTGGCGACATTTGGCAGGTCAGGCAGCATCTGTTGAGAGATCGCAAGTCTGTTGACTTAACTGAGGAATGGTTTATACTTGAAATGTCAGCTGCCTTGTGTTTTCTTGGCAAATGCCGCTGACCCACGTTTTTTGTTTCTGGTCTTAACTTGGGTGGGGTAACAAAATAGAGTAGCATAGATGCCTCTTAAATTCTACACGGTAAGTCATATCCTCAATGACCCAGGACTCCGAATAGAATTGTTGGCGGTACCTAGCGTGAAATTATGAGCTGTTCAGATAACCTGTGTGCCTTCCGGTGAAAATAACTACTTTGGACACTTGGTAGATTTCCAGGTCGTAAACTGGGCACTGTTCACCACAGCGCAAATTAAGCTTGGAATCAGACTGTAACTCTAAAGAACTTTATTCCCTTGAATAAGGAAACAAAAATAGCAAAAAGCTCCTCTTACCTTAATATCTATTTCAGTCGCGTAATGATGGACAGTATGTTGATATTTCATAGACTCATTCACTATAATCCCTTGATCATGTTCAGCTTGCTATATCATTGTTCCATTTAACATATACTGCCTCGTTTTGGTTATTTGTTACCATATTAATGACCTTACATTCGTACACTGAGTTGCATCTGTCCACCTGTTGGCTCAGTTACCCAAGGGTTTAATCCTTCTGAACATTATCAATATAGGATGCAATACAAATACTGTTCAAACTTTTAAAAGTAGCTATCAAACAACAACAGCTTGAATCAAAAATTATTCTTGGCATTAGTAAAGATCAAAAGATCTGCCTGAGGTACCCTCTTTCTGTTGTTTCAAACCTGATGAGATATTGTATATCATTGCTCTCTCTTGAAGCCAATTGTTTATACTTAATCATTGTACTTTGCCTCATATTCTATGTATCCTTACCTTAGCTGCTAATTACTCATGTGACATTGTCCACTTAGCTTTTCAGGAATCTTTTGACAATGTGGACTACATTTTCCCTGCATGCTATTATTATTGAAAGTCTTAGGTTAGAGAATGAATAATTCTGATGTATTTCTCCCTTACATCACCCACATCATACTCTCTACCACTTTGGGATAATTATTAGTTGCTTCTCCAGAGCCTGGGAAGTTGATGTGCTTTGTTGGTGTCAGGCATGAGATTCTCCCTTTCCTGAATCCATGCTGATTGTCCTTGAACACGTTATGCTTTCACGAATGCTTACCCACTTGACTCTCATCATTTCCAATATTTGCCCTACAAATAAAATTGAACTTTGCAGTCAAAGAATACTTTTGATTTGTTTAAATCTGCCTGACTTTGTTTTTCATATTTCTAGTAAAATGCAACAAAATATTTAGAATGGCACAACAGAGTCCGTACCAAGATTCTGCCAGATTTTAGGTTTGGGATAACATTAATAAAATCTTCAAAGTTTTGCATTTCCTGATGACATCTCAACACCACAGTGTATTTCATTGCCTTACATATGACTACAGACTGTTCTATGCAATGAATATTACTTAAAAGTATAATTTATTTACATGTGTTTTGATTCAAAATTCAGTCCCTTAGTCGTGGTTTGGATTATAATGGACTAGAAATGTATCCTCTGTGAATAGTGTTTTTGTGATTTTTATTGTGTATGATTTCAATCTTTTTAAAAGAACCTATCAGAGCTAAAGGATCAAGTTAAGGCAAAGGAAGACCGTTATAAAAGTCTTTCTTCACTGAATGAACTACAGGAGAAACTGGAGCAGCTTAAGAATCATATGGCCTGGGCATTGGTGAGCAATTGAAATAACATTATTTTATAGAAGTGTCTCATAGAATCAGAATTTTGTTTAATTGTATAAATAGCTGCTCTAAATTTTCATGCAAGCATAGACAGCAGATAATAGTATTGTTGAGAGGAATGATTGAAATGTATTTCTCCCATACACAACCAACTTCTCGCTTCCTACCTTTTGCGGATAATTATTAGTTGAACACTTGCTTTTGCAGATCCTAGGAAATAGATGTACTTTGATGGCAGGCATGAGATTTGCACAAAAGCCTGATATTGATGTGTTCTTAGATTGGTGATAATGTGATCCAGTGACTTTTCCCTTAAAGCAGTTCACTTGGCGGTGTCTAATTAGTCTGTCACTGGCTAGCTATGCAACAATTAATGGCAACTACTCGTGCTAAGTGTCTTAATGGTAGTGGAAGGCGACTTCTGCTTTAATGAAATGGATTTGAACCAAATTCTGAAGAGCTTCAACCAAAAATCCCACCATGGCTGGAAGTATTTGAAAAGGAAATGAGCAAATTGCTTGAAAAAAGAGTAATATTGCAGGCTATGAGGAGCAAGCAGGTGACTGTTTAGACTTGGTGGTCAATGTGGAGAAAAACACCAGCACTTGATGGAAAAAATGTTGTGTCTCTCTGTTGTAATGACCGATGTTTTTTAAAAAAATCCCTCCGAGACAATATTGAAAATACTTCCCTGTAATACAATAAATAACAAGTTGCAAAAATACTGAAACTTATTCTGATAGAAGATTGTTTAGTTATTTTCAAATGAAGGTTTTTTTTCCAATGTGTCAAAGTAGAATTTGTGTTGGATTTTCTGCAAATTTGGCAAAAGCATTGCAGTCATGACCCTTAAAAACTTGTCATATCATCTGTCTTATAACCATCCTATTTGTGTGTTTTTTTTTAAAAAAAAGGACATATTTTCAAATCCAATATTTTTTAAAATATGAACTATTAGCAGTGGGAGCCAATGGATGCTTACTGTATGTGGGAGGTCTAACCTGGCGTGCCTTGATGATCCTGAGATGCAGAATGCCCACAAAGCTTGGTCTGCCCTCCAGGCCTCTATAACCACTGCCTGCGAAGAGACGCTCAGTCACTCAACAGGGAATCACCACGACTGGTTCGATGAGAATGATCAGGAGATCCAAGAGCTAATAGATCGCAAGCGCAGGGCATTTCTGAGCGTTAAAAACCCAACTCGGGAGCAGCAAAGCAGCATTACAGACGGCTCAAGGATGAGGCCCAACAAAAAACCCGGGACCTAAAGAACAGGTGGTGGATGGAAAAAGCACAGGAGATACAGCAGCTGGCCGACAGCCATGATGTGCGAGGATTCTTCATCGCAGTCAAGGCCACCTACGGTCCAAACTCCCAAGGCCCCACCCCACTGCTGGCCAAGAATGGGAAAACACTCATCAAGGACACCGAGGCAGTCAGGGCCCACTGGAAGGAGTACTTCGAAGATCTCCTCAATCAAGACTCTGCCTTTGACCCAAGTGTTCTCGACTCCATCCCGCAGCATGCCATCTGTCACCACCTCGGCAAAACCCCAACACTGCACGAGGTAGAAAAAGCCACAAGACAGCTTAAAAACAAGATGGTTACGGGAGCGGATGGAATCCCCGCTGAGGCACTGAAGTATGGCGTAGAGGCACTGTTGGCGAGAATACATGACCTCATCTCTCTCATCTGGAGGGAGGAGAGCATGCCTGGAGATCTGAGATGCAGTGATCATGACAATCTTTAAAAAAGGGGACAAGTCCGACTGCGGCAACGACATAGGAATCTCCCTGTTATCAGCCACTGGTAAAGTAGTCGTGAGGGTCCTCCTCAACCGTCTTCTCCCTGTGGCTAAGGAGCTCCTCCCGGAGTCGCAGTGCAGATTTTGTCCCCTACGGGGCACAACGGACATGATTTTTGCAGCACGACAGCTGCAGGGAAAATGCAAGGAACAGCGCCAGCCCTTATACATGGCCTTCGATCTCACTGTCAGTTGTGAGGGTCTATGGAGCGTCCTCCTCCGCTTCGGATGCCCCCAAAAGTTCGTCACCATCCTCCGCCTGTTCCACAGCGACATGCTGGCTGTGATTCTTACCAACGGGTACATTACAGACCCAATCCACGTCCGGACAAATGTCAAACAGGGCTGCATCATCTCCCCAACCCTCTTCTCAATCTTCCTTGCTGTCATTCTCCACCTCACAGTCAACAAGCTCCCCGCTGGAGTGGAACTAAACTACAGAACCAGTGGGAACCTGTTCAACCTTCGCCGTCTCCAGACCAGGTCCAAGACCATCCCAACCTCTCGTCGAGCTACAGTACGCGGACAATGTCTGCACCTGTGCAAATACAGAGGCTGAACTCCAGGACATAGTCGACGTATTTACTGAGGCGTACGAAAGCATGGGCCTTACATTAAACATCCGTAAGACAAAGGTCCTCCACCAGACTGTCCTTGCCACACAGCACTGCCCCCCAAGGTCCATGGCGCGGCCCTGGACAACGTGGACCATTTTCCATACCTCTTGAGCCTCGTAGCAACAAGAACAGGCATTGATGACAAGATTCAGCACCGCCTCCAGTGTGCCAGTGCAGCCTTCGGCCGGCTGAGGCAAAGAATGTTTGAAGACCAGACCCTCAAAACTGCCACCATGCTCATTGTCTACAGGGCTGTAGTAATACCTGCCCTCCTGTATGGCTCAGAGACCTGTGCCATGTACAACAGACACCTCAAGTCGGAGAGATAACGCCAACGATGTCTCCGCAAGATCCGACAATTCCCCTGGGAGGACAGACGCACTAACATCAGCGTCCTCGGCCAGGCCAACATCCCCAGCATGAAGCACTGTGACCACACTTGATCAGCTTCGCTGGGTAGGCCACACTGTTCGCATGCCTGACACAAAGCAAGCGCCTACTCTGAATTCCTTCACAGCAAACAAGCCAAAGGTGGGCAGAGGAAACGTTACAAGGACACCCTCAAAGCCTCCCTGATAAAGTGCAACATCCCCACTGACACCTGGGAATCCCTGGCCAGAGACCGCCCTCAGTGGAGGAAGTGCATCTGGGAGGGCGCTGAGCACCTCGCATCTCATCGCCGAGAGCATGCAGAAAACAAGCATAGGCAGCGGAAAGAGCGTGCGGCAAACCAGTCCCACCCACCCCTTCCCTCAACGACCATCTGCCCCACCTGGACCAGAGTCTGTGGTTCTCATATTGGACTGTTCAGCCACCGAAGAAGAGTGGAAGCAAGTCTTCCTCGATTCCAAGGGACTGCCTATGATGATGAGGATAATGATGACTGTATGTGTATTGTTTGACTTATTTTGCATAAGGCAGTTAATAATTATTGATGCCTGACTATACCTTTTGTAGTGATCATTATCTTAATCGTTGGATAGTTCAAATTAATTTGTCAAGAATATGTGATGAACAGGTGTAAAAACATCAAAATTTGTTGGCATCTTTTTCATGTTACCAGAGTGCAAATAATTTTTGACCAGTATGTGCTACGCACTATAATGTATGGTTACGGTCAAACATAAACGGTCAAAACTATTAAGGGTCAAATGGCACTAATGTTTGTTACTTATTATGCATTGTGTGTTCTATGCATAAGGCAGTAATAGAATTTGTTCCATTAGAGCCAATCAGGGGTTCATCCCCTCAAATGTGCAAGCCAGAATATGAAAATCCAGTCTCCACAATTAATTGTATTAAAAATGCATTTGCTTTCACAGTTTCATATTTTGATAAGGGATAAACACATGATTTGCACACATTAACTAGACTTAAAAATAAATTAAATTATAGCTTCCACAAATTTTAATATCTTTTTTAATGCTTGTTAATGTTCTCTGCACAGTAGAAAATGTGACCTGTGGAATTTAATTAGAAATTGTAACTGGAAAAGGTAAGTCATTTTTAAATTTTGTATTGTAAGGTCATTGAAGTTGAAAAGCATTTGCAACCAATACAAGATCGTATTAAAGCCGAAGAAAATCGCAGTGTCAAATATGATCAGAAAATAGAGGAATGGCAGGTGGGTTGCTATTTTGATTCATTCATTTCCTTGAGCAATTACTTGGTTTTCCTATGGTAATAACTAAGCTCTGACTAATTTACACATGGATCTTTAGAAGACAGCAGTTGTGTTGGAAAGTTCACCCACATTTTAAGGTAATGGCAAACTAACTAGAGATGACATGAGGGAAAACTATTTATGCAGCGAGTGGTTACTATCTGGAATGCACTGCCTGAATAGGTGGTGGAAGCAGATTCAGTAATAAGTTTCAAAGTGAATTGGACCAATACTTAAAGGGGATAAATTTGCAGGGCTATGGGAAAAGAGCAGGAGAGTGGGACTAATTGCATAGCTCTACCAAAGAGCCAGCACTGGCAAGATGGGCCGAATGGCCTCCCTCTGTACTATATCATTCTATGATTCTATAATTGATTTGCTACTTTTTCTTTTAAGATAAAATTAAAACTCTGGTTTTATTATTCTGTTCTGTAGATAAAGGTCAATGAGACAGAAGAAAATTTTAAGGCAGTTCAGAATCGATTACAGAAAATTACAGAAGAGGCACAAGTATTACGACCACAGTGTACATCTTTAAAAGAGGATGTACAAGGAAAAAACAAAGCATGCAAAGAGACTGAGGTCAGTAGATTTAACTGAACTACAGTGAGTAACACAATATATTCGGAAAGTTCAAATGGGTTATCAGCTTGATCTCAAATCTAGGATTTAGTGCATTGAATCACATTCCAGAGTGTGGTGTACTTTTAGCGGTAGATTTAGGAAATGGGTAAAAATCTTGTATTCACCTCCCTTATTTATTGTGTGCTGTGTTGGACTGAATTCCACAGCTTTCCCCTCGTCTTCATCTTGGCCATAGAATTTCTAGCAGCAAGGATCACAGTGACCCATGACATCTATGGAGTACAGTTGGAGAAATTAACCTCTCCTGTTTATTTCACAACCTCTTCCAGAAGATCCAGGAATTCAGCCAGCTCTCGGGTGATGAGTTCTACTTTAAAGTAGAGGACATATTTCTCAGAAAGGATAGCCTCATGCACACACATGGATGCTCCATGCATGTAAAGACAGTGACTGGCTTTAAATGCCTTGATGTAACGAGGACCAAAGACTTGCAAACCTACACATAGTTAACAGAAACTACCTATAAATGGCAGTTAACTCTCAATCAGCTGTAATTGTTTGCCTGAATATGTGTTCATTACTGTGAACAGGTAGCAGAGTCAGCACTTGTAACTTGGGTGTGGCTCAAAGGTGTATAAAAGTAAACAGTATCTGCTAATGCACAGTGTATCATAAACAGAGTGTTAAAAATTGGGAATTTGATACGGTGGAGGAAGAGATGCTGCACTTTTAATGCTTGTGCTTTGTGTTATAAGTAACTATTTTGTTTAATCTACTTCTAACTTAAACTAGATCAAGTAATTAGTTAAAATGCTAAACTTCAAGCTAAGTTAACTAAATGCATAACCCTTAAATAAATATAACAAGGTTATGTAGGGATGGCAGTGCAGGTCATGCACCGAAACTGCAGCATGTGGGAGTTTGTGTAGAGCTTCGCAAGCCCGGACGACCATGTCTGCAGTAAGTGTCTTCATCTCGAGGAACTTCAGCTCAGATCTGTTGAGCTGGAGTCGGAAGTGCAGACATTGCGGGGCATCAGGGAGTGGGAGGAGTTATAAGAACATAAGAACAAGGAACAGGAGTAGGCCATCCAGCCCCTCGAGCCTGCTCCTCCATTCATTAAGATCATGGCTGATCTGATCATGGACTCAGCTCCATTTCCCTGCCCGCTCCCAATAACCCCTTATCCCCTTATCGTTTAAGAAACTGTCTATTTCTGTCTTCAATTTATTCAATGTCCCAGCTTCCACAGCTCTCTGAGGCAGCGAATTCCACGGATTTACAACCCTATGAAAGAAGAAATTTCTCCTTATCTCAGTCTAAGATCATGCCCTCTAATTCTAGTCTCCTGCATCTGTGGAAACACCCTCTCTGCATCCACCTTGTCAAACCCCCTCATAATCTTATACATTTCGATAAGATCACCTCTCATTCTTCTGAATTCCAATGAGTAGAGGCTCAACCTACTCAACCTTTCCTCATAAGTCAACCCCCCTCCTCTCCGGAATCAACCTAGTGAACCTTCTCTGAACTGACTCCAAAGCAAGTATATCCTTTCGTAAATATGGAAACCAAAACTGCACGCAGTATTCCAGGTGTAGCCTCACCAATATCCTGTACAGCTGTAGCAAGACTTCCCTGCTTTTATACTCCATCCCCTTTGCAATAAAGGCCAAGATTCCATTGACCTTCCTGATCACTTGCTGTACCTGCATACTATCCTTTTGTGTTTCATGTACAAGTGCCCCCAGGTGCACTTTGCAATCTTTCTCCATTTAAATAATAACTTGCTCTTTGATTTTTTTTCTGCCAAAGTGCATGACCTCACACTTTCCAACATTATACTCCATCTGCCAAATTTTTGCCCACTCACTCATCCTGTCTATGTCCTTTTGCAGATTTTTTGTGTCCTCACACATTGCTTTTCCTCCCATCTCAGCAAACTTGGCTACGTTGCACTCAGTCCCTTCTTCCAAGTCGTTAATATAGATTGTAAATAGTTGGAGTCCCAGCACTGATCCCTGCGGCACCCCACTAGTTACTGATTGCCAACCAGAGAATGAACCATTTATCCTGACTCTCTGTTCCCTGTTAGTTAGCCAATCCTCTATCCATGCTAATATATTGCCTCCAACCCCGTGATCTTTATCTTGTGCAGTAATCTTTTATGTGGCACCTTGTCAAATGCCTTCTGGAAGTCCAAATACACCACATCCACTGGTTCCCTTTTATCCACCCTGCTTGTTACATCCTCAAAGAATTGCAACAAATTTGTCAAACATGACTTCCCCTTCATAAATCCATGCTGACTCTGCCTGACCGCATTTTGCTTTTTGAGTTACCCGGACCTTTTGATCTAGGAGGCAGTCTACCTTGGGTTAGGTAGTGGCACAGGTCTGTTTAGTTGCTTGGAACAGGAGGGTGTGACTGCGACTTAGGCAGATAAGGGAACCCGAGGTGCAATGCTGGAAGAGCCTCGGTCTTTGCCCTTGTCCAACTGGTATGAGGCTCTGTTGCCTGTGTGAATGAGGGAAAAATCTGGAGGGTGAATGAGCAAATTGACCATGGCAGCGTGGTGAGGAGACTATTCAAGTGGGGGAATTGAAAAGGAATATTGTCATGGTAGGGGACAGTATAGTCAGGGGGATAGATACTGTCCGCTGCAGCTGCAACTGGGAGTTCCAAAGGTTGTGTTGCCTGCAGCTGGAGAAGAACTTGGTGGGAGGAGGAGGATCCCGCTGTCGTGGTCCACGTAGCAGTCAACAACATATGTAGAACTAGGAATGAGATTCTGCTGAGAGTTTGAGGAGCTAGGGTAGAGATTAAAATGCAAAACCTCACGGGTGGTAATCTCTGGATTGTTACTTGAGCCATGCACAAATTGGCATAGGGACAAGCAGATTAGACGGTTAAATGCATGGCTGAAAGACTGGTAGGGGAGTCGGGGGTTTCAATTCATAGGGCACTGCCACCAGTGCTGTGGAATGAAGGAACTGTTTGGTTTGGGTGGGCTCCACTTAAACTGGGAGGTAGATGGGGCTTTAAACAAATGAAGGGGGTGGGTGGAAGGATTCAGGAAAGGGTAAATTCAAAAACAGCAAGAGAAATGTTAAGGTTGTAGAGCAGAATAGTAATTTAGGTAAAAATAATCAGAGTGAATCAGGAAGGGACTAATATTCCAGGATACTTGAGTTTTAGAAGAGATAGGCAGAATGGAAAAAGAAGTGGGGAGGGAGGGCCCTGATGATAAAGGATGGGATAAAGACAGTAGAGAGAAAGGATCTTAGCTTGGAAAATTAAGATATATGTTTACAATATACATAGATGACCTGGAAGAGGGGACAGCGTGTAGTGTAACAAAATTTGCAGATGACCCAAAGATTAGTGGGAAAGCGGGTTGTGTAGAGGACACAGAGGCTGCAAAAAGATTTAGATAGATTAAGCGAATGGGCTAAGGTTTGGCAGATGGAATACAATGTCGGAAAATGTGAGGTCATCCACCTTGGAAAAAAAACACAGTAAAAGGGGTCCTTGTGCATGAAACTCTTTTGGAGCAAACAAAAACATTAAACCGTGGCCCCCCGATCTGGGGGACGCACCAAACATTTACAACGCCCATTTTTCGTATTTTTTTGTGGGTTTTTTTGTGTTTTTTGGTCACTAAAATAATATTATTTTTCCTAAGTGCCCCCTATAAAAGGGGAGGGGGACACTAAAAAACACCGGCAATTAAAACAAATTAAACTTTAAAACATAAAATCAAATTAAAATTTGGTCCTTGTGCATGAATCCCAAAAAGTTAGTTTGCAGGTGCAGCAGGTAATCAGAAGGCGAATGGAATGTTGGCCTTCATTGCAAGAGGGATGGAGTACAAAAGCAGGGAGGTCCTGCTGCAACTGTACAGGGTATTGGTGAGGCCGCACCTGGAGAACTGTGTGCAGTTTTGGTCACCTTACTTAAGGAAGGATATAGTAGCCTTGGAGGGGGTACAGAGACGATTCACCAGGCTGATTCCGGAGCTGAGGGGGTTACCTTATGATGATAGATTGAGTAGACTGGGTCTTTACTCGTTGGAGTTCAGAAGGATGAGGGGTGATCTTATAGAAACATTTAAAATCATGAAAGGGATAGACAAGATAGAGGCAGAGAGGTTGTTTCCACTGGTCGGGGAGACTAGAACTAGGGGCCACAGCCTCAAAATACGGGGGAGCCAATTTAAAACTGAGTTGAGAAGGAATTTCTTCTCCCAGAGGGTTGTGAATCTGTGGAATTCTCTGCCCAAGGAAGCAGTTGAGGCTAGCTCATTGAATGTATTCAAATCACAGATAGATAGATTTTTAACCAATAAGGGAATTAAGGGTTACGGGGAGCGGGCGAGTAAGTGGAACTGAGTCCACGGCCAGATCAGCCATGATCTTGTTGAATGGCGGAGCAGGCTCGAAGGGCTAGATGGCCTACTCCTATTCCTAATTCTTATGTTCTTATAGAATCACTTTGGGTAGAGCTAAGAAACAACAAGGGGCAGAAAACACTAGTGGGAGTAGTTTATAGACCCCCCCTAACTGTAATTGTAGTGTCAGATGCAGTATAAATCTGGAAAATAGAGGTGCATGTAAAAGAGTAATTTCGTAATCATGGGGCTTTTCATTTTCATATCGATGGGGCAAACAAAATTTGCAGTAATAGTGCAGAGGGTGAGTTCATTGAATGCATTGAAAGTTTTCTAGATCAGTATGTCGAGGAAACAACTAGGGAACAGGCTATTTTAAATCTAGTATTGATCAATGAGCAGTGTGTAATCAATAAACTTGTAATAAAGGAGCCTCTGGGGAGCACTGATCGTGTGAATGAATTTTATGTTGAGTTTGGGAATGATTTTTTTATGTCCGAAACTGTGGTCTTAAATCTGAGCAAAGCAAAGAATGTAGGTATGAGAGGCGAGTTGGCTAAGGTAGGTGGGGAATCTAGGTTTTGAAAAAAAAATGACAACAACAACTTGTATATTTATATATGCCCTTTAACGTAGTAAAACATTCCAAGGCGTTTCACGGGAGTGTTAGAAGACAAACAAATAAATTTGACACCGAGCCACATAAGAAATTACGACTTGGTCAAAGAGGTAGGTTTTAAGGAACGTCTTAAAGGAGGAAAGAGGTAGAGAGGCGGAGAGGTTTAGGGAGGGAGTTCTAGAGCTGAAGGCACGGCCATCAATGGTTGATTAGTTATAATCCTTGATGCTCAAGAGGGCCGAATTTGAGGAGCACAGACATCTCCAGGGGTGGGAGTGGGTTTCTGAGGCTGATTGAGATTATAGAGATAGGGCGGGGCGAGGCCATAGAGGGATTTATAACCAATGATGAGAATTTTAAAATCTAGGCATTGATTAACCGGGAGCCAATGTAGGTCAGCGAGCACAAAGGTGATGGGTGAGCGGGACTTGGTGCGAGTTAGGACATGGACTGCTGAGTTTTGGATGACGCCCTGTTTACATCGGGTAGAATATGGGAGGCCAGCCAGGAGCGCGTTGGAATAATCAAGTCTCGAGGTAACAAAGGCATGGATGAGGGTTTCAGCAGCAGGTGAGCTGAGGCAGGGATGGAGACGGGCAATATTACGAAGATGGAAATAGGCGGTTTTAGTTATGCTGTGGATATTGGCCAGAAGCTCATTTCAGGGTCAAATATGACAACTGGGTTGCGAACAGTGCTTCAGCCTCAAACAGATGCTAGAGAGAAGGATGGAGTTGGTGGCTCGGGAACGCAGTTTGTTGCGGGGACCGAAGACAATGGCTTCGATCTTCCCAATATTTATGACGATAGGTAAGCAATGGCAAAAATTTAAAGAATTAAAACGTAATTCGCAACGAATATACATTCCCTTCGGGAATAAAATCCACACGGGAAAAATGGGCCAACCGTGGCTAACAAGACGTTAAAGATAGTATTAGATTAAAGGAAGAGGCTTCTAATGTTGCCAAAAAGAGTAGTGAGACAGAGGACTGAGGATTTTAGACTTCAGCAAAGGAGGACCAAGAAATTGCTCGAGAGAATAGAATGAGAGTAAACTAGCAAGAGACATAAAAACAGCTTGTAAAAACTTGTATAGGTATGTAAAAAGGAAGAGATGAGCAAAAGAAAACCTGGGTGCCTTGTTGGCAGAGACGGGAGAAATTATAATGGGGAATAAGGAAATGGCAGAGATATTAAACAAATACATTGTATCTGTTTTCACAGAAGAGGACACAAAAACATTCTGGAAATAATGGAGAATCAAGGGTCTAGTGAGATTGAGCAACTTAAAGAAATTAGTATTACCTGTAGTAAAGAAATAGTATTGGAGAAATTAATGGGACTAAAAGCTGGCAAATCCCCTGGACCTGATGACCTACAGCCTAGTGTTTTAATAAAGATAATTACAGAGATGGTGGATGCATTGGTTTTGATCTTCCAGAATTCCCTAGATTCTAGAATAGTCCCTGCGGATTGGAAGGTTGCAAATGTAACCCTGCTAGTCACAATAGGGAACTTTGGACCAGTTAGACTGACATCAGTAGTAGGGAAAATACTGGAATCTTATTATTAAGAATGTGATAACAGTGCACTGAAAAAAATCATAAAATTGGGCAGAGTCAATCCAGATCTATGAAAGGGAAATCATGTTTGACAAATCTAATGGAGTTTTTTGAGGTTGTAACTAATGGGGTAGATAAGGGGGAATCAGTGGATGTAGTATATTTGGATTTTCAGAAAGCATTTGATAAGGTGCCACACGAGGAACAAAGTTAGACCTGATGGGATTGGGGGTAATGTATTGCCATTGATTGAGGATTGGTTAATGGACAGAAAACAGAGTAGGAATAAATGGGTCTTTATCAGGTGGCAGGCTGTAACTAATGGGGCACCATTAAAATCGGTGCTTGAGCCTCAGCTATTTACAATAAGAACATAAAAATTAGGAGCAGGAGTAGGCAGTATTGCCCCTCCAGTCTGCTCTGACATTCAGTAAGAGCAAGGCTGATCTTCGACCTCAACTCCACTTTCCTGCCCGATCCCCATATCCCTTGATTCCCCTAGAGTCCAAAAATATGTTGATCTCAGCCTTGAATTGACTCAATGATTCAGCATCCATATCTCTTTGTGGTAGAGATTTCCAAAGATGGTTGTGAATCTTTGGAAATCTCTACCACAAAGAGATATGGATACCGAGTGAAGAAATTCTTCCTCATCTCCAGCTTAAAAGTCCGACCTCTTATCCACAGTATTTTGCTTTTGAGTTAAGGGAGAAGATCAGCCATAATCTTATTGAATGGTAGAGCAGGCTTGAGGGGCCGAATGGCCTACTCCTATTTCTTATGTTGTTACACAAAAGAGTTTCTGCCTTTTCTGAACTCTCTTCTCTTCCCCACCTTCCAGAAACTCAACTAGAAAGATAAATAAATTGCTTGTGTTGTTTTTGTTAAGGTTAAGCACAATAGAGGAATATGTTCTTCTGTCTTTACTGTCAATTCCAGATGTCACTTTTTATTTGAGTTTTCAATTTTAGCAACTTAAATTTTATATTTGCATGCTTAAACTTTTATACTGATACTAAAATTTGTAAAAGCCAAATTTATTTCAATTTATTTGCTTACAGGCAACATTCCACCGCTACAGGACACATTTGAAACAACTTGAAAAAGACCATGACCAGTTACAGAGACGAATTGATGAACTCCGAAAAAGGTCAGAACATAACTTGTATGGTTATCAGCAAGTTTCATTGTATATTCCTCATATTATGATTTTTTTTTTAAAGTATAAATCAAATGGTTGTGTCTTTTACTTCCTTGGAGTCTATTTAACCCTGAGCTTCTAACCCCATATCCTCTCCATCACTAAGGCGTCTACCTCTTACATTGCCCGTCTCCACCCCTGCTTTCTCTCATCTGTTGCTGAAACCCTCATCCGTGCCTTTGTTGCCTCTAGACTTGGCTTCCAATGCTCTCCTAGCTGGCATCCCAACTTTCACCCGCCATAAACATGAGCTCATCCAAAACTCTCCTGCCCGTATCCTAATTCCCACTAAATCTTGCTCACCCATCACCCCTGTGCTTGCTGACCTACATTTGGTTCCTGGTTGAGCAAAGCCTTGATTTTAAAATTCTCATCCTTGTTTTCAAATCGCTCCATGGTCTTGCTCCACCTTCCCTAATCCTCTTCGCATCTCTACCTCTCTCTCCTTTTTGACACTCCTTAAAATCTATCTATTTGTCCAAGCATTTTGTCACTTGCCCTGATATCTCCTTGTGTGCCTGTCACATTTTGTCTGATAACACACCAATGAAGCACCTTAGGGTATTTTATTGCATTAAAGGTTCTTTATAAGTGCAAGTTGTTTTAACTTGAGTATAAATCTAATCTTCTGTCTGATTTATTTTTCATGTGTTATTTCACATTTTAGCAAAAAATTCTGTACTTTGCACTAAGCAGTTTTTACTGTAATTGTTTCTCTCAATCAAATGTATTACAACCGTGATCATTTTTTCCTTCAATTTTGCTTCAAAATAGTGTCAATCAAAGTTCAGAGGCTGACCTCAAAGAACGACAGGAAAGAATCAGCAGTCTGCAAGAACAACTGAAAGCGCAGGAGGACCAAGAGGCTACTACCTCCCAGCAGCTGGGACAGTTTCAACATGCAATCAGCAAGTCTAAAGAGGAGCAGTATAAGCTTGGGTTGGTAACTTAAAGTGGAGATAAGTCGCTGGTATCGATAGTAATTGCTAGTATCAGCACACTTAATAAGATAGGCAATAAGAAGATAATTACAATACATTTTAAAATAACTGAAAACCAAAAGGTTTACCACTCAGTTGACTTTGTATATTTTGGATCTTTCTAATTATTCAAATATCAAATTGACAAGTGTCGATAATACAAAATAAAAAGATTAGATTTATTTGTGATTTTCATGAAAATTTTAAGTTTTAGGACATTTTAAATCCATCTACGGTAATGTTGTACTGTAGGATCAGTGTTAAAATATCAACATTGATAATTGGATTTGTTCTGCTGAGGTAACCAAAGATGTCTTTCAATTTCCATTGTAGTCTTTAGTAGAGCTGAAATTATGGAAAATAACTGAACTTGGGAGGAAAAAGAAAGGTATAATCTAAATATTGCAACGAGCTGGTCAAGAAGAAAAGAAGTCACCAATGCATTGGGCCTGAAATTGCGCTCCCCACGGGCGCATGGGGTCCCTGCAAATTCCGGGTTTAGGTATATGAAGCGCATGCGACTGAAGCTGGCACTTGCAATTTGTCAAAAATTCTTTTGACAGATCGCACTCATCCGAAACTAAAAGGCCCCTGCGGGCAGAAAGTTGGGCTATTTGCCCAACTCCTGCCCAGCGAATGTCCTTCAAATTCTTACGACCGATAAAAGCAGACGCAAGACCTGCTTTTATCAGTGCATGACTTTTAAAATGCAGAAAAATACATTAAAAAAAATAGTTTAACCATTTAAAGTCCTGTTGAGGTAAGTTTATTTTTAGACCCTTTAAAATATGTAAATTTATTTTTCAGAAAAATTTTGTTTTAAATTAATTTAATTCCATTTTTATTCATTTGAAATATGTGGTGTTTTTTTTGTGATTTTCTGTGTTTTTGGGGGTATTCCTATTCATGCTTCTGGTGGTTGCGGAATTACCATAAGTATGAATGGGGATTCCCCCTTCTCTGATAGGTTGGGCCGGCCCACATGATCCCATTAAGGCGTACGAAACCCATCCGCTCTTGGGATATGCGTAGAGGGCCAGGACCGCAAGTCTCCGAACCTCCGGGACCACTAGCTACTTTTGTAAAAATCCTTGCGGTCGGAGGCACTCGCCCGCCGGAAGACTCTGATCGCAATTTCTGGGCCATTGTTTTTAGGGATGGATTTCACAAGCTGTTTAAGTGTAGGCTTTACACAAATGCATTGCTTTTCACAAAGTTCTCACTGGTCTTTTAATTATATTGCAAAGAAAGATTCACTTGAAGACACGTGAGCACATTATTAAGATATTGCACTTTGGTTATTTGCATGGTCTTCTGCATCCTTCTGAGCATGTTGCCATATGGGGGTGATGCCTAAACAAAGTCCCGCTCCTGCCAGAATAATGCATGTGCAGAAGCCTCGACACCGCCAAACTCCGGGATCCTTTCGCACTCTGCAAGCACCCAGGAGCCGTGTGTAATACCCCCCAGGGATTGGGATGGTTCGGGGTTCTACTGCCTCTCGCACGCTCCAGTCTGGCATGAGGTTCACTCGTGGCTCCTGGGTGCTACCATTACCAACCGCATATTCACGAGCACACCCGCTCAGTGCTCCGGCCACGCCGCACTCGCCTGCCACTCGAGGTCTGAACCTGCAGTCCAATCTGCAATGATCCAGAGCTGCAAACTCTAGGAAACCTTCGGAACAGCTTATGAGCAAAACACACTGACCCCACCCATGGTCCTTTCATTCAGAATTAAAGAATTTTTATCACTTCCAGAAGGGGGAAAATAACACAAACTGCCAAAAAATTAACTTGCCCACTAATTGTTTTACCACTCAAGGACAACCATAATTACAAGTGCCGAATATTAACAGAGGATCTTCACAAAGCTAACTAGACTTTCCACATTATGTAGTCTGTACAACTGTAAACTGGATCAAATTACACATTGCAGGGTTATCCACAACAGTCCGGATCAAATTACACATTGCAGGCAAACTGTTGGGCGTGTCTTGTCCTCCAAGGGGACCAATCAGAAATCTGGTGTTGCAAACACGACCAAGATATTGACACTAAACAGTCACTGTAATACTATGCACCTCAAGTACTTATGGACTGTTCACGAGGTTTGATTTGTTTCTGCTTTCTAAACTAATGCAAAGTGTTACTCAATTTTGCATGTTTCTGGGGGCAAAGAATATTGTTTTGAGATAAGAACAAAGTTGAGAGGAAACTATGCAAGTGCAAATGATCTCTTCCTGAGGTAAAACAAATACAGGAATAGCATGTTTTTTTAAAAATATGCATCCAATTTCCCACATTCTAAGAATTACACTGTATTCACTTGACGCAGAAGAATATGCTAAACTTTGAATCCTAGCAAATCTACACTTAAAACCTTACAGAAAATGAGAAATAATTTATTCAAGTTCAATATGCTCATATTAACAGAATGGTGCATGTTCAACAATGAACCAACCATTGTATTAAGTGAATTTAACTTTCAGAATCCTTTTCAATAAATTGTGTTTTTCTTTGACACTATTAATCTTGCATCAGTTTACATATAACGTTAACTATGTTATATATCCCTAGACTAGAAGAAAAAGATGTGAACAAGTCTGCTGAATCCAGGAAGGAACGGCTCAAAGAACTGAAAGCCAGTAGAACAGACCAATTGAAAAGGTTTGGAGCGAACATGCCTGCATTACTTGAAGCAATCGAGGAAGCACGTAAACAGGGTCGCTTCAAGAATAAGCCAGTTGGCCCTTTAGGTAAATTTCAATAATTTATAACATAAGTTCTTTAAATTTGAGTGACACTCTGTATACTTCTTTGCTGATCGTAATTGTTGCCTTATGGCCTAGTAGCTTTTTAATAGATTGAAATGTTCTAGTAGCATAAATCAGAAATTCATGTTTGGACATAGTCAAATTTAGGGTCGCTATGACTGGAAAAACTTAAAGGAATTTACACTGAATAAAATATCTGCCATATCTATCAATTCACACTCTTGAATTCAAATCAAATAATTTGCAGTTCTTATATTTTAACTGCTCTCTTGCATTTTAACACCTTGGTTTCTGTCCCTTTTCATCTTGCTCCTCAAGGAAAAGCTATTTCAATTTATTAAGTTTGCTTAGTTATCTAATGATGTGTATCTCTTCACTGTATTTTGTAACTTCTATAATGTCGCTGTTATTTTTGGATGAGTGGCAACTAAAATTACATGCTGTAAACTGGCAGTTTCTTACTGCCTGTGGGAGAATATTTTGGATTTGTGCTGCTATGGTCTGAAATTGTTGCACTCTATGTTTAGTCCAGATGGCTGTACATTGAATTCAACAATTTCAGACCATAACTTCTGTCCCTATTTTTTTCAGGCAGCAGCTGTTGGTGATTCTGCCATCCCCAATTTTCAACATTTAACCACACCTGCCTTCCACTCTAGCACAGACTGTCCCTTTTGATCTTTCCTCCCCTGCCCCCCCTTTCCCTGCCTCTGCACCTGCTTAAAATCTGTTACATCTCTAACTTTTCCAGTTCTGACGGAGGGTCTCGGACCTGAAACATTAACTGTTTCTCCAAGACATAAGGGCTTAATGGGCTAGAAATTCGGCAGGTTTGCGGCCAATTATCGCCATGGCGAGGTGGATAAAGTGATTTTTTTTGGGGGGGGTGGGGAAGTAAATGTGGCGCTGAAAATTTAGCGCCGGGGCAGAAAATTGCGGTGGTGGTAACAAAAAATACTGCCCGCCTGTTTTTTTTTCACCATTTTTATGACGTCAATTGGCATGCAACACCCCGCTATCGCCATGGGCGGGAAATTCACCGATTCCGGCATTTTTACCACCCACCCAAAAACCCGCCAGGAAAACTCAAGTCTTACCTGCTCGGACCCACGACGCACCCGGCACTAATGGCGCCATCTTGAAAAACGGAGCAGACGTTCAGTGCATAAAAGGATTTGGAGGAAAGGCGGCGTTTACACTGAGGTTTTTGTGAGTTTATAGTTCATTTTTAAAGCTATCGGAGGACATTTGAGGAATGGGGGCTACAATATCTCTGGCATTATTGCTGGCTGCTTTTTCTATGCAGCATCGAGTTGGAAGAAAGCTTATTCAAGAGCATTTTGAGCATAATCAAAGAGCTTGCAGATGTATGCAGAGGAGACCTAACCCCCGATGAGTTTGTAAGGGACAGCACTCATACCTGCAGCTATCTGAGGCATAGTGCGTTCGAAGGCTGCGCTTCTGAAAAGAGGTGGTCACAGATATGCCAGCCGATAAAGGCAGACCTACAGCCTACCAGCGGGAACAGGACTGCACTGCCTGTCATGGTGAAGGTGACTGTGGCACATGCCTTCTATGCCTCCGGCTCCTTTCAGGCATCAGCAGGGGGACATATGCTGCATCTCGCAGTTTGCTACACATAGTTGCACTGTATGCACGCAGGATGGACTTTATAAAGTTCCCAATGACCAGGGAGGCACAGAATGAGAGGACTATAGGTTTTGCACGAATTCCTGGCTTCCCCAAAGTTCAGGGTGCCATTGACTGTGCACACATTGCCCTGCGAGCACCTTTAGAGGAGCCAGAGGTTTATCAAAACCAAAAGAGATTCCACTCCCTGAACGTACAGCTTGTCTGCAACCATACTCAACACGTCATGGCAGTCATTTCCCAGTTTCCAGGCAGCATCCATGATACTTTCATCTTGCGTGAGAGCAGTGTCTCATATCTGTTTGAGTGTCCGCCACAAGGCCAGAGCTGGATGCTGGGGGACAAAGGTTACGGCCTCGCCACCTGGCTCATGACGCCCCTCCGGAACCCTAAGACACAAGCCGAGCATCGCTATAATGACAGCCATATAGCAACATCGTCGAAAAGATAATTGGAGTGCTCAAGCAGCGCTTCCAATGCCTGGTCCAATCTGGAGGCTCCCTGCAATACTCCCCTCAACAGGTCGCTGAGTTCATTGTGGTGTGCTGCATGCTACGCAACTTAGCCATCATGAGGGGACAGGATTTGCCACTGGGGACTGCAGGACCACCTCAGGAGAGAGGGGAGGAAGAGGAGGAGGACGACAAGGAGGAGGAAGAAGAGGAGTCTGCCGATGAACACATCCCACCACCACCACAGGGGAGGCCTCTTGGAACTTTCGCCACTGCAAAAGTCTTAATCTCAACAGCTCAAATCAATGCTTTGCTTGAACAGTAAAAGAGACGTTTCACCGTTGTCTGCCCACTCTATCCCACCATGATGACTATTCCCCTCTTATTCTACAAATGAGACACTGCACAAGAATGATTAAGGTGAACAAAAGAACTTATTAAAAAATTGTAAAATTTATGAAACATTTGTGATTGTTGAAACTTTGTAAACTTTAATTTTGAAACTTATATACATTTTTAACTTGGAACACAATTTGTAAAACTTTTATAAAATAACGAAAACAGGAAAACTACAGTAAAACAGCAACAAAACAACAACCCCTGCACCGAACGTCTTTTAACTGCGGCCATCTTTCCCCTCCCTGATCTTAACCCCCCCACCACTTGCTTCGTGCCCCTACTCCTACCCGCGTTGGGACCAAGACGGTATGCAGAAAAGCACTGCTGTTGTTGGGAAAGGGACAATGGAGACGCCATTGGACCCCCTGGAGAAGCTCGGGGTATGGAAGGCCCGGTTGCTGAGTCGAAAGGCTCTTGCTTGGCCTTCCCACTCATGTGCTGTTGGTCTGGGTGGTATGACGCTGGGGACTGCAGTGCCAAAAGTCGAAACCATCAGTTGCCGCAGGGCATTGACAGCCTCAAATAGCAATGAGATGAACCAACAGTTCATATGTTTATTTGGTGCTGTTGGTTAAGGGATGATAGTCCACAGATTATCTCTCAGATTGTGCTGCCATGTTGCCGGAAATGCCACCCAGGGCCTGGAGGAACTCTCGACCCAGTTCGACGCTCTCCCTTGATAATCTCGCCATGTCCAGGTGTGCATCTGTCTGTCTTTCAACAAACCGGCTTTGCCAACTCAACCTCCATAGAGACGGCATGTGGGGTTCTATCCTGGGGGTGGGTTGCTGCTCACGACTTGGACCCGCTGCCTCAGATGGGACAAAGCCTGTGAATGTGGCTTCCTCCGAGGAACTTGTGGCCGCAGCTAAAAGACGTGCTGATTGCATCACCCCCATCCCCAATAGCTTCATGATGTTCCTCCTGTGGAGGGTCCTTAGTGTGGCCCTCATCTTCCTCCTCGATTCACACATGATGGGCTGAGGTCGAGGCTTGCATTGGACGATGTGGCTCCTCAGAATCCTCATCTGCAAAATAGAAAACAACAGACGAGTGGTTAGCAGCAGGGGAGGCGGCAGGGTGACATGAGTAATGTCACAAAGCGCACGCTTATTTGAAGGACCACTACTACTGCATTATATGTCGTCGAGAGACACTGCATCACGTGACCCCAACCCGAGTCCACAGACACTGCATCACATTGCCCCAAACCAGCCCGGCGATTTTGCAGGAACTACCCTCAGTTTCGACCATGGGCTCAGCACCCACATGGGTAGTTGACCTGCCGGATGCACCAATTAAACCAGCCACGCACTCCTCCAGGTCCGTTAAGGGATGTGTATTGGGCGGACCACCCCCTGTCCGTCGCTGCTCGCGGCGATTATACGACAACTACTCCTGAAAAAATGACAATAGGAATGGTTACCAGCATGCCCTTTTGCTCTTGTGGCACACACATAGCCATCAAAGTACTTATACCATATTGTGTGCATTTAATACAGCTGTCTGTTTAATGGCCCTGGTTGTTGCACGTGCAGAATCATCTTTTAAGATGTCAAAAAGCAGTCTTAATAATGTGTAATGATCATTCATGGCAAATAAGGTGCAACACCAAGCCGACTGACAGCAACATGTCAGATTTACAACTTAAGTAATCAAGAAGTGAATGAATAACAATATTACTTACTCTCACGACCCTGCAATGGTCCTTCCACCTTTTCCTGCATTGCTGGTGGTCCCTGGGAATGTCATCTATTGGAGACCTCTCAGCAACAAAGGTCCCAAATCTCCTTACAACAGGTAGAAGTGAGTTTACTTCGACCCCTCCGATTAAACTCACCCCACCCCCCCCCTCTACTCTCAATTGCTCATTGTTGTAAGTGCCTCATTCGCAGCGGAACTAAATATCCAGGCCCTCTGCCTGCTATGATCAAAGTGCTGCATTTTCTTCTGTCTCTGAAAAATGGCAGATTGAAAGCTGGGTTTATGACACCTGCGCGAGTGCACCCTGACACTTGACCAGAATCGCCGGGGCGGGAAGGGAGAGAATTGGCTGGTGGAAAAAATGCGCTTGCGTGGCCGGTCCGCTTTTTTTTTCCAGATCGCTGAATTCGACTCCAGCGCACAAATTCCACTGTGCAAGGCCGGATTTTACCGCTACCGCCTTGCACTGTTTGGCGAATTTTGTGGCCTCTGGCCATAGCGGTATTTCGACAGTAAAAAAATTCTAAATCGATTACCGTCCAAAAACAGGTCATAGTGCTATTTTCTGAATTTCTAGCCCAATGTGTTTAAGGAGGGCAAAGTAGATAGGGAAGCAATAAATAGCTGTCAGGGATACTAAGGAGGCAGGTAAACAGATTAGTACATGGTTCGGTATTCACTAAGGAGGACACAAACAACCTTCCGGATATAAAAGGGGTCAGAGAGTCTAGTAAGGAGGAGGAACTGAGGGAAATCCTTATTAGTCGGGAAATTGTGTTGGGGAAATTGATGGGATTGAAGGCCAATAAATCCCCAGGGCCTGATGGACTGCATCCCAGAGTAGTTAAGGAGGTGGCCTTGGAAATAGCGGATGCATTGACAGTCATTTTCCAACATTCCATAGACTCTGGATCAGCTCCTATGGAGTGGAGGGTAGCCAATGTAACCCCACTTTTTAAAAAAGGAGGGAGAGAGAAAACAGGGAATTATAGACCGGTCAGCCTGACCTCAGTAGTGGGTAAAATGATGGAATCAATTATTAAGGATGTCATAGCAGCGCATTTGGAAAGAGGTGACATGATAGGTCCAAGTCAGCATGGATTTGTGAAAGGGAAATCATGCTTGACAAATCTGGAATTTTTTGAGGATGTTTCCAGTAGAGTGGACAAGGGGGAACCAGTTGATGTGGTGTATTTGGACTTTCAGAAGGCTTTCGACAAGGTCCCACACAAGAGATTAATGTGCAAAGTTAAAGCACAAGGGAATGGGCGTAGTAGTGTGCTGACGTGCATTGAGAACTGGTTGGCAGACAGGAAGCAAAGAGTAGGAGTAAATGGGTACTTTTCAGAATGGCAGGCAGTGACTAGTGGGGTACTGCAAGGTTCTGTGCTGGGGCCCCAGCTGTTTACATTGTACATTAATGATTTAGACGAGGGATTAAATGTAGTATATCCTCTACATTGGGGAGACTAAGCATAGATTGGGTGACTGTTTTGAGGAGCACCTCCGTTCAGTCCGCAAGTGTGACCCTGAGGGCCACCTGTCGCTTTAATTCTCCACTCCATTCCCACTCTGACATCTCCGTCCTCGGTCTCCTGCACTGTTCCAACGAAGCTCATCACAAGCTCTAGGAACAGCACCTCATCTTTTGTTTAGGCACTTTACAGCCTTCTGGACTCAACATTGAGTTCAACAATTTTAGAGCGTAGCTGCTGCCAATCTTTGACTCCCTTTCACCCCCCCGGTTTCTTTTTTTCTCCTTGTCTCTAATGGCAGTTGGTTATTATCCTGCCATTCGCACCCTATCTTGACTAATGTTTTTCTAACTCCTGGCATTACCATTTGACTTTGGGCCATCATCTCTTTTGTCTCTCTAATCTCTCCTGTCTTCCAACCTATCACAGACTTTCTCTTTTGTTCTCCCCCTCCCCCTTTCAGTACCTATCTATGTCAGCTTTGGCTGTGAGTGTGAGGCCATTTAGTGATGAGAGTATTACAGTTAACTGATTCCTTACTTTACCTGATGTTCTCAAGCACACATTCCAACAGGGTCACTGCATAATGAACAGAGCAAAAACCCTGATTAATTTCCCGTCATTAGCTCAGGGTGCTGAGACAAATTGTTGGGTCCTTACTACCATCCAACTAAGAGCTAACTCGGCACACACAGGAGTAGCCAATGTAACCCTATTTTTTTTAAAAAGGAGGGAGAGAGAAAACAGGGAATTATAGACCGGTCAGCCTGACATCGGTAGTGGGGAAAATGATGGAATCAATTATTAAGGATGTCATAGCAACGCATTTGGAAAGAGGTGACATGATAGGTCCAAGTCAGCATGGATTTGTGAAAGGGAAATCATGCTTGACAAATCTTCTGGAATTTTTTGAGGATATTTCCTGTAGAGTGGACAAGGGGGAACCAGTGTATTTGGGCTTTCGACAAGGTCCCACACAAGAGATTAATGTGCAAAGTTAAAGCAAATGGGTTTGGGGGTAGGGCGCTGACATGGATTGAGAACTGGTTGGCAGACAGGAAGCAAAGAGTAGGAGTAATTGGGTACTTTTCAGAATGGCAGGCAGTGACTAGTGGGGTACCGCAAGGTTCTGTTCTGGGGCCCCAGCTGTTTACATTGTACATGAATGATTTAGACGAGGGGATTAAATGTAGTATCTCCAAATTTGCGGATGACGCTAATTTGGGTGGCAGTGTGAGCTGCGAGGAGGGTGCTATGAGGCTGCAGAGTGACTTGGATAGGTTAGGTGAGTGGGCAAATGCATGGCAGATGAAGTATAATGTGGATAAATGTGAGGTTATCCACTTTGGTGGTAAAAACAGAGACAGACTAACAGAGACAGATTAGGAAAAGGGGAGGTGCAATGAGACCTGGGTGTCATGGTACATCAGTCATTGAAGGTTGGCATGCAGGTACGCAGGCGGTTAAGAAAGCAAATAGCATGTTGGCCTTCATAGCAAGGGGATTTGAGTACAGGGGCAGGGAGGTGTTGCTACAGTTGTATAGGGCCTTGGTGAGGCCACACCTGGAGTATTGTGTACAGTTTTAGTCTCCTAACTTGAGGAAGGACATTCTTGCTATTGAGGGAGTGCAGCGAAGGTTCACCAGACTGATTCCCGGGGTGGCGGGACTGACATATCAAGAAAGACTGGATCAACTGGGCTTGTATTCACTGGAGTTCAGAAGAATGAGAGGGGATCTCATAGAAACATTTAAAATTCTGACGGGTTTAGACAGGTTAGATGCAGGAAGAATATTCTCAATGTTGGGGAAGTGCAGAACCAGGGGTCACAGTCTAAGGATAAGGGGTAAGCCATTTAGGACCGAGATGAGGAGAAACCTCTTCACCCAGAGAGTGGTGAACCTGTGGAATACTCTACCACAGAAAGTTGTTGAGGCTAATTCACCAAATATATTCAAATAGGAGCTAGATGTAGTCCTTACTACTAGGGGGATCAACGGGTATGGAGAGAAAGCAGGAATGGGGTACTGAAGTTGCATGTTCAGCCATGAACTCATTGAATGGCGGTGCAGGCTCGAAGGGCCGAATAGCCTACTCCTGCACCTATTTTCTATGTTTCTAGACCAAGGATTAAATTTGAAACCTTACTGTCTGTGGCACTCAGTGTTGTACAATACAGTGCATTGAACCATTGAGGGACTTCAAACTTGTGACTTATCTCCCACATGACCGCTTGAGTTATATGATTGACATAGTCAAACTTTATTTTGTCCATTAGGCAGTGCAATTCTGTTGTAAACAGTAACAGCTGGTATGAATTTGCTTGGGAATGTGTTTTCAATATATTGGGTACTTAACCATATGAATTTAGAAATACTGAATGTTAATTACTGTGTAAAAGAGTTTTATTTATTTGTTTAGGTGCCTGCTTTAGACTGAAATATCCTGAATTGGCTTTGGCCGTTGAAAGTTGTTTGAAAGGACTGCTGCTTTCATTTTGCTGTGATAATTACAGAGATGAGCAGATGCTACAGACTTTGATGTCTCAATATTTCAATTTCGGAAAACGACCCCAAATTAATGTGTGTGAGTTTGCAAATCAAGTATACAATGTAAAAGACAGGTATGTTTCAAGATTCTCAAATATTTGATCTTTCATTCAGGCTTTTTCGCACAAAAAATGTTGTATGGAAAAGCATTGGGTAAACAAAAAAAATTGTAAGTTGTTAAGTTATCCTTACATGCACTTACCGACTTTTGTCAGCAGGAGTATGATTTTTTCTTTAAATTAGCAATGTCATTGTCTGCATTGTATTGTATTGTACTGTGGCTGTTGCTGGTCACATTTGGGTCACTGGCATAAATTTCAGAGAAAAGAATTATCGCTCATTCTATTCCACTAGGCAACATCAGTATTAAACTTTTGCCCACATAGATGAGCCTGCAGGAAAGAGTTTTGTTCGCAGGTACTCATGGCTTCATTAATAATACAAGTCAGTTCGGTGATGGTGCACAAGATTGTAGACAAGTTTGTAACACTGATCTATGAAAATGACTGCAAATACTCTTGTTTTGATTCAGCAAAACTGCATAATTATATTGTCATTAATAGAGAATAGCATTTTATTGTCCTAATATGTAAATGTTTGATATTCTTCTCTGTTCCACTCATTCTTTTCAAAGCTTCATTAGGGAGACTGTTAAATCAATGTTGAATTTATATTTTTCTCTCAAGAGCTGTTCATCATCCAGATTTCCCAACTGTTCTTGATGCCTTAGAAATAGGTAACCCAGTGGTGGCAAACTGTTTGATTGACATGAGAGGCATAGAAAAAATCCTGCTAATCAATGTAAGTCCTTTTGCAGTTTTCTTTCTGTGGAATTTCACTTTGCTGTGGTGATTTAAAAGTTGGAAGCTGAATTAAGTTGCATTTTTTTGAATAGTGGACTGCATAATGCAGCACGTTGAACCTGAACTATTTTATATTTTGTTAAGAGAGTTTACTTCACCAAATAGGCAGTGTATCGCTGCAACTGTAATTACAAAGATGGTCGACAAAAAACTGCACCATGCTTGCAGCCATTAATCTGTCATTGTACCAGTATCCATACATGTAGAATTGTCTTGATAGCAGCTTCTAGGACAAGTGCCCAAGATTTTTTTGTTTCTGTGGACCACTTGATGCATGCCATGGATCCAAGAGCCGTATATGTAAAGTTTAAATCGATGTTCCCAACAAATTGCATCTCAAGGTGTGGCCATGTCAGATCTTGATGCACAATTTGGGATTTCTTCCTCACCTGAGGCAATAATAAGAACAGCATTCTTCAAACCGCAAGCCTCACAAAATTCAATCCATATAAACCAGAGGTTAAGAGACAAATATAGGTAGAATAGATTGCTAGAAATGGCCCGTGCGTCACATTTGGACATCCGCTATAGGAGCTGTGTAAGAGCTTCACAAGTTGCTTCTGTATCTTGTCTTGGGAATTTGCCTCCTATCAGGACCAGACTCTCTCAAATTCCAAATTTCTAAAATTAGAAAAGTATCAAATAAATCAAGTAAATTTAGATTTTTTTTAAAAACTAAGACAAATAAATTTCTGTTTCTATATTCTGAACTTGCATACCCTTATTTCATTGTCGAGTGGATATTGGGTTCACTGCAATCTGCCATCTGGTTCACTGCTATTTTGTTCCTGGGATTACATTATAATGTACAAAATGCTAACTCACTGGTCAAACAATGTGATTTTTTTTATTACAGTATACAAAAAGATAATATATACAACAGATTTAATTGCCCTTCATTAAAAAAAAATGAGTTATACATTTTGAGTAGGTGTGTACCAAAATTCAACTCGAGCAACAAAAAAAGCTTGGGCAGTTGTCCTAAAAGAGTTCTAGCAAGCCATGGAAACGAAATATCTTCAATTTCAATTTTCACTTCTAGAACAACAACAGAGCTCGTGAAATTATGCAGCAGCAAAGGCCACCCTTGAACTGCAGAGAAGCCTTTACTGCAGCAGGTGACCAGGTCTTTACCAACCGCTATTACTCCTCAGAAACGGACAGGGCAAGATACTTGGGTGCTGATGTGGAATCACAAATCAGGTTTGTAAATTTCTGTAAAAACTATCTTGATATTCCAACCACTCAGGAAAAAATTAGCAGCCTGGGGCAATAGGACTTTAAAAATACCCTGGAAATTTAGTCCTGCTTCATTTCTCCTTCTT
This sequence comes from Pristiophorus japonicus, assembly GCF_044704955.1. Classification (NCBI taxonomy): domain Eukaryota; kingdom Metazoa; phylum Chordata; class Chondrichthyes; family Pristiophoridae; genus Pristiophorus; species Pristiophorus japonicus. The sequence continues at coordinate 71,724,474 of NC_091983.1, read as the reverse complement.
CTCCTCCGCCCTGACCGCACCCCACTGCCCCCACCACCCCAACCCCAACCAAACTCATAGCAATCATCCCCTTTGGCTTGGTATATGTTCAGTTATGGTTCCAAATTGTTAGGTGATAAATGTGCTACTATTTGCAAGAGGCAAATGACATGAGGAAACTGAAATTAATAGTTTGTTCTATAGTCTGATATTGATGCAAAGTTTGTATTGTTGGTTTATCTAAACACCTTAGAAACTGAAGAATTTACCAATGCGGTTGTGCAGCATTTTCATGCTCCGATTGAGCCCACAGAGGTGTGCATTGTCATCATATCAACCCACTGTGAATTCTCCTCCTTGTTTTTTGTGATGGGCTGTTCATGAACTTCAGCAATGTTTAAATAAGAATGTACTGTGAAAATGGCTGCCCTGGTCTGTCCCTTGTCAATGATTGGTCCCCTTGGAGGATAAGCCACACCCTGAAGTTTCTCTGGAATGTGAAACTGGAACCACCCATCCCAAGGTCTCATTGACATTGCAAATTGTAACTCAATCCACTTTGACTTCCAGAAGCCACAGAGGATAGATCTCCCCAGAAGACTCCAAGCGCCAGCCAAAGTCCCGTACACCAGCGCAGGTGTATCCCTTCCCCAGTTGAAGTCCTGTGCCCCAGTGTAAGTGCATGCCTTCCCCAGCCGAAGTGCATGCCTCCCCTAGCCGAAGTGCCTTACCACAGTCCGTGCATGCCTTCCCCAGCCAAAATCCTGCCTTACCCCGCCAAAATCCTGCCTTACCCCGCCAAAATCCTGCCTTACCCCGCCAAAATCCTGCCTTCAGCGCAAATGCATCCCTCCCCCAGCCAAAGTCCCTCCTTACACAAGCACAATTGCATGACCTTATCACCCTGCCCCCACCATAGATGGGGCAT